>NW_026542595.1:56962058-58253117 GCF_028750875.1 Macrosteles quadrilineatus
TCAATAGATGATTCCCGCAAACTGCATATCTATTGCGGTTTTTACATAAAGATCCAAGTTTAAAAAAAAAAAAACACCCTGTAATATCAATCGTTATTCATAAGTGTAGTCATAAGTAATATATATCGTTATCAGACTGCATGTCTGTTCGTACTGTGTAAACTTGCATCAAGTTCAGTCCTAGTTGGCAATGTTTATATACCCCCGGGTCAGCCCACTTCCATGTACTCCGCACTATGTGATACCTTTGATGAGATCATGAGCTTAATCAAGGATACAGCATTTATTGTCGTTATGGGTGATTTCAACCTCCCAAACATGATCTGGACTGACCCAGATCCTCAAAGACTAACGTTATCTTCACGCTACGTCAAGGAAACCTTCTCGTCATACGAGCTCACTCAGGTCAACAGAGTCCTAAACCATAGGGGAGTCAGCCTTGACTTGATTTTCTCAAACAACGAAGATCTTGATGTAAGAAATGCTGAGGATGTTTTGCTGCCAGAAGATATGCATCATCCAGCTTTGTCTTTCTCTCTCAGCGCCTCAAACTCTTCACCCTCGACAGGTCCTAGATACTTCCATGACTTCCGTCGCTGTAATGTTGAAGCTGTCTTTGACAGTCTACTTCGTCTCAACTATCCTATTCTGTCAGATCAACTCAACATAGAGAATGATTTTAACAACTTCTGTACATACATTGGATCCACCATCAAGTCCCACTCACCCATAAAAAAATCCGCTGGCTCAAAATTTCCACATTGGTTCTCCAATAACCTCAGAAGACTAATCATAGCCAAGAAGGCTCTACATAAAAAATATAAATCATCACTTTCCCATCAAGATTATTTGAACTTCCAAAATATAAGAAGAGTCTGCAAGTTACAAACACTTCAATGTCACTCCGTCTATCTCTGTAAAATCGAGAACAGTATCCCCTCAAACATGAAGTCTTTCTGGTCATATGTCAAATGCCAAAAAAGCTCATCCTCGCTCCCATCTTCTATGTTCCTTGACTCAGAAGAAGCCGCAGACCCCGAAGGCAAATGCAACCTTTTCGCTGAATATTTTTCTTCAGTCTTCAGAGTGACTGACGTTCCACTGCCAACTTTTGACTTTGGTCTGAATCTATCAATAAGCAGCTGTAAATTTCAAGCTTTGGATGTGCAGAGAAAGTTGGAAGCATTGGACCCGAACAAAGGAGCCGGCCCAGACGACATCCCGCCTGCTGTACTGAAGTACTGTGCCCCTGTCCTCGCACCCCAACTCCAAATCTACTTTGAAAAACTTCTCTCAGCGGGAACTTTTCCGACGGTGCTGAAGCATAGTTTTGTTGTTCCTATTTTTAAATCAGGTTGCAAAAACAACATAAAAAACTATAGACCAATTGCCATTCAGTCTGCCCTGTCCAAAATTTATGAAGGTCTTATCCTTGACTCTTTGAGCTTTCAGCTTGGTAGATTTATTGCTCCAGAACAACATGGCTTCATCCAGGGTCGCTCCTCTTGTACAAACCTCCTCGTTTTCCACAATCTAATCATGTCAGCATTTACCGAGCACTCCCAAGTAGATTGTGCCTATCTGGATTTTAGCAAAGCCTTCGACAGAATAGACCATCGCTTATTGATTGCTAAACTTGAGGGCTATGGAATCTGTGGCCCATTACTCTCCTGGCTGAAAAGTTACCTCACTGACCGCATCCTCGTTGTTAGGTGTGATGGAGAGCAATCCCGTCCCTTCACTGCCACTTCTGGAGTGCCCCAGGGTTCTCATCTTGGTCCACTGCTGTTTAATTTATTCATTAACGACATCTGCCCAGAAATTAAAACTAAATTTCTCTTATTTGCTGATGACATTAAGGTGTTCAACAAAGTAACCTCCACACATGACCAAGAAATGCTTCAACACTCGATTAACAACATCAGCAAATGGTGCTTATCAAATGCAATGGAGCTCAATGTCTACAAACGTGTAGTTATGTTTCTCAGTCGCAGTAACTTAGTTCATGAGTATGACTATTGCATCGATGGCAGAAGTCTCAGCGTGGTCGAGAAATTCAGAGATCTTGGTGTAATCACTGTCCCTTCACTCAGCCCACAAGATCATCTGATCCATATATCCTCAAGAGTCTCTTCTCTGCTGTGGTTTATCCATCGCTCCACAAGATCTTTCAAATCTCCCATGGCACTCGTCACGCTATACAAATCCCTGGCCCGACCAATCTTAGAGTACTGCTCTGTCGTCTGGAATCCTTATCAAACTGGCCATATTGAAATCTTAAACAGGATTCAAACACGATTTCTTAAACTACTGGGTCTGAAACTCGGGTTTCCTTTCCTCGACGTTCCTGTAGCAGCTCTCGAGGTGCACTTTGGCCTTCAACCACTTCCCCTGAGACGACAAGTCAACGATATTGTATTCCTTTTCAAAGTGGCAAATGGGATCATTGACGGCCCTGAACTCTTGAACGAAGTGGACTTTAACGCTCCCAGAGGAACCCGATCCAGAGCTGTCTTCAGAAGGAGGTATCAGCCCACGAACTATACCCTTCACCACGGAATCTCCAGACTGCTGAGATTTAGCGAAGACCTCTGCCCACACTTGGATTTCTTTGGGCCATCACCAGCATCCTTCAGACGTGATGTCCAGAGGCTGCTCTACTGACACCTCTCCGCTCGGGTCGCCGGATTTCTACCCCCGGATATTTACCCCCATGAAAAAACGCCTACGTCATTTTGACGTCACGAGGGGCGGGGCTTATACACGGTCGTGAAACAGCCCGCGACTGGAAATCTACCCCCGGACATCTACCCCCAGATATCTACCCCCAGACATCTATCCCCGGACATCTACCCCCAGATATCTCCCCCCGGACATCTACCCCCGGACATCTACCCCCGGAAATCTACCCCCCGTGGTCAGCTCTGCCGCGTATCGGCCAATATTCATTGTTGTAATTGATTTTATTATTTGCTTTTGTAAATCAACGGCTCTTCGGTCAATCATTACCCTTTAATATCTGGTATTAAGCATGTGATATGTCATTGCCTTGTTTAACATTATCTATCTTCCTAATAAAATAAGCTGTAACAGCCCTTTTTCACCCGAAATACTTCACTGATATTTATGATTGAGGTGTAATTTTAAATCTTAAGATCCAGCTCAACGCAAAATGGCATTTAAAACTATATGTTGATAAAGGGCTTCAAAAGTGTGACCCTTAAGCATTTGATTCATTTCCAGACAGTGATTTAAATGGTAGACCAACTTTCACATACAGTAACAGCTAACAACGCATGCATGAGCGCGGATCGGAAGTGTTTATCACAAAAGATTGACCAATACGATTTTAATACTATTTAAAGGTTCTTCCAAAAGAAGAGAAACCAGTTAACATTGAAATAATAATAAGAGTACGGAATGGGAACTATTTTATATATATGTCATTTTATATGTATATAAATTTTATATATATCTCAAAACACCTATATTTTCATATTTATTTGACGAAGACGATTTCTAAAATTCCAATCAGGGAAGCTTTTATTTATCCTGATTACCCATAAGAACAAAGCTACCTTAGTAAACCAGCATCACAAACAATTATGTGCTTTCTGGTGTGATTCAAATCATTTATTGAAAATAACATCAACAAATAAATCAAACATAGACGGGCAACAAACTGTTTTTTACACAAAAGATAATGTCATTCTGAGTTTGTTTAAATACTGGAATTGCAATCCGTTGTTTTACATTTAAGCTTTTTAGGGAATTATGTCCCTACAAGCCACTAGTATTATATTATTTTCATAACTTTTTTATCTCCTGTTTACAGTTGCAGACTATCTATTCATGTTTTCACAATCTGACTTAAAAATTGATCTGATGAGTAATCTGCTCACATTTCACTTTTACTGTTACTGTATAGTGTAAAAGTTGGTCAACTATTGGAAGCACCTTCTAGGAATAAATCAAAGGCTTAGGGGTCAACCTTTTGAAGCCCTAATCGAAATATCTTTTTAATTACCATTTTGTGCTGAGCTCGATCTTAAGCTTTTAAAAGACACCTCAATCGTAAAAATCAGTGAAGTAGGTCTGGTTGAAAAGGACTGTTACAACTTATTGAATTATAAATATGGATAATGTTAAAACAGACATCGACATATCGCATGTTTACTACTGGATATAAGAAGGTAAAGCAATTTATAAAATCAATTACAAAAATGAATATTGGCCGATACGCGGCAGAGCTGACCACGGGGGGGGGGGTAGATTTCCGGGGGTAGATGTCCGGGGGTAGATGTCCGGGGGTAGATGTCTGGGGGTAGATGTCCGGGGGTAGATTTCCAGTCGCGGGCTGTTTCTCGAACGTGTATAAGCCCCGCCCCTCGTGACGTCAAAATGAAGTAGGCGTTTTTTCATGAGGGTAAATATCCGGGGGTAGAAATCCGCTACCCCCTCCGCTCCGCTCTCTATCAGTGTTGGTTATTTGGTGGTGCCTCTAAAGGGCCACATGCTGGGTGCCGGGAAGTGCTGATTTGTGTCGAGTGATGCGATTTGTGCTCTTGGAGTTCCTTGGTGGTGCCTTTAGAGGGCCACACGCTCAACAGTGTCAAGTGATGAAATGTCTTGTCAGCATTCTATCAAAAAGTTTTTCTCCCTCCAGATCCATCCTTTTGTTATATAGTTTTGTTTTTATGTCACGTTAGCTCTTTCACAGTTTATTATATTGTTATCATTGCCATAGTCTATTATTGTTATGTATAGTAAATTTATTAATGTTAATTATCCACAATGCCAGTCTTGTTATCATTGCCATAGTCTATTATTGTTATGTATAGTAAATTTATTAATGTTAATTATCCACAATGTTGTCTTTTTGATGGTTACTGATTGTTATTCACACTTATTGTTATTGTAGTTAATTATTTACACTGTTCCTCGTTATTGTTATTGATGTTTATTATTCACAATTTTTCTTGTTATTGTTATTGATGTTAATTATTTACACTGTTTCTTGTTATTGTTATTGATGTTTATTATTCACAATTTTTCTTGTTATTGTTATTGATGTTAATTATTTACACTGTTTCTTGTTATTGTTACTTTTTTCACAATGTTGTAACTGTTGCAATTCACTCAAACTGTCCACCACCACCACCAATCTTCTTACTCATTTATTGATGTTTTCTATTGTATTATCTTGTTGTATGTAAATCTTGTCCAATGTATTATTTTGTAAAATGGCGATTGCCGTCGGAATGAATAAATGAATAAATGAATCGACTGGTGAGGTAAATAAGTTTAGCCTATTTAATATTCCGTAGCAATGTTTGATGTTTGCTCAGTGTTGTTATTCACGGCACGAAGTCTCGCCTTTACTTTATCTTACACGCAATAATCCCTTCCCTTTTACATGCCTTCGTCAGTGTACTCATTTCAAAGTCTGTAAATAGTTAAATTGCTAAAAAAACATCACCTGTTTATATCGTAAGCATATTTTCAATTATTTTCTGATAACACTACAATTATTATGAGATACCTCAATGGTGATAAATTAAGATCATAATTATTTGCGTGGAAAGATTCTTCGGAAAGTTACTCGTAGCTCCAACACTATCGAAAGGGATATTCCCTTAATTTTTTTAAAATTTTATAATATTCTATTTACGTAAGTATTCTTAAAATCCCTAGTTGTGTTTTAACATACATGGCATAATGTAAAAACGGTAAGCTTAAAAATAACTAGTAGCCTGATTATGTATAACTCTCGCTAGTAATATATATCTCAATAGTATAAATGTTAAACAATCTTATATACGGAGTTAATCTTAACAAACGTTTTAAAACACCTTTTATTCAAAGGTAAATCATTATCTTATTATTTAAAAGCATACTAAAATGGTCGATTAGTCAATATATGAATTAGTTATTAATTATCAACATATATATAGACAAATATTTACCTACAGAAAAAAAGTGTTCTTATTTTACAGATTCTATTTTAACTCCTGGTTTAATTGATTTAAAAAAGTTTAATATGTATTGATTGACTGAACACTTACAAAATAGTATCAAGACGAATGTTTTCTAATCACGTTTCACTTTAAAAGCCGGTGATATAAGAAGTAAACGAACAGAAGTGACGTCCCTCGGAGGAAGCAAATTAAGTGTAGAGGCACTAGGAGTCATTAATAGATGTTATCTGGGTTCCTGTTGTTAGTGTTAACGTGATGTGATTTCTACAGACACGAAACGCGCGCTTCTTACCAATCACTGTGAACGTTCTGCCTTATTGACAAAGTAGTTATAAAAACCTCAACATATTTTTGTTTTGTAGAAGTATTTCAATGAAGTACTTATATTGTTTTGTATACATTTAATAATGAAATATACTCAAGACTAAATTAATTACAAACGAATGTTACTGTTACACGAGTCTAGATAATTTTTTTATGCAGATATGAATTGTTACCTACATTTTATTTTGAAATTTTTTTAAGTTATCTTTTAATTATTTTCATAATGGATTGGCTTCTAGATCGTCTGAATAAACTCATATAGGTTTAAGTTATCTGTTATCTGTCAAAACGATCAACTTGGTAGTATGATGACTACAACTGTTTCGTGTTTATTTAAAAGTAGCACATCTCCAGGTTGAAATGTCTTGCTAATTCCTCATGTCGAGTTTGTCAAAATATAAACAAATAAATAAACGAGAGATACATACGGATATGACACACACGAACATACATTTAATTAACTGGTCGACCAGACGCTGATTCACGGGACGCGGCGCCGGTGGAAGGTAAGTCGCAAGGTAAGTCAGTGAGGTTCTGGAGACAACGCAGATAAGATCGATGTTACTTCACCCAAGTTAACTTTCTCACTTTGCTGAAAGTGTTAAGAGTTTCTTTACTTATCACACATTTTAGAGAAACGCTTGCCTTTGTTTGCAGCTTAGGAATTATTCATGCTGCCCGTTACATATTTAAATATCTGATAAAAGGGAAAATTTTACTTGTAGAACCTTGTCAGAGAATAATAGTGCAAGTAGTTGTAAGAGACTGACTGATACATTCGATCATTTCTGTTAATCTGATACCTCAATCATTTCGGTTGTACGATTTGTTTGTGTTTGGAAAGTCAAGAATAAATTGTCATTACAAGCCAGTACCTACACCGTGTGAACGTTTTAAAACACAGATCCTGTAAAATGTGTCCAATGCAAAACATTGCCTTTTGTCTTTTGAGATACTGTTTGTTTAGGACGGTTATTAAGGGAATAACTACTAATTGATAATAAATTAAATATGCAGATTGTACACCTATACCACAAAGAGTAATTTGTGTGTCTCAATCAAATAACAAATTAATAATAGCAGCATAATTAAATTCCATTCTCATAAACTCGCCCTTTTTAATCAATTAAAGGGTATGAGGATGAAGCCCACAAGGAAATGCCTTTTAGTTTTCATCCATCCCAACACTAGATTATAAGGTTTAAATATCTCAATCGTGATAATAGAACGGGGTAAAAGGGGTTACAGAGAAACCCATTATTGTATTAAGTCTATAGAATATAGATAGGTAGATAGACGTAAAGAGAATAACAGTAGAAAAATCGTTTTGACATTATACGAGTCAAATTTAAATCTGGCAAATTAATTTTTTGTCATATTTATGCTACTTCCCAATGGTATAACACTCATACTATATTAAAAACACGTTAAAAATATGTGTAGTTTATACGAATATCTTATTTTTAATAAAGTTTACTGACAGTTTACATGATACATCGTTATAACTTGTACGATCCAAACTTATAATAAACTGCGCAGTAACCACCAAAATAGAATTTGTTCTCTAACAAAGATCATTGTAAAAAGAGTAAACAAACGTATTCTGTATTCAAAGAACAACAGTCTAGTTTGGAACAAAAGTTTTGTGTTTTGTTTTGCTTGCGTGGAAACAGTTTGTTATGATTTTAAGCAGAAACATCACCGATTTTTTACAGTGTGAATAAAAACTGTAAAACGTTATTAAAATATTTCTATTTAGTAACCTATAGTAAGTAAGCATTTTTTTTACACAAAACATAAACTTAAACCATATATCTTCGGTTATAAAACACTGAATATAAGCTAATTACATTCATCTAGGTTTTATTAGTATTAATTATCAACCAAAATTCAACAAATATATAACAAATATTTGATTTACTTAATTTCCATCCCAAACTGCCTTGGAGTTCTTAAAACTATTTCAATATATTGAATCTTGTAAGCTTGAGCCAAAGCAAATTTCATCTTGTATATACAGTAGTGTCATTTGCCATATCCTATTCCTAATGTTACGAGGAAGTAGCTATTACCGTAGGTGGCACGGTAAGACCTAGACCCGGGACCGATTTACTTTTTTATTTTGATGTCCCCAGAGGCCAAAAACACCATTCGTTCAAATTTTTATATATGTATATATATATATATATATAGACTTATATACAGGGTGACAAAAAAGTCTGGAATCGGCTTGATATCTTTTTAACTAAATTCGTTAGAAAATTCAAACCTTTCACATCAACTTATATGTATGAAAACTACTTTTTGCAAGCATTACCATTTTTGTACCTTCACCAGGGGACGGCCCATGAGGAGTAGGTACATAATCTTTAATGTAAGCGTAGGTTGATATGCACATAATTTAAAAGGTCTGGTCAAGTGGAGTTCATTGCCGGAAACCGCGTCAAAAAAGGTTCATCCGTTACAAAATGGCGGTATTTCAAAGTTCTTGCGGAATATGTCCTGCACAGGCCTTAGTAATGGTAAATACTCATAGTCAAAATTAGCCGGGAAATCTGAAACCCGGTTAAATTAGTTTTGAAGATTGAATAAACTTAGTCTATGAGCTAGTTGACTTTAAAATACGATTTTAGCTCACAAGATAATGCTTAACACGAGTATTTACCAATACTAAGGCCCGTAAAGGTATATTCCACAATAAATTTGAACAGCCGCCATTTTGTAACTGATGAACCTTTTGAGACGCGGTTTCCGGCAATGAACTCCACTTGACCAAACCTTAAAAATGATGTGCATATCAACCTATGCTTACATTAAAGATTATGTACCAACTCCTCATGGGTCGTCCCCTGGTAGAGGTAAAAACATGAAAATGCTTGGAAAAAGTAGTTTTTATACATGTAAGTTGATGTGAAAGGTTTGACTTTTCTAACGGATTAAGTTAAAAAGATATTAGGCCGTTTCCAGACTTTTTTGTCACCCTGTATATACAGGGTGTCCCGGAACTCTCTACCAATATTTTAGGGCATTGCTCCTGGGTAAGAAACATACCTAAATATCATATTTAAATTGTCCGGAAGTCCTTAGTTACTCTCACAGCCACCATTTTGTTTTTTTCAGTTATTAATTTTTTTCTAAAGAATGGTTAAACATACGAAATGGAAACTTTGCACAAACATTTATGACAACTAGACAAAGCTACAAAAAAGTTATGACGATTTTTCAAATTCACAAAACAAAATGCCGGCCATTTAAAGTTTTTATAAAATCAACGGGTTTTGAGTTAATTCAGAAACAAAATTTTAAATGGCCGCCATTTTGTTTTATGAATTTGAAAAATCTTCATAATTTTTTTGTAGCTTTGTCTAGTTGTCTATAATGTTTGTGCAAAGTTTCAATTTCGTATGTTTAACCATTCCTTAGAAAAAAAATAATAACTTAGAAAAACAAAATGGCGGCTGTGTGAGTAACTAAGGACTTCCGGACAATTTAAATATGATATTTAGGTATGTTAACTACCTAGGAACAATACCCTAAAATATTGGTAGAGAGTTCCGGGACACCCTGTATATGTATATATATATATACGTCCGTGAACGCGATAACTTGAGTATTTTTTGTCCGATTTTGATGAAATTTGGTTTAAAGGTGTAAAGCGGGATAAACTTGAATGAGTTCGCGAACCAGCACGATCGGACCATGGGAACGGGGCTTTACGGGGGGTTTTATGGGGTAAAAATTGGTTTTTCTCACTTTTGACCCTCAAAACACAAAATTTCCCGATTTCTCTTTAGACCTTTTTAAAGAGCTTAAAAAAAACAAATATTTTAGTATATAAGTTCGATTATTAGTAACGGAGAAAATTAAAAAAATTGTAAATTTAAAATTCCCATGTTATTCTTATGGAGAATATTGTCAAATTTTGTAGTTTGCTTGTTTATGGATACATTTTGATCAAACTTGGCAAATTTATTTATTTTCTACTAAGCTATCAATATTTTACTCAAAAACACACTTAATTAGTTTCCTTGTAGCAGCAAACCTAGGTACTCGTTAAACCTAATGTTTTTAAAATATATTTAACTGAAAATCAATTCAGACAAATGGAAATTCGCTTAGTCGGCAGGTTTGCTGCGGCGGGGGTATTTTCTTGTTATATGGAAACACATAAAGACGTACATTAAAATGGAGAGTTTTCTGGTAGGTGGTCTAGTTTTTTAAAAGACTAAAGTACCGTACTACGATTGAATTGTCATATTTTGTTAACAAACTTAATCCAAATAAATTACCATATAAATTACGAAAGGTCCAGTCCCATGTAAGGTCACATGAGGAGAGCACAATGTGTGTGCGGTGGAGACTGGAGAGCTCTTACACACACAATGCCTCAATGTCTCTGTGACGAGTTTACTGGACAACAATGTAGAGTTCATTACTGGACCTGGACAAGTGCTTTCAGACCAGATCTCGCTCAAGCTTTATCTCTCGAGATATACTTTAAAATTGTCCTTCTACTCTGGATTTAACGTTCTTTTCATGAACAACGACATTAAATTCCAATCATCTACAATAAATGCTTTTTAGTTCTGGATAGAACCGTTATATATGGATGAAAATGTGCATTTTTCTGGAAACAATGTATAGAAAAATAATCCCCTTTTTTTTAGAAGAAAAGATTACTAAGATTATAGTTTGTTTTAACACTAAACAAAATAAAAGATTATTTTTGTGGGATTCTATTTTATAAGCTATTGCTGAAACAGTTACTAAATTTAAAAGACAAAACTAATATTAAGTTATACAAATTCTAAAGATTAATTAATTTCCCCAGTAAATAATAAACTATTCATTAATTTTAATTTATTTACATTTAATTTATTTAATTATTTACATTAGTTAATTGAGAATCAGAACAAAAACTCACTTTAGAAAGGTCTACTAGCATAACGCTCTTTTCGTTTTTATGTAATAGAAATGTATATGATGTTACCAAAGAAATGTTTAACACCAAGAAGTGCTGGTGTTGTGGCAGATGTTGCTGTGTCGCTTCAGACAATCCCGATGGGACATTACCGTCCTCCTTACTGCTCTAATTGTTTGTTTACGTAATAGAATTCACTGTTGCTCCTTCCTCCACTGTTGTGTGCCTTTCATTATTCTAAATTTTTTACTCCAAAAGATTATTACCAATAAAATACTGAGTGTATGAAGTAGTCTCAGTAACTGGTTAAAACATATCAAGGAAATGCACACCTGATTCCTGATAATATTATTTGTAAACAAAAAATATTTAACTTTCAAAATTGATAATTGATAATGATTGTACGAGTAAAACAGGGTATTTTGAGGGCAGCTCAAAAGTGTGTGTGTGTGTCAAATACTTCATCAAGCGATACATAAATTCAAAGGCAATCAGTTAAAAAGAATATCAACGAAGCTGGAGGTCTACATCAGGCTGAAAGACCTCACCAAAAAATAGACATAGGCTATACCAGAAAAAAATTCAGTATTACCGTAACAAGAAACTAAAAAGCACTTTGTAATCAATATGACACTGTTGTCCGGGACCCAGATGGTATATTTTAAGAGCAAATAAAAATGTTTAAATATTAAGCTCCATCAAGGGACACTTCACAATTTACAGGCGATCAGTTAAAAATAATATCAGTGAAAACTAGTGGTGGTCATCTTAATCCAGTAAAATATAAAAAAGGCGATACTGTGTCGTATGTGTTTTAGTAGGCTCTCTCAGGTTGATGAAAACTAAAAACTGCCATAATTCTTTTATTGGTGTAGCAAACTTACTGGAGGAACAGTGAGTATAAAAATTTGAAGAACTAACCACTATCCAAACAGGGTAAGTTTGACTGGTTTTAGGAAAAATCTGGCACGTTTGAAGGATTGATATTCCTTTATATTTTTAGAAAATAATCCCTATATATAATTTTGGTTGTACCTATATATGATATTCCTACAAGAAACAAAATTACCTTAATTAATATTATGCTGATTTTATAAGATCTGCTAATGTTAATCTATTGAGGTTTTAATACTTATACTGTACACATTATTCTAGGAATATCACAATAGTATTCGAATGATAACTAATCCAGAAACATAAAATAGGTTTAATTACGTGGACCTGGGCTTCATTCAAGATAGATACACGCATCATCAACAACATGTAGATTGAAATATTGTTTGAATAGTTTCGCTATTCCATGCTTGTTAAACGTAAAAACACTGTGTAATGAATGAAGTTGAAGTGTTGTACGTGTTATTGCCGACATGTCAGAGTGATAACATTGCTCTGTCAAATGTGTCCGAATAAAGGGAAAAACTGGCGTTTGTCATCTCGGGACGAATGGTTTCATGTTAAACGTTACGTTACGATTATTTAATAACAATAATGCTATTTCTGGATGATCGTTTTAATTTTACAATGGATTCAGTAGTTAAACTGACTGCTTGTACAATGTCACGTAAACCAATAAACAATGCATAAATAAGCAGCTTGTAGTAATCCCATACTTAAATGGATGTAAAAAATCGTACATACAGGATATTCTTAATATATTTGTAGACTTTAATTGACTGTAACAATTAAAAGGAACACTAACAATTTAACACAGAACCCTTACAATCTGTTAACTTGAAATTAATAATACTGAATTTACATTAGTTCTGTTCATTTTTGCAACTTATTAGTGATCTTATCCTTAAAAAAATCCCATGACGTACAGTCTTTAGACAATGCATTCATAGACAAAACATAGTTCTTTTAAAATGCCAAAAATGTCCTTATCTACTCGTAAATTAAAAATTAAAAGAAGTAGTCTCCACTGTTAAAAGAGAAATGATTTATAATTCACAAATGTAAAAGGTACAACTGGCCAAGAGTTTTAATTTACTAGTTCTTAACAAAGGAGATTAATTAACAAATATTAACTGATACGTTTCTTTTCTTCAATTTTAAATAAATATAACCCACTAATACAAAGCAATCTCGTACAATTGAGAGCCTGAATATATTGAGGACACCTACTAATTATAAATTAACGCCCATAAACTCAAAGCACAGGTATAAAGTAGGGCGTGTTTAAGGTGGAAGTGATTGATACTCAGGATCACAGGATCTGCGAGTGACTGATGGCGGCCTCTGCTGTATATTCCTGCAGGCTTATATCCTCAGCATCTTCCCCAAATAACTTCGAAACATGAGTGAACTGTTTAATCACAGTTATAAACTGTAAGCACAGTAATAAAGTAAGGAGTGTTTAAGGTGGAAGTGATTGATACTCAGGATCATAGGATCTGCGAGTGACTGATGGCGGCCTCTGCTGTATATTCCTAAAGGCTTATATCCTCAGCATCTTCCCCAAATAACTTCGAAACATGAGTGAACTGTTTAATCACAGTTATAAACTGTAAGCACAGTAATAAAGTAAGGAGTGTTTAAGGTGGAAGTGATTGACACTCAGGATCACAGGATCTGCGAGTGACTGATGGCGGTCTCTGCTGTATATTCCTAAAGGCATACATCCTTAGCATCTTCCCCAATAACTTCGAAACATGAGTTAAGTCACAATTATAAACTCATGTTTGGTACTTAAAATTAGAAAAATATAACTGGTAACTGCATAACAATAATTTATAATACCTTTAAGGTAATTTCTGCTTCCCTGTCTTAACATTTATCTGTAAAACATTGTATTATTTATATCAAATAGCCTGTAAAATATGATATAGAGGGGAATTAAAATAAACTGTAGCGTTAGTAACAACAAAGAGTAATTACCATAGACCATAACAACAACACCCAAAGGACCTAGGATGGTACATACAGTACTTCAATGCGAATCCGGGGTATACAGTATTTCAATACCACCCTCTTTAATGAGAGGTTAGTTAATACAAAATAAGTTTTCAAATTTATTTTCAGTTGGAAAGAAATTTGGCAACAATGCCAATAGCATTACCAACCTTACAAATCTACATAATGCCAACATTAGCGAGCCAGTAACTACTGCGGTAATCACTAAGCTTATCCAAATCGTTCCAATGCTATTCAAAGCTTCAACGGTGCTAAGCCCACATTCATTTGAATGTTACTATAAAAGGGATAAAAATACCTTAACGTAACATTAATAGTGATCTTATAAATCATGATTTTCATTCAAATAAAGGTCTACGTCACGTGTGTACGTAACTAGTTTACTATGCTGCTAAGGACCTCAATATGATCAATTTATAGGGACAACTGTCAGGAAGGAAGTATTTAACAATGCAGAAGCTTATACTTAGTGTCAAAGCTATATGTGAATATAAAACATACAAATTATTCCTTGAGCTTATAACTACTGCAATCCTACTATGGGTTGATTCAGTGATATTGTTCGCCTTTACTTTTGATGGTTCCGTAAAATCACATCTCACTAATCAAAATCACAAAAGTCAGAATGTCCTAATATACTCTCAAATGAACCACTAAACAATTAATGACTTGAATAAAACATAATTTTTAACGTCAAACCAATCCTACTAGGGGTTTGTCCCTCAAAAATGAAATAGATATCCATGTTTACACTAATAAACTATGCTAAACATGTCAAGGATTTGACATTGTTCAAAGAGATTGTTCAGCTTTCTAAAACTTAGTCGAAGGAAACAACTTTTAACAATGGCACCAACCAAAGTTTGAATAAGATAATCACGCATTTGCAGAAAACATATTTCTTTAGAAACAACATCTGTAGCATTTAATGTTGATTTAATAATCAGAGACAAAATATTATTGTAAAAAAATAGCAATAATTGTAATGATCATAATGCATATTGCTATATTTACTTTTTATGAATTATTTTTTATTTACGAAGACTGTTAAAAAATTGTTACAGCAAAACTACCGTGACTGAACGCATTAATATATTAAATTTATTTATAATGAATGCAGGTTTATGATGTTATTAAAATGCCGATTTTTGAAAGTTTTATAAAATTTGATCACAGTTATTTTGAATAAAGTTTCAACTGTGTACACTTAGTACACTTCACTATTAGTGTTACTAGTGTTTTGTACATCACGTCAGGGGTATTTTATTACATTTATATTTTGCTAATAAAAGAAATATGTATGTTTACTTTGCTGGTATGTATAGAGCAATTAGCTCTACCAAATAATAAATCATTTTGGTCAATCATAATTAAACTATGGTTAATAATCTAGCTATCCATTTTTTTTTTTTTTGAAACATGATAAAATATCCTCCACATCGTAGCAGACTTTAAGAAATCGTGAGCAGAAAGAGTATTATTTTATTTGTGTATAAGCATTTTAAGTTGTGTTTCTTTTTCTTCTTCTTAAGGGAATGATAAAACCCTTATTTTATTACCACTACATTACTTACATGTGTTATCAGCGTGGGGTGAAAATAGAGAAATATGTACATTAAATATTTTTGGTTAAGTTTTCAACCACTCGACGAACTCTAGTACATATTAAAGTATAGACAAACAAAAATAGATTTCATATCAAATAAATAATTTTGACGAGTACCAATGAGTGAAAAAATTTATCCTAGAGCACAATGATTTTGCGAGCAATGATTATCCTTCCGTTATATTTTATTGTAGCCTGTTGTAATACCAGCAAATTAAAATAAAAAAAAATTAAGGTATTAAGTTCTAAAAGTATAAATGTACATCTTGAACTACAGAAGTTGGATTTTTTTTATGTTTGTGTGAGTGATGTTGGCTAAAACAGAACTGTTAGGTGAAATTCAATATCTGAAAAATATGAATTTTCCCACAAAATTCTAAAAAAATAAGTTCAGGAAATAAGTTCTGTTTTAAATATAAAGTGAGTGGAATTAAAAAGGGGTATTAAACGACAAAAAACTATGATCTCTTCACTCGGCTGGCTTTCACTGTTCTAACAATCAACATTTTAAGAGGTTAAAGACCTGTAAACTTCAGATGCAAGAGAATCGGCATATCATTGGTTTATAAACAATAAAAGATGATCCGATCTAATGTGCTCTACTGGGTTTTTCTAGACAATGGAGGGATTTGCATATGATACAACGGACAAAGCGAGCGGCACTCACTTCACATATAACTTTAATATACATAAACTAATGCCAAAGAGGGAATAAGGAAAGTAATAAATAATAAAGAAACAGCTATTTTAATAAAAAAAAATATATATTCTGAAAATATTTAGTAGGCTGCCTGCTATTACAATATATTTGCTAAGGAAGACTACTTCGAAGGATACCGACATGTTTCACATTTCGTCTACAATACAAAAAAATGGGAATATTGCTACCATAAATGAAACAACCTCGTTAATAATGCCTGTCTAAAGATGATGATGATAGTGTTGTAATTGTTCCGTTTCGACATCGGCAAATACATTCAACATTGTAACTACGGAAGTGATTCCACAGACACATTACACAGTTATATTGTGATCGTTTGCCTGTCTCATATATCCTAATTACTTTAAACAGCTTCCGTTTTAGTAGACAATTTGAATCAAATAGATACTTTGGGTGGGTTGTAGTCTTTAATTGACTTTGCATAGTTCTCTGTTTTTCATACTTACCTCTAAATATATAATTTTTTTAATATATTACTATGCAAGATGAAAAGTATGTAGATGATGTCATCCATGTTACGTATGAATACTCAAATAAAAAATATGTATTATTTAATTTGCATGAAAACACATTCAGTTAATAATTACTCAAGGTGTAAAAAAACTTACACTTCATGTAAGAACAACGTTGTTTTAATACGATTGAATCTAAATCCTTAAGATAACAAATTTTCTCAACTCTTATACCCTTTATATACACCTTTCATATTTCTTTATGAAATCGTTCTTTACAATATCCTATTTCATAGTTTCTTAAAATGCATTTTTCTAAGCAGCCTCGGTATATTTAACTGTAGCTTTGGCTTTGTGTCCTTATAAACTGTAGTATCAGCCTTTTTGCAGATTGATTTTAGCATTTAATATTCTTTTCACAACATGCTCTACTTAAGGCTAGACCTAGATGTAACGGAATTATCACCAAAGCAAAAACTATTGGTGGTTGGCAGGAATTGAACATGATCTGGTCGATCATCGCTTAGCAAGAACACCAGTATCACGTCTGATACCTGATCTTAGTGAGCTTTAATAAGGTTTTTATCAAAATAACCTAAATAAAACTACTATGTTGCGTGATTAACTACATCTTCATAGGAAAGACTTTGATTACCAGTTCCTTCAAGTCCTTTTTACACCACTTTGTATTAAAATTTAAATCCTCCTAAATTCACATCAAGAAAATGGTTTGAAAATAATTTGCTTGTATTAATACAAAAAGGTTGAAGGCTTCTTTCAACCTTGGCCTGTGAACATATGGAGCAAAGGATAGAGCGAACTGGTACAGTAAAAGAATAAGTAACTAATACGTGTAAGGAATGCCGTAGCCCCTATCTCACCCATATTAAAAAAGGTATTTTAGGTACATATAAATAAAAAAAAAAACGAACTCACATTTAAATTGATGGTTATGGGGACGCAAAATGCAAGATATCGCTTCCTTGATTTTATAGTCCAAAGTGCTACCAACGGAGATACTGACTTACCAACCAAAACACTAATCTACAAACTTATTTTCTGTGCTAATTAATATCTTATATCACTAGACACTATTAAGATACCAATGTTATATTTATTACAATACCGGATTCTACAATAATGATGTTCCTGATTTTGATTATAAGTATTACGGTATTGGGTTCATTTGTTTTATGACTTATTTAGCTGTTACCATTGGAAAGAAAAACGCATTCATTTACATTGGTTTTGGTGCATATCAGCTGTTTGTGATGTCAATTGTTGTAAGTGACGTACTGGTGTAACGGCTTGATTTGAAAACAAGAAATCTTTTTCTTCGTTAGGTTACCACATTAACCAATCTGTTTAGTGTGTGACACAACTTTAGAACCAGGTTTTTATGAAGACCCCCTCCTAGTAATGTGAACAGACATAATAACAGAATATGGGATTTGAAGAACCCACACGCTTACATGCACGTCGTGAAAGTTACTGTTTTGTGATGTCACTTACAACAAAGTGTACGGAGCTATTTTCTTCTTTGAAAAACTGTAAATTGGATCATTTTCTTGGACATGGTGACCAAATAAATGGCTTCGTATACAATTAGAAAAATATTCTGCAAATTTCATTCTGAAATTAGATGGCACACCTACACATTACCACTTGGATGTTAGGACTGAACTTAACAATGTACTACCTGAGAGATGGATCGATAACACTATATTTTACTTACGCTTGAAATCATGAACATAATTTTTAATAACACTAGTGAAGGCGATTTCTACAAAACACTACTCCTCCGTTAATAATGGACAGATTTTTACAAACGACGTGTCAAAATAAAGTATTTTTTGTGTAGACGCCCCCTTTCACCAATTCATGTAATAAAAATCCTCGGGTTTTGCCCCACAGGTAACGTGGCCATACGTCCCGCTTTCGGCGGGACAGTCCCGCTTTACAACAAGTTGTCCCGCTGTCCCCACAATCGGCCGGGGGACGCCAAAATGTCCCGCTTTGGAGGTCAGGCGTTTGAAATATTCAATGGAATATGAAAATTCGCCTTTTCACACTAATGTTTAGTTCGTGTAAGAATACTAGTTAGTAATTTTAAGGAAAGCTGACGGAAACCAACCTATTAACCTATTTGGTTAACTGTACAATTAGCACTTCATCGTTCATCCATTGATCGCGTGAACTCGACTATACAATATACTGTACTAGGCAACGATCGGCACTAGTACAATTTATTTCCGCGCGAGTGTTGAAGCGCTGTAGGCTACTACGGCCTCAAAAGACGCATGTTGTCAGTAAACTAAACTGTCAAGTTGTTTGTGTACCTTAACCTCTAACTTTACATTCGGTGCAAGTTTGTTTGTGATTTGACTATTGTAGGTCTACGGTTTAATTACTGTTGCATTAGATAATGCCCAAACGGAAGTGCACATTTAATAGTGAATTACAATCGAAATATCCGTTTATTAAACTTAAGTTTGAGACGAACAAAAGTGATGTAGTCTGTGAGAAGTGTCGTACTGAGTTTAGCGTTGCTCATGGAGGAGCTAATGATATTGATAAACACTTAAAGTCAAACAAACATGTTGCTTCTGACCATGCTGCGTGCTCGAGCAAAACTATATCTTCATTTTTCAAAAGCAACGTCCCGAACAAAAAAGACCTGGACGTCTCAGCGGCTGAGGGTGCCTGGGCCTACCACACCGTACGTGAGAACCACAGCTTCCGCTCCAACGACTGCGCATCCAAGGTAATAAATACTTGTTTTGAACCAAAGTTCCACTGTGCTAAGACCAAGACGCAGGCTATAGTTACACAAGTTATTGCCCCATTAGCTCAGGCTGAGCTTAAAAAGGATCTGACTAGTTGCAACTATGTTTGTATAATGACAGACTCATCCAATCATGGTTCACAAAAAATGTTTCCTGTTGTAGTACGCTATTTTGATAAATTTAGCGGCATTAAAGTAAAGGTTTTAGATTTGCAATCCCTCCCCGGAGAAACGTCAGATATTATTGTCAATTATTTGAAGGACGTGCTGCAAGAACATCAATTAACACAAAAAGTAATTTCATTCAGCGGGGATAACACCAATACAAATTTTGGTGGTGCAGCTAGAAAGGGGAAAGAAAATGTTTATTTCAAACTAAAAGGTTTTTTAGGCAGAGATATTGTAGGCATTGGATGTGCAGCACATAACGCCATACTAAGTGCATCAGATTGTTTGCCAGTAGATGTAGAGGTTATTGTCGTTAAAGTGTATTCATTTTTCTATCTGTACACAGTAAGGGTGGAAGCTTTCAAAGAAATATGTGATTCGGTCGACATTGAGTACCACAAAATGTTGGGATACAGCAAGACTCGCTGGCTTGCTTTAATGCCAGCAGTTGAAAGAATTTTGAAGCTTTTTGTGCCACTTAAAGAGTACTTTCTTAACCAGCCGAAATGTCCTGAGATCCTGAGGAAGTTTTTTGGAAACCCACATTCAGAAGTATGGCTTTATTTCATACATAGCCAAGCAGCTACGTTTCAACAAACTGTTTCAAAAGTAGAAGGTGACAAGGTCTCAGCAATCGAGGTAACTGTTCAAGTAAAAATCTTGAAGGAAAATCTCAAACAGAAGGCCGTGAACAAATTTGTTCCACACATAGTTCGCAATTTGATGACGAAATGTTGCTCAGAAGAAGAAAAACAAAGTATCACTAACACCTTTGTTTCGTTTTACGAGACATCACTGCAGTATTTAGATCAATGGACTGTCCATTTTCAAAACTTGGAGATATTTCAATGGGTGATGTTGAAGAACACTCCAAAGTGGGAGGACATCCAACCGTCAGTTGACTATTTAATTAAGAATAAGTATTTTCCACCAGATTGTGATACTAAAGTATTCGATGAAATTGGGTATGTGTTGAAATATGTTGAAAGCAATGTTGCTAATTGGAACGAAGAACAAGTTGAAACAGATTCAAGATGGTCTAAGATCTTCACGCACTTTAAAGATAACTCAATAAACTGCGAATACGCAAGTAAAATTGTGGAATATGTGTTGACTCTCCCAGGGAGCAATGCATCTGTTGAAAGAGTATTTTCATCAATGACAAAAGTGTGGACATCTGAAAAAACTCAACTTTCTTTCAATGTTTTAAAATCGATTCTTCAAACAAAATTTAATTTCAATTTGAGTTGTCAGGACTTTTATGCAATGTTACGATCATCTCCAAAAGCGTTGCAACAAATAGCCTCCAGTGACAAATATACCACTAAACTCTGAGATCAAGTAGACTGAGCTACGGTTTGAGCAAATATTTAATTAAGTTAAGTGGTTCCCTTGTGTCGTTTACCGTAGTGTGTTTACGTTTGCTAAGAAAAACTAAGATGCAAATAATTATTCAATTTGAGCTAGTATTCATTTACAGTATTATTTGTTATGTTTTTGTAATGTAATGTCAATGGTTATTTTATTATTAAGGACGATTTTGTGAATTTCTTGCACTGTAAATTAATAAATGGCAAACTTTTTATTGAGATTCTTATTGTCAATCCATTTGTTGGATGTTAAGGATAAAGTTGGTTAACATTTACATAGTGGAATAATAATTTACAAATGTTTATTTGACGATTAGAATTGAACACCGAGATTAAACTTGATGATTTTTGCAGGCCTACCAATTAAGCTGGGCATTTATTGGTGTATTAGGATATTTACTTTTGAATAAAATGTTATATAGCCTAGGGATAACAATGCATTTGTTTACTGTATGATAAAAAATTACATTAAAAACTGTCCATGTTACTTTTTATTAGTTATTCCCGAATCCCGATGACATCCATCCGCCATTTGTAAATTCAGTTCCTTTGCTCATTTCCCGCTGTTAGGGTGCACTTGGTGAAGCTATCCACTTTGACTTTTGAGGATATTTCGAAGTAAAGATATGTTCCGTCCAATGAACTTAATTTAAATTCATGTTTAAACACCTTAAACAAATAGGTTAAATATAGTAAAAACTCAAATAAAAATCAAATTATGATTTAAAAAATATCACGTCTAGATTGCATAAAAACGCTAGTTTACACCTATTATTTTTCAAAATTTTTGCGGATAGAAGTAGTACACACTAGTGCGGACGTTAATCCAAACCAGGGAGTATCATAATGAGAACTGTAGCCGTGGCCATTATTAATGTATGCAGGTGCGTCTCTAGCAGGCAAACAGTAAGAGTGGTCTTGGGCCATGTGAGGAGAAGACGTTCTGTTCTTTGACTTGAGCAGTTTCTGCTCTAAGATGTCTCACATTTGCATCTGACATCACACCGTTAGCTTTTAAACAGGAATTTTCTTTCTGGAGGCTGTATTTATGATGTGATTAAGAGAAAGCTGAGGAGGATACAGCACGTTATTCATTCTCCAGCTTCTCTTTCCGCTTGAATAATGTCGTCTAATCCTCACTCTCACTAGAATGTTCAACTCTCGGAGACTTTGGCAGAGATATAACATTCAACTCCTCTCTTACACTCTGACTTCGCTCGAAGCTCAAAGCTTTTATGGTAGGCTCTTTCGCTAGATCTGGACGAGACAGAAGATGAATCATCGTCATCTGAGGAAGAGTCAGAGACACTACTAGTGCTCTCATCTTAAACTTCCTCAGACTAATGACTTCCCTTGTTACTCTGAGAGGCAACTCCTTAGTCAACCTGAGATGGATCATCCTCATCTTCATATTACTCCACAGACATTGGCTCTTTACTGTCCTCTTTACATTATGTATGACTATACTGTGCTGATAATAATATCTTAATAATCATTTTCTCTAATCGAGACGTAATACCATAGCAATAAAATGTTTATTCAGCGTGATTGACACATTCAAATCAAATCAAATCAAAATTTATTTTATTTCGTATCAAAAAAACATTGTTACCAGAATTTTACAAATATATTCATATAAAATATACCCTGCAATTGCTACGAAAATTAAACGAAGCTATCACAACAACCCCCCCCCCTTACCCCACCCAAACCCTGACCACCCAAAAACACCCACAGATTATTAGCCGGAACACAATGTGCGTAAAGCTCATGTAAATAATTCGTGGTCGACAAAAGACAGTGTAATATCTGGTATAATCCCAGTAGAGGGCGAAACAATCCTGCAACTCATTCTACGGAAAAAATGATATTCGTTTGGTGATGAGTCGCTATAGTATTACCTCTTTAAGTCACAGACTTTTGTTAACTTTAATTAACGGGTATTTTTTTACTTTTTGTAATGTGAAATATGGTTTAAAATGCAAGAATAAAAATATTAATACAAATATATGAGGAAGGCCCCATTTAGACAGGTGTGTATCTATCCAGACCCAGACAGATTAAACACCGCTCACCGCTGTGGCATATGCGGTTGTTTGTGTTTGTGATGGTGTTTGTCAGTCAACTCAAACAATGTCTGATATCTGCAGACGCCTAAGGGTTATTAGTTTGTTATTACAACGATCTTGAATCAACAAGGACTACTCAACAACTCACAGACAGAAAGGCTTGCATCACTTGACGGAGATCGATTTAACAAAACTATTATTAGCTATCAACTTCCTCCAGCTATTGAAATTGTTTTTTTTTTTTTTTTTTTTTACATAATTTCAACTGTTTGGGTAGGCTGGGTATGCAAATACAGGTAGTCGTATATTGGTATGTTTAGGGAGGTGTGGACAGAGAGTTTAAAGAATAAATATTGTGTAGTCATAATTGATATAAAACTCCAATAATCAGAAACACGAGCATGGTGTTTATCCCGTATCCTAACTATATTGCTCATGATTGCAGTTGCAGTATTGAAACGAGGTTTTTGTACTTTGTTTGATACTACGTTAAACTGACCTTTTTTGGGTTGGATAATAATGTAAATGTACATTTCGGAATGTTTGAAACTTCGGTTTTCTACTATGTTAGCTAGTATTGGATAATGAAGTTTTCCTTTTAGACGTATAACATTTTGAAATTAAATGAACGAATGATTGAATTAGATATGAGAATTCCGTCGTTTGTGTGTAATTGAGATATTACCATTACATAAACACGGTTACTACTATGTTATGGAGATATTATGTTCAGAATGTCTAATTGTTTGTGTTGATGTAGGCGGAGTTAACAGCGTTTAGCGGTAGACTTGTGTTGACACATGACTGTGTTGTATTCACAAACTGTTGAGCAGGTGCGTTTGACGCTGTTGTATGTAGTGTGATTTGGGTCTCTTACAGCTATTACAATTGTGCAGTTGATTTCTAGAGATTGAGTTACTTAAACTTATAAGTTCCTTCAATCCAGATTGCCTAAATATAACAATTGACAATGTGTGCAATTCAGTTATTTGCTTTCAATATTGAGTGGATCAAGCAAAATAATCCAATAGAAGCTGTACAAAAATGGTTTGGAAATTAATTGCACATCTTACAGTTGTATATCTACAGTTAACATTCTGAAATTTTTAAATAACAGTGATCTGGATAAAGAATTGTTTAAGGTTACTTATTAAAAAATATAAATTTCAAATGTATTCAACTCGTTTACTACCATGTAACAAAAGACAATACACGCAGAGTAGTGCATCTGGTAGAGAAGTGTTAAGTTTATGAAAGCTGCTTTTATTAAGTAATTTAAAAATATAAAAAAAACCTCAGCTACAATATATTTTTCAGTAAACATTTTTTTTCTAGTATAAAGCCAAAAGATGAATGTTTGCAGACATCCGGTTGTGAACTTGTCCATTAGAAGTTGTCTTCGTTGTAGATACAAACTGACTGGCCAAGCGTGGGATGTGGGACTCTATCAGTCCACCCACTCGCTTATAGTACTATTGAGCGTATTTATATTTGTGCAATTGATTCAATTATAGTTTTAAACAATAGAAATAGTTACAAATACTGCTCTTAAAACCAATTAGAAATGCTGTGAGGCTCACATATGCAGTTCTCAAAATAGCTTTCATACAACAACATCTCGCACAGATTATTAGTGTATTTGGACGTTAATTATCTATCAATAAGGTATCGTAAATTTATATGACACTATTGATAAGCTTACACTTTTAACAATGAAGTTATCGTCATAATTTTATCAAGGGTTGTTTTTTCTTAACACTAGTCCAAATAATGACTTAGTTTATTTTTGTGATAGCATTAAAAAATATGCTTAGGTATAATTAATGATTTTACTCTAATTTACTTACTGTTAAAACCAACAAAACATTCAATGACAATTCACAGGCAGTGGTCTGTTACATGCTATTCGAGTGTTTTGTCTCTACGTCACACGTAACTGTCAGTTATGTTGTAAATGTCAAAGAAACGTCGACCGTTTACGCCATTGGAAAAGGGGTTGGTTTGGTCATTTAATGTTTAAATATTTCATATTGTGTTTTGTCAAAAAGGTTTATCAACCATTTTAATTTTGAGAGCTCAAGCCGATTTGATCTAATCGAATAATATGACAGCAATAATATTCTTTTTGGTGTTGAGAACGAATAAAATAATTTTCTTTCTTACTTTCCTAGCAAACCTCCTAGTCTATACAGTTTTTGTATTAGAGATGGGACGTTCGGATCACTTTACTGATCCGGGTTAATCGGTCTCGTTCACTGCCGCGACCCGTTCAATTGAAGCGGTCTGTTGATTCGACTGTCAGCTCCATAACATAACCTCCCACACAGCAGTGGTATCGTATCGGACTCGGACGTCGGTGAACGAAACAAACGAAACCGGACTAGGAGATTTTAGCTCAGGAGCTTAACATCAACAAACGCATAGAGTAATAAATAACAATTCATCCTTGACGATGTTTAGTTTTCGTTGGCCTATGTCAAATTCAGTGGTATAGCGGAACAATTTACTTGTTTTATTAATTTTAACGTTCACGTTAAAAAATAAGTGTTACGATATGAAATATTTACATGTTGACACCTAAGATAATGCAGGCTATTTAATTTAAAACTGCAAGTCGTTAGGTAGAGGAGTTAATACTTCATAGGAACTTGTACAAATTAAGCAGTTACAAAAATCAAATAGGCTAAACTGTCTTTTCTATAGGGTAACATAAACATTGGCATAAGTAACTTAAAATTGCACATCGTTATTCATATCATTAAAGTATTGAAACCTTAACGAAAATATATACAAATACATAAAAACAATGCTCTGCCTTATGCACGGTAACACGAAAATAAGTCTTCAAACATAACCATCTACTCTGTTGACACCTAAACCATAGAGTAAATAAATACTCTATGACTTAACGTTTTTGTTATACTAGCCTAAATCCAATTGTGATTTAAAAATAAAATTTGTTTCAATTTTCCACTTTGCAGCCGGCTTCTTCTTCTTTCACTCAGGGTGTACCCAGCTTTCGAAAATATCCGTTCGCAAGGAACGGATGTAGCTGGGATACAAAGTCTTTTTTGGGCTAGTCTGCACAGTCGTGGAAAGCGGTGCTGGTTTAATGCCCAGTACTTTAGTGGGTCTTTGTCGTGGGCCAGGGTTTCATCATTGATGTACGACTGTAGTTCCACTAATGCAGCAGCCGTAGGCTGTTCAGTCTGAGGCTTCTCTTTCCTGAACTCTTCGTATAGATCAACGAAAAGTTCGCCCCGTTTCCTTTTCTTTGCTTGGGGTTCAGGGGACCCAAAGTTTTCAGCAGCTTCGTCTTCGGACAATTTTACTGCTGCCGCCATTCTTGTAAGCTTCTCGTAGGCTTGTTGGTATTTTGCCTTATCAGAAAACCCGTCTTTCTTAAACCTGTGAATTGATTAAACTGATTAATGAAAAGTCCGATTAATAATAATAAGGGGGTGTCCTATAATGTGGAAATTTATTAGGTAAAATGCATTAATATTTTCATAAAACTTATTTTTACGTGCAAAATACATACTTTACCAGAGTATTAAGGACAAAAAAAGACTTTTAAGCTTTAATAACAAGGAAAAAGTGAAAATTATTCTTAAGCTTGATGAATAGTTTAAAAGAAAATATATTTATGAATGAGTTGTCTCACCTAGGGTCTAATATCAAAGCTTGGCTTTGTAGATCGCTGCCCTCGAGATTGTTGAACCTTGATGTGAGTTCATCTTTCAAAGTGTAGCACATTTCTCGGACGTTTTCACATAGATCTGGTCCCAAAAGGCTCTTGTTGACATGCTTAACCATGACTCTTGCCAGTACAATTGTCTTCGAGAGGGTGACCATTTTCTCTCCAGATATTTCGATTGTTACAGCATGGAATACAGAGAGTACCTTTATTGCCTGGTGAATAGCAGGCCATTTTTGTCCATTCTTCCCTAAGAATAAAAAAATTGTCTCCAAGCTGTAAAATTGCTGTAGCCGACAAGATTGGCTCCTTATTCTTATGTACTCTAACCAGCATATCAAATGTAGAATTCCACCTTGTGGACACATCCAGATCCTGCTTCAACTTTTGCTTTGGAAGCCCCATTTGCTCCTGTATTTCTTGAAGCTTTGACAAGTCAGTGCTGCTTCTTTTGAAATGTTCAACGTGGGACTTGACTGTTGACAATGTAGAATTGAGGTGTTCCAAACCTTTCTGTGTCACTAAGTTCACGGAATAAGCAAAACACCTAACATGTCTCCATGTTGTATTTTTCACGGCTAAAACGATGTTGCTAGCATTGTCTGTGGTTATAGATGTGACATAGTTTGTCAGCCCCCCTTTTTTGTGCAGTAGACTGAAGAAACTAGTGAGGTGTTGAGAACCAATATATGATTCGCATTCCAACAACTTTGAATGCAATTCAACTTTGTCATCAATATAATGAGCCGTGATAGCGATGAAACTCTCATTAACTAAGGATGTCTAACAATCAGTAGTTAGAGCCACAGAACGTATGTTTGTAGGACTTAATTCCTGCTTTAGTTCTTCCACTGCAGATTTATAGTACATCGGTAAAAGACTATACGTAACTGTCTTTCTAGTAGGTAGTGAGTACCCAAGACATAGCTCTTTGATTAGATTTTTGAACTCGGTGTCTTCAACTATGGAGAATGGATGGTATTCCTTTACCATCATTTTAAGTAGTTGTTTATCAATGTTCTTCGCTTTTTGCATGGACACTGGTTTTACATAGTCTATGTAAGTCCTTAGAGAAGATTGGTTCTTTTTTGGTTTGGAAGATATAGTAACTTGCTGGGTTTGTTGCTTATCAAGCTGCTCTGCCACACCAGATTCGCCATTGGTAATGAGATCCACTTCCATCTGTGGGGGGTCATCAGGATCAGGCTCTTCCATAGGTTGTCCAACAATGATGAGTGATGTTCTTTGTAAGACATTATGGGCTTGTGTTTGTCGCAAAGACGCGCTTAACATTAGTTTAACGAGTACTTAGGTTTTGTAACAAAGAGGTTAAAAAGTTTTTTTTATGTAAAATGGTAATAGTTAGTAAGAAATAAAAACATTTTCCAAATTTGGCAAAATATGTTAATAAATAAGCAAACTACAACAGTTTACTTATCCTCCATAAGAATAACATAGGAATTATAAATTTAAATTTTTTTTTAATTTTCTCCGTAACCATTAGGCACATTATAACGCTTCAATATACTAAATTATTTGTTTTTTGAAGCTCTACAAAATAGTTTGGAAAGAAATTGCAAAAATTTAAGTTTTTTGGGTCAAAAATGGGAAAAACCCATTTTTACCCCATGAAAGCCCCCATAAACCCCCGTTTCCATGGTCCGATCATGCTGGTTCGCGAACTCGTTCGAATAAACGTAGGTTTACACGTTTGTACCAAATTTCATCAAAATCGGATCATTTTTGCTCGAGTTATCGCGCTAACATACACACACACACACACACACACACAGGTTTGTAAACAGAACTTTCTGAGGACCGTAGCAGCAACCGTACGTTCTGAGGACATCACGAAATATTGATGTTTTCATATTAAAATGCATCACAATTTGCTGTAAATATCAATATTATACTGCATTTAAAACCTTATTTTCGTTCGTTGAATTTGAGTTTTCTTGTTACGGACCATACTTTGTGAGGACCATAAAAATAGTACAACGCACTGAGGACACATACAAAATGACCGTTAGTTGAATAATTGCAGACTATCTGAGGACTATTGTTTTTGATCATCCAAGTGAGTACACACACAAAATATTGCTCAATTGCTCATTTATAAACCCTGCACTGTAGGCTAGGTTATCTGCACGTATTTACGATTGCCTTGTTTTAAACAAAATTGTGATAATATGCTACCTGCGAAATTATAAGGACTAACCGATCTACCTGTGCGACTGGTCAACTTTGGTTAGAACAGCCCTGTTTATTAAAATTGGTCAATGTTTCTTTTTGTACTTGATCGTACAGTAGTTTTTTCATGTCGTACTGTGTTTATCTTTTTACAATGTTTACAACTGATCAACGTTACTAATACCTAAAGCTGAGGATGGTGTTTTAACACCGATACATTTCCTAATTTGAGACATTTTAGTCTTGGATTAAAGATGTTTCCTGGGTGTAAACTTGAACTTGGTTTTTGTTCTAGAGCTCAGAAGTCAACATTTTTAACATAGATGTAATAACATCTAAAACCCTATTTTTTTCTATTATTTTCTCTTTGAATTTAGTTCAGTTATAAAAAGTCTGACATTTTTAAAATTCGAAAGCACAACGATCATGCTCTTATTTTATACACCATAGCCTTGGGCACAGTTGACGTAGAACCCAGTGTTATTGTTTGGAGGAAATTATCAGAGGTGTAGATAAGAAACAGACAGAACGCATCTGTTGGTTAACAGATTGTAGAGTTAGCACAACGAGCTGAGTAGAAGCTGTAAATGTTTTTAGAAAGAGACAGAGATGGTCCCATCTCTTGTCAAACTATTAACAATATATGTCCGCCTCACGCGGGTATAGGTAAATAACGGTGTCATAATCTGTAGGTAGAGAACTTGTAAAATATCGACCTATCCATATATTTAACACAATCTCCTTACATTTACATCAGTTCTGAAAATCTAAGATTTATGTTGAAAATAAAAAAAAAACATATTTTCCATAAGAAATACTTTGAAAACTTCACATTTTCTTTTTTAAAGGCACCTTTTGGCTGCCTTTTCTTGAATATTGGTATCAATTTGTTGGAAATTTTATTCTCTTTCAGAATATCATCTACACTTTGGTTGATTTCCTTGCCGTTTAAGTTATTTTCAAAAAAGCTAAGCATTTTCCTGGTGCTGCTTTAATGACGCAAGCCCAATCCCAAAGTGCAGTAAAGAAAGTGCTTCGGTGAAAAAAATATTATGAATTTTGTGTAACTTAGTGCCTTAATGAAGCTAAAAACTGCTTGAGCAGCTGATAAAATGATATGAATGTGGGTAGGCCTACTGTTAAATAACGTATTGGTATGTATGAAATGGTCTTCGTTCATTCTCATACGTGACTTCGGAGCTCACCGTACTCCTGGTTAATATTGCTTAATGCATGAAATCACATGTTAAAATACAGTTCTTAGTTTATAGTTGTTTGTTTTTGTTTAGATTTGGAATAAAAATGGTCTTTTATGATTTTTTTTTAAATTCCTGTCTGTAAGCGAGTACATCTTCAATATCATCTTCATCAATGTGGTCCTGAATTATCTAAAATTTCAAGTGCAGTTAATTCAAATGTTGTAGTCTAACTGATCTTTTGAACAATCAATACCTGATAAAGGCCTATTAATTTTGAAAGACGAAGCGGGCAAGGCCAGCCTTGTTTTCCTCAGTGCAAACAATTTTCCCAAACTTTTTGCAGTGAGACCTGAGACCCCTCTAAAAATAATCCCCATCATAACTTTGGGGCGCTTGGAACAAAACTTATTTTTGGTGGTATGAAAAAACTGGAAGCCGACTATTATCTCCAACAAGTTATGTATTGTGACGACTACAACTCCTAAGATGTCATTAGGTAAAGACACGATCGTAAGTGAGGGCATACGGTACTCAATGGTTTTACAAACCAATAGATTTTTTTGTACTGACAATTTTAAAAACTTTCCATTTGAACGTGTTGAAAACTTCTCATATTGACCGACCGGTGATGATGGATTCCGAGTCATATAGCTGGGGGCTTCACCAAAACCAGCACTTCCCATCCTTTTGAGCATTGAGCCCGTCCCAAAAGCCTCCGCATATATCCTAGCCTGTAATTGTTTATCCAAGTGTCTATCTACAATGTGCACGTGCAAGAAGAATGGACTGACTTGCACCAAACTGTACCACCGTTCTCGACAAAGTTTGAACCTTTTATATGGTTGTAAATTTTGTTCATATCTTCTTTGAAATATTGCAATTGACAGTATTTTATATCTGAACTGGTCTTTTTCTCATATTCCTTGTTCTCTTCCGAGGACGGAAGTTTTGGTGGCAATGTTGGAACCTATGTCCTCCAAAATCGTAGGAAGTGAATAATGAGTGTTGCAATCCGTTTGGCATCAGATAAAATACTTTTGTAGACGTTTAAATAATAATTTCAAACAAACAAACAAGGGAGATATAAGGAAACAAGGTTTTTGGTGGCCATATTGTGTGCCATCTTGGATCATATGCCTCCAAAAGGTAATGTAAATAAATTTTGAGTGTTGCAATATGTTTGGCATCTGATAAAACCCCTATGCAGATGTTTAAACCAGTATTTTAGGCAAACTAACAACATAGATATGGGGTAAACAGGGTTTGGCCACCATTTTGGATACCGCACTTCCAGTTCAAATTTCGCTTTGGCAACAGGCAAATTCGTACTCAGCAGGGTCGAATTACCCTAAAAATGTAGTTTCCCCAATTGTTACATGAAATGCTTCTTGCAATTTATAGATATGGGTTTCATAATTATGGACCTGGTCTATTAGTGTGTAAAAGTCGAATAATGCACGTCGTAACTAACATCATTGTCAGAATGCAACACCTCAGTATGTTAAAGTTTTACCCGTCCCTTTTCAGTTTTGAGATTTCAAGAGGTCCGTCTAGTACTATAAGAGATTAAATCCGTGTTTTGTAACTTATTTTAGAATACAAAGCATTTTTAGTTGATTTTGTGATCAGAATTTATTTCGTGCATTTCATTTATTTTTCTTTACATTTTAATAAAATATAGTTAAATTTACACAAATTGATTTAGTTAATCTATTTATAAAATATAATAAGTACAGGCCTCTATTTTCATGTCAAATAATATATTGCTTACCACTTAAATGACCTTGATCATTGGTCCTGACTAATCAAACATCTGGTCGTACAAGTTGTTGACCATGGGAACGGAGCTCAACGAGGGGTTTTATGGGGTTAAAATGGGATTTTCTCTTTTTTACCCTTAGAACACAAAATTTATAAATTTTTCTCAGGACCTTTTGAAAGAGCTTAAAAAACCAAGTAATGTAGTATGAAAAAGTGTTTTTGGATGGTTATTGGCTACGGAGAAAATAAAAACATTTTACATTTAAAATTCCAATGTTATTCTTATGGACAATATTGTAAATGTAGTAGTTGGCTTGTTTATGGATATATTTTGATCAAACTTGGCAGATTTATTTATCCAATACCTACCATTAATATTTTAATAAAAAATCCACTTTATTAGTTTCCCTTTAGCAGCAAACCTAGGTACTCTTAAACAATGTTAATATAATAGATTAATTGAAAATCAATCCAGGCAAATGGAAATTCGCTTAGTCGACAGGATTGTTGCACCGGGCGTATTTAGTATAGTGGGAACATTCCTATGGACTAATTACATTGATTTAAAGTTTAAGCGTTTAAACTTATCTTTCAAACAAAAAAAGTTTATTCCGATCCGACAAATAGTTTGCGAAATATACGCTTAAAAAAAATCAATGGCCGCCATTTTGATTACGTCATAGCCGGAAAACGTGGGGGGTAGGAGGTAAACACCCAGGTATTTTAAACTCCCAAGACATAAAAGTGAAACGTTATGCAAGAATATTGAGTATACGCAAGTTTGCACACTAAAGTATAGCCAGCTGCAGGACTATAACTGTAAAAAACATCTAAATACAATTTCTTTAAGATATTGTAAGTAGTTTAGAGAGAAATTGGGAAATTTTCTATGAGAGTCAAAAATGAGAAAACCAAATTTTACCCCATAAAACATCTCATTCAAGTTTCATGCAAAATTTGATCAAAATGAGACCAAAAAACTCGAGCTAACACGTTCACGGACACACTTCTAATGTAAAAAATAATATCCTTTTGGTGGTCGTGCAATCTAAAAAAGGAAGTTTCATTTTATTATTTAGGATGTTTTGATTTTCTCCCAAAAATGGGTGATTTTGGGGGCAACTCAAAACTTTAAAAAAATGGGTAATTTTGAGGGAAACTCAAAAATTTAACTCTAAACCACCTTCAAGTTCACACCTCATTTTGAAGTGTTTAAAAAAACGTAAAGAATGGTGAAAACCAGAGCTTGCTATCTCTTCTCTATCCAAAATGGTAGCCAATATTACCATTACAGTGATTTTTTCTTATCTTTTTAAAGTGTATACTTCTATTCATTTTAACGGGCTACCATTTTGGATAGAAAATGGATAGTGAACTCCAGTTTTTACCATTCTTTAAGTTTTTGTAAAAATTTCAAAATATCGTGTCACTTGAAGGGGTTTACGTTTAAAGATTTTGAGTAGCCCCCAAAATCACCCATTTATGGGGGGGGACACTCAAAATGTTCAGAATCATAAAATTAAACTTCCTCCTAAGATTGCAAGACCACCAAAAGGATATCTCAGTATCTTTAGAAAAATATTATGAGGGGATCTTGACTTTTTATTCATCCTGTATATGGGGTGTTGAAATAGTAGTTTACGCAACGATCGCGTAGCACTATTTACGTGAGTTGTGTACTCTACTTTACCTACGACCGGTTTTAATTACCAATAATCACCAAAAACTTCTAAGAGAGGTTATGTTCTCGTTATAGCCTCTCATTGCCACTGATAGTGATGCAACGACTCATTGTACCAAACAGTAATCACACCAATCGTTAACAATATCTTAACGAAATCTTTTGAATGCGAATTTGTTACACTGGATTACAAATGACAATGAATAAAATTTAACAACTGGTAAGGTGGACAACAAATTCTCACTGGAATCTCAAGCCAGTAAGAACCATCAACACTTTAAAAAGAGCAAATAAAACAAGTAAGAGCAGCTGATTTCGAACGATTTGTGTTTTTGGCCTCTAGGGATAACAAACTGAAAAATTATATCCGTCCCGGGTCTAGGTCTTACCATTCCACCTACGGAAATAGCTACTTCCCCGTAGATAAACTCACAAAAAATCTAAGAAACAGTAGGTTTTACACATAATTTTTAAGGTTATTCACTGAAGATGTTTTTATTTATACATATTGACACTCACTACAGTTCAGTGTAGTGCTAAAATCTCACGTTATTATTACGTTACTAGTCCTGAAAATTTGTTTTTACCAGACGAGCATCGTGCGAGACGATGTCGAGTTACCATACGAGTCCGGTAAACACATTTTGGACGAGTGACGTACGATATTTTACGCCATACTCTAGGCTATCTAAACAAAAAAACCTGTACATATTGTTATAAAGGGTGGCTGAAAAGTAACTTGCACCCCCCTTAACTTTTCAACCATTGATTTTATGTTTCCCACTCGGTTCACTTTATTTTGACACTTTAAAGAGTGTAGTGTTCACCATCACGTTTGAAGCCTCAGAAAAAGTAAGATTTAAAATTAAAGAAGAGTTGTATTAGTCTTTTTTTCCTGTAAATAGCTTTTTATATCTCCTCTGCACCTCAACATACTTTTTCTAAAGAGTTCTAATAATTTAAATACTGTCTATCTTGCGCTTAAAAAGTTGCATGGTCAAACCAAGCAGGCTGTTTGCCAACAAAAGGTGAATTACTCTTCGAACTTAGCTTAAAATGTTCCCAGGTTTTGTAGAAAAATGTTCACCGTAAGAGTATTAAAAACGCTACTATTTGATACTTCATTATTTTTTCTTTGTAAAATTACAACACACGGTCACAAATCACTCCCTAACACAAACCTGTGATATGCAGGATGCAACGAAGTTAGTGTTACAAATATTACGTGTTAAACTAATAAGTATTGGTGACAAAATAGCAACAATTAGGTTTCCTCACTCTCACAGATAGAGAATAACAGCAAAATCACGGTTTAAAATCATGTATTTAAAATTAAAATTATGTATTTGCTTAAATAAAATGGCTATAAGTGCATTAAACATAGTTATTTCAAATCTATTGTTATTTTAAGAATTCTCATACAATCTTCAATAAGAATAGTACGGACGCATTGTGAGAAAACATCTGTATAACTTTATTCTAAAGTTTAAGTTTGAATTTGTGAACTTTTGCATGAATTTAATAACGTTTATGCCATACTACACTGTTTTGACGAACCTTCCACGAAAGTAGTTAGTCCAGAAAACATCTAGACATTTACCGGACACTAGCTTATTATATTTCGCAATGAGTGGTTATAATAAAAAACATAACCTCTCTTAGAGGTTATGAATAGAAGAATTTTACACACATTCAAATTTTACTGAACCCTCTGGTAGAAAGCACTACAGTATTTCGTTTGTAGAACCTTTTATTACTGTTAATTATCTTGATAGGGACTTTAATATACTGGAATCAAAAGTTGTATTGTCAACCTAGAAAACAGTAAGACACCGGGTAGATAGGGTTTCCTACGAGTTTTTTAAGAATGCCCAGACCTAATTTTATAAAGAAACTACTTAGCCTATTATTTGTACTTATGATTTGTATTATTGGTATTTCACAAGAAAAGATTAAGTCGACCACAATATTGGAAAATGGTGCCCAAATACAATCATTGTACTTACTTATTATCAAACTTTAAAAAGAAGGGCATGTTCCCCGTTTAAGGTTTACTGTAATATGTATAGAGTACAAAATTCCAATGGTGGCACAGTAAAAAAAAAAACACCCTGTAAATACAATCCAATGTATGATTGTCGTATGTTTGTCCTGACTGCGTTACTAAACCGGCCATCCGATCGAGATGAGACTTTGGGAAGATGTTCTATACACCCTCAAGAAGGTTCTGTCCCATTCCCAGTCTTGAACCCCTTCAAGTACCAGAGGCTCACGATTACCTATGAGTAGGTATTCATATTTAAAAAGAATGAAAGAATATTATTTACAGCTGTTAAAAAATAAATAACGAGTTGAATTCTGTGTGTTTCAATAGCTAATGCTGATCCACTTTTACAATGAAAAGTTACAAGGTTTACCATGCAGCGAATTCCCCCCCCCCCTCCCTGTTGCAAAGCAGCTAGACCGAATAAAAGCATTGCAAATTTCCAACCTATTGCTATTTTAAGCCTTTATTTTTAGTTCTAACTGTTACCACTAGCCAACCTATTAAAGTAAAATAGTTATAGTTTTCGTGCAAAAAAGTAATACATAGTTAAATTAAACCAAACATGCGTCCTCACCCGATATACAACAGATTTTGACCAAGAAAGAGATCAGTTGATCATAACAGTTGATCAGATGTTATGTTTAAATGTTCGCTCATGTCAAAACAAACGTTTCTAATCGATTTATCTTTAGAAAATAAAAACAAAAAGTTTTTAATACATAGGAGAACATTATTATGTCACAAAGTTAAGAGTTTTACGTTACTTTATCTTGCTTTGCGATAGCCTATCTAATAAAGTTATGAGTAAACTAAACTATACTATTGGCGAATTTGGAATACGGGTACCAAAATACGGGAATAGTATTTTGGTAAAAACCATATGCATATGTTTTACAAGCTGGTACCGGTATTCATAGTTTAGTCCCATATGTTTAAATAGCCTAGGTGGCTTGGCTATATAAGCTTTGGTTAAATCCTTAATAACTAGTATTAAGATCGAACGGGAATAGTAACTTAGTAAAAAACATTTTAGTTTTGTTCCAGAGACAGTAGTTCGAAGCTCTTGGTGGAAAGCCAGTTAATTTTTCTAATGAAGAATTCTCCCTTAGTTTGACTTCAGTAGTACCATATGTCTAATTAAAATACAGTACTATTTGGGCCAAAGAATGAAAATGTCTAAAGCGAAAGTATGGTTTGGATACGGTATTGTTTTCGGGACAGCAGATGTTTTGGCGATTAGTGGAGATAACAGAGGCAGAAAGAGATTGATAAAGAATTCATATGGCAGGGCGCGTACATCGCAATACCACCAACAACTGCTTGCCGTCGACCTTGAACTGGGGCCCAGGAGTTTTCTCACTTATAACATCAATGTAGGTCTTATCGGTCATTAACCTAACTAACACTACTTATCTGATTTAAAAGCCATAACCGTTAATCAAATGAAATGGTTGGATTTTGTTTCTAAAATTGTTGGCGGATGTCTAAATATTTTATACGACATAGGCTAGGTGAGGATAAAATGTGCCTATTTCACATCCTCTTTCCGTTGCAAAGCAAGAGTACAACAGCTAGTATAAAGTATAATTTAAACTTGCAATTTCACGCCGCCTGGTATAGCTGTAATATCAGCATTAGTAACATTTTTGTTTAATTGTATTTTATTGTATTTAATTGTAATTGCGACGAACTCGAGAACTTAATACGATCGAGAGCTCCAAACCCATTTCAGCTATTTTTCACCACACTATACCCTATCACCACTATTCACCACAATAATAATTCACACTGATAGTCAACACAACTACAACTTTAAGGTTATGTACAGAAATAATTTGAGGAATCAGCAAAAATAATAATACATAGTTGCTGGGCAGTGGTGACATTAAAACATTTCTATTGAAATGCTATGGATACTGATTGTGTGTTTAATATGCATTCATCATAGGTTTTAATAAAGTAGGGTAGCTGATTTTGCAGCCCTAGGGATGTAAAAACCTGCGCGGTCCCCAAATGACGATGACAGCTGGCATGGCCAGCAAAACGTAACTTTCAGCCACCAATAAAATTATCGTATGTAAGACAGCTAAAAACATCATAATGTGGTGAAAAAAATACTACTATTACTAATTCTTATTGTTTTTTTTTCAACATTGCTAAGTCTAGAGTTAATTAAGTTTATAACAAGGGTCAGGTTATCACGTGAACAACCAAATAAGATGTACTACCTTAAAACCAAATTAGATTTTATGACCCCTAACTGGTATCAATGAGCTTATCATCACAACACTGTAATAGGAAGGGGAGGAGGGGCTAAGGAAAGCGCTTGAGTCCTCGGTAAGACAGCGTAAATTACAGCGGCGTGTGATATAAAAAATTCAAAATAAGTCCTCTCTTGAGCGAGACAGAACTGGTGAGAGTGTATAGCGTGTGTGTCGCTCAACGTGCTAGCGCTACGTGGGAGACACAACTGGAACTAACGTGTCTGACTGACCATACCACGGGGGGACATTTTTAAATCTGTGCAAATCTGGTATACTATGGTTCGTAGATACCTCAAGAATGCAATTCTGGGGCTAAAACGTACCGAGGACCACGAGTATGTCCTCGGTACGTTTTTCGTCCTCAGATGGATGGTCAAAATACACGTCAATGTCCCCCAAACGTACTATTTACAAACACATATATATATATATGAATTTGAACGGATGCTATTTTTGGCCTCTAGGGACCTCAAAACGAAAATAAATAATCGGTCCCGGGTCCAGGTCTTACCATGAGTACTACGGTAATAGCTTATTCCCTATATGGGAAATTCGCTAAAAGTATGAGTTTTTGGTATCTAAAGAATTTGCAATATTTTCCAGCACATTTGTATTTATTTTCCAATTCAAACATAATCCATACAAATGTAGAATAAAAGGCTATATTCAAATATTTTAAGGGAAGATACAACCCGTTCTCGAAACTTATTGTGCGTTCCAAGTTTATTACAGTAGATAATGAGAACATTTTACATGTTCGACACTTTCATTACAAACAGGATATTGAAACCCTTATTGCGCCTTAGGATCTTCTTCATCACGGGACATAAAACATACATCTATACAGTACTCAACTGTAACCCAATACAGCTCATTTACTGCTGGGAAACAATTTGAAAACTCTCTCTTGAGTTTACCTATAATTTATCAACTATTTATTTTGAAAGTCGACACAGTCCGTTCCTCTTAAGATAATTTTAGAAATCGTAAGATTAAACCCCTTTCCGCGAAAGGATATTAACAACGTAGCCTTTCTATAGCATTCCCATAGTTTTTATTAGGAAATTGTAGTATCGGTTATGACACTTTTTTCTTAGTGCTTGCGCCTAAGGAGCTAGAACTTGAAACGTTTCTAACGAATTAATAAAAACCTTTCACTTTTTTCGTCAAGTGAACTGTGAATCTTGTCAATAGTGAACCTTTATCCGTGAACTTTTGACACTATTTTGAGGTGAAGCAATATGACGAAAAATATAATTCACCACAAGTGCAAAAAGAGTCACTTTAGGCCCTAGTGATGAAATACTATTACTTCAACTTGTGTTAAAATAAAAAAATTCAATGTGGAACATTGCTAAAAACCAAATTAATTAAACAAGCAATCCAATAAAACATTCAGTCTCTAATGAAGTCCTATATCCGAGAGCTTAATTAACATGTGAAAACACTCATTGATTGGCAAATCTGGATTTTAATTTACTTGTGGCATTTTTCCATAAACTGTTTAAAACTAAAACTTTTTTTTCATGTTGAAATAAAACTAATACAGGCTACAAATATACACTGTTGTTTTTATTGTGATTTAGGGCCTATTGAAATCAGAAATTTAGGGAGAATAGGTTTTTAGAATATCAATCATATTGTATGTACTTTTTTCAGATTAAATATCTGTTCAAGAAAAAAAACTTTATGAGTAATTTAGTTTTGCCTATTCAATGTACACACAAACCCTTTGTTACATTTAAGAACTAACTGAGGCTGTCTGCTTGATCAATTTTTTTTCTTGAATAAATCAAGTATATTTAATGAAGATAAGTCTACTGCATCATTGAAAACACGAGAATGAGCAGTTCGTCTAACCTCAAAGTTGTTGAGAAGAGGACCTGGATTCTCCTGGCGTGGATTGTGAAAATAAAAATTTTTAAAATTTTTCTATGCAACGTCCACTGCTTGACAACCAAAGTTAACGAATTGGAAATGTTTGGAAACATTGAAGAGTAGTCCGTCATTTGTGTTGTTGATCACTGGCTAAACACATCCATGATGGAGCTGCTATTTTCATTAACTTGAGATTGGATTACTGTGTCATTGATATTGAGCAGTACTGTGTTGAAAAGCATTTTGATGCGCATTGCTAATAAATTATCAAAATCTATGATAAATGTTGTGTCTCTCTATATTCCATGTGGCAGCAGGGTTAACATATTCTTTGAACAACTGGAGCTGGTATTCAGTGTGTTGGCCTACTACAAATTAAAAATTGTCCTATGTGGTGACTTGTACATTGAAGCCAATAGTAGTGATGTGAACACAGCCACATTGGTCACACACAAAGAAAGGGCGAGGTAGTGAGAAAAGACCAGAAGTGGAATTCACAAGGGCAAAGAAAAAGGGGAGACCAAAAATGATTTGGAGGCGTACGGTGTACCAAGAGCTGCGGCGGGCTGGGAGGTCATGGTCGAAGGTAAGAAGAATCACTCCCAACTGAGTACATTGGACAGCCTTGGTTGCTGCTGTATGTTCTTTGGAGGAATAATAGGAAATATGTCAAGTAAGTCAAGTTTCTATAGAATATCTAGATTAAATACCAGTGAAGATGGGTCTGAGGGCGTGATAAATATTACAAGAAAAACAACCTAAGTACGCGCTTGATGGTTATTATTGCCAATTATTCTGCGGAAGTTTGGTGGAACAGCAACATAGGAAATATATTCTATTTCTTCACACAACATTAAAACGTACTCCTAACGTCAATAAGATAGTGGCACGTTGAAGGTAAATATATAGAAGACTACATGGTCTTATGTTCTATTGGATCACCTGATTAACAGTCACGTGATAGAGAGAATAAATCTGGCTGTGTAGAAAGTGGCGGAAGGTTGAAAGGTTAGAGACTGCACAGGCTGACGCTCCATTAGACCAGCTGATAAATGACCCTGTGATGTAGAGCGGATTTACACTCGCTGTATGATAATAATAATAATAATAATATCACTTTATTGTCATAAAACATTTCACATTTCCAGCAAAGCTGGTGAAACAGATGACATTGTCATTTCTTAGCTAACAAAAATAAAAATTAAAACTAAGGATTAAAATTAAACTAGTCACTTTTTAAAAAAACAGTCATTTAAATACTCTTCTATTGTATAATATTTATTTATAAGAAGGAATGTTTTTAATTCTTTCTTAAACTTTACAATCTTATTGATATTTTTAAAATGATCAGGTAGACCGTTGTAAAGCCTCAGACTCATATCGTACGGCAATCTTTCATATAGGCATAGCCGATGTCATGGATACTGCAAATTATTTTTTGAACGTGTTGGGTATTGATGAATAAATTGATTGTTTATAAATAATTGTGCATTAGTCTTGAAGTATACCAGAATTTTATAAATGTAAAGTGAAGGCATTGTTAACATTCAATATGTTTCAAAAGGCGGTTTACATGACTTTTTGTGTGTGAAAATGATAAGATTCTTAAAAACTTCTTTTGTATCTTAAAAATAGTTGAGGCATATGATGTTGAGCCCCATAACTCAATACCATATTGCATAATGGAAAAAAAAATATGGCATAATAAACTATGACCTTTGTTTTAGAATCTATTATGTTTCTTAAAACATACATCTGGAAACAAGCTGTATGTAATTTTTTAGCTAATATTTCAATGTGACGTTTCCATATCAAATTTTTATCAATATTTAAGCCTCAATATTTATTGCTGCGTTTTGGCGCCCCTGTGATTCTTATGAGTGACAATGGAACACAGTTCGTCTCTAAGGTGTTCCGAGACCTGACGAAAGAGTGGGGAATCGAGTTCCGACAGACTGCCCCTTACAGCCCGCAATCCAATCCGGTTGAACGGCCAAACCGGGTTATCAAAACTATGATAGCCCAGTTTGTTCAGGATAATCATCGTACTTGGGATGCACTCATTGCCGAGTTCCAGTACGCGATGAACACCGCCGTTCACGACTCCACTGGGTTTACACCTGCCAAACTGTGTTTTGGGAGAGATCTCAGGCTACCTAGGGCAATCGGGTCGTCTCTGACCACAGGACCGGAGACTGGAGATGACAGTGAGAGAACCGTGGACGAGCTATATAGTGACCGGGAGCGGGCGTTTAAGAGGTTGTACGATAGTTGTCGAGAGAACTTGAGGAGGGCTTTCCAGCGCCAGTCTAAATATTATAACCTTAGACGACGTGAGGTGCAATACCATCGAGGTGATCAAGTCATGAGAAGACTACATGTCTTGTCCTCAGCGGCTGAAGCTATAGTGGGCAAACTGGCCCCTAAGTTTCAGGGTCCTTGTACAGTAGTGAAGCGAGTGGCCCCTAATATGTACGAGGTAAAGGACGAGGGTAGGAGAGAGACCCATGTCGTCCATGTTAAAGACCTTAAGACCTACCATGAAAGAACCGATGCTTAGTTATTCTTGGTTATGCATGGTGGTGGTTAGTTAGATAGCGTTTTTGTGCTTGCTATTCTTTTGATGTTTTGTTTAATCAAGTAGTTTTGTTTTTGTTTTGCTTTGAGACCCGTGGTAAAAGAGGAATCATTGGGTTAAGAGCCGGAGTGTTTTGATTTGGCCGGAGTTCGAAAAATTTTTTTTTCTTTTGGCCGTTTTCTTTCTTTTTTTTTCATCCCGATGTAAGTGGGGGGTGTAACGAGTTATTTTCCTAGGGGGGTAAATATTTGCTATTTGGGCCGCGCGTCTGTAGAGGTAAGCAAGCGGTGGCGGCGAACCTGGCCAGCGCCCTTTGACCCGGCTTATCAGTTCGGATAAGCTTGGGTATCCTGGGACTACCGGATAGCCGAGAACGGACATTCTAGTGGTGGATCTCGGACAGTCAAGTAGTAAGTGTTGGTGTCCTGTGCCTGTGGAGACGGCTGGCGTACGTTGGTGGTACATCGGAGTGTGGTGATACCGGTGAACAGTGTTGGTGTTAAGTTGGGTACTGACCCACTTGTGGTGAGTGGACGACTTGATATTATTAGTTTGATAATATTAATATCTGGTTTTATTGCGAGAGTTAGAGTTGTAACCGTGCTGGTCAAAGCCTGACGGTAGTTAGGATTTATATTAGTCAGGAATAATATTAAAGTGTATTCCTGACGGTTCTGGGCAGGTGCTAGAGCGCAAATAATATAATTTATTTGACTGTAGTAGATATTATTTTGCGTTGTACCTAGAGTTAGTTATATTACTAATAACTCTGAGGCCCGACAAACCTAGGCTGCACGGTTTAGCGTGCGTAGTTGGAAGCACGAGGCCAGTAGGCTAGTAGCTAGTTTTATTAGCCTATTAACAGAAGCCCGGCTAAGCAATATAACGTTGATATAGCAGTAGTGGTAGTAGCAGTAGGGTTGGTATTGATTAATCATTTAATTATTTTAATTTAACCTGAACAGCTTGCTTAGTAATCCAACACGTTAGCTTGGTAGCTTGGATAGCGGAGTACCGGCTATCAGATAATATATTTATCTAGTGTTTGGAACGTATTTAATATTTATTTATCTGCTACTAAGTAGCTCAATATTTTAATAGTGCAATTGCCATTTAGCTTTGCTTGTTTGGCTTGGTATTTATTGAGACCAGCTACTAGTGGCGTAGTCACTCTACCTATAGTGCACTTGTATTGTTATCTGGTATTATTATTGAGTGAACTGTTTGATTCTTAGCTTGGGCATTAGAGTTGTGTACCTATTGGATTATAGTGGCCTAGTAGACCCCGCCTAGTGATAACTCGCGTTGTGGTTTTTATTGGCAAGTCGTCGTGTAACTCACCGTGTTTTAGGCACTCTGGGCTTAACTATTGGATAGTTAGGACGAAGCCCGAGTTGCGTAGTCAGCAACGACCCCCTAGGAGTGTGGAGAATCGGCGTAGGCCTGGTAGTGATTATTGCACGTTTGTTTTGGTGACTTGTTCACAGTGCCCGTGTATGAGCCAGTCCTATACCGGTTAGACCCGGCTTTTGGCCTAGTGGTTTCCCTGACCTTATCGCAGACCCTGGAACTTTACCCAGCCATTGTAGGCTGAGCTATCCCCGGCAAACGGTTGCGACTGCACTTTTAATATTATATTTTCCCAGTGCAGAAAGTAGCGTCGCAACCTTCGATTATAAGAGCTTATACTTCTACATACTATCAAAATAGTTTTGGATAATTGGTTTCTTTAAGTTGCGGAACGAATTTAAAATCACATTACATGGCATTTGGTATTAAATAGGACACAATTATATTGTTATATGGGATTTTATCTGAAGCATAGACAACTGGAGTAATGTGGCGATAACCATTCGTTGTTTATGGAACATTACATTTTCTCTTCCTGTAAATTACCCAGCAAATCGATTGACCTTATTGAAGTGACCAAGTACATACACTATAAAATATGATCGAAATCGATCACCACTTACCATCTTTTTTGTATATTTATCGTCTTATGAGTAACAGTATAAGCGTAAATATATATGTTTTAGGTGTTATAAGACGTTTCTTTTATTTACTTTCCATAAAATATGAGGCAAGACTTTTAAAGAATTATGACAAAACGTAGCAGGTTATTTCAGAAAACAGTTCGTGACTGTATCAACTTTTTGATTATAAGGATTTAAATACCATACACGTTTTCCCAGGGAGAATTATCCTCGTGCAGTATTGTAATTTTACTTGTTTTATCTAAAAAAAAAAAAGAATTTGAGAAATAAAATGTTTATTAGTTAAACTAGTAAGATAATTTTAGTTTAAAGCATTATATCTACTGTAAATATAATGATTTCCTTAAGTAATATTCGTGACATTCACTTCGCAACTTCACTTGCAGGTAAATATATTAGTATTGTAAGGATGATGAATTTATTGTTTTACAATAAAACAAAAGTTACCTTATCCCGTGTACTTATTATTCTTTTAATGGCCAAACTAACTACACGCTAACTTTCAGCAATTATTTTTCAAAACTGCTTTGAAATAAATTACAAGTTTAAAAATGCTGAAGTTTGCAAGACGTGAGGCTAGTTTAACCTTATTATAATTGCTATGACCTACTGAAATTTAACCTAAAGTTGTTTGTCAATTTAGTATGCTTGTGAATGGGTGAATGTTGGGAGGTTTATTATATTTCATTTGTTAACCATAATTAGACATTGTCCCTAATGAGTAAAATCACATCAAACTGGCCCGGTTATAGTTGACGACTAAGATTACTCGGATGAAGAATTCCAATCTGATATCTTTATTCACGTCACGAGGTGAGTCTACTCCTTCCCTTCTTATACACACTAATATACCTTCCCCTCACCAGGATCAGCTGGCAGGATATAAAGTAGGAAGTTGTAGGATTCGATTAATGTTGTGTCAGTGTTTTGCTGCCAAAAATGAAATTGTGCTCAGAATAATGTAGGGAATTAATCTCTTGATACAAAGACTGAATGTGTTTAGATGAATGTTGCTCCTATAATTTAATTTTAACTTAATTAGAAGACTTGTTGGAAATATAACTATCCAAAACCAAATATAAATGTTAACCTCTGCTGGATAATTAGGTTAAAAGACTGGTTGTAGTTGTTGAGCTGAGCGTGATAAGTGTATCTACAGTATTTCGTCTGTTGATGTTAGCGCTCCGTTTTCAGTACTAGCGGTCTTTCTGAAAAGCATGGGTATTTTCTTTGCATTTCAAACAACAGATAAGTATGCTTATATTCGTTTTCAAAACAAACTAGTTGTTCATTCATTTGCTGGGTATAAAATAGTTTCAATTATTTCAATAGTCGGAGGTAAATCACCATATACTGACAGTTTTATTGCCTTTATTTCGTTGGACTGTTGCCCGTTACACATTTATTTTAATAGCTTACCAAGCATGTCCATTTTATATTGCAATTTATGTAATAATTAATGTTAACATGTTTAATGTAAAACATCTCAAAAGTTTAGTTCATCAGAAAACAACAGGTATTAGAACTAAAAATTTAAAATTCTGTATAAATTGTCACCATATTTTCTTCACTCTTTGTATTATATGCAAGTTGGAGGAACAAGAATACCATATGATGTATTTGTAAGTAAGCTACTACAAACAAAATATGTACATAATTACTTATTGAACCTACAGTAAGCATTCGATAAGCAAATATTTAGTTTCAATAATAAAGTTAATACTAAAACAAACACGAATAACTGATTGATCAGTATCGTACTTGTTATTAAATTACCTGAAAAACAAAAAGATATAGCCTAAGAATAAGAATATTTATTTAACAATTTAGAGTAAATCGTCTTGATATACATCTAATAACGCGTTTATATGTTATTATTTAAGTTTTATTTATATGATTTATATGTTATATGTTTGTACGTATGTTAATAAGTTAATGGTGGTAGGAAAAATCGTGTGTGTATTAAAACAAACAACGATGGCTGCTAACGAAACGTATGTACAGTTCATCTACAGTTCTCGAGTGGCAATGACGAACTTTGCGCCCTTGATACACATAGCTATTTCCAATAATGTTAGTGTACGTCGTGATGAGGTTAATTACGAACCATACGGAATGGTTTAATTTATTGATCGTGTTGAGCTTGCCAAACAACACTGACAATTTGTGGTCATGGAGCAATAAAGTTTTAACCACTGTCCACGCCAACAGATGCCACCTTTATAGAAGCACCTACTCTCTTTGCCTTAAAGTTATTTACCATTGATTCAATTTTTAAACAAATCAGGGTATTCTCTCTTTTGTTTTTCTACATTGCTTTTTACCAACTAACTTTATTTATTTACTTAAATTGCTTTGGGACGCTTTGTTCGTTTTAGTTTATCAGGATTCATCAAATGCTTTTTACTCGTGATTACCATGGAAATATTATAAATAGTTAAAATATATACATACAAAATTTGTTCATAAGGTTATAATCCTCCTAAATTATCTAGTAATTGTTGCATAGAATTAGCTTTTTTAATGATTTAATTTACAAATCCTATTGCTAATATACTACGTAAACAAAAGTAATCTTATTAATTATACATCTACTAACTATCGTTTATATTGGGTTCTTATATACGAATTATTGCTAATTTCTAAATAATTCATTGTAACATTTCATGGATACTGAAGTTCTAATAATTTTCAAAGGTAGGGTAATATAAATAAGAAAATAACTTTATACTCTGGATATGTTTCAAAATTTCGTTTAGTACTTAAGTAGTTCATTTAAAAATCAAATTAATGTTTTAACATTAAGCTATACATGTCTAAACAAATAATTTAAAATAATATACAAAATATGTTTAAAACTGGAGAAACTTTCATTTTCCTACAGTCACCCGACAAAGTGGGCTTCCTTGCACTGATTACAATACAGACAGCTGCTAATTGCTGCATTTACTTTGCCGCACAGTTTTTACTTTGTCGCACACCAGTATTCCAACAAAACAACACAAAACAACGTACTTTTATTATGCACGTAATCCGTGTGCGCTTGGAAATAGGTTGGCAACACAAAGGTACAACGACTACGATCAGCTGTTCCAGCGTTTCCCATTTCGTTCAATGTTTGGATTTAACCTAACCTAAAAACTCGTTACACAATGTTCTATATGATTTATAGTAACTGTAGGAAATATATAATGCGTTTCACGAGTGCAAAATGCCTTTGCTGCACTCGAGAAACTTTCCACAATCGCCTACGGCTCGTGCGTAAACATTTCTCTCTTCACCCACTAGTTACAGAAATAACTATTCTTTGACGTAGTATTCTAGATATTTGTTTAATGTAGGCTATGCAACTGAAGTAGAGTGAAATAAAAATAAGTTTGATATGTAATATTTTTAGCTGATTGTTTATGTAGAAAATCTTTCATCAGCACACATATTATCAGATTGGTAAAGGATTTGCTTTTCTAAAGTGTCTGTACACTATATCTCTTCTAGATGACAGGTAAGCAAGGTTGACCACACATCTTGTATTGACATGTTGTCACAGACCACTACAGCCACAACCAGTGTTGGTGTTGTTGTCTTTGGCCACAAAGCTGGCCGAGAAAATGTGAGCTAAGGAGTAGAAACGTTACATGGTTGTTTGTATGTTGTCGGACCATAAAAAGTTGTATTGTACCCGTAAGTGAGATTTTATAAGCCCGTAATTAGAACTTTAAATATAGATTTGATCCTCAAGAATTGATGATTAAATATGTACAGCGTATAAATAGTTAACAAGTCGTGCACCAGCCATTGCGGTTCAATATAATTGTATGACTTAGGAAATATGCTCATTTTATCATGATGCAAATCAAAATCTATGTTCAAATACCGCCCAAATATGTGTTACGTGTTAGTCTTACGTCATATGTTTCTTTATAGTTTTCAACTTATTTGTCTTAATAATTAAACCTACTAAAAATTTTATAGGATAACTATGATAAAGTTTCATTTATTCAGCCATAATTATTATATTAAAATCCAAAACAGTACATAACAACAACCTTCTCTTTGATTGTAAGATACTATTTGTAGAATCTAAACTATCATAGAACAGGTCAATACCATGGTTCATTGATGGAGTAGCGTTTTGTGATCAAACGATTTGCAAACACACTATGTGCATATACAATAGAGCTTATTCATCGATACATCGTTAACACAAAAGACAAGTTTCAGTCTACAGTAGTCTTGAACCCTTAATGGAGCTTAGTTTAGTCCATCATTATTTAAAACATTACGTCCATACTTTTAACTTTTTCATGCTAATTTCCATTAAATCCATTTTTTATGCTATAGTTTAATTTGTTATGATTGTCAATATAAGAAAAGGAAAATAAGAAGTTCGTATATATATATATATATATCTTTTCTAAAGTTTTCTCGTTTTATTTTTCTGCAATGTCTAATCTTAGATTTAAAAAAATGATGGCAAATTTGTTAATACAGTAGTAATATTTATACTTGGGTAAATGGTTTAGAGATGAATGTTTATAGTTGTCTGAAATAGTTTGGCTTGTTACTTGAGTAACATGGGCGAAACAATTCAAGTTGGAGATGCTAAAAGGCGTCCTAGCTTATTCCAAGATTACAGGTCAACTTCTAGTTCAAGTTATAGACGCATTAACATAGGAATTAGATATTCTCTAATGATAATCAGGCGTGACTTGCTATTATTTTTGCATTATAAATACCAGTGTTAAAATGCAAGCATCATTAAGCTCCAAAAGCATTCCACATGCCACATTTCATACCTCGGTTAGCAATAAACACCCGCATTGGTTATATTAAAAGTTGACTCTTTACTGCAAAACACATACAGTACCGTTATACTCATACGTTTTATACTGTATGTCATATAAAAGTAGTAATAGTCCTATTTATTAGGTACCAGAAGGTTTAAAAAAAAAATATTAATAAAATACAGAATTTATTGATTTATTAAGATTTATGTAGCTTATGCTGTAAATTTTGTTTATAATGCACTTACAAATTTAGACATGAAATTTCAGACAATTATTTTTGAAGTACACAAATATAATATGGGAAGTAAAAGGAAGAATATTAAATACATTCCTTGGCCTGAAAGCAACTGTAAAACTCCAACCGTTGGAACTTCCTTCGCTTGTGAAATAAATTACGTCACTGTCGCAACTTGACTCAAAGTATCTTCCTAACGCACATTCAAAGCACACGGCCAGTTAAATAAATTTAAAATATGGGCCTAAAGAAATGTTAGTTCGTCGTCAGTATATAATTAAATTAGTTCTAAGATTTAATGTGAAGTAAGGCAGCCTTATCTTGATAATTCATTGTGATACCGAAGCAGTTCCTAAATCATTCGGATTAGTTTAAAAAGTCAATTACATTAATATTATTCCTATTGTTTTGAGATTAAGGAAAGTACCTAGAAGATACTGATTTAAAATATAATGTTTTCTATCAACGTACCATACAATATTGTTCTTTAATATGTTATAAAACAATTATTCTAATTGCAATTCTAAAACATTTGTCATACCTAATTATCTTTTCCGCAAGTTTAAGCAGTTTTGGAGGATTTAATTTGTGGTTTCTATGAATAACACAAAGTGCCGTACGAAGTAATGAAAAAGACCGACATAATATTTGGCTGGTGTGTCTGGAAATTACAGTTCTAGTTTACAATACATCTCTGTGTTCTCAGGGGGTAATGTATAGTTTTTAAATAACTTATTATAGGCTACTATTCATTAGATTTGTTGGTTGGTTTGATTTGTAAAGAATTAATTTAAATATTCGTTTAATTTAATTTGTAGTTCACGTTTAAAATGCTTCGCTTGTAGCGTAGTATCCTATTGGACAAGATAATGAATTCCCTCTGATAGGTTAAAACACTCACAAAAATGCTCAAAAACGCTATATTCCACCTCAAATACATTAAAATCAATCAACAAATCAAAGCATGAAATGTCAAAATAAATGAATAAACGTAAGATATTGTTTCGTTATTCAATTCATCATAATGACTTTTATTTGTTCTTATTTTAAGATGAAATTATATGCTTAAAATGTTGTCCGTTTTTTGTGTGAATCTTTACCAAAAGGTTAACTAATAATTATATTATTTTCCTCTCATAGTGCATTTTAATTTTCAAAGTGGTTTTTGGAAAGAAGTTAGTTATATATTTTAATTGTCTCGTAAATGGTACGGAATTTTAGATCCTCTTGGGAAGCCATCTATATTATATTGAATCAATGCATAGTTAAGGAAAGAATCTATTATTTAATGAACTAGACATCAATTCATTATATTATTTTAATGAATAAATGTGTCGTTTTTATAACAACTCATCAATAAAACTAATTAAGATGAGTATTGATTGATTGTTGGTACCCATATATTGAGCACAATTCAGGTATTACACGATTCAACGTCTGTATTAAACTAACAGTTTAGATATCGTAGCTAAAGGCAAATTCAACAATAATTCATAGATTTTAAACTTTGAAATATAAAGTTCATTATTTTAAAAGCTTAATCGCTATTTTTAAAAATTAAATTTTAATACAAGTAGGAAGTAAAATCGTACTCTAAACTGAGGTTTCTTTATTAAGTTTTGAGTTGTAAACAGGTTTTAAAAGCGCTCTTCTGAAGTCAGGTTTGATAGTGATAGTGGACATAGTATGTCATCTTGTCGTTGTCTCCTCCATCATAGTGTTATCAGTTCTTCGACGACTGGTGTTTTCTTTCTGCTAACAAGATTCTCCACATTGTGAAGATATCAGAGATAAGACGATTTCAGTTCAAAGCCAGTTTCGCCAAAGTATCGAACTTTCTTACTTTTGTGAAAGTGGTGGTATTTTCTTAACAGATCACACTTCTTGGTGTGCTACATTATTTCGTTAAAACTGCTTAATTACTTACAATGAAAATTTTAATATTTTTACTTTTGTGATGTCCCTTAATTTTTAAAAGAAACCATTATTTTTAGAATACTGAAAAAAAAACAATATTATTGACTTAGTTTAAGTAACAGCAAGTTCATTAAGTAAAATTCTTCCTCGAAGATATATTTAAAAAAATATTAATTTATTATTGAAAACCATTGGATGAAATTTTGATGGATGAAAAATTAACGATAGATTGCCAAAGTAATCAATTTCTCTGTACATATAGGTAAAAAATTACAGGGAAAAGCTCTAATTTTAGTATTTGTCATCGTGCTAAAACAATTCATCTCAAAGAATAGGAAGTAAATGTTAAATGAATAAAATATGTATGGAAGTGAGGACACGGAATGTTAAAGAGGGTTTCAGCGTTATCTTAATGTGACAATAGCGACTCTTCCTGCTCAACTTCGGCAAAACACTTTATTATCGCAAGGTTTTGTCCGCACCATCCATAGATTTTGATGTTATGGGTACGTTCAAAACATTATATTGATTAATATATAGAAGGAAACTTTACAAAGTGATTCTGGAGTAAGGTAATTTTAGCTAAATGAATAAACGCTGGATTATTATAGATGTGATTTAAATGGTTATTTAGATCTTTTTTTTTTTAAATTAGCAACGTGAAAATCCTTTAAAAACAAAAACCACCAATCCTTCAAAACATCAAGTAGGGAACTAAACGAACATATTATATACAAGCAGAGAGGATGAAGACTTAGTGTTTGCAAATTTATACAATTTCAAGCTCATACAGCGGCGTTGTTTGTCTGGGTCTACCTCTACCCTCAGTAAAAAGTGTTTATCTGTACTTCCATCTTGTATTGTTGTACTGTACGCTTAGAATATATCCGTTGTTGTAGGCTTGGGTATTAAATGCACGTCATGTCATGTATAATGAAATTATCTTTATGGGCTCTTATAAGCTTTTAGTGTTTGTTCTCAATAGCTTTGGCTCAGCTTGCTATATTTTGTACTTCAAAACTTAGTATTCCTAAATGTATTGCTATTTTTGGTAAATTCTGTACTGCTTACTTTTTTTATTTGTATTTAAAAGGTTCCCAATGTAGATTTTGGTTGAACTCCTTAAATAACCCGAAGATAGTAAAAACGCATTTGGTTTTATCACAGATTAAACTTAGCTTTATTAGGACAATTTAAAAATGTTATTACGAGTTCATTGATGTGCAAATGAATGTTTTTTGATGCCATTTAGTGTATTACTTTGTACCATCATGTTACTATGTATCATCAATGGTAAAATACCTTTGTCCTAGAGAATTCTTGAAGAATAATGTGTCTATCATTTCTACTTAACGTCAATTTCGTGTTCACTTCAACGTTGGCCGTAATGGTGCAACCCCAAACCATTACTATTCAAATTTTGTTAAGTAATTTCCAGAACACGGCTTCTGCACTCAAAATCAAACCTAGTGGGAGACCTCGGACTGATCGAACGCCGGAAAACATTGAAATGGTTCGCGCGAGTGAGCTGCGTGTCCTAAGCTTCGAGCGTCCTAAGTCATCCGTTGGCAGAACATTGCATTTAAATTTAAATTTGCAAAGGTTCAATTTTGAGTATAGAAGCTGTGTTCAGGAATTGCTTACCCATCTTTTAGTACTTTTTCGGTTAGGGGTCGCATCATTACGGCCAACATTGAAGTGAACACAAAACTGACGTTGAGTAGAAATGATGGACAAATTATTCTTGAAAAAAGTCTCTATGACAAAGGAACGATGTTAGTGTAACCATTGATGATCCATAGTAATTATAGGGTCTGACTTACGGGAGGTATAAATGAGGCAACGATGACATCATAGTTTAATTCAAAATGCATCCGTGAACAGCGCTGTAGTAGAGAGCACAGCACGTAATTTTGATTTCACTATTAGTTTTGCCCACAGTGTCATTTGAAGGCTTCTGATCCATGACGTCATACTTAATTGAAAAATTAAGAAAAATTATAAAATTAATCTTATAATTTTTAAATTATAAAATTAAACGGTAATTTCCTAACCAAACTTGCTGATAATGAAAAAATCTAATGAATGTTTACTAATCGGAAAAATAGTTCTTGTCATAAAGTAAAATTATAAATGGCTCAAATTCGATTTTTTAATTATAAAATTAAATTGTCATAACCTACCCAAACTAACCAAACTTCCTGACAATGAAAAAATCTAATGCAGGTTTACTAGTTAAGAAGTAATCGCATTCTAAGCTAAATCGTTGACAATAAGTTAGTATCGGTGGGATTCGATCCGGCTACCTTCAGTTCATCAGCCAGGTACACTATCCACTACACCACCGAGGCCGATGGCTCTATACCATATCGTTGCGGTAATGGTGTTCCCTCAAGAGAAGAGATCTCACAGCTGACGCCATCGAAGGCTCTTCTATACCTCCCTTGAGTAAATACCGTAAGTATACGCCAAATGGAATCAAATAAACATTCATTTGCCACAACAACGAACTCTCCAGCTGTTATAACAGCTGAGTAATAACATTTTAGAATTATTGTACACTAGCTGTTGTACCCGTGCTTTGCAACGGGAAGAGGACACAAAATAGAAATATTTCAATCTTAACATCTGTTGCATATAATAGTTACACATCCGCCAACACTTTTAGAAACAAAATTCAACTTGTATTGCCTTAATAGAAATGTTTAAGTTATGACTTTTAAATCTGGTAAGTAGTGGATACCATCATTTTTGTTTTTATTAATTTTAAATATAATGTATGCTGATATATTAGAAAAAACTGACCAAATCTTTGAATAAAACTTTTACATTTATGATTTATCTTCATCTCCCTTAGTTACATATCTTTTTTCTTTATTTTGGATATTTTAAATTTCAATTTTGAAGTTGCAAAAATACTTATTATTAAATTTAAATTAAGATTTTTGTTAAATTTCACTTTTCTTCATATTAAATCACAAATTCTTCCATCTTCAGTTTCTTCACTCACAATAAATCATTAGCAAAACTAAGTCAGCTGTTATAAACTTTAGAAATATATTTTTGCCCTATCAATAATCTTTTGGAATATTAAAGAAACTATATCACTATACTATAAAAAATGTCTAAACAAATAATTTAGCATTAAAGACAGCAGACAAAACTAATATGATTATCAAAGCATCAAGGACTAAAAAATGTAATAGCAAATACAGTACATGTTTCATTGCATCTCTGATTCTACTCTACAAAAATATCAACAAACAACTTAATATACAAACCAGTTCTTTTAATCAGTTCCATCATCCATTGCCTTTACATTTTCACACTTACCATTAAGTAAACAGAGTAACATTTAATTGATTTTAGAACAAAAGGAACACTGTGTACTGATTAGTTTTATGATATTTTCCTTGGTTTTATTTCGTTTGGTTTAATCAGTGGTGTGGCAAAACACAAATAATAAATTTATCAAATAAAGTAATTGTGAACTGAAAGCTATGTTAAGATAAAATTAGAGTATTTTGTATTACCATTTGATAATTAAATATAGTTACACTTATACAACAGATTTTATAACACAAAAATCTACGACATACAATTTAGTTATTGATGATATTCTTTAGTTTAATTTAAGCATTGGTTTAGCAAAACACAATAACCAAATTTACCTAAATATACTTAAAAAAAACAATTTGATGTGCAAGTTATGTTAATATAACTCATGTTAAGCAGTTCGAATTTATTTAAAGTAGCCTCCAAATTCATACAAAACTTCTATACATTGTAATTTTCTTACTGTTTCCATGAAAATATATCGATAACATTATTTTCATAACACTTAAGACACTTTGCAAATCGAAAGCAGAGCCTGAGTTGATACAGCATTGCTTTTAGAATATTTTTTTTATTTCTATAATCATTGACATAGTTTTTGAATAAATGATATTTGATAAATTTTTATATTAAATAAACCAACCACATAATTGTGTAAATTATTATATTTTAATTTAATTGGATCAGCTGACTTAAATTGTGAAATATGCAAATTGGCAGTTCTTCTGGTTCATATTGAAATGTCAAAGCAAATGTAAACATTGTGAGTATTCTTATTGCAGCTATGGAGACAAATCAATATTAACTTTTAAAATCCTCACATCAGAACTTTTAAAGCCAAAGGGGCAAAGCCCGCGGTCAGTATCGAAGTGTGAATAGTCCTATAATGGTCCTTGGTATGGTAGCTATATTTTTGTAAATTTTAAGCCCAGTTGGTTCAGTAGTTTATGTACCTATTAGTAATACACATACAGACAGACACCATTAGATTTTTATATAATAGTATAGATAGATGTTTTTGGGTCACCCCGTATGAATTTACACGTTACATAATCATTTTATATATTGAAACTTGCAATGGCTATTTTATTTGAAAAATCTAAATCATACCATACACATGACGAATTTTCATGAATTTTCAAAAAAGAAAGATAAGTCTAAAAGAAATTGAATTAGTAGCCATGATTTTGATTTTGGGATTTTAGAAATAAAGTTGTAATTTTTAAAAAGTATAGCAGCCGACGCCATCATTTTAAGTTTGTTACTGATACAGCACTGTATTTAATCTAACCTCTATTTCAAAAGGTTATGAGCATTTATTAACTCATTTTAAGTAGTTATATATATAAGGAAAGATTTGAAATTAATAACCAAGACCTATACCTTATGTAAACATATAAATTGCTGAAGATTCCCAATATACGCAACATCTCACAATACATTTAACACGACTCTCCATGTATTTCGACGTCCAGCGCAGAGGCGTGACAGGCTGGTCCCCGGGGATACGGAAATTGATTTTGCATCAACCCAAACTTCATTTCCTTTGCTTAACAAAACCTGGAAAAAAGGACCACTGATCCTCATCCTTGCGTTTTGTGGTACATTTGGACACAGTGCATATTTTATCTACAATATTCAATAATATGAAGTACGTTTTTTCATCGTTTTCACATGCAGTAAAAAATCATGGCTGTTGGTTGAGGGATGGGTTCAAATCAGAGTATGTTTTCTTTGCCAGATCGACGAATAATTAATTTTTTTAAATAACAGCTACTTAATTTCATATTAGCCTATATTTTAAACTCGTAAAGACAATATTTCTAACCAGTATTTCTTAAATATACGATATTAGGTAAGTCAGAAATAAGTAAAGATTATATTATTAATGACAAATTCTAACGAGGGAGAAAAGTGGTAAATTATTCAATCAGAATATAATTCGCTACATCGTGTTAGTTTAGTTTCACAGTGTCCTTCTGCGCTTTAGACCTTACTAGTGCTCTTCCAGTGGTCCAAAACTCGACCAAAAATATGTAATGTACAGGCTTCTCTATTTTCGACCCATGCTATAAACATGTGATTGGAATTTCTTCAATTTGTTTTTATTTTCTGTTTACATTTTTTTGTTATTTCGTCACCAGCATGGCAACCCATAAGGCTTTTTTTATTTCAAATCAATTTTGAGTGCAGGCCAATTTTATTTTATAAGGATTCTGCACATCTACAAGAAAATATCTTTTCCTACAGTTACCTAACAATGTACATGTTCTCTCACTGATTTGAGAAAGCAAAGTGGCCAATTCGCTCATCAGTGAGACAATGTTAACATTGTCTCACTCTAATTACTTTGTCTCACTCTAGATTTGCAACGTGAAGGCACGAAATAGTGAGTGCGTAACATGCAGGCAACGTCGTATGCGCGCGAAATACGTTGGCAGCACTGGCTGTAAATCAGCTAGTCAGCTGTTGTACTGTTGACTTTGTCACTTAACATTGAATATTTTATTAAAAGTTCACTTCCGTGTAAAAATAGGTTATGTTTCTTCACCAATTTATTTGTTTTATGGTAACTGAAGGAAAAGTATAATGTGCAACTCGAGTTCAAAGTACAATTGCCTCACTCGAGAAACCATTCCTCACTCGCCGTAAGGATTTCTCTCGAGTGAGTCAATTGCTCACTTTTCTCACTAGTTGCACAAATAACTATTCTAACAGAATGCGTAGATTTTCCCTGTGATGCACACGAGCTGAGAAAAAAAGGTTTTAATGAAACATGCTTGCCTATTTATATATAGATAATAGAATAGTTTACTAACTAATAAAGCTATACAGCTGAATAAATAATAAAATGTAAATTCTATACAACAAGTACACTGCGTGTACGGTAATTTGATAGTAATTCTGTATAATAACAAACATAAGACATGTAATATAATAGTTTTTGAAGACTCATATATTTAAACTATATCGATAATTTTTTAAATCATAGAACTAAAAAAGGTTTTTTGAGTTTTGCATTTGCACGTGCTACAAAATAACACAGTCTTTGTACCACATTCCAAACATATACTTGAAACTTAATTCACAGTACGGTCCATTCGCATTGTTAAACTACAGCCATATCCCTGTTATAATGGGCTTGCAGACAGTATCTCCCTCTACTCCAAGCATTCCTTTCTGATAATTTATTATCAAACTTTAAAACATAAATCATACAACCCTTATGCATAATTTTCTTTAGCAGTTAACAAATCTTTATACTTAACAAGTCAAAGCTTGACACATATCTTAATTTAAATATATGTATTTGTGAAACTGTCAATCTTAGATGTTAATTATAAATATTTTTACACACAGTCAAACTCCCAATTTCAAAGCCATTTAAAAAAGGGGTTATTTTAATTTTTTTTACAAAGAAGGTTAAAATAATGGACTGTTTTCTTTTCGAAGCTTACTATTTTATGTATTTTTTAATTATATAAAACAAAAAAAAACTAATTTTAATTTATCGCGTGTGATTGACTGCAAATTTTAATTAACTGAACATAATTTAAATAATTAGACATTTTGTTGATATTGTTCCTAGCTCTTTCCCGTTAAATATTTCTTTTGGTCTTCCTAATATATTATACCATATTAAACTTTCATCTCTATATCTTCAAACTGCATTGAAATACCCTCTCTACTTAAGCAACACAGTATGATAAGATATGTGTAGTTTAGTGTATGGAGTTTTTTGTTGAACGAGCATTATGGCATAATTTTATCGAGCTATTTAAATATGAGTTTTTGTTTCTACATGGTGTTTAAAGTAAGTTTTATTCCTAACTTGCGATGCGAATAGAATACGGATAATCAACTACGTGTTCCTAAAGTACTCGATATATTTACAACTGTTCTAAGAACTACCTTATCAACAATAAACATATATATATATATATTTAACAATATATATTTCTATTATTTTCTATCTGAACTTAAAATCAAATACTATGTTATTATGCATTAACACGATTTTTCATAAAACAATGATTTATGAACACAAACTGTCAAAGATCTTTTTAGTCATCAATTCTTTATTCTTGAATTTTTATTTTTCAGAATATATTCCCAGAAGTACTCTTAAACGGAAGACCAAAGGAGACGAACAAGTAACGTAGCGGTTGCAAAATTTTCAATTTCAACCTAAAACAACGTTGTTTGTCTGCCAACCTAACCTAGGTGGAGTGTGTTTACATTGCCTTCCTTTACATTGTGGTTATAATCTTCTTTCCAAGAGATACTCGACCAAGCACGGCTTAAAAGTATAAACAATGATATAGTAAACCCTTTAAAAGTGATTGGAAATTAGCTAATTGGAAGCTTATAAATTACTGTGCTATAAAACTTCTATAATACTGTTTATTTTAGAGAGGAGAAAAACAAATTAACTGTATATTGGTGTTATTGGATAACACAGTTTCCTTTGGAACACGTACATGCGCGTGAATACAAAGCCCTCATCTATATTTTTTCCAAACGGTTTATTTTAAACATTATACAAATAGATCATTCCTGAACTGAAAATATAATATTTCTAGTGTTGAAAAGCCATAACTGTAATCACGTTTACGAAATTCTTTAGGCGGAGTATATTACAGTTTCGAGTATACAGTACTTGTATACAACCATAGCTGTAAGTGCTACTAATGCACGCCATTATCATGATGACAAGTATCCAACTCTAACGTATTATAGCGCTTAGTACCAAGCAATACATACCTCCAGAGAAGTGCGTTAGACTCAGAACATTACAGTTTCGAGTACTCTTACATATTACCCATCGCTGTAAGTGCTACTAATGCACACCATTATCATGATGACAAGAATTTAACTCTAACGTATTATAGCGCTTAGTACCAAGCAACACTGTAAACATATTTGTATGACTTGTAAGAGATTTTAATAACTCAGGCGAGTGCATTCGCATTGACTGCATGTGCATTGACATAGTGTTGTTACAACGTTGAGCTTTTGTATTGTTTAAATGTTTACGATAATACTACTGTGTTAATGTTTTAATTTTATTTGATCTGTTTTTGAAATGAATCCCTAAAATTAGGTGTTTTTTTTTTTTTAAAAAAAAAGGTAAACAGTAACATACCTATCGTTATACGATGAAAGTAGATTTTTCATCACTGCGAATCACCTCACATATGCTAGATGCATTGTTATCATCTCCAGCTGACACAAAAGCCAGCACACAGTCCAAAAAAGATTAAGCAGATGACATTACTACATAATATAATATATACTACATAACTACAGTACAGCAGTTGATGTACTGATTCCAGTACATCAACAACCCAAGACAATTCTACACAGTCTTCGAGGTGGAGCCATAACCAGACAGGTATGGCATAGGAAAGACTCCAGCAGGAACTCCGAGGCTACCAGATGATTGGTGATAGTCAATTCTGCCGTTTCGCCCAGAAGCTGCTGGGTTTGCGGAGAGTACCCATGCGCAACTGCCCTGGGAAGATATGCTTATGTGTCAGTGGCCAGTTCATCAACGACCTCCATTCACGAGTTAGGGAGAATTTTTACCATATCTCCAAGGAAACATTCTTATTTAATCCATTAAAATTTAAGTGGAGCCAACCAGAATGGAGTTGGAGCCATAACCAGAAAGGTATAGCAGAGAAAAGACTCTAGCAGGAACTACGAGGCTTCCAGATGATTGGTGATAGTCAATTCTGCCTTTTCGCTCAGAAGCTGCTGGGTTTGCGGAGAGTACCCAAGCGCAACTGCCCTGGGAAGATATGCTTATGTGTCAGTGGCCAGTTCATCAACGACCTCCATTCACGAGTTAGGGAGAATTTTTACCATATCTCCAAGGAAATCATTCTTATTTAATCCATTAAAATTTAAGTGGAGCCAACCATAATGGAGTTGGAGCCATAACCAGAAAGGTATAGCAGAGAAAAGACTCCAGCAGGAACTACGAGGCTTCCAGATGATTGGTGATAGTCAATTCTGCCTTTTCGCCCAGAAGCTGCTGGGTTTGTGGAGAGTACCCATGCGCAACTGCCCTGGGAAGATATGCTTATGTGTCAGTGGCCAGTTCATCAACGACCTCCATTCACGAGTTAGGGAGAATTTTTACCATATCTCCAAGGAAATCATTCTTATTTAATCCATTAAAATTTAAGTAGAGCCAACCAGAATGGAGTTGGAGCCATAACCAGAAAGGTATAGCAGAGAAAAGACTCCAGCAGGAACTACGAGGCTTCCAGATGATTGGTGATAGTCAATTCTGCCGTTTCGCCCAGAAGCTGCTGGGTTTGCGGAGAGTACCCATGCGCAACTGCCCTGGGAGGATTTGCTTATGTGTCAGTGGCCAGTTCATCAATGACCTCCATTCACGAGTTAGGGAGAATTTTTACCATATCTCCAAGGAAATCATTCTTATTTAATCCATTAAAATTTAAGTGGAGCCAACCAGAATGGAGTTGGAGCCATAACCAGAAAGGTATAGCAGAGAAAAGACTCCAGCAGGAACTACGAGGCTTCCAGATGATTGGTGATAGTCAATTCTGCCTTTTCGCCCAGAAGCTGCTGGGTTTGCGGAGAGTACCCATGCGCAACTGCCCTGGGAGGATTTGCTTATGTGTCAGTGGCCAGTTCATCAACGACCTCCATTCACGAGTTAGGGAGAATTTTTACCATATCTCCAAGGAAATCATTCTTATTTAATCCATTAAAATTTAAGTGGAGCCAACCAGAACGGAGTTGGAGCCATAACCAGAAAGGTATAGCAGAGAAAAGACTCCAGCAGGAACTACGAGGCTTCCAGATGATTGGTGATAGTCAATTCTGCCTTTTCGCCCAGAAGCTGCTGGGTTTGCGGAGAGTACCCAAGCGCAACTGCCCTGGGAAGATATGCTTATGTGTCAGTGGCCAGTTCATCAACGACCTCCATTCACGAGTTAGGGAGAATTTTTACCATATCTCCAAGGAAATCATTCTTATTTAATCCATTAAAATTCAAGTGGAGCCAACCAGAATGGAGTTGGAGCCATAACCAGAAAGGTATAGCAGAGAAAAGACTCCAGCAGGAACTACGAGGCTTCCAGATGATTGGTGATAGTCAATTCTGCCTTTTCGCCCAGAAGCTGCTGGGTTTGCGGAGAGTACCCATGCACAACTGCCCTGGGAAGATATGCTTATGTGTCAGTGGCCAGTTCATCAACGACCTCCATTCACGAGTTAGGGAGAATTTTTACCATATCTCCAAGGAAATCATTCTTATTTAATCCATTAAAATTTAAGTGGAGCCAACCAGAATGGAGTTGGAGCCATAACCAGAAAGGTATAGCAGAGAAAAGACTCCAGCAGGAACTACGAGGCTTCCAGATGATTGGTGATAGTCAATTCTGCCTTTTCGCCCAGAAGCTGCTGGGTTTGCGGAGAGTACCCATGCGCAACTGCCCTGGGAGGATTTGCTTATGTGTCAGTGGCCAGTTCATCAATGACCTCCATTCACCAGTTAGGGAGAATTTTTACCATATCTCCAAGGAAATCATTCTTATTTAATCCATTAAAATTTAAATAATGGAAGCCAGTGGAAGCAAAAGTAGACTACACACATCGGGCTTACAACACACAATAGATGGACGATGTGAAGACATCTACTAGTTAGCGGGGTACTAAAGATTATTTTTCGGGGACGAAACATTTTCCCGAGCAGGGGAGTGCAAACATATTTGAATTTTAATTAAATTCTTGGATTTCATTCATACTCATATTTTGTAAAATTCGTATTAGGCCCATTTCAAGACTTTATATAAATCCAAAGTAAATTAAATATTAAATGTTCTAGTACAAAGGGACATGTAGAATCGCACCGACGAGTCTACATGAGGTATCTTATTCAAGTGTATTAATTTTATAAAAGATCATGTAGTTTTAAAATTTTTATGAAATCAATCACATTTAAACTTATATTAAATTTTATCCAATTAGTTTTAATATCCCTTATTTAACCTATATGTTCAATTCTCATTTGATACTGAGGGCCCGAAAAAAATCGTTCCTTTGGTTAATACGTAATTTGAATTATTGAATATTTAATATTCATATTTAAGTTTTATAAAGGGTTATAAATTAGATTAAGTAGGAAAATAAAATTTTGTATTTAATTCATTCAGAAGTGCTTTACACTCATAACATTACAGTTTCGAGTACTCTTGTATAAAACCATCGCTGTAAGTGTAACAGATTAAAAGAAGTAGACATATACAGGGTGACAAAAAAGTCTGGAAACGGCTTGATATCTTTTTAACTAAATTCGTTAGAAAATTAAAACTTTTCACATCATCTCATATGTATGAAAACTACTTTTTGCAAGCATTACCATTTTTTTACCTTCACCAGGGGACGGTCCATGAGGAGTAGGTACATAATCTTTAATGTAAGCATAGGTTGACATACACTTCATTTTAAATATCTGGTCAAGTGGAGTTCATTGCCGGAAACCGCGTCAAAAAAGATTCATCCGTTACAAAATGGCGGCAGTCCAAAGTTCTTGCGGAATACCTGAAGAGGCCTTAGAATTGGTAAATACTCATATTCAACATTAGCCGGGAAATCTGAAACCCGTTTAAATTTGTTTTGAAGATTGAATAATATTAGTCTATGAGCTAGTTGACTTTAAAACACAGTTTTAGCTCCCAAGATAATGTTTAATACGAATATTTACCAATAGTAAGGCCTGTGCAGGTATATTCAACAAGAACTTTGGACAGCCGCCATTTTGTAACGGATGAACCTTTTTTGACGCGGTTTCCGGCGATAAACTCCACTTGACCACACCTTTAAAATTATGCATATCAACCTATGCTTACATTAAAGATTATGTACTTACTCCTCATGGGTCGTCCCCTGGTAGAGGTAAAAAAATGATAATGCTTGGAAAAAGTAGTTTTTATGCATGTAAGTTGATGTGAAAGGTTTGAATTTTCTAACAGATTTAGTTAAAAAGATATTAAACCGTTTCCAGACTTTTTTGTCACCCTGTATCTCTATACTCCTTTTATCTATGGTGTAACTAATGTACACCATTATCATGATGACAAGTATTTAACTCTAACGTATTATAGCGCTTAGTACAACACTGTAAACATATTTGTATGACTTGTAAGATATTTTAATGACTCAGGCGAGTGCATTCGCATTGACTGCATGTGCATTGACATAGTGTTGTTACAACGTTGAGCTTTTGTATTGTTTAAATGTTTACGATAACACTACTGTGTTAATGTTTTCATTTTATTTGATCTGTTTTTGAAATGAATCTCTAAAATTAGGTGATTTTTGTTGGTCTGGCCACTGACACATAGTCCAATCCTCCCAGGGCAGTTGCGCATGGGTACTCTCCACAAACCCAGCAGCTTCTGGGCGAAACGGCAGAATTGACTATCACCAATCATCTGGAAGCCTCGTAGTTCCTGCTGGAGTCTTTTCTCTGCTATACCTTTCTGGTTATGGCTCCAAATCCATATGGTTGGCTCCATTTAAATTTTAATGGATTAAATAAGAATGATTTCCTTGGAGATATGGTAAAAATTCTCCCTAACTCGTGAATGGAGGTCGTTGATGAACTGGCCACTGACACATAAGCATATCTTCCCAGGGCAGTTGCGCTTGGGTACTCAAACCCAGCAGCTTCTGGGCGAAACGGCAGAATTGACTATCACCAATCATCTGGAAGCCTCGTAGTTCCTGCTGGAGTCTTTCCTATGCCATACCTGTCTGGTTATGGCTCCACCTCGAAGACTGTAGAATTGTCTTGGGTTGTTGATGTACTGGAATCAGTACATCAACTGCTGTACTGTAGTTATGTAGTATATATTATATTATGTAGTAATGTCATCTGCTTAATCTTTTTTGGGCTGTGTGCTGGCTTTTGTGTCAGCTGGAGATGATAACAATGCATCTAGCATATGTGAGGTGATTCGCAGTGATGAAAAATCTACTTTCATCGTATAACGATAGGTATGTTACTATTTACCTTTTTTTTTTTAAATCACCTAATTTTAGAGATTCATTTCAAAAACAGATCAAATAAAATTAAAACATTTACACAGTAGTATTGTCGTAAACATTTAAACAATACAAAAGCTCAACGTTGCAACAACACAATGCCAATGCACACGGAGTCAATGCGAATGCACTCGCCTGAGTTATTAAAATCTCTTACAAGTCATACAAATATGTTTACAGTGTTGCTTGGTACTAAGCGCTATAATACGTTAGAGTTAGATACTTGTCATCATGATAATGGCGTGCATTAGTAACACTTACAGCGATGGTTACAAACAAGAGTACTCGAAAATGTAATGTTCTGAGTCTAACGCACTTCTCTGGAGGTATGTATTGCTTGGTACTAAGCGCTATAATACGTTAGAGTTGGATACTTGTCATCATGATAATGGAGGCATTAGTAGCACTTACAGCTATGGTTGTATACAATTGTACTCGAAACTGTAATATACTCCGCCTAAAGAATTTCGTAAACGTGATTACAGTTATAGCCCTTTAACACTAGAAATATTATATTTTCAGTTCAGGAATGATCTATCTAACAAAAAACCACTAAGTGGTAACACTTTCCCCGCCAAGTCAGCAATCCAAAAAAGTTAATAAATCATTACTTTTTCCGCCAAGAAAAACAATGTAATGTATGTAAGTTTGGCAACTTGGCGGCAGACTTTTGCTTGGTTTTTTCATTTAAGTTACGTTCGTGGATAATTTCACAAATCAACTTCTCTAATTAATTAGTCCAACTAAGTATAATTTATGAAATGTGGCACAAATAAGGTCAAATTTTGTAAAATAAGCTCTCACCTAGCAATGTACCAATGGGAGGGATACTTGCTCAATGAAACTAGTTTTATGGTATTTTTTAAAGGGATCGAGCAAAAGTCTGCCGCCAAGTTGCCAAACTTACATTGTAACGGTCAAAAATTGCCACCTAAAAAATTTTTGACCTTATACAAAATAAATGCATATTAAACAAGGAGAGAAGATCGTTTTATTTGTTTTGGATATTTAAAGTAGAAATGAACGGAGTGGAAAAGTACTGGGCTGAGCAAACGTTGACCCCTCCTCAATTCGGAAGATTCTCGGAACGGCCGCTGCCGCGCCAGGCGCTAGTGTCGGGCCACGAGCGGGGTGGGGGAAGGCAAGAGCGAGCGGCAACGGAGAGCTAGGGATGAGCATCGATAGAAAAACATCGATGTTGACCATCGATGTTAACATCGAACCATAACATCGATGTGTGGAAAACATCGACCTCTAAACATCGATGAAAATCGGACCAAAACATCGATGTTTTAATAAAAATTCCGTAATTTTGTAAAAAAAGGACATTGGATCAAAACATCATTGTTTTAGTAAAAATTCCATAGTTTCGTATAAAAGGATAGGTAAACCACAAGTAAACACACAACAAATGTAAATCAAACGTTATCAAAAAATGTATTTAATTTCGTAAAGTTATTAGTACATTACAAAGGCTTTAGGCCTACTTTAATTCATTCCCAGCTCCATAGCGTGTCTTCAATGGAATGAAGGAAAATCACTTTGGAAATCAGTTTCCCCTCTAGTCTGTTTCGGGCTTTGGTAACTGTTTGTCCCACTTCGTTCGTTTGTCCTACGAGAATCTCCACTCCAGTAGCGTACTTGTACTAACAAAATTAGTTGTTGTTTTGAGAGTAGAGGTTTATTTTTAAAAACCTGGTAAAAATAAAACTAACAATTCCGTTTTATACTAGTAGATATATAAAACTGAAAAAAAAAACATCGTGTACAGTAAAATTCTAAAAACATCGATGTAAAACATCGATGTACGATAAACATCGTTAGCTCACTATCGATGGCAAAAACATCGAACATCGAAAGAAAACATCGATGTTTCGAAAACATCGGCCATCGATGCTCATCCCTACGGAGAGCTCAGTTGGTCAGTCTCGTACCAACCACCAGCCCAGTCGGACACATCCTCCCCGGTGAGTGCAGTATACCTTTGGTTACACCTTAGTAACACTGTAGCTACACTCTACCGCTCTTACGTTCGATAGCGTAACATACATTTTATCGTTGCTTAAGGGTTATTTCGTTTCGTTAATTAAAAGAAGAATATACTTTTGTTTACATTTTAGTTTGGCATAGAGGTTATTTGCCGTTTTAAGCGGCTCTGGGAACCAGGGTCGCTCCTCTGACACCCAGAGTCACTTCATCGATTTTATTTGTAGCTAGTCATAGAGCCACTATCAATAGAGGTCAGCCCTTTAAGCTTTAATCGTATTGGGAACCAGGGTCGCTCCCCTGACACCCAGTGTCGCTTAGTCAGTTTTAATCGTATTGGGAACCAGGGTCGCTACCCTGACACCCCGGGCTACTTGATCGACTTTCATCGTTTGGGAACCAGGGCCGCTCCCCTGACACCCTGCGTCATTTGACCGACTTTCGTTGTTTGGGAACCAGGGTCGCTACCCTGACACCCCGGGCCACTTGATCGACTTTCATCGTTTGGGAACCAGGGTCGCTCCCCTGACACCCCGGGTCACTTGACCGACTTTGCCGTCATTCGCCGTTATCGTTCGGGGTCCGATTCCTCTACGTTGTCCCTCAGTTTAAATCGTTTTAAACCGTCAGAAGTTAGGAGTTGGTGATGATGAGCCTCACAGAATAAACCTTGGTGTTTCGAGTCTGGACAGAGTTCTGAGCCTTCTCCTACAAAATCAAAAACCATTGCGACCGTGTTTAGGTAAAGACCTCGCTTGACCCCTGGAAGTTCGGAAACCCGTGCAGGCTGAACTATTTTGGGCACCGATTGAGATATTCCGAACACTCCACCGAAAACACGGTCACAACATACATTTCATTGTTTTTCTTGGCGGAAAAAGTAATGATTTATTGTCTTTTTTGGATTGCTGACTTGGCGGGGAAAGTGTTACCACTTAGTGGTTTTTTGTTAGATTTTATTTATTTTTGTAGAAAATTAACAGTTAAAATAAAAATCCTCTTTTCTCTGATATATAGACCACGGCACAGCTACATCTCATTTAATTTCAATAATATTGTTAATGTAGAACTAAATTCTACATTTTTGGTCTTATCTGCTTTAAACAGATTAAAAACTTTTTGACACACGTACCAAAATTACTATTTAACAAACCCACTGGGCTTAAACTCAGTTTCAAATTTCATCAATGCTCATCTTGAACAACATAAAATGTGTTGATGTTACATAAGTGTTCTAATAATTAAACCCGTATATCTAAAGACTAGTGTAAATTGAGCCCTTATTAGAGATGTAAAAATGTAATCAAACTAATTAGGTTTGTTAGAAATAGCATAAGGCAAAACAAATATTGAATAACTCATTTATCCTAAATTTACATATCACTTTTTAATTGCTTGTTTAACATATGTAGAGTGATTTTCCCGATCGTTTTATTTGTTTTAGTGTATCAAAACATAGAACAAACCTTAGTACTAGCGTACTAGTACTAAGTTTCAAGTTCCTAGGTTTCATGTGTTTTGATAAGTAGTATTAAACTGTTAAAAATGACGAGCTGCTGTACCAGTGTACCATCGGTACACTGCATTTTTCAATGGAAAGTATCGGGGAATATCACTGCTCTAAGTAATTTTATATAGTAAGTAGTTCAAATCATTCAGTATACCTGAAAAAAATACTTTATAAAAGTATTAAAATAATTTTTCAGCTGTTCCTATGAATTTCTCTAACATTTATTTAATTAATTAAGATTTAATCGCAGCTGGTCCTTCTTTTGTTTTGATTTTAATCCCATGTTATTTAAATGGGCCAAACTCGTACTTTGAGGGCTTGCCAAGGGTTTATGGGTCAACGCACCGACTTGAGACCCTCAAAAGGCACATCTACACGCTAAGGGCTTTCAAACAACATAAAAAACATTAAAATTGAGCCAGTGGTTTGGGCTGTAGGTCCGTCAACATTTAAGGAGAAGAAGGAGAACACGGAAAATTTGTGAATTTTCAAACTAGTTTTTCTTGGCTCAAACACAACCGTTTTTTAAATTCTTTTTTTTAATTTTGTTGAGAATGATTGCCCCTATCCAGTAGATGAACAATTATTTTATTAGCTTTTGTTTCTTCAGAGCTATAGACGAGTAAAAAAGCCACTTTGTCACGTCATGTATATATACACTGCAGCAGCTGTGTACCGCTGGGGGACTTGGCGGGGCGGAACGCTGCCGCGTTCCTTAATTTGTATATTGTTTAAAATAAACCGTTTGGAAAAAAATATAGGTGAGGGTTTTGTATTCACGCGCATGTACGTGTTCCAAAGGAAACTGTGTTATCCAATAACACCAATATACAGTTAATTTTTTTTTTCTCCTCGTTAAAATAAACAGTATTATAAAAGTTTTTTTTATAAAAGAGTAATTAATAGGCTTCCAAATAGCTAATTTCTAATCTATTTTAAAGGGTTTACTATAACACTGTTTATACTTTTAAGCCGTGCTTGGTCGAATACCTCTTGGAAAGAAGATTAGACTATAACCACAATGTAAAGGAAGGCAAGGTAAACACACTTGTAAGTATCATAAGTATCATAATACATGTTACTTAAACTGCTTTCTTAGAGTTAAATCTGGGGTAGCGGATTTTTATCCCCCTGGAATTTTACCCCCTGGGCAAACGTGACGTCACAAACCAGGGGGTAAAATTCCGGCCGCGATTTTTGAGTTTCGTGACATCAGCTCGATGGATTAAACGCGGAATTTAACATATATTTTCACGGTTGTGAGTTTAATCAGAACACATCAAATTATAAAAACCTAGAATGTACGGCCCGGATTTTTACCCCCGGAATTTTACCCCCGGAATTTTCCCCCCCGGATTTTTACCCCCGGATTTTTACCCCCGGAATTTTACCCCCGGAATTTTACCCCCTGGCCAGATGTATAAATTAGTGAGAATGATTAATTATCGTCATTCAGTTTTAATTTAATGGTAAACATTTTATTATTAAGTAGCCTATCTTAATTTATATGTGACATTAACTAATCGAACAGGGTTTTAATATTAATTTTGAGATTCGAGTGTCAGGATTCGATCTTTGAAGCCAACTGTTGGTTAATATGATCAAAATAAAACAGCGAATTCTGTTTACTTAGTTGAGATTACAAAATAAATACAGTAAATAAAGATAGGCTACTAAATAATGATGTTTACAATTAACTAAAAACAGAAATGAGAAAATCAATTATTCAATTTCTAAAATCAGCCAGGGGGTAAAATTCCGGGGGGGGGGGGGTAAAAATCCGGGGGTAAAATTTCGGGGGTAAAAATCCGGCCCGTACATCTTCAGTTTTCTAAACGCTAGTTATATGGACAGGGGGTAAAATTCCGGTTTTTATCGCTAATCTAATTAATCACGCTCTGACTATTTTCATTAGACTTCCAAATACGCGGGGGTAAAATTCCGGCCGCGAACAAACTTTTGGCCGCTCAGGTTACTACATCATAGTGACGTCAGCTTTGCCCAGGGGGTAAAATTCCAGGGGGATAAAATTCCGGCGACCCTAAAATCTTACATCATAATATTTAATAATATTAATCATTGGATCATATTGAGTAAAGTAAAGGGGAAGCTGGTCCAGAAAAATAATATATACCGACCAGTTTAAAGTGAAGGTACCAGAACGCAAAACTAGTAACATCACCACCTTAATTTGACAGTCTTGAAGCGCTACCGCTGAGCCACTATTACCACGGCCACCTTGCCGCTGCCTTCGAAGTGGCAACATCGCAAGTAGGGTTTTAACAGCGGTTTCGTTTGGAGATAGCTAATGGTATTTTTGTGTATTTTTCAAGAATACGAAAGCTTGGTTAATGGCTATGAAAATATTGACTCCGCATTAAATAAACAAAAATTAATTTTCAATTTACTATTGTTTTGGTTTTCAACTCTATGTTTTATTTTCAATCTATTAATAGTATTATGTTCATAAATTTTATAATACGCAAATTAATGAGTTGGTGTCACCTGTCTGCTATGTTATCTTATGGGACGTCTGGCGATAGACAACACTACTTATAAAGTTGCCAATTCTACCAGGCCACGGCCTGGAGTTAAAGGTGGCCGTGCTATAACTTACCAACTAATGGATTAATACACGCCAAAAATTCTTATCTTGAATACATAATTAACATAATTATATATTGTGTTAAGTTAAGGCAACACTATTAATGAGGAATTGCACGGAGTGTTCACACAGTCTTTTAGTGAAAATTGAGTAAGTTAAATTGGATATTATCGGATTTTCGGCGGGAGATAAGTTGTTAACTTTGATATTAGGTTGGTAAAACTGGAGAGTTTGCAAACTTAGTGATTTTGTTAGTTATTTGACATCAGTAATACCCAAACACCGTGACTAAGGAATATCTCTTACTCTGATGCCTGTCATAAGTATTACCAGAGGTGAGATAATTATACAGGATGAGACAGACCACCCGTACGCATATTTACGTACGTTAGTACGTTTTCACTTAGAAACACGAAATGAAATAATTCCTCGCTAAATCACCTACGAAGAATCCATTTAAAATACTTAGAGCATGATCATATAAAGCCAATTAGGCCAAGCACTTAGTGGTCCAGAAATGGAGGTCACGGGTTCGAATCTCGAAATTTACTTATGTCAATCTATATCTTATTATACATTTTTAGAAAGGGCTTGCTTAGAACAACATTTTTTTTAAACAGAACTCAATTAGTTTAAAAATGGAGGCCATTATTGAGAGTTATCCCCATACTTACGTAATATCCTGTATTTTCGAAACCGCTAAACATGTTTTTCGTTCTGATTCGAAATTCATAATCCTGGTAAACACAGCTTTACAATTATGTGTCACATGTAATAACTATCAAAATTATCCTTTTTACTAACATGTTTTTTTTGTAATATGGGCCCTGTAAATTAAAAAAATCAAAGGCAACATATGTCAAATAGCGTATCAAACTAAGCGTCTTGTTAAGATGAACAACTTTCCAATTTACACCTAGAGTCTATTTCATTGAGTATTTGAGAAATACACCAAAAACTAAACTTTCCCATATAAAATGCATATTTCTTTTAAAAGCCTAAAAAAAACTGTGCTTGGATCATGTTCTAAGTATTTTAAATTTATTTTTCGTCGGTGATTTAGGGGGGAATAATTTTATTTCAAGACAATCAAATGAGTGGATTTTACTGAAATGCTTTGGGAATTTTCTAAAGAATTGGAAATAACTTAGTTAAAATTATTTTAGTCATTAAACTCCTCTTTAAATACAAATGTTAAAATGATTGATAGGTAGCTTAAAATATGTTCCGTTATAAAAAAATATGTTTATATCTAAAAATATATTTAATGACTTTAAGTAACACTATTTGATTTACTAGCAAAGTACCCGTCATTCGTACGGCAATCGCATATAAGTATAAAATGTTTATCGCAGTAGTTATAGGCCTACTCAAGCTTTGCGTTTGCAATGGGGGGGGGGGCACAGTTTGATAAAATTTGCTTCTTTAAATTTACGGTATACTCTTAGTATTACACATCTACCATAGCAATAATGTTCTGCCAATTCACCTAAACAATAAAGAAAAATAAATTATTAAAGATTCGCAAAATATCACAAATTATTGATGAAATTAAAACATAAACATAACTGTAAACAATCCTACTATGACAGTTCCATTGCGTATCACAGTTTTTTGTTGCTGCTTAGTTCAAAATTAGCAAATTAGTTCTGCATCCTGTTGGTATATCTTATAGCTCTTAATGCTTTTGCATATCAAAGAACCAACTTTTTAGATGAAACAGCTGCCTAAATTCTTTAATTCCCTTTAAATATGAATCCTCATAAGGTTAACATGGGGAACTACAGAGCCATTGGGGCGGAGCCCGCAAGGATTTTTGAGATAAGAATATGCCTATATGTTAATCGGAAATATGAGCTATCTTCATGCCAAATTTCAGCCCAATACGTCAAGTACTTAATGGGTGATTGAACTTCAAACAAACAAACACGCAAACTTTCACATTTATAATATTAGTAAGATTTTACTGTAGTCAAAATAAATAAATAATTATGTAATAATTGTATAGAAAACTACATTTAAACAATCTAACTTCCTAATCAAATGTAAAACAAAAATTAGAGAAACTGTTATAGAGTTTCCCTGGTAAATTGTACTTTCCCCCAACCAAATAAATTTAACCATGCAAACATGTTAGCAGTTTGCTTTAACTTTATAAACTACTGCATAATAATTATAGAGGTACTAAGTTAAACTACTTTATTTACTTCCAAAAAATTCTAACATTTACAAATTCATACAATTTAGCTACAAAAGTTATTCTAGTGAACAAGAATGATAAAATTAGCCTATGAGAATGAAACACACATTCTAAAAATTCTGCAAGCAAATCAGTTAAATATGTGTTAAAATAATTTGTGTCTTTAGTGTTTAAAATTTGACACTAACCAAAGAAGGATTTTTAAAGATAAGTGCTCAGAAAATATGGCATGCAATATTCCATTTCCATTCATATATTCTGTGCACAGTATTTGAGTTTACATAGCATAAAACATGGTTTAGCAAAATACCAACTCAGGTAAGTCAAACACAAAAGACGTAGTTTTTAATTAGGTTTGCAGTAAACGTTAGAAATAATTCTAAGCCCAAACATATATTACTACTCATAGTACACGATTTCGGTTTTGAAATGCAGTAAAACACTTCTCAGTGTTCGGTGATTTAAAATGTATATTTATGTTGATTTGCTTTTAGTTGATCACCAAACAGCTTTCATCACTAGGCCAAGTCCAACTTTTGCACTAACTTACAACTAGAATAAGATTTAGTTCGAGGTTCCACAAAGTCACAAAGCAAGCGTCACCGACAGAATAATAAGGAACATTGTTCACTTCGTCACGGTTTGTTAACATTGCAAAACAAAGCAATTTAGAACGAGAAGGAACGAGGTTTTTATATTTGTTTCTCGTGTAGTAATTGTGGTGTCTTTAATCATCAAATTTGTAGCTCGAAGCCCATATAGATATGCTGCATCTGTAGCGTTAATGAGAAGGTTAATAAAAGTCAGCTGCATAAAACTAACGCCATACTCTACTAGGTAGAGACAAATATTTACAAAGGAGCCTCAACCGCTGTATTTACGTAGTCAACAAAGCTGTGCAAAGATTATAGACATCTTGTTGCAAGGATACATGGAACAATTGTCGTCGTATCCTGAAAAATCTTCACTTATCTTCACGTATCTTACAATCACCCACAATATATAACTGGGTCATGTAGCCTAATACATTTATTAACACTATAGTTCGGCCGCTTAGAAAACGACCTGCGCGCTAATGCTAAACCAATGCTGGAGGAGGTCGCTTTCTAAGCGGCCGAACTATAAAACGGGGTTTGAATAAATAGTTAACTGTCGAATCATGTCCATGCATAATAGCTTTTGTAAATTTATTGATTGTACAAAATACGATTTTCAGCATTCATTCCATAATAGAATCTATGGATTCAACGACAGAGTTAAATTCTGAAACTTTACATTTAAAACCGGATATCCCAACTATAAAATTGTAAAATTGTTCGTAAAAGGCGTTGACATTAGCATATTTCATAACTAGGCCATAAAATGACTCTTTTCGTCCCAAGCTCAAGTTTAAAAGCGAGGGTTAAACAATAAGTTAATACAATAAGGGGAAACAATAAGTTACAAAAGATGAAATCAATCGATACATAATTTCGATACATACGTAGTTTAAACCTGAGTTTACAACAGCTGAACTTTACTCCATAAGGACTAAAAAGGCTCTTTACTAGCTAGAGACTAAAAAGGCTCTTTGTTTTCAGTACTGTATTCAAAGTTAACAATTTTACTATTCTTAACTTTTCATTATAATTTTTTGAAAGAAATTAGGAATTTAATTTCTACTATGACAGTATTTTCTTAGTATTTATAGTATATTATGTATAGTATTTAACTAGAAGGTAGCTAAATAGTTGACTTAATAATGTTAAAGAATATTTGTTTCGGGCCAGAGGATACAGCCCTGTACGTTTGTGGTTTGTGATAGGGCGGTATAGAACCATGATGTAATAGCTTGCAGGGGCTGCAAATCACATTACATAATAGCGTCAACTACACCTGCTCAACAGTCATGTTTGTGAATACAACACCTTCATGTGTCAACACAAATCTACCATCTAAACGCTGCTAACTCCGCATACATCAACACAAACAATTAGACATTCTATGTGCATTCCCTCCATACACACTTACACATTATGATGAATTTACATTACACACTGGAAGCAATTAAAAATATTAAATAGCTATTACATAGATTCAAAATAGTTAAAAGTCTAGTTATAGTTCCCCAAAACAATCTCTACAAATTCTTCTGTTGGTGAGTTGTAGTCAGAATGGGAATGCTTTGCTATTTTAAGTTCTTTGCAATCACAAACTAATAACCCTCTAGGCTGGCGTCTCTATGAAGTGTCGTGCCATATGCGACCGTACCAGATGCGACCCGTGCCGGATGCGACCCAAGAATTTTGACTGGGATGTCAGTAATGAAAGTAAGTCTATAAGGACATACAAGATTTTTTCAAACAGAGTGTAAACTTTTTTTCTTAACAATTACTTAACTTAATTTGACTCTAAAACAATTAAAGCAATTGTCTGTAAAATTAAATCTATACTATTATAAAAAAGAGGTGGTTGCTGTATGTATGGGAAAAGTAAACGCGAAAAATACTGGTCGGATTGGGCTGAAATTTGGCATGATGATAGCTCACATTCCCGATTAACATATAGGCATATTCTTATTTCAAAAATCCTTTCGGGCTCCGCCCCAGTGGCTCTGGAGTTTCCCATCCCATGTTAACCTTATGAGAAATGAAATTATTGAATCTTAACAGCTGTTTCAATTAAACAAGTTGGTTCTGTTCTGTGATGTTCAATAGCATTAAAGTTACAAGGATTACCAACAGGGTGCAGCACTAGCACTATTATTTCTTTTACATTTATGACAACAGCTAATTTGCAACCAAAAGGTGAGTGAGCGTAGCGAACGAACTTCAACCTGGAGGCGAGTGAGCGTAGCGCACGAGCTAACCTGAAGCAAAGTGAGCGCAGCGAACGAGCTCCAACCTAAAGGTGAGTGAGCGTAGCGAACGAACTTCAACCAGGACGTGATTGAGCCATGCAAACGAGATCATCTTGAAAATTAAGAAGTTAAACGGGGCAAAGCCCGCGGGTTACAGCTAGTGCACAATAAAATACTGCCACCTCAACAAAACTGCAGACTAAACGAATTTATATTTGACCGATTGGACTTTTGCTAAAATATTTCTTTACACAGTCAGATGTATTCCCTGTGTGAATCAGATTAGGTTTGAGTACTTAGGATTGCTGCTACAGGGGAGAAGATTTGAAGAAGTTGTTGGACGGTTAGAATAAGCATACAAGGCTAGATAAATATAATCAAACAAGGTACGAAAAGGCTACCCTACTGTGCATATTTTAATCAATGACGAAGCTAACTTAGCATCTATAGGAACTAGAGAATCTAATGAATAGCTCGTTGGGCCAATATGGGGCTCTGGCGGGTGATACGCCTTACTGACACGTGTATATAGTATTTTTATGAGCTAGTAGTATATTAATATCGGCTTGAACAAAAAATCTTCTATCAAACAAAGAATCGCTAGCGGCACTCACGCTACTAGCAGGGTCGCTACTGGCACGTAATCGTCTCTAGTGTATCATAACGTATCATCTGGTATCAGAACATCGCTTGGCTTGACTGACAAATATCATCTCACAAACAAACACAACAGAATATGCAACAGCTTGTCAGAAGTCTCCATATACACACTGATACACACTGCGGCCTTCCTTGATAATGTGTATTTATATTCATTTATGTAGGTTTATATTTCAACAGCATTTCACATATCTCAAAAACTACAATGATAACACTTAAGTTTATAACAAAGATTGGAGAGGCAAACGGTAACTTATTACTAGGCTAAAACAAAATCCTTATACATATAATAAGTTAAGGCGATTTCTACGAAACACTATTCCTCCGTTGATAATGGACGGATTTTTACAAACGAGGTGTCATAATAAAGTATTTGTTGTGTAAACGCCCCCTTTCAACAATTCCTGCAATAAAAGACCTCGGGCTTTGCCCCACAGGCCATCAAAATCCCAATGTATTTCTTATGAAGGAAAGATTTTGTTAACTTAAACAGACGAATTATTTTGTACTAGCTGAGTACCCGTCCTTCGTCCGGGGTAGATGTATGTTTAAATGGTGCTTTTTGAAATCTGAAATTAAAAACATTGTAAAATAAGTAAACTCAAGGGAGGTGAAAAAGTTTTAATATGAACATGTTAAAATAAAATATATATTTACAATACAGACTTATAAACAATGTTTACAGCTTTCCTATCTTTTGTGAAAATATACAGGTTTTTTCCACTAGAAACACGTGAGCAAGCAACGTATAATTGCCCATGGGAGAAACATTGTGTTTCCAAATAGAGGCCTGCAACCTGTAGAGTCTGTCCTTGTGCTTTATTTATCGTCATTGAAAAAGCAACCTTTAAGGGGAACTGAAGGCGCTTAAAATTGAAGGGTAGGTTTGCTGTTGTAATGGGAATCCTGGGAATGAGTACTTCTTCCCCCTTTGCAGAACCAGTTAAAATCTTAGCTTCTATGACATTTTCTTTTAAAGATGTAATTAAAAGCCTAGTACCGTTACACAACCTAGGTGGCTCTAAGTTCCTAAGTAGTATTACTGGGATTCCTAATTGCAATTCAAGCTTGTGCGGGGGAATACCAGGCAGTTCCAAGGTGTTAAGAAACTCAACAGGGTAGTGTAGTGCTTGCTCCTCTTCTGTAATTGAATCAATGGACAAATAAGATTTAACTTCACCATGAATAATGTTCATAATTTTGCTGTTTATTTTGTTCACATCGTCATTTTTGGGGGCTAAAATTGCTCTGCAGGATAACCATTCAGGATCATAGTGGTTGTTTTGTAAGTCAGGAAACACACTTGCTATAAGCTCTTCCGCAGAAGCAACCATGTGACCAAAGCTTTCTGGGAAGGAAATCATCTTATGTTGGTCAGTTTTCATTCTACCTTCACCAATCTTGAGCAAATCACCTGAAAATTGTCTGGCATCACAGTCGTTATGGAGACTTACCCTCATATTTTGAACCAAGTGATACTGCTCAATATGACTCCATAGGACAGACTTTTTCAAACAGGAATTGATTTCATCTGCTGGAGTTCCACGTTGGATAACTGGTAGGGTTTGTCTAAAGTCCCCTGACAACAAAACAACTAAGCCCCCCATTAAATCTTGACTATTTCTGATGTCTTGAAGTGTTGCATTCAATGCTTCAAATGCTCGTTTGTGAGACATTGTACATTCATCCCACACCAGTAATGTACAACGTCGGAGGACTTCAGCTCGATCAGAGGTTTTGCTGATATTGCATTGTGTGGTTTCAGCAGTTGCTAGGTTAAGTGGTAGTTTCAATGCAGAATGTGCAGTTCTTCCACCAGGTAGAAGTGTTGAAGCAATGCCAGAGGATGCAATCGCAAGAGCAATGTGATTTTCTTTTCTCAGCTTAGCCAATATGAGAGTTATAAGAAAAGTTTTACCTGTTCCACCTGGAGCGTCTAGGAAGATAATTCCTCCTTTTCTACTCTCAATCCTCTCTAAAATTGTATCATAAACCACTTGTTGCTCGGGTAGAAGTTTTGGTAACATCTCTTGTACTTGGAGCTGCATATCGTCGATGTTATATGCCATTTCTTTTAGAAGTTCAGGGTTGATTCCATTCAATAAGTTTGGAGCGGGTAAGCCAAACGAACTTAAATCTTTCCCACTCATAGACTTCACCAGTTCTTGGATATTCGTTAGGGCCTCATAGTAAACTATGTCATTGTACTGAAGGTCAGGGACGACTTCCCTGTGTCGATGTAAGATATCATCAGACAAATCATTTCTGAATGATTCCCACAAAGTTATAGGGCTTGACAACTCACACGTACTTATCAATATTGCAAATAGATGGCGTACACGAGAAGCTGAGCGAGTCAGAACAGCTTCTTCCATCGTTGACTCCCAATGGTTGTCATTCTCAAGCAGACCAAGGGCCTGACAGGCTTCTCTGTATGTGCCACAAATTTGGTTATTTACTGTCCTTAGTTGTTGAAAAGATGTAGGGCCTCTTACTTTATGAAGAAGCAAACGAAGACAATAGCACTCAAAGTTTGCCGGATGAACAGTATATACACGACCTAATGCATCTGAGTATTTAACATCTGCATAACCATGGACAGGTGTTCCTTGAATTCGGCGCCTGAATACTTTCTCGGTTGCGTTGAAAGTGAAATAGTGTGGAACTTCATGATACAAAAGTGTTTTTGCAAAATCATCATTTTGGCATAGATCAAAGAATGCAGTCAACGTGGTTGGTGGTGGGTTTTGCAATCTTTCATTCATGTTTTCCTCATTAAAGTATACCCGCTGACCATTTTCTAGGTGTACTGATAGATGAGTCACAGTTGGTTTCCTCTCATGCACTGGGAATCCAAATATGCGCCAAGCAGCCTCATTACTACTTAAGTAACGTCCGGTTTGATAAATAGTCACTTCATCCTTTAGATTGTCTAATTGTGCGCCTTTCACCAAATTGAATGCAGCTTGGTCACTTCCCTTGTGTATGTATTTACAAACGTACTTTATGGCCTTAACTGAGCTGCAGTATTCTACATTGATGTGCGCATTGAAGATCTTAATCAAAGTTGGGCAATATGGGACAATCCAGCGGTTGTCTATCTCCACAGCAACATTTCCAGCAGCTTTCATATTAATATGACCCGTGAATCCACCATCATGTGGACTCCGTCTACGGTACATAGGATAACCATCATCATTTGTTTGGGTGTTTTCAATCAGGGGCCTTGGGTAGTGTTTCGTACATTTGCCGTCTTTCATGCATGGAGACCGTTGGTTGTAAGCACCACAAGGTCCGTGTACCATATGTTTCAGTACATACTCATGAAGAACCGGATCAGAGGTACGTTCTGGGATTTCAGAACTAATGACACTGTCAATCTGATTAGGACGGATTTTTTCACATAACCAAAGGAGGTAATGGATGTGAGGTAATCCACGTTTCTGCCACTCTACAGTGTAGATAAAGCATCTGACAGAGCCAAAAACTTCCCCTTTGTTGATCACTGCGACAAAAATCTTTATTTTTTGATGAAACACACGTGAAACAATGTCATGTCTGTCTGTTGCTTTCTGCCCTGGAAGCAAGGATTCCAATATTTCGGGCCATTTTGGATTGCATGTTAAAGTTATAAATAAGTCCGGGCGACCGTAGTTTTTAACATAGGTCAAAGCGTCTTGTGCCCTTTCACTTAAATACCTCGGAGATCCTACAAAACTTGAAGGAAGGATAACAGATTGGCCAATATCATTAGCACTCAGTGTCGCATCATTGTTCAAAGCATCTCTCAAATGCACGTAGCTCTCAGCCCTAAGTTTTTTTTTGATTGAGCTTAATGTACAGTAGGCGTTCAGTTTCTATTTTGGCGTACATGTCAACTATGAACTGGTTTAGGAGCTGTCTATACCTCAAGATAGTATTAAAATCGTCTTCGCGTACCATTAACATGTACGCATAGAAATCCATTGACGAAACCTTCTTGTTTGTAGGGAGATTAGTATTTGGATCCATCATGGGGATACCAAAATGATACCCCTCTTGTCCTTTTGAGAAAATTAGTGGGTATTGTAGTGCATCGTAGAAGCGGTGAGTTTCAGACACTCGGAGAAGATTGCCATCACGTTTCCTTAATACAATGTCTCGGCTCTCAAACTCATTTCCAGCAATGACAATCGCCACTTCATCTGCAGTAGGAGCATTGTACCGGCGTTCATGTTCACCAGGTGGACGGCGGTCAGCACGAATTACAACTTTGTAGTTATCTGTTGGAAGAAGTTCCATAGCAGTTTTAAAAGAACGTACTAATTGATTTTCTTCATGAAACATTTGCTGTATATCTTCGACCGTTGTACGACAAACACCAGGTATGTTGTTGCAACGTGTGTCTGTTTCAATGTCCTGATCCCCAATAAAATATATTTGTAGAAAGCTATGGGGCTTTCCTGAAGGAGGAAGAAGGCTACCAATGCGGTGATAAACTTGTCCCTGAACAGTAAAAGTAGTATGAAAATGAGGAACAATAGTCTGACCAGATGCTCCAAAAGATGTCATTTGGAAACACATATTATATTTTCTAATATTTTGTAAGAAATCTTTTGATTCCCTTGTTTCTCCCTTGAGCAAAGTGAGAAGGGGTTCAGGTGGCTCTTCCAAATGAGTAACTTTGACTTTGCCACTTGAGCAACACATTCCAACAGATTCTCCTGGCCACTTGGCTGCTCTGCAATGCCTACATATACTATTAATATGTCCAATTGAAAGAAGATTGTGGTTTTTGTAATCAATTGTTGGGTCATAATTAAATGCTATGTGTTTAAATGAATCCCACTTTCTTGTCATAAATTGTTGCCTGTCATTTCTTCGAGCGAGTAGGTTGGCTTCATGCTGTTCATTAGTTTGAGTTAAACGCTGTGCAGCGTGTCTTACTGAATCCTCTTCTCTACGTAGCAGACGCTGTTGAGGAGTTTCTTGGGACCGTAGGTAAGCAATCCTGTTAGCATTGGTTTGTAATCGAGCCTGACGACGTTCTGAAGTTTCAGAAAATCGTTGTAGTGCTGTAGTTTCTGCGTTTTTTTGCAGACGGACTTGTCTCTCTTGAAAGGACTCCCTTTCTCGCAAAGATGCCATTGCCCTTGCCTTAGCAGGACGACTGGAGAGGTTGCTCTTTTTTCTTTTAGGCATTTTAATATCCGAAAGTCCCACATGTATGTTAAAAAAGATTAAATTCCAATAAATCAAAAAAAACTTTATATAAAACTTAATATATCAAAAACTTTTAACTTTCTAATTACATTTAAAAAACATTTTCAAAAAATAAACAAATAAAAATCTCATATCCTTTACTTACTTTTAAATTATAAAATAAAACATAGACAAACAATAATTTACAACATCTGGTTAATATTATGGTATAGCATTTAATTTGAATGAAATGAAACAGGTGATCTTGCTTCTAAAAAGCATTGCTCACTCAGCATTGAATATAAAAAAAAACTTATTATATACTATGTGAACAAACAAAAACATTAATACTCTTACTACTAAAACAAAACAAACAGAAACGTACTATTTAGCTATTAAATAATAGGACTATTTAGTATTTAGTCCTACTATTTATAGCTCCTAATATTTATGCACCAAAGGCAAAGGCATATATACAACTTTTTTATTGTTGTTTTTAATTTGAAATATTTGTATATCAGCTTAGAATTAGTAAATTTAATGTCATTCAAACAATGTTATTGCAAGGGTAGGTTAAGTTAAGAGGAACTTGGTTGAAATTATACATGTAATGACCTTGAAACGCTCGTAAAAAGATATTCATTATTAGAATAGAATGTAAAATCTACAGGAAGTGTAAAAAGTTATAATATAGAGTAGTAGCTACCTCTGGATTAGAAAACATCATAACTCTATGGGTAGTAATATGAAAATATGATTTAAAAATTTGGGAAAAGGCTAATGGTGTGAAAAATATTTCTCTCAAAATGGCAAAAATATACAATTAATTATCTCCTTGAGAAAAAAGTTTCAATTTTTAAGGTGTGTGCCCTACTCTAAACACATGTTAATTGTTCAAAAATGTTAAAATGATTCAAGTAAATGTGAACTTTATAATTTCACTATTTTTACACCAAACTCTTTCAATACAATTATTCACATTAGCAAAATTTTAAATAATTAATTAGGGTTGGATACAGCATCAGATATACAATCTCACTAATTTCATAAAATAAATAATCAATGAACCATCAAATATAAGAATAAATAAACATGATTGTAGAGAATATTATATGCCTCCTATTTATAAACCAGCTGTGGCATTGTGAATTAATGTGGTTTGACAGTTCAGCTTGTTTACATTTGGGTGGCATAGCAAATTGTAAACATTGTGTTTGTTCTCATGGCAGCCATGGAGACCAATCAATATTTACTTTTAAAATCCTCAACTCAGAACTTTTAAAGCCAAAGGGGCACCGCCCACGGTCAGTATCGAAGTGTGAATAGTCCTATTATGGTCCTTGGTATGGTAGCTATATTTCTGTAAAATTTAAGCCCAGTCAGTTCAGTAGTTTATGCGCCTATTAGTAATACACATACAGACACCACAAGATTTTTATATAATAGTATAGATTAATTGCAGCTGTTCATAATACACCCAAGAGCGTACGTTTTCAGAGTGAGTTGGTTTTTAGTTTCAATAACTGGAGTGGAGTGAGCATTTGGTTTCAGAGCGAGTTCGTTTTCAGTTTCGATAACTAGAGTGGAGTGATTAACAACATTATCTGTGAGTAGACTTTTTTTAAGTCATCGGAAATTATATTATGACTGTTATTAGTTTAGATATAATGTCTGCAATACAGCAATTGAAGAATAAATCTACGGTTTGTTTACTGTGATATTATCCTTAGTAACAACAAAAAAAAATTATGGATTAGCTAACCCATTTATGTGATCTCAGACTAAAAAAAAAACATCAAACAGACAAGGTATTGGTAATACAAGTTAAACATAACATTGAATGTTTATCGAAATATAAAACATTTATCATATTTCAAACATTCTGTTCAACTTTGCTTAAAGTACATTTGAAGTATAACAGCATAAATACAGAAAGTGTTGAATGTAAGTTGTAGTATTTATACGGCTTGGGCTCAGGTCGAATGGGAGACGGACAGCAGTAGTGGCGAACCCACAAAGAGTCGGCACTTGGGGCGTTTTTCCCCATAAGAATAACATGGGGATCATTTTTTAGCCACTTTTTCAAAAATCCTGATCTTTGCCTGTACACCCCTATATTAATGTTCAATACCATTGTACAACTTCATTACTATTTCAAATCCACATCTATTCACATGTATATTCTCAAAATCGAGCGAGGTTTGTGCGCGAACTCGGACGCGCTCCCGGCTCACGGCGTGGGCATGCTCCCGACTTATGGTCAGGCTTCTCGCTCCTGACCCATGGTCGGTCGTCTCGTCTCTAGTGGCAGCTCTTGATTAAGTCCTGGGTGGGTGACCTCCTGTTGAAGTAATTTCTAGTTAAATTGTTTAACAATTTTTAATTTCTAGCAAAAATATTTTTGAAAATTTAAAAATTTTTGAAATTTTCGAAAAGTCTATAAATAGAAGTGACATTCGGGTGATATTTCATTCTGGACCATGAGGCCCACCTGTCAACATTGCTCTGTGTCGCTCTCCACCAAAAGTAACCTGATTCGCCACTACAATTTGATACATCAAATCAAGGTAAAACTGTGTAAAGTTTGTAATTTAATCTGTGATAGTAACATAGCTCTAAAATCTCATATATTACAAAATCACAAGACTTGTAATTTCTGTAAAACGAATGTTGTTGGACATTTTAAAAGACACGCCAATTCTTGCATAAAATGTCCATACACAATGATTAAATTTGTTGGTGAATCGATTAGAACTGAACTTAAAAATACTCTTCAGTCTTGTCCTCTGCCAATAAAATGGACTTTAGTAAGGAGAATCAAATTTATAAAATATTCAATGGATCAAAATGGACAATTAGTTAATGAAAAAGAATGTATTGCAAATTTTAGAAGCCTTACTACCTTAACTATTGAGAAGAGAGATTTAAAGCCTCAAATTGAAAATGCATTTTTAAAGATTGATGCATCCATACACAAATATCAAGCCCAAGGCAGTGGATGGATTTATGACCATACTAAATATTGGCAGTTACATGTTTACAAGTATAAGTCCCTAACTCCAAAGTCATACATTCCCACACCAAAAACTATTCAATCGAAACATGCAGTGTTAAATATAAAAAATGCTGATAATAAATGCTTCCTTTGGTCGATATTAGCAGCTTTATATCCAAGGAACTCTAATGAAAATGCTAATAGAGTCTCCAGCTATGTACCCTACATAGGTCAGCTGAATATGACAAACATAAAGTATCCTGTGAAAATATCTGATATAGATAAATTTGAAACACAAAATAATATAAGTGTAAATGTATTTGGAGTTGAAGACCAGAAATGTATATATCCATTAAGAACAACCAAACTGAATAGTAATACTCACATCGATTTATTATTATTACAAGAAGGTCGTAAATCACATTATTGTTTAATTCGTGATTTTGGTAAGTTAATGCTGCGGTCTACAAAACATGACCATAAGAAGCATTTTTGCAAGTTGTGTTTGCAACATTTTTACACTAATGATATATTAGAACGTCACACAACTTATTGTAAAAACTTTGATGCCCAACGAGTGGAAATGTCTAAACAAGATACATTACAATTTAAAAATTATAAATATCAACTTAAAGCCCCATTTGTTATTTATGCAGATTTTGAATGCTTTATAAACTCTAACAAGCATACTCCATCTGGATTTGCATTTGTTGTAGTAAAAGATTCAAAAATTATTTCTGAAGAGTTGTACAATGGCACAAATGTTATGGATGTGTTTTTTGAAAGATTATTTCAGACTTATGATTATATTAAAAACCAAATGGCAATATATATTCCTCTTCAAATGACTCCTGAGCAAGAGGTATCTTTCCAAAACTCAACACACTGTAACATTTGTGAAAAGCCCCTATATATTGATAGGGTGAGAGATCATTGCCATTCCTCTGGCCAATACCGTGGAGCTGCCCACAATGATTGTAATTTAAATTATAAAGTAACAAAGAAAATACCAGTATTCTTCCATAACTTGAAAAATTATGATGGTCACATAATAATGCAACATTTGGGAAAGTTTAATAAACGTAAATTAAATTGTATAGCTAAAGATATGGAAAAATATATATCATTCTCTGTTGATGATTTAGTATTTTTAGATTCATACAACTTTCTGTCCCTTCCATTATATAAATTGGCTTCCAATTTGAACACATTTAGATTCATACAAAATCCACTACTACAACGTAAAGGTGTATATCCCTATGAATATATGACGGGACCAGATAAGTTCGCAGAGTCTCTACCCCCAATTGAAACATTTTACAGTTCTATAACTAAAGAACATATCTCTCCCAATGAATATGAACATGCTAAAAATGTATGGACCCATTTTAATATAAATAATTTACAAGAATATCATGATTTATATCTTAAAACAGATGTATTGCTACTGGCTGATGTGTTTGAGACATTTAGAGACCTGTGTTTAAAAGATTACAAACTTGACCCTGTACATATGTATTCACTTCCTGGACTTACATGGGAGGCCTGTCTTAGAATGACAGGAATAAAATTACAATTATTCAAAGATATTGACATGCATTTGTTCATAGAAAGTGCGATTCGAGGAGGAGTCAGTATGATTTCTACACGTTACGCTAAAGCAAATAATAGATATATGGGTGAACACTATGATCCCAATCAAGAGAGTGTCTATTTAATATATTTAGATTGTAACTCGCTATACTCAACAGCGATGTGTGAGCCGCTACCTATGGATGGATTTTGTTGGTCGAATGAGATAGACTAATATAATCAAAATGATGAGTTTGGATACATTTTAGAAGTTGATTTAAAATATGATAAAAGCTTACATGATTTACATAATGACTATCCATTAGCACCAGAGAAAATGAATGGCAAATTAATGCCAAATTTAAATGACAAAACTAAATATATTTTACATTATAAAGCATTACAAAAATATGAGGAATTGGGTTTGATTGTAACAAAATACCATAGAATTTTAAAATTTAGACAGTCTAATTGGCTTGCGCCCTATATTAATTTTAATATTGAAAAACGCAAATGTGCTAAAACTGATTTCGAAAAAGACTTTTATAAATTGTTAAATAATAGTCTCTTTGGTCGAACAATCATGAATCAACGCAAGTTTCGTGATATATATCTCAAGGATGAGTCACTATTAACAAAATATGTCACTAATCCAAGGTTTGATTGTAGTAAAAAGTTTGATAACAATTTACATGCTATACATTTAAATAAATTAGTTGTAAAGTTTAATAAACCAATATATTTAGGAATGACCATTTTGGATATTAGTAAAGTAATAATGTATGATTTCCACTATAATTATATGTCAAAATTTAAGAATAAAAGATTTCTAATGACAGATACAGATTCATTAATGTATGCTATAGTTACAGAGGACTTTTACAAGGAAATAGAATGTGACTTGCACTATTTTGATACCTCTGGATATAGTAAAGACCATTTCTTATACTCTGATAAAAATAAAAAAGTCACTGGAAAGTTTAAAGATGAATTAGGTGGTCATATTATGTATGAATATTGTGGTTTAAGACCAAAGTTATATTCTTACATTCCTCTAAAATGGTTATATGAAGAAGACAAGCAAGCTTTAGAGGTGAAGAAAGCTAAAGGAGCTGATGGTGCCACTGTTAAACATCTCCTCAGACATCAACATTATTTGAACTGCCTTGCAACTGGGCAAGATTACTATGAGAATGTGACAAGAATTAAATCTATAAATCATCATCTTCAAACCTTAACCATGAATAAAAAAGTACTATCCTTTGACGATGACAAGAGGTTTATTCTGGAAGATGGGATCAACACTCTTGCGTTTGGTCATTATAAAATTGATGTTCAAAATGTGTAGATATATAATAAATACAAATGTTAAAAAAAATCTTTCATTTATTTACCCTTACCATCCTCTTGATAGAATTGGTCAAACATAAATCTATATTTGCCATTATTCTTTGGCCTTTCTTTGTCTATTACGAGAAAGCCGTATTTAGTTTTATCCCAACATTGATGACAGAGATTTTTAAATTGGTCAAATGAAAAGTCATTACCAACATGATTGTGATATACATGTTTTAAATTTAAATCATCTTGTTTAAATAATATTAGGAAATTTACATTATCACGTAAATGTTTGTGTACTTTGCTGTAAGATTGACACAAGTAAAAACAGTTAATATTTTTATGTCGACCCATTGAGAAAAATTGTGTAATATTTGGACTATTTATGTCATCAAATACAACAACTGACTGTGATTTTACATCATTTGGTGTGATTTCACAGTCAGTAAACGTGTGTAATTTCACTTCATCACACAAACTAAATATTTCAATTATTTTTTTATATTTTTCTTGTTCTAAAGATTTAGATATTAAATATAAGTTTGTAAATTTTAATCCTTCCTTTCTTACAATTAAATTGTAAATTACAACCGTCTTCCCACTTCCACTTGGACCACTAATAACACATCGAATATTGGTAGGAAATAGACCCAACTTCTTTGGTATATACTCCTTAGTATGTGATATTTTAAATTTATGTTTTTGTTGAATAAAAGACATTTTTTATATAATAAAAATGGTAAAAAATGATAATAAGAAAACATGTAAAAAGGGCAACGGTTTATTCCTAAAGCCTTACAGGGGTCGAGGGTTATTGAATACTCTTATAAATAACCTTCCATTTCCACTTCACATACCATCATATCAATACTGTGGACCTGGGACGAATGTACGTGAGAATTTAGCTAAAAATGTACCTCCAAAAAATAAACTAGACTCTTATTGTAAAGAGCATGACATATTCTACATGAATAATAATGATACTGCTGCTCGGAACAAAGCAGACATGAGATTAGCAGACTTAGCTTGGACTAGAGTAACGGCCAAGGACGCAAGTCTTGCTGAAAAAGCCGCTGCTTAAGCAGTGACAAATTTGATGAAGGCTAAAGCAAAAATGGGAATGGGATTAAAATTTAATAAAAAAGATGGACAACTACCAGCTGTTAGAGGCCGCAAAAGACGTGCCTCACTTCAGGGGAGTGTACCTAAAAAGCGAGCTAAAAAATCTAACACCAAGAGTAAAAGAGTGCGGAATAGTTAATTTAGATAGTTCATCTGGCACACATTGGACAGCATATCGTAAAAATAAAGATATTGTAATTTATTTTGACCCATTTGGAATCCAACCTCCAAAAGAAGTAATTAAATTTTGAGGGATATAAAATCTACTATACAACCGATCAAATACAAGATTTAAATAGTTCTATTTGTGGAATTTTATGTTTATCATTCATAAAAAATATTTCTTTATAAAAATGGATTCATTTACTATAACATTTTCGGGTACAGAGCCAGAGCTAAAGTCAGTATTCTTTCCTCCCATAGAATTAAATGATGATTATGTAATTGGATTGGTAGATTTTCAAAGTTATAACTCAATATTTAATTTTAAAAAACCACTAAATACTTTAACATATTACAAAGTAGAGAAAATGACATTACCAAAAGGAGAGATCTCAGTTGATGATTTAAACCAGTTATTAAATGGAAAACTTAAAGTTATAGTAGATAAAAATGGAGAAGCATTAATTAATACTAAATCCAAACTTTTATTCAAAGGGCTTATTCCAAAATTAAATCAACTTAAAGCCAAAAAATTAACCATTAGTGAAGGTGATGATGTTTTCTATTATGACCACAATGCTCCAGTTACAATAGAAATTTCTGAAGGAACATATGAGGTGGTTGAGCCTGCAAAGGAAATTCAAAAGCAAATCCCAGATTTTTTCCTTACAGCTAATAATAAAACTATGAAAGCAACACTACTTTCTAGCCACGTGTTTGATTTTACAAAACCATGTTTAGGGTCTGTTTTATTGGGATTTAAAGGTGTTTCTACTCCTGGTGTTCAGTTTGAATCTACAAATAAAATAAACATTAATAATGTAAATGTGATTAGAGTAAAATGTAATATTGCAAACGGGTCCTATTTAAACGGAAACAAATCACACACCATACATAGCTTTTATCCAGAAGCTCCTCCTGGCTACAAAATTATTGAAGTTCCAAGAAATATTATATATTTTCCTGTAAATAAGAGAAGTTTAGATGTTGTCAGTATTACATTTGCCGATCAGCACGACAAGGCAATTGACTTTAACGGAGAAGAAACTACAATTACTTGTCATATAAAAAAGATATGAGAATTTATAAGAATTTATCTATAAGTGTACAAAATGCTAGGTTCCTAAAGTCAATAGGACTAAAGTTAAAATTTTCTATTAATAAAAATGGAAGATTTTCTAGACGTTACAGGGAAATCCCAATTCGACGATAGTGTGGTTAAAATTACAAATCACTCCTATGTTCCCCACAACACTTTGGCAATAAATAATTCTGATGAAATTCGAATATGTATTAATAATCAAGATTTGCTAACTCTCCCATGTAGAAGTTATCTGTATATTAAGGGAGAAATTGAAAATCATGATAAAGGTCATTTTATAAATAATGCATTTGCGTTCTTATTTGATGAAATTAGATACGAAGTCGCAGGTAAGGAAATAGACATTGTAAGAAACCCAGGAATTTCTAGTCTTATGAAAATATTGAGCTCTTACAATAAAACAACTAAATTGACAAATGTAGCATTTGATTCTGACACAAATTTAAAAGAGTTCCATAAAGGTGGCAAGTTTAGTACATGTTTGCCATTAGAGCTGTTAATGGGTGTATTCGAGGATTTTAATAAGGTATTAGTAAATGTCAAACAAGAATTGGTGTTGAAAAGATCCAAAAATGATTTGAATTGTATATTAACAACCGCTAGTGCTCCAGCCAGTGGCACTGCTGATTTGATTCCTAAAATTACACTTAACTCAATTCAATGGGTTATGCCACATGTGATACCATCAGATGGAGAGAAGTTACAATTACAAAAGATGTTATTGCAAAATACAAATTTGCAAATTGCATTTAGAAGTTTAGAGCTGCATGAACTTCCATCATATCCCAATACCACAAGACATACATGGTCAGTAAAGACATCTTCAAGTTTGGAGAAGCCTAGGTATATTATATTTGGTTTCCAAACAGCTAGGGATAATAGTGCACGAAAAAGAACTGATGAATTTGATCACTGTAAATTAAAAAATCTCAAAGTATTTCTAAACTCTGAATATTATCCTTATAGTAATTTAAATCTCGACTTTGAAAATGGAGATGTCTCTAAAGCCTATGAGATGTTTATGAGGTTTAGAGAGACTTACTATAATACTATCCCAGATCCTATGATTAGTAGGGCTGAGTTTATGAAGAAATATCCACTAATTGTAATAGACTGTTCTAGACAGAACGAAACAGTGAAGGAAGGAATTGTTGATATTAAATTAGAGATTGAAACTGCAGAAAATGTACCAGCAAATACATCTGCATATTGTTTGATAATACATGATAAAGTGTTTGAGTACAATCCTTTGTCAAATGAGATAAATAAAATGTAAATAAAAGATGAAAAACATTCAACAAGAATTGGTTGACTCTGCAAATCAAATACGAGAGAAATATAGAGCTTTAAAACGTGGCAAGTTTCTAGAGGCTGAAGAGAGGTTCCAAACATTCCAACCTTTAATAGAGCCATTACAAGAATTAAAAAAACTTGCCAAAACAGAGAGACCTCGAATGGAGATTCTCCCAATGACTCCATCTAGAATACCAATAATACCAAGATTACAACCATTACAACCATTACAGCAATCCACTCCACAGAAATTAGATTTTGGTCTTTTAGCATCAGACTATTTAGGAAATTACCTCAGCAAAAGTAGTATGACAGACACTACATATGGTATTAGACGAGAAGCAAATAAATTTTTTTATTGGATATAAGGAAGTTGATATTGCCAATGATGATGTTACAGTTGCAAATAAAACCTACAAGGGGACAAAAGGTTTATGGGAATTGTTAACGTTAAAAGAACCTGAGAACTATACTCCAGCTGATTTGCAAAATTATAAAGACATTTTAGAAGCTACAAATGGACATTTAAAGAGTTACAAAGATGGTGCACCAATTTCAAGTAATAGACATACTAAATATCTTAATATAATTAAACCTCTTTTTAAATCTGTTGGTGAAGGTTTGAGACAAGTGACTGGTAATAAAATAGACTATATTTATTGGGATGATCCTAATGAGCTTGTAGAATAAAAATAAGAATAAAAATTGGAATGCTAAAAAACAGAAAATTACTAATGTGGAAAAGGGTGAAAGTTTAGATGATGTGCCCACTTTACAACAGACTTTAATACGAACAGATGGTGGTAAATTTGTACAAGACAATAATAATTATGAATTTTTAGAATCAGAGAATGGTGTTTGGAATGCTAAGAAACGGAAAATTACTAATGTAGAAAAGGGTGAAAGTTTAAATGATGTGCCCACTTTACAACAGACTTTAATACGAAAAGAAGATGGTAAATTTGTACAAGATGATAATAATTATGAATTTTTAGAATCAGAGAATGGTGTTTGGAATGCTAAGAAACAGAAACTTAGCAATTTGATAGAAGGTACAGATAGTAAAGATGCTGTGAATGTTTCACAAGTTCCAAAAATGGAAGCAGGCTATTGGAGTTTTTATAATAAAAGGTTAGTACGTGTTAAACCTGCCATTGATGAAACTGACTGTGTTATAAAAGAACAGACTATAACTTTTGATAAAAAAGAAAAATGTTGGGATGCCAAAAAACAATTTATAAGGAATCTACCAGAGGGGGAACATTTGGATGATATTTGTCTAATGTCACAAGCTATGCATTACGATGGATCAAAATTTGTGTATGGAGAAAAAAATTTTAATTTGATGGAATACAATCCTGATTTATTAGTTGCTGACCCCACATCTTTGAGTGGATTTAAGTATATAGATAATAGACCATATATACCAGAAAACTATGTATTTAAAAGAATGGAAGATAATCTATTGATTGGGGCTAATGGTGATGTATTTAGAGTTACAGGAAAGGATGATGTTATAAAAAATGAATAAAATTGCATACGAACTTCATAAGCCTGCAAGAAAGAATTTCATTAGAAGGTCTTTTAAAGTATTGGGTATAAACGAAACCATACAAATAGATTTAATTGATATGCAAAACTATGCTAGAGAAAATTCTGGCAATAAATATATTTTAACTTTAATAGATACATTTTCTAAAAAAGCTTATGCTGCTCCACTAAAGAATAAGACAGGGTTAGTGGTTACAGAAGCCATTAAAACCATTCTACCAAAGGGGGTTAAAACATTCAATCCGACAATGGAAAAGAATTTTTTAATCAATATTTTAGCAAACTAATGAAAAACTTAAATATTAATCACTATCACACTTTTTCTACAACTAAGGCTGCAATTGTAGAGAGGTTTCAGAGAACTTTAAAAATTTGGTTATATAGGGAATTTAGTGCTCAGGGAAGTTATAAATGGTTGGATTTACTTCCAAAGTTAATTCGAAAATATAATAATAAGGTACATAGATCTATAGGTATGAAGCCTAACCAAGTGAATATTAAGAATAGTAAATATGTGCATGAGAGGTTGACTTCTAAAGTAGTGCAAGTTAAAAAGCCAAGATATAAGGTGGGTGATAGTGTGAGGATTTCCAAGTATAAACATGTTTTTAGTAAAGGATATACTCCAAATTGGACAGGTGAGCTATTTACAATAGCAGAAGTTAAGAATACAAAGCCTGTGACTTATATCTTGAAAGATGAAAATGGTAATATAATCAGGGGAGGCTTCTATACAGAGGAGTTGTTAAAGACCAAGTATAAAGACATGTATTTGGTAGAGAAGGTAATTAAAAGGAAGGGTGATTTATTGTATGTCAAATGGCTTGGGTTCCCAAGTAGCCAGAACTCGTGGATTTCCACTAAGGATGTCCAAGGGAGCACGCCATGAGCCGGGAGCGCGCCCGAGTTCGCGCACAAACCTCGCTCGATTTTGAGAATATACCTGTGAATAGATGTGGATTTGAAATAGTAATGAAGTTGTACAATGGTATTGAACATTTATATAGGGGTGTACAGGCAAAGATCAGGATTTTTGAAAAAGTGGCTAAAAAATGATCCCCATGTTATTCTTATGGGGAAAAACGCCCCAAGTGCCGACTCTTTGTGGGTTCGCCACTACTGACAGCGTCCCAGATCTTTGTTTGGGTTAATCCCCTGATTTATGGCCTGAGGGTAGTGGTCACCAGTGGAGGGGTAGGAAAAAGAGAATTCTGAATCCTACCGGAGGCGTTAACTTTTTGTCAAAGATTTCGCTTAGAATGCGATTACTTCTTAACTGTACATCTTTTGTTATAATTTATAACTTTATGACCAAAACTATTTTTCGATTACTAACCATTATTCGATGATTTTAATTATCAGCAAGTTTGGTTGGTTTGGTTAGGTTATGATAGTTTAATTTTATAATTAAAAAATATATAAAATTAAATGTTAGTCATTTGTAATTTTATTTTATGGACAGAACTATTTTTTATTAGTAAACCTTCATTCGATTTTTCATTATCAGCAAGTCTGGTTAGTTTGGTTAGGTTATGATAGTTAAATTAAATTAAAATTTAACCTACAAACGATACGTTTTGACAGCGACGGTGATAGAGCTACCATTTGCCGCGAACAGTTCGGCTATGCACTGTATGATGCGGAAGCGTTCGACACCAACCTAAAACTGACAGGTCAACCGACCGTGATTAAGAGGATTACAGCCTCGGTCATGTGCCTACACCCCAGGTCGAATATTGTCTTCATTGTGAATTGTGACAGGGCAGTCGTAGTGTTTGAGTTATCAGTAGTTGTAACGACACACGCTACGGACGAACCTTCACTGGGCACAAGCCAAAAAGGGTTCACTAATCCTCACCTTGGCTGGGCACATGGTCCACGCCAGGCAGATGGCGCGCGGCAATGAATTCCTAGAAAATCCCGAGTGACCAAAGAAAGTGCATGTTACATGTTATTCAAAACAAGGGTTAAGTTTATCCTAAAATCCCACCATTAGATGATTCAAAAGCCAAAATATAAGTGAAGTGATGTATCAAGAAAGAAGACAGCTGGCAACAACAATGAACCTCTTTTGTGAAATTCTTCGCTTGTCTATCAGACATGACAGATTAAGCACATTATAGCTTATTACGTTACTAGTCCTGAAAATATGTGTTTACTGGACGAAAAGTAAGTAAGTAAGTATTACCATACGAGTCCGGTAAACACATTTTGGACGAGTGACGTACGATAGTTTACTCTTGTATTAATTAAACTAGGACTAATTTTAACTAGGATTAATTTTCTATTTTAGTGAGGGTCTCATCCACAAATATCTTCTAAAGTAAAATGTTATAAAAATATAGCTATAAGCAATAGAAGAGCAGTGGTCTATATATTCTTTTGTTTTTATTAAAATTTGTACTGCCACATCAACATTTAACGATAAGCCACTGTGAAAAATCAATACTGGTGAGAACTTTCAATTTTGTGATTATCAGACCTAGACACCTGAAGAAATTTATCAAAGACACATTCTTATTTTCAGTATATCAAAAACTATTAAACAAAAAAATTACTAAACATGAAATATCCAAAAGTACAATGTTTGAAAAACTTTCTACAAATCATCAAGAACAATACAATACCCCCGCCACAGCAAACCTGTAGACGAAGCGAATTTCAACCTGTCTGGTTACATTTTTTCTATAAATAAGACATATTTATTCCCAATTTCAATAACATTAGATTTAACGAGTGTTAACGAGGTTTGCTACTACGGGAAAGGTAAAACATGTTTTTTGACCATACGTCAATAGTATAGAATGAAATAAATAAATTTGCCAAATTTTATCAAAATATATCCGTAAACCACAACAACAAAAGTAAACTACAACAGTTTTCATTTTCTCCATGAGACTGTGGTCGTTCCCGTGCGAGACGAAGTCGAGTGCGGGATTGCTATACGAGTCCGGTAAACACATTTTGAACGAGTGACGGACGATAGTTTACTCTTGTTTAAATGTTTAAATTTTAACTCAATCTATCTTGTCTTGGAAAAATATATAATTAAAAATATCGTTATGCCAATGGCTTTAATTATTAATTTTGTCTTAATTTTTCCATCTTTTCATAAATTGGGTTTAAATTTTGTGTTTGCATTATGTTAAGGATGTTGTTTTCATTTTTCTTGTTACTAGATATACATGTAATTCTTCTTTTGCATTCATCCTTCCTCCTTTTTGTTCATATTCTAACATTTTGACACTATCTTTAATTTGTCCATAACTATGGTTATGTGATAAAATGTGTTCGGCGTACATTGATTTTTGAGTTGTTATTTTGTTGTATTTTACTGCTTGAATGTGTTCTTTGAATCGTCAAGAAATTGATCACCATATTTGTCCCATATAAAGTTTAGAGCAATCTTTGCAGTTGATTTGGTATGTTCCTGATTTTCCACATTTGTGCATTAGTTGTTCATAAATATATATATATATATATGCAAATGAAAACATTAGAAAACAATTAGTACCCTTTTAACTCATTTTATTATCAAACAACTAGTTTCAACACTTGGGCCATAGTCATGTTGATATCTATCTTTATATCTAATTCCGTAAGTCCAAAATTTTACAATGAAATTGTGAGCGAACGGGAGGACGTAGAAAGCTGGGAGAGGTCTCATTTTAAAGGTCTCGGCATGAAATTTTGGGGAAAAATATTCATTTTTCTTAATTATGCACCAAACGGTTGTTACGGAATAAAATAATTCACATTTAAATAACATGGGAATCTAGGTCATGTCTGCTTTGTTTACTTTAAAACATGTGGTATAACTTTATTTAAAGCATATGATATGTAATATGTACTGTAATATGCATACTATTATAAAGTTGAAATAGACATTTTCCCAATTTTAAGGGTCTGGATTATTCAATGGAGTACGATTGGTTGTGTTAGGTATGTCTGAACAAAGTGTAAAAGTTAGAAGTGATTACTGGAGTGAGTAGGCAAAGGGGACTTATTTTTCTATGCCGAAAATAAAACAAATATCTATAGATACTGATATGCCGTTTAAGTGAACAATTCCCATTGCAATTAGCTTTCAATAAAGCAAAGGACAAGGCCGAACCTTAACAAAAGTTGACATTTATTTGAAGATAAAAAACAGTGTTTACCCATGGTCAACTTTATGTTGCTTTTAGCCAGGTAAAGCGGCCAGATATGTTAAAATAGTACTAGAATCAAATAAAGACGAAGGAATCGACCAAAATGGATACCATACAACAAATGTTGTTTTCAGAGAGATTTTGTTATAAACAAAATACAAAATACAATATTTTTCTGTCATTGTAATTAGCATTTTACAATCTGGAGGATGACATTATCTCTATGTGTTTAATCTAAGTGAATTTGTCTATATTCAAATAGATTTATATATATTTAATTAATATGTAGTCATGAAGATTATAATTGAAAATGTCCCTTAGTTGTATTTATGATTAGGAAGTTTGTATAATACCAATACCACATAAACAGTCTTTTGGAACTTTTATTTTAAACAGAGCAGACAACAAAATGCATTACTGTATGCAGGTATGTAATAATTATTATACATATTATAATATACAAAAATGTTAAACAATAATTCAAGTTGACCCAATGGAGATCAACCCAATGGTTCAAGGTTCAACCCATGAGACAGAATATATATTATACATAGGGGCTATTGCCCCTAAAAGCCACTAGTATATCTAATTCCGTAAGCCCAAAATTTTACAATGAAATTGTGAGCGAACGGGAGGCCGTAGAAAGCTGGGAGAGGTCTCATTTTAAAGGTCTGGGCATGAAATGTTTGGGAAAATTATTCATTTTTCTTAGTTATGCACCAAAAGGTCGTTACGTAATAAAATAATTTACATTTAAATAACATGGGAATCCAGGTCATGTCTGCTTTGGTTACTTAAAAACATGTGGTTTATTTAATTTAAAGCATATGGTAATATGTACTGTAATATGTATACTATTATAAAGCTGAAATATAGACTTCTTCCAGGGTCTGGATTAGTTAATGGAATAAGATTAGTTGTGTTAGGTATGTCTGAAAAAAGTGTAAAGTTAGAAGTAATTACTGGAGTAGGCAAAGGGAACATATTTTTCATGCCAAAAATAAAACTAACATCTAAAAAGATCCTAATATGCCGTTTAAGTTTAGGAATTCAATTCCTATTGCGATTAGCTTTCGATATTACTATAAATAAAGCGCAAGGCCAAAAAACCTTCAAAAAGTTGGCATTTATTTGATAAAAACCCGTGTTTACCCATGGTCAACTTTATGTAGCTTTTAGCCGGTTAAAGTTGCCAGATGATGTTAAAATAGTACTAGAACAAAATAAAGACCAAGGATTCGATTAAAATGGATACTATACTCTGTTGTTTTCAGAGAGATTTTGTTATAATTAGCATTATACAATTTGGAGGATGACATTATCTCTATGTGTTTTATTTAAATGAATTTGTCTATATTCAAAGGAATTGATAAATATTTAATTAATAGTCATGAAGATTATTATTGAAAATCTTCCTTAGATGTATATCATGATTAGAAAGTTTGTATTATAAACACACTACATGAACAGTCCTTTGGAATCTATATTTTAAACAGAACAGACATCAAAAAATTGCATTATGCAGGTATGTAATAACTTTTATACATATTATAATATACAAAAATGTTAAACGATAATTCAAGGTAGGGTAACCCATGAGACTAATAATTTGTACAAAATATTTACTAGAATATATATATAGGGGCTATTGCCCCTACAAGCCACTAGTTTTATTCAAATATAATAACAAATAATAAAGGAATAATTATAATCATATAACTAACTATACTAACTAAGAGCTAACTTAGAATTTAGAGGATATTGATTTATTCTTTGTTTAATTTTGAGTATATCATATAATATTTCTGTTTTATTGCAATTGTAGGATTTTTTCAAACATCGGATTTGTTTTGTGGGTGTTCATGGTATTCAGTAAAGTTTGAGGAAATCTTTAGTAATTTGGGTATATTTATGAAAATCCTCTTTGACATTTATATTAAGATTCATTATTTTGTTATTCTAGAATTTCTAAAGTTCCATGTATATTTTTATATTTATGCCACGTTTCAATTAGGTGCTCTGCAAATTTTGATTTCATTGTCGTTTTGTTACCTGATTTTAATGCTTGTATGTGTTCGTGGAACCTTTTCTTGAATTTACGACTTGTTTGGCCAATGTAGGATTTATTACAGTCTGAACATTTTATTTGATAAATGCCGGATTTGTTCATACTGTGTCTTTAACTTGGTTGTTATATGTTTCATTAGAAATGTTTAACATTAACCTCACAACCAATTTCTCAAAACTATACTAGAGGGTACTATTCAATGGCACAGAAGTACGATATAAACTGACGCGACGTGACGAAGGAAAAATCAAACTAACACTGTGACGGATGGACCTCCCTTTTAAGTTAGAATGTGTCTCCTCAACAAACAGATATTTTTTTTCTCAAATATAATCATAGATTAATCTGTATTGCACTGATGAAATCGCGGAAGTTTTTAACTACAAAAGATCCACCAATACGATTTTAATACTATTTAAAGGTTCTTCCAAAAGAAGAGATACCAGTTAACATACTAATAATAACTCCGATGACGTACGGTATGGGAAATATTTTATTCATTGAATGATCAACCATATTTGGTAACTAACGCAATTAATAGCATTATTGTTTTAACACTTATTACTCTTTAAACAATGCTAATTGCTCAAAATATGTATAATTTACACTCAATTTATCGCAGTTGGATTAATTAAAGTAAGCCTTGAAAGTAAACCGTTTCCTAGCGGTTATTCATTTCATTTCATTTCATTTCATTTCAAAGTAAACCGTCGATTTTGACGGGTTTCACTTAGTATCTGTCTATTCTGTTTAAGAGATTTAAAAAAATCTAAATTGTAAGAGTTTGTTAGCTCACAGGATCATGGGAGAGGGTTCAAATTACAGGTCACAGGGGGTTGGGAAAAATAGCGGATTATGTCCAAATCTACCAGATCATGAGAAATAATGAAAAATATGCTCATTAACATGTGATTACAAATGAATAATTGTAACTTTTATTCTACTTTTAATTCTGTTGGTAGAGTGTAGTTATAATAAATACAATAAGCCCAACAGTTTTAGTGGTTTGTACTTACAGTCTTACGTTCATTAGTTACGTCTTTAGTTCACTGGCTGGCTACGTGAGTTCTTCCTGGAACCGAGGGGGGCAGACCCTCCCTGCCAAAGATAAAGGATGTGCCCAGCCAAGGCGTTTCAGTTGCCGCATGTGCCCAGTAAAGGCAAGCCCCACGCTACTGGCTACTGGGATTACACCGATATTGTCGGATTTGTAGGCTACAGTCGAGCTTTGTGTTCCTGCTTATAATCTGAGTTTACATAAACAAAGTGGACGTTTCTATGGTTTATAAAGTATTTACGTCTGCTTTGGATATAATTATTGAAACAATCTTAGGGGTGTATTAATGTATTATTTGAATAAAAGCACCCATTTACAGCAATGCATTTACAAAACCGCAACGGCTGCCCGCTGGCGGGCAACCGCGGTTGAATAAAAGGGGCTCAGCTGGTAGCGCTTCAACTGTCAAATCAAGGTAGTGATGTCACGGTACCTTCACTTTAAATTGATCATTATACTTATTTTGCTGGACCCCTGGACCACTTGTCGTCGCCCGCACAGGCCTGAGGCTTATGTAGATTGGCCAATGGAAGGTTACATGAGGCCTTCAAACTTCAACTCCCTATTATTGAGTCAGTTATAAATTACTCTAAACCATTTTCACGATGTGAATTCATCGCGATTTTTTCTTAGTATGAAGCAACAGGGAAACTATGTAAATACATAGTCTAACTATATATAGTTAGAATCACATTTCCTACGACGATACATATTAATCACGCTACATATTAATTTTGGTATTTTGTTAAACGTCTTATTAAAACTTCACTAAAAGCAGGTATCAGACGCGAGCCGGTGATCGTGCTAAACGTTGATCAGATGTAAATATCACATAGTTTGGCCGCAACCACGCCAGCTTTCAATTTCCGGTCTGAAATCTTGTCTTGAATAAATACAGTATTAAAACCACACAAGCTGTGTTAGGATTGCCAGCGTGTCAACTATAATACACTATTTACAATTTGTATAAATATAATGGCAACAATAAACCAACAACATTTTCACATGTAAAATGTATGTAATGCATGTAAATTGCATTACCAAACGATACAGTTTTTTTTTTTTTTGTAGTCTCAAGCTTTTAAAAGTAACATACATTTTATATGGAAAATTTAGTTTTGGGTTTATTACTCAAATATTGAAAGAATAAGACACTAGGTGTATATTGGAAAGTTGTTCATCTTTACAAGCTTAAATTGATGTGATATTTAACATTTGATTTTTTTTATTTACAGGGCTACCAACATTTCAAAAAAATAAAAGGTTGGTAAAAAAATTGTCATTTTGAAAATTATTACATGTGACACATCGTTGTAAAGCTGTGTTTTTCGGGGTTAAGAATTTTCAATAAGAAAGGAAAATGTTTAGCAGTTTCGAAAATAAAGGGTATTATGTAAATTCGGGGAAAATTCACAAAAAACGGCTGCAATTTTTAAACGAATTGAGATAATTTAGTTCTGTTTCCACCAAAATGTTGCTCTAAGCAAGACCTTTCTAAAAATAAATGCTGATATAAAGGAAAATTCAAGATCCAAACCCAGAACCTCCATTTCTGAAACACCATGTGCTTAGATCATGTTCTAATTATTTTATAATGTGGATTCTTCGTATGTGATTCAGGTGAATACTTTTATTTCGCATTTCTAGGTGAAAATGTACTCCCGTAAAAGTATGTGTAAACGGTCTGTCTCACCCTGTATTTACTGTATTGATTGTTAAAAAGGGGAAGTGTTGAATGGTTTTATCAATAACAAATATTTTATGAAACAGCAATAAAATCAAAGATAGGAGACAATCTTTGACAGTGAAGATATAAACACAAACCCTCTCGGCGGCGACGGGACCCCTGAGAGCATATTTTATCGGTATCGAAGCTGTTATATAAAGTTATGGATGATCAAACGATTTCCTGCCATAACCTTTAGTAAGTTATTTGTTATTAGTTACTAGGTTTTTTATCCAGAAAGATACTTTGTTTTTGTCTGTCGTGGTTGTTATATTCATGAAAACAATGTTAATATACAAACTAATAAAGTTTTTAGTTAATAAATTTAAGGTTTTGAAAAGTGTGCTTCAAATAATCATTTTAATACTGTATTTACTTAATACAGCTCAATTAAACCAATTAATCGCTAATTATGTAATACTAGTTGGTTTAAATTAGCTGTTGTCATTAATGTAAAAAAATAATAGTGCTACACCCTGTTTGTAAACTTTACAACCAACTTTTTAATGCTATCTTTGACTATGCTATCCATCTATTATATTATTAAAGTGATACAATCAAATTTGATGTAAACAGTTAAGGCCATTTACCAAATAAAAATATAGGCATATGGCACATCATAATGAAACTTAGAATATGTAGATTTGCCGAAAAGTATTGATATGGATGAATTTCCTAAGGGCTCTGCCCCACAGGCTGATTTCCAAAGGGCTACGCCCGGCATGCTTCTAAAGTTTAGATGATTTAATTTAATTTAAGTTAATGAAACAGCTGGTCAGTACAATGAACTGGTGTCTGTTTATTTACTCGAAAAAGATGTTTGTGCGGTGTGGCACACGGAAGATTTCTCAGGTGCCACTAACTGCTGCGTCTGAAGAAACAGACAATTTTATAATTTTTCTATTATTAAATTTTAAAAACTGTCATAACCTAACCAAACGTGCTAATAAGTTAATGGAAAAATCGAATGAAGGTTTACTAATCTAAAAAATAGTTTTGTTCATAAAATAAAATTATAAATGCCTAAAATTCAATTTTATAATTTTTTAATTATACAATTAAACTGTCATAACCTAACCAAACCAACCAAACTTGCTGATATGAAAAAAATTGTTGACAAAGAGTACTGTCGGCTCAAAAAGTATAGATACTCGAGTTTGAGCTTTTATTGCAACGTAACCAGTAGACGTAGAAAAATACAAGTTACATCATAATTTTACAAGTTACAAATTTATTTCTACGTTTATGTGTGTAGGTTAAAAATTTTTAATGCAGTTTCAACTAATCCTTTCAGCGGGTTGAATGAAAAAAAATACAAGTTTTTCGGCACTTTTCTAACAACGGGCGACTTTAAAATTTTATAACAAAAAAACTACTGATCTAATCGTCATGAAACTTTGACAGCCTTTAGAACATATATTTTTAATGGATATCTGTAAGCTTCAGAATTTTTCATCCATTAAAAAAAAATTCTGTTGTGGTTTTTGTAAAGGCATTTTATTTCATCAGGTACGGAACAAGTAAGAAACTACGATTAAAGCTTGAATTAAAGCTCATAAAAAAAATATAAATGAAAAGTTAAGTCACAGATTTGCTAATTGGCATTGAATAATTAAAACGTACGTATAATCAAAGCAGATCTGAAACGCAGTAGTGCGTGAAATTTGTACCGCTATCGATTCGCAGGCAGGGAGTTCTCCCTGCCCGGGACCGGTTTTCGGCAGCCCGGACGTTCCAGCGATGAATCATACATACCACGCGAGGTTATCTGCCTACAACGGAGCAACGTCTACAAACCACCCTTACTCGTACCACTGAGTCATACTTTACTTAGTAGTTATCTACATTCCATCTCTACAATGTTATTATTTTGGTCTGAACACATTTCCCTCAGTCTGTCTGCGTTGTTCGTTAAAATCACACCAGTCAAGATGCCTAGAGCGCCACATTTATCCGAAGGTGAAATTGCTATGATTTTAAGTGCAATATGTTTTTTCAAGAACGAAGGTGTTAAATGTAATGACAAGAGACACCCAGTTTACCAGAAGGTTTCGGAGTGTGTTGGGAAGTCTATTGCAACAGTGAAGAGATGCGGCGCTTCAATGAAGGAGAACGAGTGAGCTGAGGATGAGAATCAACCTAGCAAGAAACAATGTACGAGGACAGGCCGACCAAGTATCAAGCTGGACGATTTTACTCTGGGGGTGATAAGAAGAACTATTTATGATTTCTACCTGAATAAGACGTACCCCACGATTTGTAATTTACACAGAAAACTGGTTGAAACATTGACGAATTGTCCTTCGATGTCAAAAAACACCCTCAGGAAAATATTGTACATGGATTGGGATTTTCTTTCAGACGAATAGATAAAAAGCTCGTCTTGATGGAGTCAACCACAATCGCTGCTTCACGTCACACTTACTTACGAAAAGTCAAGGACCTGCGATCAAAGGGCTACAAATTATTTTTTACCGATGAAACTTGGTGTGGCCAAAACCATACTATGTCTTACGCCTGGCAGGAAAATGTTTTAACATCGTTAAATAATAACTTCAACAATTAATTATGATCAATACAGAGGCTGCATTCAACAAATCTACGGTTGGAGAGGAGGTTTTAAGACGCCATCAGGAGCAGGGAAGAGAATTATAATCTTACACATTGGAAGTGAATATGGATTTTTGCCTGGAGCTGAATTATCATTCATCGGAAAGAAGAACACCGGAGATTACCATAATGAGATGAACGGCACTCACTACGCAGAATGGTTCGAAAATGTACTACGGATTCTTCCTGAAAAATCGGCAATAATACTTGATCAGGCTTCTTATCACACGATGGTAGACCCTGCAACCAAAAACCCGACGATGTCTTGGAAGAAAAATTAAATTGTATACTTCATATATATAAATACTTCATATCAAGTGTGGTTCTTCTTTTGTGATTTTCTAAATTTGTAACACTATTGGGTTATTAATGAGGTAGGAGTACAAAGTATAAGACTTAATTACACAGTGCAGTTAAATCAGCTAGTGTGTGGTAAATTTAACGGACTTTTCAAAAAAGGAATTATAAGAGTTTCTTTATTAGGCCATAAACAAAGTATGTAACACAATAAATATAAGACAGGTTTTGACAGTCACATTGCTCTTTCACAATACATCTTTAAAATCGTTAAAATATTAGGTTTTAATGTATGTGTACTAAAAACGTTGTAATTGTATTGTAATTGGGTTGTTTTACTTACCCTGTTGATTTATTACTGGTACGGGCAAAAGTATCTTGGTGTCGTGCTCCGAGTGCCGGGTGGCGCGAGCGCCGCGGCTAAATTAGTGGTGCGAGCGCCGAAGCCATAAATCTTGTAAGGGTCTGCTCAATGAAGCAGAAGTGACTATATAGGTTAACACGAGCCTCTGTGGTAGGGCTTATCCTAACTCCGCGCGGTGGTCACTTCGGGTTCCCCGCGGCACATGTCCAAGTTCGGAGAGCCAGCTGTTATGTTATGTTTGGTTGGGTTAATAGCAAACGTTTTATCTATTATAATTAGGTATAAGAACGCTCTAAAAACACTAAGTTTTAAAAAAGGTTTTAAAAGCTCGCATATGCGGACACAATTTATCTACAACATGGATAATTTGACGATTATAAGTGTACAGTATACTTGATTAGCGCTGTCAAATCTGTCACAACGTAAGCAGGTATCCCGCGCGGCACTCGCGCCACCCGGCGCTCGGACCACACCACGTAACCATTGGCCTACATCTTACACTACTCGACTCAAGTAGCTGTTTATGGTACTCACACTGTCAACACGTACTTGCCTGCCTAATGAGGTAGTATAATATTACGGAATCATCTTCTAAAATGTAGGCAAAAACAAACTGATGTTTATCTAACAACACTAAAAATGGCTGATGAAAGTTGGAGTTCATTTTTGAGTTAGGTCGCTTTTACGAAAACCTCAAGTACTAACTCTCTCCCCTTAGAATTTAATTAAGAACTATGTGGGTTTGAAATAAATGTAGATACTTTTTAAATTAAAGAGTTATTTACAAAATGCAAACTAACTTTGCACTCAGAAACGTTGCAGAACAACTCAGCGCTGTATTTCTTAATCTTGTTTGTACTAAGTTCTAATTAGATTCAGGCTTGTACAAAGCTTTCAGCTCCATTTCAATGCACAGAGCTTTCACTTCTCCAAGTAGTATACTTTAAATCCCTTGTTTCCTTAATGAGCCAGTAATGTATATTTACTACTGCATGTCGATCGTAAGTCAGGTTCTATTAAAAGCTAACCAGCTCAAAAACCCGTGTAACTATTCAACATAAATGTGATACCATATACTGTTACTGTAATTTCAATAAATTTCACTCACAAGCAATAGCCACATTTGCCGTAAATTGATTAAGTTTGAGCACATGATAACCTGCATCAAAACATTAACGTAGTAGTGTAAAACTCGTTAGAAACTCTGCATTAACACTGAAGTTTTAAAATTTAATTGTAAACAAACCACTGAACCAATCTTTCTGAAATTTTTATGGCTTATTGGTAGGTTTATTGTTAACATTTCCATGCATTTTAAAAATTGTATTCACAATAGTTTTTATGCTGCTATTAATTTTTAAAACGTATGCTAATATATCGTTAATAAGACGCTACAAACTTCGTTCATAATACCATCGCGGGAGCACGTGCGAATCTGCGACGTTCCTGGGATAGATTCTTCTGTCCAAGATTCTACCACACTGACATTGCTTCAGTATTCACTCACGGCAAACTACTGTGAATTTATTTAGTTTGAAGTCTATCAACATGAAACTGTGTCGGTTGAACTCCTCCGCCATTTCTTAACCGATTTTATCCATTGACGTCTCATTTACAAACTGGCCTTACATTTTTAAAAAGTCCCTTGGTCTCTGCCCCAGTGGCTTTTAAAGTTCCTATGTTATCCTTATGAAGAACATCATTGTTAACATTTTGATCAACTGTAATTTAATTGCTGTTATCTATTTTTTAATTCAATGAAACGCATTGGGTACATTTACTGATTTTGTTGAAATTAAATGTATTCTATTTTAATTTACATTCGTACAGTACATATTCATATTACAATGTAAAAAATCGAGAGAGCCTGGACAATCTGATATGTTTAGCAGATAGGAAAAATGAATTGACATAGTACCCTGTATTTCTTGAGCAATCATTGAAAGAACCGGTTTGTTATCCATGGAAACATAGGAAAATCATAGAACGCCACCATTCTTGACTTAACTTCATGATGATTGGCTAAGGAAAACCCTCTAAGGCTGAATTAAACTGGTACGGCAAGGACATTAATATGTTTTCATAAAAGTCGAGTGATTTTAGAAGAATATGACTACATCCAAGAAAGCTTAATAAAGCTTGGATTGAAGGATTCACCTTATTCACATTCAAGGGAAACAAAAAACCATCTGAACAACATTAGGCCCTTCAATTCTGCATTTTTTCAGGTAAATATAATTTGCATTATAACGGTACCTCCAGTAACTAGCCAAATTAATGCCAATTGAAGCAAATAAAATTGTGACAGAGAGGTTATGTAGAACATCAGGTAGCTCTTAAATAATGCAAACAAAATGTTATCGCTATAAAAAAATTGACTGAAATTTGTACTGGCGACAATGGGGGGTACCATGCAGACATTGACGAAGGTCAACATAATGCGGCTAGAAGTGGGAAACATTTGCAGAATACACTAAAAACCCAGATCAGTTTTTGATAATTGATAAAATATTTACAAAAAATGTTGATTATATGGAACTGTAATGTACGTAATCAATTAGTTGAGTCTTTTTAACTCATCGGAAACTATGACTTTTATTCATTTTAAATAAGTTATTTTTTTAATAACTACTTTACTTCTTTTCAATTGCTCAATTTCGAGCAAAAAGTACACTAGTTTACATAAATTTACAAACAATCAATTCCCAAAAGCTTTTTTTCATGAGGGCTTTTTGGACCTCCAGTGACAGCTTTAAAATAGATTTTTTTTTATTTACTTTTTTATATATATTTTAATTTGTACTTTTTTTTTTTGTATTTTGTGTTTTAAATTTGTATGACTATGTCTTTCTCAATTTTCTACGTCCAAAATATTTCCCTCGATGTAAAAATCGTAGTCAGTGTCCGAGTGAGAATCGTCTTGAAGGTCAACAATAATCGACTACATCAGCAGAGCTTCGTCTGATAGGTGATCCTTTTCCCAATATTTATCTTCAATGTTCTGTGCATATCGTATACATTTTTTCCACAGCTCCGGTGTAATAGTTTGTAAAACTTCCTTGCACAAATCTCTTGTAACAGTGATACTGTTTCCTTTTTCTTCAGCATTTCTTCTATTAATCTTAGTGATATTATTTTTAACATAGCCCCAAATAAGCTCTATAGCATTTAACTCACAATGCGCTACCGGGAGGCATATCAATTTTATGCCAGGGTTGGTATCTTCAATGATGTTTTCAAGTACTTTCTTGGGGATTCCGAAGTGAGGTTTCGCATGCTCAATCAGTGCAGCTTTTGTTAGTTGAGTGTAATCAGTCGAATGAGGTAGTAAAGTAATATTTCTTTTTTGCAGCCAACTAACGATGTTTTTAGTTTACGAGTCTATTTGCTTGTGGCACGGAGCTTGGTCTATTACTATAGCAGACTTGTTTGGCATGAGTCCCACAACACGTTTAAACCATTCGTGAAAGTGTTTTGCATTCATCTCGTTGTGGTAATCAGAGGTCCTCTTCTTTCCAACAAAACAAAGCTCGCCGCCTGGGAGAATTTTACTTCGCTGCCGATGTGTAGTATGATGACTCATTGACCTGATCCAGTTAGAGTCTTGAATACCCCTCGCCAACCATCTACCTCTTGGAGCATCCCTCGATATTGGACAAAATGCCATCCATGGTGCATGGTGTGATTTTGTCCACACCAAGTTTCATCCTTGTAAAATATTTTGTATCCATCTGCACGCAATGATCGAATCTTCCTCAAGAGTTCATTCCTCGAAGCAGCAACGGAAACAGACTCCATCAAAACTGGCTTACAGTTCAGCTTCTTAAATCAAAATCCAATGTCCTTCACGATATTTCGTAATGTCCTAGTTGACATGACTGGAATACTTTCTTTAAGCTTCTGCCTTAATTTTTCAATTGTCGGAATAATTTTTTGCACCTAAAAATCATAGATGTACCTTTGTATCGCTGCCACAGTAATTAATATGTATATAATTTATATATACAGGGTGTCCCGGAACTCTCTACCAATATTTTAGTGCATTGCTCCTGGGTAAGAAACATACTTAAATATCATATTTAAATTGTCCGGAAGTCCTTAGTTACTCACACAGCCGCCATTTTGTTTTTTTTCAGTTATTTTTTTTTTAGAATGGTTAAACATACGAAATGGGAACTTTGCACAAACCTTTATGACAACTAGACAAAGCTACCAAAAAATTATGAAGATTTTTCAAACTCATAAAACAAAATGGCGGCCATTTAAAATTTTTATAAAATCAACGGTTTTTGAGTTTTTTAAGAAACAAAATTTTAAATGGTCGCCATTTTGTTTTATGAATTTGAAAAATCTTCATAATTTGTTTGTAGCTTTGTCTAGTTGTCATAAATGTTTGTGCAAAGTTTCCATTTCGTATGTTTAACCATTCTTTAGAAAAAAATTAATAACTAAAAAAAAAAAAAATGGCGGCTGTGTGAGTAACTAAGGACTTCCGGACAATTTAAATATGATATTTAGGTATGTTTCTTAGCCAGGAGCAATGCCCTAAAATATTGGTAGAGAGTTCCGGGACACCCTGTATAATTAATTTATATATTTGGATAGTAAACTACAAAGGACAGAGCATATTCATTTTCTAAACAAAAAACTTAGTCCAACAAGATATGCTTAGTGTTTTAATTCAGGTTACCTCCTTCGAAGTATGTAAAAATGTTTATTATGCTTATGTATACGTTATGGGGGACAGCCACAGATGTCCACAAAGTTCTTAAAAAACAAATTAAGTCAATCATAAGAACTCTTGCAAATTGCCCCAAAAGAACATCATGTAGACAATTGTTTCAAAATTTTAACTCTGACTTCAATATACCTTTTTGAAATTTAAAAAATGGTTCAAGGAAATTCTGGTTTGTTTCAAAATTATCTTAGTAATTACTCATATAATATCTGAAGACATGAAATTTTTCAATACTCAACTCATAATTTAAAAAAGTATGAAACAAGTCCTTTTCTAGGCTCAGTCTTGTTCTTGTCTTCTTTTTCTGATTTCTTTGGACACTGACTAGCATAGTGTGGTTCCTTACAAATAAAACACTTTATTTTCTTCTTTATAGAATGCCTTTTGCCTTCTGAGAATGAACTTGTGCTAATTCTACTAACCTGTAAGGCTTGTCCATTATCAGAATTCATAGACCTAAGTAGCCTGGACTCAATCAGACGAGTTCTCTCTATAAGCAAATCAACACTTCTGTCTTTCACTGGTATGCTTTCCCACACACTCTTGAACTCAAAGAATTCTTTAGGTAGTGTACTCATAATCCTTGACATCAACACAAATTCTGGCAGTTCTGAAGCTTTATGCTTTTTAAGTTCATCATTCACTTCTCTGATGTTTAACAGCAATCTTGAGATATATTTTATCAAATCTTCTCCATCAGTTATACTAGATGTAAAGAACTGTTCCATTTTTCTTTCTAGTCTCTGACTTGATGATTGTTCATACATACTCAACAGCTTCTGCCACATTTCATGTGCACTATCACAAGTAGCTGTTAATTCTACATGTGAATCATCTAGAACATTTACAATAAGTACCTGAGCTAAGGTGTCATCTTTCTTGAAATCCTTAAAGCTTCTGCTCCTCTGTTTCTTCAGGCTTTGTCCTTTCACCAGTAGTCAGATCACTCATTCCATGATGTCTCAAAACTAATTCCATTTGGCGTTTCCACCTTCTCCATGATTGAGAATTGCGATTCAATAATAAACAACACATGTTCTTGAGGAAAATTAATACCAACTCACAGGCTCACAGGTTTCAAAATATAATTTTTGAAATCCAAAAGGCAGGCATTTTCAACGCTTTCCCTTATTTTATAGTCATGCCGAGAGTCCAAGATTTTACAAAGAGTACTAGAATGCAGTTAAGACGTCAAACTGCCATAGAACCATCTTCCCCCAGACGAGCATCCGGGCTGAAGGTTTCAGCATAATCAATACCGGGTCTTTGCAAACATCCTTTTATGACCAATCTCGCCAGATATTTGTCAACACTTTCATCAAGATTGCGCTTTATTCGGTAGACCCACTTGTTGTTGATAGTCTTCTTATCCCGGAGGGAGTTCGGTCAATTCCCATGCACCGTGTGCATGCATGGATGCCCATTTCTTTGTCCATTGCTGTTTTCCATTCAGCACTATCCTCTGAACTGATGGCTTCAGTGTAACACTTAGGTTCATCGTCAACAAGAAGAACTTCGGCAAAGTTAGGCGAGATGTAATCGTTTGGCCATTCAGGTTGCCTTCTTTCCCGAGTCGAGAGCCTGGTTGCATGATCATTGGATAACTCTGCATCTTCACTATCACTGCTACTTCATGTGTCCTCAGTTCGTATATACTCATCATCACACTTAACTGGGGAACTAGGCTCATCAATAGTCTCTTCAACTTCTTGCCAATCTTCTTTGATGTCATTGGTTTTCTCAATCTTGATGGGCCACTCAACTTTCTTGTCACAATATCCAACAACTTCGTGAAAAACGATATCACAAAAAACATCTCTTCTCTCCGGAAAATAGATTCAATATCGTTCATCGCCATCGTATCCAACCAGGTAACCAACCACAGCTATCCTGTCCATTTTCCACCTCTTCTGCACAGTGACATGGACGTAGCACTTTGAGCTGACGACCCGCAGATGTTTGATCCTCGGCTTATGACCAAACCAGAGCTCGAAGGTTGATTTGTTCTCTTCTCTCTCTCCACAGCACCATTTTGTTCAGGTGTATACGGAGCTGTCAGACGTTGGTTTACACCATATTCTCTGAGAATTTGACGAACTTCAGCGTTGTCAAACTCACCACCTTTGTCACTAAGAAACTCTCTGACGTGATGACCAATTGTGCGAGCTTTAGACTACACTTCACACAACGCTTTGCAATTTTTCCCTTGCAACAAAACAGTATCAGTACCTTGAAAAGTGGTCTTTAATGACGATCATGTATCGGCGACCTCCGAAGGATGGGTCAAACAGGCCGCAAACATCACTGGATAACAACTCACCTGGGGCTGAGGGGCGTTCTTGTGTTCCAAATGGTAGACACTGTTCGCAGATCTCGTAGTTGGCTGGCACTTTGATACCCCTTTCGGATCCTAGCTTTGATCGGACGTTGCATTTATTCATGTGACCCCGGGGCTTATGATATAACTGCAGAATGCGATTGTCTTCTACTGCATTAGCGCAAACCTCAGATGGCTGAACTGTGTGAAATGAGGTACGATACAAAGTTCCACCACAGTTTCGAGTACCTTTGAACACAGTTTGTTCGTTAATAGTATACCGACACTCGGTATTAGTCGATTCAAACCTGCTATTAGGGTTTTGATCATGAGCTGCGAAAATGCACACTAAGTTCCGAGAAACGTCAGGAAAATACCAGACATCGTTGTGTGTGAACGTTTCCACCAGTTTTACATTTCCATAGTTTGCTACTTCAACGACTTCCCTACCAAGAGCTTTTATAACTTCCTTTCCTGCCGCCTTTACTGTTGTGTTTGAGTTTGCTGGAAAAGGTTTGTAATCAGTGAACCAACTCAGATTTGACGTAATGTGCCGCGTAGCACCATTGTCGATCCACCACTGGTCGTTTGTGGTCACGATATTCATATCACTGCTGATTGAAATCAGTGCACTTTGGTTGTCGGTCACGTAAACTTGTGAGCCTATTGTTCTCTTCTGATCAGTGTCACTTGTTTTTGAGCTAGTGCTAATGCCGTTAGCGCGAGCTGGATACGCAGGCTTTCCATTTAGAACACTGACGAATTCAATGACCTTTTCCCAAACTGTATTTGAAGGAAGTGTCACCTTTTGGTTTCCTATTCTTCTTACCACCACTATCTGTAGCACTAAGAATGTCACCAGCTTTTGACGTAGGAGCAACATTACGCTCATGAAGGATCACTGCAGATGAAACATCTTCAAGTTTCTTGCTCTCGTTTGCCTTCATAAGTAAGTAGCTAGACTTGAACGACTCAAAACACTTTGACACAAACAGGAGCTCAAGGAAATCTTCGACTGTTTGGATGTTGCACGTTTTGAGGCCAGCTGCAAATTCACGGTTTTGATTCTTCAATCTTGAAAGCACAGTCGGGGCATCCTCGGTATCTTCACATTCCATACTGAAGAAATTCAAACACTGACGGAATAACTGGTCTTCTGCTTTGTTATCGAACTGCTCGACCAAAATGTCCCACGCTTCCTTGGCTGATTATCTTCCAGAAATACGTTGATGTAGATCATCACTAATGCAGTGAGAAATTACTATTTTTGCCTGTGTCGTGGATTTGTTGAATTTATCAAGTTTTTCCTTTTCAGCTTTAGTCGGAGGCTCAGAGAGAGTAAAAAGTAAACATAGTATAAAATAGTTAATATAAGACCAGCTGAAACAGTAAATTAGGAAAATAACTTTAAACATTAGGCTTTTCTCTCTTTCCCTCGACGATATCAACCGCGTCAAACAACTAGAACGTCCAACACTCGATCTTTCCACATAGACCAATCTTCTGCTCCTTTCAATGGTTTTATACCTTTCACGGATTCCATTTGTAGAGCTGGACGAACTCGATCGAAAGATATTCCAAAGAAATACTCGTGAAACAGAAAATCTTGTCAGAATAAATTGTTCTTACCGTGTACGTGGTAGACTAGATTTCCCAACACTGGTATGTACATAAAACATGGCTAGCGACCATAACCTCTTGAATTATTCTCCCAAAGTGGAGGTGTTTAAGAAAAATCTAAGTTATACTACGATGAAAAAAAACTAATTTAAACTATAAAACAAGCAAACGTATTTCTTATCAATGTTAACAAGACATGGAACAAATTTGGACAAACAAAACAGACAGCTGATAATAAATAAACATTTACATCATCTGTAGTATGACTATGACAAATAACAAAAGGCAGGCATTTTCAACACTTTCCCTTATTTCATAGTCATGCCGAAATTCCAAGATTTTACAAAGAGTACTAGAATGCAGTTAAGACGTCAAAGTGCCATAGAACCATCTTCTTAACAGCTACAATGGACAGTAATGAGCGAACAACCTCCAGACAAGCATCCGGGCTGAAGGTTTCAGCATAATCAATACCGGGTCTTTGCAAACATCCTTTTATGACCAATCTTGCCAGATATTTGTCAACACTTTCATCAGGATGGCACTTTATTCGGTAGACCCACTTGTTGTTGATAGTCTTCTTATCCCGGAGGAAGTTCGGTCAATTCCCATGCACCGTGTGCATGCATGGATGCCCATTTCTTTGTCCATTGCTGTTTTCCATTCAGCACTATCCTCTGAACTGATGGCTTCAGTGTAACACTTAGGTTCATCGTCAACAAGAAGATCTTCGGCAAAGTTAGACGAGATGTAATCGTTTGGCCAATCAGGTTGCCTTCTTTCCCGAGTCGAGAGCCTGGTTGCATGATCGTTGGATAACTCTGCATCTTCACTATCACTGCTACTTGATTCAGTTCGTATAGGCTCATCATCACACGTAACTGGGGAACTAAGCTCGTCAATAGTCTCTTCAACTTCTTGCCAATCTTCTATGATGGTTTTTTCATTCTTGATGGACCTCTCAACTTTCTTGTCACAATCTCCAACAGTTTCGTGAAAAATGATATCAAGAGAAACTACAACATCTCGTCCCTCCAGATAATAGATTCAATATCGTTCATCGCCATTGTATCCAACCACAGCTTTCTTGTCCATTTTCCGCCTCTTCTGCACAGGGATATGGACACTTTGAGCTGACGACTCGCAGATGTTTGATCCTCGGCTTTTGACCAAACCAGATCTCAAAGGGAGATTTGTTACGGTGATCATCACTGACGCACTGAGAAATTAATATTTTCGCCTGTGTCGTCGATTTGTTGAATTTATCAAGTTCTTCCTTTTCAGCTTTAGTCGGAGGCTCAGAGAGAGTAGGCTTTTCTCTCTTTCCCTCGACGATATCAACCGCGTCAAACAACTCTAGAACGTCCAACACTCGATCTTTCCACATAGGCCAATCTTCTGCTCCTTTCAATGGTTTTTTTACCTTTCACGGATTCCATTTGTAGAGCTGGACGAACTCGATCAAAAGATATTCCAAAGAAACACTCATGAGACAGAAAATCTCGTCAGAATAAATTGTTCTTACAGTGTACCTAGTGGACTAGATTTCCCAACACTGTTATGTACATAAAACGATGCTGGCGACCATAACCTCTTGAATTATTCTCCCAAGTGGAGGTGTTTAGAGAAAATCTAAGTTGTACTACGATGAAAAAACTAATTTAAACTATAAAACAAGCAAATATATTTCTCATCGATGTTTAAGAGACATGGAACGAATTTGGACAAACAAAACAGGCAGCTATTAATAAATCAACATTCACATCATCTGTAGTATGTTTATGACAAATAACAAAAGGCAGGCATTTTCAACAAACACGCCATGAGCGCTATACTGCCTTTGAGCCTCAATTGCATTTCCATCACAGTAACCATAGACAGATCATTTATGCATATTCCTGATTTCAAAAGGACATCTTAAGATCATTGCCAATGAATAAATGACCAAAACCCACTAAAAATTATAATTTGTAAGTGATAGATTGTCTCATGATTAGGTAGGATGTAATCAGATATTGGGAAATTCTTTTAAATTATCCTTAAATGATACGTTTATCAACTGATCCTGATTGAAGACAATCTTGATAGAAATAATCTCAAGAGCTAGATTGATAAAATCCCGTTTTAAAATACAATAACGCTAGGCTTCTGAGACTGGCTTTTGATATACTTGAATGATATACTTCATATAAACACATGCTGACAAATCATTCTCAACTTCTAGTTCCGTTAGGTTAGGATTAACAGTAATGGCAAAAAATAAAATTTGAATAAGGATAATTAAGGACAAAACAAAGTCTCGGTATAAATATTTATTTAGATACTCTTCTTTCGAGCTTTTGCAATATAAAATTACTTAAAAAACCATGAAACAAGAGAAAACTATAGTTGCGGACTCTGAAAATTTACATTTAGGTTATTTATTTACAAAATTAATTAGCAAGTCCCACTACTTAATGACTTTAGAACAGAATGTTTACATGGTAAAAGGTCAAACCTATTAAAAATTAAATATTATTATTAAATTATATATACTGAAACACACTATTAACACAACTAAGACTTTGCATTTTGTATATACAAAACAATACTATTAACAATTTTTACATTCTGTAAGAATGTATTTGTACCTATTTCAAGCACTGCAGGTATAATACATTTAGATTTTTAATTTTTATTTTCATTTGAATCAGTAGGTTTAACTTTCAACTTCATTTACTGATTCAATATGTTAATAAAATTTGATGAGACTGACTTAATTCTTTTCACAAGCTAACGTTCTCACAAACGAAATTAACTTAACACAAATCAAAACAGACTCGGTGGAGTAAATTGTCCTACAGCTACAAACCTTAGTTCTAATAAAAACTACAAAACCAATTTAATCTTACTCCTGACCCCTGGTGTTTGACAAGTAAATCTAATCTACTTAACAACAAATAACAATAGGTTGCTGTTAAGGAACAGGCCATGAACAAGATATTTGAACGAGTAAGGACCCTAAGAACTGAGCTGGAACCCTTTGGAATTTAATTAAAAAAGAAGCGGGGGCGACTGGTCTAGTGGTAGAGCACGCGGCATTAGAGGCCGAGTTCCAAGGTTCGAATCCCATAAATCACCAACAAATTGTATTTATGTGATAATGCTGGACCCTCTAAGACTAACCTGAAGTAATGTGTAAAACAGTTCCGGACTGGTGCCTAGCATCCTAGGATGTGAAGGTGGGATATAAAATACCCTCGCCGCAGCAAACCTGCAGACTAAGCGAATTTCCATTTGCCTGATTGGCTTTACACCAAAATGTCTCTTTAAAAATATCACATATATTTCCTAAATAGAATTAGTTTAACAACTAGTACTAAAGGCCAAGTCACACCGAGCTCGCTACCACGGCGGGAGCGAATTTTGAAAAATCACTCACCATGTTATCAAATGTGCCAAGTTACACCGCAAGTTACGCCTGCAGGCGTGCAGTAGTGTCCACCATGCCTGCTTGCTGAGCGATTTTTTGAGACTAACACGCCAGAGTTTTGTCTGGCGCATGCGGAAAGGTGTATCTCAAATGGCCAAGCTATTTGAAAGCTTAAAAATAATACAGTTTTAAATTAAATTTAACATGTTTCTTTTCTTTGATGATGTGTGTTGTTTAGTATTATTGCTTCCCTACTATGTAATCAATTGTTTCCGTGATATGTTTATTACCAGAAAAAAATCATGGTTGTTTATCATGCAAATTTAATGTTTCCTATCAAATCCTATCAAAACAACAAAAACTGTACAATCAATGTAAACTTGAACTTTTAATAGAAGGCTTTGAAAAATTTAGATTAGTTTTAAAACTTTCTTTAAAAAAACTAAAAGTGGGTGATTTACCCTCAACCATATTGAAAATGTGTTCACTACAAACAAAGTCTAAATTATAAAAAAATAATAATTACAGTTCACTTTTTAATGTACAATATACTACTAAATAAATAGGCCTAACATTGCTTCTTAAGCACTTTACTACTTAAAAAAATAAATAAAACAGAAAATTTACATGGCATACTAAATAGGTAAGATGTGTTTCTTATGTAAAACAAATTTTAACGAAACCACCTCAAATCTCCCGCCGCGGACACGGTACTTTTGGTGTGACATGGCTTAAGGTAAAACGTCCATGCGAGGTACTCCTGCGGTGGATGTCGGTGTGGCATGGCCTTACGGTTTGCTGCAACAGGGAGGGTAACATTTTTTTTATGTTAACAGTTTAGTAATAATTAAAAACATTTTCCAAATTTGATCAAAATATGTTCATAAACAAGCAAACTACAATAGTTTACATATTCTTCATAAGAATAACAGGGGAATTTTAAATTAACAATTTTTTGGAATTTTTTCCGTAGCCATTAGGGGCACAATAACCGTAATAATACGGTTAATAGAGTAGGGGGTCCAGGTCTTACCATGAGACCTACGGTAATAGCTTATTCCATAAATGGGAAATTCACTAAAATAATCATTCAAATAGAAGATCCGGGAGGCAGTATCAAAAAAATGTTATGAGTTAGCTTATCCTCCCAAAATGTAATACAGTGCATTTTAAATTTTTTTATCAAATTTATTCTCTTCTACGTTTTTATTTATTCTCTTCTGAATTGTTACTCCATTGTGATACACCCTTAGAGGTGTTTGGCTTTAGCATTATTTTTTAGATCAAAAAGCTTTGGTAAAAAAATAAAAAAAACTTGCTTAACTTTTTAAAATAAATGAATATGCCAAATGTATTGTTGAGCTGTCATTACATTAAATAAAATGGTTTCTTCAAATTTGAGTTATTTATCATTCATAAACTTGTACTAAAAGGTAATCACGCATCAGATCTCTGGGTGGAAACTACATAATGCTACAAACCAAACAACATATTGATTTATTTTAAATAAATTCTAGGTTTACTCACATTAAGTGTATGTACTTTAAAATGTTGACTTTATTTTTTTTAAGTATTAAAAAGCTTTAAAGGTTTACTCCTGATTCTCATGTAGTTGAGTTGAATTATTTAGTGACAAGCAGGATGTGCATTCACATTAGAACCATTTCCCACCTCCATAGCTTTTATTTCGCACAGACATATCAAAATTTATGTTAGATCTAATTAAATGTATGCATTAAAAGTAGGGGAAGAGTGGTGGGAAATGCTTTGTCTTCCTTGCACTGCCCTTCCTTGAGGTCATACTAATTGATACAACTTTTACAACTGGACAAAAAATTGTATTAATTTGAAGAGAAATAAAAGTACTGTATTAAAACGTTTAATTATGATACAAATAATGTTGCAATTTAAAACAGTTACAATTTGATCTAAGGCCGTACCTAATAAATCAGTCTTTTATTGGTAGATACGTTTTTGGAACAAGAAAAAGATAATTTAGTGTAGAAAGTACAACAATTTGCAATTAAGCAAATTATTGGTAATTTAATAATATGCAGTTTAAGCAATATAAATTAAAAAATTCCTGATAGTAAAAAAAAAAAAACTATTATAAATGCTTACTTCTAAAAGCAATTCTCTTGTTTGCAAGTACGGTATATATTCTCCTACATGCAACTTTTCTGCAGATATTTAACATAACAAAGGCAGTCATAACAAAATCAATATTTAACAGTACAAAGTTTAAAAAGTCTGTACTACTGTTTCACAACAGACTCGCTAAAGTGATAGTTTCTAATGACTAACAATCGATTCTTAACAACAACACATAAATAGTAACATTTTGTACAAACTTCATCGAGAATATTTTAATGTCATTTTATAATATTCTGAATGAACCAACTCTATACACAAGAAATACTTAAATAAATAAAATATAGTAGTCGATTGATGTGACTGGCGTTGATCTGTACATGAATGACAGTGGCTAACATAGTTCAGCCACACACATACTCTGCTGGGGTTGATTTAGGTCTGAACCTGCAACATGTGATATGGCACAATAGACGAATGTTATTATATAAATAACTGAAATATAGTTTGCATCTAGTTGTTTTTCTTACTGGATTCACTAAAATTCAAGCCAGTTCCCACTAATATGGTAATATCAAGCTCGTAAAAATATTCTAAGCATTGTAAAAGAAAATGTACGTTTCACCAAATAAAGATCACGATCTGTGATTGATTTTTTTAGGTTTAAGTCGTCAACCACTATTGTCAATTTAAACCAATTGACCAATAGAATTTATTTGAATTTAAAATTTTCACCATCTCCAGTTGGCAGACATGAATGGAATAGAGTTTGAGGATGGTGTTCTGTATTTTGCCCAGACTGTGGAAGAAATTCTAGAATTCACTGTAGGAAGATTTTCATGATTTTTTGAGTGAATGGAATATGTTCTTGTTTTTGCCATGAATACAGAAGACAACATTTTGTCAAGACTGAAGTAGATGTGCTCAATATTGCGGTGACTGCGGAAGACGTTTATGATTTCACTGCTATATTGATGAGTTAACGACAATGTGTTGTATAAACTGTTTGAAATATTCCAATTGATATATTTTTTAAATAAATACTTTCCAAAGGTACCCAATGTTTGCTAGAGATCTGAGGGTGAAAATGTTTGACCTGCCTTGAAGTAAAAAATGTGGCATGCAGACTTTTAGTAAATGGTATAAGAATATTATTTGGTTTTAAATTTACGGATTTGAATTATCAAAATAGTACTAGGATTCCCAGAGTAGATTATCTAAAAAAACTTACCTACTATTGCAGTCAGCGCTCATGCATTAGCTTTGTTTACCCAGGATTAAACATGAACTACTTGTTCATTATCTTGTTAATCTTGATATAGTAACGGTTGACTGGCTAAAAGTCAATAAAACTATCAGTTTTCTCACCCTCCCTCCAATCTCAAGTGACAATGTGTTTACTTCTCTGGTTTTATGGTATTTCTGTGACATGTCCCCCCTATTTTAAGGTATGTATTGTTAATTAAAGCTTGAATCTTTCATTCTTTTCTCCCTCTCTCCTTTGAACCCACCTTGATGACAGTGTCAGTTGCTGAGGCAGTTCTCTTGACTCTCCAGTACGTGGCCACGGGATGGTGTGGCCGGAGGTGGGGAGGGGTTGAAGGCTGTGGCCAGAGGGAAGCGTTGGTGACACAGGGTCATGTACTCACTGGCAGCATCCCCACAGTCACCAAACTCACCCTTCCGTAGAGAGTTGAGCACTGCTGTACAAACCTGCACCAATACAATCACACCATTAACTACTAGGCCAACTTGTAGACAATATAAATGTGAAAAAATTACAATTATCATTACTGAAAACAATATATATTTCATTAGTCCCTTAATTATCCGGAATAATAGAGGGAAAATAATATTTTTTGTAAATTGTATATAATGTTACGTGCAATTGATGTTATTGCTACTAAATTTTAATAGATATCGCTTTTGGCATCAACTGTCAACAATCGATTCTCTTTACTGATCCCAATGTCCATGAATCTGAGGTAGGCCCTGTTGAGAATTTAGATTCCTACTGGAAAGCTCCTGGTTTTTTTTTCTTCTCATCCTCTCTCTTTAGAAAAACACTCCTTGCATGTTTTCTTCATTGTTTGGTTTTGTTCATAGTACTAATTGTTTTTAGTTTAAATTCAGTAAACCGCCACACATAAAATTAAGGAAGGAGGGGAAGGAGTCCTACTAATTGATTAGCTGATATGATAAAGCATGGCTTTGCAGTTGTCTGCAGGACAACATCACTGTGCTCACGATGCAATACCAAAATAACATAGCTAACAATACAGTAGCTGGTATAACACTTTTGTATTAACTAATGGCAAGACATAAAAACTAGTTGGACATGTTCTAATTTTTAAAATGTTATAAACATGTGTTTATATGCTACCAGTTTATGGCCAGTGTAAGGCTCTTTTCAGGCTTGTAGCCCCCCGTAATCATGGACCCGGGGAGCTGAGGCAAGAGATATTAATCAAAACCATAGGTAGCATTAAATCAAGGCAATCGCTGTAGAAGAGTGAGATTTAAATATTCAACTCACATCAAGGTGTATGTAATTTAAACTAAGTTTGGTTTAGTACAAGTTTAATTTAAGGATGTAAATATAATTTATATTTTAAAATATAAAAACTTATTGGCTGGTAGATTACCGGAACGGTAACTCCTTCCATCGTAGAATCCAAGTTAGTCACAAGTTTAATGGCAGTTGCTTGACTTGAAGGATCCAGTAAATACATCATTTTCGCACCTAGAAATAATATAAACATGGAATGAAAATTTAAAATCGTACTAACCAAATATTGTAATATAAATTATAGACACAATGGTATGGTTTACTTTTCAAAATCAGGTAGTTTCAGTTAATATTTAACAATATTTAATTCAACAACAAGGGTTGATTGGTTTTAATTTCAGAGCCATAAGGGAAATAATGTACTCTATGAAGTTAAGCAATCAATTAGAGTTGCTTGTGTATGAAAGCTGCACACACTAACTTTTTTACATTATAAACACTGGTCATACCTGCTGACATACTCAATTTACACTGATCTATGCAGCATAAAGTTCCTTGTTCATGACGCAGCATCTGTGTGAAGGATCCCGCATATATCAGTGTAAATAGAGTATAAATAGTGTATATAATGTAAAAAGTGTAATGGGTCAAAATTATAGAGGGGTTAGGATTTTATATCTATTATGAAATAATGAATTTATTTCCTCCAATAAAAACACACAATGGATACAAATATGACTTGGAAATTAACTTATTTATTCATCAGTAGGCCTATTCCTTACCTGGTTGGTGATAGTGGTAAACCTATCTTGGTAAGGAAAATAGCTGTAGTAGGCCGTCTGAGGCCTAGCCTAGGGTTGAAGTAGGGATAACCCCTTTTTTTTTTGGCAAAATCACTAAAGACACTGTTTTTGGTGTATAAAAGTCATGAAATAACATTGTTGTGTACAAAACAGGCGATGAACTGTTTTCGTGTAACCCCCACACCTAATATAAACCTTTGGGAAGAATGCCAAAGTTGTTGTGCAGGCTAGGGTGGTGAATTGCGATCACGAATATAATATCACGTAACATGAGTACACTGTGTTGAACACTGTATTACTACACTATGTCGAACATGGGTGGAAATTATACGTCTTTGTTTATATCAGCAACGATACTAAAGTTCCGCCGAATAATTTCACAGTCGGCGCAGGTAAATAACATCATAACCTCTACCCATAGCCGACTGCCCGGGCGTTGTGAATCGTGACAGCGCCAGGGTTTGTGAACTCGTGACGTCATCGATCATCAGGGAATGGATCAGCTGATTCCCTATCCCTAAAGGATTAGAGAGGGGGAAGGAAGGGAGATCCCTCGTGGGCTAGGGATGTAAGGAACATTCTCATCCTATGTTTAACAGAGTGAAGTCGTGATTTAATAGACCAGTCGAGTGCTTTTGCTGGAGTTCTTGAGTCTATAGTGGGTTTGAGTGAAAGCACCTGGAGTTTATAGGTAACTCACCGTATATTTTTAATAGTGCTTACTATCATTTTCAGAGTATTTAGTTAGTGATAACCCTCACTTTATTATCTTAATCATAAAACTCACGGTAGGGCCTTTGTTGGGTGTTTGAACCTGTATAAGTCCGTGTTAGCGCATGCTAGGGCTTGTGTGGGTTGGTGATAAAGGGTAGGAGGTACGGTGAGCTTGCCAGCATGAAGATAGAGACTATAAACTGTGAGGTTGATGAAACTGCAAAAATAGTTTATTTAGGAATTTTATTTGTTGAAAGAATTTTAATTATTTCAAAATTTAATTAGATATTACCAGGTGTGATGATGGTACAGTAGCGCTGTTTGTTATCGGTACAGAGTTCACACCTGATTTACACTACATTTTTGTGCATAAAAATCTGTACCCATGGTAGGATGTCAAATTAATTGTTTTAGTATCTGAACCCTGGAAACTTCCCAGCACGCCGACTTGAGCGATCCGCTGGCGAGAGTTGGTGACGTCTTTCCCGCTATAACTGCGATATAGGGTATATATTCCTAGCGAGAAAATCGTCACATTACAAAAGAAAATTCAACAAACCTCCCTGAAACATATGGAATGACTGAGGTGAAATATAATGGAGAAAAAACAGAATTCTGCAAGAACAAAGGCTACAAAAGAAGGTAAATAATTCAATTTCCGAGTTATTGTCACTCATTAAGACTATAGGACTATATGTTCAGTCCTTAGCTGTTGGGTGATTCATTTCTGTAGCATTTACCTTGGAAGACAGCAGGGAGGTAGTGAGAGTGAGTGTCCAGGAACTGTTGGTTGATGGTGTGAGGAGATCGGTCACCAGTGATGGGTCCCAGACATGTCTCCAGCACCTGCTTGCATGGCTCTGACAGTCTGTCCTGAGCCAGCCACTCCTTATACCTCAGCGCCAGTCTGATGACACAGCTGTGGACCTCTGGATGGTCAGGGGCCAGTCGGTGCATCCGCCTCACACTCTGCAGCATCAGCAGCGCTTTGTCTACAAACAACAACAACTGTTCAGTAATGTTGCCGTCCTGCACCAGCCACTCCTTATACCTCAGGGCCAGTCTGATGACACGCCACAGCCCTGTGGACCTCTGGATGGTCAGTGGCCAGTCGGTGTATCCGCCTCACACTCTGCAGCATCAGCAGCTAGGCCGTTGCAAGACGGCCTAATCCTATTACGCTTTCCCACGGAATTCAAACCATCTCAATCTGCGATGCTGTTTCCTTTACCAGAAAGACAACTCCTTAGACTGCAAAGCTTTAATCAAGCCTAATTATTGGTTAATCCCATGAAAATGCTAATAAACTAAGCTTACTTTTCAACAATAATTTTAGTCACAAAGGCCTTTAACTCAGGACCCACAATATCTTGAGGCTCTAAGGTTGAAGGTGATTTGCACAGAATTGGATTTGAAGCTTCGTAATAATAGAAAATTATTAAAGGGCGTTTAAGATTCTTAAGTAAAAATCCTTGAATTGACAAACATACTCCGATCATCCAATCATCTTCCGATATACCAGAATATGATAGGATTTCCTAGTCAGGGCTCACCTTTTCTGGAGTATATCTCAAATGCCATTAGGTGGGTCTCCAGCAGGTTGGAGCACAGGGATTGTAGGGGCTGCAGGAACTTGATGGCTTGGTCTAATGGATCGTCCACCTGCAACAGATTTGTGACAATGTAGCTCATACATCAAACTAATATCCAAAGTTATAAGTAGCGCATTTCCCATATTACTCTACCCTACCCTACACTAGGTATGAGGAATGTTTGGCATTACCTTGGCTAGTTTGTCTGGCACCAGCTCATCCTGAGGAGGTGCGTCAGGCTCAGTGTCCGCTTGTCTGTTCTTGTGTTGCTCTCTTTTCTCAGCTACTGTTGCTGCTGCTGCTTTCTCCAGTTCAGCCTTTCTTTTTGCTTTTCGTTGCTTGTTACGTAGCTTCTTCAGCTCTGAAGGTGCCAGGTTTTCTAAAGTAACATTCAAACTATTAGGACTCCAATTAAAACATAAAAAGAATTTTACATATTTTATAGTTAGTCAAGAAGCTGTGGTATCTAGTGAGAGGTGATTCACTGTTTTAAAAACTGTGTTATTAAATTTATTTCCACCATTACTATTCTAAATGGTCCCAGCCTCAATGCTCGATTACTATATCTTCATCATACTGACAAATTTAACCTGTGGAGATCATCACTTGTACTAACTATGAATCACTTTCTAATTTCTGTGGTCTAAGGGCTCAACCCCAATTAAAATTTAATTAGTGTGAATGGAGAAAAGGGTTAGGTGGTAGAAAAAATGAGGAGCATAAGGGATGAAGGAAGTTTGGAGTTTGTGGTATGTACAAATTTGCTGGTGTAGGCAGGCATAGGTCTATAATCAGTTTTGTTTGAGTAATATAAATAAAGGAAAATTCGGAAATTTTGTATGCCAAACGAGATGCAACTGAGAGAGAGTTGCTCAGCTGATAGTGGACAACAGGACCCTGGTAACCTTAAGGCTCAGTATTGGGCCCACTTTTTTTTCTTATTTACATTAATGATCTTCCAAAAGCTATTAATAAAGAACTAATTCTTTTTGCCGATGACACTACTGCTTTGATCAAAAATAATAATACAGCTGAAATGTTTTCTTCTCTGCAAAGTGTGGTAAAGGACATGGAGCAATGGTTTTTAGAAAATGGGTTAAAATTTAATGTTGAAAAAACAAATATTATTAAATTTTCTACTAGACACAAAAATATGGAAAACTGTTCCTTTAATTTAATTGAAGCTCATAAATTCTTAGGGGTTTACGTAGATGACACAGTTAAATGGGATTCACATTTGAATTATTTACGTAACAAAATTAGGTCGATATCATCTTTATTCATACATTTAAGGGACTGTGTTTCTATTGAGACACTTAAAGTAGTTTATCATGCTTATGTGGAGTCAGTGTTAAGATATGGCATAATTTTATGGGGTCAAGCTACTGGTATTAAAACTTTATTCAGGTTACAAAAACGTATTATTCGTATTATTACCAACTCTCATCCACGCAGTTCTTGTAAGAAACATTTTCAAAATTTAAGAATTCATACATTAACGGGGTTGTATATTCTAGAATTATTAAATTACATACATTCAGTTAAAAATGAGCTACCAGAAACAATACATTTTAATCACAGGTATGAAACCCGAAATGAAAATATATTTAGACTCCCCAGACACCGTTTGACCCTATATGAAAAATCTCCATTGTACGCTGGGCTGAGATTGTACAATGTGCTTCCGCCATGCTATAAGTCATTAAGCAAAACCAAATTTAAAGATACAATAGATAATTTTCTTATTGACAAGGCTTTTTTTACTTAATTGAAGATTTTTACAGAACTACAATTTAGAAATTTTTTTTTAAGTGTTTAATTTTAAGTTAAAAGTTTTAATGTTAAATATTTTATGTATGGATTTAATTTTGACAATGCACCTATTCTAAATGTTATGACATGTATGGAATGTTTTGCAAATAAAGTCTATGTCTATGTCTTAGGCCCAATTCACACAGAACGGACGTTGGGCGGAGACGTGGCACGGACGATGCAAGGACATATGTCCTTTCTCGCCTTTCCATGTAAACAAATTGGTCAATGCACACACAAGTGACGTGACGCGGGCGGCCGCCCTCCCGCCACCGCCACGTCGCTTCGGCGTGTGTATTTTGTGTTCAGAGTAATGGTGAGTTGTTTCTTGTTCTTTTCACTATGCGAGAGGACATTGAATTCAATCACAGATTTTGTGAGAAGGTTGAAAAATTCCCTTGTTTGTACGATCACAGTCGTACAAACTAACTAATCAACAGAGTCGACAGAAATAACTAATTCGGTTGACACAAATAACTAACAGATATAGTCAAAAACCAAAACGTCTAGTCTACATACAAGTTTTCTCGCCACTGTACCGTCCCTTCTGTGTGCATTGTACATGCCACGTCTCCGCCTGACGTCCGTTCTGTATGAATTGGGCCTTAAACACACAGAACCGTGACGGTTCTGTACTCATATTTTTTTATCACTTATCAGGTTTCTTGCGGCTGGTTGGAGTTTAATAGATACAACGATATTTTGATATAGACTTGAATAAAATGGCACACCGTCTGAACCTTCCATTATTATCTGCCCGAAGAATATTACTACTCGACCATCGACCTGCTGTTCCTATTCAGGATAGTAAACAACCCACTGGCCTGCTGGACTGTTCCGAGATCCTCCATCAATTGGATTTCAACGTTCCACGTCACGCTCGCCGACATAAACTGTTCTCCAAACACTTCCTACCAACCATCTACAGTTACCAAAGCAAAATACCAAGGATTATGAGAGTCTGGAGTGAGGTTTGTGCTGACTTGGACTTTTTTGGTTCTACCATTGAAACTAGAAGAGAACACTAAACTTAATTTGTTGATATCGTTATTAAGTCATTGTTATAGTTCTGTTATTATATTGTGTTATATTGTTATTGTATCAGGCTATTTTTGACCAAATTTATTGTTATTTTGTTATATAATTATGTTATTACCTATTATAGTTTTATATATATGTATATATTATTATTATAAGTCTATATTATTATAATTCTATGTTATTAATTGTTGTTAAAATTAAAATTATGGCCTTTCCTTTGATTGCATCTCAATTAAAATGAGATTAGGATTCAATCAAACTGCTACACACAGTTACATAGTTAAGGGAATTTATGCAATGTTTTGTTGGATGTTATTTTTGCTTTGTCAAATTACTAATGCAAATCTGGAAGAATCAATTTAGACTGTAATGGATATTGTTTTTTCCTGCCATCAGATTTGTAATTTTTTTATTGGAGTATCACCGTTTGTTAATAAATAAATTAATAAAATCATGAGGGGTCTAAACTTGAATGTATGTTTATTTTTTTTCATCAAAACATTTTGAATTGCCCATTAAGGTTTAATTGCAAACTAATATACTTGTGACGCTTAGCGCCACTATTTTATATAGTGCCACACAACGAAATCGCTGGCCTTGCGATCAGTGCGCCTCCCTCGGTCTGCCGCTTGCTTTTTTTCTGAGAAACGTCAAGGAGCTACGGAATCGAGATTTCCTCCGTCTTGTCTCTCGCCGCCTGTCGTTCGATTAGCTGCCGAACTCCATTTTCCCATCTCACCATGCCGTTATTAAACCAGGATAAGTCCTTAAATATTAAGTAGTGCTAAGATTAAGATGACAGGCTAAGATAACAATTTAAGGGGAAGCCGGCAGGGTTTCGCCCCATTCGCAAAAATGTAAATTCCAATAATTATGATTACCTCGCAACAACAAGGTAATCATTCCTAGACATGCAATAGTCACCACGTTGAAAATTTAAGTATTAAATCATTCAGGAATCGCCTTAGGAATCTAAATTTGTTCAATAAAGAGTTAGGGAATGTACCACAGAATGCATAGCCTAGTTTCCGCCCTAGTTCCCACCAGAAGGCTACATATTGGAGTTTATCTCCAAAAACAGTTTTGAAAAAGGTCTCTGTTACAATATCATATTAAAAATGGTTACAAATATACAAAACTTCTTTACTTGAACACACAAATAATTTATGAATTATTTATACTACCAACATGTGTTCTAAAAAAATTTGCTGATAAGAACTTTCCAAAAACAAAAAAGAAAACATATAATCAGACCACCACAAGCAGCTACTGGTCCACACATGGCAGAACCTCTTCTGGCAAGTGATTGAGTAAAAAGTAGTTTTTATGCTTTCATTTGATCTACACTAGTAAATTACAGTGTAAGAAACATAAAACAGCAGCATACTTTGCTCTGATGACAGGTCATTAAAAGAGGTTGTAAGTCAGCTGCAAACTATCACCTATAATCAGATCAAGGTTGTAGTTTTCTCCAGTATTGGATGTTACAAAACCAAGAAGATACTATAGATTCTAAATATAGCCTATAATCAATATCTCAGAAGATTTACAAAATATACTTATTAGCCTATTGATGTTCCCAGAGGCTGAAAACACCATTTGTTCAAATTCATATATGTTTGTGTGTCCATAAGCACAATAACTAATTGTTAAAATCTGCTGTTTATGAAATTTGCTTCAAGTATGTAAATCTTTGTTTATTCAAAAGAGTTCACGAACAATCATGATCGAACTATGGGAACAGGGTTTTATGGGGTAAAAATTGGTTTTTCTTATTTTTTACAAACATTTTTTAGTTTCATTCTAAACTATTTTGAAGAGCTTATAAGTTAAATTTCAAATAACTAAGTATACTAAGCATTATTTTACGTCTAAAAGGTACAAATAAAATTTAAAAAACATGTGACTAGCTTAGCCTTATTTTACAACAAAAATAAGTAAATTTCAGCTATTCAATCATTTTTTTGTCTTTTTAGTATGTTTGTCTTTTTTAGACAATTTTTAACTTGGTGTTCAAAAATAGTAATATGTTTAATATGTTTTAATATGTATAAATATGATAATAAGAAACTTTCTAAAAAACTGATCCCTTAAGTTAAGTGATGGCTTCGACATTCCCTTCCTTTCAAAATTACATTTCTTTCAAAACAAAAATCATGAAAATCAGCCAAATGGTTGATTTTGAACTGTGAATTAAAAAACAATCTATAACTTTTTATATACTATTATATATGATTGTAACCTGATTGAGGTAAGTAAATCAATCTTCAAGGTATGGATTATCAACAAATTAATTTGGCCTATTGTGTTATTCATTTTGAATGCTCAATTTGCACATGGTCCTCTTGTGCTTATTTACTAGACACATTGTTTGTTCAGATTACTAAAACTAATTTTGTGTTTTATAGAGATTAGGTAACTTTTACTGTAGACTGTTACCATTACTTGGACTGTTTACGGTTAGTGATTTTAATGTGATAAGCCAGTTGTGAATGTTGCGTCACAATGATAGCAAACTGGTCCATGTCCAGCCTGTGGCCGTGTGGCCGTAGGAGTCGCTATGTGTTCAACGGTGCCTTAGGAATTTGTCGGTGGTGGGGGGTTGGCTGTTGGCCGTAATAATAATGACGCCATCGTTCTTTGTTCCTCTCAATAGTCAATTCTCAATCCTCTGTCTCTGTGCTAGTGCTTACAGTCAAGTCAGTCTCATAGTTGGTGTCTCATAGTTTTTTCGCACTACAACTGCGACTACAACGTTACCGACACCGAGATTCAAGATTGAACTAATTATTAAAGAATTCAAGTTTTTGTTTTTAGAGGATCAAACAAAACACCAAATACCAAGGGAGTTTATGTTTTATCTATGACCAAACCCATCCATGGTAAGTAATTTAACCTATTATTCTCCTAGTACCTAATAGCCAGTAGTTAACAAATTCTGAGAATGAATTCCATGTCTTTTCCTTTTGACAGCTACCTAGGCCTACTTAATATAATTAAATAACTAGCTATTGTATAGTCAATGCTATTACCCACGGGCTTCACCCCGTTTGACTTCATTTAAGTATTATTGGGTACACTTCCATATCTGTTGGCACAAACAACCGAATGAGTAATTTTGATTATTCGATTGTTTATTTCAATATATCGTTTGGTTAGGTTAACCTTACCTTACTAACCAAACGATATATCGATCAATATTTTCATTCGGTTGTTTGTGCCAACGGATATGGAAGTGTACCCGTATTATTCATCATCATCCTTTTTTATTGATTTTCCCTCAAGGGGTACATAAAAAAATACATTTACAAAATACAATTACATGCAAAATAACCAAGGTTGGTAAATAAGTTTTAAATAAGTTGATAACAAACTTATTCATAAGTATTAATAAAACTAGGCCTAGGCCTATTGATTGGTTAAGTTTTAATACAGAATACAGCCTAAGAATAACATACAAATAAGTACAGCTGAGGTATATTTAACATTAGGTTAGTTATAATTAGGCCTACTCATTAGCCTACCGTACTAGCTTAAAGTAACCAGACCCAAATGTGAAAGATGTGCTGGCATAACTTAACATTAATAAATTAAGTTATGAGTAACAAAAGTTTATGTAAGTTAGGCATACTTGTCACCACAAAGTAAATTACCTTGACTCAATTGGAACTGCTGAAGCCCTAGTAATTTCGGGTCGCCGGAAGACTGCTCCCCGGAAAACTTCCCCCCCCAAGCAGGTTCCTACGTCATATTGACGTGAGAGACCGGGGGGTGCAGTTTTCCAGTTACGGACACTCAAAATTAGTTGTCAAACAGTTCCAATCCAACCTAACCTAACCAACCAAACTTGCTGTAACATTTCGAAAATCTGTTTTTTAATCACCACATGCCTTTTCTATTATCCAACTGAATTACTCTAATTAAAATTAAAATTACATAGCATGATTTGTCTAGAGGGGTAGTATTCCAGTCGCGGACACGGCTTCCATATTGGTTAGTTAGCAGATTTTGTGACGTCACGTTTCACCTGGGGGGTAGTTTTCCGGGGGATAGTATTCCGCATCCCCGTAATTTTCTGGCAGTAACAGTAGGCTATAGTTTTCTTTGGGTAATGGGTAATTCTGAGCAATTACTTGGTCAACTCCAATTTTTTTCACATTTTACTATGGTCATCAGGAGGTTCTCAGAAAGCAAGAAACATATAATTCAAGCCCCGCAAGGCCATCGTACAGGTTGCCGAGCGATAAGAAGGTTCAAAGTCCAAGCGATAACAGTGGCTTGCGGGAGACGCGCGGAAGGCCAGTTGTGACAGTACCGTTATGGCTATGGCTAGTGGTTCCTCCGAAAATCCTTTTCTTTGTGATGGGTGTGAGAACACGGTTTCACGGTTTTAAGTGAAGATCAGGAAAAGTTAACAGAACACTGATCCAGTTGCCGCTGACTCGGATGAGGACGTTAAACCCGGCAATTACTGAGGTAATTTTTATTTGTATACGACGTATATAATTAACTTTCCGGGACCTAAATTATGTTTTTTTAGTTTCACATACATCTCTAAGGCCAATTGTGACAGTACCGTTATGTTATGTTAGGTTAATTAATAACCTAACTTAACCTAACCTAACTTATTATGTTTTTTTAGTTTCACATACATCTCTAAGGCCAATTGTGACATATTTGTGACAATAGTTAGGTTAATTAATAACCTAACTTAACCTAACCTAACTTAACCTTGCGGGGCTTGAATTGTATGTTTCTTGCTTTCTGAGAACCTCCTGATGACCGTAGTAAAATATGAAATAAAATTGGGGTTGACCAAGTAATTGCTCAGAATTACCCTTACCGTATAAGATTTTTAGTTCGGATTAGGGTCACTAGCCTAAACTTGCCTCCGATTCTTCGTTCGGACAGCTCAAGTACGTCTATGGTTACCTCGCCTTTACCTGTCACCTTGAATATTTTATGTGAAACTAAAAGATCATTTTTTAAACCTGCAATTAAGTTATGTTTCAAAATATTGGCAGATTCTATAATTTTATTTATTTTTTCAGATTGGTAACAAAAATGATATGTACATACTGTGACAAGATTTTTTCAACTGTTGGATCCTTAAATAAGCACATAGAAAGAATCCATGGAGTAAAATCTGTAAAGGGAACTATGAGATGTCTCAACTGTGAAAATAAATTCACGCGAAGGTTGAAGCTTGTTGAGCACCTAAAAATTGATCATGGTCAAGATTATGAAATAGACAAGTTGGAGTTTAAAACATCAGAAGGTAAGTGTTTTAATTTTTAATAATATCTAGATCTTGTGCAAAATATTTAAATTTTATAGGCCTAGGCCTAACAAAAAAAGTCAGGCGTAGAATTGGATCATGATAATTCAGTTAAAAATTACAATAAATGAAATATTGTGTCTTTGTAAGTTAACCTATGGTTGATTAAATTAATAGGGTTATTAGCCAGCCATAAATTACATAGGCCCTAACTTAATCTGAAAATGGGAGGGGTCCAAAATAAGAATTACGATAGGATGATGTGCATGGGGTGCGAATTAATTACTTACACTAGGGGCCACGAGAGTCTGCAGTTGGCGGCAGCCAATATGAAGACTGGATTAGCGTGACATTGCAACATATCGCTCACTAATTAAAGTATAGGTACTAAATAATATTTTCAAATCAGCTGGTATTATTAGATTTGGCAACAACGCGTGGTCCTCATTGGCTACTTTGAAGTCACGTAGTAAATAGGCTCCTTCTTCAACTGCAGACTCTCGTGGACCGTACTGTAGGCCTAAAACCAGTAAAGAAGCACATAAAGAAGGAAATACAGTAGACCCCCTCTTAACCGACCCTAATGGGACCGGACCTAGGTCGGATGATTCAAAAGGTCGGATAAAACGGGCAATCCCTAAAATCATAACATAATAAAGTGCTATTCATTTGGAATTATATAATCATTATTTTGAAGTCATACTTGCATTATTTATAAAATAAACTACTCTTATCTCACTTTTCATATAGATAGAAATGTCACAAATAAACACAAAACACGGTTAAGTCAAATAGGCCTACTTTCAGTGAATATATTATAATACTAGGCAAGAGTCAATAAAATTCCTATTTTAATAACTTTAATACTGTAATGTATTAATTAATGCTTTCCAAATACATCGTAATACAGTAAAGAACCTTTTGTCGTCATTAAAGATCCAAGCGACCATTTTGTTACAAGACAGGACGTTTATTTATAGCCTCTCACTGGAGGCCCCAGGCACAAAAACTATCTTGACCTTGGAGTTGTTAACACCCCTTCCCTGCCCTCCCTACAAGTTGCGTTGTTTGTTTACTCCAGCGATAAGATAATCAGTTCTCAAAATCATAACGCACTTTATGATGTTATAAATTTGCCGCACAGATAACAAATCAGATCAGATGTGCTCGAGCTACGAACGATGATGACAAACTGACAATAGGCTATGCTATATTTTTTGTGACCATCACAAAATAACTTATTGTTAGTCATATCCTGTGGAGATAAGCGTATGGTTCAGTTCTCATCGCCCAGCGTGGGAGTGGAAATGCCGAGATTCCTAGAAAGCGGCGGTTAAACCGAGCTGCTCTAAAAGCAAGGTCGGTTAAAACAAACTGTATTATTTTACGATCAAAGGCGGATAATCCGATTATCGGTTAATACGAGGTCGGTTAAGAGGGGGTCTACTGTATAGGCTACATGCTGCAGTGGCGTGGCTGCAAAGCAGAAACATGAGAACACGCTACAAAACCATTCAGGCTGCGGGTGCATTCAGTAGCACCATAGACAAATAGAATAAATATATTTAAAACAATACAGTTTTTATTACTGAACCAAGGGTAATGACATAACATAATTATCATGATTGCGCAATAGCCTACTAATTTTTTTATGATGTAATATCCTAAGCTTAGATTTTTGTTACAGAATTTGAGATATGGAGAGCTGAAGAAGAGAGGCGCTCAGTTGCAATGTTTCGCAATGTAATTGTGAATAGGGCATCAAAGAATGGATCCACTACGATTCTAGTATGCTCAAGAGATGGTCGAGTGAGGTCTAATGTTTCAAAAAAGCGCCAAAGAGCTTTAAAAAGTCAAGGATCACGCAGGATTGGACATACTTGTACTAGCCATATGGTTGTAAATAAAGTTCTACATCCGGAAAATAAAGTAATTGTAACTTATGTGAAAACGCACTATGGACATGGACCAGACATACAACATGTAAATTTATCTCGAACCGACAAAGAAGGAATTGCCAAAAAACTAGCACTTGGTATATCTGAAAGTAGAATATTAAGTGAAGCGCACACTCTAAACAGTGAAGTAGGATCTAGATTAGAGGTGCTGAACAAAAAAGATATTTCAAACATCAGATCACAATATGGGATAGGTATATCAGGAGGCAGGAGACATCAAAATGAAATGATGAGTGTGGATTTGTGGGTAGCGGAAGAGAAGGAGAAACAAAACTGTGTTGTTAAGTATTACAAGAAGTATGGGGATGAAGACCCAGAATTTGGATTCCAAAGTGATGATTTTTGTCTGGTAATAATCACAGAAGATCAAGAGAACTTTCTTAAACAGTATGGACAAACTATAATATGTGTGGATAGTTCACACGGGCTTGGTGGTTCCGACCGAACTATACAGCTGTCTACTGCCTTAATAGTGGACGAGTATGGGGAAGGAATTCCCATTGCCTACATGTATTGCAATAAAACTGATCGGAGTGCATATGAAAAAATGTTTCATTGCATGAAAGAGGCTTATGGCAGTAAAATTAATAATGATTATTTCATGAGTGACATGGCTGAGGCAATATACAATGCTTGGCAAGTGGTTATGGGAAATTCAAAGAACAGGTTTGTAATCAACCTTTAAGTTAAGAATACAATGGAAACTCCATGTACAATATCGAAACTTAAATTTATTTAATTAAAATACAAAATTAATAGTAAAAGAAAATAAGGGGTTCACAAAAAGTTTACTATGAGTGGGGAATGAATTTAATAATGAAAGCTTTAGGCTAAGCCTATTACAATAGTTCTAAAGGTTCAGGTGTTATAATTTATTGCATGGATCTTTATCTCAGGTGGGGTGATCGAGCGGCATTTGAATTTAATCTTGTGATTTTATAAAGCCTAATTAAAATTTTGTTTAAAATATAAAATAGGTTCAAATTATAGATTGGTTGAATTAATTAAAGTTCTGAATATTAAGCTTCTATTAGTTTCTTGACTTTGAATTTGAGTACAAATGTCCAAAAGTTAGGCCTAAAAATATTTTAATGGCTTCCAAAGGGGAAATGTCTATTGGAGTGATCTCACCAAATTGATGTCTTCTTCGCAGCAAAATGTCTTGATGTTGTAACTTAATTATTAATGTTTGTAATAAGGACGGTTCTTTTTCAATCGAATTTCACTAATTTAGGTTCAAATATAGACCCTTTTGTTATAAATTTTGATATTAAAATAGGTAGTATCCAATTTACATCTTCATACTAGCTCAGCTCCATTGGAAGTGATGAAGGTCTGATGCATTGTTGCACTCACATATGTCAATGCTGACTTAATCACATAAAATTGTAAGCCACTGTTCACACATATATATTATAACAAATTTTATTAGCTATAGAGCTAAATTATAATTTTGAAAAGTTATTTAACCCTTTTGAGTGCCAACGTCCGGGGAACCGGACGTTTTTAAAACGAACCAAAAGTGCCGACGTCCGGCCGACTGGACGTTTTTAGAAAGAGCCAAAAGTGCCAACGTCCGGCTGACCGGACGTTTCGTAATGATCGAACAGTTGTCATAACAACCGAATGGATACTCGGATTCTTTTAACCCATATATTAACATTGAGTCGAAAGTTACTAGATGCGATACATCAATTTTCGTTGGTCGAAATATCGAAAATTCGATTTTTACGAAATTTTAACCTAAAAATCGCCAGATCACGCTCGGCATTTTTAGAGCGACCTTCGGGAAAAATCATCAGCATTTTTTGAGCGTTACTTTTATTTCTCGCCTGGCACTCTAAGGGTTAAATAAAATTATATTGAATTTGAAGCAATTTTGTTACAAAAATTATAGGCTATTATATATTTATATGAAATTAGGTTATTTGAAAATTTCTATATTATATTGTTTCGAATCAATTACCCATTGGTCTGTTTGGTCATATATTATACAAGGTTTGATAAATTGACATATTGATACAAAGAAAACATATGGTGAAAGTTAAATTATTCTATTAAAAATATAAGTGGAAATATTGAATTGTTACAGGTTGTTCTGTTCGTGGCATGTCCTCCAAGCATGGAATCGGAACATTTCCAAGGTAAAAGGAACAACTGAAGAAGAAAGAAAAGAAAATGCGTCTAGGCTTCGGGCCAGATTACGGTCTTTGTTATTTGAGCCTGACCAAAATACATTTGAGAGAAAGTTTAAAGAGTTTGAGGAAGGTTTGAAATCTCCTCATTTGAAAGACTTTAAAGAGTATTGGGAGGAGAGATATGACAAAAATGCAGCCACGTGGGCATACTGTTTCCGGCAAAACTCACCTGTTACAAATAACATGCACCTGGAATCCATGCATAAGGTGATTAAATACTTCCATTTTGAAGGAAGGGTAGTCCGAAGGCTGGACGAGTCAATTTCAGGTATATTAACGTACCTTGAAAGGTGTCTCATCAACAAAAAAAGGTTACACCTCAAACTAAGACCATGGAAAAAAGCAAAAGGGATCATGGAGGCCCACAAAAAGAGTTTTGAAAATATTAGAATCGTTGAATCTACAGCAGAAGATGAATTCCTAGTGGAAAATGTGAAGTCAAGGCAGATTTATTTAATTATTAGGCACGGAGAAGTATGCTGTAATCCAATAAAACAGTGCTTTGACTGCAATGTTTGTCGGCACTCATTTACTTGTTCGTGTCCGAACTTTTTTTTGGATGCAAGTTCTATATGCAAGCATGTTCATTTTGTAGCAAGAGAAACTTCAAAAAAACAGCCTCAACTTGCAAACACGAACACCAACAAGAACATGGGACTCGTAGAAGAGACAAAGGAAGCTTGTGGTAATAACTTACTCAGTAGGCCTACACTTTTAGCCTCAAACTTAAAAAAGGATTTTATTAAATTTGTAAAAGAATTGTCCTCGTACGAAGATACATTTGATAAAATACCTTTAGCTAACCAAAAGGAGATTGTACGCTTCCTTAGAACTTCAACTATACTTTGTAAAGAAGAAGAAACTTTGAAAGAAAACAAAACCGGGTCAAAGATGAACGGCTGCAAAAGAAAAATATCCAAACAAGAAGAGTTCTGCAACAAAGTAAAAGAAATACAAGGAATGAAAAAGAAGAAGAAGAAGATGATGGTGTCTTCTAAACCAAGTTCAAGAGCTTTTGCCTCCGAGTTAAAAATCAATGAATTTGCTCCATGGGTTGATGGTCCGGTGGATCACGAAGAAGTTGTCTAAGTAAAACCTTTTTGACTAAAAATTGCATTGTTATAAAATATATATGATATTTTTATGGTTGATAGGAGGTTTTCTTTTAACCCTTTACATCTTTTAGTAGGTACCTACAGAATTGCAAAGTTAAAACTGGTTACATTGCTTAAAACACAAATACTTTGATATAATTTCCAGCTGCAGTGCAGCTAATTAAATTGAACCAAATGGTTATTATTTCAAATTGTTGTAGCCAGAGCATAAAACAAACTATTTTGACAATCAGAAACATAGCTTAGAAGTGGGCCATAGTTAGGCCTACTTGTTAAAATAAAAGATATGACAATTTAACCTACCTACTCTGAAGTAGGAAGGCATGTAAGCCTTATGTAGACAACCTTCCAAAATAAACATTAAGGATAAAGATATTAACTTATTTTAAATTTCTTGACCCAGAAGGAGAGGAAGGTATGTGTAATGTAGAGATTATAAGTAAATTGTTCTCTATCAACATCAAAGGGAAGATCAAATTACTTTATATCTAGGGATAAGCCTAATTTAAGTTTGTGGCTGACTGATGAGGAATGTGATTAAAAATAGATTGGAAGTTAAAATAAGGACAATAGTTACAAATGCATACTTGAACAAACAATTAAAAAATACATGTTGAAATAAAACTGTCCAAAATAACCTTATAAACTCACCAACCTAATAACTAATCAAACTTGGAGTAACATTTCAAAATTATTGTTGGATAAAGATTAACTACTGTACCATTTTATTTTTTTTTTAAACATTTATATTTGATTGAAAATCATAGTCAAATGTTGAATTGTTTGAAATGTATAAATAAAATTTGAAATAATTTTAACTACTGTACCTATTTAATTTTTTTCATATTTGCTTATTTTTGTTGAACAGATTGCAAATTAAATAAAATATTAAAAAAATCCGTTTGATATTAATTCTCCACAATCAATATATTATTTTTGCCTAAACAAGATATTATCAATTCGTAATTTAAATGTGTTTGAAGACACTACAAGCTTTAGTTTAATAGAGGGAATATGGATAGTAAAGTAAACAAAAATATCGATGGATCGAAACAAAATTGTCGATCATTTTATGTATCTTTCAGCAATTAACTGTAGGAAGGATTTATCCTTGCTTATAATTTGACATAACATCAATTAATTAAAGAAATCTATAAAATAAACATATCGATAAGCAAAATAATTACAGAAATATCGTTAACTCAGACAGCATTCAATGATTCAATTTATTAGGCTAGTCTAAGTCCTGTACCCAGCACCGACCCGACAGTGAGTACAGGCAGACGACGCGACGGGGCACACTTGAGAGGTGACGTCATAAAACTAGGGGTGGAAGGGCACCCACCATTTCCCCCACCACCGACAAATTTCCAAGGCACCGTTGAACACATAGCGACTCCTGTGTGGCCGTCCACTGGGCAGTTTACTGTGGCTGAGACACGACTCTCACGGAAGTACAATCTCCCAGCACTCACAGCTTACTCCACTAACTCCTTCCTAAATGCTTTTAGTGAATTTTCCTTCAGGAAAGTAGCTCTTACTATGGTGTTTATGGTTATTGCTAGACCGCTGTGGCTTTTATAGAAGTCTCTAGAAACCACAATTTGCGTTTATGTTTTAAATGTTAAAAATATATACAGGCACAACAATTCTGTTTAAAATGTTGGGATTTTGATTAAATTTGAATCACAAACAAATGTATATTTTAATGAATTTATAGAACAGTCAGGTTCAATAATAGGATGAGGGAGGGCATTTAATTATTGTTTTTATAATTTAATTCAGCTTATATACAGCCTATCATCATGATATTATCAAGTTAAAAGAGGGCTAGAGGGGTAATAGTGTTTTTGAATAAATGTGATGCAGACAATCTCTTTGAACAAAACTTACAAGAGGAAATTAGCAATAATACTGAATAAAAAGTACAATAAAACAAGTGAACAATATTTCTTTTAATAAAAGCAAAGAATATTTTGGAGAGCTGTGATAACTAAAAAAACACCCACAGCATGGTTTAGAGAGAAATTGGGAAACTATGTTTTTTGAGGGTCAAAAATAAGGAACCCAATTTTTACCCATAAAGCCCCCATAAAACCCTGTTCCCATAGTACAATCATACTGGTTTTCTAAATAGTTCAAATAAACGTAGTTGTACATGTTTGTACCAAATTTTATAAAAATCTGATCATTTTCACTTCAGTTATCGTGGTAATATTAAATAAATGAATTTGAACGGATGGTGGTTTGGCCTCTGGTAACATCAAGTAAATCGGGTCCAAGTCCAAAAAAATGAGGCCTACGGCAATATCCTGTTCCCTATATGGGAAATTGACTAAAACTCTTTTGATTGATAGGTTGATAACAATTTTCAAGAATTTATTATTTGAGAATAAAAAAATCAAGCTGATAGATAAGATAAATTACTATTCTAATGAGTTAACAAATGCAAAGAAGTAATGTAGCTTAACAAGTTAGTAAAGATAAGCATGTCAAAAAGAAGTTTTAGATTGTAGTCTACAACTGCTGTCTATAGATATAAACAATCAATGAACTGTGAATTTTTGTCAAGGTACAAGATGTTCTCCAATGTCAGCAAGAATTGTGTAATAGATATGTGGTTTTAAACATTGACCACTGGCCAAATCCTCTTCTGGTGCTTTGAACACTGATATTTACCTACTAAAACTAAACAATTACAATCCTGAGAAGACTATTTTCGCTAGAGGAAATATTACAACAGCTCTGAGAAAAGTGAAACTGTACATTTTCCTGATTAACAAGTTCCTTTATGTTGACTGTGTTATTAGTGTGGTAATGTCAAACCTGTAATGTTTAGCCTTGAGTGGCTAATGAGTCTGACAAAGTTTCCATGGATAATTAATGTTAAGTAAGACACCAGAATACTTTCATCAATCAATATCTTAATCATAACTATGGTATTAGGGATTACTATATGTTGACCAATCAATGTAGTCTGCAAAGTTAAATTATTGACAGATCATTAAATACAAATCACCCTGATCCAGTTTAATTTTAAAGGGTAATTATAATGACCCTGCCCGTCCGTCTGGGCTGCCTCAACTTAGGGTGGCGAGACCTATAAAAGACAACATTCACCTCACAGGTATATTTGTCCCACAAAGGATTTATAATTTTAAAAAATGTGAAAACGTAACCTTTTAACATTTGTGTACAAAGTTTAAATCATTTATTATTTTCATCAAATCTCAAAATAAATATAAATCAAACTTACCATGTATAGGCCTAACAATTCTTATATTAAAATCAGAAGACGTTCCCAAAATTATTTTAAGTAAAATCAAACTGTTAAAAAAAAACTTTGCAAAAGTAATATTTGGTACTTTCCTGTTAAAGGGAACATTCATTATTATCGATGATTTTTTTTCGATATATCGATAGGCCTATTAACAAATTGAAACATATCAGCTGACAACTACGATAAATATTGTTCAGTATATGAAACTGTTCTAAAAAACTAACCTAACATAACTAACCAAACTTGCTGTAACATTTAAAAATTCCGTTTTTAACTTGCCTTTTCTATTATCAAACCCAAACGGAAGTTTTAAATGGTACAGCAAGTTTGGTTGGTTATGTTAGGTTAGCTTAGAATAGTTTCATTTCTTAATCCATATAGACTATTTTAGCCCAAACAAGATCAGTTAGTTGTTCTTGTCAATTTGTAATAGATCTGATCGGAAAACAAAAATATCGATATATCGAAAAAAATAATAGATAATAATGAATGTTCCCTTTAACAGGAAAGTGCCTAATAGTTCATGGTATACTAACAGTCCCACATGTCGAGATACAGTATCAATATTACTGCCCAAGAAAACTCAAGTCTTTGACACACACAAGTGTTTTATTTCCTATGGTGATTCTTTACCAATTTGATCCTAAGTACGGTCAATCAATATAATCTGAAAATGTCAATCAATATAATCTGAAAATGTACTAATAACTCAATTTTAAAACAATAATGAGGAGCATAATAATGTTCTTGTGATCCTTCACAATCTTTTGTATATACATTGCTACCATTCATGACAGAAAACTACCGTTATAAAAAATAGTGCTATTACATATTTATATATTAAAAATGAAACGAGTTAACCATACGTGCCTATCCTTCCTCCTTAGCAGTTTTACTCTATTTTGAAGTAGTTGGGATAACTAAAAAAAAAAAAAAAAAAAAAGCCAGCTGCACAGCATGGTTTGGAGAGGAATTGGGAAACTCTGTGGTTTTAAGGGTGAAAAATGTTAAAACCCATAAAACCCCGTTCCCGTAGTCCGATTATGCTTTTTTGCGAACAAGTTGACAAAGTTTATGCTAGATCAACATCTGAGAAGTTTGTAGGCAGAACAAGAGTTACACAAAGCACACGATTTAACTTTTGCTCCATTTCTGATTGCCAGAAAATCATTTAGAATTTCATAAGACAACAAAACAACTTGGCCGAGTGGGTGACCGATATCGCGGGCGAAACAAACGAGGACAAAACACAAGAATGTCTGGCAGTGAAAGGCGGGGCGGGAGGTGAAGGCCGGAGCAGCGGCAGCGGCGACGTGTTGGTAACTGGTAACCCGAGTCGTTACCGACGTTACCGTTACAGTTACCGTGCCACTGTTACCACGGGCACACGTCCTGCCTTCGGAAACCTCGGTCCAACGAGATAAGACCATAAATAATTGTCCGTCATCTGAGAATACAGACAGATCAAACGAGCCAAGAAAATAAATCGTTTTGGCAAATAATAATATATCAAGGTAGACTCACAGTTAAAGCCCTGTAAACAAACAGTTCCTCAGGGTGTGGCTCGGCGAGACTAAATCTGCCTTCAAAAACAAGACTCGAATAAGATATGATCATGAGTAATTGCAGATGATAAAAACAATGTTGCCTAAGTCCAGAAAAAATCAATTTGACCGATGAACATGTACCAGTTAGGACATATCGGTTGTTGGTTGTTGGAACAGTGTGGCACGTGTCGACAACAGAGAGGAGGAATGCAGCCTGACGTTGGCAATCTCCGGCCTATAATGAGTGTTGGTGTTCGATCCAATTACAGCAGGCCATATCTGCGAGGGATCTGCCGTGGTCGTGGTATGTCGCAGCCACCACCGTCCACCAACAGCCCACTCTTCTGCTGACATTAACAGTGTCAGCGGCGCACAATTAACTTGATAACACTTTTCCAACCTTTACCGTTGCAAAAGAAAGTTAATCTAGCCGCTCCAGTTCACCCAAAACTGGTATAACTTTCATCTAGTTCTGGATTCTTCCCGTGTTGCAAACTGTACTAAGCAATATAATATAACACTAAATAAACGTATACAAACAAATTACTTGCAGCCGCAGCATTAAAGCTTAGGATATGAGTAGATTGATAATGAGCATGCAATATAGTTATTTCTAGTCAGGCACAACAGGAATATGTTGGATGATAAAATCCAATCCAAATTAAAGAATTGTTTCCAAAGAACGTAATAATTATGTTTGGTGAAACTAGATTGACGAGATACACTAGAATATGAATTAACGAGAAGTAGATGTCTCACTGCAACTCCGGTTGATCTACCGAGTTTGAACTATAAGGAGGCATTGATTGCACCGCGATGAGCAAAGGTAGCAGTTTCATCTTCAAGTGTCGACAAAACAAATTAAATTAAGTCAAAATCTTATGTAAATACAGGTTTTTCTGTGTGCTGCAAGTGTGTTCCTGGTGTAACTTTGTGTACCTACAGTGTAGTAGTTTCCCCACAACAATAGTTTGAACCTTCAAGCAAACTCATGACTTCCAATCTACAAAACTAATCTAAAATGCATTTAATTTATAGATATTGGATGCATAAGCTATCATTTTTACTGTTGGGCCCACGAGGCTAACCGAGCTTAGAAAAAATTAAGACTAAAATAATTTCCATAATGAGTGTTCTCATGTTGAACATTACAACACATTTTTAAAGAAACGTAAACGTCAACATTTGGTTGCTTTGTTGGCGATCGAAATTAAAAGCTGAATACAGTAGACTGCATAAGAAGCTAAAACTCCGAGTACTCCGTTTAATATAAGCAATAAAATTGAAGCACAAGTTAAGATGTAGTTTATTGAGTGCCATTGGTGTGTCCTGGGGTCCAACATCTAACACTTAAGTGGAATTCAAGGCCTAGTTGTATAGGTGCAAGATGTCCTACATACCACAGCAATACATTCAGTAATCCAGACTGACACCTCAAACCCACCTGCAACAGAAAACACACGTCTCAGTATATCGACAGAAAAAACAATAAGAAGGATAACAAACAAATACATATTGTCGTGATCTCTGTGCCGTGTTTCGCATACCTTACATTACATGCACCGTTACAGCATGCTGTTGGCTAGTTCTAGATCACTTCCTCCTATTCATGTCCCATCAGTACTGAAGGCCAGTCCCAGCAATATACTACGCATAGCTCACTGAGGGTTTCCAATCAACATAATCGTCTTTCACTACAGTTGTTTTATAAAAAAAATCAGTTCTTAGAAGAGTTATTTTCCTGTAAGTTATAATATTAAATTTACGTTCTTTTGAGAATCTATTAAAGGATATAATTGAAAGCAGGAAATTTTTAAAGTAAAAGTGTATATTTTAAAGCGAAGTAAAACAAACAAATATTCAGTATAAGAAGAACAATTTTCTATAACTAGCCTATATCTAGTGCTGCTATCGCAGCACCCAATAACATTTAATCTATAAAGTACGATTCTAAAATATTAGGTAATGGGAACAAATTAACATCAAGAGCAATAAAGGAACTGTTGCTGTTTTATTCAGGGGGGGGGCAATTTCCCTTACAGTACTGTAGATTCAGATTTCCAAACCAGTAAAGTCGCATATTTTCAATATCACCAGGACCCGTCGCTATACCTACGATACAACAGGTAAATACTTAAACTAAACTTTCCTTATCAGAATCAAATTCATCCAGCTAATATAAATAAATCGTAACATACTGATCCCGTTAATACAACTATATTTCGTATGATTTCATTTCTTTTCTATAAAAACCAAGCCATTTAGAAATTTCAGCCCGCGTCCCGTATAATGACACGTCACATTATGACGTATTGGCCAACTTGACATGACGTGTGTGGACAGTCGCAGTCGCGGTGCCATTAGCCTGGGTAATGGTCTAGTGAGCAACGGTACAGTGGTAGATTGGTGTAAATGTCAGGTACGGAGCACATAGCGATACCGTGCACACTGCACTACTGCAGATAAGCCGTATATACCATCGTGCAATATACAAGAGAAGTATGAAGCCGGCGCTGGAGCACGTAGTAATGCATAGCACATTGCACATTAGCCGTATAAACCATCGATAGAGAAGTGCAGAAATGAGCAAGAGAGGTATGGAGCCGGCGCTGGAGCACATAGTAATGCATAGCACCATTGCATATTAGCCTTATAAACCATCGATAGAGCAGTACAGAAATGAGCAAGAGAGGTATGGAGCCGGCGCTGGAGCACGTAGTAATGCATAGCACCATTGCACATTAGCCGTATAGAAAATCGATAGATCAGTGCAGAAATGTGCAAGAGAAGTTTGAAGCCGGCGCTGGAGCTCATAGTAATGCATAGCACCATTGCATATTAGCCGTATGTACCATCGATAGAGCAGTAAAGAAATGAGCAAGGGAGGTATGGAGCCGGCGCTGGAGCACATAGTAATGCATAGCACCATTGCACATTTGCCGTATAGACCAACGATAGAGCAGTGCAGAAATGAGCAAGAGAGGTATGGAGCCGGCGCTGGAGCACATAGTAATGCATAGCACCATTGCACATTTGCCGTATAGACCAACGATAGAGCAGTGCAGAAATGAGCAAGGGAGGTATGGAGCCGGCGCTGGAGCACATAGTAATGCATAGCACCATTGCACATTAGTCGTATGTACCATCGATGGAGCAGTACAGAAATGTGCAAGAGAGGTATGGAGCCGGCGCTGGAGCACATAGGAATGCATAGCACCATTGCACATTAGTCGTATGTACCATCGATAGAGCAGTACAGAAATGAGCAAGAGAGGAATGGAGCCGGCGCTGGAGCACATAGTAATGCATAGCACATTGCACATTAGTAGTACATAAACCACGGGCAATAACAATGTGAAAGTGCCGGCCTCAGAGCAGGCAGTAAACAACGTTTAATCGACATCGTTCGTTCTATGCAAACTAGTCAAGCTCATGCGATTGGCAGAGCTATTACACCGCGTAAATCAACACTTATGCATCTGGAGCTACATAGATTTATATAAATGCGAAGGCATTGCTCGCCCGTGACTAATTATTTTTTGTTTTCAGGATAAAATGTGTAGGCCTAGTTTAATGAATTATAAATCATGTTAATGTATTTTCTTAACTGAATTTGAACTTCGAGTTCTTAAAACATTGTCACTTGTGTTAATGTTGTAACAATATGGTAAATGATTCAATAAAGTTTTAAACCTGTACTCAGGTAAGTTTGATTATTGTTATGCATGAGTACAGACAGACATAAATACAGTAGGCCGATTTTTATATAAGAAAAATCAATAGTACACACTTGTCTATGTGCCACTAGCTACACGCAGCGGTTAAGCGTTCAAGGTAATCTTGTTGGGGACCAGCGCAACACGTGTGTTGCTAATCTGCAACACTTCTAACACGTTGACCTCAACTTGTCATAAGGAATCTGCACTGCAATTAATTATTAGGTTTGAGTTGCATTCCCTTCTTTATAACATACCTTTACCGGTACCAAACACATGATTACGAGCGAGGCCTAATTAATAACGAATTCTATACATTTCTACTGGCCTTTAATAAGTTTGGAGTATATTATTGAGATAAAAGTATTATAACATTTAATTAATACTAAGTAAAGAGTAAAGGACAAGTGACTGCAAGAAATGCTTGTAAATGTTGTTGATTCAAACGAAGTGACTTAGCAAGAAATGCAAACTTAAAAAAAAATTATTAGTTCATCATTAATTAATTATAAATATATTGAATTGTATTAAAATTTAAGCAGTAATGATGCAGCAGAGCACAGTAAGGAGAAGATCTAGGAAGGTGTACAGAACAATAGCAACAGCAGCAGCAACAATGAAGCCGTGAGGAAGTATAACATCAGCAGCAACAATGAAGCAGTAAGGAAGTGTGCAGCAGCAGCAACAATAAAGCAGTAAGGAAGTGTGCAGCAGCAGCAACAGTGAAGCCGCGAGGAAGTGCAACAGCAGCAGCAACAATGAAGCCGTGAGGAAGTATAACATCAGCAGCAACAATGAAGCAGTAAGGAAGTGTGCAGCAGCAGCAACAATGAAGCAGTAAGGAAGTGTGCAGCAGCAGCAACAATGAAGCAGTAAGGAAGTGTGCAGCAGCAACAACAATGAAGCCGTGAGGAAGTGCAACAGCAGCAGCAACAATGAAGCCGTGAGGAAGTGCAACAGCAGCAGCAACAATGAAGCAGTGAGGTAGTGTGAAGCAGAAGTGTAACAGCAGCAGCAACAATGAAGCAGTAAGGAAGTGTGCAGCAGCAGCAACAATGAAGCCGCGAGGAAGTGCAACAGCAGCAGCAACAATGAAGCAGTGAGGTAGTGTGAAGCAGAAGTGTAACAGCAGCAGCAACAATGAAGCAGTAAGGAAGTGTGCAGCAGCAGCAACAATGAAGCCGTGAGGAAGTGCAACAGCAGCAGCAACAATGAAGCAGTGAGGTAGTGTGAAGCAGAAGTGTAACAGCAGCAGCAACAATGAAGCAGTGAGGTAGTGTGCAGCAGAAGTGTAACAGCAGCAGCAACAATGAAGCCGTGAGGAAGTGTGCAGCAGAAGTGTAACAGCAGCAGCAGCAACAATGAAGCAGTAAGGAAGTGTGCAGCAGCAGCAACAATGAAGCCGTGAGGAAGTGCAACAGCAGCAGCAACAATGAAGCAGTGAGGTAGTGTGAAGCAGAAGTGTAACAGCAGCAGCAACAATGAAGCCGTGAGGAAGTGCAACAGCAGCAGCAACAATGAAGCAGTGAGGTAGTGCAACAGCAGCAGCAACAATGAAGCAGTGAGGTAGTGTGAAGCAGAAGTGTAACAGCAGCAGCAACAATGAAGCAGTGAGGTAGTGTGAAGCAGAAGTGTAACAGCAGCAGCAACAATGAAGCCGTGAGGAAGTGTAACAGCAGCAGCAACAATGAAGCCGTGAGGAAGTGCAATAGCAGCAGCAACAATGAAGCAGTGAGGTAGTGTGAAGCAGAAGTGTAACAGCAGCAGCAACAATGAAGCAGTGAGGTAGTGTGAAGCAGAAGTGTAACAGCAGCAGCAACAATGAAGCCGTGAGGAAGTGCAACAGCAGCAGCAACAACGAAGCAGTGGGGTAGTGTGCAGCAGCAGTGTAACAGCAGCAGCAACAATGAAGCAGTGAGGAAGTGTGCAGCAGCAGCTATGAGGCAGGAAACTGCGCAACGATCCTGGCCTTGCTCCGCTGTGTCCGGCTCCCTACATTTGTTTCACAACTTTTCCAGATTTCATAACGATCATGTTCTTGTTTGCCATTACACTTCATCGCTTTTCTAATTGCTGCCCTTTTTAAATCACTGACGTTATGATTATGGTGTACTTTCCAAGCAACTGCATTGATGCGTTTTTCTTCGCCCATTAATCTTGTGGAGTTCCACACGAGTAGCATGTTAACGATATATTTCACATTTATGGCACTCATAATGTCAACAGTACGGTAGATAGCTCGTGGAGTAGATATGTACAATTGGTGCCAGATCCTGATACATTTACAAGTCACACGTCAGACAGCGGTGGTGTGGTGGTGAGGTTGTAATGGTTGATTGGTTGATCGCAGTGCAGTATCGGCCTTGGCTCGCTCAGCGACGTTGACGGTGTAATTGGTCTGTGGGTCGTGCAGATCTTGCCTGGTAATTGTTGAGCTACCACCACGTCACAGAGACTTTAGCCCACCAAGGTCCCGTCATGTGGAGGTTAAATCAAACTTTTGGGGTTTTATCAAAGCTCTTCATTTACCATCCAATTCGGTTTGGAATTCCAAAATATTTAAGTGATTGAGGGCATTACTGTACTGCATTTACAGTATAATTTCTTTATAAGGCATCTCACTTTATTTACATAGGATGGGCCTTTTCACAAACTTTGCCAACAAAACTTTATTTCGCTTTTGTCGGTCCTCTGCAAGTTAGCCTATATACAGGGTTAGTAAAAAGTGTGGAGACACGGTTATTTTTTTAACGGCCCATACTAGAAAAACTAAATTCGGCACACCATTATGGCATGTTATGAAGTACTTTTTGGGCATAACCGTCACTTGGTGTACATCCCCAAAATGGGGGATTTTGGGGGAACTCAAAAGTTTGCGTTGTTGGTTTTCTTTTACCAGGACCTTCAAAATGAGGGGTCACTCGATGGGTCTTTGTATTTGAAATTTTTTAGTTTCCCCCAAAATCCCCCATTTTGGGGATGTACACCAAGTGGCGGTTATGCCCAAAAAGTACTTCATAACATTCCATAATGGTGTGCCGAGTTTAGTTTTTCTAGTATGGACCGTTAAAAAAATAACAGGGGGTCTCCACACTTTTTACTAACCCTGTATTTGCTCCAAAACTTCCTCAGACCTAGCTATCTTAGGTTACTTCACTTACATCGCGACCTTCTCAGCATAACTTCTTCCAAACGATTTCTCTATTAAGACTTGATATACAATTCTACTCCTTGTTTACACTTTGCAAGTTTCCCATAATTCTTAGTTTCTTTTCCACTAGTAATACAAACGGCAAGATCCTTGAATAGTTTCCAGTGAATTGACAAATTTAGCTCATGCATTCATTTACTCTACCAACTGTTTAATTGGTTTAACTGAAAATAGACCAAACAACATACAATGAAGTAATGAGTAGCCTTGAGTTTGTACTATCGACTAATCACGGAGGATCTGTATAATCTTGACTGATTATGGTCGAATATACAACAACAACAACAAAGCATAAATTTATTGTAGATCATGGTCAACGAATTGAGCCAAGTGTCAGTGTCCATATCGCTGAATTTGAGTGACATCATAAGCTACACCTGCGACGTTAAACACTACAAACAATTTTTTTAAGACATGTCTGTGGCAAAGAGAGTATGGCTTTAATAATAATCCCATATTTTTAAGAGCCAAGCCAGCCATGTTCTGCCTGGTCGGACAAAGTAATTAAATCCACCGGTCAGCGACAGCGACGCCAAGGCCCTTGATTACTGAGCTAATTCAGATATCGGTGTCACGACGCTTGCCCAATCTTAGCTATTGTTGTTATACTTTCTAGATAACTCATTGGAAGGGCCGTTCTCCCTTCTCTATCCCTTCAGATTTCCTTATTTACGACTATAACTTTTATTTCGCCGACGGATAAAGGCTAAAAGTAGGATAAGTTGCGATCTGTAACAAACTTTCACGTGGGCACAACGAAATTCCCGTTGAAGTAATAAAATATACAAAACAAGAACTAGTTCCAATTTTTACTCATTTAATTAATTCATCTTTTATATCCTGCCATTTTCCAAAATTATTAAAAGTTGCTAAGCTTGTGCCTATTTTGAATAAAGGGGTACCCCCTCAGTGCGTAGAAAACTATCGACCGATATCACTTCTGCCAGTTATTTCAAAATTATTTGAAAAGGCAATGAAAATTAGGCTTGTGTCTTTTATAGAAAATAACAACCTTCTGTTTAGTGGCCAACATGGTTTTCGCTCAGGCAGATCAACAATTACAGCTGCTTCAAGTTTCTTTGAAAGTATAATAAATTCAATTGATAGCCACGAAAATGTTATAGGAATATCAATGGACCTTACGAAGGCTTTTGATAGGGTATGTCACCAAACTCTAATACTCAAACTAGAAGACATAGGAGTAAGAGGTCACATTTTGTCGTGGTTCAAATCATATTTATCGGATAGAAAGCAATACGTTGAAATCATGTCTAATAAAAATAATTGGCTGGTAAAAAACCAATCAGAAATAAAACCTAATCACTTTGGTGTCCCTCAGGGTTCAATACTAGGCCCTGTTTTATTCCTTTGCTACATTGATAAGATTCCAAATGCACTGTCGTGTGTACCTTGTGGAAATATGTGTTTATATGCTGATGACATTAACTTAAAAATTACAGGAAAAACAGTAGAACACATCGAAATAGATACCTTTAGAGAACTTGCAAATATTAAAAATTACTTACTATCTAATAATCTCGAAATAAACCAAAGTAAAACTAATTTTATATCATTTTCAACTAAGCAATGTAGAAACAAAATAGAACCGTTGATAATTTTGGATTCTGATTAAATTAAACAAGTTAAAAAACACCTATCCTGGCAGGACCACGTCGATCATGTTTGCTCAAAGATAAATTCAGGGGTATTTGCATTGAAAAAATGTCTTATCTATGTAATATCAGTACTTTGAAAACAATATATCATTCTCTTGTCCAGAGCCACATTTCATACGGTATATCTTTATATGGAGCTACAACAAAGAAAAATCTTACTCGAATCCTTAAATTACAGCAAAGGGCATTAAGAACAATGATGGGACTAAAAAATGTTGAATGTGTTAAAATTCATTTTACAAATTTTAAAATACTAACTGTCTTTGCCCAATACATTTTTAAAACTGCTCTCATTGCGAGATAAAGTATACCAGATAACGCACAATTATGCTACAATACAAGAGGAAAAGCCCCAAGAGAAAATAGTCGCAACCATCTTTTATTTTCAAATAAAAAGCCCACCTGTGCCGGAAGAAGGTTTTTACGTTTTCTTCCAAATCATTTAAAACCCATTGGCAACATCAAATTTAATAACAAATAAAAAAATTATCTAATAGAAATCGCTCCTTACTCCATTAAAGAGGTGTTTCCTCAATTAACCTGATTTTATTTGTTGTTTCTTAGTACTGTATGTATAAATTGTAATTTTAGCTTATAACCGTTTACTAGGTTAGGAATATGACACTATTCAATGTACAATGTACAATTATTGAATAAAGATATTGAAATGAAATGCAGTCAACTTAGTGTACAAGTAAGTTGAAATATTTTTATTAAAATAAAATTCAATTCAAAATAACACTATACTGACGTTCTGAACTGATAAGATGCTAGTCTAAGTATCTTATCTTAGTGAGTTCAGCCAAGGTCACTTGGTTCAGCCTAACTTCCCCGACACCATCTGTCTCAGATTGTATTAATTCAATGCTGAAGTAGGGTAGAGATATGGAGGTGTGTACCTATCAGGTGGTATCTACCTTATATCACAACCTGCTCTCAAGGCTAGCGCTAATGTTTCTGACCTTTACACTCGACCGACCTGTGATATGTCCACCAAGTTACTCAGAAACATGTAATCTCATGGCAAATTCTATCGCTGCCAAGAGGTCTAAATGAGCAGAATGACATTTCACATTAATGATGAGCAAAGTACTGCCATCATTTGTGTTAGATTTGGTAAGTATTAATTTTGCCCCATCTTGTCACTCTTGGTCTAGAGTTGTTTTGCACTTGGAACACATGTCCAAGGATCCAAGGAAAATACGTATCAGATGCTACTTGGGATCAAGCACCTCCTGACAATTCCTCCTGGGGTAAGGCTTTCAACAAAGTGCTATCACTGATCAGGGTTTAACATTTAGGATTGTTAGTGTACGATTAGTCAAGCACATAATTCGACAAAATGCAATTGCCATCAGTTTTCACACTTTGATTTCGTACTTGTAACTCTGCCGCTTATCGGTTAGCAAGAAATAAGGTCATTAACGTGTATTTTCTTCCTGAAGTCTGAACGCTTACAATTTAAATATAGATTTGCCAATGTTAACGTAAAGTGAATGACAATGACAAGAGAGACGGAATGAGAGCATTGTGCCGACACAGACAGAGGTAAGGACACGCCCGTTTGCAACACAACCACCGCCACTCCATCGCCTGGGGCTGCAGCTACACCACCACCACCACCGACTGTGCGGTCACCGGTCACTGGCAACTCTGCACACTGCAGGCTGTAGTAGAGGCTACCAACAATGTTGCACCTGGCCGAATGTTGGTATCCACCAGGCATTACACATTTACACAGCATCCACAAACTTATAAAACATGTTTCAAATTGTACATTATCGCACTATGTTTTCAACAAGTATTAGCCTACCTTATATGGTATTAGCATAACTTAAACTGCGATTCACGATTCACCACCAAAAATATAAACAAATAAAGAGAGTTTAGTTAATTTGAAAAATCTACAAAAATCTGTTTGAATTATCCTTCATGATATTCCAAATACCGTATACTTAAAAGCTACAGTTCGTAATTCCTTAAAACTTTTCATCAAATTGAAAACTAAACATTTACGATGTACTATGGATACAATATCTAGATCTATACTAAACATTGATAGTTGAACGTGATAATTATTAGCCTAGTCTTATTACCAAAACGAAAATGCGTTATTAATATAAATTCATGAAAGCCCACGCCTGCCAAAGTTTATGTTGTTTTATTCAGAGTGTGTGTTTGTATGGAGGGTGGGGCGATACTACAGGTACAGGTGCCGGCCGGTGAAAGGGCACTCTGGAGTTGCACAACAAACTAGAGCAAACCACAACACACTTCCTACACTCTACACTCTACACACCCGCGCCGAAATGTGACCCGAGCGCGGGTAAATGTCGCGAGGCGCGGGTAAATGGCGGGTAATTAAATATATGGGAACGCTGATAACGTGATAAGTCACTCTCGACTCACACCCCTCACACCTGTATGGGGACCTGCATATGGTAACACACATTTACAAACTAATATCAGCATTGACAGCGATGTTCTAGGTGAGTGTGTAGCATAGGCAGGGTGAGTGGTTAGAGGGCTCGCTTAACAATCAAAGGACACAGGTTCGATCTGATGATTTGGAACTGCACCCAGCTGTCCTTGTTCACCAGGCTTTCAATTAATGATCCTGATTAAAAAACAAAGCTACACAAGTCAATAGCCATTAAAATATAAGTAGGAGAAATCTGTGTCTCTCTTTTCTGATACGTGAATCAACGTTTGTATACATTAAATGACATTGGTATTTAGTAATTCGCAAAAGATGTAAAACACTCAGGTTGAATGTTTGTTGGGTGGGACTTGTGTACATTAAATAGCACCTGGTACAGTAAACAATTCATATGTTTAAGCATTTACTAAACGCATAATGGTATTATGTGTATAGTGAATGGTTTGAGTCATCGTAAGATATGCTTCAAAAGGGATGTCCGACCATTTTGCCATCATGATTTCTCAAATCAAACTCACTATTTGCTAATATTTCACAAACTTTGTTAGGTACGTTGTTTGTTCGAATACTTTGATTTATTTCGGATCGGACACTTCAAGCCCGCGAAATCTAGAAATTGTCGTTATATTTTGAACACACATAGTATAGTTAAAATTGCGATGACAATTTATACTGTTTATAATGTAAATAAATATTTACGATTTTTTCATATGAAAAGCGAATGAGTCACTTACTCGCCACGGAGTAAAATTGAGATCACATTTTTAAGATTACAGGTGAACCTGTTTAACATAATGATTGTATTTCCTGTGTTGCAACCTCTATTGTGAACAACTACCCAAAGCATGTGCATTGTCTATATTTCATTATTCCGCACGACATCGCAGCAATTGTATCAGACAATGGCAATCACCACAGTTTTATTGGACAGTTCACAACTTTATACTTGGTACCCGGACACAATAGTGATGATCGAACAACTCTCCGAGAAATAGACGGGAAACAACAATCCACGCCCTTCTACCAAGAGGTTGACGAGAAGATTATGCAGTTCAAGTGAATATAAAGCCAGAATCAATATGTAGTATTGGTAACCCGAGATTGCATAACACAAGCACTAACGTAACATGCGGGTAGGTTAACCCGAGCAATGTTGATAGGTATTGACTAATAGAGCGATCAAAAACTTCACGATAAGCTGTAACTAGGTTGTGGACGAAGAATGTTTTATATAAATTTTGAAAAGACTATCCTAACTAACGGTTTGTAATAATTGGAAGAATAAACTATTTGCTAGTATTTTGCGATTCTATTTAAATAAGTGAACATAGAAAAATCCTATCTGCCTATGAATGGCTAAGTACTTTGCAGGAACTCATCAGGAAATCTCCTTGGGTCTCGGATTTTGCCTTAGTAGACTTCCCCCAGATCCCCAGACGTTACACTCTTGACACATTCTATTTGGGCAGACATACTTCAGAGTGTTCAAAGTGGGTTGGTGACAATAGGTGTTAACCTCGCCAACGAAACTCTCAAAGTTACGGTCGGGTCCACTTGAGCCATGGACCTCGGCATATTGTATAGCAGAAAGAGGAAATATATTCAAATGACAGTTTCGACCTTCCTAAAATCTCCAAGATATTTCCTGGATTTAAACTCGAAATCCTTGAATATCTAATAAGTTCTAGTTATACTTGATCTTCAACTGAATACATTGCTTTCAAAGCAGAATAGTTAACAATAACAGTGGACACACCTGGCAATACTCGTCAATGTTAAGTAGCGGAACATACAAGGAGTAATTTAAGATTTCATTTAACTTCAACTCCAAACTTTTGAGTTATCAAATCAACGTCTACGATTATAAAATGTAATTTTCGAGCTTGGTGCGTTGGTTTCGCATAGAAAAAGAAATTACTATTCAAGCAAATATACGTATTTTATTAGTACTATGCCAATTAAAATGGGAGCGCAATATGACTGCAGGACAATTGTGGAAATTCCTCGTGTAGCTATTTTGTTTCTTTAGCCAGGATCTTTTATTGAAAGCCCAAAGGTCAAAGAGGAGTAATTTTTAGTACATGTGGGGATCAGTTACACTACGACTGTACTTAAATATTGTTCAAAAAGTTATACTCGTAAAAAATATAAACTCACATTTAATTAGTTCTGGTTCAAATAACATCCAGACAATTTAACTTTCATTCATACAATATTCGATATCATATTTTAAAGCCTGTGTATATCAGTGGTGATTATGTATGATCATTGATATCTTTCTATGAGGTTGATGGCGTTGATACGTTTCTAGACACCAAGTTGTGCATTCGTCGTTGGCGAGCTACAGTCTCAACTCTCAAGGTGGTTCCTGATGACCCTCCGACAACAAGTAGTTATTTATTGCTGACGCCATCACTGCCATCACAGCCAGCTCATGTCTATGATCTGGTTCCTCGCAACATTGGTCCCGTCGACCTTCCCACGATAGAGTCCTCGGTCCCACAACATGAATCACCGAGCCAATAAATCATAGTCATGACCCTATAAAAGAGTTAACAGAGAGGGTCAGATTGCGAAACATGACGTCTATATTCTCTGATTACAGCATTATAACTCAATAACTCACGAGTATAGAATTGTGCTGAACGTTAAAGTAAGCAGTTAATTTCAATTGCAGTTCAACAGCTTTTAAGTGCTGGATAAGGGATTTCATAGATAGTTAACTATCATTTTTTATGCATTTAAAATATTTATGAGCTTATTAGACATTAGTAACTTATCCAAATTACCAAATCAAACTAGTGTTTAAGCATTAATAAATGCGTTCAACTGAAACGAAACCAATAGTCGGGGACATTCACCATTGTCAAGCCTGGTGTTTGAGTATAGCAGTAATGTTGTGGGTAATTTGTACCACGACACACTGCTGTAAACTGCTAAAATGACTTACAACATAGTGAAATAAGAGGAAATAACATATTGTGGCTGTGGAATGAGAGCAAGGGGAGGTGGCTCCAAGGCTGCACGTGAGGACAATGTCTGTCGCAAACCTACACCACCATACTGCACCATAGGGTACCATACTGCAGCACACGTAAGGACAATGGGCGGTGGTGTCTATACCACACCATACTGTACATTATATACTGCTGCAAACACGTGAACAATTGGCGATGTTTGTCGCAACCTGCACTACACTGCTATACTTAAACAGCTAAACCTACTACTTTGTCGTAAACACATTGCAATGTTTTTACTACTCCAGATGGTGCCTGTCTCTTTAGTTAAATTACATAAGAGCAATAACGTTTAACACTGAGAGTAATGAAACCAAAGATGCTTACACTTTGCGTTCTCTTCATGGCCACAAGGTAATATCAGACTCTGGCGTCTTAATCTAGATGAGTCACAGTCGATTGTCTTGAACCAGATCATGGCTAAAAAGCCGGCCTCGCGTCGCACCATGATAGCCACTCGCTTAGCATACAATCTAATGTGATGGCTATTCAACTTGTACAGTCTAAATACAGCATGAATGGTCCTCTGGATTCAAACAGACTATTGTCACCAAACTAGGCGGCCGTGGCCAACCACATGGCCTGTCTGCTAGATTGCAGGACTGAGGGACCGAGGCTAAACCCTCCAGGTGTTAACCGTAAATAAAACAAGAGGATTCGTAGTGCGAAGTAACGTAGTTTTTGAAAACTTCTGTTTATATTAATGCAAATGTACAAGGTTGATGGCGACAGTTTGGAGTACAGTTACGTTGTACGACATTGAAGTGAGGCAACAAGAACATTGTACAGTAAGTGACTGTCTGTGTCGCTCGGGTCACCTGTGTGTTAATGACCACATCTCACGGAGGACACAGGAAGTGAAATGCCCTTCACACCACACAACACTTTCAACAAGCGCAGAGTCGTCGTTGTCCCATTAAACGCTTTTTCGAGTAACGCACGAAATGTTTTCGAACTTTCTTCAACATTTTCCAAATGTTTGGTGTATGTGGTGGAATGTTCGCAATATAAACTGTATTTAAGACACCGATCGTAAACTATCGAAATTTTATTAGCACAACCTAGTTATCTGGACAGCAATAATTACAAAAGTAATAGCAGCAGAGTTGTGTAACTGTAAGGTTATTACGATCGTGTGTAAGCCATTACATATATCTGATAGCCACGGTCCGGTGGTGAGGCACACGCCCCTCGCACAGACAGACAGAGGCCCCTGGGCATCGCGGGCGCGGGTCCACACGACATCGTACATAACACACGACATATAGGCCTACCACACAACTTAATCATACAACATTCAAATACGACACGAACCAATGTCAACCCTATACACTGGCGAGCGGCTTACGCGTCTATCTCGTCGCAGGAGTAGCATATTGCCCATGCGCAAATAAGAACAAGTAGGTCTTGATCGCATTGGGTTAAGCCAGTCTTGGTCGTTCCAAGTCCTGAAGAGAGATATACGCTGATGGGACAACTGAAATTAATCCAAAATCCTTGCAAAGAAGAGATGCCGAACCTACTTTTCTAATTGAAATATCAATTGGGAAAATTGTTTTATGTTTATGCTTTTTTTCTATAGCTTATTTTAAGAAACACTAGTCAGATAAAACATATTGAAATAATAATAAGATACTTTCAATAGTTGCTTCTGAGTCCTGAGGTTATTCGAGATTGAATGAGGGATCACCTAAACTTGAAACCATTGTAAAGACCAATGTCTAAGGAATTCATAATCGTCTGAGAGTTTTATATTGGATCCATGGTTTTAAATGCTATAATGTAACCATAGAAAAGGTCAGGAGTTGCAGTGTTTTCTGTCCTGACTAGAATGTTAATTTTACTGTCTCCACCAAACTATTCCTTGAACTTATCAATCGCTAAAGCATATTTACTATTGGATAGCATATTTTACTTCTGTTTTAATGTGTACTTCGACTAGCAAAGAAATACTCGATTTTGATTTTAAGACATGATATAATAGCAGGTGATACGCTGACCTATATCAGAGGCACCTGTCAAGCGGTTGATCAATTCCGGTGGTCATTTAGCCCAACCATATAATCTGTAATCTCTGGAGACCGACAAACCGGTACAATTGACAGTGGCTGGCAAGGTCAATCTCACCTGTAAGTAGGAGTAACGGTATGGCAGGATACAAGATGATTAACATAGGCTGTGCTACAGTACGTGGATTGGTGGTAGTGTCCCCAGCTATATCATGAATGTCGGGTCCGGGTGTAATTATAATGTATCGCAGGTAATACTCGTAGTTTAGTCCCAGTATTTAACACGCACTGGTTTCCTCGGCCTTCATATCGAGGGTAATATAGTTTAATGGCTTAAACATTGCTATTAACCGTATTTATTATGAACATAAGAAGTAGTAAATTGAAACTAGACCACGCGGCAGCGACAGAGGACCATGATACTATTGAACACTACTACTGCACACTTCTCACATGTTGATTGTTGGTAAATACTATTTAGAGTTATCGGATTGAATTTGAAATACTGAAGTTCTATAAATGGTTAAAGTGACTGTGTAGTAAATAGTACTGCACAACCAATATCTGCACACAAACTAAACTGAAATGGAAGTGTACTGTCTGTATACTGTAATGGCGTAGCTGAATTACTATGGATTTGACCAAACTAAACGCAATTTGTCATGAATTGGCAGTGTTAAGCTGTGTAACAAAAGATCCGCTAGCAGATCTAGTTTGAGCGAGAGATCGCGTATAATCAGCAGTGATGTGGTGATAGTGTAGTGGTCGCTTTCTCTGGCTAACAGGTGGCGTCCGGTCAACTGTGCCTATCATTACAGCATCCAGCAACTACCTACAGTCTACACTCCACAGGATCTGCAATGCACAAAGGAAAGGAAATGTAAAGAGAACTCACTGATGCTTGCCCGAGACTGTTGTCGCCCAACACTTACTACGGTTCTCCTCAAAACCTCAATGATCACCATCAAGCATGTATATAATATACAAACATATATAACTGCGAGGTTTTACACTGTGTGTAATTAAATCGCAACTAGTGTGGCTGCGGAGGTGGATGATAAGGTTAAGGGAAGGGTGTGTACAGGAACTGGAACTGCACGTGAAAGTATAGCGAGGCCGTGGTCTGGGCAGACACAGACTGACTGAATCATACAAGCCAAGGTTGCGACCACCTGACACTTGGCACCTCACACTTACGATCTATTGTATTGTGAGGGAGTTACCACTGATACTGATGGCGATCACAAGAATATGGGAAACAACGTGAAGCCTGTACTGCAGCAACTGATCCTGAGTAGGTAGTGTTCACTCCTTAGTACATAATCAGGCCCAAATATGTTCTGACGATTGCCTGACTGTGCAAGGTAAAATTTTAAAATGCCTGTTTCCACGATCCAGAGGTGATTCCTGCATCACCCTTTACATTTCCTAAAGTAAGAAAAAATACTCATAGAAATCAAGTCATTCGTTGCCAAAATTTGCTAACAAGGAGCCGGAAAAGGTTTTCCAACGACGTATGTGTAGGCCTACGTGTACATCAACACAATGAACCGTCAGTCAGACGATTGGGCAGGGCGCGTGTCCAGCAGTCAACAGTCGGCACGCTGCTGGCTGCTGGCTGCTATTGTTGGGTAAAGGTTGCTTGCTACACCACATTACACTGGACCTATTGAATGCGCAGTACGCTAGTGCGCCACACCCGAAAACTTCAACACAAATTTGATGAGACGATAATGATGAGTTCTGCACGTATGCTTTAGTCGATCGCAGTCGTAAGATTAATATGCATATGCTTAAACAACAGGATGTAAAATAAATCTGTCAACCGCCAAGGTCATCCTGAAGTGAAGTACAACTTGCAAACAGCAATTAACTACTTATACTTGTGCAAACACTATTTGCATCACAAAAACTCCAATTAACCATACAATGTAAGAGATTGCCTTTTATTTGTGACGTTTTAACGATAAAAACAATCTTGGCCTCGAGATATTTAATTGAACGTTACCAGGAGAGCAGCAAAGAAGGGAAAGCCCATAAAAGAGAGTTGCTAAATGACATATGTTGCTGCTTCGCTCTGGTCGTGTTATGTTATACAATACCTTTGTCGGTCTCTTATATGTTTTAATCAATGTTTTGCAACAGTTTACATAACGAGCAAGCATAGGTTTGAAGAATGTCCAGACATATAAGGTCCAGTTAATTATTGCTGTCCGTCGTTCCAATATACATGTGGTCAAGATAGGTAATCCGCGATGGACGTAATGAATAACTGTATGGCGATAAGTATATGTATCTTTAGTTGCTATACCATGGACAGTAACCCAACTAACTACAACAGTACAGATAAAAACTATCAAAATACACTATGTTGAAAAAATTACTCCCTGATTTACATTGACAAAACCTTTAATAATTAGTCCCACACGAATGTCATGCCACTCAGGTTTATTAGATGATTATTAGATGATCAAGTAAATACAGTATTCAGTCGTGTACTCATCTAGGTGTTGTAAGTAAGGATTTTTGTTTGATTAACTGCAGCAACAAGACTGCAGCATAAGTAGATACATATCCTCGATCTTTGGCGCATGTCGAAGTTTCCTCTTATACATCTTGTCTTCATTTAAGTTGATATTGTATGTTCACCTTTGCTCTCGAAATTTTGAGATATTTTCCAAACAAATAATCTTTGAAAATTCTTATAACAATTACTGACATAATGTCATTTGTCGCTCGTTTTGGCCGGCCTTGGTTCCAACAGCCGCAATCTCGCCCATGTGCCGGGCGGTGGAGTTGCGTGTGTCTAATGTTTGACCATTTGTATTTCTCGCTCGGTTTACGACATTCAATTTCGACCATTTCATTTCTGACTTGCACATTTCAAACGAAACTGCCACAAAAACGTATGCTCCGAGCTAAATGGTGTGTAAAATAATCGTTACACAAACATTTGTCGCAGATATTATTTTTATCCAGGTTTTCAAAAGCTATACTACAATTAAGCGACAATTAAGTAAGGTACTAAAAAAATTACAGAAAAAAATATAAAATTAAATAGATTATTAGGACCTCAAGTGATTCTTCTCATCACGAGCACAATAAAGGTTGATATAGACACTTGTGTAATGAACTAAGTTTTTTCGAAAAACTTCAAAATAATTTTACTCTAACACAGCCCATCCAAGAAATCTAAGAAAAAAGTGATAAGGTAAAGCGGCCTACACACTACACGTGCATTGCACGCCGTGCCATTTTTTATATTGGCACGACGTGCTTTGCACGGCACATTTTGCCCACACACTTGATCTTCAGTGTAGCCTGCAACGTGCTAAATTACATCGTCTGTTCGTACAAATGAAATGCAGAACACACACATGTTTTAAGAACATTGGACATGATTAATTGATTAATCGTTAAAAATAGACACAAGGCAGCAGCACTAAGCCGCCTTAGTGCCTAGGTTAGTCCAGACCTTGCACCTCTGCCGTACAGATATACGCCGGCAGGGCACTTGGTTCACAATACTGTGGTGGAGGATGTATGCTCTATGATATATTATATAGAGATCTATGACTGCGTCTCGGGTCACGCATCACATACAGAGTGCGATCCATTGTGTTATAATCTCGATGGTCGTGCCAATTATCAATGATCAATTATCAATTATTTAAGGTGGGGACGCCACTATATGCGTGTTTAATCTGTGTTGCAAATGGCCAAGACAAAATTCCGTTGATTCACTAATAAGAAAGTACTATTATAGGGTCAAACCCTGTCAAAAGTGGTTGAACTACCAGCACGTGGCACGGGGACCGCCTACACACTAGCACGTCAGAATGGCGTGCTTTGGCACGGCACGCCAAAAATCAAACTCGTCTTGATTTCCACCGTGCCATGCCAATGCACGCCGTGCTTGCACGGTGTTCACCACACACTTGCACGTTTCGTCAGTTTTTGGCACGACGTGCTTGCACGGCGTGCAATGCACGTGTAGTGTGTAGGCCGCTTAAGTTATCTGAAGAAAGTGAGATGAATAAAATATTCTTCATAAATGTAATAATACGAATTTCTGAATTTCTTTATGTACAAATTACTGAAATGGTTTAAAATTACAATTGTTTAGAATATCGAAAACAAGACATTTATTGCAGTAATATACTTGATGTAACACGATTACAAACACAATCAATACAAATAAATTTCGAAAACTGTATGATAAAAATATATATATTTTATCATAGCTAATTTAAAAAAAAAATTAGAGGACAAAGTAAACAAAACTAAAACTGCAAAACCAATGTCTTTCACTGCACATGATTTTGTTTTACTCCAGCAAGGTATTAAAGGTATTTTTATGCCTAACCGCAAGTCTGACAAAAATTTAATATACAGTAGGCTATATTTTTCTGAACATGGGAAGTATTTATCGGTGGTGAACGTCATTCCGATAGGAGCTACTAGGCGACATTGGCATCATCACGTCCTTCTTGGCCTTCCACCACCAAGGCTTTGACTCCAGATGCAGACCTACTGACATTGCAGCCAATGTGTAGCAAATCAATCAGCAACATCATCTTAGTTTAATGTTAAAATGTGTGGACCTGCACCATCCCGTCAGAGCCCCATTCGATGTGGCACAATCGATGTAACAATTTGGAGATATTAATTTATATTTCCATTACTCCGCAATAAATATAATTACAACTTCCTGAAGAAGGACCAGTGGTCACGTAGACGCATCCAGCCAAGACCATCTGTCTTTACGTGCCATCTACAATGGTGGTTACGTACTCACTACAACTGCTGAGCCTCGACACACTTGGACAAGACCAACCAACCAATGTAGAAACGGATAGTGTTTACGTATAACTAGTGAACAGGGTTAATGTAAGAGCAGTTATCTAGCCAATCTTGAAACATCTTTCTTTGTTTGTTTGATAAAAAAAAACGTAAACATCAAATTCTTGAAAGAGCTAACCATCAATTTTACTTCATCTATAGCCAAGCAATACTAGTTATGGTAGGAGTCGTTGGCCTCACCAGGGCGATAGGCCTATTTTAAAAATCTACTTCTGGGTCCGGGGAGGGAGAAGAACAGTGAAAGACGTATATGTCCAGTTCTCCACTGGGAAATGAAATAACAACGTATAAAAGTTTCAAAACACATATCACTCATATCAGCATGCAGAAACAACAATCAGGAAAGATAAAATGTCGCACAACACTTGTTACTAAATCTCCACTCATTAGGGAAAATAGAGGACAATCTAGTATTTTAGGGAATTTTAAGAAAGGAAATATTAAGAGTACTTCGGAAGAACAGTATATTTATAAGGAAATTGAAAGCCCCAGAAATAAGCTAATTAATGAACGAGTATATTTTGACTCCAGCTGTGCTTATAACTTCTTGCACAAAACTTTGGGTAGCCGAAAGGATATACAGTAAGTAGGTACCTCATCGAGATTCTTCTCATTCGCCTATCGGGTCTCATAATGTTGGAGGTTCCATTCGAAATCCATCACAACTTATCATATTTTGTCAAAGCAAATAGAATGAAATTTTCTCACAAGAATTTTACAAAATAAAATACAATAAGAATAGCGTAGAATTACTAAAATTAATGTATTTAGCCACTGCCTTGTGAGTAAACAGTATCACTGTAAATACAGTATATGTTTTCAAGTATTACCAGGCTTTCCTTAAAATGTATATTCGACAATATAAAATGAAATTTTTTGGGACAATCCAAAATATTTAGCTTGCATCCAAAGAAAAGTGTTTTGACAAATAATGTAGGTACTGACTGAAATACAATTTCGAGCATAAAGGGTTTGAAATTCTAACAGGAATTTCAATTATGAAATTCTGCTAACTGACGTAGTAATTGCCGCAGCAGGTGTCGACAAATGGGTTGACGTGTTGAGAGATTCGACACTCGTTAACGGGACGACTTTGGCCATTAGAGCGGCAATATAGTAGAGTAGAGTGGTTGGTGGAGTAGGGTGGGGTGGGGCGCGTGGCGCGCACACGACAATGTCACTTTCACCTGCGCGCTGCGCATGCTCGGGCCCCGCGCCTGCGCTAGATAAATCATTGTAGTGGAGCAGGCGCAGGTTGCCCAACACAGACAAGCTCCAGTGACCACCGCCACAACGCCACAGATTAACAGTTTTGTGATTCGATATACCTCTGCACAATCAGATTATGTTATTACTCCTACAATGTGATTACAGTTCAAACAAACTCAATCGTGCGCAAAAGATTACCATTTGTAGTTAAACCAATAAAGAGAACAATCCAACTTGTTAGTTTGGCTGTCAAACTATGTAGACTACTTTAAAGAGGAACAGTTACTTTCCAAAAACTATTTATTGAATCTATAACCTTAATCTTACGAAAAGGTTGAAGGGTAGGCCTATACGAGACCAAGAAACATTCCCACAACGAATACTGTACTAGTGTTCTGAAACGATAAAAATGTAATGTTAATCTAAATTAGAATGTTGAATTTATGGCTTGTGCATTATGCATAGGCATTTCCAACGCAAATATTTAGAGCAAACATGTTATACCAACGAGGAACGAGTTCACAATGGACTTTCAATGTACTTACACAATCATCGGCTAAGCAGACACGAGTGTTGTATTGTTTATTCGGTTAACGGGTTACAAAACTCAATCAGTCTTACCGAGAACAGAAACATATCCAGAGACGCTGCAATGTGATACCGATACCATGTGGAGTATGATTTAGGATCTACGTTAAATTGTATAACAATGAATAAAAATAAAATGATGATAGTACAAATTACTACTGATTTTTTTTTTTTTTTTTTTTTTTGGGGGGGGGGGGTAAAAGGGCATATCATCGTGTTAATCTAAGATAAGGGTTCAGAGAAATTAACCATATGGTACTTTTCACGTGTTGGGTACGAGTGACGAGTGTTAAATAAAAGCTCAAAATAAGTAAGCACAAAAATAAAAAAATTAAAAAATTGTATTTTTACCAGGAAAAATAAATTATCAGATTAATCACAGTTTAAATAAAAAATAAAAAAAACTACGGTTTACATTGACAAGACATTAAGAGAACAAATCCTTTTCAGCCATGAATGCATGAAGGCATTAACGTGATTTAAGTAACCCAAAATTTCGAATATGGCTGTAGAGAAAGATTGCATAAGGTAAAAGGACAAATAGTTTACGATTAGTTGGCTAAAATCGAAAACCGGGGAATGCAACAGAAAAATATATTGGGTGCCTGGTTGAAAATATAACTTCGGCGATTGACGAGGTGTACAAAGTAAAACTTATCAATCTATTTCAGTGGCTAGTTGGTGTTTGGTGAATGTAGCGATTTACAGTATATACACAGTTTTGTATGTGTAGATTGATGGTGAATTGTAACTGTTCAGCCCAGAATGCCAGTGTAGCAACTGTTAATTCACCCGAGTGTTAAGTTATGTCCTAGATCTGAGATGCAAAACGAGCTGTGACGCATGATTAAAACACAGCTGGCTATTTTGTAACCAATTAACAAAGGGCGGGGGAGTAGGTGTCATTGAGGGGCTTGCCCCACAATCGTACGTGGGACGGTGTGGGAGCATTATACCATACTGTACCAGCATACCACCACCTCACGTTTATACCAATCTCCAAGTTCTTACAACTAAACACGTCTCGATAGCGTTGTGAACATAAGCCAGGTATGCACAAAACGGATTTACGACCCCAATCTGCATAACACAAAAAACATTTTGTTTTTGAAAATAAAGTTATTTCTGGGTTTAGTAAATTTGTTGTGCTGAATTGAATAAACAAATGTATTTCCTTTCTACGTATTAGACTATATGCGATTTTATAAAACGAGAGCATTCTTCTTTAAAATTGAGTGACATATGAAAATCTCAAGAGTAAAATACTAGTATCTTAACTTTCCAAACTTACCCTACGTGATGCAACATTGTTCACCCACCTGAAAACAAAAATCACTCATTAATTGCCAAATTATACCTCATCTTAAGGTAGCCTGACTCTGATCAAAGATAGACAAATCAATTATCTAAGGGAAAATTGATTAAGCTACTGCGCATAATCACCGAGCGCTTTTACAAACAGAAAGGCATTCATTACGGTGTTTGAATTCGGCAGTCGCCCAGAGAGATGAAGGAAGTGACCTTTAGCGCAGATATTATCTGGATCGACAGTCGGTCATTACCAATTAGTCGCTATCTGATCTGGACCGAGAGAGAGAGTTATGCTAATAGTGATGTTAATGACCGTTACATTAGTAAACATTGCATCTGGAGCTGGAGCCCGGGTATCCGCGAGCGATGTATTCACTTGCTGGGACTCTGTCACATATACATCCAGGCTCTCATCATGAGACATAGAATTCATCAGGGGGAAAACTTGCAGCCTCTCAACATTGGAGAAATCTACTTTCATACCTTCTATATACCACAAGAAGTGATGTTGTGTAGCGTGAGGTGGTTACTTGTGTATACAAGTCATGTTTGATCAATGGACAGTTATAATGGAAGTTTATCAAGCATTACGAACACGAGGCTAGTTGTCGTGCCTTTTTATAAATTCGCTGAGCTATAAAACAAATATCTCAATTTATACTAAGAACAAAAAAGTGACTGACAGCAATCGCAATTTGTTAGTATAAAAGTTCCACAAATTGGGCGAATTAAAAGCACGAAAGTGTAGATGAAAACATGGGTCCCATTACATCTTCACAAACAACGATCTTACTAGATATAAACTAAGAATTTCCACATTTTACCCGAAAAAATCTTATCAAGCCAAAGGTACTGTTCAATCTAAAATTCAACCGTGGGTGTCATTTCAAAAGTGAATTCAAATAATCGCATTTTCTCTTCCGTGTCCTCCCCCCATAGCGAATCAATGGTAGAGCGTCTATAGGAAATAAAGTAAAATATCTATTTAATGTCATTTGATTGTTATCTAAGTTTGGTACATTTTTAGCGAATTTCCCTATAGGGAAGTAGCTATTACCGTAGGTCTCATGGTAAGACTTAGGCCCGGGACCGATTTACTTTTTCATTTTGATGTCCCCAGAGGCCAAAAACACCATTCGTTCAAATTTTTATATATGTATATATATAGATTTATATATATATACTAGCTGTTGTACCCGTGCTTTGCAACGGGAAGAGGACACAAAATATAAACCTTTTAATCTTTAAATCTGTTGCATATAATAGTTACACATCCGCCAACACTTTTAGAAACAAAATTCAACTTTTATAGCCTTAATAGAAACGTTTAAGTTATATGACTTTTAAATCCTTTACATTTTCATACTTACCATTAAGAAAACATAGTAACAGATATTTCATTGATTTTAGAAACAAAAGAACACTGTGTACTGCTTAGTTTATGGTTTTATGATATTTTCCTTGGTTTAATTTAATCATTGGTGTGGCAAAACACAAAAATGTATCAAATAAAGTAAATGTGAACTGAAAGCTATGTTAAGATAAAATAAGAGTATTTTGTATTACCATTTGATAATTTAATATAGTTACACATATACAACAGATTTTAGAAAACAAAAATCAACGACAATTTAGTTATTGATGATATTCTTTAGTTTAATTTAAGCATAGGTTTAGCAAAAAACAATAACTTAATATACCTAAATATACATATAAAAAACAATGTGATGTGCAAGTTATGTTAAGTTAATCTAACACATGTGAAGCAGTTAGATAGAATTTATTTAAAGTAGCCTCCAAATTGATACAAAACATCTAAACATTGTAATTTTCATACTGTTTCCATGAAAACATATCAATAACATAATTTTCATAACTTAGACTCTTTAAAAAATCCAAAGCAGAGCCGGAGTTGATACAGCAACGGTTATAGAATCTTTATTTTCTATAATCATTGACAAAGTTTAAGAATAAATAATCCATGATAAAACCTTAGATTAAAATAAACCTACCTCATAGTTATGGAAAATATTATTATTAATTTCTTTGTATCAGCTGTCTGAAATGGTGAAATATGCAGTTTAGCAGTTCTTCTTGTTTACATTTAAATGTCAAAGCAAATTAATGTAAACAAACATTGTTAGTGTTCTCATCGCAGTCATGGAGACCAATCAATATTTACTTTTAAAATGTTCACCTTAGAACTTTTAAAGCCAAAGGGGCAAAGCCTACGGTCAGTATCGAAATGTGAATAGTCCTATAATGGTCCTTGGTATGGTAGCTATATTTTTGTAAAACTTTAGCCCAGTTGGTTCAGTAGTTTTTGCACCTATTAGTAATACACATACAGACACCATTAGATTTTTATATAATAGTATAGATAGATATGTGTCCGTGAACACGATAACTTGAGTAATTTTTATCCGATTTTGATGAAATTTGGTTTGAAGGTGTAAGGCGGGATAAACTTGAATGAGTTCGCGATCCAGCATGATCGGACTATGGGAACAGGGTTTTATGGGGGGTTTTATGGGGTAAAAATTGATTTTTCTCATATTTGACCCTCAAAACACAAAATTTCCCAATTTTTCTCTAAACCTTTTTAAAGAGCTTAAAAAAACAAACAATTCAGTATATCAAAGTGTTTTGTACGGTTATTGGTTACGGAGAAAACTAAAAAAATGGTAAATTTAAAATTCCCATGTTATTCTTATGGAGAATATTGTAAAATGTTGTATTTTGCTTGTTTATGGATATATTTTGATCAAACTTGGCAATTTTTTTTATTTAATAGTAAGCTATCAATATTTTACTAAAAACACACTTTATTAGTTTCCTTGTAGCAGCAAACCTAGGTACTCGTTAAACCTAATGTTATTTAAATAGATCAATTGAAAATCAATTCAGCCAAATGGAAATTCGCTTAGACGGCAGGTTTGCTGCGGCGGGGGTATTAATAAAATAACATTGTAGTCGAGGTGAATGGTGTTACAAACGACAAAATAGCAGCTATTGTTGACCAAGTTTTATTTCTGGTATAATTCAGTACCTGAAATTGATATTTTGGAAAGAATACATATTATGATCATGTGTTCACGAATTTGATATAAATTGAGGGAGTCAACCCACTAAAACACTGTAGCCCATATAAGGTAGGGGCAGACAAAGAGCCCGAAGGTGGCTCTGTTGTATAACCGCATTCCTGTTTCGCCATAAGTGGAAACTGTATCAGCCCGCAGCCATTGAGGCATTCACGTACACTCGTACAGCCGCTAGTTCTACTTTAACAAATTACTTTAAACCTCATACTACATATATCCATTTAACAAGGCGATAACGTGAACGTGTTGCTAGAACAGTATTTTGTTAAGTGATGGAAAACAGTTTTAATGTACACTTCATTTGGATAATTTGCTGTAATTTCTTAACATCTTAACACGTCTTTTACTCAACTCTTAATCGGAGGACTGTATATGGTTGCCAGTTTTACTGCACAACTCATCGTCTAGCTTATATTACTGTAATGCTGATTTTCTTGTTGGTCCATTAAGGCCAGCACATTTTGCAAGAAACATAAATATTGCTAAGAGCAGTGCGATGTCTTTTTTAAATAAAATCTGAAGATGCCATGTAATGTAAATATCTTCATAACATTTGACAGATTTATTTATTCCACTACAGAATTTAAAATTAGCAGACAACGTAAGTGAGTCTTCTTATTAAGGCAACATTATTTAGATTACACTAACCAAATAATCCATAATCTATTTTTAAAAGTTCTATTGGACTGCAAAGCTAGAGATTTTCTAATGTACGTAGGCGAGTCAACGTAAGCGATTTTGGCGTTGTATTTAATTCCTAAAAGAACTAGTGGCGATTTTATTTCTGTGCGAAGTGTTGCTTAAGTGTCCACCTTACCCCTGCAAGTACAGTAGCACATAGGTTAGATAGGTCAGTGTGACCCATAGACACATGTTCTGTTGCCCAATCTGTCCTGTTTAGCCCGAATGTCAAGGTAGAACAGGGCGGAGGCGGACCTCACACACTGACTACAGGACATCAGTGATACGTGTTAAGGACAAGCCGACACTTCTGTCAACTAGTGGAAACTCCACTACCAAGCATAATCAATCAATCTATCAGCGTAGGCAAATTTACATCTTCTTTAAAAATATCTAAGATCTATCCAAAGGACAAAAAAGGGTGTACTAACAAAACCTGAAAACTATAGCCCGATTTCACTGATCTCGACTTTTTCATAAATAATAGAAAAGATTACACTGTCAAGAATGCTTAGTCATCTAGAAATACATGACCTAACATAAATAAATCAGCATTGCATTCTCAAATGAAAATCCACGAAAACAGCTATAACGGACTAAATAGAAAACATGATAGACCATCTGGAGGAACACACAATACTCAGTTCAGTAAGGAACCATCCTATATCGGCCACACGATTATCAATGCACTGTCCCAATACCTCAAGACTATTAGAGGAAACACACTAAAACAGGGACTGCAAGACTGGCTGGTAGAACGAACTGTTTACTCAATCAAGGAATTTTTTCATCTCTTATAAAGATGGAGGACCAGAAAATACTTGTAAAGTACTGTACAAATAAATAAATTGTTCTATTGTCTATTAGCCAAGCCTGTCAACAATATCTCTTTAAAATATATTTACTAGAAATACATTGTAATTGCATGTGAAGATTATACAACTCAGAAATATATCTTCAGGGAAACATCGTTCTAAACATTTGGCATGCAATTCAATCCGTTTAGCCACGAAAACCCTTATACTGGTTGTCTTGCGTAGCTTGATTACTAAAAAGTTAATTGAAATGGAATAAAAAAATAACAAAGAAAAGCACAAATCCTAGCAAAACTAAAGCACTTGCGTAGCAATGACATTCAAGAACTGCGAGATTTTATAAGCCTGGAAAAATGTTGATTCGTCACAAATAAACGTTTTCGAGAACTTCAAACTGTAACTTACATAATGCCTTTAGTTAACTGAATAACAATACATGTAGGCTAGTAGGTATATTGTAAAACGAATTATTTTTGGAAACCTAACAGAAAACATTTATGCTTCGGACTTGTTGGTGCTACAAAATAAAAATACTTAAGAACACGTTTTATTATAAACAGTTTTATAAATCAGATCAGAACAAAGTATTCTATACAATACAGCATAATTTATGATGGGGTTAAAATGAGGGGGGTGAACTGAAATGTCGTAAGCGGAATTTTACCCCCCCGGCCGAGACGTCAGTTTTGCTAGGAATGGTTTCCAAGGGGGGGGGGGGTAGAATTTCTCTACCCCCACTAAATTTCACATAAGTATTGTTCATTTTTAGTGTACACATGTATATTTAAACTGATAAGTTACACGTTACACATTCACGGCACTTAGATGCGATATAAATGACACGGGATATATTCGACTAGAGCTTTAACCTTTTACAGAAATGAGAGAATCGGGTGAGCATTAACATTAAACTCGACTATTGTAATATCTTTCACTATCTTAGTCTTACAGGCCTCTTTTATCCTGAAAGGTCTTGCAGTAGCTGAGATTGAAGGGGATTGTGAAACTGTCGTGATCGAGAAAATAGCAAGCAGGTGGTTTCGGAAGCCCGCCAGTTTCAACAGAGGGTTTGGGTAGACAATTATCACAGTTACTGGAGCCTATCTCGGGCTGGAGACCTCTCGGATCAGGGTCATGACTAACCTTAACAATTTTCTCTCATTTTCCTTTCTTTGCTATTCAAAATCACGATTATCCTTGAGATATTTTACTATTGCAAATCGCATAATTACTATTTCAGTGTTTCAGTCCGACAGATTACTACCCACTTACTCAGTTGCGACATCGGTTGTGGCACAAGCAATGCGCCCCTAGCCAAGGTCAATCACACGCACCGAGCTCCGCTTTGACTGTATGACCTCCTGTTGTCATCACAGGTATGTCTCCTGTCCTCCATTAGAACTCTTTGTTCTTCGTCCTCAATCAGTGAAAGGTATGCTCGGTGTCTTGAGAAAGCTTCTTAGCTTTCTCTAAATACATCGCTAACTAATTGCTCACTTTCGTGCCCGATGTATTATTTTGCACGTACCCAGATAGCAGCAGTAATGTCGGTTACTTGATCTCAGTACTGACTGGCACGACTTGGCTCCTGTGTCTACAGTATCGGTGTCCTGACATCGCGACAGTTGCGCCATCGCTGATAACATCTCACAGATTTACTGGACCCTGAATAAATACAGGACTACATATAACGGTCCCTGACAACTGACCGAGATACAGTTTGCCTGGGCAAATACTGTAAAGAGTTTACGCGTACATCTGGTTGCACCAGTAGTTAAATTTTCATTATTATTATCACCGTCGTGATAACGTAGCCGAGTCAACTCAACTAAAACTAAAATCGTCATAATCCATTATACACGTTTTTTGTAAAGAAAGGTTGACCAAAACATTCGGTAAATACGGTCGTTGATGTCACCGTCTTTCACTTACTATTGCTGAATGTTTGCGACGATTAATTTAATTTACGAGTCCTAAAACTGCAGCAACCAAATAATCTAGGAGGAATAAATTATATAGTAAATTGAATGTTAGTATGTTTATATACTAACATTACTAGCCATTAAACCAGGATGCCAATTGGCATAAGTTGAATGGTATACTATTGTTTATTAACCACACTTGTGAGTCAATATGTGCTGATCAAGTTGGATCTCTGCTGTGGACGCTATCAGTGACACTGACAGAAAGCTCCGCCGGATCTAAGGTACGACTCCGCATAATTGATCAAGAGTTTTTAACAACGCTCTCCAGTAGAAAGTGGAAATCGGAACTTCCCCTCAGACATTGAATATTGGCCCATCCTCCTCTGGACCGGGGAAAGCTTCTTCCGTCGCAGCAGACTCAGGATGTGGCAGTGACGAAGACTGTCCGGTCACTCAGAGATATAGCTAATAAACTGCCGTTAATTGGAGTAGAGAGGGACAGGGGAAACAGGGAAATGGCCAGATTCGTGAATGTATGATGCGGAGCAGTTGTACCAATTCAAAAGGTGGGTTTGAGTGGCTTTAGGTTGTGCATCTAAAGCTGTCTGATCTGCCTGGCAATAGATGGCCTGACAAGCGTTGACTTATATGGACTCTTTGTACCACAGGAACTTGGTGGATGAATCGTCCACATCGCGCCAGGGCCATCTAAGTATAACATGTTGTGATATATACTTCGATGGTCAGGGCCTAGTCAAATTGATCATGGGAGGTTTGACTGTACAGTACATTCATAAAGATCTGTAGAATAACTGTCAAGATGGGTTAGAGTACACATGAATATTCAATCCATAACATGTAAAGAACAGCATGTACATTAATTAAAATATAATCGAACATAATGAAGTGTGTTATACTTAATGCTCATACTGTCTTCATACTTTTTGATTTGGCGTATCCAATAAAAAAACAATGTAGATTTTTATTTTTCACAACCTTTCTGCCGATAAATGACTACTAAGCGATGACCTAGATGTACGTTAATTATCACAAGAACTTCTATCGAGTCAGAACCGTAAACATCGCGTCGGTTTCAAACCAAAATGGAAAACACCCTACTTTTGCATTCTTAAAACATTTCGAATAACTGCCAAGACGTGTAAAAGTATACATCAATTTCAATATTATCAAAAAATTCAGAACGGCAAGTGCATTAATTAAAACATAGCCAAACACAATAGCACACCCCAAACCTAGCTCTCTCTCGAGGTATCCAATCAGTGTGAGACACAGACAATGGTGTGAACATAACATAGAGATAAGTGAACTTGAGGCTCGCCACTCGCTTGTATTAACATATAACTGAGGAAAGCGCAGAGGTGGGAAGTAGGCTTGTAGTTTACCCAAGCTAGTGTGAGTGTGAGCGACCTTAACCCCACAATGAAACGCTAACACGCTGTACAAGTGTAGAAAGTCACCGACCTTGTTTACCAAAACTCAAATATCCAAACTGATCTGTAAAGGTTAACGAGAGCAATTCAACATACCTCGAAGCTATACTGTTTCACTTCGCAACGTACGAGTTACAGTTTCAGATAATCGCTTGATGAAAGGTTAGCAGTAGTTAACGATAATCGAATTGTACTTGTGAACGTCATGAGGGCTAGTTCAAAGTAACATAATTATTGTGCTTGCAAGTCACTCAGATACTAAATTGGTCAATCAGTGTAAGCAATGTTCAAAGTGAGCTGTTATCATATTTTCAAAAGGCGTCTTGGGATATTATATTTGATGTGCGCTGCACACGACAGAGCAAATAACTGGACTTAAAAAGACGTATGAGACTATAAAATAGTACTTCACAATATTGTACTACGGATTCCCTGTCATCATAACAATATTTAGCTTGTTCACCTACTACGTACTCGTTCATTCTAAAACATATTTCATTGAAATCATATTACCAAAATTGCAAAATCCGCTAAAATCGCAATTGTATTCTCACGACTCTATTCTCACGTTGACTTGTACGACCTTGCGCGAACAGAGAAAGAGAAAAAAGCTCAAATATACATAAATTGCGTCTAGTTTATTCCTCATGCTTGGTTATGCTTCCAAGGTGCAATAAATCATCTCGTACATAGAATGGAACGACTTGTTTGTTGCATGACGAGGAGCAAACACTCGCAAGCGTTACAAATAGAAACCAATTTAAGTGGACGAAATTCAGTAGGTTATAGTGAGCATTTCTTGTGGTACATAAATTAAAGTAAAATGGTCCTATCGTAAAGCATAAAAAAACAATCGACCAGACGCCTTCGGTAAAATCGATCGTTGATGTCAGGACCCACCAGCTTCGGTAAAGTAAATGACTACGTCTTTTTTCATCCATCATCTTGCTTACGCGAATCTCTTAAGAAAATACCTTATAAGATGTTTGGTAGATAGAATGGTCGTTACTCCGTTAGATATAAATGCAATAGTTGTACGCCATGTCAAGCGGCCTGAGAGAGGACGATTGATTGGCGAATGTGAGGATGCGGTAGAGGAGGTCCAGGTCCAGATGGCAGAGAAAGTGGTCGATGTGGTTGTCTATACTGACCTTGCCTCAGAGATGCTTCCCCACACTATAGTTTCAGTTTCACTTCCTTGACTTGACACTGACCACTGACCAATGACCACACGTCCTGCTCAATGCTCACAACACCGCGCATCTACCGCAAACATGATAACTACGAGCTTAGCCGGCAAACAAAATTGAACGGCGTTATTTTTTATGAAATCACAACATACAATAAGATAACAAACAGAATTTACTCCAAAAGGATTAGTTCGAAAGAGATTTAAAACAGATTAGTTAAATTCATTATTTCATCACAAAGTAACTGCACACAGTTATTTATAAAAATTCATCGAGCAAACAACAATTTGGACAATGGGTCAGAAATGTTCTTGGCGCAACTGAAGAAATGGTAATACATGGTCCATATTAAAAAGGTTATACGATTTATGCCTTAGGTTTTATCATAGATAAAACATATAGATTTCTCATCCTTATGGAACAGCTGAATTTTATCGTTAGTTCTGTCCTGTGCACTGTAGAGGTCGTGTTTTGTTTACAATTTTCTTGTTATTTAAGTAATTTAAAACCCTGTTTAGCCACAATAACTCATCCAAATCCACTAATAGAAACAAAATTTCCATTAGTGGACATGAACTAGACACGAAAAACGATCTTCAAAATTAACAATGGAATGGGAAGTCTGCTTGTGTTGGTTAGTCTATGGTTATATGCAGTTTTCCAAGCATTCAAATCTCTACCTATCGTTACACATTAAACGCCTTTGGAATTTTCAGAGACGGAAAATTCTAATATTACATCAAAACCCTCCTTGAACAACTCGGCTACGTAAACTTCCCAATATAACTGCAAGACATTTGGATAACATGGGGGGGGGAGTGCTCTGTGTATTGCGAATGTAAAGAGAATTTAACACACTTTACCTTAACCTTACGTACTTTAAACACACGTGAAACTTACTTAAAACAAGTCGTGAAACGAGCAATCATACGAACAATTTACAATGACACATTATTAAGTTGTCCCTTACTTAATATGCCTCGACAAATCTTTAGGTCTACATTCCGACGAATTGGACCATAGAGGCACAAACACACACAACGTCGCTAGTTTATCGTAAAGATTTACGATAATCATAATCAGCTTAATCTGACCTTCAACGACCACTGGCCATCTCAAGTACTAGGACGATCCGTACTTTCAGTGACCGTGAAATTACGATATCATCAGCTGTATCTATCAATCTCAATGCCTTCTTTCGTATCAGATTTTAATGCCTTGATTGGGAAAAATTATGATGAACCTTTGGAATCAAGGCTGCAATATATCTTCGTTAAACGACTGTTTTCCAATTGATAAACTGTAATTATGATTCCACTCCCGTGAATTTAATAACTTTAAATTCCCTTAAAAACATATTGTTGGAAAGTACACTTGTTAAAATTGTATATTCCATTAGTAATTTTTCATGGGCTTCACGCAATTTTTTTAGCTTTTTTAGCCAGAACTATACACAAATGTGCATAGCAAATATGGTGACTGGGAGTTCTGGATAAAACAACGAAAATGGTGAGAGGCCTTAGGAAAAAAAAGGCGTACGATACCAGTATATCGTTTGTTGCCGTTTTGGCAACTAGCTTCGGTTCTTCTGAACCATCGTCAGGCCTCAAGGTATCCCGAGGCTAAACAACTCTCTGATCATGAATAATACCTCACCTGAAAGATGCCATTTGAACACAATAATTGTACTGTATAACTAACTATTATCCATCGACATACTAATATTTTACGGTGGGATTCCAAGCTGCGGCATCATTCAGAAACTTATCTTACACAACCAAATTGATTTCATACAAGTACACACATCAATGCCTAATGATTCTTTGTTCAACTCACTACTAAGTGATCTTATACATTTAATATATTCCAATGATCACGCATGCGGATAAAAACAATCATAAGAGTGCATTCGTGAGATATATCACATTTGTAAACACTTTATACGTTGGATTGATGTGGATGCAGAACTGCTGTTGTCTCCTAGAGGCCAGCATCCAGCATCACATAGTTACGTCAGCTGCGAGTGTGTCGCGTGTAGTCGTAGAGCTGCGGCTGCGGCTGTGGTGGACCCGCTAGTTGCGCAAGCATAATGCACGCCTCTGAGGTTCGCGACAAGCTGCTATTATTTCCTGCGGATATGTGATCTAATTACGTACGTCTCACCGTCATTAACATATCCTGATCTGCCGTATCAATGGCTACGCTGACGCTAGGCCGATGACGGGCTTTCACTGCTCAATGGCGACGTTATGTCATGCTCTAGCTCTAACTGGAGCGGTACGTGGTCCGAGCCGCACGTGACGATATAACACCACCTCCACACAACGCTGGCAATCTTGGATAGCTTTGAGAAACAATATTATGAACTTAAATTAATAATCTAGTAAATGATCTTATAAGTTATACTTTTAAGGGTTTAAAAAGTCAACAATCTAATTTTCAATCAGACGTGTTTTAAGTCAAGCAAAGAGCACAAACAAACACGTATATTTAAGCCAAAATACATTATTATTTCTATACAACGACGCCGATTCAGCATTGTGCGTAGTTTTGGTAATGTTAACTAAACGGTACCGTATTATGCCAACAAACTTCCGAAAATTCAATAGCAATACAGTAAAATTGATTAGATCTTAAGGCGATAACATTACGATGCTTGATTGACAGAGCAAAATTGTCTACGTATCAGCTATACATGTATAAATAAATAAACTTCTATTTCAAGTACACATTATGTTGATCGTTTATCTACAAAACATCAGAAACAATGATACAACGATATTGAGTACTTGGTAAAAGATTAATGATTTACTGGAGTTTGAGCAAATAGTTTATCTGCGCAAATGCCATCAATACAACGTAAGGTTTCTAGTTCAAAGCAAACAAGTTAATTGATCGAAATGTTAGCCGGAGATGGAGATGGAGATGGAGAAGGTGAAGTAGATAGATGTACAGTATTGTAATGGATCCGGCATCGTGACCGAGCAATTCACTCTGATTGATGCTCCACACCTGCTACGCTCAGAACACAGTCAACACACAGACACACAAACACACACTACCAGGGATGTGGCGGTGTAGCAAGCGTGGAGGTAGTGACACATAAACTGATAATCTAAAGATCCTAACATCCTAGCTTCGGGTGACCAGTATCAAAAGTAAAGTAGGTATCGCTCTTGCACAACAAGTACGTTTAAGGGGTAGATTTACAGTTCAATAAAAGCGGGATTGTTTATTGCATTAGAGAACAAAAGATTTGCATAAATGTGGTCCTTCAGGACAGTGATCAAAATCATAAGTGTATTGAGATTAACAACACATGAATGTAGCCTAATGGTATTTGACGAAGGAAATGTGAAGGAAAACGCACAGCAGTAACAAACAAATATACTAACGACAGACGGATTTAAAGATGAAAAATTATGAAGCAATAGCCAAACGTAAGTTACTTTAACTGTCAAACTTGGGCGCGTATATTTGTGATAGCATTGTGTTTGCCAACGTGTGGACGTCGCCAGAAGATGAACGATTCCATCCGCGCATTTGGTTAGCTGTTGTGTTGACCAAACTCACCCGAGTCCAGCTAATTGTTCATGTAAACAAACATTAAAATGCTATTCAATGGATTATTTGGGACATGATTAATAAAAAACGAATATTGTTCCGAAGAAGTTCCAAAATCAAAAATTAGTAACCCGTTTTCAGGTGAGTAAAAAATAACAATATCACATGAAAAGTATCTGTAAAATCACCATCTTGTACATACGTGTACATACAGGGTTGCCACCATTAGTGGGATGACAAAAGTCATGCATGCAGGATTTAAGGTTTTCATTGATAGCTTACAAAAATGCATGGTCGATGTGTTTGTATAATTTTAACACAATTGCGTTTAGCTGATTTCAGATATTTACGTTAAAGAGGCTGTTTCTTTGTGTGTTAATATTGAATAAAACTGTCTTACATGAAATCCAACTATTTTATAGTCATTTATAAATATACATTCAAAACCAAGTTGAAAACAAAACAGGCCCAGCTTTTATAATGACGAATTGGAGAACGATTGTAAAATATATTAAGTCTAGGTATAATTCAGTCTTTACACCGGAATAAAACAAAAATCCCGCTCACCCAGTCGAAAAGTACTGTTTTATCCCCCCACATGAATGCCATGAAATATCCTGTATTCTGGTTTATTTAATTACACAACGTACTAAGGTATTATTGGATTTATCACAGACTATAGACCAAAGGTCTTTCATCTGTGGTTTTATCCAAAAAGCTAAAAAAAATCAGGCGTCAGAGTCGGAAATTCCGTTTTATTACACGCCCCGTCTCAATTCCGTGCATGGTCTAAGCTTCCGTTTTTGCGATTGAAGCCCCTATACCCCTTTATCCATACGCGGCGGTAGGCCTGCTAATGATTTTTTGAACCATATCCAGTCCTCGGAAAGACTCATCTTACATCTGCATCTAACCTAAAATGACTCGGAGTGAACTAAGCAATTGTTTTTGAAAGTGAAACATGTTAAAAAATCATCTCCTAACTCTCTCTTGGTGTTGGTTTTTTTCTGAACGGTTAAATTAATATGAAATATTTCTTATTTGGCAAATTTAATGGTACTGGTTAAAAATATTTCCTGGTTTTGAAAACTCATGGTCCAATGGAGAAGTTCATGCATAATCCAAGCTTTTCAAGGTTTTCTTGGCTGGTGTCAACCCTGTTTTAGTAGGTACTATCATCCTAGTATCATCCTACCTTCCATTTTGTACTAATTATTTTTTTCTTTCATCATTATTTTGTTTCTTGTTTCGACTACAATGCAATACGGTATTTTTTTTTCTTTAGTCATTTCCTAGTATTGGCTAGATTTGTGTACCATCTTGTTATTTTTATGTACTCTTTTAGTTGAGGGTGTCGTCAGATTTCAGATTTCGAAACGTCATGAAATATTAGTTTTTACCATCGAAGTGAATAATTTCTTTGAAATTTCCTTTTTCCTTAAAATAACATGAACTATGAACTCGCTATAACAAAATAATGTCCAAACAAATTAAAAATTTGAATGATAAAATATTTGTGCCAGGAACAGCGGTTCCAAATGTCAACAAATCAGTAGAGTTTTGACGATGAAGGAAGTTAAAACACTTGGTGAATTATATCGGCCAATATACGATGGCTGGTGTTGCAAGCCGCATGATACCTGAACTAATGGCGATTTGATAGTGTTGGGAGGTAGGCCAAGTTCAAGGCTGCAGAACAGAATACTCGTAGATGATAAGTGTGAAGGATCCGGGACCGTCCGTGACGAGCGAATAACACGGTGAGCTCATCTCGGTGATAACTTGTACTGGTTATACTGACATTGACATTGGATTATCTCTAACTTGGACTATCTCAACCAAGACTCTGCTCATTTCTATGTGCATTTAGTAACCAACAAAAACAAATGCTTGAAGCCTCCTAACCATGATGAATATTGAAACCAACCCCTTCCATTCTGTTGAGGATTTATTGCGTTTACCAAAAGTTTATCTGTAAGACCAAGTTCAGGGGCGACCTTGAAGTGTTGGGTTATTGGTGGTACAGTATTGAGGTTGGTCGATGATTTGCTGATGATGGCTGCCACTTCACGGGGGTCGCCTCTTCATCTCGAGGCCAACAGAAACAATCAGATTTATATGGGACACTAATAAATGTTTATGTCTGTTAAAGAGCCGTTTATTAATAGAGCAGCCAAGACAAACGGGCTTCGACATAATGACCAAGGACGTCTTTACTGTATAAATTTGTTAACTACTAAGCTTTGCTAATGTATAAAAGTCTCACTACGAATTAATCTGCAACATTGTAGTATGACCATTTAAACGTCAATTTTTCTGTCGAATCTTAGGTAGCTTGAGACCAGCTGATCTTTATCAGTAGCAAAATGGTATAATTTCGTTCATTCCACACTAATTTTTCAACAATCACGTGCGTCTTACACTCTGCACCTGTGTGTGTCGCAATAAATTATAATCTGATACGAGACAAAACAGAACCTAAATAAGCCTTAATGCATTATAATATAATCAATCAGCATGAATGACTTAGTAACCGGAGTTCTCAGAATTGCTTCATAAGCGCATCGTAGCAAAATGATACAAAGAGAAAATAACCAATAAAGGGAATGGATGTTGGATGTTGTGCAAAGTGCTAATGAAGAGTCGTAATGCGGATGTTTCACCAACTGTTACAAACAGTCCGCTGTACAAACCCTCCTAATCACCCGCCCGCTCACCAAATATAGACAAACCAATCAACAACTTAATGTACAACATATTTATCTACTACCTGCTTTTGTCGACAAAATAATAACAAGTTATCGACTTTCAATCGCTTGAGTAATGTTAGACATTTTTCAGTTTGTGAATCACACCCAACGTTTGTGGAAACTAATTTTAAAACACTATTCACGCTTACTCCAGCCTTGAAAACGCCCGGAAACACCTGATCGTTTGGTTAAACCTAACGTTTACTTGTTTGCAGCATTTCCCATAACGTCATCATTAAATTCAAGACGAAACTAGCTTTATCACAGATCATTAACGACCAAAAAATCTGATCTAGTAGAAATGTGTACGTATAATACAGATCCTTATTTAATTATATCATGTAAATTATTCACGATAGTTTAAAATTGAAAGTACTTTATGATCATGATTATGAATCTCCCTAAGATGGCATGGCCAAATGATGCGCGTCATAGAGGGTTTCAAACATTAAAATATACGTGTTCAATGCTAATATGTGTACGTACAATCGTACATAGGGATCACGGGCTCAATCATGTCTGTCGTATACACAACAAACACAGATAAGCTTAATTTGAGAATTCATCGTGTATTATCAAATGAATCTTGTTGATCGGTACAAGAAGATACTGTTATTCGCAACACCCGCAAATACAATAAAATATTATTGAAAGAAGTAATCTGGTTCAATAGGTTAAACCCCGTCACTCTTTCCAAAAGGAATTATTTTCAATCCACGAAAAAGTAGACAGTCAAATTAAGTTATAGTTTTCGATGGGTACTGAAGAAATTTGTCTTGGATGATGGCGTGCCTTGAATGTTAACCACCAATCGTGAGTTGTTAAGTTCAAACAAGATACAAATTACAACAATCGAAGAGGAAAATGTGTACAGATAATGAGTCATATAAACTAATATGTATATCTAAACATTGCATTATTTGAAAAATATTATAAATGTAGCAATAAGTGTAGTTGATTGGTGTGAAATGTAATTGCAATAATTTACTTTTGCAATAGGCATTAGGGTATGTACCAACAGACAAATCTCAATCTATAGACATTACCATCATAATTTGTTGGTCACTGAATAAGTTAAACGCCAACGCGATCTTAATAATACGTTACGTAAAGTAGCATTTAATATCATCGCAATTAATTAATAAGATTTTTTACAGAATGTTACTGCATTATTAATTTTCTATTTGATTCTAGCTTAAATATAATTTGGCACTTGAATCACACGTAGCACAGCAATTTAGGAGCAAAGAATCCATTCATTCAAATTCCTGATATATTACAATTTTATTCATCATATGACCGCTAAAATAATTTAATGTTAAAAATCATAGACGGTAAGATCGAATATAATGTTAACGTGCCTTATTGATTTACATAGAATGCCATTCTATTTGAACATTATAATCCACAAGAAATAACACGCATTTAAAAATAATAATAATAATAATGATTTCATATAAGTTTTAAAAGAGAGAATGGATTTATTTAGGTTATCTAGGTTAGGTGGTGATTTACTTGATGCGGTATGTAGTGTTGACCTAGTGATCGTAGGTCGTGTAAGGTTAATGTAGTGAGCGAGTGAGGAGCGAGGCAGATGAACCGGTCACGACCCAAGGCCGGTCGGCGACCTAGCCTCTGCCTCTCACAAGATCACGGCCTCACACACACACACTCATCCTCATCTCCATGTCACACGGAACTGGGGAATACCCAGCTAGTAGCTACACTTGGGAATGTCCCATGCAAGGTCAACGTCGAGTTTGGGAGAGTTTACGAGCGACGAAAGTAGACGGCATCTAAATCATCATTAGCCATCCAAGAAAGTCAGAAGCACTCTGCAAAATTAGGTTTATTAGTCAAAAGTGGAAATTCCTGAAAATAACTAAAATATTGGCAAGTGGGTGGGATTCCTCAACACTCATGTCCGGGAAGATGCAACCTTTCTTTGGGTAAAAACATGATCCTGTATCGGGGAAGGAATGTTGTATCGAATCCATGGTGGGTTAGAATAGTTGGACAATATAGAGGAAATGAATCAGAATGAAAGCAGTCTGCAGTAGTGTAGAGGTAGAGGACAAATGAAGCCTGCCATAACTAGTGTCACAGTCGAGCGGTCTGCCCGCGGACATGACGGTTGGCGCTGTTGGATAATATAATGGAAAACGTGAGAAAACTCGCCTACCGCCTCCGAGCCTCCCAGCCCCTACACAACATAAACTAGGGCGAACTACAAGGGAGACGGACAATTGGTACGCTACGCACCATTTTACTTCAAAACATATTTTGTCAGAACAAAACTAATTTAAAAATACTTTTAAAAATCAATCATACGGTAATAATAAATTATAGCTCTCTGTGGCGAAGGCGATCTTCACCATAACCTCATCCGTATAACTCCTTAGTTCCAATAAGATCTTCTTCATGTGAACATTGTCAACCTTGAAATATTTTATGCATTTCAAAGTAAGTTATACTGCCTATGTTTAAGAAACAGTTAGTAACTAAGCAAACAATATGACTGAACAGTAACATAATTCTGAGTAGGGAATGAATTGAAGGGAGCCTGAGGTAGGACGATTGAGAGTGAACTGATTTTGCCTTTTCACAAATTAACTACAAGACCTCGGTAGACTACATTGCCCTTGCAGTTATCCGATATATGTATTATGTACGTATTCTCATAATAATGCTTTCTTCAATTTTGGTTTGGATTGGAGGAATATCCGACGAAGCGCGGCCATTATAAGACACGGATACGTTTTATGTCCAACTATGAAGAAATAAATTACGTTAGTTACGAGACAAAAGAGTAAAATTTTGGATTAACACTTAAGATAGTTTTAATTTAAAATAAAAAAAGATTAATATGCTAATAAGTTTCAAGTTGCCCCAATCGTTTGTTGTAATCGCTCAGTCTTTTGCAGTGACGCTTTTAAAGCCGGGCCCAGGGGAGCAAGAGGTTTTAGGTTTGTAGGGCACACATGGAAGGGAAGAATTCCCTCACAAGGCATAGGCCTATAGGTGAAGAGAGGCGCAATTATCTTTTGGGTCCACAGCCATAGCGCATCACACGCAACCGAATCAGATCATTCTCGATATTATGAATCTAATAATATCTAGCTTTATCACAGATCATTAACGACCAAAAAATCTGATCTAGTAGAAATGTGTACGTATAATACAGATCCTTATTTAATTATATCATGTAAATTATTCACGATAGTTTAAAATTGAAAGTACTTTATGATCATGATTATGAATCTCCCTAAGATGGCATGGCCAAATGATGCGCGTCATAGAGGGCACACACGCGCCCCAAATATTGGGGAATATAGACCAATAATTGTTGTATGGTTGATGTATGGTGACGAATGGTGTATATTTTTTATTACTGTAGTGCGTACAATTATAACCATTTACAGAATTTATTTCCTATCTTTTATATTTTCACCAAACACTTTAATACTGAAAATTATTTTTCAACATTATTTTCAATATACTGACTGTAATTGTTTAGTATTTCAAACTTTATTTTTTGGAAATTCCACTGCACACACATACTCAATAAACCTGTCCAATGCCTACCTTTCATGAACACTAAAAACAGGCTGATGATATTCTACTAGCTAGAAGAGGATTGAGTTCAGCCCACTTGAATTCAATATGTAGAGTGAGTCATAACCTCCGTTAACTCCCTCATTTTTACCATTTTAATTTTTTGCCAGTCTTTTACTTTTCATCCCACATTATAAAACAGTAATAACAAACTAAAAGCTCTATTTACAACATGTGACCCAAACAAAATGTTTTCAATATGTTTTTAGAATAGAAATGTTTTTCCACAAGAAGTTGCAGTTGTAAACCTTGTTTACAGCCTTTTTTTAAGTTATACTGGAGTTCACATTTTGTTGGGAACTCTGACTAATAGGGTTCGGAACTGGCCTTAATCAGTGAACTCCACATTTATAGAAAATGGTCCGGTCTAAGGAACCAAAACTGTCAGCTTAATTTTTAATTTAAAGCCCAGTACACACGTGTTATTCGGCTCGTCAGAGCAGTTGGTTTGAGGAACTGAATTGGCTCCCACACAAACTATTCAATTTCGGGCTTGAGCTCACTAACTAAGTTTTTCAATGGTTTTGCATACAAAATGTTCACCATGGCTTGTTCGCGTCATCATTAGTTGTTCTTCTTGGCATGATTGTGTGACGTGTTTGTGGGTCAGGCCGAAGTGTGGAGTGTCAGAGTGTGGCGTGTAGAGCAAGGTCGAGGAGTGCAGGGTGGTGGCTGGTGGGGGTCTGTGACTGCGGCGCTACCTTCTCTGTTCTCCTACAGTCACAGTGCTATAGCTGTAGCTGGTCCAGTCTGTAGCTGTAGCTGTGTGTCTACAACAACATGTAGTTGTGTGCTGTGCCGTGGACTGTGTGTGCGCGTTATCACCACCTCACTTGGATACACACCCACCACCCAGGTCTCCTCTGCTTCATTATCTTACTTAGCAATAGTCGTCACATACAATACTGTACTACGATATCAGTACTGTATTGACACCACTAGACAATTCACGTTATTTAATTTCCTAAGGAAATTCAGTAGACCTATAGTACAACAAACTATAAATCTAAATTCATCTTGGAATAGCCTCCGAATCGTTAAAAAATCATATTTATTACTTAAAGTTAATTTTTCTTGTGATACTATCAATCAATCATTTTTTTTAAGTTCCGGTGAAAACAGGGTTTTAAACACGTATAACAATTTACAAAGGCCAAACAACGACGACCTCAAGTTCAGTGACTGGTGCTTTTGGACTTGAGGACTCGTAGTACGAATTTGCTGTTGTCATTAGGACACAAAATAAACCTTGCATTGAAATATATGTAGTTTGCTCAGTTCTTCGAATACAATTTGTTATTAAAGTACACTTGTAGCCGAGACCGATGTTATTTACATCGTTGTCTCGTGTTATCAAAATGTGAAATTATTAATGAATGCATTTAAATAAATGAGATAATTAAGTTAGGCCATTGCGAGAACCGAGAAACTCTATGGTTTTGCCTATTACTCTATCCTAAGGATTATGTCGATAACATCAACAGAGTGATGATATCATAAACGGTTACAACTATTAAGAATGGTAGGCTAAAGACACTAAAATAACAGTTCGTCACGGAATAGAGACATATTATGATAAATCTTGGGTTACATCCAACATTTGTACATTTACACTAAAGAACCACGGACAACAGACTGAATTACTATTCACATTTCGATTGCAATGTAAATTAAATATTTTATGCATTACATGTCCCTTTATATTTGGAAAAGTAATAAACATAATAAACTTTAAACAATGTTAAGAAAATACTACAAAGTACTCTTTACTACAAAGTAAAGAATAACATCAGACAGAATATTAAAATAAAAAAAATGAATGAATATACGTTAAAAAAATTAGTAATATCACCCATTGTCTCAAAACAGATTATTTCAAAGTCAGCTAAATTAATTTTAACGTGCACACATAAACCGGACTCAAGTTACATATGATTAAAAATTCGTCAAAAGAAGTTCAAGAGCAAAATGATTATTTGGGAACAATGATTAAATTATGGCAATTTCTTTGTACAAAAAACTGAAAATATACTTTTTAACTCTTTTAAATTAATTTAAATTTAAAGAAATTGAATCATGCTGCAACTTAACAAAACTCTAATCACGCTTTGTTGACATTGTAGGTCTAATTAGTGAATAAAATTACGTATTTTTAACATTAGTTTGCAAAAAAACTCCTATTCATCACTTCAAAAGGCTTTGTAAAAAACGAACAATGGAAAAAGGTACATTAGTCCTCACTCAATAAATAAAAGTAAAGTAAAATGTTGCGATACTTTCGGTGACTCGTTTTTAGTTTTGAAATTTCATCAATACCTTTATTTAATGATTATCGTATACTTTATGAACCACTATTAATCCAATGTCACGAAATTGAGGATTGTATTTGAAAATGTTGAATTAAAAGAAAAAAAAGTCCATTTTAGGACAATCAAGTAACGTAAAGCAAATATTTGTGTCCTGGTTTATATTCTTCTAGAAACATCCATACTAACATGGGTACTAAATACCTGCTATAAAATTGTCATTTTTATCAACTGAACTTGTTCTTGTTGTTCTTCGTTTATATAGAAATGTAAATTTACATTTGCTTAAAATAAAAAGAATTTAGAATTTTAACACCGCATTATCAATTTCAAATGTCGTAACATAGGCTCGATATGGTAAACATTTACTTCCATAATAAAAAGTGTACCAAGTCGTATTTGCTATGTCTCTTATACTCGTAAATTGTGCTATCAATTTCTTTAAATGATGTAATATCAAGTTACCTAATAAAACGAAATTTTCAAGGATACAGTGTTGGCTTCAATTTAATATATACAGGGTGGCTGGTCATCAGTGTTACAAAAATTTGTTGGTGTAAGTACAAAGTAAATGCAGTATGATGATGCATATCAAATGTTCCAAGTCTAAAAATTAGCTTCTTACAGAATTATTTTATGTTTTTCAAAAATAACTATGTTTTTAAAATTAATACAGCCATTTCTCAATTACCTGTAAATGGATTTGAGTAGATAATGTTATTTTCGTGTTCTACATTAAATTTTGAATAAGAATAATACAAAATGTCAGAGGATCAGTTGTAAAAACTCCATTGTAAATAGATTCAAAGATAAAAATTAAGATGTTTGATAAAAATTTAAAAAACATTGGTCAATTGCATTTGTTCACACCCTGTATACAAGAAAGTGTCGGAATATGTTAAAAACTGCGCCATTTTTTAAGCTATCCAACCATGTGCTACACCATTGAGCTTTATGTCTGCGTATGTACGCTTTAGTGGTTTGAAGACTACGAAGCATGGTGTCTTTAACATTTAAAACATAGAAAGCCGGCATGCAAAAGTTGTATTTTTGTTTCAGCTTGAACAGTAAAACAGTAAAAAAGTTCCCTGTTTTCTGGCAATCTAACCACTAAAACAAACAAAAAATATCTAAACCTCAATAGTGTAGCATGTGGTTGGAAAGCTTATAAAATGGAGCAGTTTTTAACATATTCCGACACTTTCTTGTATACAGGGTGTGAAAAATGCAATAGACCAATGTTTTTTTAAATTTTTATCAAACATCTTAATTTTTATCTTTGAGTCTATTTACAATGGAGTTTTACAACTGATCCTCTGTTATTTTGTATTATTCTTATTCAAAATTTAATGTAGAACACGAAAATGACATTATCTATTCAAATCCATATAAAGGTAATTGAGAAATCGCTGTATTAAGTTTAAAAGCATGATTATTTTTGAAAAACATAAAATAATTTATTGGGAAGCTAATTTTTAGACTTGGAACATTTGATATGCATCATCACACTTCATTTACTTTGTACTTACAACAACAAAATTTTTTAACACTGATGACCAGCCACCCTGTATATATTTGGTACTGTATATTTGTTTGGCAAGTATAGGGACGACAATATGAACTCTATAAGGCTATGTATTATTTGTAACAATCGTTTATCCATTATCAGCAATAAATATATAATATATTTATTATAGCAATAAACATATTAACAAGTGATTTATGTAGAATACATAGCGTAAATCAAATAACCGATGAACTATCTCCTTAGTACATAAGTCGCATGCAAAAAAATACTTTACTATCCACGACTTGGTATCAAACATTAGTAGCTAAGACTATACGATGGACTATGCAACTGATAACAACGTGGTGACTCGAGACTGATTTTATCACTCGGGCTATCAAACTGATAACACAATTTTCGTGGACGCATGACGACTCGACGATCCGCTTGTATCACTCAGGTTGTAGAACTGATATCACGACAGCGACATCGGGTTCGATAAAGCAACAACAATAGCAGGTATGTACGCGGGTGGTGACTCAGTGACCCACTTGTACCACGGAGCTAGGGGTCCATTTACATACCTCGTTAGTCAATTTGAGCCCGTATTGTCTTGCGTCGCCAAATTAAAGGTTATTGCCGCTTTAATAAGCAGTTTCGACACGGGTGTGGTGCTGGAGTCTGCCTGGCTCTGGAACCGCTCTTGTTACTGTTTAAATAAACGCTTGTTTGGAACAACAAACAATACCTCTCTGCATTTCAATAATGACCCATTCAATTCGGCTGCTCTTTTGTTACTTCACACATTGTCCGAGTCAAACAACATAATTTGTTTTTGAAGCATTTAAAAGTGTGGCCGTAACAAGTTAGATCTTTAGGCCTTAGAATTTACGAGTGGTAATTTTGTGTCCAATTGGTCGTTACGCCTGAACGACCATCGTTAGTGTTAACTGTTAAGAGTAGGCTACTCATAATGCAACTCTCAAATTAAATACACAAACACTTAGAATTTTTAGTTTACAAACCTCCACAATTTACATTACAGATGGATGATACAAATTGTAATATCGATGAAACGTGTAATTAAGTCACTATTAATGAAGTAAGTCACTCAGAAGCACGTGTGTTCGATGTGTAAACAACCCTCGTGTGCTACACACATCGTTGTGTCGCCAGCAAACAAGAATTTTCCTTGAAATCAGCCGCAAATTATCAATTTGTCACAGCGCGATGGCCGGAACAAACCCGTCTCATTGCACACCTTACATGGCCGTGAGTTAATTGAGCAAAATCCAATTACTCTAGTTTCCGCCGATTTGCGCGACTAACCACACAAGTTGCACAAGTCCCGCTCACTGACTGTTCCAACTTCCGCAGCTGGCGCGGTTATGACCATCCTTCGGAATACCATTAGCTGACATTAACTGGGACATAACTTACGGTACATGAGCAGCTATGAGGCTACGGCAGTGCAGCGGCTTACCTACCTGAAACAAGGTTACGTTGTTAGTACATCTCACAACACAACAAAGTCACGACTACGACTACAAAATGTAGAGCCCGGGAACAACAATAATACCACTCAAGAGTGGTAAAATAGATTGACGAATGTAATGATACCTTTAGTAACTAAAATAAGTGAATTGGTTTCAATTGGGTTGGTAATGACGTCATCAGTATCAGTATTGCCAGGGCAGTGTAAATTCCAAGTTTGAACAAAATGATAAACAACACATCAAGGTCAATTGTCAACTCGTGGGCTTTCCTATACTGAATCACTACAAGTTATGCAAGTCCAGATACAGAAGTGTACTAGTAGCACCTCCACAATAGTTTGTCAATATATATATTCAAAGCAAATGCGTAAAATAAAAACATCTAACAATAGGGTGATACAATAATTTTCGAACTAGCGTCAAAGTACACACGGAATATTTTATGCATAAAAATATGGCAAAAGAACACTTAGAAGCTCGGTTAAATAGTTACAACTGCACGAAACCGACGAAACTTAACAACGTCCAAATGGTTGTCTCGTCCATAATACGCTATTATAAATAGGCCACCGAGATTGAATATATTAAAAAAGTGTATTATACGTGTTATGCTCCTCAACTAACGTGTGCAGCGTATAATCGTGTGGCATAGGTGTGGAAAAATATTGAATACAATGACAGCGAATTGGACAGAACACGGCTGAGAGTCCCAAACACACACGCCTTCAGTCCGCCAGGCCGTTCAGGTCTCTGGCGGCGTGGGATTAAAACAATAAATTACACAGATGTATGAATACAAATGTTTTATTTTAACACCATTAGCGACTGATTTGCGTGAATATTAACCAGCGTACTCGGTCTACTCTTTTTTTATTCGCATTTATAATTGGAAAGTTTTTACGCAATGCTCTAAGGTGTTACAAAATGGCGTTTGTATGTTCAACTTGTTTTCTTAGTTCTAAACAGTTACCTGGCTAGTATTTAAGATCCTTGTTGTCGAAACCTGTACTCAAATGTATACGCGTTGATCGCAAATCAGTCTAACACGGTGTGGCATGCGGAACATTATTTGGTCGTTTACTTATTGTCGCCAGAGGTGACCCCTGTCAAGGTGAGAGAGCAGGAAGTGGCCAGGCCATGTCCAAGTCTGCGCTACAGAGCTACACACACCACCTCTGCTCTACTTTGTGGTGTAGTTGTGACGTAACCTCACAATCAGATCACTATCACTATCACCGCTATAGCGGGCGGTGTAGTGTTATTATCAGGTGTTTCTAGTGATCTGGACCAACCAATCACCCTCTAGACACAGAGCGATATTGAATCACAACCAGGTTATATGTCAATTGTATTTTGCAAATTGTTAATCGGTATATCTAGATAGTATAACATAAACATACAACGATATCTAACAATATATTGACATTTTAAAACGACAAATTCCCGGCAAACCAGGACACAATTCTAATTGTGAAATACAATTTATATTCAAGACAACCACCCACGAACCACTGGTCAGTGCCAACTGGCAAGTTTGAGTACTGTATTACTAATGCCAGGAATCACCAGGGCTACAAATAACAAGTTTATTTGACCGATTACAGCGACCCAAAGCCGAATATGAACACAATGTTCTGTCAGACGTCGCTGACGAGCAACCAGCACAATAATGTTCTAGTAGGCGGCTATCATCACATTATTGTTGATTGCAGGGAATGTCTCTGTAACGCCAGACTGCTAGATAAGGTTCGATACTGAAGACAGTCGACAACCTTGGTGTAGCAGATGGGTTACACTTCCACACTCAGTAACTATCCTTAGACTTGGAATAATCACCAAACTATTCGGAACAAATCACTATTATTTATGCAAAGCGCATGTTATTAATTGGTAACAAGAGGTCCATTCGTCGTTTAGTATTTGAATGCCATCCAGTACCGGTACTAATGACAAGTCATTCAAAACTAAATATTCGAATGTTTGAGCACCAAAAACACAGCAGCATTCAGCAATGTTAAAGTACAATTTTAAAAACACATATATAACCACACATGTTCAACTCAACTCAAGATTGTATTTGAATCAAACGCGGTCCCCTGGCGAACTAGATTTCCAAATACGTAAATGAACGAAGACAAGAATGAGTGATGAGGTGCGACTTCCGCGGTGAGGTGTGAATAATTCAAGGCCCGTGGGTTGAGTGGCCGTGATAGCGACGTGCTGCTTGCGTCACAGTCACTAGTGTTGGGCAACGGCACACGACACACTACACGCCGCACGTCGCACGCGTAGCGATACAATACAACAACAATACATAGATAGATAGATAGATTAGCGCCGCAGGATCAAATATACACCCATCAAGTTTAAAACTGTAGTATGAATGACGAATGGACCAGAGGCAGTTGATGTTTATGCCCAGTGTCTGCATGGTCGGCTGAGGACCGATGGCCTGTCCCGTTCCACCAGACTAATCGGTGATGGAGGGAAAGTAAACTGTACCAACTCGGCTGCAACTTTTTCTCTTTTGTAATTTAAATTCCCGCCGCAAAGAGATGCTTATTATCGTTCTGTAAATACTTTGTGATCGGCGCCGCAAACTGCTACTTGGATGGTTGTCAGACATCATTAGAAAACTGGAAGGATGTCCCAACTAACATGGATTTATAACAATGCATTTTCATACAGATGCGGTGAAATTAAATCGCGAATAATAGTGTTTGGATATCTACTATATGAATCACTGAATTATGACCCCACCACAACTCATTGCCTAAAGTGAGGCAAAGGTGAATGAAGGATGAGGGTAATATTGACATAAGAGCTTTGAAGCTATTTTCACGCAATTGATTCATTATCTATTATGATCAGAGATGTTAGTGATGGGTAAAAAAAGTAATGAATTAGTAAGTAGTGGAAGCGTGTTAGTGAAGTCCATGGCTGACAGACAGGGCAGGGGATGATAATATAACCAGATTAGTCACCACCGTTGGATTACGACCAGTTGTGACGTGGTGACAACAATACAGTTTCGAGTCTTGTGCATGCGAATTAAAATGTCTAACGAGTTTGCGGCCACTTAAGAGGGGATCAGAACATACAAAATGTATCTCAAGATTAGATGATTACTATTACAACCAATTGACATACCTTACATGCCTAATCCTCAATCATTGTAAACGCCGTCTGTTTACAAATTGCATACATATATTGTAAAATGGTGTAATCGGTTGGGAAATAATAAATAAATTGAGATATGGACGAGACTGATGGTATTTTAAGCCCAAAAAGAATGTAGAATGGAATAATGTGCCTTGAGCAGTTTTTAAAACTGTGTTTTCATGCAGGAAAATTTTAAGCCCTGTGATTAAGGGCAACTGAGTCCAGTTCCGAACCATCAAAAAGACATTGAATTTTCTTAAACAAACTGGCGACGATCTTTCAATTACTAGGCAAAAACCTACAACAAATCTAAATTTTTGTTAAACATGTTGAAATATGGAGGGAGGGCAAGTATTGTACAAAAACAGCATGAAATCCTGAGGGGAACTGGCGAATGATGACAGTTCGGACATGATCCATGGATGACGGACGGGGCGGGGGATGATGATATAACCAGATTGGTCACCAGCGCTGGATTACGACAAAGAGTGTCGTGGTGACAACAAAACAGTTTCGATCCACTTGGTCAATCGGGACCGGGCGCGGTCGCTGACAGACGTTGGTGTCAAATCACCCCTAATCTGGCAAACACTCTACAACACAATGAGGTCACGGGGAACTGCATCGAGAATCACGTTTACTTATGACAATAGACTTCTTTCTTCTGGTTGTGGTTAGTTTTGTTAAGTGACCACAATATAAACAAAACAACTTTCTATTACAATCCGGGCCAAAGTGTTACGTACACGAACAGCATTCACAGATATTGTAAAATGTGAACGGTATTTTTTCCCAATGCAACAGAAACAAATTTAAAAAACACATGGACCAAACACTTGAATTTACAACAAAACGCCTAAGGTTAATAAGAATAGTTACCCCATTATTATTTTTGAAAATATGCATTTAGTAAATATGCAAAGAAAGTTTGTATAAATGAGTCGAAACGTAACCTTACGAATTTCAGTGGACACTTAGGAATTTGACGAAAGCTAAAAAGCCCGTCCTATACAAATACTAGTACAGTAAAACCAATACCAGGAGAACTACTCTCTCTTTGTAGAGAGTGGAAGAAGAGTCAAACGAACATTTGTTAAAATATAAAGTTGGCCTATTGTAGGGATAAATTATTGTTATTCGATGTTATTCAACAACAACTAATCTAGGAAATGTTACCGAGGCTGAGTTAAGGGGTTCGGTAGTTACTCAGGTGGTGTATGGGGATGGAAGCTGGGCCAAAGACTGCGTTGTCGGGCGTCGAGCAGGAAATTTTGCGGAGATTGATTTGGAGGTTTGGTAGTTAAACTCATGCGGTGTATGGGGTTGGAGGCTGAGCCAAAGACGGTTTTCTATGCCTCGGTCGTCGCGATTAAAATTTTCCAGAGGTTGAGTTGGAGGGTTTTGTAAACTCATGCGGTGTATGGGGTTGGAGGCTGAGCCAAAGACGGTGTTCTATGCCTCAGTCGTCGCGATTAAAATTTTCCAGAGGTTGAGTTGGAGGGTTTTGTAAACTCATGCGGTGTATGGGGTTGGAGGCTGAGCCAAAGACGGTGTTCTATGCCTCGGTCGTCGCGAAGGAAATTTTGCAGAGGTTGAGTTGGAGGGTTTGGTAAACTCATGCGGTGTATGGGGTTGGAGGCAGAACCATAGACGGCGTTCTTGGCCGACGCTCAGGAAATGTCACCGAGGTTGAGTTGGAGGGTTTGTTGATCGGACACAGGTTGTGTATGGGGTTGGAAGCACAACCATAGACGGCGTTCTTGGCCGACGCTCAGGAAATGTCACCGAGGTTGAGTTGGAGGGTTTGTTGATCGGACACAGGTGGTGTATGGGGTTGGAGGCAGAACCATAGACGGCGTTGTCGGTCGTCGCTCAGGAAATGTCACCGAGGTTGAGTTGGAGGGTTTGTTGATCGGACACAGGTTGTGTATGGGGTTGGAGGCAGAACCATAGACGGCGTTCTTGGCCGACGCTCAGGAAATGTCACCGAGGTTGAGTTGGAGGGTTTGTTGATCGGACACAGGTGGTGTATGGGGTTGGAGGCAGAACCATAGACGGCGTTCTTGGCCGACGCTCAGGAAATGTCACCGAGGTTGAGTTGGAGGGTTTGTTGATCGGACACAGGTGGTGTATGGGGTTGGAGGCAGAACCATAGACGGCGTTCTTGGCCGACGCTCAGGAAATGTCACCGAGGTTGAGTTGGAGGGTTTGTTGATCGGACACAGGTGGTGTATGGGGTTGGAGGCAGAACCATAGACGGCGTTGTCGGTCGTCGCTCAGGAAATGTCACCGAGGTTGAGTTGGAGGGTTTGTTGATCGGACACAGGTTGTGTATGGGGTTGGAGGCAGAACCATAGACGGCGTTCTTGGCCGACGCTCAGGAAATGTCACTGAGGTTGAGTTGGAGGGTTTGTTGATCGGACACAGGTGGTGTATGGGGTTGGAGGCAGAACCATAGACGGCGTTCTTGGCCGACGCTCAGGAAATGTCACCGAGGTTGAGTTGGAGGGTTTGTTGATCGGACACAGGTGGTGTATGGGGTTGGAGGCAGAACCATAGACGGCGTTCTTGGCCGACGCTCAGGAAATGTCACCGAGGTTGAGTTGGAGGGTTTGTTGATCGGACACAGGTTGTGTATGGGGTTGGAGGCAGAACCATAGACGGCGTTGTCGGTCGTCGCTCAGGAAATGTCACCGAGGTTGAGTTGGAGGGTTTGTTGATCGGACACAGGTGGTGTATGGGGTTGGAGGCAGAACCATAGACGGCGTTCTTGGCCGACGCTCAGGAAATGTCACCGAGGATGAGTTGGAGGGTTTGTTGATCGGACACAGGTGGTGTATGGGGTTGGAGGCAGAACCATAGACGGCGTTGTCGGTCGTCGCACAGGAAATGTCACCGAGGTTGAGTTAATTAGACCGGTCGTGACTGTACTGTAGACTCTCTCTCTCTGTGTCTCTCTCGCCCTCTCCCCACCTTTTCTAGCGTGCGCCGCTCTACACTCTATCACTTAGGTAAAGTGTCGCCGCGGGTTTTCGGACCGCCACTAATACAAGAAGGCGACGAGGAAATGGCTCTACATTCGTAGCAACATTTTGCCTTAATATACGGGTTGAGAAACAATACACAGCAAAGGAAACTGATGCAACCCGGGCGAGTTCATAAAACAATGTAGAATAACGCTATTGAGACGTACAGTTTTGTACCAAGGTACATACTACCACTCAATGTACAAAGTGACACATTGAAGCCCATAGGCCTACCTTACGTCACAACCCCTAATCCCGCAATTAACGTCGGCGCTGTCCAATCAATCAATCAACAATGCGGCTCGAGGCTAAACGCTCCAAATCGGATTGAGATAAACGCTAACGGAGCGCAGCAATAACTCAGACTGGCGGGCATTAAGCAGAATGGAGGTTGCGTAAGGTTTATGATTGATGCAAGTGGGCCGATCAGACAATGCGGCGGTGAGTCGAGTAGTGTAGAGCGGCCGTGTACGGGGACCACGAGCCACGAGACACAGACAACGCTAATGTCATGAGCTAACGACGGCTAACACGCCACTAGCAATACTGAACAAAACACCGACCACTCACACCAACCGTAGTCAACATAGAACACGCCAAGTTACATACATTTATCAGGTGTTTGTTGATCTTACGCTCGATTGCTGTAAATAGCAATCGATGATTGCTGCTACTTGCTGATAAGGGGGCTCAACTCGGTGACTTTTCACCCAAAGACGGTATCAGTGAATGGCGAGTGTGAATGAAGTGAGATGACTCGTGAGGTTTTGTTACTGACAAGGACTAGCTGTTTCTAAAATCATGACCATTTATTTAAAGCCCAATTAACAAGAATAGCTGAATCTAGTATCGAACCGTCGAAAGTTGCTGACTTTTCTCAGGATCTAACCGGCAATCTGTTGATTACTAAACGAGTACTATTAGCCGTCTTCCCAGCTATGATGGCAACATAAATTTAGCCTGTTCTTGGGATGTAAAACCTATTCATCTAATTTCGGCCCACCCACAATCTACGGAAAACCTCGACGAAACCTTCCGAGCAAACAGTAAATGGAAGGAAATGCTATTAAAAAATCTGTTTTAAAATTGCACATAAACTATGTCCCTTGTATGAACCGCACTCGTTACTGTATCGGGCGGTGAGGTGTAGTCAGTGCAGCATGGGGAGCATGATAGGTCAGGGCCGGAGCAAGGACGGCGACATAGTGAGGCGGGGCGTGGTCCCAAAGTTCCGTACTGTAGGCTACATTACACTACGACACGCAAATACGAACGACAAAAACTATAGTAGATAATATCACGTAAATTAACGCAATGAATCATTAAGCCCCGCGCGCACTGCGCCGTCACGGCCGTCACGGCCGGCCTTTTCCAAAAGTCGTTCCCATGTAATGTAATGGAGGTGCGCGCACTAGGACGGCACGGCCGTCACGGACGCCACCGCCGCCACCGACGTCTGTCAGAAAGTTCGGAGGAGTGAATCTCAGGACAATTCCGCGGCGTCCGTGACGTCCGTGCTGTCCCAGTGCGTGCACCCCACGGCACGGACGTAATTTGTATACGTAAATTTGTATCATGTCTAGAAAGACTCTCCTCTAGGTATCGAACTAGACATTCGAACTTTTCATGGGTCATGCTAAAGTACTGGAAAAATTTGTCATCGTCCTCTACAAGATTGGGGAATAATGGGTGAAATTCACCAAAACCTAGTCGTTTTATATTTATATTATGTATCCAAAATCTCGCTTTCCTCAACCTCTTCTCCTAAAATTAATCCAACTACCACCACGTATTCGTCGATATCCATAGCTCCCACACTCTCACTGCTCACAGCAAAACAACTCAATTGAAAAATACATCAGTCCAAAATGCTGTGACGGCCGTGACGGCCGGCCGTGCCGTCGCAGTGCGCGCACCCCCCCTGAAAAAGGCGGTGACGGCGATGACGGCCGTGACGGCGCAGTGCGCGCGTACCTCTGACTTCTTCACAACACAAAACTTTTCTAGGGGCATGTTCTCCTCTTTCTACTGATCCCTCGACCTGATTATGTTGTGGTCGAACACCGTGCCATGTTTCCTGCCTCCACTAGCACTGCTTGCACAAACCCACCGTCATCAGATAACCAGCAATATACATATGAATAACTCCACAGCTTCCCGCCACGGCGACGACGCTGGCTGCTCAATGCTCACACCGTCACACCTCGGTCTACGTGTCCACAGTCATTACGATCGCTAGATTCCACCGAAAGTAAAAGTAAATTGATGAAACGACGATGTAACTTGGTCCTCAAATGCCACCCACATAACACGACCAAGACCGGCTACAGTGTGGATTACGATACAATGTTGATATAGAGACAGTTGTGTTGTGTGACATTTATAAATCTCTATACAGTACTTGCTTGACTGAAACCATACCAAATAGTATTTGTTTTGATTCGCAGCAACATTTTAGTCAGCTACGTTGCTTATTATTTTACCCTGAAAAATTGTAATCGTCGATGTCAATATAGTAACCAATAAAGAAATAGTATTTTATGGAACGATCGCGTAAAAGTAGAAAATAAAAGCTTCTACGAGTGTCGTTAAGACTATTTTACGCGAGTTGCGTACACAACTTTACCTGCGGTTTTTAATTACTAAAAATCACTACTCAAAACTTCTAAGAGAGGATATGTTTTCGTTTATAGCCTCTCATTGACGCAACCACTCACTGCACCAATCACTAAATTGCTGCACCAATCGTTAACAATTAAATTGGTAAACAGATGATTAGTTGAAGTTTGAAGCATTACAATTTACTTCTTCTCTCTTAATCCTTGAACCTAATTGGTCCGTTACCCGTGTTGTTAAGTGAAAACTGTCAATTCTAAGACCTGAACTGAAAGGCTACTTTAAAAATGGTCGTAGGTAAAAAATAATAAAAATTACCATTATTAACCATATTATATACATACGAGATACAGTGTTTTAACACGCATCGGTGCTAATAATAAAATGCACTTAGTTGCTTAGGGTATTTAAACCCACATCTGAAGTTTTAATTAAGAAATTGTATTACACTACGTAGTAATTAAGTTTTGTTTCCAAAACTAATTCATACAGCAAATCGAAACAGTAGAATTATTCCATTTCGTGTTCTCTCCCTGTTGCGGCGGGGTGCGGTAGGGCAGGGCAGGGGGCAAGACGGGACCGTGACCTAGGCGATCACAACCAGGCACAAGGTCGACTCATCTCACCTCTGCCTGCATAATAATTACGTATCGTGACTCATCTCCCACAGCCATTCACTGCCACTTTCTACTGTGCTATCTGGCATGACACAATCATCGGTAGTACTATATTTCGATTTTATGAATGGCACTATACTGCCTAATGTTTCTGCTTTAAAATTTGTTTAGCAACAATTTCATTTTATATTTATTTATGCAGGCACAATTATATTTTCTTACGTCATTTATTATTTATAACTAATAGTCATTTGATTAATATTGGAAAAGGTGCAACAAATTCTCATATTCAAAATATTTACAGGAAATAATAGGGGATGTACAGTAGGGTACATTTTATTCATTATTTTACAATAAAAAAACATACTAAACCAATAGCTCCAATAATAAATCCGAGCTTGTAAACATCAAGCATGAAATGTTGTTGGATAGTAATATGAGACACATAAGAATTAAATTTTGTTTTGTTTATGGTAATGGTAATACGTTATTTTCGCCACACAACTGGACTGTTTTTATTGACTTTCCAAGCAATCATTTAGTCCGGAAAACAGCCGTTTACCACCTGCTTGATCAAAAGGGATTTCATTACGTGGTAATGAATTTTTCATCACTCTGTATTCAAAAGTAGCCCATTTCCATACAGCTGAGATCTTTGAATATTTCCATACGCCAAATAGTGATCAGCTGACTTTTCTTGACATAAACATTTCTTTCGTTAAATAAACATTACTTTCGCTACACAAACAATACTTATCATTGTGGGCCTAGCAAAATGTAAACATCAAATCATATTATGTACTTAGTTTTTGAACATAAATGTATTTTTTTAATAGCGTCAAAATTCTTCACCTCACAAACCAAATTTATTAAGCAGAGTAAAAAATACAAAAATACACACTATTGTTCACACGTAGGGGTTACTGAACTTACAAATCGTGTTAATACACAATTTTCTTTGCTCATAAATTTTAATATTTAAAATATACTTAATTATAAAGATGTAGGCCCTAATCACAAAAAAGTTTGGAATACGTAGTCTAATATTCCAATGTCAGTAAGTGGTTACAAACGAAAACATACCCTCTCGGAGATGTTATGAGTAGTGATTTCTAGTCCTTAAATCGGTGGGAACGTATCACCGAACCGATTTTGACAGTTTTTCTATGGTTAGGTTACTTTAGGGTTGTAATGGTGAAAAATATTGTATGTCACTCGTCCAGAATTTGTTTACCGGACTCGTATGGTAAACCCACGCGAGACGACCACACTTGGTAAACACCTACTGTATTTTCCTGACTAGTAATGTAATATACTATTACAACGACACCAACACATCATGGTGTGTTGTTAACTGCTATCACATAGAAGGAAAAAAGTAGTACCAGTACTTTACTTGTCTGTGGTGCCATTTCATTTTCAATCTAAAGTAAATAGAATTCCCAATGAGAATGTTATTTAGTAAGTATGTAGATGTATTGTATGTTATGGTTGTTGTGGTATGTTGTGGCTCGTAACAGTGGCGCAACTAACTAGCCAACATCAATTACTGTGTAGAAAGTGAACTGGAGAGCGAGTGAGTGCACAGGCTAGATAACTCAGTAGGGTAATGACCCTTGAAACTACAAAACTGGACTGACCTACAATAATAACATAAAAACACCATATTACAACCAGAGAGATGACAACTCGAGCCTGACAAACACATCATGACTTGATTTCTGGCACGGTATTTCTTTACATTAATCATGGGTATTTTCAGATGGGTCGGACAAGCCTAGTTTTGTTCCTGTTGGTCTTCGCGGTCCTTGCTGCTGCTAAGGAGTATGTCCTGGAAGACTTGATAGCTGAGGAGAGCAATACAGACAATAGACGGGTCATCCACAATGTTGGTGAGTTTAGTATGTAACAAATGAGTCGTCAACAATGTTGATATGTTTATAATCAAATAATGTAACATAATGATTTGAGAATGGTATTCTACAGATTTTCAATGCAGAGCAAATAAATAACGACTATTTTGGGTATCTTCAATGGCTTTAAATTATTCTGTTAACAGAGGATTTTAAATATTGAATTTTATAAATTTTAATATTCAATATTGATACTTTTAATCTAAACAAAGTTCTTTACCATTTCATATTTAAAATATGATATGCTCTTATAACAAATGTTATGTGTTTAGATTTTTTTATTTAACTTGAATTGTTCAATACTCCAATTTATACTTTAATGAGAATACTGTAACAAGTAGTATACTATTTACAGTCAACATATAACATATGACTTCAAATTTTAGGGGATGACGAAGACCATACAAGAGGTAAGAAAGTGGTGCGGCAAAGCAGGGTCGAAGATACAATAAGAACTGTTCAGGAACCTATCACTGGACCCGGCTTCAAACAAGAACCTAACCAGAGTGAAGCTGTCAAGGACAAGGGTGGAGGGAAGAAGGAAGAAACACAAGATGATGAGGATAAGAAAACCCTCTCTCAACAAGTGGCTGATGGAAAATATGGCCTAATACAAACAGAACTCTTCAGTAAGAGGCCGGAGAGACCAGGAATCATCAGCTATGAGGTCAACCCCGAGGTTCCAAAAGATAATGTTAATAATCTTGGAGGCTTAAGACAAGAAGAGATTTGGCTTGCAGAAAACCATTTACTTGTTTTAGCTGGAGGCAACTTTAAGGATAAAAGTCTTGATCAATCTATTTGGCCTCCAATTGACAATTACATTGCACCACCTAGACCGGTGAAAATTCCAGCAAACCCTAAAGTACCTCCACCATTTCCAGTTCAACTCAAACCAGGTGGTCCCGTGGAGTTCATCAAGAATGAAAACGGAACAGGAGGTCCACCACCATTCTTCCCGTTTCCACCACCAAACAATTCTTTTCCTTATCCACCACAGATCAACGGTCCGGGAAACTTCACACTGGGGAACGGCCCATATCTTCCTCCCCCGTTCCCCTTCTTTCCATCTCCAAACGGATCCTTGCCATTCCCACCACCAGGATTCCTACCCCCCATCCCACCAGGAGCAGCATTCCTACCTCCACCAGGAAACCTTACAGAAACATTCGACGAAGACGACCCATCTCTTTACTATCCTCCACCTTACAGCTTCTACTATCCAAAAGACAACAGTTCCTCAGTGCCACCAGGACCTTTAGTTCCCGGTATCGTCCTGCCTCCGCCGCCGGACTTCTTCGCACCATTCAAAAACACAACAGCATCTAAACCTAGAAGACCAACAACCAGGCCGTCCAAGAAACCTACAACACGAAAGCCTACAAAACATAAAAATGTACAAATCATAACTAGCACTGAAGATTCGTATGGTGGAGTTAAGATAAGGCCGAGTATAGGAAATATCAATATTGTTACAACACCACCTCCTCATTTGGTATACACTACCCATACTCCACCTGTGACTACCCAAGTATATACACGAAGACCAACAGTTCACACAACAACAGATAATTCACTGAATGAAGTAACGCCTCCAACAATAGTACATGCACTTCCTCCCAATGCAGTTGTCAAAGGATGGGTACCAATTCCTGCACCTCATCCCTACTATATCACAGGGGCGAGAAAACCATTCAGAAAAGTTACTACCACATTGCCACCTGATTACAATTCAGTCACACCCCCAGAAAACCAAGTCTATGGTTTCAAACCATCAGATTACGATTTGTCGATAACCAATTGGATTTACCCCAACAAAACCAAGACCTATACCCAAGATCAACAATTTTACAAGGTTAATACTGAGTCTCCTAAACACGACTTTTACTATGATGATATTTACTCAGAAAAGGGGCAATTCTATTCATCAACTGAGTCGCCACTGCAATATGATGACCAAAGTAGACTGAAGTCATTATTTTACCCAACAAATGCTCCGCCAGCTAGTACTATTTCGCCAGCTCATTTGTACAGGTCACATTTAGACAGTAGAGGAAAAGCTTTGAAGACGTATTACTTCTATGAGGAGCCCCACATCTCACAGGGTAAGCTGACAGATACAGACAGTTTACCACCTTACCCTCCAGCTTTACCTCAACCAAAGTTTAGACAATCTAATGCTCACACAATAACAGAGGAGTCATATGAAAACTCGGCAGCTAAACCATCACTTCAAGGTCAATTCAAACCATCTCCTTTAGACTATTTTTACCCTCAAGAAGAATATATCAATGTTCCGAGAGTTAATACACCATCTCCTGTTCATTATTACTATCCAGAGAGGTCAAAAGGCTACAGTGGTTATTCATATTCTGGTATTGCAGGAACAACTGCTAGACCCGAGACATCAACTAAGCCCCCTGTATATGAATATAGTTTTGCAATTCCGGGTTATGGTTCTGCTGTGCCAGGAAAAGTAGGAAATGGACAAGAAGAGCCGTATGCTTATCAGACAACACCCAGACCTTATCAGGAACCTCTGTTTACTACTGCTGCACCTACTACAACTCCTGCGTCAGTTTACAACACCAACAATCAATACTACACCACAAAGAGACCTCACACTACGCCGAGACCAACTGTTCAAACTGACAACCCATACTACGCATTTTTCACACATCAAGATTCAGACTTAATTGACGATATAACAAAGAAATATTTTACAACTTTTGGACAAAAACTTAATAAGGGAGAAGCAGTGACATCACCTCTTCCACCAATTGACGATGTGTCCAGCAAAGATGTATTCCCGCACACCTCTCCTAGGCCACAATATTATGAGACGGACAAACCGAGGACTAAGTACATCCAAAACTCTGGTTCGATACCAGGGAATATCTACTACTCAACAGCGGCTCCACCTATTCAAAGCTATCCTCAAAGAGTACCTTACCCTACACCGATCTACAGCCAGTTCTACGATCAGCGGCCATATTCATCTTTAATTTCTACACAAAAGCCAATACCCTTAGGATCAGATGTATTGGTGAACTACAAAGAACCTCTTCCACCTATCAATCCTGACGCAGAATTCATAGACCCTTCAACTCCTGGGCTGGCTAAGCCGGATCAATCGTTTATCTCGTACCGGCTCCCTGGCAACGGCGGTGGACATTTCTTCTTCTTGACTCCTCAAGTGGCTCAGCAGAGTCAGCAGTACTCGGACTATGTGTTCAGTGCGGACCGAGATCAGAGTGCCCCTTATTACAAGCGCAACGCACGCAGACCACAGACTCAGCGCAGAAGACCTTCACCTCCCAACACAAGGACTAAGTGAGACTGAAGATGCATTAAGACTTTAACTAATGGAAACATTTTATCCTTGAGATGATCTATTTTTTGGGGGCAAAAATCACTAGTTGGTAAAAATTGTGACTATTTTAACTGATGATTTTTAAAAGGAGGTAAACTTGTTTATTGAATTAAAAGTAAAGTGTGATCAAAGCTTGGATAAAATGTTTAGTTTTTTAAATCAATTTCACATTAACAGAGAGGCCAACTTGACAGCCGTTCTTGTGCTGTTGTGCTAATGTGCACATAAAACTGTGATATAATTGTTAAGTTGATTTTGGTGCAATTAAAGTGTAACAACAGACAAACAAATTGAGACTGAGTGTTGAGACAACAGTTCAAGTGTGTGTGTGTGTTGGAATATAACAACTCAATGTATATTTTTAGTAGAATATAGTTCCTAAAATGAGCATACTGAGTCCAAGACATATCTGCCATTTCAGGAAACTAGAACAATCAAATATATTTATCCTGAAGTTAAAAAAAAAATATTTTAAACATCTTTTTAAGTTAATATTAACTGAAAAGAAAACTATGGACAAGTATAATTTAATGTTTTTTAACAGAGTTTAAAGGCTCAGAAAAATCAATTAACTAAAATTATATACTGTGTGATTTATTTTTATATACATTTTACGTTTACAACTTTTCCAAGAAGGGTAAACCATTATTATTTATGTGTGAGAAGAACTTAAGTTATTTTATAAAAATGAGTTTCAGGTTTATAATAAATCGTCACTTTTAGTACCTACTGAATAAAATTAATAGGGAGGTAAATTTCATCATCTTTTAGAATATTAAAATTGATAGAACAAGTTTTAGAGCTTTGTATATGTCCAGTCTTTAATGTTTGAAATAAATTAAGCATATAATTTATATTCCTCAGTTTGCAATGCTTGCTGATTCAGTCAAGTTTTTTGTATGTTGTATTTAGAAACTAATTTTTAATTTGACAATTATGTAACTTTGAAGTAATTATGTAATTTATGAAGTAACTTCATGAAGAAGTCATTTTGTACAGTGTAAATAAATAGCAATGTAATAAACTTATAAAGTATTGTCGCTAGTATTTTCTTTTTTTACCTTTACACAAAATAAATACTGGACGAATTGCATGAACTGCATGAGCCAAAGCAAATAGGCTTAACAGATTAAACGTTTAGTTCATTTAGTGGAGTAAATATTACGACCAATAACAATTAAAAAAAACTAAACAGTTTCATTGAAGGTAATAAAAAAATAATATACAAAAAACACAGAGATTTAAAGAGTAACAATCAAAGAGTATTATGAAGATATGTAAATAACTAGTTGTTGAGGGTGAGGGCCAATTTCCTCACACAGACCTCTGAGTAATTCCCAGCCAACAATGTTCTTTCATCAGGCGTCACAATACTCTGGGAACCATACCAAGTGACTTCTCATTAGACACTTGCGACATCTCATCTGCATCTCATCATGTGGAATGTAATTGTACAGTGAGACAGTGGTCTGTCCACCAGATCTCTGTATCATCAACAAGATGGTAAGATGACTTGCCTGTGCTTCGCAATGGGGTATAAACACACGATTAATTTAAAAAGTCCTTTAAAGCCGCAATAGAAAACAACTGCCATCATTACCAATGATTGTAGAACACTGTGTATTTTCTTACATGGCCTGCCATAGAACTAATTTATACTATTACTTTGTTTCAACAAATGTTTATTAGTTGGCAAGGTATAAATGCTAAAAGAGTACCTATATTATTTAATTGGATAATTTTGATCCAATACACTATTAAGCTTCTGTTTGTAACTATTTTTATTACTGAGTAACATAATAATACTTTTTTATTTGTGTTCATTTTTATGAATGAACATTAAAAAATACAAACATACAAACAAACCATTGGATGGTTCTGAGCTGAATATTTTCCATTGGATTATAAATGTACGCTAGAATTTTGTAATATGAGTTATCTACTTCTGTTAATATACATCACAGTTTAGTTCAAAATTTATTTATATAGACTATAAACAGTTTTGTTAAGAAAGTAGTAATGTTCTAACTGCTTCTATAGTATGGTAACTAACCAATCAAATAATTTTCATAGACGGTTTTAACTTTTTAAACCCAAGAGAAAAGTCATAATGGATTTTCAAATAAGATACAAAAACAAAACAACAGTACCTACATAGAATTTCTCAACGTTTCACAAAGGTAATAGGTAAGATGGAGGAATAGGTAATGCTAAAAGTACATGCAGACACATTTGACTAGTGTTTAACTAAATAAATTGGTTTAAAGTCATATAAATGGTTGTAAATTTAACATTAACGATTCAAATGACCAATTGTAATATTGGTATAGTAAGGTACAGAACGGCACCAGCTTGCAGGTTACGACTAGAAAGAGGACAAAGAAATGAAATTGGAGCAAAGTAGCCACGCCCTAACCTTTCTCCTCAGTGTGGAAACTACAGTATCCGACCTTATCACCTGGCAGGCTACTGTTATCAACACTGATCTCCTGCTATATCCAGCTACTTTCACACTGTTTTAGAACATGTAGATCATTGGAGTTATCTTATTAAACAAAGTTACAGGTTTTAATTTGTTGTTATTACTAACTACTTCTCTTCACACACAAAAATTTGATGGATTATATTTGTGGTAAATTGTGACCTGGGGCCTTAGCCTGATTTCTGTCAAGACTAATCCAGTATATTTAATACAATTAGGTATTGATTGGTATTCTTCGTCTTCACATGGCTTTACTGAAAGTTATAACTGATGTTTTGTAGTTATTTAAGCCCATCTATTTTCAAACTATTTAATAATAATAATTAATAATTATTAACAAAGAATGGAAATAATATAGTCTAACTAGCTGACCCGGCGAACTTCGTATCGCCTAAGTTATAGGTTTTCCCTAAGACAGACCGATGGAAAGAAAGTACCGTTACGTTTAATTTTCAAGATGATCTCGTTCGCATCGCTCAATCACGTCCTGGTTGAAGTTCGTTCGCTACGCTCACTCACCTTTGGGTTGGAGCTCGTTCGCCACGCTCACTCACCTTTAGGTTGGAGCTCGTTCGCTGCGCTCACTTGCCTTCAGGTTAGCTCGTTCGCTACGCTAACTCGCCTCCTGGTTGAAGTTCGTTCGCTACGCTCACTCACCTTTGGGTTGGAGCTCGTTCGCTACGCTCACTCACCTTTAGGTTGGAGCTCGTTCGCTGCGCTCACTTGCCTTCAGGTTAGCTCGTTCGCTACGCTAACTCGCCTCCAGGTTGAAGTTCGTTCGCTACGCTCACTCACCTTTTGGTTGCAAATTAGCTGTTGTCATAAATGTAAAAGAAATAATAGTGCTACACCCTGTTGGTAATCCTTGTAACTTTAATGCTATTGAACATCATAGAACAGAACCAACTTGTTTAATTGAAACAGCTGTTAAGATTCATTAATTCCATTTCTCATAAGGTTAACATGGGAAACTCCAGAGCCACTGGGGCGGAGCCCTTTTAAGAATTTCGAAACGGGAAATAGTTTACGTCCGATTCGCATACCTACAGAATTTACACACCAAATTTCATAACGATCGGTGAAGTCGTTCCGGAGGAGTTTGCAGACAAACACTGTGACACGAGAATTTTATATATTAGATTATAATCAATATTAACTACTAGCTGTTACCCGGAGCGCGTTGCTGCGCTTAAAAACTATTATTTTAAATGGTAATTTGTTTTTTACGATGAATAATAAAAATGTATATCAAGAATAAAAATGGAATATTTTACTTAATTGCTAGTGGATAAACAATGCTTTTTTTTCATTAGGTGTATAAATATATAAGTTTTTAGGCGTACCTACCACCACGTGAGCATGCAACACACAATAACTTTTGAATCGTAATTTGCACACTAATGGGGGGGGGGGGGGTATACCATCTTGTTCAGAGTCAAAAGGAGTATAAAATACTAAATTGTAATCAACCTGGTTCTGGTCAATTTCGAGAATTTTTTTAATTTTTTATCTATGGGTTTTTATGGGGAAATCACCATTAAAAATAAAAATTTAAAAATAAAAAAAACACAGGGAGATAACATGGGTTAGTACCTACGGTAGTACACATACAAAATTTAATCAAAATCAGACCACAGGCGTGGTCTGTAGTTCTGTACACATCCACACAACAGACTGACAGACAGACACACACACACACAAACACACGGACAGACATCACTTTGTAAAACAACTTTTTTTGGGTTCAAGGGGATCCAAAAGGGATATCCACCAAAAACTCAAACTCGAAAATTTGGACAAAAGCAATACTTTCTGGATACTATGGTATAAGGGTAGAAGGTGAAAAGGATATACAGTAGACCCCCTCTAAACCAACCCTAACGGGACCAGACCTAGATCGGATAACTCAAAAGGTCAGCTAAACAGGAAATCAATAAAAACTTTTAAAAATTAAGTGTTATTCATTTGGAATTAAATAATTGTTACTCTGAAGTTGTGCGTGGATTATTTAAAAATTAAAGTACACTTATTTCCTTTTTAGCGAATTTCCCATAAAGGGAATAAGCTATTACCGTAGTACTCATGGTAAGACTTGGACCCGGGACCGATTTACTTTTTCGTTTTGAGGTCCCTAGAGGCCAAAAACACCATCCGTTCAAATTCATATATATATATTTTACAACTTAGGGGGATAATCCTTAAAAATATTAAATATTCCCTGATTTTAGGTTCTAACAAGTAATAGCTAAATAAAAAACCTGTTTTATCCACTTTCTAAAAGGAGCTGTATTCTTAAGAATTTATAACATCACCTACTATCTTTGTTTACAAATCAGAATAATCAAAATCAAACATATGATCATATGTTGGTTCCATACAGTACATTAGTTAATTAAACCAAAGTCTTTTAAATAGGGGTTAAATGTAACCAAAGTCTATTAAATTCAATTCGTAACACACTCCCCACCTTTGTAAATTGAGGAGTTCGACAACAATTTACAAACACTTAATTCATAAAGTCAGTAAACATCAAATACTTTAACAGTACAACAATTTGTATAAGACCATTCGTAAGTTCATTCTGGTTGTCACTGTAATAAGTCTAGACTAAGGTAATGCGATCCGTGCCAAGAGTCTTGTGGCACTGGGGGCCTAATATTCAGTGTCTTAACGGAGCCTTCTGGGAACCAGGGGTAACCCAGTCGTACGCACCCCTTACCTCTCTAATCGGGTCACTGGGGAGGTGGACTTAAATACCCGGTATTCGTGAGAACAATGTAGACAATCTGACCCAAATGGAGGAGGAAGGTCAACTGAAATCTGACGATGACGACAAGCTCGCAGAAACCGGAAAGGAACGAAAAACGACTTTCCAGGGGCGAGTTGCAAAGATGGAGGATAGCGGATGCTTAAGCCAAAGGCGAAAAGGTGGTATCCAGAAGTGAGAGGAGGCTGGTGTGGGCTGCCAAGCACCCTAACTCTGCTGCCTGCAAAGCCAGTTCCTCCGGGAACTAGGATGCTGGGAAAAAGCAGAGCAAGGGTGGTACCCCTAAAGCTGACTCTAATGAAGCCTCCAGGAAGAAAGGTGGAGGCTGTGCTGGCGCAGCCACAAAGGATTGGCTGGTCAAGCAAGTTCAGGAGCTGAGTCCTTTCAGGAAAATCTCGCTACGGCTTGCCCCAGCCAGAGACCTTGTGAAAGCTGTGAAGGTATATTTATGTGCCCAGCCCTACAAGGTCTGCGTATGAGATCCCTCGTACGAAAAACGACTTTCCAGGGGTGAGTTGCAAAGACGGAGGATAGCGGATGCTTTAGCCAAAGGCGAAAAGGTGCTATCCAGAAGTGAGAGGAGGCTGGTGTGGGCTGCCAAGCACCCTAACTCTGCTGCCTGCAAAGCCAGTTCCTCCGGGAACTAGGATGCTGGGAAAAAGCAGAGCAAGGGTGGTACCCCTAAAGCTAACTCTAATGAAGCCTCCAGGAAGAAAGGTGGAGGCTGTGCTGGCGCAGCCACAAAGGATTAGCTGGTCAAGCAAGTTCAGTCTGAGCTGAGTCCTTTCGGGGAAATCTCGCTACGGCTTGCCCCAGCCAGAGACCTTGTGAAAGCTGTGAAGGTATATTTATGTGCCCAGCCCTACAAGGTCTGCGTATGAGATCCCTTGGGAGATCAAAGGGAAAAAAAGGTCACCATAGTCAAAAGGCTCTCACGGTTCACCAAAGACCTGGGATTTGACGGAGAATGAGGATCTGTGAACGAGGGTGCACAATAAGCTGTTCTAGCTGCGATGCAATCCCATGGTAACTTGTAAGCCTGGCCCTCGATAAAAAAAAAAAAAAAAAAAAAACTGTAATAAGTCAAGGAACGGCTGTCCATAAGACAGTCACATAACACAGTGATGCTCGTCCTAAATTTTTCTGTAGAAGGTCCTTTAACACACATATTAACCGCTCCCAATATCCTCCCCACCATGGTGCAGCGGGAGCATTAAATTTCCACTTTATTCGTTGAATTCTACATTCCTCTTCAATTTGTATCCAATCTAAATCATTGAATAAGTTTTTTACTAAATCCAACGGGAGAGGGTCATCCCATTCTTTACTTTTATCCCAGGACCTTTGCAACAGTATCTTCATTGTGATGCTTACTGCCATCTTGAATCCAATGGGTTCGTAAATCCGCTGTACCGTGGAAAGTAGAGTACATCGTGTAAATGCAACAGGTTCTCCTTCAAACAGTTTTAGATTACAACCTAACTTGTCTAGTCCACAATTCCACTTGAGACCAAGAACATTCTCTTGAGCATCTGGATCTTTCTCGATTATTTCAAGATTAAGCCATGAATCAAACACAGAATCATAATCATCGTACTTACCAATAAGTTTCAGTTTTTTGGTAGTAGAACAAAGTCTCTTTTCTGCGACTCCCTGATTTCAGGTTCTAACAAGTAATAGCTAAATAAAAAACCTGTTTTATCCACTTTCTAAAAGGAGCTGTATTCTTAAGAATTTATAACATCACCTACTATCTTTGTTTACAAATCAGAATAATCAAAATCAAACATATGATCATATGTTGGTTCCATACGGTACATTAGTTAATTAAACCAAAGTCTTTTAAATAGGGGTTAAATGTAACCAAAGTCTATTAAATTCAATTCGTAACAATATATATATATTTTTAGGATTTTTTGAGAGGATAGCAGGCTTACCTGAATGGGAAAGAGTCCAAACTGGCACAGGAAACACAAAACTTTACACTATATACACAAAACATTAGAATATTTCACTGTCACTGACAGCATTTTCAACTAAGGAAGAGAGAGTTTTCTAGATGTCCAAAAACATCTAGAAATCTTTTTGGACATCTAGAAAACTCTCTCATCCTTAGTTGAAAATACTGTCAGTGACAGTGAAATATTCTAATGTTTTGTGTATATAGTGTAAAGTTTTGTGTTTCCTGTGCCAGTTTGGACTCTTTCCCATTCAGGTAAGCCTGCTATCCTCTCAAAAAATCCTAAAAATCTAGGCCCTTGTGCTCTATGCTACACCCTTATATATATATATATATTATATATATATATGTGTGTCCATTAGCGCAATAACTCAAGCAAAAATGATCCAATTTTGATGAAATTTGGTATAAACGTGTAAACCTACATTTATTCGAACGAGTTCGCGAACCAGCATGATCGGACTATGGGGTAAAAATAGGTTTTTCTCATTATGACCCTAAAAACACAAAATTTTACAATTTCTTTCCAAACCATTTTGTAGAGCTTAAAAAAAACAAATAATTTAGTATAATGAAGCGTTGTTGTGCGCCTAATGGTTACGGAAAAAAAATTGTAAATTTAAAATTCCCATGTTATTCTTATGGAGAATAAGTCAACTGTTGTAGTTTGCTTGTTTATGAACATATTATGATCGAATTTGGAAAATACTTTCATTTCTTACTACTAAACTATTAACATTTTACAACAAAAAAACACACTTTTACCCTCCCTGTTGCAGCAAACCTAAGTACTCGTTAAACTAATTCTATTTAAATAGGAAATAAATGTGATATTTTTATGGAGGCATTTTAGTGTAAATCCAATCAGGTTAATGGAAATTCACTTAGTCTGCAGGTTTGCTGCGGCGGGGGTATTTTAAGTAATTACAATAGATAAGTCATAAGTAAACCCGTATAATCCGATTATCGGTTAATGCAAGGTCGGTTAAAAAGGGATCTACTGTAATTGGATATTAGGCTATTTTGCCAAGTATGAGCAAACTCTGCTCAAGGCAAAGAAAACAAACCCTTTAAGAAGCGCAAAGCCTTTGTAAAAAATTCAGTCTGGAAATATTTGAATTTTCAATAGTTCCAGCTAGGTAACTATCGCGAGCGTCCGGCCAAGTCAGCTGACTGAGTGAGCAGTGAGACAAAGAATCTGATTAGAAAGAGATAGAGATGGAGCAATGCGGCCTCTGCGCGAGCGATCGTAGCGGCGCCACGCAAAGCTCATTTCGGGGACAAAATTCCAGACTGACTATTCTCCATATTTCGGGGGCAAAATTCCAGACTGACTATTCTCCATAAGCATTTCGCTTCTTCCTGAGGGCTCATTAAGGTAAAAAATCTCATTTAGGCTGGATTGTTGAATATGATGTACGTTAGATCCCATAACTAAATTGAGAAAATTGATTAATTGTTTCTCTCACCTGTATTTAATTACTATACAACAAGCTAATACATTTAATAACAAAATATCCTAAACAAACTTTTAAATCTTAATTCTACAAATGGCTTTTGAACAACCCTTTTTATTCTCTAAAAGATTTTTTTGAAATGCCTTTTATTAATTTTTAAGTATAGCTAGCAAATTTACCAAATTACTGTTGGATTTAGTTGGTTATGGGGTTTAATAACTTCCATTATTCCAAACGCCTTGCATTTTTCTTAACAATAAGATTATTTGGTTGTAATATTAAAGTATGTATTGTAACATGTCTCCTTGTGTGTAGTATTCTTGTAAATATTGTATATTGTATTAATTAACTGACTATGCTAGTTTTAGCAGTTTTCGGACATTATCAATAATTTGTATAAATTCACAAGACAATAAACACATTTCATTATTGGTAATCACTATGTAGTCTCTGATGGAAGAAGACTTGTATCAAACAACACTGAAAAGAAATTGTGCTCTCACCTGTATTGCTGAGGTGGTTTGTAAAGGTGGAGCTTTATTTTTATGGAGAGGTGGGAAAATTTGTTTATGCACACAGATGGCTAGCCTGTGGTGTGGGTCTCTTACGGGTTTTAAACCCACAGACTATTCACTAAAAACCTCTAATCTTCGGAAACTAGCCTGGAAATTTGTTGCAATTTACTGTAGGCGAGAGTTGAGAAGTCCTCTGAGCCCTGGCCTATTATAAAAATGCAGGCGCTTGCTACTCGACAGCTAGGCGCGCCGGGCGGGTTTCTCATGTTCCACGCGGCAGTCAGGGCTCATATCCACTTTGTTAAAACAAAAATAGCACCTGCAAATACTGTGCGGCAACATACAAACATTGCTGCATATCGCTCTGGCTCAAAGGACTTCTCAACTCTCGCCTACAGTATCAGAACTAGTTTAAGTTTGCTTATGCCCAGAGGGCTCAATCCGTGTCCAGCAATTCATTTCTTACCTGACCTAGGGCTTGGAGGCTCCAAAACAAAGATTTCAAATACTAATTTTATATGTAGGCCTACTTTGTTAAGCTTAAAGCATAGCAAATTCCTTAATTAAATTCTGTATTTTTGTGTGTATGTCTGTTGGTAACGCATTAATGTCCTTATTTCTCAGTGTTTCACGGAATGGACAAGAGCACCTTTGATAGTGAAAATGTCAACCGGAATAAAGTGTTAAAAGGTGAGGTTGATGTAGTACTTAAAATACGTTTAACCATTGTGGAAAGTAACTTTCAATTATAGGCTTACCTTAGGGCTATGGCTCATGGATCCATAAAGCATTTTTTAGTTTAATCATTGGATTTAACATATGGACCAACACGATCCGGGTGGCATTTAATTGCGAAGCATTTATTTTGGCTTGAACTGTCAGATACTGTATTTGCGAAGGTTTATATAAAATAGTTTTGCCAGCATATCTGCAAATATGCAAACCAACTGCTTTTCCTAATATAAGAAGGTTTCAACTGACTACTTTAAGATCCCTGTGCGTAAAACGGGCACACAGCTAGTATGCTATAAATGTATTACTAGGAAATGAAAAAAGAAGCTTAACAAAATTATATTAGTTTTGGCTGGGAGCACATTTCATCGTGGACAGCCGAAGGATAAGTATTCTGTGCCGGGATCACCTAAACAGTAAATGCAGTCGGGTGAACCGGACTTGCCCATCAAAAATCAGCTACGACTGATAATAGTTGTATGTAACAAGAACCTCGCCATACCGATATTACTTGCACCATTAGTTCTGCCTTATAAGTCTGTCCTCTTCGAGTCTCCTGTTCCCAACTATCCTGCCATTGCAATTGGCAAAGGCTCAACCAAATTCTTTCTTCAACCTTGCTCACACCTTAAAGCCATAAAGAAGCACTTTTAAACTGGACTGCACACATCAAGAGTCTTCTTTATAAGCTTACTTATCAGCAACACTTCCAAGAGCCTTTTATACGGAGGATCTGGTATTTCCATCCCAACTCTTATTATCCACCATAGCACCGGTTCTCCCACGATGGGAGGTGGAGATTGGGTACCAAATTTCAATCTTGTATCCCAGTCTCAAAGAATCTGAGTCGAGAACTTTCACAAGTTTCCCTTAAGAGCTAGCCTTGTTTTGGTTCATCGCCCTGCGGAGAACTTTAACTCTGTAGGCTGCTGACTTAGCCTTGAAATTCTTCGAAGGATCTTCCTTGGAATATCCCCCCCCCCCCCCCATTAATGCACATCTGGCTTTCAGACAAGCTTTCTGAACGTTCGAGATCCCAGTACAAGGGTCATTTGTCACAATAGAGTCTCCTGCACGACATTGCCTGGTTACAAGCCAAGTCAAATCAGTATCATCCTCAGGATCAGATATTTTATATTACCAATGCCTCAGCGCCAGCCTCAACAAGTGAAATTGGGTTCTCCAACTATCCCGCAAGATTAAATTGGTTAACTTCTTGAAATGCAGCTTGTCTGAATTCCATCTACGTGGTACACATGATGGTGCTCATGAAGTTTATAAAAATCCGATATATTGTAGTGAGGTCTTTGATGACTCTCAAGCTAGAGATCCGCCCTCATTCAGGAAGAGTGCGGACCTGGCAGTCCAGGATGTATTTTGCCCTGAGAGTTTGTAGAGTGCATTTCCTACACGACAGTCCTAGGGTTAATATTCCTATATAAGCGGTAAATCTTAAGAAGTAAAATACCAAACGGGCTCATTGGGGATAATGTGGAGTGGAGACTAAAAGCTTCAAGTCCCTCCCTGGTGCTTCTATGCTGTTTCGCACCCAAGATGTGTCAGTTGAGTCTGGAAACCACAAATGTGCAAACTGGCTCATCCTACTCTCAGGTGTATGAGATTCAGGAATATGCTGGCATATTATTCTTGCATTTAAGCAACTGTCATGTGCTGTTCTCTTCGGTTAGGCCATGTGATCCATAATTTCAAGGAGTTTTTTAGGATCTCAGGGAAGTCAGTCAAGGTCCCCACCCTAAGTCCTAAGCTCAAATTCATGAATGGTACCCTTGTCCCCAAAGCCCTTATTGACATTCCCAGCAAAAGCCAACATTTCATCATATTTCAAGAGCTTTAAGAGCTCTAGGTACATCTGATTTACTTGATGACAGTCTTTGTATCTTACGGTTCGGCCTTAGTCTTGAAGCTCCCCAAAACTTCAGCAATAAACCACCCCCTCTCTGAGGGCTTTATCAGTATAGCTTCAGTCCTGGGCTTCCTTTGTCTGGGTTTCTTTAGTACAGAGGGGCCCTTCCTGGAGGAGCAGGGCCAACTAGGAGGCGTCATCTGAAGGGTTTAGATCTTTTCCTCAGAATATTGGCCAACTTGGGATCCCTGATGGGTGAGCTCCTTGTAAAGGTGGAGGTAAAGTTTTATCATACATTAATTACTATGAGAAGAATAGAAGATTAATGAAATACTTCTCTCACCTGTATTGGTATCCTACCCCGCAGTCTCATACTGAGGTGGTTTGTCACGAAGATGGAGAACAAATTCTATCACACACCACTACTTAGAAAATTGATTAAATGCATCTCTCACCTGTATTGGTATCCTGCTCTGCAGTCTCGTCCTGAGGTGGTTTGTCGTGAAGATGGAGGTAGACTTGTATCGCACATCTCGCAGCACGCAGATAAAATGGATGTGATCTTAAAACGTCTTCTAGCCGCAGGAGTCCCACATAAGATCTTAATGTCATCTTTCGCATGCAGTATGTGTGAAAGTCAAACTGGTCTTCTATTATTTCTGAGAAGTGCTAGAAAGAAAAAAAAGTTCAAATTAGTGTACAAGTTTATTTTAAGGAAAAACTCTAGACCAGTATTTTGAATTGTAGAATAAGGAGAATAGGAGCTAGCTTACCTTGAAGAAGTGCAGGTAGGTCATAGACCATACAGAAAACACAATGCTGACAGTGTGTTCAGTGTCTCTTCTGTTTATGGCCTACCTGCACTTCTTCAAAGTAAGCTAGCCGCTATCCTCCTTATTCTACAATTCAAATTAGTATACAAGTTTGACTGAGCATGAATTTTTAGTGACATTAACAAGTCATCAATGAGGTGATGGTTGTGTTTAATGTAGGTTAAGTTTCTGAAGTACTGAGCTATGAGATTTTAACTCCTTTCAAAATCTCTAGATAGAAACCTAAACTGACAGTTTAGTGTGTTATGATTAGAAGCCCACAGAAGTATTTTGATAATTGACTTACAAATTAAGTCTACTCACTGAGGCTACTGATTAGTGACCTCAAGCTTCATCTAGTTCATAGTTTTACAGTAAAATTATATCATGGAAGTTGTTTTTCAGAATTTAATATCCTAAAAATGTTAATAATGTTTGTTTATGTTTACTTACCCTGTCTACTTCGTGGCACTTTTTTAAAGCTTCTCCCCACTTCTCTAACCTCTGGTAGGCAAGGGCACACTCTGTTTGGAACCACATGCATTGCATCTCATTTAGATTTTCCATTGCAGACACACCTTCCTAAAACAAATGGGGACCACTTTGATAGAAAATCCTTATCTTCCACCACTATCTCTGAAATCATTAATACAACTATGCAAACAAAGAGCTTGTCAATTAGCATATCTTTCCAATTTTTTTTTATCTAACTCCAGAGAATTTACGTAAAGTACAACAGATTCAAGTAAAGAAATGTGTTTGTACTTACCCTAGTAAACTTGGAACACGTTTCCTCAGCCTCTTTGATTAAGTTGGCCCTCAACATGTACTTGGCACACTTGGAGTTGATGTACCTATCAGCTGTGTCCAGACCTTGAGCCTCGTCTAGCCACTTGAATGCCTCAACTACATCTCCTGCATGCTGAAAGATGACAAAGTTGGTGTAATACAACTTGTGTATGAATATTTAACCTCAGAAACTTTCTCTATCAGATAAAGTTTAGTTTACACAGTAGCCCTAGTTGTGTGGTATTGGCCAAATGCATTCAAAAGACATATCTACCACAAGCAAACAAGTTAATTAAACAAAGCAAATCAAATCTAATCTTTATTCATTATTGATATTTACATGAATACATTGAATAGAGTCAAATCTTATTTTCTAATTACTAAGGGATGTAACAAGAAGATCATAGAGGCCTAGGTTTTAAGGAATTTTCTAAGGATAGCAGGCTTGCCTGGATGAGGAGGAATAAACTGTAGCTAAATAAGAAACACAAAACATTAGATTATAACCAAAACTAAAGTATTTAACTGTTACTGACATCATTTTCAAAACATTTTTATTAGAGTCAGTGACAAAGAAATATTATAATTTTTTTGTACCGTATATTGTACGGTTTTCTGTTTCTTGTGCCAGAGTCAATTTTATCCCATTCATTTAAGTCTGATTTCCTCACAAAAAAACCTGAAAAGTTTATTATTTACTTTTTAATGAGAGTCGCGCATCTAGTAGCTAGCCAGCAATAATAGTTTTTTTTTGTCTAGGCTTATATCTCTTGTCATGTAAAATTCATGATATAGATTTTCAAAATGTATCTTTTAGTAAAAAGAACCGTAGTGGTTTAGATTATCCTACAGAACATCACATCACCGACTTTATAGTTTTCAGAACTAAAAAAACACATACAAAATACTCCCTGACTTTAGCCACCTTCTATACACTTAACTGGTAGGCTATTGGTTGATGCCAGCAAAGCCTAGCACACTACACTGTATCTCAGAAAAAAGTGTTCCCTAATTTCTTCTGTGTGGTAATGCAAAGACAAACGTCAAAATAAACAGTGCAGTGACAAAATAAGTGATAATTATCATAAACTAGGGTGAGTATCAAGGCTATTTCAATACCAACGGCTTTGCACAAGAGACGACAAAGATGCTTCAACATGTATAAGGTTTGACTAGCTGAAGGCTTAATTTGTAATGCATACCTTGTATATCCTGCCTTTGGTGACGAAGAGCTCTATGAGTGTAGGTGTGTGTTCAATGGCTGCATTGATGTATTGCAGAGCCTTGTCTGTGTTGCCCAAGAAGTCCCAGTGTTGTGCCAAGTAGTAATATACCCACAACAGAGCAGAAGCAGGCTCCTTAGGCTCGTTTGTTTCTGTACAAAATTAGTTCTCATTGGTCTAATTTGTTAAATTAATAACGAGAGAGTTGAGTAGTAGAAGCTGATAAAGGGAAGTAAAAGATGAACTCTTATAGGGAATTTTTCATAAAGAAATAGGCTATTACCGTAGGTCTCATGGTATGACCAATTAATTGTTTTTCTATTATTTTATGTCCCCAGAGGCCAAAAATACCATCCTTTCAAATTCATATATACAAGGGACGTTTTAAAGTATGGGCCGTTTATGTGTGTAGCTCCGTAGTTTCAGTGTATGCTACAATTAAGCGGTGAGCTGCAATACTGGCATTGTTGGTGAACGGAGTGTCGCCATTTGCAAATGTGTAACTGACATTTATGCTTTCCTGAGTGTTAAGACAATTTGACAATTTTTAAAATTATTGAATCTCCTGCCACATGAGGGATTAGGTAAAGTGTACTGTTAAAATTTTACAAAAAAAAACACTTAACTTTTCCTGGGCGTTGGCCATAAATATACGACAAAGACGCGTCAAATCTTACGTCAAAACATGTTAACATCATTTCTTGAATTATTTTAAAGTTGTTTCTTAGCCGTCAACAGTTACCTTAGGGCATTAATCAATATTATTGTTGCCATAACTTTTTTTATTTTTCAACTAAATTTCTGATTGGTGGGTTGGCAACACTGAACTCGTAACATCTATTGTTTACAAAACTGGCCGGCTGGGTTCAAAATATTCCGAATCAATATTTTTTATTGTATTAGGATTAGATAGGCTTAAGTCTGTTTTGTTCTTTGGTAATAATGAACAGTTAATCAAAGATAAATGTTTATCCTAAACAAAATTGACAAGCCTTAGAGATATATATGCAGATCAATGCATTCCTTAGTGAGCGTTGGACGTATACCTACGCCACAACATGGTTATAAAACTTGTAAAAAAATTATTTTGATAAAAAAGCTGTCTATAATCAACTATTTTTTTAACCTCAACCAAATTATTGATCGGGTTGTGTGAGTAAGGCTCCGCCCTGCAGCCGCCGTTTGGGAAGGGTTAATTACCTTCCCTGGTGCATCATAATACCTAAGTAATCATCAAGCCTTATGTTATTTAAATAGAAAATAAATCTGACGTATTAAGGAAATATTTTTGTGAAAACTCTATTATATTTATATTAATGGATATTTTCCTAGTCAGCAGGTTTGTTACTGCAGGGGTATTTATACTTTTTTAGGGGAATATTAGGGGAAATATATAGTGATCATAATCTATAAGTATAAAAGAGGATGTTTGTATATTTGTTTGGCAGTGATAAACTCAGACACCGCTGAACCGATTGCCACGAAACTTGGTACATACGTGTAGAATTTCATGGAATAGGTTTATACACCATCAATTTCGTGATCCGTCATATCGGCTCCACCCCAGTGGCTCTGGAGTTTCCCATGTTAACCTTATGAGAAATGGAATTAATGAATCTTAACAGCTGTTTCAATTAAACAAGTTGGTTCTGTTCTATGATGTTCAATAGCATTAAAGTTACAAGGATTACCAACAGGGTGCAGCACTATTATTTCTTTTACATTTATGACAACAGCTAATTTGTAACCAAAAGGTGAGTGAGCGTAGCGAACGAACTTCAACCTGTAGGCGAGTTAGCGTAGCGAACGAGCTCCAACCTAAAGGTGAGTGAGCGTAGCGAACGGACTTCAACCATTACGTGATTGAGCCATGCGAACGAGATCATCTTTAAAATTAAGAAGTTAAACGGGGCAACGCCCGCGGGTTACAGCTAGTCATGTATAAAATATCAAATTCACTGTGAGAGGTTTCACTCTTACTGTGAAAGAGCATCCTCAGTGGAAAATGGTACATACAGACAATTTAGGTAAAACCTACATGGGTAAAAGTTACCTATATTTTTTTTTTATTACATCCAATCAATCACTGATCAATTATTTGATACTGATTAAGAACCAAGATTTTTTTAGGAATTTAGCTCAGCTAGCTAGCCAAAGAAACTTTTAGTTCAAGTTCCAATAGGAAACTTCACAGAACATTAGGCCTACATAATGTGTTTTAGGTTAAGAAACAAAAATCAAAGGATCATGGTTAACCTCTCTTTGTTCATTTACAACTGCCCTACCCTGCCACGATTGGTCCTTGATAAAATCGATACAAAAAATTACATCAAGCACAAACTAAGATATTATGACTCACCGTCCAAACTGAACCGCCCATTTTTACTGAGGGCTTGGACGTATTGCTCAGCTAGTTGTTGGATTACTGCCACCTTTTCCTTATCCTTATAAAGAGACCTGAGGTCCACAAACAGAGGAGGCACTCCTTTATGTAAGCCTCGTCTCAGGTACCTGTCTACCTCCTGTTTGAACAGTTCACCTGCAATACATACACATATCTTGTCAGTTCTGATCATTACTAATCCACCTGTTCTCATTTTAAGACTCTGTAAAGAAATTACTATTACATATAAGGAAGACTAGTTAAATAAGAAGTGAATTACTACATTTTGAAATGACTATCGTCTTCTAAAACTTTTTGAAATATAAGACAAGACATAACTCTGGAAATTATAATAACCTGCAAATTAGTACTTTCTATGAATTGTTATATTTGTCGTTTCTACCTTGAGCATAGTTCAAGTAGAGACGTGCCGGAGCCAGTGCCTTGGGATATACCTCTCTGTACTCCGCCAGCAGTGACAGTCTCTCCTCAGACTTGTGTAGTTGTAGAGCGTCTGCTAGACTGCCGTAGTAGCCTGTGTTCTCAGGGTTACGCTGTAATAGCTTCCTGTACACCTCCGCAGCACTACTGAACTTGCCTAGCTTCAAGTAAAGGCTGCCTGAGAAACATCAACAGACTTCAATGAGTTCAATGGCTTTGATCATGGTCACTGAACATTCTCAACAATCGTTAATTATGTCATTTGGTAGAAAACCCTACCAGGGGTCCATAGTTATTTATAAAGGGAGACAACTGCTTGCGTTTCAAATATGTAGGTCTTAGTTGAAACACAAAAAACGCTAAAAATATTGACAGACCAATATTTTAGTAAAAAGGCCCTTTATCAAGGATGGCTTTTTTAAAACCACTTTAAATACATTATCTATACATTTTTCCATATTTATCGATAATGCCTATACAGGGATTACTCTATTAAAATCAGGTAGGGTAGGCATACGTAGTAGAAACAAAAATAGATATTCTTACATTAAATTACCACCAGAATGTTTGGGTTTATTCTCAAAAAACTGACTGCAAAATGTTTGTAGCAAATTTCTCACCTAGGGAATAATCTATTACTGAAGGTGTTTTGGGGTAACCAGAGGCCAAAAACAACCTCAGTTCAAATTTATATATAAGTATTTATTGATGTTATGTGTCTGTTACCACAATAACTCGGGCAAAACTGATCCCATTTTCTCCACAAGAATAACATGAGAATTTTACATTTACACTTTTTTTTTATTTTCTCCTTATTCAGTAGGCATACAACAACGCTTCAATGTACTAAATTATTTTTTTTTAAGCTCTACAAAATGGTTTGGAAAGAATTTACAAAATGTTTTTAGGTTCAAAAATGGGATAGATAAATTTTCCCCCATAAATCCCAGTTCCTATTGTCCGATCATGCTGGTTTGTGAACTTGTTTGCATAAACGTAGGTTTACACTTTTGTATTTAATTTTATCAATATCGGATCTGTTATGCATAAGTTGTAGTGCTAATGGACACATTTGGTACAGTGTTTAAAAAAGGTGGATATAATTTACGTAGTGATTCCTTGGGTCAAAATAAACAGGAAACCTAGAATTAAACTTTTTCCAAAATCGCTTCATTTACCAGATTATATTTCGAATTTTAAATTTCTTATGAAAGGACACAAAGTTCAAAAGATTGACTAAGAAATATCTGAAATGTGAGGGTTTATAGTTTTGTAAAATGGGGTAGAATAAGGCTAAGCTTGTCAGGTTTGCCTCATTTTACAACTTAAAACCGTGATATTTCATATATTTTTTATAAATAACTTCTTGATCAGAAGTAGGCCTACATGTTACTAAATTTACGGTAAGTAAATAAAAGACTCGCCTTTGCCTCGATGGAGAATCCGCCCCCAACACTTTTTTCATAAAATCGGCCACTTTTAGTCATTTCTATTTAAAAAAATAAAATGGCCAATAATTTAAAATTTAAGATTGCACCGGCAGATGGTGATTTATGACTAATCACACATGGTTACTGGATTAACCCCCTTCCACTGTCGTTTATGTTTGGTGTAAGGGATGAAGAGGATCTTTTATTACTTAGCTTGACAACAAACCTTTAGGATCAAAACTGTGCAAAACTTGAGAAAACGGATCGTTCAACAGAGAGGTCTAACTTTAAATGTTGTTGTAATAGGTATTTAATTTAAAATTTTTATTTGAACATTTATATTGTTACAGTACTACCTAGAGAATGTACAAGTGCCGTTTGACATATTAGCCAAAAGAACTTATAGAACACATTATCAGTTATCCAACTGGACCGCTTATTATTAAATTTTTAAGCCACACAGGCCTATTTTAATTTAGTTATTTTGTTACGCCTTTATTTTATCTGTCACTATAAAAAATCATTTGCGTATATTTAAGTTAAAATAAATGTGTACCTATCTAAATGGCAAATGGGGACATCAGAGTATGTAGGGTAAAGCATTAATGTATGACTAAAATATTAGATATCCCATTATGTTTAAGTCTAAAGTGAAAATAATTAGCCTGTGTTTAATACATTACTCTAACAAAACTTCCAAGTACCGTAGAGTCTTTATTTTATTTAGGTAAAATGATTGACAATTTTTTTTTTATAATTGCAATATCACCAGGCTGCATAAACATATAAACAATTCATTGCAATGCACTCTTTTTCAAGTAATTTCATTAGAGGAATGTTTGAACAAAATAAAATTAACGTTAAACTGATAACCTTTCAGCTATATATCTACTTTGATAATCATGGAACTATCAATCTTTTATCATAAAAGTTGTTTTACTAAAATGTAATACTCTGCTCAAGATAGATGTAATTCTAACTCACAACTGTTCATACCTATAATCAATGATGCAAGTACAATTAGGTTTGCATTGGAATACTGCGCCTACCGTAATATGTGTACTTAATGAACTACTTGATGAATTACTGATGAATTACTTGATGAACTAGCAGCAAAAAAGTGTTTCAACGATTTTGTCCAAAAATTATAACAAGTGATTAGTCAAATATTTTCAATCCATTGGCATACCGAAATTGACCTACCTACACAGAGGAATTCCTATTTCTTAGTTCTTTTAGTGAATTACAAAAGCAACAATAATATACTTTATTCATTATTATTTTGTAATAAGTTGTTATCTTCCTTCTCAGAAACATAGGAAGACGATTCAAAATTATCTTTATACCAGTCTATTACACCCGATCGTAAACAAGACAGCCACGGCATTTTGACAGAAAACATACCTCAAATCTCTAACTTGTTGCAAAAACAGGATATGCAACCAAAATACACACAATAACTATTGCAGGTAGACAGAAAGAAATTATTGACCTGACGAGTGCTGCGATCCCTCGGAATAAGTTTGAACTACAGTAGTAGCAATGTTTCAGGACAGAACAGTTCCTTCTAGGAATGCCAGGCTTATTAGCCAGGCGGAAATGTTTGGTACATATGCAGTGGGTTAAAATAGCTTTAAAATTAATTCCTTTTGTCCAAAGTAAACTGTACCTGATAGACCTATGATATATTTGAAACTGGGATTTAAAAAAAACTTTAAACCAACAACAAAAGTTAAATTTGTAATAAAAGGCTGCAATATTATTTTAATGGTTAACTTTGTCGATCGTTGGGCTTGTATGAAATTATTCTAAAGAAGAATACCGATTGTCCACAAGCCAATCCAAAACTATTCTACCTACATTTATCCCCTGACTAGTGATTATAAAAATATATCATCTGATTTATCGTTTTTAATAGTCAATTATTCAAAAACATGTCACCTACTGCTGTTATATCAGTTTTGACAACTAAAGCTGTAACCATGTCAGTCAACAATGATAAAACTTCTTACCATGTATTTCTTGTACAGAGAGTTCATCACATATTTCAGTCTGAAACTGATCTAGATGTCTGAGAGCATCTACTAGGGCCCCGGACTCTTGGATCACCATGTTTTGGTACAGCAACAACTCACTATGTTCATAGTCAATTATAGTCTGAAACAATATGACACAGGTCAACACTAATGGCATTATATTATACATGTTTATTATATTATGGAGAAAACGTTCTAACTGGTTTTTGTTGGAATCTGAAATCCATCAATCTCAAGAAAAGATTCCAAATTTGATCGACTGTATTAGGCATAGAGAATGGAATCTCACATTTAAATCCACTTACCACCAGTGTGATCGCAACCCTTGTGTTTGTCAAATAGTGCACAATTCTGGCATTAACAGTTTGGAATTGGATCATTTTAGAATTGACTAAACTGTTAATGTTGGGTTTTTCTCTGTACCGGGCCTTTCAGAAAATTTCCCATATAGGGAATAAGGGTGTAGGGACTTTCCATAGTACTCGTGGTAAGACCTGGACCCGGGACTGTTTTACTTTTTTGTTTTGAGGTCAATAGCAATCCAGAAACACCATCCGTTCAAATTCATATATATATCTGTCCGTTAGCAGGATAACTCAAGCAAAAGTGATCTGATTTTGATGAAATTTTGTATAACCGTGTAAACCTACATTTATTCAAACAAGTTCGTGAACCATCATGATCGAACTATGGTAACGGGGTTTATGGAGGGGCTTTATAGGGTAAATTTTTTTTTCCCATTTTTAACCCTAAAAACATAAAAATTAGTTTTTTTCCCAAAACATTTTGCAGAGCTTAAAAAACATAACTATTTAGTATATTGAAGCGTTACTATGGGCCTAATGGTTACAGAGAAAATTCCAAAAAATTAAGAATTTAAAATCCATATGTTATTCTCATGGAGAATAAGTAGCCTACTGTTGTAGATTGCTTGTTTATGAACATATTATTTTGATCAAATTTGGAAAATGCTTTAACTCATACCTAAACTACATATTAAAATTTAACAAAAACACTTTTATTTTTTATACCTTCCCTGTTGCTACTCGTTAGACAGTACTAGCGTTAAACTAATGCTAGGCCAATTTAAATATAGGATGAATGTAATATTTTAAAGGAGATATTTAATTGTAAATCTAATCATTTGCTTGGTCTGCAAGTTTGCTGCGACGGAGGTATTTTGAAGAACCAGTGGTGTACAAATACTAAGCATTGGCTTTCAGTACCAACACACCACTAATATAAATTTAATTTAAACTTTCAACGTAGTTTAGTTCAGTTTTTCTCAAAACACCACTGGTAAAAAATTTATTTAGTTAACTTTCAACGTAATTTAGTTAAGTTTTTCTCAAAACACCACTGGTACAAAAATAAATTTATTTAACGTTCGACGTAATTTAGTTCAGTTTTTCTTTTCAATCTCATTTATTTGCAAAAATGTCATAATGTACCAATTTACAAGTTTACAAATTTACCAGATGGAAGTGAATTTATGGTATAGCACGAAAAAGCTTTAAAACTACGGGGCCCATGTCGATGCGCAAATGAAGATTGAAAGAGGACGTACCCACCTCTTAAAAAAAGCAAGTCATCAAAACAACAGACTAAAAACACTGATCAGATGGATTTTACTACCCTAAGTTACAACAAGATAACATCTTAACATAATAACTAAATTAGATACCTGAAGTAAGGTCTTTCTAAATGCATTTAATATCTTCAAGGCCATATCATAATCTTTTAGAAGATGATAAGACATGGCAAAACCAATCCAAGATGCTCGTTGAGTTGGTCTCAACATGAAGAGTTGATATCTTGTGTCCTGACAAAGAAACATAGTTACATTATTATTGATCAGTAGTACAAAATTTCAACATAAACATAATATGTTGTGTATCGAACAATACTGCCATGTTTGAATGAATACTCCAGAAAAATTTATACATAACTTAATACTTGTTTCACAAAAATCTAGAACATTTAACACTTCATGAAACAGTACACAAAATACAGTAGAACCACAGGATAACCGAAACGGTTCCATAAATTAATGCAGGCCTAAAATATTAGTACAAAAGTATAGTACAATACGTAATATGTAAAGCGAGGTGTAGCGCCGAGCCCCTCTCTCTAGAAAGAATGCCTACGTGACATATCGGTATTGTACGGCGATGCGTGAGACGTTTGACGTGTCCTAGAGATGATTCACCTTCCCTCCCGGCCCCACTTACTACTTCCGGCCAGCGACCTGGCAATTCCCCTTGCCCTCCCATCAGTCACTTTCACAGTTAGTTGTGCTGTTAAAAACCCGTTGCAGTAGTGTACTGTTTGTAATTAGAAAGTGTGTACTGTATGTTGCCGGGTGTTTTTATGTGAAGTTGTGTACCGTAAAGATGTGTGTGTGTGTGTGTGTGTGTGTGTGTGTGTGTGTGTGTGTGTGTGTGCAGGGACGCCCCGAGGGTGGGGCGAGTGGGGCGACCGCCCTAGGCGCCGCGGCTTTGGAAGGTAACAATTAAACAACGTTATCGGCAAACCGCAAACAAATTTTTTTACGGGAAACTCGTAAACATGTAATCAATGACAATGTATATTCTAAAAAAAGCAATATATAGATTTTGTTTTATTATTATACAACTCGTGATATTACTACTTTTACGTCTGGCATGTGACTTGTTGGCAATACTGCGAGTCCGAGACAACACTGACACACACTGCGTAGTGCGTATTCGCCCACACGCTCCACCTACACTTGCTTGTTTCTAACCTCAAAGCTCAAACTCTTACGTCAACTCATAGTTGTTTCGTGATGTGAGTCTTAAATTCTACGTTTTTAGTAATTTAGTTCAGTGTAGTTGTTATGTTTATAAAAAATATTTGCAAAACAATCGATATGAATATATTGGACGTTGAGTCTATTGACGCAAGCCCCCCAAATCTTTTTTGGGGAGGGGGCGAAAGTTTAAATCTCGCCCCGGGCGTCTATTACCCTTGGGGCGGCCCTGTGTGTGTGTGTGTGTGTGTGTCTGTTCCATGGCTTCAGAGTGAAAATGTCTGGTTATCTCTTAATATAAGCAGCAAGTAAATTAGCTGCTATCAAACAAGTTGAAGAAGGTTGTTTACTAAAGACTGTTGCGGCTAATTAGGGAGTTGGTGTGTCTACAGTCTGTGAATGGGTTAAATCTAAACCTAAGTTTTTAGAGCAGCCGTGAAAAATGGTAACAATAAAACTTTGATGACATCAGAAGAATGGTTTTTATAAGTTTGTGCCACAAGTTGAAAAGTTTTTAGCTGAAAAAGGTTTGCCGAAAAAAGATTTTTATTAATTGATAATGCGTCCTCGCATCCCAGCAAGTTAAAAAGGGCAATATTGAATTATGCTTTCTTCCGCCTAATATTCAGGCTATTTGAAAGTGCATATTTATCATAAAATATTATCAATAGTGGCTATGGCATGATTATTTCAGTATTTGTTGGTGGGAGTGTTGCATGACGTCCAAGTGCCACGACATCCAATGATATTATTATTCAGTGCCACGACGTCCAAAACATAATTTTTGAGTTGTTGCACGACATCCAATACAAAATATTTGACTGTTGCACGATGTCCAAGTGCCACGACGTCAAAAAGTACAGTAACTTCAACAAAAAAGTCTTTATACAAGCTTTGGACATCATGAAATTGGACGTCGTGCAACAGCGCACTTTATACTTTTGAAAAACTTAGCATTAGCACCACGTCCAAAGCTCTGTTAAGCCAGGTACACGACGTCCAATAACTCAGCCCTGTTGCATGATGTCCAAAGCAATAAAGACAGTAAAACAGTCAAAAATTATATTTTGGACACTGAATAATATTATTGGACGTCGTGCAATGCATCCTTGTTGGTTAAGTTGTCGTCACTATCGTCAGCTAATAGAGTGGTGCAATCATCAACACCAATTGCTCCACCATCTTCAACAGAAGACAGAAGGCAAGCTTAATAACGACTGGATCAAATAAATTATTCATTTTGACTCGACAAAATTATTAGAAACATTAATAATAGTTAAAAGTCACAAGATTATTTTATTTTATTCATAGAGTTCTTTATTTGACTTTGTTTTGTACGAACTAAGGAAATACAGAAGCAACACAAACAGCAGAACAGCACTGAATGTACGACTCAAACATCAAACTCAGTCAAGTTCACTCTAACTGTTTGACTCAGTGCAGTCCAGCTGAATTATAGGCCTAATATTTGTACTGTATTTCCAATGGTTAAATATTGGAGTACTCAGGATTTTGACAAATCATATTGCATTCGATCTGTAACCACTGTGATAAATGGCAACAAATTTCAAGTTAACGGGTAAATGAATTTTTTGATGGATGAGACTACATGGCTACATGACAACAGCTAAGCCTTCATTCAGCAAACAAAAAGGGCTTTTATTTGTTATTGTTTGCATGTTCAGTGGTTCGTACTTCATTTTGTTTTTGTCTTTCTCGAACGATATGAGAATGTTTAAAATGAAGTTTAGCGTCGTCCGTCTAATTTCTTCAAAATTGAAGAATTGGCCTTTGTTTTGCCAGATTTCTAAAATAAAATGTATACGTTGATGTGAATAATTAAACTTGTTTTGTGTGTAAATAATAAGTGAAAGTGGATTGGTTTATTACAAGAATGTAGAAGTAGGCCTAACTTAAGTTGTTGTTTTTGGTACTAATTTGTCATAAATTCTTATTAATGGCTTCCTAAGTTTGGAAGTATTTTAAAACTGATAAAAAACAAAAGATTTGCAAAATAAAACATATTTAATAGGCTTATATCTAGAGTTGGGGGGTCTAAAATCACTTTTAACCTAAACCCACAATACCGGTACAGGCACTAGGCCTACAAAAAAACCAGCTTATATCTAGAGTTGGGGGGTCTAAAATCACTTTTAACCTAAACCCACAATACCGGTACAGGTACTAGGCCTACAAAAAAACCAACAAAGTCATAAACCAAGCCTTTGTTAAACCTTTTTTCAACAAGCCTGCATCTTAAACTGTAACCTAAAATTGAACATGTACTCAGGCCTATTTCAAAAATGTTTTGTTTAAAACGTCCTAGAAAGTTAACAGACAGTTAAAAAAGTTAAAAGCTAGAACTTAACAGACAGTTAATTTAGTTTAACAAATTTCCAGAGCCCCTTTTATTACCAAGGTTAGTAGTCTATGTTAAATTTTAAATTTATATAGGCCTACACTTCTGATATGGTAAATATTGTTTTGTTTTGAATGTGTTTGGTTGTCAAAGTGTTGTTTGTACAAATAGGCCTAAGTTTTATTTTCTTAATCGCTTAATACAACCAACCTAAACTAATGAAAAAAAATCAGTTTTAAAAATTTAAATAACTTAGGGATATTTTGTTTTTAAAATAAAACAATTAAGTAGCCTAATTTAAAATGAGGTACCGATGGTACCGGAACCGGGAACAAGAATCGATTTTGGTTAGGAACCGGTACCAGGACCGACATTGAAAAAGTGGTACCGACCCCTCACTAGTCGTCGCCGATGATGCTGACGAACTAACCGACTAAGATATTGTAGAAGCATTTTGCAACCAGCTGACAGCACAAAGGAAAACACAGAAGACGATGTAGATGACGGAATCGGCAAAGTGACACCCGATGACAAAATTAATGCAGCAATTTTAATAGAGATTTCATTTAGTAGAGATTTTGGTACTTTGGTATTATACGGAGGCCACTTATTTTACAGTACGTTGAGGTGGTTATGTTAGGTTGGGTAGGTAATCACAAATATGTTTGTAGTACTTTACTCGTTTTGTTATTAATCGAACGATAACAGATGAGTCATATTTTTTATTTTATGATAACTCAACCTAACATAACCGCTGCAGTGCGCTGTATAAGACTGGCCTCCGTATAATACCAAAGTACCGAGATTTTAAACAAGTTAAATTACAGCCACTTTTATTATTGAAGGTTGCCCTAAAATATGCAAAATAATGCAGCGAGTCAACGCCTACTAAATTATTACAATAATATTTAAGCCATTAAGTTAAAAATAAATTCTCTACAATTAAATCCTTTGAATAGAATTCTTTTAATTACAAGATGGTGGGACATCACAAATCAAAAACAATGTGAAGGACTTACCAAAAAGCAAACAAAAATCACTGATTTCAGTGATTTCTGTAAAATGATTACCTAAGTAACTTTAGTTGTTTAGATTAAAGTATTATCTAACCCATTGTAACATTTTTGTAGCTGAAATTAAACACTGTATTATATAGACATTGTTTTAAATTCATTTTTTCTACACACCGTGATTGTTAATGCATAGTCTATTTTTAGCATATAGCGGGTTAACCGAAAAATTGGTTATCTGAAACGGCTCTCCATCCTTTATTTCAGTTAACCCTGGTTCTACTGAAAAGCACAAACACTAAAGAGAAATATATAATTTTTTTATTTGAAAATTGTTTTTAAGTAAAATGACTCATCAGCTGACCTTGAATTTTCAAGTGAGCAACCAACATATTTTGAGACGGATGGCACTACAAAGGACCTCGATCGACCTTATTATGACCGATCAGCAGTTTGAGTATCAATGAACTTAACAATGTTTTCTGTCTGGGATAGTTTAGTTCTTTAAGTACCAAACTACTGTACATCTTACACCCTGTTGAGAAAAATTATCAAGCTTTTCACAGTTTTTAACATAAGGTGCACTATCAATAGTAGGCCTACACTTAAAAACAAAAGTAACTAGGAAATAATTATATATCTACGATTGGCTCTATAAGTTTACGTTTAGCAGTAACCATACCAATTGTTCAAACTTGCTTACCCTGTAGCCTTCCAGATCTCGCATTTGAATTTGCAAAAGTGATAAATCACGTAAAATTTGAATATTGTCTTTTTCCCATTTCAGAGCATTGCGATAACATTTTATTGCTTCATCATATTTCTTGTCTGACCGTTGCAAGAGTCCATACACGTGCCAACACACGTGAGATCGCAAGTCATTACGCAGGCCACGCCGAACATACTCGTATGCTTCTTCTTTGCGCCCCAAGCAATTAAGTGTCAGACCTTTCATTGCCAAAGTTTCTGTAACAAATATGAACTGGGCATATTCATTCTATTCAATTTTTTACCCTGATTGTATTTTGAATTAGTTCAGAAAAAACTCACAAACTTATTAAGAACACCCTTAAGTTAAGAGTATTAAACAGTCTAACTACGATTCATAAACATAATTTAAATATTAACATGTAGAATAATTTGCAATAATACTTAACATTAAATTAAATTAATTAATTACATACCACCATGTTCAGCAAACTTGGGATTTGATAAGATTTGCTTGGCAAACTTCAATCCATTCTTATACTGTTTCTGCTCATAGCATTTCTGAAAAATAACAATACCGGGTAGTATAAAAAACATAATTTCAAACATTAGATTAGCTATTGTAACACGGATTCATATAACTAAAAATAACTAGCCCTAATAGGAAAACATTTATATGAACCCTAGTGAGGTGCAGGGATGAGAGCGGCGGACGTGAGACTGCTAAAGATCAAAGTCGTTTCTTACTGCATTTACAGGGCTGTGTAGAGTAGAGCGCCGCCACCCACGCCATCCTACCACCCTTGATCCCGTCTCCGCTCCTTGATTGACATCTATATTTTTTATAAAAATATCTTTCTTAAATTGCTTTTAAAATGCATGAATAGTTTTTTTCACTAAGTATTAATTAGTCTATTTTAAATATAGGCCCTAGACCTACCTATAGTATGCACCTGTGCTCTTGCAAATCCATAAAACCGACGGTAAAAATCTAAAATAGTTTTAAATTTCAAATACAGTTCCCTTTTTTTAGCCAACGGGAATTTTAAAGGATTTCTCAAGTTTTTAATTTGTACCATATTTCACAGATTATACCCTCTAACCAACAAATGACCATGATTCATAATTAATTTTGTCATGACAAATCCAATGAACTATGCAAAGAATTGCTAATTTTTATACTTTTATAAATGCCCACACTTTTGTGTACCTGTTTAGCCTGGGGTAAATACAGTAGGTCCCCCTCTTAATGGGCCCTAAAGGGATTGGACCTAGGTTGGATAACTCAAAAGGTTGGTTAAACGAAGCATCCCTAAAAACTTTAAAAAATGAAATGCTGTAGCCTACATTTGGAATTATAAAACATAATTCTGAAGAAATTCATGAATTGTCTGATTACAAAATAAACTAAACTTAAGATATCTCCTTTTTTTCTTAAGTAGATAAATGAGTGAGAAACAAACCCAAAACACGGTAAAGTCAAATACTTTCTGTGGCATAAATTAGGCCTATAGTTGTAGGCAATAGGCAAGAGTCCATAAAACTCTTATTTTAATAGGTACCTTTATTAATATTAGTTGATGCTTTCCAAATCCATCGTAATACAGTAAAAAAGAACATATTATCGAAATTTAAATTACAAGCAACCGTTTCATTACAAGACAGGATGTGTATTTACTATATTTATAGCCTATAACATCCTGTAGAGTATAGCGTATTGTTCCCATCGCAGAGTGTGGGAGTGGAAATGTTGAGATTTTTAGAAAGCGGCTGTTAAACCGAACTGCTCTCAAAACAAGGTCTGATGAAACCTACTTTCAAGAAGGGTTTAAGATATCAGCACTGCCCGTATCGACTAAGCTTCAAGAACGACTTCCCTGGATTCACGTTCCATGCTCCCGAAGAACCACTGGCCCTCTACTGTATCCTAAGGGTACTCCGTCCAAACTTAGCCTCGTCGATTTCCACAACCGAGTTAGGCCTGCCGAGTTTTCCAAGCACTGGATTGCATGATGAACGAGGACTTTGCTCAATAGAACGAGAACCAATCTGTGTTGGTGCAACTTAGCAACCCCTCAGTTCTTAGTAAAGTAGCTGTGTTTCGGTGATTTCAGCCAAAGATAGGAGGTAACTAGTTTCATGACAGTCCTCAACAAAATACGAGCATTGGCCAGGAACATGTTTTTCAACGCCACAAGCTTCCAGTTGCAACTTGTAGGCTTCCTCTCTAGGAAGTTGAATGCTCACGTGGTTGCACCGGAAAAGCAACGTTTCCCAGTTAAGCAAATATTTCCGCCCACATTTCTCGCACTACGCCACATTGCTGAAAACACCATGCCAAAGGAGATTTAGCACCCCCATCTTTTCTCATAAAACAATGTTGAAGTGACTCAACACGCATGAATTACAATGCCCAGTTGTTTACCATTTTTAACACAAATTTAAAATGGCTTCAATCATTGGATGCTACAAAAGGACAAATTTAAGGATTAGGCTAACGTAGTAAAGGCTATTCCACCATCATTCCCTCTCACTGGGACGTACCACAACACGACCCTTTTAGTAGTAGTTTTATATAGGTAGCTTTTAATTATTATTGTGAAAGATTAGTAAAATATGTACCTATAAATGGAAAATATCTAATTTTTTAATGACAAAAGAAAACGGTTTATTGGATAACTTAGGCCTAACTTAAGTTTATTGTCCAGATTTTTAGGAAAATGCATTTTTCTTTGAGAGCAATGGGAAAAGCATTAGGTAGGTCTACAATGGTGATCTGGATATTTAATTCTGGTGCACAACCTCATAACATTTTCAAGATACTTAGGTACCGTAAATATGATCTGTAAGTTTAAGTTAATTTTGATAAAATAAGTTAAGTTATAGCCTACGCTAAGTTGGGTGACACTCATAAACGTCTTGGAGAAGAGAATAAGCTTTGGGGCAAGCACATTTTTTGCCTATGCCATAAAATGCACGAGTACCGTAGGCCCAGCCTCAGTTATCAGTTTCAAAGTTAGGCCCTACCTAACTTAGTTGTGGTGTGTGCAATTAGTAGAAAACTTAAAATCATTTTAAGTTAGGCCTATATTCCTTAACCAACCCAAAGAAAAGACACAAAATAAAATTGTGTTTAATATTAAAAGAGGAACACCAGGTCGGTGAAGATTAGTTTGGGAGTAAGTTAGGTCTATCTTAGCTTAATAAGTTAGGCTAACTTGCATAGTTTCTAAAAAGTCGGATTGGAAAAGAGTAACTTAGGCTACTTATTTATGACTAGCTGTTTGCCCGTTCTACGTACGGGAATCTTGTAGTAGGCCTAAATTTAAACCTTATATTCAGAACAGGAGTTGGTTTGCATATTTAGTGTGCATTTTTCCAGATATGCTGGCAAAACTATTACTGTATAGGAATATATATAAACCTTCGCAAATACAATATCTGACAGTTTCAAAGCCAAAACGAATGCTTCACATTTAAATGTCACCCGATCGTGTTAGTCCATATTTTATATCTAATGATAAAAGGAATTGCTTCATAGATCTATGAGCCCTCAGGTAGGCCTGTAATTGAAAGTTACTTTTCACACTGGTTAAAAGTAGTTAAAAAACTACCTCAACCTCACTACTGCACACGTTTTATTCGGGTTGAAATTTTCATTAAAAAAATTAAATGAAATGAAATAATATTTTATTTCCCATAAATTATATACATATAATTACATTGTAATTTTTTTTACTTAAAATATAATACAGCAAACATTACAACTAGATAGGTAACAAAACAAAAAATTATATTCTGTAGAAATAAAGCCAAAAAGTGAAAAAAATACATTCTAACAAAGGAAAAAGTCTACATAGGCAGGGCCTGTGCGTAGACTCGAGTTGCGAAAAGGTTAATTTAGATGGGAGGTAAAAAAATGAATAGGAAAACAAAAAATAATTCGTATAATTTTAAATAAAAAAAAAATGTTCTTGCTTGACAAAGGTGCTCTTGTCTTTTCCAAGAAACACTGAGAAATAAGGACATTAATGCTTTACCAACAGACATACACACACAATAGCAGAATTGAATTAGGGGATTTGCTACGCTTTAACCAAAGTAAATTACAAACAAAATAATTATTTGAAAGTTTTGATAGTGTCATCAAATGTTAAATGATAATCGTTTTTAGGCCTAATCAAACTGTAAAATTTGTGTAAATCCGTTGGCAAATATATAAATAAGTAAATAAATACACAGTCCACAAAAAAATTATTCGTTAACAACGCCAAGCTTTAAAAATTCATGATGGTTTGCTAAAAAATCTTTCAATAATGTTTTATCATTTCATAGCATAAACTAACATTTTGGTTCTAGACAGAAAACGCAAAAATTATACAGTAGGACATCAATTAAATTTAATAAGAAATAAGGTGCAGCACTAACGATAACTATAGTTGTAAATAGTGATGTGTTTCTACATAAAAATGATTCTTACTGCTACCACCGGTTCTAAGGAAAAGTAGCTGTACCATAAACCAACGTTTACATTTAAGAAAATAACTATAGTACTTACAACCAATTCAAACTGCCCTTCTAATCAAACTGTTTTATATAGGTGTTAATCCGTTAGCAAATATATAAATAAATAAATACACAGGCCACAAAACATGTAACATGTAACGTCAACAACGTAGCTTAAAGCTTTAAAACTCACTATGGTTTGCTAAAAAAAAACTTTCTCTTGGATGTGGTGCAGTACCGAAGTTATTAATCTCCCTTGGTTTTAAATTTCTTTTAAGTTTTAAAGAATCAAAGTTTTTTCCAATTAATAGCATTATTTGTAAGCAACTTTCAATGTTAACATATTAATGACAGTTTGAAGAAACCACCTTTATCCAAACAAAGGTTTCTTATGTAAAAGATTACGTAATCTCTCTCTAAACGATAATTGGTACATATATCTAGCAAACATTCGGAGGAAATGTGACAAAAAACGCACAAATCTGGGGTTTTGGACGTTTGTAGTTTTACTTCCTAAGTAGGAAAAGTACCGATATCGTTGTCGAAATGTAAGTAGTAAAAACCAAAAGTGACACATTGGAAAAGCGAATTTAGCTACATCTGTAAGTTAAACCTCTGTTACGATCACAGCAAAATCAGAAAGATCTACCAAGATCGCAGCAACATCCACGATCACCCAGCCACCCACTGCAGTTGTGATTTTTAACTTTGCACTTTACACAACTGTCCTTGAAGCGCCGTCAATGAGTGGAAACCTTTTTTGTAAGGCACAACGTTTTTTATCTCACTTGGTTTGGATGTGCTAACAAAACTTGATCAGAAATGGTTGCGGTATTTGTAAACAACTTTTACTGTAAACATATCAGCGACAGCTAGAAGTGATAACTAATCCAAACAGCTGATCGTTATTTAATCAAATGTAATAGTAAACATTAGGAGAAAATTTGACAAAAATCGAACAAAATTGGGTTTTTGATAACACATTATTTTGTTTTCAAAGAAGCGAGGCCAGGTTTTTATAGCCAATGACAATCTCACCAATTCAGTAAATACAGACAAATGTTTAGAACCTTGATCGGTACTCTAGTTTTTTTAAAATGACATTTTGAAGTTACAGACGCAACCACAGAATGGACAAACAGACATACAGACAGAAATATAGATAAGACTCGTTTCGGCTTTCTTAGTCCTCCGAGTTTTATTTGTCGCTGCAGCGACACACAACACACTTTGTGTCAGTGTTTTGTGTCGCTGCAGCGACTCACAAACACTGTTTACGGCGAAGGCTCTATGACTGACAAAATCGGATTGAACTGGATCGAGTTAGGTACCGGTATCGTTTTATTTGACAGATTCAGAGCTTTCTCCGGAGGTCTGTCTCTAAGCGCTATTCATTTTAGTTCCGAAAATATTGTAGCAGACAGCTGACGTGCGTATTTGTAAACAGCTTGGTTAACCTCGGACCGATGACTGATGTGTTTTATTAAGTTTATCATTGTTTTAGTGTTAAAAATCAAAAGTAGTGATATACGTGGTGCATTGTAAGAAGATTTAAGTGATTTTGAAGGGCTGGTTGATGATCCTGAAGAAGTAGGTAGTGATATTGATGTAAATTATCAGCCAGATTCCTAGCTATGGTTAGGCTATGTATTCTTAGCTAAACGCTATGTACTGAAATCTGTTTTTTGCCCATAACTTATTTATTTGCAAATCTACTTCCTTATATTATTATATAGGCCTATTTGTAATCCTCATAAAATTTAGAACAAAGTGGTTATTTTCAAATATTTATAGGCCTATAATTTATACAATTTCATTGAGCGCAAACTAATTTTTTTTTTGAAAATTTTCCAAAATATTTTTTTTTTACCTAAAAAAATTTTTTGAAACAAATGTTCCTTATGTTCTATGTATAATATTGAAGCCCATGATTTTCCAAACAAAATGGTATATAGAACAGTATAATTAACATTGTTTTCAAGCTTCTCAGATCTGTTTTAATAAAACCTTGCAAATGAGCAAAAAATAGGCAGACATTAAGGCCAAAACAAGTGACACTCGCAGGGTTAAGCTATGAAACGTCAAAATAACCAAAAACTGCATGATTCTAAGCAATGTACAGACAAAACTGTAATTTTATTTATATAGATACTTCTAGGGCCTATGGATTTAGCAGAAAAAAAACACAATGTATTAGTGCCAACAAACTTCGTGGTTACCAAACTAATGTAAGGCTTAGACCTACCAATGTAACTAAAATTGTACTTGATTTGCATGGTAGGTTTATTCCTAAGTGAAAATACTGAAGTGTTGGGGCACTTCCTAGCCTAAATTCTGAGTTTAAGTTTATTCTCATCCTTCACTCATATTTGGGTTAAAATACGCACATAGTGGCGTCCCCATCTTAAATAATTGATAATTGATAATTGATAATTGATAATTGATTGATTCATATCTCAGAATTATTCAAAGAATAATAATGGCACAAATAAAAATAATTAAACATGGGATTGTTTAGATTGTTGACTATCAATAACCAGAACTAGCTGATATTATTAATTTGGTGCTTCAGTAAAACCTAGCCTAACTTTTAATAGCCCACAATATTTGATGTATTTTGAAGTATTATAAGGCTCCATTGGTTCTATTAACTCTAATGCTTCTTTTCTTAATAGATAAATGTCTTAACAATTTCAGTGTATGACTTAAAAAACCTTAAAATAGAATCGAGACCAATCATATAAAAAAAACAAGAGGGTTATGTTTCAAACCGAAACTGGTGGAGAATCCATTGCTTAGTGATACTGTAAATTATAAAAATTATTTTTATTGTTATTTAAATTGACTTCCAACTTACCAGTATTCGTTTGAAAAGAGAGTTTTCCTTTGGGGGTAAAGGATTACTAGAAGGCATTTTAATTAGGTAATTTACCCAAACACCGGAAAAATCACAAAATAACTCCTTGACACAACCTCGTGGCTATAGCCAAAGATGGAGTCGCGTCACGTGACCTAACGACTGCGCCTGATATCAAGGTCGGGTGTTCTGCAAATCATCAAACTGAAGCGTATGGTAAATTTATTGAACTAGCGGTATATACAGCCCATTCGGTACTATACAAATTTAATATTTTAGATTAGGAGATGGAGATATTTTCACATAATTTTAAAGCATCATCATATAGAACAAGATCCAACATCAAAAAGTATAAAGTATGCTCCAGAATACTGCATAAAATTCTTGACTTGACTGACCGATCCAAAGGGCAAAGATCAAATACTTCACATTATAAGCATTGCAATACAAATAGATTCAAAAATACTTTATAGGCCTAGTTTGTACTTTATTTCAATGACTAGCTGGCTGTACCCGTGCTTTGCAACGGGAAGAGGACACAAAATAGAAACACTTTGATCTTTACATTTGTTGTATAAAAAAGTTGCACATCCACCAACGCTTTTAGAAACAAAATTCGGCTGCACTTTAGTATCAATTGACATAAATTAGAAAAAAATCTATAATGAAGTTTTATATTAAAATCAATAGTACTGCACCCTAAACCTTATAACTTGTTAATGCCATTTAATATCATAGAACCAACTTGTGTAATTGAAACAGCTGACGAAATGGTTTTATTCCTTTTAAATATGATTACTCATAAGGCTAACATGGGAAACTCAAGAGCCACTGGGGCGGAGCCCGAAAGGACTTTTGAGATAAGAATGCGTCTATATGTTAATCGGGAATGTGAGGTATCATCACACCAAATTTCAGCCCAATCCAATCAGTATTTTTCGCGTTTACTTGTCACAAACATACATAGGTACATCCACACATTAAAACTTTCTCATTTATAATATAAGTAGGCATGGTAGAATTATTGCTTGTTATAGTGTGTAAGGGTTCTGGCACGGCCACCTTTTTTTAGGTAGCTGTGGTTCTGGTGATAGCCTTTAAATAATGAAATGTGAACATTCGCTATAAGTACAACAATCCCAAGCTAGGATGATTTTGTACCCAGACGACGAGCGCGAAGATGCCACCACGCCAAGGAGCCACCGAAACAGCGTGCCAACTAAAAAAGAAGTTTTAGGTGATGGATTGCGTGGTAGCCCCATGTCAGAGTGGCACATACGCGCAAGCGTGCACGACAACCCACCACTAAGTGTGGGGTGGCAGTTTGACATGGTGACAATTTGTCAGGGTGGCGCCTGGACGTGAGATTGCGCCATTGCACGGCCACCTTTAACTACAGGCCCCGGCCTGGTGGAATTGCCAACGTCGCAAGGGGTGTTGTTTAGTGACAGTTGTACCATAAGATAAAATGGCAGACAGGTGACATCAGCTCATTTGATTCGCACTTCATTGATTTAAATTTAAATTTAGGAACATAAATTTATTAAAATATTGAAAATAAAACATGCAGAATAGAAAACCGAATCAATATGAATTAAAAATCTATATCTGTATATTTTTAAGCGGATTAAATATTGTCATAGTCTAGTAACCAATCCTTCGTCGGAGTCAGCTAATGATATTTGTGTACTTTTTAAGAACACAAAGCTTTGTTACTGGGCTATGTAAGCTATTGACTACACTTTAAATGTACAGAAACATATTCATATTGTTTGGGTTTCAATTCTATATGTTTTATTTCCAATTTATTATTACATTTTATGTTCATAAATTTAAACGAATAATTCACGAATTAATGAGCTGCTGTCTGTCACCTATCTGCCATGTTATCTTATGGGACGTCTGGCACTAAACAACGCTACTTGCAACGTTGCAAATCCTACCAGGCCGAGGCCTGGAGTTGACGGTGGCCGTGCAACTAGTCGTCAGATGAGTCGTCAGCGTACTAGACCACCTCTTAAGTTCAATAATATATGATACATTTATAACAATACATTTCAATAATATATAATACACATCCCTTGCTGTGTAATACTGTATAATAAGCTCTTATCAAAGATTCTACTTCATCCAAAGCTGGAGAAGATCTAAAATATAGACAAGGTCTCAAAAATGTTTTTTTATATTTCATTTTATTGCCTTTTCCTCTACAGATTTGGCATCAGCAAGTCCTATTATGTGACGACATGTTGTCTAAATACCCCCGCCGCAGCAAACCTGCAGACTAAGCGAATTTCCATTTGCCTGATTGGATTTACACTAAAATGCCTCCTTAAAAGTATCACATTTATTCCCTATTTAAATAACATTAGTTTAACGAGTACTTAGGTTTGCTGCAACAGGGAGGGTAAAAATCTGTTTTCTTGTAAAATGTAATAGTTTAGTATGAAATTAACACAATTTCCAAATTTGATCAAAATATGTTCATAAACAAGCAAACAACAACAGTTTACTTATTCTCCATAAGAATAACATGGGAATTTTAAATTTACAGATTTTTTTTTTTTTAAGTTTCTCCGTAACCATTAGGCGCATATTAACGCTTCAATATACTAAATTATTTGTTTTTAAGCTCTACAAAATGGTTTGGAAAGAAATTGCTAAATTTCAAGTTTTAGGGTAAAAAATGGGAAAACCCAATTTTTACCCCTTAAAACCCCCCATAAACCCCTGTTCCCATAGTTCGATCATGCTGGTTCGTGAATTTGTTCAAATAAACGTAGGCTTACACGTTTTTACCAAATTTCATCAAAATCGGATCATTTTTGCTCGAGTCATCGTGCTAACGTACACATATAAATATATATATATATATATATATATATATATATATATGAATTCAAACGGATGGTGTTTTTGGTCTCTAGGGACCTCAAAACAAAAATGCAAATCGGTGCCGGGTCCAGGTCTTACCATGAGTACTACGGTAATAGCTTATTCCCTATAGGGGAAATCCTCTAAAAGGGAGTTACTATGGGTTTTAATCGATAAATCAAAAAATACCCCCGCCGCAGCAAACCTGCCGACTAAGCGAATTTCCATTTGTCTGAATTGATTTTAAGTTAAATATATTTTAATAACATTAGGTTTAACGAGCACCTAGGTTTGCTGCTACAAGGAAACTAATAAAGTGTGTTTTTGAGTAAAATATTGATAGCTTAGTACAAAATAAATAAATTTGCCAAGTTTGATCAAAATATATCCATAAACAAGCAAACTACAACATTTGACAATATTCTCCATAAGAATAACAAGGGAATTTTAAATTTACAATTTTTTTAATTTTCTCCGTTACTAATAATCGAACAAAAATTCTTTTATATACTAAATTATTTGTTTTTTTTAAGCTCTTTAAAAAGGTCTAAAGAGAAATCGGGAAATTTTGTGTTTTGAGGGTCAAAAGTGAGAAAACCCAATTTTTACCCCATAAAACCCCCCGTAAAGCCCCGTTCCCATGGTTCGATCGTGCTGGTTCATTCACGAATTCTGAATTCTGCTGGCGAACTCATTCAAGTTTATCCCGCTTTACACCTTTAAACCAAATTTCATCAAAATCGGACAAAAATTACTCAAGTTATCGCGTTCACGGACGTATATATATATATATATATATATATATATATATATATATACATATATATATATATATATACATATATAAAATTTGAACGAATGGTGTTTTTGGCCTCTGGGGACATCAAAATGAAAAAGTAAATCGGTCCCGGGTCTAGGTCTTACCGTGCCACCTACGGTAATAGCATAGATAAAACATACTCCCTTAGTAGATTTCTCATCCTTATGGAACAGCTAAAGACAATTTTATTGTTAGTTCATGTACGGTTTATGTAGAGGTCGTGTTTTGTTTACAATTTGTTTCCCGTTATTTTTAAAACCTCGTTTAACCAAATAATACGATCTAATCATAAACAATAACTTGTCCCCTAGATATATAACCAAACAGTAAAGCACAAATCAAGAAATTAACCCTAAAATAATGCAAACAAAGTTTCATCGACACTAGCGCCTTTGTGTCACGTACATGAACTAGACACGAAAAACGTGCTTCAAAATTTACAATGGGATGAGAAGTCTACTTGTGTTGGTTAGTCTATGGTAATAGCATAGATAAAACATACTAATAGCATTGAGTATAGACCTGCTAATAGCTACTTCCCTATAGGGAAATTCGCTAAAAACCATTGACTCTGAGTAGAGTGTATTTTATCAATCTTTAACCGAGTCTTTTCAATACAACATTTTATAGTATTAAACGCATATTTTTTCAACAGATAATAATAATGTTTCCTTTTATTAAAGCACTTAATAAGCTATACGTAATACAATGTGTGATTTATTATAGTACATATAAAAGCAGATTTCAATACTAATTTTCATAGATCTGTATGTTGGTAGCTTTGAAGAACTGTCATTTCATTTTTTCTTTTCATCTGTCATTCCTTAATGTTCAATGTTGTGGTTGTGTCAAAATTCAGGAAAATGAAATAAAAATCTCACAATTAATTATGTAATTTTAGAAATATGTTTAAAATCACTCAGGAAATAGTTTGCTTGTTTTAACCATTATACTTGACAACAATATCATTGATGCTGTTTGGATCTACTGGTAAGGAAAATTAACTTCAGAGTAGTCCTTTAAGTTATCCATTTCAACATCTGCTTAATTTTCCTTCTGATGTCTAGCCTGTATCATAATCTATTAGAAAAGTAGCCTAATTATAAACTCTTGGAAGAAGAAAGCTATTTGAAATAGTAGGCCTAAGTTTATGGTTGAAAATGACTTGAACCACATTGATGTGAATCTGCCAATACATAGCTCACCAATAAATAGTGGAGCGTGGGCCAGTGTGCCATATGATGTCTATTGATGGTGCTATTCCGTCACAATAGGCCCGCGTAGTATAAGTTAAGTTAATACCGGTACACATATAGTCATGTTGTAAAGGATATGTTTACGCATAGCAATACACCAATGTTGTAACTGAGGAACGATTAGAGGGGGTCAAGAAATTGAAAAGAGAAAAGTGCTCACGCATAAATTTATTGACGAATATATCCTGGAACAATAGGCCCCAGTACAGTGATATACATGTGATAAAGAACATGTTCACGCATACACCAAAGTCATAACTCAGAAACACATTAGAGTGACTATATGTATGACTGTACTCCGTCCTTTTGTCCCGGAATTTTGCACGAACAATTTGTGACTTTTCACCCCCTCTAATGTGTTCCTGGGCTACGATGTTGGTACCTACTCTGCTATGTGTGAACATGTCCTTTATCACGCGACAATATGTGTATCATTGTATCGGGCCTATCGTGGCGAAATAGCACCAACAACAGACATCATATGGCACACTTCACTATTTATTGGTGAGTTATTAGCTTCACACAATTTTGGACCACTGCTTAAATTTGCTAAGTGGTACAGAAGCTTCTAAGTTATTTAGGCATCTGGTATGTGCAAAATATTTCCACGGTAAAAAAAATGCTTTAATTTACAGTTTGACCGATAGTTTTTGAGTACCGTACGGAAGCATTAGGGGATTCTTCCTTTCTCTTTCACATACACACACATGCACACGTAAGTTACAATCAGTTAATAAATATTATGATGAAATGGAAAATCAACGTTTCATAATGAATTCATTAGAATAACAGTCAGTTCCGTAATGGAGGAGGAATAACAGTTTTGCTCGGCAACGGTTAGTCGTCGTTTCATTCCGGACTTATCGATATCGGCGTTAACATGTTAACTGCGTGACACAAGTGTCTCCCAGTGCTGAGATTTTGTCGCCCAGTTGCTATGGGTGGTGCCGGCATATTTTTTAATGATTCACATTTTAAATCTATCGGAATTAACAAAGTATTTAGTAAATAGGTAACATTTTGTAAATATTTTAGAGTTGAGCCCACGAGGTTGTAAAGGGATTCTTGGCCTGTTACAACGTTCTAGAATACGTAATTAAGTGAGATTATAATGACTATTTAAAAGCAAATATAATAGAAAAATTCATTAAAAGATAGAAATGTGTGATTTTCACTATAATTTATGCACAAATTTCCGGGAGAGAACCCCCGGACCCCCCCAGTAAGTCCGCCGCCACTGTCGCCCAGTGGAAATGCCTTAAAATATGCTCTGTATCGGCGTGGAGTTCTGTATTAAGTAATTGATATATAACTGGTTACGATAACCTGTTATCGCTCAGTAACGTATTAGTGATAACCTAATATTGATATATAACTATAATTTGCATCTCTGGACACGAGCGCCTTTAATGTGGTTCTCTTCTATTTGTTTGTACACATTTTTGCGTTTATACTAGTTTTATAATAGTATTTTCTCATCTCCGCTAGTTTTATTCCTAATTTAGTTGGTTTTAACACCGCAACACCAAATTTATTCAATTTAGTGACAATGAGTTAGAACAGAATAAAATTTAGTTTTAATGAAATTAAAAAAATAAGTTCAGCACTTTTGGTGTTTGTCATGATTTGACGAGATGTAGAGACTAATTTACATACAAGAGCTTTAAAAGCCACTAAGACCAATGCTGCTTTTTCACTCATGATGTTAAACAATAAGAATAATTGATTGTTAGTTTAATCTTTAAATATTTTTGTTTTATAAAGCTTTTACTTCGGGTAACAGCTTAAAAGTACCGGAACCGGTAATGAAAAAATAATTTTTGTGTAACATAAACAGTACTGTTCTAATTTGATTTTCCGTTCATGCAATATTCCACACCCCCCAGATTTCAGAACCCTGAGTTTAAAATCCAAATTTATGTTCAAACAATATGGATATACTAGCAGAGTACCTGTCCTTCGTACGGGGTTGGCATATTAGTATAAAATGCTTATTGCAGTTATACTCAAGCTTTGTGTTTGCAATGGGGGAGAACACAGTTTGATACAATTTGCTTCTTCAAATTTACAGTATACTAAAGTATTACATGGTATTACTCATCTACCATAGCCATGATGTTCTACCACTTATCCTAAACAATAGAGAAAAATATATTATCAAACATTCGCAAAATATCACACATTATTCATTAAATTAAAACATAAACACAACTGTAAACAATCCTACTTTGACAGTTCTCATTACATATCACAGTTATTTGTTGCTGCTTGGTTCAAATTAGCTTATTTAAAGTTCATTGTGTAGCCACTGAACTGTTGATAAGACTAATATTTAAGGTAGGCTATATCTTAAATAATAGGCAAATTGGCTGTTTTCATAAAAATGCAAAAAAAAACACTAATAGTGCTGCACCCTGTTAGTAAATCTTATACTTGTTAATGCTTTTGCATAGCATAGAACCAACTTTTTAAGTTGAAACAGCTGACTAAATCCTTTAATTCCCTTTAAAATATGAATACTCATAAGGTTAAGATGGGGAACTACAGAGCCACTGGGGCGGAGCCCAAATGGATTTTGGAGATAAGAATATGCCTATATGTTAATCGGGAATGTGGGCTATCATCATGCCAAATTTCAGCCCACTCCGTTCAGTAGTTAATGCGTGATTGAACTTCAAACAAACAAACAAACAAACAAACAAACAAACAAACAAACAAATACACAAACTTTCACATTTATAATATTACTAGCTGTAACCCGCGGGCTTTGCCCCGTTTAACTTCTTAATTTTCAAGATGATCTCGTTCGCATGGCTCAATCACGTCCTAGTTGAAGTTTGTTCGCTACTCTCACTCACCTTTAGGTTGGAGCTCGTTCGCTGCGCTCACTTGCCTTCAGGTTAGCTCGTTCGCTACGCTCACTTGCCTTCAGGTTAGCTCGTTCAATACGCTAACTCGCCTCCAGGTTGAAGTTCGTTCGCTATGCTCACTCACGTTTTGGTTGCAAATTAGCTGTTGTCATAAATGTAAAAGAAATAATAGTGCTGCACCCTGTTGGTAATCCTTGTAACTTTAATGCTATTGAACATCATAGAACAGAACCAACTTGTTTAATTAAAACAGCTGTTAAGATTCATTAATTCCATTTCTCATAAGGTTAACATGGGAAACTCCAGAGCCACTGGGGCGGAGCCGATTGGACGGATCACGAAATTGATGGTGTATAAACCTATTCCATGAAATTCTACACGTATGTACCAAGTTTCGTGGCAATAGGTTCAGCGGTGTCTGAGTCTATCACTGCCAAATATATATACAAACATCCTCTTTTATACTTATAGATATACTAGCTGTACCCGCGGGCTTTGCCCCGTTTAACTTCATAAGTATTCGCGTGGCTCATTCACGTCCTGGTTGAGGTTCGTTCGCTACGCTCACTCACCTTTTGTTTGGAAATTAGCTGTTGTCATAAATTAAAAAAAAATAATAGTGCTGCACCCTGTTGGTAATTCTTGTAACTTTTATGCTATTGGACATCGTAGAACAGAACCAACTTGTTTAATTGAAACAGCTGTTAAGATTCATTAATTCCTTTTAAATATGAAAAATCATAAGATTAACATGGGGATCTACAGAGCCACTGGGGCTGAGCCCGAAAGGGTTTTTGAGATAAGAATATGCTTTAATGTTAATCGGGAATGTGAGCTATCATCATGCCAAATTTCAGCCCAATCCGTCCAATAGTTTATGCGTGATTGAGCAACACACACACAAACACACACACAAACTCACAAACTTTCAGATTTATAATATTAGTAAGATATATATATATATATATATATATATATATATATAGTAAGATAAGATTATTTACATTTTTTGTTGCAGTGCCAGTGTAAGAGAAAAGTAGTTAGTGTTGGTTAATGAATTGTTGCTCCAATGAAATTTGTGTCCCTGTCACTGTAGATAAAAACATACTCCTCTTTAATGCACTAGAAAAGCAGGCAGAGGAATGCACCTTTTTCGGATTTTGAGACTAAGGTGGGTTTTCCTAGCTGCCGAGTACGGCTGTGTGTTTTGGCTCTGACTCTTCACACAATTGTCAAGTACTGGTACAGCCCTTAAAACACTAGAAGCTCACCTGACATTCACAACTCCGCAGCCATATTTGGCAGCTAGGAAAACCTACCATAATAATTTACTGCATTTATGTCAAATCTTCAATGAAGATTTTAATGCTTTTATTTTTGCTCAATACATTTTAAAATTATTTTTCTCGCTAATGTCCAAAGTTTTTGACTATTTGATATGAATCAACGAGGCTAAATTAAGTTTATGATTTGCAAACATGAACATGCTCTGGTACTTTTATATAGTTTGTTATTCAACTGGTATCAAAACTTGTCATTTAATGATTCATAACACTCTCTTTCAGAACTTTATTGCCAATATGGAGGATTATAAATTTTTATTCAAAGTAGTTCTGGTTGGAAATGCTGGAGTTGGGAAGACTTGTCTAGTTCGCAGATTTACACAAGTAAGTATGTTATTTGTTAGGTATTCGTAAACATACCGGGTGTCCGAAAAATAACTCCCTAGTTTTGATAAACGATTGTTTATTGTAGAGAATACATATTCTTATATCTAATACATGAAATTAAAGAGGGTTTACTCAAGTTTATTTTGACATTAGTACACCTCGATATGTGACCCATTTGTAGCTCTACAGATATCTAACCGGTATTCGATCTCTCTCCAAGTGTTAGTTAACATATCAGGTGTCACTGATACTACTGCAGCTACGATTCTTTGACGAAGAATGGTCAATGTCACGTATCTTTTCTGAATAAACCAAGTTCTTAACGTAACCCCACAGGAAAAAATCCAGTGGTGTTATGTCTGGGCTTCTTGGAGGCCACGCGATCGGGCCAGCTCTCCCCATCCATCTTGCCGGGGAGAGCTGGCCCGATCGCGTGGCCTCCAAGAAGCCCAGACATAACACCACTGGATTTTTTCCTGTGGGGTTACGTTAAGAACTTGGTTTATTCAGAAAAGATACGTGACATTGACCATTCTTCGTCAAAGAATCGTAGCTGCAGTAGTATCAGTGACACCTGATATGTTAACTAACACTTGGAGAGAGATCGAATACCGGTTAGATATCTGTAGAGCTACAAATGGGTCACATATCGAGGTGTACTAATGTCAAAATAAACTTGAGTAAACCCTCTTTAATTTCATGTATTAGATATAAGAATATGTATTTTCTACAATAAACAATCGTTTATCAAAACTAGGGAGTTATTTTTCGGACACCCGGTATAATTGCTTACATCTATCTTCTTCGCCTCGTTACTTTACGATTGGATGAGTTTATAAAATTCATCTCAATAATTCAACTAGATTCTAATAAAGTTCATTTTTAAAACAGCAACCTAACTCAACTAGTCAACATGATTGTTGCAGACTATCTATGGTGGCATTGTTATGTTACTCATAGCTGTGTTACTCCCAGCAGTTTAGTTATTTATACAAATGTGAGAGGACGTGTGTGCAAACTGTGCAGTTTAATAGGGTCCAAAACCTTTATCCGAGGCTAAATGAATCAAGTTCAATGTTCCCTTATTTACCTTTTAGAGATTATGTTTGCTTAGAACAGTTATTTGAATATAACTACTGAATTGTAACTGATTTATCATGGAATAAATGACTTTTGATTTGAATTTAAATTAAATTTGTTGATTTTAGATCTGCACTAAAGAGTGATTTATCTACCTTAATCAGGTCACAGTTGTTAAAAATTAACCTATTTAAATTACACTAGTTGCTCTGCCCGTGCTTCGCTACGGGGTGAGAATAGAGAAAAGAAAAATTCGGTTTTACTGCAAGATACTATAATACTATGAGAAACCGTTACAACCCACTTACCAGGAAACATGTAGGCAAAAGCTCAATCCTGCTTATTGATTATTTAAATTAAGATCTCTTAATGTATTACAGTACTATCATTTTATATAGTGTATAGCGTTTAAAATATATGCAAAAGTATATAATTCATTGACCACATGGCACCAAAAACAATTCTCCTTGTAAACAAATTAAATTAAATAGCAGAACAGCATTTCTGACAACAGCTGTAGTTTAATAACAATGTTTGTTTCCCATGTTAATCTTATGGAGGAATACGAAACTTTAAAGGGACCCAGCACCTCACACTCTAATTATTTCCCTAAAAAGAAAGTTTCCTCCACAACTTCACGTTACGCTCTTTCCAATGACACCAAAAACATGTCAATCGGTTCAGTAATTTCGGAGGAGTAATTGTCACAAAAAACCTGCTTGCGTATTATATAAGTATATAGATTTTCATGAACTGTTTATTCTCTTGTTTACAATCTGACTGTGGTTGCACATTCAACTGAAGGATCTTAACTGTTAAATTATAATTTAGGCTACATTTAAACCGTTATAAAGAAAGTTGGTCATCATAACTGGATCTTTGAAAATGGACTCTATTAATAACTAAAACGTGAGGGGCAAAGCTCTAAAGGAAATTACCTTTTTAATTACCATTCACAGGTACGCTAGATCAGCATTAAAATGGCACCTCAATCGTAAAAATTTGTTTTACAATCCGGCTGGTGGGACCGAATGTTCAATGGGGGAATAAAATATGGTAGTTACAAAACCAGAGAGTGAAAAATATGTAAAACTCGAAGGACCGCCCGATTAGGTCGGGAACCATAGAGCTTGGAAACACCTTAATTAAATGAATGAAGAAAAGAGAGTTACTCACCAATTTCCATTGTTCTGTTAGGCTAGGGGAAGGCGTCGTGTCCAAGCTAGGGTGTTGCACAGAGGGATGAGTCACTAGGGAGAGAGGGATCTTGATCTTGATTAAATTGAGCGTTCACGCCAAAACAAATGTCCTTCAATAAATATCTTCTGTCGCGGTAGACCGTTAAACAATACATTCACGAACGCGCACAAAGAAGTTGTAGAAGAGTAGAGCATAGAGGGGGAGAGTAATTTAGAGCAGCACAAGAGACTATAAACACTAATTTTGATTTAGAGTAATAAAGGGACTTTACTTTAAAACTGAACAATGATACATAAGAGAAAGAGTTATGAAGAGACAATTAATCCAAAACGCCTTTAAGAGAAGCGTGGACAAAAGAGACAACACAGCGGGGACGCTATGGTTGCAAACAAACTCAAAACATGAAGAGAACTGAACAGAGTTCAACGAGAACAAGAACTGAGGCGAACTGAGCTTTCCTGTGAGTACAGGTAAACTCCAAAGGGCAAGGGGCGGGGGAAAAATCATCCGTTGCTAGGCGGAAGTGACGACTAGAAAAGAGATGTTGAGAAAACCCTTATTGTATTAAGTATATGGATGAGGAGACCCGTGCAAAAATGGCACATTTTTATAGGGTTCGATTCCTAAGCAAAATGAATAATGCAATTAAAACATTAAACTGAAAGATCAACTGTTCACTTCTAAACAGTTAATGAAAGCTGATTATCATCACTGAATCTTTGAAAGCAAACTCTAAAAAATCCAACACTAGGGGAGTGAAGCCTTGAAGAAATTACCTTTTTAGTAACCATTCGTCACTTTGCTAGTGTGCCGATTTTTAAATCAAAAGATTTAAAATCCGCGACAGGCAATGGACAAGTCAGTCCAACATGACGTAACGCGGAAGGATACGAACTGGAAGACCGTTGGGAGCCGTGCCGTGTGCAAACGTCTCGTCGTCACTCGTGGCTCAGTAATCGCGTAGTCAACATGTGAAGTCGCGTTTTGTCGCTGGTGTAGGACGAATTTATTAATATCTTAATTCGTAGCTCGGAAATTAGCGTTCGGGCGGAAATTGTACATGCATCAAACGATCGCAATTGTCAAAATTTCGCCGAATTGCATTTGGGGGTGTGTTTTATTAGTATTAAGTCGAGACAGTTGAGATGCCGGATTGATTGTTCGCGTTCGTGATGAAAATTCGTACATGCATCATATCGATAGCAAATGTCAGTTTCTAGCGAATCGCGGGTCGTCGTGACGGTATTTTCAATTGAATCATTAAACGCCAGCTCGAAAAAACAAGAATTAATAAGTCCTACACCAGAAAAAACCGTGTCGTGATATTCCGCTCGGTCAGACAAAAAGTCACAAAACCACGAGTCAGTTTTTAAATGTTCGGTACGCGTGAATCTTCGTCGGAATGAATGTTAATGTGTCGACATGTGTACGTAAGTAAATGTTTGTGTTATTTGTGTTTTAGTATTAAAATAGTCTTGCCAATCTGCCACATTTTTTCACATGTACCACTCGTTTTACAAGTTATGAATCATGTTTTGTTTGGTCTGAGATTTTCATGTTTCATTTGGTCTACTTAGAGCACATGGTCACGATTCAGTATAAAATGTTTTATTAAATTTGGTTATGTCATACAAAGGATTTAAGTTATAATAGTGAACCTAGTCAAATGAAAATTATTTCTTAAATTGAATTGAAATGGTGTATTAATTTAAAGAGCAATGTTTATCTGTGATATTATTATTTTTGTATTCTATGTAAAGTCAGATTCTATCATCGTCAGTATTATTATTTAAAACGTTTGTATTTCATGTGTAGAATAATTTTTGAACAGTATTACATTTTTTAATAGTGAGAGTTTGATTGTGTAACGTAAATGGGGGTAACAGAGTGCTCGGTCGAAGGCTAGGGTTGATAAAGGGTCATGAGGATAGACTCCCATTAAATTCATAAATATTAAATACTAAATAAAAAATTATCAAATAATCGACTCAGCAGTCGATTGGCCCCGTTGCACTGATCAGCAAGGAGTGATGTAGATCACAAACCTACATAATAGTCCCTGTTTGATTAAATTGTAAACTGGCCAGTTTGATAAGTACGAACATCTTTGGGGAGTCTGTGATCCAAAACAAATAAATAAAATCATCAAGGCTAGGTTTTCCCGAGACTTTGCAGTTTTAAAAATGAACAAACCGCCAATTTGAACATTCAATCTTGCAATCAACTCTCTCACTCTCTCTTTCAAAATATTGTTAAATTGTGCACAAAAAAGGTTATTACATTGTTTATATTTGTTACTTGTATCACAGCTCAATTCGACTCATTATACAGTATTTTTACAAATCACCATCTTTTCATTATCCTGTGTTTCAGCTGTTAGTATCATTAGTATAAAACTGGTAAAGTAAAGAGGTAAATGGCTTAACTGAAAGAGGTATACAAAGTATTCACAATGAGTGTTGATGATCACATTTTGTAAATATATTTTGACAGTGCAATTTTTATAAGTTCAGTTCATAATATTTAATATCAAATTGGTGAATTCATAAATAATCGGCTTAACCAAAATCCAGTGTATATAAACATCTTGAAGTCATACTTTTGATAAATATTTCTCTGAACAAACAGTCGATAAATATTTTCAATCAATATTTCAATATTATTATTTGCAATTTTACAGTTTTACAGAGTATCAATTCATATCACAATCTTTCATCAGAACAGCACATTTTAAATTCATGGAGTGTTCAAATAGACACATCTATTAGTTTTAAGAAGTGTTAGAATTAAGCTGAAGAAGGTGTGAAGGAGGACAACATATCAGACCTCTCACGGTCCATAAATCGGACTTCTGGGATATTTAATTACAGGGCCCACACTTAACATCTTTATTTCCACTGCGCAGCTCTGTGATTAATGTCCTCAGTAGTTCAATTAAAAGTGTAAATTAAATTCATTAAACCCCACCAGGGGGCAACTTTTTGTTATACTCACACCTGTATGGAATAGCCAAATTGCATTACATAAAGGTGTGAGGTGATTTTGCTTGATGGAATGATCAATTAAGTAAAGAGTATATTTTGAATATAAGTGAAGAATTTCTTTTTTTTCTTTACAAAAAGTGGTAGCAGAGCGTGGTTACATAATATCAGACATCGGGCCGTTCACCACAACAATGTCCCCCGCCCTCGCCCACTCCATCGGCAACAGCTGACTGTCGACTGCGCTACGGGTCAATGAACTGACTGTTGACATCTACTCAACGCTGAATGCTAGATAATTCTACAGTGTGTTAAGCGTGCGCGTTTACACCATTCAAATTGTTGATGGATTGATGCAGTTTTGGTTTATGACACAAGGTGTTAGTTGACAACAATTTTTAATTTCTCAGTACCGACCTCAAAGCAAAATGTTTATTATTGTTAAAGTTTCAGATTTTCTATTTTTGTTATTCAAATTTCAAATGTTTATGTGTAAAATTGTTTCGTGTTAAATGTATTAAATGTAAATCAATGGAAAAATGAACAAAAAAATGTGTCGTATGAATGAAGCGTCAGTTGCCACGTCAAGCGTCGTCGCGCCGGGTCGAAATTGTCCCGGGATGGAAAAGGCCTTCGTGCGGACCTGAAGGTCGCTCGGGCCAATTTTTTTTGGCAGGGGAGATTTCTGTGCCGATTTTTAAATCAAAAGATTTAAAATCCGCGACAGGCAATGGACAAGTCAGTCCAACATGACGTAACGCGGAAGGATACGAACTGGAAGACCGTTGGGAGCCGTGCCGTGTGCAAACGTCTCGTCGTCACTCGTGGCTCAGTAATCGCGTAGTCAACATGTGAAGTCGCGTTTTGTCGCTGGTGTAGGACGAATTTATTAATATCTTAATTCGTAGCTCGGAAATTAGCGTTCGGGCGGAAATTGTACATGCATCAAACGATCGCAATTGTCAAAATTTCGCCGAATTGCATTTGGGGGTGTGTTTTATTAGTATTAAGTCGAGACAGTTGAGATGCCGGATTGATTGTTCGCGTTCGTGATGAAAATTCGTACATGCATCATATCGATAGCAAATGTCAGTTTCTAGCGAATCGCGGGTCGTCGTGACGGTATTTTCAATTGAATCATTAAACGCCAGCTCGAAAAAACAAGAATTAATAAGTCCTACACCAGAAAAAAACCGTGTCGTGATATTCCGCTCGGTCAGACAAAAAGTCACAAAACCACGAGTCAGTTTTTAAATGTTCGGTACGCGTGAATCTTCGTCGGAATGAATGTTAATGTGTCGACATGTGTACGTAAGTAAATGTTTGTGTTATTTGTGTTTTAGTATTAAAATAGTCTTGCCAATCTGCCACATTTTTTCACATGTACCACTCGTTTTACAAGTTATGAATCATGTTTTGTTTGGTCTGAGATTTTCATGTTTCATTTGGTCTACTTAGAGCACATGGTCACGATTCAGGATAAAATGTTTTATTAAATTTGGTTATGTCATACAAAGGATTTAAGTTATAATAGTGAACCTAGTCAAATGAAAATTATTTCTTAAATTGAATTGAAATGGTGTATTAATTTAAAGAGCAATGTTTATCTGTGATATTATTATTTTTGTATTCTATGTAAAGTCAGATTCTATCATCGTCAGTATTATTATTTAAAACGTTTGTATTTCATGTGTAGAATAATTTTTGAACAGTATTACATTTTTTAATAGTGAGAGTTTGATTGTGTAACGTAAATGGGGGTAACAGAGTGCTCGGTCGAAGGCTAGGGTTGATAAAGGGTCATGAGGATAGACTCCCATTAAATTCATAAATATTAAATACTAAATAAAAAATTATCAAATAATCGACTCAGCAGTCGATTGGCCCCGTTGCACTGATCAGCAAGGAGTGATGTAGATCACAAACCTACATAATAGTCCCTGTTTGATTAAATTGTAAACTGGCCAGTTTGATAAGTACGAACATCTTTGGGGAGTCTGTGATCCAAAACAAATAAATAAAATCATCAAGGCTAGGTTTTCCCGAGACTTTGCAGTTTTAAAAATGAACAAACCGCCAATTTGAACATTCAATCTTGCAATCAACTCTCTCACTCTCTCTTTCAAAATATTGTTAAATTGTGCACAAAAAAGGTTATTACATTGTTTATATTTGTTACTTGTATCACAGCTCAATTCGACTCATTATACAGTATTTTTACAAATCACCATCTTTTCATTATCCTGTGTTTCAGCTGTTAGTATCATTAGTATAAAACTGGTAAAGTAAAGAGGTAAATGGCTTAACTGAAAGAGGTATACAAAGTATTCACAATGAGTGTTGATGATCACATTTTGTAAATATATTTTGACAGTGCAATTTTTATAAGTTCAGTTCATAATATTTAATATCAAATTGGTGAATTCATAAATAATCGGCTTAACCAAAATCCAGTGTATATAAACATCTTGAAGTCATACTTTTGATAAATATTTCTCTGAACAAACAGTCGATAAATATTTTCAATCAATATTTCAATATTATTATTTGCAATTTTACAGTTTTACAGAGTATCAATTCATATCACAATCTTTCATCAGAACAGCACATTTTAAATTCATGGAGTGTTCAAATAGACACATCTATTAGTTTTAAGAAGTGTTAGAATTAAGCTGAAGAAGGTGTGAAGGAGGACAACATATCAGACCTCTCACGGTCCATAAATCGGACTTCTGGGATATTTAATTACAGGGCCCACACTTAACATCTTTATTTCCACTGCGCAGCTCTGTGATTAATGTCCTCAGTAGTTCAATTAAAAGTGTAAATTAAATTCATTAAACCCCACCAGGGGGCAACTTTTTGTTATACTCACACCTGTATGGAATAGCCAAATTGCATTACATAAAGGTGTGAGGTGATTTTGCTTGATGGAATGATCAATTAAGTAAAATCACCTCACACCTTTATGTAATGCAATTTGGCTATTCCATACAGGTGTGAGTATAACAAAAAGTTGCCCCCTGGTGGGGTTTAATGAATTTAATTTACACTTTTAATTGAACTACTGAGGACATTAATCACAGAGCTGCGCAGTGGAAATAAAGATGTTAAGTGTGGGCCCTGTAATTAAATATCCCAGAAGTCCGATTTATGGACCGTGAGAGGTCTGATATGTTGTCCTCCTTCACACCTTCTTCAGCTTAATTCTAACACTTCTTAAAACTAATAGATGTGTCTATTTGAACACTCCATGAATTTAAAATGTGCTGTTCTGATGAAAGATTGTGATATGAATTGATACTCTGTAAAACTGTAAAATTGCAAATAATAATATTGAAATATTGATTGAAAATATTTATCGACTGTTTGTTCAGAGAAATATTTATCAAAAGTATGACTTCAAGATGTTTATATACACTGGATTTTGGTTAAGCCGATTATTTATGAATTCACCAATTTGATATTAAATATTATGAACTGAACTTATAAAAATTGCACTGTCAAAATATATTTACAAAATGTGATCATCAACACTCATTGTGAATACTTTGTATACCTCTTTCAGTTAAGCCATTTACCTCTTTACTTTACCAGTTTTATACTAATGATACTAACAGCTGAAACACAGGATAATGAAAAGATGGTGATTTGTAAAAATACTGTATAATGAGTCGAATTGAGCTGTGATACAAGTAACAAATATAAACAATGTAATAACCTTTTTTGTGCACAATTTAACAATATTTTGAAAGAGAGAGTGAGAGAGTTGATTGCAAGATTGAATGTTCAAATTGGCGGTTTGTTCATTTTTAAAACTGCAAAGTCTCGGGAAAACCTAGCCTTGATGATTTTATTTATTTGTTTTGGATCACAGACTCCCCAAAGATGTTCGTACTTATCAAACTGGCCAGTTTACAATTTAATCAAACAGGGACTATTATGTAGGTTTGTGATCTACATCACTCCTTGCTGATCAGTGCAACGGGGCCAATCGACTGCTGAGTCGATTATTTGATAATTTTTTATTTAGTATTTAATATTTATGAATTTAATGGGAGTCTATCCTCATGACCCTTTATCAACCCTAGCCTTCGACCGAGCACTCTGTTACCCCCATTTACGTTACACAATCAAACTCTCACTATTAAAAAATGTAATACTGTTCAAAAATTATTCTACACATGAAATACAAACGTTTTAAATAATAATACTGACGATGATAGAATCTGACTTTACATAGAATACAAAAATAATAATATCACAGATAAACATTGCTCTTTAAATTAATACACCATTTCAATTCAATTTAAGAAATAATTTTCATTTGACTAGGTTCACTATTATAACTTAAATCCTTTGTATGACATAACCAAATTTAATAAAACATTTTATCCTGAATCGTGACCATGTGCTCTAAGTAGACCAAATGAAACATGAAAATCTCAGACCAAACAAAACATGATTCATAACTTGTAAAACGAGTGGTACATGTGAAAAAATGTGGCAGATTGGCAAGACTATTTTAATACTAAAACACAAATAACACAAACATTTACTTACGTACACATGTCGACACATTAACATTCATTCCGACGAAGATTCACGCGTACCGAACATTTAAAAACTGACTCGTGGTTTTGTGACTTTTTGTCTGACCGAGCGGAATATCACGACACGGTTTTTTCTGGTGTAGGACTTATTAATTCTTGTTTTTTCGAGCTGGCGTTTAATGATTCAATTGAAAATACCGTCACGACGACCCGCGATTCGCTAGAAACTGACATTTGCTATCGATATGATGCATGTACGAATTTTCATCACGAACGCGAACAATCAATCCGGCATCTCAACTGTCTCGACTTAATACTAATAAAACACACCCCCAAATGCAATTCGGCGAAATTTTGACAATTGCGATCGTTTGATGCATGTACAATTTCCGCCCGAACGCTAATTTCCGAGCTACGAATTAAGATATTAATAAATTCGTCCTACACCAGCGACAAAACGCGACTTCACATGTTGACTACGCGATTACTGAGCCACGAGTGACGACGAGACGTTTGCACACGGCACGGCTCCCAACGGTCTTCCAGTTCGTATCCTTCCGCGTTACGTCATGTTGGACTGACTTGTCCATTGCCTGTCGCGGATTTTAAATCTTTTGATTTAAAAATCGGCACAGAAATTTAAAACATTTTATCCTGAATCGTGACCATGTGCTCTAAGTAGACCAAATGAAACATGAAAATCTCAGACCAAACAAAACATGATTCATAACTTGTAAAACGAGTGGTACATGTGAAAAAATGTGGCAGATTGGCAAGACTATTTTAATACTAAAACACAAATAACACAAACATTTACTTACGTACACATGTCGACACATTAACATTCATTCCGACGAAGATTCACGCGTACCGAACATTTAAAAACTGACTCGTGGTTTTGTGACTTTTTGTCTGACCGAGCGGAATATCACGACACGGTTTTTTCTGGTGTAGGACTTATTAATTCTTGTTTTTTCGAGCTGGCGTTTAATGATTCAATTGAAAATACCGTCACGACGACCCGCGATTCGCTAGAAACTGACATTTGCTATCGATATGATGCATGTACGAATTTTCATCACGAACGCGAACAATCAATCCGGCATCTCAACTGTCTCGACTTAATACTAATAAAACACACCCCCAAATGCAATTCGGCGAAATTTTGACAATTGCGATCGTTTGATGCATGTACAATTTCCGCCCGAACGCTAATTTCCGAGCTACGAATTAAGATATTAATAAATTCGTCCTACACCAGCGACAAAACGCGACTTCACATGTTGACTACGCGATTACTGAGCCACGAGTGACGACGAGACGTTTGCACACGGCACGGCTCCCAACGGTCTTCCAGTTCGTATCCTTCCGCGTTACGTCATGTTGGACTGACTTGTCCATTGCCTGTCGCGGATTTTAAATCTTTTGATTTAAAAATCGGCACACTAGATCGTAAGCTTTACAATGACATCTCAATCGTAAAAATTGGTTTAGTAGGACAGCTGAAAAAGGGATAGAACAATGAAAACCTTTATTGTATTATGTAGCCATATAGATGGATTATTTTAGCATTGAGTGTACTTGTACAACAGTGTTAAGTATGAAATTGCATATGAAGTTGTATGGTTTTAAATGGTTGAATGGTTTAAAATGGGGTTTTATACTCATGCAAATTAAGTTGATTACAGAAGTAATGTAAGTGTCACCATGCACAAAATAGAAGAATGAATTGTATCAGATATTGCTATCAGCCGATGGATAGAAATTAGGCCTAGGCTTTTTTGAACCGGCACGAGGACAGATTAAAAACATATGACAATTTTGTTTTCTATTTCTAGGGGCTGTTTCCTCCAGGCCAAGGGGCTACCATTGGTGTTGATTTCATGATTAAAACAGTTGAAATCGATAACGAAAAAGTGAAGGTAAATAGACATTTCTCTGTTTGTTTCTAACCTAATCTTGTTGACCAGTTTAAAAGTTACATCATTAACTCATTAGTAGCACAATTTCATTCCACTGTCCAGAAAACATATTTCTCTGTATCAAACTTTTACAAAATGTTAAAATATTATTTCATTTCTGAAACTTACTTTACTGATTAGTGATTGTAACTTAAAAGGTTCATGATAGGTGCTGGTCTTGTTGACCTTAGTTATGGTCTGTCTGGTTGCTGAGAGTTGGTACACCTAATGTAGTAATTTATAATTTATAAATTTATTCATTTGTTAATTTACCAATGCTAAAAGCTAGTCTTACCACTTCAGTACCTATATAATGTAGGCACTAATCCTTGGTATTTCCAGGCCTTTTAAAATTTTGATTTTTAAAGGTGATTTTTCCACAAAAACCCTTAAAATAACAAAAAAATCTTATTATTCATTCTGATAGCCCCTGGATTTCATTCTGGTAAGCCGATAAAAAAATCTTATTTTAAAAACCAGTTTTGATCAAAACTAGTATTTTATGGTCCTTATAATTCTTAAAATAAACGGTATCAGCATTCTGACACATACTTTCTCCCATAAGTTTGTAAACAACCTTTATCATGTGTAAGCGGTGAGAGTAAATATACGGAAATGGGATTTGTACAATTTTCTTCAGAATTTAAAGGACTATAACATACTAAATTTTTATCAAAATCGTTCGGACTAATTTTGGGAAAATCTGATTTTCCGTCATTTTATGGGGTTATATGGAAAAATCCCCATTAAAAATAAAAATTTCTAAAAAAAAACTATCAAAATTGTAAGGACCATAACATCTATAATATTAAAACGAAAGTGTGTTTTTTTATTTCACGATTCTGAATCAACCACTTGACGGATTTTCACGATTTTTGTGTTGAAAGAAAGAAAATTTTGAAAACTAGGGAATGTCGAAGCCATAATTTTAGTTTAGGGTCCCAGTTTTTTAGAAATTAAGTTTTAATTTTTAAAAAGTCTAGCAGCCGACGCTAAGATTCTAAACTAGCTTTTGGCATAAAATAATTTGCTTAACATAACAGCTGTAAACATTCAGCTTTTGTGTCACAAATTCAGCATTTGGATAAAAATGTAAAGACATACTTAGGGTTGACTTATTTATACTATGTGGAATGCAAATCATTGATACGTTCAATTCTTCTGTAAGAGGATGACAGATTAATAAAATTATACATAGTAAAATACTAGGATGTTCAAATTATTTTTTTAAAGCAATCTTTGTAATCTTCGATTTGTTTTAGAGCAATATAATTTGTTTTAACTAACAGCTGGTTAAATATAAACTATGGAACTATGAGGTTATTTTATTTACTCTTATTTTGTCATTGATTATAGGAAATAAGTAAGATTAGTAGAGATAATAAGACCACAGTTTAAAATAATTTAGACCAAAATTAATTAAACCACAGTACAAATCGAGTCTCTGTACACGAGTCTTAATAAAAAAGGATAAATGCAAATTATTTTACTATTCAAATTTTCGAAGAAAGAATAGAAAAATAACAATGTTTACATGTTTTAATTCTTCATGGTAGCTTTTTGTTTACAATTAATGTTTGTCTACTTAACTTTGTTTGGATTAGGCCCGGAAATATTGATGTCATAAAAAGAAGATCAAGAATAATCAGGAATCACAATTTTAAATTACCACCACAACCTCAGCCGAGTGTTATACAAAGATTGAACACAACGTCAACAATTGACGTAGGATACTGCAATTAGACAAACCATCCTTTTATGAAATCGTGTTCAGTTGTGGTTACGTTTAGGGGCGCCTATATCAGCGCCCCCAAACGTGAAAATATCACTTTTATTTTAACTATGAATATATTGTAGTTTAAATTAACTAATATGGGAAATTACAATGTACACTTATTCAATGAGGGTGGGTAATTATTAAGGATAGAACTGATAACGGTATGGATAATAAACATTGACAATTACGTCATTAGCTTTACTAGCGTGTTTACTTTTTATATTCCTGCTACATGTGACCAGTTCTTTTAGTAATCGTGAGTTCTTTTTTTTTCAAATTAATGTTAGTTGAACCAAACAGCTGTTTCAAAACAAACTGTTATTGTTTTTACTTTTCTTTGTTTACACTTACCTATTTATTTAGCAATTAATGCAGTGAAATTGATATAAAGGATAGGTGTGACGATTTATGTGTACTGTGAATATTATTGGATATTATCGTTTTATTTTAGGTCGTTTCTATTCAGACCTACTGGAAATTGTGTATAGTAGTTGTATTGTGGTGATAATAATTATGGAAGAGGCAGGTATGCTATGGAAGGTGGTATCGTTGACTAAGTCTATACACTTCTCAATTGACTATTACTCTCTCTACTGTAGGCTACTTATAATCAGTGTGCGTCTGTGCGAATCGGCTGCAAATTTCACTTCAACGCTTTTCACATCGTAAAAATTGCAGAATTGCTCTTTTATTGTAAAATTATCGGATTTAAAATGCATGTCGTATAGGCTTAGGGTACAGTTTCTTAACTGGGCTATGCTATCATAACCTAACCTAACCAACCAAACTTGCTGACGGTGAAAACAACGCATGAAGGTTTACTAATCGAATCAATAGTTTCAATCGATATTAGCATAGCCCAGTTAAGAAACAGTACCCTAAGCCTATGATGGAATAAAAACATATTTGGTCACACAACATTTGTTTACAAGATGATTTTTCACATTAAAACTGCAAGAAACTTTGTCTTTATATGTGTAAACTAGCTGATTTGAATTGTACACGGTTTTAACTGACTACTGAATTCCCGTACGTAGGACGGGCTAACACCTCGTACTATGTTAAATCAAAACCGGATTTTTGTCTAAAATCCTATTTTTCGTTATTTTATGGGGTTTTTATGGGAAAATAACATAATTTACCATAACTTTTGAACCGTAATTTTTACAGAAATTGGATTTTTACCATTTTGTTCAGAATTTAAAGGGCTACAACATACTAAATTTTTATAAAAATCGTTCAGGCCATTTTTGAGAAAATCCGATTTTTCCGGTTTTTTATGGGTTTTTATGGGAAAATCCCCATTAAAAATCAAAATTTCAAAAAATTAAAAAAGCTCCTGGAGATACCATGGGTTAGAACCTACATACCAAATTTCATCGAAATCGGACCACAGGTGTAGTCTCTAGCTCTGTACACATCCAGACACACAGACACACACACACACACACAGACATCACTACGAAAACCACTTTTTTGGGTCCAGGGGGACCCAAAACGAATATATCCACTCAAAACTCAAACTCGAAAATTTTGACGAAAACAATACTTTCTCCATATACTATGGTATAGGGGGAGAAAGTAAAAATAGTGCCCCCTCCATTGCTGTAAAAATTACGGTTCAAAAGCTATTGCAACTTTTGTGATTTTTCCTATAAAATATCATAGTTGTTCTCTCCGCTTACTCTTGATAAAGGATAAAGGTTGTTGTTGACAAGCTATAATGGGAGAAAGTATGTGTCAAATTGCTGACACCGTTTATTTTACCATGAAACAAGTTAACATACAAAAACGCTATCCCAGGAGTCCTGGGGGTAGAGCTCTAGGGAATTTTAAGATTGAGAATAAAATAGAAACATTCGTGGGCATTTAGAGAACAATTTCATAAAGTTTCATGATTTTGTTGATATTAAAGCTGCAGATCTGGGATACGGCTGGTCAGGAGAGGTTTCGCTCCATCACACAGAGCTACTACAGGTCTGCACACGCTCTGATCCTGGTGTATGACATCAGCTGTCAGCCGACGTTCGACTGTCTGCCAGACTGGCTGCGGGAGATAGAGGAGTACGCCAGTAGCAAGGTGCTCAGGGTGCTAGTTGGTATGTTTAACTCTTGCATAATGTTTGCTAGTCAAATTGTATTGCATTGTACTGTAGAAACAGCCCAATTACTGGGGACCACGAGTTGAGGTTGGTTTCTTCAACACACGTGCGCTTGTTGTGATAATATTTGTAACTGACTGGACATCTAAAACTAAACCTGATACATCATATTTATCAATCAGTTTCTTCAGCCATGATTACTAAAATTATTCCACAGTTGTTCAGTTCTTTTACCTTATATTTTTTCTTTAGCCTGTTTAAAATTAATATTAGAACAGCCGATGATTTTTAAATAATTCATAATATTGTAAAAATAAACATTCCATTATGGTTCTTCTTGTTACAATAATTTGATTAATTTTCTGATTTTCTCACATAATTTTAATTTATTTTACACAAACGCTCTACAACAATGCTTGGATTTTGTTAATTTTTTTTATATATTTTTGGTTATTTATTACCTACTAGCTGTAACCCGCGGGCTTTGCCCCGTTTAACTTCTTAATTTTCAAGATTATCTCGTTCGCATGGCTCAATCACGTCCTGGTTGAAGTTTGTTCGCTACGCTCACTCACCTTTAGGTTGGAGCTCGTTCGCTACGCTCACTCACCTTTAGGTTGGAGCTTGTTCGCTACGCTCACTCACCTTTAGTTTGAGCTCGTTCACTGCGCTCACTTGCCTTCAGGTTAGCTCGTTCGCTACGCTAACTCGCCTCCAGGTTGAAGTTCGTTCGCTACGCTCACTCACCTTTTGGTTGCAAATTAGCTGTTGTCATAAATGTAAAAGAAATAATAGTGCTGTACCCTGTTAGTAATTTTTGTAACTTTAATGCTATTGAACATCACAGAACAGAACCAACTTGTTAAATTGAAACAGCTGTTAAGATTCAATAATTTCATTTCTCATAAGGTTAACATGGGAAACTCCAGAGCCACTGGGGCGGAGCCCGAAAGGATTTTTGAAATAAGAATATGCCTATATGTTAATCGGGAATGTGAGCTATCATCATGCCAAATTTCAGCCCAATCCGACCAGTATTTTTCGCGTTCACTTGTCACAAACATACATCCATACATCCATACATCCATACATCTAAACTTTCTCATTTATAATATTATTAGTAGGATTATTTCCACGTCCTAGGATGCTAGTTCTAGCCCAGAACTGTTTTACACATTACTTCAGTCTAGTCCTAGAAGGTTGTGGCATTATCACATGGATAATATCCATTAGTGGTTGACTGGATTTGAACCCAGTACCTCGGGAACCGAAGTCCTACGCTCTACCACTAGACCAGCTCGCTCCTCAAAATTGTGTTATTAAAATCAGATTGACTATTGGATACTGAAGTTGTATCAATAGTCAAAAGTAAAATTTTCCTTACTTTTCAAAATTGATTGAACAGTTAAAATTAATATTTCAATGAAATAACGCTTATTAACAAAATGGTATCGAACGACAATGCCAACTTACAAAACATCATCTTTTATCTTACATAAGAAAATACTGTAGTGCTAACAAATCAAAATTGTAACCTGAAAATGATCTATCCTTTAAACACTAGGGTTTTATTACTGGGCAAAAAATACATGTTAGTAAATTATTATTTGTTTTATTAGGTAACAAAATTGACAGAGAAGACAGGGAGATTCCCACTCATGTAGGTGAGGACTTTGCCCAGAGACACAATATGTATTACCTGGAAACTTCAGCTAAAGAGGCGGACAATGTGGAGAGACTCTTTCTGCAGATAGCTGCTGAGCTCATGGAGGTATGCATGGTCACTCCAGTACATCAGGACTTTTGTTTGGTCCTTTGCGTTTTCATGGCAAACCTGGACAATTGTGTGTGGCAAGAATAGGTAAAAGTTCAGAATAGGTTCAAGCAAGTACAAGAGTTGTCTGTAAATTAAGGTCTCCATTGAGCTCCCGTCACAACTCAGGAAACTAATTCAAATCTGAGACCAACGTCACGTTCTTTACTTCATCCACTATGGATGCATTGCACGGCGTCCAAAATATAGTTTTTGAGCTGTTTCACGCTGCCACTTGCAAGACGTCCAATAGCTCAGCGCATTCTTACGACATCCATAGCGCCTGCACACAGAGTACTATTTTACCGTCTGTAAGGCATACTAAGCTAACATAACTTAACCTAATCTAACCTTGCTCCGTATGCAAGAGCTCTGGACGACACCTGCAACAAGTTTTTAAGAGTATAAAGTGTGCTGTTGCACGACGAGCCAATCCCATGACGCCCAAAACTAGTAGAAAAGACTGTGTTTCTTGCAGTTACTGTACTTTTAGACATGATGCGAATTTGACTTTGTGCTACAGTCAAATAGTTTATATTGGACGTCATTAGACAGCTCAAAAATTATATTTTAGATGTCGTAACACTGACTTATATCATTGGACATTGTGACATTTGGACGTCGTGCAACACTCCCTATTATAATATAATATAATTATAATACCTCACTACTATTATATCTGGTTTTCACCCTTATGGGACCATTGGTTTTGTCATACTATTTGAAAACATCTTGAAAGAAAATTGACATTCCTGCCAAGTATAAATCACGTTTTTAGCTTCCTTTTGATCACTGAAAGTTGTGATTTTAATACACAACTTGATCATTTTAGTGATCCTTTGTGAATGTGAGTGATTGTCTTTTATGCTATCTCTGTTTATTTTCCAACAGCAAGCTCGATGTAAAGAACTGCCCAGGTATGATCAGACAAATCCTACAATCAATGGACGGACAACTTCTATAGGTGATTCTTGCTGCTCAAGACTCTCCTAAGCTCAACTTCCTCGTCTGTTTCCTTGGTTGTGGCCTAAAACATTACACATCTCTGCTGGTGTAGTTGGTACTTGTCCTGGAAAACACCTGTATTAAAATGAATACAGGTTCAATCGTGGTGAAAATCCTTTGTACCTTTGTAAGTTGGGTTTGTCGCACGCATTATGATGTTTATCAATTTTAAGCAAAATAACAATGGTTTTAGACTGACATAATAAGTATAAAATTCCCCCTGCATTTAATAGTTAATTTAAACAAGACCAAATAAACAATTTAGAATAATAGAGTAAATAGTCATTAGCAGATTCGAGAATTGCTTTCCCTGAACTTTGTATAACATCACATTTTAATCAGGTATTTGAGACACTGGTTTAGTACTTATTTAGTTGTAGTATTAATTAACAATTACAGAAACATTTGTCAATAAGAAGATTCGATAAGAAATATGATGAATGTTTTAGTAAAGAAATGTTATTTTTAGTAATTTTATTATTTATTTATGTTACAGATTATTTTAATATTCAGGTATAATTAGATATAATTCCTGCTTCTAGTTAACTTACATCTCCAAATCTTCTCCAACTAACACAACCTGAAAGTATTTTAATTAGACATGTTTGTTTATAGAGCACATTATAATGAAGTAGATCCTGGATTATATCTTAGTTTTATCCTCCTTTAAGTTTGAACGGTATCAAAGTAATACATTTTTGATCTTTCATGCATTCAAGTGAATAGTTATGTGCTTTGTAAAGGTAAGCATGACAATTTTTTCTCTAAGACAAGATAAGTCTTACAATTTGACTCATGTTAACTAATGTTATTGTAACAACATTGTCAATTTTCTAGTATAATCTGTTCATTCGGAGGATTGAATGTCAAGATGTTGACACTTTCTCTTTACAATGTTGAATGGTTGTACAGAATAGTGTACATTTCCTGTGATATAGCTTATTGTTGTTACCCTGTATGTTAAGGCATTTGTACTTACCTGTAAATAGGAGCACTGATTGGGTGTTTGTTTTAAACTAAATATATTTAAATATCTAAGCTATTTTAAAATAATTTTGATTTATTTTTTGTGGTAATTTCTGTGGTTATTATGTTAGCATAATTTGTTTTATTATTACTATCTTACATGTAATGTGGTGGGGTTTTAACTCATTGTGAATTCGTTTTTGAATTAAGTAAAAAACAGTATTATAAAAATTCCATGTCATTAAAATGAATTGTTATATAAGTTATTTTACTTGTGTTAATTGTTATAATTGTTTTTAACTTATGTGACTTTGTTACTTAATTTTACTTTTATGGCTAACCTAAACTGGCCTATTTAAATTAAAATCATTTGTAAAATATTTCTCACTTGTCTTTTTCTTTGTACTCGTACATTGTTTAAACATTTAAGAAGGGTATAACAATTTGAAAAAATTATATTTTGTTGTATAAATGAGAACCATTCTTTTTAGACACAGCATTACCTAATAAGGAATGTATTCCGAGATTGAGCTGGTCTTAGCCGTAGAGCGCAGGATTTCAGTCCTTGAGGTCCTAGGTTCAAATCTCACCCAATCACTAATGAATTTTAGTAATAATGCTGTAGCCCCTAGGGCTATCCTGAAGTATTGTGAAAAACGATCCCGTACTAGGGCCTAGCGTCCTAGGAGAAAAATTTTATAAAAATGTCTGTCATAATAGTTTTTATGAGAATTAACTCAATCCATTAATCTACTTAAACCACTTTGTTGATCAGAGCTGTTTTTATCTGCTCAAGAGTATCAGGACCCTTGTTAGCTAAAGGTTCCACATATTTTGGTTGTAACTGCTGAAAATTAGATTTTCTTTTTTACAAACTCAATTTACAGTTTGCTGTTTCTCCCAATTTGAATATTCCGTAAGCATTTTAAGACATTCTTCTGACACTATCAGTTATCGTACTAATATTACAATGATAAATAAAGTGCAATGTGCAAAACTGGAGCCATCAAATAAGCTTCTTAATAAAAAATTAATAAAATGGTTACGATTATGTTTAAAATCTAATATATATAAAATTCTCGTGTCACAGTGTTTGTCTGCAAACTCCTCCGGAACGACTTCACCGATCGTTATGAAATTTGGTGTGTAAATTCTGTAGGCATGCGAATCGGACGTAAACTATTTCCCGTTTCGAAATTCTTAAAAGGGCTCCGCCCCAGTGGCTCTGGAGTTTCCCATGTTAACCTTATGAGAAATGGAATTAATGAATCTTAACAGCTGTTTCAATGGTTCTGTTCTATGATGTTCAATAGCATTAAAGTTACAAGGATTACCAACAGGGTGCAGCACTATTATTTCTTTTACATTTATGACAACAGCTAATTTGCAACCAAAAGGTGAGTGAGCGTAGCGAACGAACTTCAACCTGGAGGCGAGTGAGCGTAGCGAACGAGCTAACCTGTAGGCAAGTGAGCGCAGCGAACGAGCTCCAACCTAAAGGTGAGTGAGCGTAGCGAACGAGCTCCAACCCAAAGGTGAGTGAGCGTAGCGAACGAACTTCAACCAGGACGTGATTGAGCGATGCGAACGAGATCATCTTGAAAATTAAACGTAACGGTACTTTCTTTCCATCGGTCTGTCTTAGGGGAAACCTATAACTTAGGCGATACGAAGTTCGCCGGGTCAGCTAGTGTATTTATAAATCTCAAAAAAGTTTGATTCTTAAATGGTGTTGCCCTCAGCCGATCCACTCAACACAAACTTTACTGTTTTAACTCTCTGTGTTTAAATTTAGAAAGTTTTGCTCATAATAAGTTTGGTAAAACTGCCAACACTTTTTTTGTATTGTATATTATACTCCATTCATAGAATTTAGGCGTTTCTAGAGGAAGATATCTATCCCCTCCACGTCTTGATCCCAGTAAACATAGCTCAACAGCTGAGATTTGTCAAAACGTTAATTAGTTGCAAAATTCATTAAGGAGAAAAAAGTGTGGGGAAACTTCCCCTCAAACCGCCTAAATATTGTGAACGGAGTATAGTACCTATTCTAATAAGACTAAAAGACTTATTTTGTATTATTTGTGTAATGTAGTATTACAACATTTTGAACTTAAACTTATTTTATTGGTGGGGTTCAATAATTTTACAACTTTTTGTTGTGCATTCATGATTTACTTTAATTTTATCAGTTTAAGAAACATAATAAAAGAATAATGCATTGTTAATTTAATAAAATAAACATTATATTCCTAGCTGTGTTTTATTTATTGACTCAGGGCTTCTGGTTTTGGTGGGATGGCCAAACAATTTAGATATAGTTTCGGGTTCAAATCAAGGCTGGTTGCATGATGTGCTGTAGCGCTGATCACTTGTTGTCTGAGCATGTATTGCAGGGTCGTAGGCTTGTGTCATTCATTACACGTGGTTCCATGCTTATAAATGCTGGCACCTACTGTGTTGCTGGTGGGATGACACTGTGAAGCTGTTGAATGCTGCAGTATGGGTGGTACAGGTGCTGGTCTCAGAAGTGTCGTCATTGGTTACTGAGGCTGCTGTTGCCATCTGGATCATGGTGGCAGCAGCAAACTCAATAGCAATGATAAACATGTAAAGCACCTCATCTACTGTCTGGGAGTCTTGTCTCCCTTTAAAAAAATGTTTCAGTATTTTTGAAAACAAAATTTTTTTAAGTATTTTTGAAAACACCAAGTTTACGCTATTTACTGTATGTAAAATCCAGAGATGACTGAACAGACTGGTAAATATGTTTAAAATGAAAGGAGCAATTTTACATTTGTTCGTACAATCAATAGGTCACTCATGGAGGGAAAGTAAGTGATTTGGCTTTAGAAATACTCTACATAGACAAGTCTCTGGGGACTTTGCTCACACAGGTCCATGCCCTAGGGTGCTCGTCATTAATGACCTCGAACATTTGAGGGATTCATATTGTTTGCCAAGTACTTAGCCTACTGCACAGAATCTGATTTCCATGAAATTCATTGTCTGGTCTTTAGTCTGTCCTCCTGGCGTCACTGCTTCATGTAATGTGTACTTGTACTTTAACTAGCCTTTTGTGATTCCTGCCTTCTAATTTTTTGATAATCAACTTTTGAGTAAATGGCACCCCATTCATCATTCACTTACAATGGTAGCCAACACAAGACTAATTGCTACCTCTCTCTCTTCATGTTTGACCTTGATTCCACTCCTCCCTTGGGATAGGACCACAGCTCTGTCTTTTTAAAATCAGAAATGAGAGTTTCCATGTTGGCTCTTTGGAGTTACACTAAGGTCTAACTTTAAATGAATACAAATAAATCAGAATTTTACTATGGAACAACAAAAATTATACTTTGGCAAGAATTTATTGATTATGAAAACAATTTTGTTGTCAAATGACATTTATCGTATTATATTATGTAAAAGTATACTTTATAACAATATACAAATAGATTCAATAATTTTTCTACGTATTGGTACAATTTGACTTAATATAAACTAAAATTTATCACAGAATGATTAACGATCCACCATCTTGAATCTGAGAGGTCCATCAGGCATGTACATTGGATGTATGCTGTAGCTTAGCTTGTCATAGTGATATTCCATCTTGAATGCTTGAACCATCTGAAAACAAGAATTTTAAGACTTAATTTATGGAATCATCAAATGTAAAAAAAAAACAGCTATAGTGATATTTAACCACCAGGGCGGTGACATTTATATGGGGTGGCGGAATTGTACAGCTTAGTGATGTCACGATGACGTTTCATTTTCTCAACAAAAAAGCACATACGGGCTGGAATTGTAACCCCCTTATTAATTATTATTAACCCCCTTGATATTGTTATGGACGAGTGGTTCGATTAAATCCATCGGCATCTAAAAAACTGTACAGGCCAGAATTGTAGCCCCCTGGAATTTTAACCCCTCTCCCTACTATTTGATTCCAACCTCTTCACGCACTGAAATTAAAATGGATGTGTAGTAATTAATTCCTATACTGTATGTGATTTTTTTCAAACTGAAATAAATTAAATCCAATGTAGGCCTATGTCGTCTGTCATATCTGTTAGTCTCTTGTGCGTTACGATATCGTCCATCATATCACCCTAAAACTTGTCGATTGGGGAGGTTGTCTCAGGCAAAGTATATAATCAGGAATTCTATATTGTATCATGTAGGCGTACTTACGACGTTTTGAAATTGACTTAGGGCTTTTTCCTACGAATTTTCAAAATTTTTACGCGTATGAGGTCAACTTTGAGAAAATGTTTTATTAAATAACAATGATAAAAATAATTACTAAAGTATCCTTATTGTCCAAGGCTAACTAAAGTAGTAAAGCAAAATCTTTGGGCAATCCTTTCACAATTATATTTCCTTAGAACAATCACTATTTTTTGTACAAGCTTAAAAATCACTCCAACATATGTCATCACTTCAGAAGGAATTCACTACTATTTAGTCTTAATGATAGGCCTACCACTTAAGTTTATTGAAAGACTATTGAAGATGTTACTTTGTTACTTACAGTTACTTTACTTTACAGTTACAGGGAGGGGAACAACTCCAGCCCGTACACAAGCCACGCTACCTCTCCAAGAGGTATACAGGTTACAGGGGGGTACAATTCCACCCTCTACACATTTGGTTTTCTGACAGGGGTTACAATTCCGGGCAGTAAATCTCCTGCTCTTTTTAATTTTTAATACAACTATCCGGTTCACTAATCACTTGCCCACATTAAATAGATTAGATTTCGTTAAAATCAAAGTGTACTGGGGGAATTGTACCCCCTCTAAAATGACATCAACGATCAGTGGGGGGTACAATTTTGGCGACCCAGTTATATAGCCTATGTATTACAATATTTTAGTGTTTGACTACAGTAGGCATAGTTATTTAAAATAATTTTAACTATGGGCCTGTAGGGGCCCCTAATAGCCCCTAATTTAGACAAAAAAAAACTATATAAAAAGACAAATACTTGAAATATGTTTTTAAAATTATAAATGTTATGTTACTTTAATTAAATTAACAGTGTTTCCTGTTTTATATCTTGGTTTTCCTTCCGCTGGAGTCGTATATTAGTTGCTTCTGATGTGTCAATGAAATACAATTGCCCATGAAGCCAACTCCCCATTTCGCTGTAGTAAGTCAGAAATATATCTATGAATTTGTCCCTGAATTTAAAAACAGTAAGGTCCATTTTGTGTAGCGGAAAGCGACGCAAAGGCCATTGCACTGTTGTATTGCCTCATGTTCTTTATGTAGTTAGAATCATGTAAAAACAGTTCTTTTAGTTCGTCATTTTTTTGGTTGTGGCACGTTAATGAGTCCATTGTGGCAAAATGCGTTGAAATGTCCATTTTTGGCCTCCACTGCGAAGTTAAATGCGCTACAATGCATGCAAGTGCTGTTAAGAGGACCTAGATTGTGAGAAGCAACACTCAACTCATTTTCCAGCGTTCTTCTGAAGGCTGGTTGTTAACCAGCTTGTGGATTTCTTTTATAGTTAGGCCTTAAATGACGTTCTCTTTCAGCATTTCTTGTGTCAGTTGAATTCCTGGATACTCTTCTACGTCTTGTAGGTGTTCCCCTACCCTGTCTAGTTACTTCACTCATTATAAAAACGGGGAAAAAATTAAACGAATACATTTCATTTTGAAACATTATTTAACAACATTGACTTTCAGAATAAATTTAAACATTGCAAATAAATAACAGCTGATAGAATGCAGACGTTTTTCAGTCCCTATGCATTTATTATGGTGGATAGTTTACGTTGTATCTCGTTTTTTGGTAACTTTATGGGAATTCTGCTATTTTTCCCGAGTCCCTGGGGTCAAGACCTTTAAATTAAGACGTCTCCCACTTTTCTGCCACTTACCAGACGTCCACAATTTTCTGGTAAAAATCTGGTCTTACAGAATTATATATATAGATAAGTGGCTTATTTACAGGAACACGGAACAGCTACGTTTTGCTTTGACTGCCTGCATTTAGTCTCCATGAGTAGAATGATTTAATCAATGCAATGTAGTATATTCGTTCACAATATTTAGGCGGTTTTAGGGGAAGAAATTTATCCCCTCCACTTGACCATTGACCCTTACCGTAAAAAATAGCTCAGCTGCTGATTGGGCAACATACATTAAATACAAAAAAAGTGGTTGGGGGAACTTCCCTTCAAACCGCCTAAATATTGTGAACGAAGTAAAGCTACTAATAATTGAGTTGCTTATGTTAACAAAGATTTTAACCATGTCAGTCACCTTAGCAACCAGAGTTTGTATCTCCAACTCTGCAAAGCGTCTGCCGAGGCACATCCTACGACCGTAGCCGAAGGGCAGCGATGCAAATGGGTGATGTTGCTCCCTGCTACACTTCAACCATCTCTCAGGGATAAACTTGTGTGGCTCAGAAAAATATTCCTCAGAATTGCTGATCACATAGTGTTGGAAAACTATTTGGGTCTGAAAACAGTAGAATTTTTTACTAAAAGTTTCTGTTCAAAAAACACGAGCTGGATGTTTCTGAAGAGGTACCGTAAAGTTGATGGAAATTTCTTATCGATAATTCCTTTAAACCACACTAAGTTTCAGGAGGTAAGGAGACCTTAACAGTTTAGTTAACACACTTAGGGATTGGAAAAATCTATCTATTTTACCTTAAAATAAAAATAGTTGTCCTTCAAATAATGAACATGAAAATACAATATTCCATTTTTCTCTAAGTGCAAATTTGAACAAATGATGTTTTTGACCTCTGGGAATTTAGAAATTAAAAAGTGAATCGGTCCCGCCTACAGTAATAGCATTATTCCCTAAATGGGAAATTCACTAAAATAAAATACATGTTTTTCTGATAAAAATATGATACACTTCAATAAGGGGCAAATATAAGGGCCCACCCAGGAGCCCCAAAAATAATGAATATGAAGACAAAAATAAGTACCATATAATAGATATATTTTTTTATGATTTGATGTCAACAATAAAGAAGCGTGATCTCGGTAAAGTAAAATAAGTGGCATTCAGCGCAAATTAACTCTAGTTAAGCAGCAAAACTGAGATAAAGTACCCACAACCTAACCTTACATTAATCTTGGTTCCCCCCTCAAAATATATTCCATATATTGGCCACGTCGCCACTGACTCTTTTAATAAATTTGATACCGTATGACAAACTTACCCCTTTTGGTATTTGATAGCCAGCAATGACAGAGTCTTTGGTCATGCATCTACCATTGCCGATCACTACTGGATACATTCTGAAATTAATTTGGAATAATGAGTTATTTTATTTTTTTTAGTATTAGAAATTCTGAAGGTCTACAGGGGTAATAAACCCTTTGTGTACGATTCCAAGAAATTGATATCTTTATATGCATCTATAGGCTCTGTGTTAGAAATTTAATTACAATCTATTCATTGGTATTTGAAAAATGGTTTTCGATGAACCCCTTCACTTTCATACAGCTTTTTATTATCTATTAGTTTCCACACCAGAAGTATTTTGTGGGCAAGAATTGCGAACAAATTTAAGTGAAAGTGATCCAAACTCATGAAATTTTGTTGATATACTGGGAATTGAACCTGTCCTTTTACACCTTAGTCCAAGACAGAAACTTTTAGATATTGATTTGCTGTAGCAAACAGTGTTTCGTATTGTATAAGATACGATATACCATCAGGTCAGTGATTACCTAAGAGTTTCCTTGATGACAGCTCGCAGGTAAGACATCTGGTCCAGACGTTGTGAGGTGAGAGGCTCCCCAGATGTCAGCACTTGGCTCACCTAGACCAGGGATAAACCATTATAGGAACAGGTCATCAGGTACAGGCTACATGTTTCCAAAATCTAATACATCAATTTACAAAATTATAGAAATCTATTGACTATTCCTCACAAGACTATAGGTACTTGTCTGTTTGAAGGGAAGAAGAGCCCAACTAAGTTCATTTAAAAGTTGTTTGCAGTAAAAATGAATTATTAAAACATTAGTATCTTAAGCTCAAAAATAAATAATAACTCAGTAAAAAGAAATAATGACACTTACAACTATTATTTGTAACAGTATAATTAGTCATATTAGTAAGTAATAATATTAAAACTATTACAGTATATTCTTATTCAACCTTAACATAAGATCAGATCAATCAAAGCATAAATAGAAGAAAAAAACTAAATAAATCCTTCAATTGTATTTATTTTTTAGATATTTTTTACAATAGTGTAGGACTATTCTCATACATCAGGCATTTGTAATTATTAAATATTCTTCAATACCAAAGACAAAGTGAATTCTTGGGGAAAGCTGTACATATATCTGAGAACACTTATTCAAGTTATATGATATCCAAGCATAGGAAAATATTGATAATTATTTATACTGAATAAATGGTGCTATCATAATATACCTCATTGTGCAGAATCTCCTGCTTTTCTGGGTGTTGACTCAGCTGGTACAATATGGATGCCACTGCTGCTGAAGTCTGGGAACAGTAAAACTTTAGGACATTACAATTTGTTTGACCAATGTAAATGGTAACGAATGCAGTTTTAAAATTAAAAGGAATGAAAATATATAACCTGTAAGAAAAATAAATTAACATTATTATTATTTTTATTTGAAATAGTGGGCATTTTAGTCCTTCCAGTCTATAAAATTTAGCTCTGAAATCTACACATTAAACTGAAAACTTATAACAGTTAATTGCAAAAATAAGAAATAACCATGTTGATTTGAAAGAAAAGTTTCCTAGTTATAAAAGGAGCAATTCACAACATCATCGATTGAACGTTCAAACAAATATTTGTTGAAGTTGAGGTTTACACACAGTAAGGATTTGTGAAAAGTAGTAAACGCTAGATGTAAGGTGAAACTCTCAAAGAAACACCCAACCGGTTAACCGGATCCAAGAGGTATTCACCACTCGGCCAGTGGTAGACCTAATTGTCTACCACACTAACAGCACTCTATGGATCAAAGTCCAAGAGTATTATACCTGACTAGATTCTTACTGTAACTCTTATGTTGCAGCACATGCCATAGCTTTTGTTTAGTTTTATTCTGATGTAATTGAATGTTTGTTTTGTTAGTTATTTTCACTATCCCACATCAAATAGCAAAGTTTAATTTTATACCCCATATCACCAAGATGTCTCCCTGCACCTTTTACACAGCTTTTGTGTCTCTGCACTCACCTTGCATCCATATTTAGCTTAAAATACCCACCAAAGTGTGTGACGCTATCTTAAAGTAATGATATTGATACTGACCGTGTCAATGCCCACCAGGAACATGTCCATTGCCAGAATACAAGCCAGTCGAGGGTTGACAGGTTCCTGGGTCAACACTCTCTCTAGTAATGATGACTGTGCTGTGCACTCCCCACCCTTGCCTTGCTGCAACCTCTCTAGTGCTGCGGAGATGTGTTTCATTGTGATACTGAGGAACAGAGAGTGCAACACATCTATACTATCATTGTTGTTTTGTTTACTACCTGCTCTAACACTTTACCACACACTTTTGGATACTGAAAAATACATCACATTTGGACCAGCTCTTGCAAATTTTTTAAAATTTCAAAATAACCTAGTTGAATGACTCAGTAAAATTATATATCCTACTGTACCTTATTTTTTGTTATTGAGATAGTTGATGTAATGTAAAAGATACTATCATAGCCTGTCATCAGTTTGATTTGGTTAAAAAAACGGCTTTATTTGACAGAAATAAGTAACTTACATCAGCGCAATCTGAGGATGGCTCAATTCAACAACGTCTATTTTGATCTAACAATAACTGGCAACAGCTTTAACTTGGGGATGGAATATCTAGCTCTACCAACAGTCAAGAACTTAGACTTAGTGGAATAATGTAATTGATTTATCAATTATGCACAATAAAACTCTTTATCTATCCTTCGGATGACTAGTTCGCCTCTACATAAATAAGTTTATTAATCTTTATTTTTTATTGTATTTTAAGACTTTCAATGTGCTAGATTGAGGTGATAAAGACAAAGATGTTATTTACCTGGTTATAGTGTCAAGAGCTCCAATGTACTTGCGCCAGGTGGGAGTGTTGAATAGTCGCCAGAACGGGACCTTGAGTTCCAACACACCGACATTGTGGAAGAATGTGTTGACTGCGTCTATGAGAGACTGAGTCTCGGGTGAACAATCGTCAAGGCAGCCTAGTCGGGTGTCTAGAGCCACTTGAGCTATGGCTACAACATATTAAGCATGTTGAAGATATATTCTGAAACTACTTGGGCTATGGCTACAACCTAGGTATTTTTCAAATTCTTAATCCATTTGAGCTGTCAAGACTAATTTACAGTCAATGATTTATATCAAAACGTTGTAGTTAGTAACTAATGATGAGTAGGCAACTTTTTAAGAGGATGGTGGCCTCTCTTTTGATGTAGCATTTGCCCGTCCTCAGAGGCATGTATCCAGCAAAGCAAGGGATGAGTCGATATAGTATAAAGTACAAGGGGGGCTTTACTGGTAAAAATCAATGGCAAGTACTAGGATCCGAACCCTTAACTTTGCTGTTATAAATTCAAAGTCCATCGCACCCCCTACTGAGTCACTGACCCACCAATGGGGGTTCTATCTAGTTTCTAAGATCCAGTATTTATGTTTGGGATCTTCTAAACATTGATTTCTTAAATAAATGAATGGTATTAAAATGTCTGGGGAGTCGCTACTGAAATCGCTAAAATTGTTATTTTAACTAATTTTTACATTGTATCAGGCTTTTATACTTAAAAAAGACCTAAAACAAAAAAAAAATTTAATAAAAAATATATTTTTTTATGTGCCCTAAAAATGGGTTTTATTGTTTTTTCGGAACATTTTTAAAATTGATATTTAAAGAAAACCATAAACCTTACACAAATGGAAATTGTATACTTTTGTTCAGCATTAAATTTACTTTAATATCACGAATTTTTATTGTATTACAGAAACATTTACTTTTTTTTAAATAACAGCAAATTCTTAAAATTTGCTGTTATTTAAAAAAAAGTCAAGAAAATTTAATCTAGAATAAATCAAAGTGAAATTTTTGTTCTGAATTCTAGGTACTTTTTACAGTTGAGCGATAAAAATAATATTTTTTTGTTACCTATATATAGGGGAGTCGCTACTCAAATTAGTGAAAAATCTTCAAAAATTCAAAATTTTGTTTTTGTTCCTAAATTATTATATATATCTTTTTACATAATAAAAACCACCCAAAATCATTTTTACATACATGTACCTAGGAGAAAAAAAAATAAAACAAACTGTTTTACGGTGCGACAATAGTATAGTATAGTATAGTAAAAATTTAAAAAAATTAAAAAATATTCTTAAAATATTTTTTAATTTTTTAAAATTTTTTGTTAATTTATATATAAAAACAATTTTACCAAATGGATTCAAAATACGTGTTCTTTTAGGTTTTTATATGCAAAAGGTGTGTACAAAATTTCAGAACTGTGGCTCAAGTAGTTTTTTTGGAATATAAAAGTTTTTAGGCTGAAACATGGAAAAACACAACCTTCGGGAAACAGAAGATTTCCGGCAAATGTGTTTTACTATACAAAATAATTAGCATTTTTTAATAAAAAACCATTTTTGGTAATTTTTTTTTACAATGCCATGGTAACAAACAAATAAGAATTCAAAAAGCTATAAACTACAATTTATTTAGGGCTAAGTTGTGAATAACATATGCACATACCTTTTTATAAGCCTTTGGTTACATTAGCCTACTTGTCTTTGTCGCACCGTAAAACAGTTTGTTTTATTTTTTTTCCCCTAGGTACATGTATGTAAAAATGATTTTGGGTGGTTTTTATTATGTAAAAAGATATATATAATAATTTAGGAACAAAAACAAAATTTTGAATTTTTGAAGATTTTTCACTAATTTGAGTAGCGACTCCCCTATATATAGGTAACAAAAAAATATTATTTTTATCGCTCAACTGTAAAAAGTACCTAGAATTCAGAACAAATATTTCACTTTGATTTATTCTAGATTAAATTTTCTTGACAAATTATAAAAATCCAAGATACATTGTTGATTTGTTGAAGGTTTGTTTTTAATTCTTTCTCTATATTTAAAACAAGAGGACTATAGTATTGAATTTTGTTATTGGCATTAGCATAGATAAAACATACTCCCTTAGCCTAGCGCACACGAGAGACTTTTTGTGGGTCGACTGTCTGGCTGGAGTAGGGTGGACAGTCGGAAAGTCGTCAAGACTGTTTGGTCGTTGACTGTGCACACGCACACGCCACAACTGTTTAGTCGTCTTTAGAAAGTCATAAGGATGAATATGACAGAAACCGCTGTCATATATACGTTATTGACCAGATTTTGTGCAAGAAAACGTAAAAGAAAATACTGGGTCCATCCAATTTATAGTCAGTGAGCCTTGGAAGACCAGTTTTACCTCTTATACTCGGATTTGAGGAAATATGCGGACAAATTTTTCATGTACTCTCGAATAAGTGTTGGTAGTTTTTAATATTATGTCTGAATACTCTTTTCAAAGACTTTTGTAAAGAGGGGGCCGGGCCTCCACTTCATCAATAAGTTTATCAACTTTTTTGTCTCGCAAAACACTTTCACCTGTCGCAGCCATTTGCACTTGAATGTCTGCGTTGCACACACAACTAAACTCTTGTCAGACTGACAGACTTTTTAGTCGTCAGTGTGCGCGATCAAACTTGTCTCTATGCCTTTATCAATACGACACGACAGTTGAGTCGGGGAGGAGTCGGCAGGAAAATCGGTCAGCCCCAAAATGCCCAGACTGTCTGCCTGCAGTCGGCCCATGTGCACGCTCAGATTTACCACCATGGGGCCGACTTTGACTCCTGACTATGACAAAATAGTCGGCAGAAAAAAAGGCCTTAGTAGGTTTCTCATCCTTCTGGAACAGCCGAAGCAAATTTTATTGTTAGTTCTGTCTGGTGCACTATAGGAGGTTGTGTTTTGTTTACAATTTGTTTCTTGTTGTTACAGTCATTAAAAACCTCGTTCAACCAAATAAAACGATATAATAATCAACAATAACTCGTTCCCTAGTTATATAACCAAACAGTAAAGCACAAATCATGAAATTAACCCTAAAATAATAGAAACAAAATTTTGTCAACACTAACGATCAGTGTCACTGGACATGAACTAGATACAAAAAACGAGCTTCAAAATTTACAATGGTATGAGAGAATGGGTGAACAAAATCCTAGAGAAGGCGGAACAAGATCGGACGGCAAACAATAGCAGAGACTTTTATCGATCGGTAAGATTTTTCAGAAAGGGTTATAGCCCAATGCCATATGGAATTAAAAAAAAATCTGGGAAACTAGTGATACAGAGCAAAGAAGGGATACAAGGATGGCAAGAGTATTTTAAAGATCTCTCGAATGTAGAAGAATTAGAAGAAGAGGAAGAGGAAACCGAGGAAGTGTATCAAATTCAAAATGTGGAACCAATGGTTCCAGACCCAACAGTACAAGAAGTAGAAAACGCAATCAAGGAATTAAAAAATAATAAAGCTCCAGGAGAGGATTCAGTATCATCAGAATTGATTAAGGCAAGAGGGGCAAGACTAACGAAGGAGATTCACAAATTGCTTCTGAATATTTGGGAAAAAAAGTTATTCCAAACGAATGGAAGGAAGCGATAGTCATTCCTATTCATAAGCAAGGTGACAAAAAAGAGTACACCAACTACAGAGGTATTTCTCTCCTCAACTGCACCTACAAAATACTATCAAAGATTTTACAAAAAAGATTGGAGGAGTATACATAAAATATTATAGGTGAACATCAAGCAGGCTTCACAAGAGGTAGATCAACTACCGATCAAATATTCATACTGAAGGAGGCAATTGCCAAATACTATGAATTCAATAAACCCTTTCTCTGCCTTTTTATCGATTTCTCCAAAGCATATGACTCGATTAGTAGAAGACGACTCTGGAAGATTATGGAAAAGTATGGAATACCCAAAAAATTAATAAACTTATCAAAATCAAGCATATCAGAATCTAGGTGTAAGGTAAGATAAATGGCGAAATCTCAGAAAAGTTTGATGGTTTGTCCCCATTGCTATTTAATTTAGCTTTAGAGGAAGCACTACAAGAAGTAAGACAAACAGAAGCTGGAATTACAACAGGGACCAAAATAAACGTCCTTGCATTTGCAGATGATGTTGCAATTATAGCGGAGAGTAAAGAAGAGCTGAAAGTGCTGGTCACAAAACTCCTAAACCATACACAGAAAGTTGGTTCAAGAATAAATGAAGGGAAAACTAAATTAATGGAGTGTGGGAGAGCAACCCAAATAAACAATGACAACAATATAGAAATAGAAGGGTACGACTTTAAAAAAGTAAACAACTTCACTTATTTGGGAGTAATACTGACGAATAATAATGAAGAAGATATTAAGCTATCGAATACTATCACACAAAACAAAACTCTGTATATATAAAACCATTATAAGACCAGTTCTGTTATACGGCTCAGAAAATTGGGTGTTAAGAAAAAAAACAGAAAAACGTTTGATAGTATTTGAGAACAAAATATTGAGAAAAATATATGGTTCAACCTTTGAAGATGGAGAGTAGAGGATAAAACACAATGCGGAGTTGAGGCAATTATATATGGGCAGTACATACTGGCCGAGGTGAGAGGTAGGAGAATGAGATGGGCTGGCCATTTACTAAGGAAAGAGGATGACTCCCTAGTCAAGAACATCCTTTTGAACAATCTGGAGGGCAGAAGACCACCAGGAAGGCCCAAGTTGAGATGGCGAGACCAGATTAGAAAAGACCTAAGAAGACTGGGAAGAAGGGAAGAAGAGGCAATGGATAGAAAAATCTGGAGGCAATGTGTTGGCGAGGCAAAGTATTACCTTAGGTACCAAGAGCCACGGCAGTAAGTAAGTCAGTATGAGAAGTCTACTTACTTGTGTTGGTTATTCTATGACATTAGTCAACATATTGAATAATGTTATGCTCAGTGATTTATACTTACATTCTAATGACCATTTGTGAATCTCATTTAAAAAATCATCAGGCATTTCCATGGATGAATCTCTTATCGTTCGAATCCTGAAAAAGAATGTTCTTATAGTAGCCTTGTAAAAACTAAATATAAAAATTTACCATTAAAAACAGACTACACTTCAGTGTGATATGTCAAAAATTATTTGTTATTGTTGAAATCAAATTTTTCACTTGCTCTTGCAGCGTTTCACTTGTCATAGTGAAGTCCCCTGTTGATTTTGATGGCTGTGTTCAAACCTACTACCTGAGGAAGAGGGTAGAGGCGCAAGGCTGTAGTGTCTAAGCAAGCGGCACAGACCTCACCTTCTGTACAATGTTCCTCTTTGTTCATCAAGCTCTACTTCGGCCTGCACTAGATAGCCATTTTTGAAGGCAGGCAGCATCTGCCCAAGTGTCCTCCTATTAGCATCTTCTCTTCTGACCTTGGAGTGTTATCCACCAACAGTGCTAAAGCCTTGTGGACTGTCTTCTCACTTGTTTGACTGCTCCCTTATCTTCCATTTAAGGAAAACATTAAAATGTGTGGGCTTCTGGAGGCAGACTGACTATATTCACTCAATTAAGCACCATCATCACTTGAAGCACAATTATCTATGCTGTGTATAGCTTTGATGAGTTCCTCAGTGTTAGATGGGACTGAACACTTCCACCACAGGTTTGGGGAAATTAAGAGCAAATTTCCAGGCTCATGCCCTTGGGTAGTGGCATCACATTCTTATCCTCTCCAAAAGCTCTTCCAAAATCCGATATTACTAAGAAACTGTAGAATTTTCTTTTCCCACACGTTTAACAGACTGTTGATTTTCTTCTCATTATGCATTCTTGCACCAATAAATTTGAATTGTTCTTCATCAGAGTACAAAATTAGTTCCCTATACTCTGGTCTCTCATTCAAATTGTTGTAAGTTACCTCATAATTTGCCAAGAACAAGTCTTCTCTGGTCCATTACTTGACGATGACTTCATGGTGTTTTCTGTTATGAACAAGCCACAGAGGTCAAGTTTGTATAAGGTGGATGGAAACATTCAAATCATCCATTTTCTTGGAAAAGACTTGTTTGCTACATTGGAGACTTGTTGTCACAGTGTTGTTATCAAAGTGCCGACCATTGACCACTTGATTAGATGAGGAAGGGAGGAAGAAGAGGTAGTCTCTCTCTGTCTTTGAATGGCGAAATACTAAACTAATATTTTTTTTTTATAAAACACATTCATTACGAGAAAATGTGCTAATGCTTACTTTTCTGTTTACTTATCTTCAAGTGAGACTTAATTTCTCATGAAGGAATTGTTTTAAAGATTTACCTATCACTTTTCACTCTATTAAATTGTTATATAAGTGCAATTCGTACAAACTCAAAATTTTAATATCAAAGCAATAATCCTTTTAGTTAAAATTATTATTGTATATGGTTCAAGAATAGCCAATATAAGTTAGAAACACATTAAGTAGTTAGTTTTTTCACCTGTCAATGAATGCTTGAGCGGTCTGTTCGATAGGAGTTACATAGAGCTTTGCTGTTCTTGGTTGCAACATTGGCTGCTGTACTCTGGTACGGAACCTGTACCACTGTTCTCCATGCCTATGGAGTGGAAACGCAAACATCAGTTCAACATAAAAACAATATCAGTAAGTGAATGCTAGAGAATGCAAGGCCCAGAACCAAAATGATAGCAAAAGAATGTGGAGAATGAATTTATTTGATGGAAACAATTATGAAATGGTCTTACACAATAATCAAAGAGAGGGATTGAAAAATATAGGAATAACTAGATGCTAATGACAAAGGCACTTTGAATGCCAGTGCCAGTGCGAACCATGGGAGGGTTTCAACATAAAATTAGGTCTAATTCCATCTTATATTTATGCAAAATTGAAGCTCAATTGGTTTATTCACATTGGTTTTCACGAGATTGCCCATGTGACATTTTCACAAACACCCAAACTCTCACATTTATAATATTAGTAAGATAAGATAAAAGATCACAAAATTAGCACTTTCTCATGTTTTCACTGCTTGTGGAAACTGAACATGAGATGAATAAAAGCCTTTCATTGTTAACTATAAATCACAACCACTCTTCCTTCTCTTCAACCAACAGGGCTCCTTACATTTAAAAAAGTAGCAAACTACCACCCTCCGCTCATCTGTATTAATTTAAATCTAGAACTACTTTCTTGATTTGAAACCTATAAAATCTTGCCCTTGAACATTTGAAACTCACACAGCTATCACCCCAGCGTCTTCACCAAAGAAGTCCTTGCGCAGGACATGTTTGTAGTAGTTGAGGGAAGGCATGGACGGTCTGTGAGGCATCAGTTCCTCACTGCGGAACACTCGCTCTATGTCGTCTGCGTCAAACAGGAACACCATGTCTGGCCGGCCAAGCAGTCCTGCCAACTTGACTATACGACCGTACTGTCTGTGTAACTGTTGGCACACCTGGTCTATATGCTCGATACTGTAGTTACCTGAGAAAGTACACATAGTAAAACATTGGGGTGTTTCGTGTTCCAATTTAAATAAAAATCTTAAATTAAGAAATGTAACAGAGAGCATTTTGTAAGAGAGAAGATCTTTTCCTTTGTTGAAAATGGTATCAGTGACAGTGAAATATTCGAATGTTTTGTGCTTATAGTGTACTTGTGTGTCTCTTGTGCCGGTTTGGACTCTTTCCCATTCAGTTAAGCCTACTACGCTCACAAAAGTTTTTAAATTAAATATCTTAACTATAAGATTAAAAGCTCTAAAAAGAAAAAATTACTTAAAAAAACCTGTCACAGGACAGGCAATTCAAAACATGTTTTAAAGTAAAATGTACACTTCAAATTGGTTGACAGAATTGAGGTTTACAGGAAATTATAAGGAAATGTTTATTGCATCTCACCTAAGTGTGCTGTGTTAACTAAGTGGTAAAGGCCTTTTCACACCAGCTTCCTGGACGTCCCGGACGTCCTTACGTGGTGCTTCCCGCCACTATTCGCACCCCGCGTTATCTGCAGTGTGTTTACTGTTTGTTGTTGCTGGTGTTTTGTGCGTTGTACCAGGCTAATACCATGGAAGCTAATACCATGGCTAATACCAAGGAATATAATAACACTAAGTCATCGTCACTGTCACCACTTGATTCGTCCATCCATGGAACAGTAAATCCGGGCTCACACCAAGGAACTAGCAAAAAAGACATCTTAGCACGGGAACTAACAGACTTAAACACTGAGTGAGAACTGCACTTGACTGATCACCTGTCCATGAGTCATGCGCAAACAAGTGGACGTTTGAAACGTCGCTGGGCGGTGTGAAAGAGCCTTAAACTTAGTATCTTGGGTGATTACAGATTTTGTTCTAGTATTCTTATGTTAATACAAAATCTTTAAAATAAATTTTTTTTAGTTTTTATTTTTTGTGTCTTTTATGGCAAAAAAGTTATGATTTATTTATGCAAATTAAATTACCTTATAAAAAGAAGAATTTATCCTATATCTTTATAAGCATATCTAATTTTTATGTGAGTTTTTTTAGGTAGATAGAGTTCTCATATTTTACCTGAGAAAGGTAGGTGTTAAGAAGCTTTAAAGATACACAGAAACATCCCACATAACAAAACTCTGATATTTGCCAGGACTTCTTCTAGAGTAGGTTGATAAAAAACCAGTATTGTTTGTGAGTTTTTTGTGTAAACCCTTTTCATTCACTGGTATGTTAACTGAACCAACACTTCCTTTTCCCAAAACATTCCCAATTTAGCTACCTACAAGTATTTCTTGAATTATACTTCAGTAATGATTAAGCCCATTATTTAAGTAATCACAAATTAAAGAGTTGTCTACTCTTTAACTTGTGCTGTAACATACCTATGAAGGGCATGAATCGCCAGTTGTTGCCCAGCAGCGGCAGTGGCGCAGGGCCGGGCATCTCCTCGTAAGGTCTAGCACTGGTGAACTCATCAGTCAGTGAGAGGTCCTCCACAGCTGACGACTTTGTGCGAACTTGCACTTGGTTCAACCTTGCCACTTGCTGCAACGTTCCTGATATCCTCTTCAAGATGCTCGCTTGTTTCATGTTTCTGTAAATTGTAAAATTAGTGATACATGATTCACTTTCGCAATGGTTGTCAACGTCTTAGTGCTTGCCTTTAAATCTAGAGGCTGCCGGTTCAATCCTGAGAGATGTATTACAGACCTAGATCCAATTTGTCATTTTGCTTTTCAAATAATGATGCCATATTTAAAAATTGACATTATTAAAGCTATAATCCATTCACAAAAATTAGGTGGTTTTTGGGGAAGAAATCTATATTCTCTCTACATGATCCTACCTTTGAAACAATTAATAGCTCAACAGCTGAGAGGTTTGCCAAAACGCCAATCAGCTCCAACATATTATAGCAAAAAAGTAGTGGAGGAACTTTGCTTTAAACCTCCTAAATTTTGTGAACTGCAACTGAGTATAGTAAAAAGACCAGGTTTTAGACCGTTCTATTGACAAACTGTAAAATTGCCAATGGCATTGGGTAGTGCAACAAAAATAAAATATGTAAAATATGAAATTATCAAACAGAGTCACTAAAATGATTGAAATTAAGAGAAAATATTTATCTTTTGAAGTTTGGTAGTAAATAAGTTATTCTTCACGATTAGAAACATTGTAAATAATCATGTGAGTAGCTGATGGGCTTAGTAAAACCTAAGGTTAAACACTCATCAAGCCTTTATTTATCATCCTTATGAATCTGCTTAGGCCATTTTAAAGGTTCTTTTTGTTTCAGGATGAATTTTCTATTGTGTTTACTGTTATGTTAACCAATATTTTATTTTACCATACTATCTGCATTAATTACCAGTATGATATTAAATTAAATTTAAATCACAAATTTAAGTTAAATTCATGATTGTCACTGATAATAAATGCTCAATTCAGATTACAGTATTCTTTGTACTCTTAACAACCTCAGGCTATTCATTGTTGTAGTTTCTTTGTTCTAGCTATGCATAATGGTTATGGTTGTTGGTCAGTTGTAAATAAAGAAGTCAATGAATACAAACTAGTCGCCCAAACCGACATTACCATCTGAAAGAGGATGAGTTGTTGAGAAACAAAAATGTGTGACAAGATAGAACAAAGACAACAACGACCAGCCTGACACTAGTGACAGGAAGGTAACTACAGTGAATTATCACTAAATCAATAATGAACATATAACTAAGTGTGGTTGTAACCCATTCAAGTAATTTTATGTGTTTTCACTTTGTGTATGTGTATACATGAATCAAAATAGTTTGTCATGAATACAAAATTGAAAACGAGACAAGTTACCTACATAATAACAGCAAATTCAATGGTTCTGGAAATAACTTTATGTTAAATACATTATTTATGAGATATTTGTATTGATGATATTTTATATGTTTTACGGTATACTATTTTTTTACTGCAGAGCGTGTGAAATGATGTATTTATAAATGTTCCAAAATGAAACTTTCTTGTTTTAAAGGTACCTATCAAACTAAAAAAATGTTGTGTTTACAAAAACATTTTCTAATGTGAGATAACTGTAATGATTTTTAATCTTTGAGAAATTGTTTTTTTTTTTTTATTTAAAGGGCTATGTTTTAGTAAATTCCTTCATGTCAACCTTAGTCACTAACAAGACTGCAAGATCACTCACTTATCCTACACTCATTCCAGATAATACTTGGCATAAAATACCTACATTCGTATGGTCGCCATTTTAGAATAAAGTATTAAGAACATTAAAGCATATAGGGAATAGGCTTGATGGCGAGATAAAGCACAAAAAATGAATTTAAAATTAAGAAAAAATTAACATGGGCTTAATGGGTTGCCATGTTGGAGACGAAATAACAAGGAAATGTAAACATAAAATCAAAATAAATGGAAGAAATTCCAATCACATGTTTTATTTACAGCGATACAACTATTTTAGAGAGATGAGAGATGTTCTAGATACGCTGATTGAAGTGTCGTCTGCAAAAAATGATGTGTTATCTTGATTTGTTTATAATTTGGATAAAACCCTATACATTTTGCACCTCAAGTTACCTTCGTTACAATTTAAACAACAATTTAAACGTTGAGTATACACGTATTCTCAATATGGTTTATTTTAAAACATCACAACGATTTAAATACCAAACATCTTACTCTATGAAGCATAAAATCCTGTTTCTTATTCTACTGTCTTATTTCGAACGATTTAAATAAATTGTTTATTGTATTTTGAGCACACACGTTTGAAATGACACTGGACAATAAACCATACTTTACTATTACCTTTTCATACGAATTGATAATAACTAAAGTGAAAATAATATGTAGATTTTTCTAGAATTAACAGAATTTTCATTTTGTGAACAGACTATAACTTAGTTTTTAAAATTACGTTTTTAAAGAAAATGTTTGTTCTATTTACAGTTTTTGGATTAAGTTATTCTGTTTTGTTTTTAAATTCACTCATAGAACATTCAATTTAGTTGTTATGTTAGATATAGTTAATTTAAAGTATTTTCGTCCAACATAACACTTTTAAACGGCAAAAAATATCTCAGTTTTTGTATATACAGTAGTAAGGAAATTTCTTACTTCTAAACAAACTAAAGTCGTATTCGAGAGGAAACAGATAAGAGTTGATTCTCTGATTTGCGACCGCTATGAAAGTGGCACTTTCACATATAGCTATTAGGATTCTTGATGTAATTATAAATGTCTCTGAACTCTTAAAACTACAACTAAGGCCTACCAACACCTCTTGATCGGCAGATTGGCTCTACTTACTGATATCGAAGACTAGATGTTATTAGAATACTTGATGATGTTTGTTATGATAGAGGTAGATAAATACACACTTCAGTACGCGCGTACTCACAAGAGAAAGGCAGTCAGGATCCACGACGGCCTACATAGACAGACTGTCGTCCTTCGCGCAGGAAACTACTTTCTTCTCCAATCTCCATTCTCCACTGAATCTCCCCCCCCCCCCCCCCCCCCCCCACTCATAAACTGTCCATCAGATGTCTTTTTGGACCAGAGTAATTTTCTTATTTTTGTATGAATAAACTAAAGTAATTGTACGATTTTTGTTGTTAAAGTAGCCTATGTCTCTCCCGTTCATATCTTACCTAGAGACCTACGGTAATAACTAAATACCTAGGTCTGGGAAATTTGCTAAAAGTAACTTCCGTAAGGACTAAGGAGTACGAGTATAATAAAGTCATGCTCTTTAGGATCATACCATATATAGGTATGGAGTTAGAATAATTAAAAATTAAAGGAACATACTCTGTCACTTAAAACTCTTCGGGTGCACGGCAGACGAGAGGGCTTCGAACTTTTCGACACATTGTTGTCATCATGCAGTTTAATCCTGACTTAACTGTAAATTTATTGTTTTAATACTACTGTCCATTAAATTTTTTATCCTGTAAATATAAATATTCATCAAATTCTTATATATTGTGAATAAATTTTAATTTTGCAAAACAGAATAAAATTTTGCATTCTGATTGGCTTAGCTGCTAATTCCTTTACTCTTTCTTTACAATTATGGCCCCTTAACTTAAGCTTTACAAATGGTATGTGAGTTACATAACTTCCATGTGCTAACAAATTCCAAGGTCTGGTTCACACATGGTGAGGTAAACTGACAACGGTAAACGGTTAGTGGTGCAATAGTCTATTGTCTTTATTTTTATACAGGGTGTTTGTGAACTCTCTCGAAAAAATTCACAGGATTATTCCTTGGGTTAATATATGAATATTTTACATTATAAACATGGGTCGCCGGAGCCTCGTTTTCCGTCTGTCTGTCTGTATGTGTTTTTAATAAATAACCTTATAACTCGAGTTTGAATCAAGGTACAAACTTTAAATTTGACACACTTGTGTATTTTAACGTGGTACACAAACATGCAAAATTTCATTTCGATGACTATAGCCGTTTCAAAATGGCGGCGATCTAAAATCGTTGACCTCAAATTACATGAAAACCACTAGAGTTACAAAAAAAAATACAAGAATAACAAAATTTAGGAAATTTTATGCCAAATCAAATGACACCTAGATCTTAAAGATCGAACAACAAACAGCTGAGTTATAGTTTTTTTTTAATAATTAATAATTTTTTTACTGGCTTTTAATTGTTATTGTTTATTCTTTAAAATCATCTGATACAGAGTACATTACGTAACCTTAAACACATCTCAATAGTTAAGGTAAAAATAGGACACTTAATACATTTACCTTCTAGTAAAAAAACTAAATGTTGTTGTTAGGGCAAACCAGCTGTCTTACATTGTTGTAACAATTTAGAAAGGATCAGATGATTTTAAAGAATAGACAATAACAATTAAAATCCAGTAAACAAATTATTAATTATTAAACAAATTAATAACTCAAAATAATCATGTGATCATCTCAAAATCATCTGTCCAACCAGCTGTCTTACATTGTTGTGACAATTTAGAAAGGATCAGATGATTTTTAAGTATAAACAATATCAATTAAAAGCCAGTAAAGAAATTATTAATTATTTAAAAAATTAATAACTCAGCTGTTTCTTGTCCGATCTTTAAGATCTAGGTGTCATTTAATTTGGCATACAATTTCCCACATTTTGTTATCCTTGTGTTTCTTTTGTAACTCTAGTGTTTTTTACGTAATTTGAGGTCAAAGATTTTAGATGGCCGCCATTTTAAAACGGCTATAGTCAACGAAATGAAATTTTGCATGTTTGTGTAACACGTTAAAATACACAAGTGTGTCAAATTTAAAGTTTGTACCTCAATTCAAACTCGAGTTATAAAGTTATTTATAAAGAACACATACAGACGGACAGACAGAAAACGAGGCTCCGGCGACCCATGTTTATAATGTAAAATATTCATGTATTAACCCAAGGAATAATCCTGTGAATTTTTTCGAGAGAGTTCACAAACACCCTGTATTTCGTACCTAACAGTTTACAGCAATTTAATTTTGATTGGCATCATTATGCTGCACAATGATCTTTATGTACAGTAAAAAAAGTAATAAAACTATTCATGAATGAACAATTTGGTAATGCAAGAGAAGGACATACATCGATGATACAGATAAACAGACTTATACACGAAGACATACAGACAGACAGACTTATACGCTTATAGTGTTCAGAACTTCCAGGCCCATTTTGTGGATTTGTTCCTTGCATCTAGGATCAAGAAAACATTTAAAAATACAAACTTAACGTAGAGCGCAGTAATCTGTATGTCTGTATGTACTTGATTTTTACTAAAATCTCAATAATATGTGAGAGAAATTTAGGCTACAAACTTCATCTAAGCATCTTTGATAAGTGTTCAAGCAAAGACACTTGTAAATGTCAAATTTAACGTTTTTAACCAGGCCTACGGTAGACCTGGTATACCTTGTTTAAAAATGGTTTATCTTCAAACATTTTAAAAGCTAACTAAATTATCTAAAAAATAATGCTTATGTAAAATAATATAAAAATAATTATGACAGTTTTATTCTGAATGCAAATCTTTGAACACCTTAATTATATCTTACTGAATTAATCTCACTCGAACTGAATGATAATTAACCAACTTATAACACTTTTAAGTATATAATAAAACTGAGGTTATTATTTTTAAGAACCCTCTTTATGTCTAAATTAGGACATGGTCAAAGATCACAAAACACTTTCCTAATGTTGATGGATTGCCCTAACTTTACTCAGAACTTCTATAATGAAGGAAATAATTTATTAATTAAATACATCTGCCTTTATAATAAGGTTGTCAAAATTGTCTCATCATTGTTTCATAATATTGTGTGGCTGAATGAAAGTAGGTTGACTGTATAGTACGACCATTCAACGTAGGTATTTTTACTAAGACCATCCAGTCTAGTTGTTTATTTAGCAAGATCCATCAAAAGCCCAACAAAACAATGATCACTGATGGTCCAGTTTTAAATCAACAAGAAGCTACTGAATGTTGTCAGATACCTTATGTATGTAACCACATAGTATGGTAGGTAGTAGTGTTTGCACATCTATGCAGTTAATCTCGGTAGAGTCAAAAACCACTTTAGGAATCCCAGTTCCAAAATTAAGAGATGCTATTGGGTTTTTTATAGCCTAGCTTGCATTTTATATCCAATTTTTGGGGTTTGTTCAGTAGGTATACTTATTTAATAATTCCTTGCAATATGTTTTTAAATGTCTTTGTTCTCAATACACCACAGTATACAAATATAGTTTGAGTTTTACTATCATATGTTTAATTATTGAACTTGTTTATTTCCTCTTCCTATAAATAGTAGGAGAAGGTATTGTTGTTGTAAAATTATCGATTTTATTTTTTGGGTGGAAAAATCTATTTTGGATCCTCCTGAACCCAAAAAAGTGGCTCTCAAAGTGACGTCTGTGTACAATTTTGAGGATTTTGGTTTGTGGGTACTTATACTTATTGATAGTATCTCCAGTTTATTTTTTATTTTTGGAATTTTGATTTTCAATGAATGGAAAATCTCATTTACACAAAATAAAAACAGGTCTAACAGTTTTGATTGAAGTATATAGTATGTTACAGTCCTTTTAACTCCGAACATGGCACAAGCCCCAAAGTTTTACAAAAGTTATTGCTGCTTTTCTCCATAAAAGCTCATATTTACCTGTACACATAAAAATAGTAGGATGTTCAATTATAATGCCAGCTTATGGGAGAAAGAGAAAGTATAAGTCAGTTTGATGATGCCATTTTTCTTGCTATAGTTTGACTTCAGTATACTGTATTAGCCTACCCATTCACTCTTCACTCCCACTATTATTTCTTTCTACCTTTGAAAATACAAGACCACTGTTTATTGTCACACAATAACCTTCACTTGTGTTCTGTGTATTCTTAATAAAGTAATCACATTTAATGTAAATTTTCTTCACTTTTTCAAGCTGAAGAAATTAATAGGAAAATTATAAAAATAAAATATTTTTAAAAAAGCTATACATTTTCAAAATTTGCATTTTGCAGCCAGGGAATATATCTATACAGGGTGATTGATATAAGTGTGCCAGCCGTTTTATTCGTAAACTATAAGAGATATCAAAAAAAGTTAAATGGTAAGTGCCTTGGATTTTTTATTTGAAAAATTGTAGTCATGTCGAAAAAAATATTTTAGCCGCCAACTTTGATTTTTCTTATAGAACTCCCTGTATTTTATGATGTGTTCCGGTAGAAAATGAAATTTTAAGACGATTTTATTCTTGTAATTTTTTTCATAAACCTAACCGTTTCAAACATAATAATGGTTAAAGTTTTTAAATTTCGGCATGAGAAAGAGTTTCGATAAAGGCCTAAGCAAGCATGCCAGCTGTTTTATTCAAAAATTATTCGAAATTTCACCACTTAAACCATTATTATCTTTGAAATGGTTAGGTTTATGAAAAAATTACAAGAATAAAATCGTCTTAAAATTATTTTTTCTACCGGAATACATCATAAAATACAGGCTGTTCTATAAGAAAAATCAAAGTTGGCGGCCATATTGGAAAAATGGCGGCTAAAATAATTTTTTCGACTTAACTACAATTTTTTAAATAAAAAATCCAAGGCACTTTCCTTTTAACTTCTTTTGATATCTCTTATAGTTTTCGAATAAAACGGCTGGCACACTTATATCAATCACCCTGTATACTTTAAACATAATGGTTTTAAACAGTTATAGGTATCAATCTAGTTGTAAATTCACATTTTTTTGCTTTAAAGCTGAGTATAAAATAAATATTGAAAAGAGGACCTGATATTTTCTTTACTGTACTAACAGAGTGAAAATGCTACATCTGTAAAAGATGAGAACAACTTTTATGATAGAGAGTTCCAGGAAGCTAGAGGAAAATCTATTTCACTGAAGAGTTTTTTTGGATTGTACCTATAGATTCATCTTGAGTTCTTCACTTTTATTTTCAATTTTAGGACAAACATTGCCAATTTACACAAAAAGGGGGAAATATGGTGAATTAATTAAACACAGATTTGCAGTAATATTTATTTACATACAAACAAAATAGTTAAAATACCCCCGCCGCAGCACACCTGCAGACTAAGCGAATTTCAACTTGTCTGATTACATTTTTACTAAAATATTTCCATAACTAAGACATATTTATTCCGAATTTAAATAACATTAGATTTGCTGCTACGGGGAAGGTAAAAAGTTTTTTTGACCATATGTCAATAGTATAGATGAAATAAATAAATTTGCCAAATTTTATCAATATATATCCACAAACAAGTAAAACTACAATAATGGGAAAACCCCATTTTTACCCCATAAAACTCCCCATAAACCCCTGTTTTCCCATGGTCTGTTTATGCTGGTTTGCGAACTCGTTTGAATAAACGTAGGTTTACACGTTTGTACAAAATTTCATCAAAATCGGATCATTCTTGCTCGAGTTATCGCGCTAAAGGACACACATATACAGAGTGACAAAAAAGTCTGGAAACGGCTTAATATCTTTTTACCTAAATCCGTTAGAAAATTCATTCCTTTCACATAAACTTTCATGAATGAAAACTACTTTTTGCAAGCATTACCAATTTTTGGCCCCTACCAGGGGACGACCCATGAGGAGTAGGTACTTAAGCTTTAATGTAAGCATAGGTCGGTAGCATATGCACATCATTTTAAAGGGCTCAAGGTCAAGTGGAGTTCATTGCCGGAAACCGTAGCTAAAAAGGTTCATCCGTTAAAAAATGGGGGACGTCCAAAGTTCTTGTGGAATATACCTGCACAGGCCTTAGTATTGGTAAATACTCGTAGTCAACATTAGCTTAAGAGCTGAAATTGACATTTAAAGTAAACTATCTCATTGAATAATACTATTCAATATTCAAAACAAATTTAACCGGGTTTCAGCTTTTTCGGCTAATGTTGACTACGAGTATTTGCCAGTACTAAGCCTGTGCCGGTATATTCCACAAGAACTTTGGATAGCCGCCATTTTGTAACAGATGAACCTTTTGAGACGCGGTTTCCGGCAATGAACTCCACTTGATCAGCACTTTAAAATGATGTGCATATAGACCTATGCTTACATTAAAGATTATATACCTACTCGTCATGGGTCGTCCCCTAGTGGAGGTCAAAAAATGACAATGCTTGCAAAAAGTAGTTTTCATACACATAAGTTGGTGTGAAAGATTTTAATTTTCTAACGGATTTAGCTAAAAAGATATTAAGCCGTTTCCAGATTTTTTTGTCACCCTGTATGTATATATATATATATATATATTTATAATAGTAGCCCTTTATCCAAACAATTGTATATATATGAATTTGAACAGATGGTGTTTTTGGCCTCTAGGGACCTCAAAATGAAATATTAGATCGGTCCCGGGTCCAGGTCTTACCATGAGTACTACGGTAATAGCTTATTCCCTATATGGGAAATTCGCTAAAACAGAAAGAGTTTGATTTGACAGAAAAAACAATTAGGTTACAAAACATTAAAACAATAATATAATTTACTACATTCTTTGGAGTCTGTATTACATATTACAAAAAAGGTTAAATTAATCTAATATTCATCAGGACTAAATACAACAGCTTTGAACTGAGATTTCATGATAATTTAGGTTTAAATATATGATCGATCGTTATGCTATTTACATTTGTTTGATAAATAAATATTTTCATGCACATCTTTTAAAATATTAACTAAGCCCATGCACTTCAATAAACACTTCTATTTATATACTTTAATGTTAAAATGTTAAAAATACAATATAACTTAACATGTTTAATTGTTGTACAAAAATACTTCGAACACATCAAGTTGATGTCATAATTAAAATCTTATTTTAAAACTAAATAAAAAATTACAATTTTAAAAATAAAAGAGTGATTAAATATTCAACAATAACAAAATAAAAATATTAAAGATACTTTACAAAAAATCACACCAAATTCACCAAATTGTAGTGTACTTTTGGCATTTTTAGAGAAGGCCTTGTATTTTGCTTCTCAAAAAATAAACCATCTTAGTAATACTTATTTCAATAAATTGTTGGTACACTTTCTAACAATTTCAAGATACATTCACCTTACTGACCTTTAAACGTAGCAAAAGTGTGTACTCAGTAATACTATGTTTCTTATAAAAACGTTTGTGGGTGTGTGTGTCATTATAGATAAACATCATTACATTTTGTTACAGCTTCTAAAAATAATATCTTATTTTTTAAATATTACAATGTAAACTTGTAGAATTAAATTTGAAAATTCAAACTTTTGTATACAATCAATAAATGGGTTTAGTAAACATATAGAATTAACATAATCCCGAGACCCGAGGATTAAATAGATATTTTTCTAGTTTAGGAAGTCAAATGTATTGTCGTCAAACGGTTGTTGTGTGTTGGTGTTACGCTGCATCTGTTGCATTCCCATCATCTGTTGTCGATATTGAGGCTGAAACACACATCATCAACACCTTAGACAATTATCACCATCGTCAAACGAAAAACAAAAACAGACATGGCACTGTTTTTACTTTCTCCCCTTATACCATAGTAGGTATATATGTAGAAAGTATTGTTTTCGTCAAAATTTTCGAGTTTTAGTTTTGAGTGGATATATACGTTTTGGGTCCCCCTGTGTGTACAGAGATGTGTACAGAGCTACAGACTACACCTGTTGTCTGATTTTGATTAAATTTGTTATGTAGGTACTAATCAATGGTATCTCCAGGTGTTTTTTTAATTTTGATTTTTATGTTGATTTTCCCATAAAAGCCCATAAAATAATGGAACAAATTTTTTTAGAAAATAGCCCAAACAATTACGATAAAAATTATGTTATAACTTAGTCATTTAAGTTCTGAACAAAATGGCACAAATCCCAATGGCATAGTCCAAAAGTTAATGCAGCTTTTGTGATTATAAAAATCATAGTTACTCTCACCGCTTGCCCATGATTAACCCATTGGTGTCAACTTCGAGCATTACTCGTACGGCCGCTGCATATGAGTGCTGCTGGCTCATATCACCGCTACACAGCGCCATTAGTTATTTATTATTATAATTTTCCCCCATTTTTGTTTTTTCTTACTTTTATAATGTTTATAAATATCTTGCTTCTTGTATTGCATATTTGCAGCTGTGGTATATATATATTGTATGCAGCTGTGGTAAGGTAAACAATATCTTATTACATATAAAAGTTCACTACTTGTGATTTTTCTACGTAGGGAATCAATTGAAATTTATAATTGTAGGGTCATTTGGTGTCTGGATTAATCTTGGAATTTGTAAATAAAGTTTACTTTAAAAAAAAATGTTTTTTAAAATTGTTATTGTTGTAATCTTTCTTTTTACTTTGACTATCCACTTTTTTTGTAGACAATTTTAACTGTGAACAAAATGGCAAAAGAATTATTAATTTATTACCTAAGGTTTTCTTTCTATAACAATTAGAGTAAAACTCTACAAATTCGGTAAAATGAATTGCCGACAGAGGGGGCTGCAGGCAGCGCATTAATTCCTTCCCCAATGGGTTAAGGTTGTTGACAAGCTTATGGGAGAAAGTATGTGTCAGATTGCTGATACCAATATTAAAATTTGTATTGCAGGTTGAATGTCACATGGCTTTCATTATCAGCTGCAAAGTATATGTAAAACGATGCTTACCTATGGTAGCATTAATAGCGTAAAGTGAAAAGTACAGCACTAATTACGAATAATAACACAAATATGTAAAATGGGTGGAATAGGATTTCCTTGTTTCGCTTACATGCAAGCATCACATGTGTTATGCAGACCAGCTAATTCTCCATTGAAAGCACTCGTTGACTACGTGCTCCATACAAGACTAGTATCTGTCTATCCTTATAAAAACTCTGTCAAGGCGCCTAACCAGCCCCAGTCCAGAAACAATTGATTACAGTTCATTGAATGAGTTATTAAGAAGTCCCTCCAGGTGAAAGATTTTAAAATCCTCGAACATAAATATATTTGTTATTGTGCTCATTTTTCAACTTTAAAAAGTATTATACATTTTAGAGGTTTTAATATTAACAAATCATTTAATCAAAGTTGTTTTATTATGGTGCGGCTGTGGCTAGATGTTTGTACCTGTTGCAGCAGATGCCTCAGGCCCGGGTTGTTGGACATGGCAGGTCTCATCATCTGTTGTTGGTTGGCTGCCCCTGCCAGCTGTTGTTGTGCCATTCCACCAGCGTTGTTGGACTGTTGCTGTGGTGTGATCTGTCTCTGTTGTTGTTGTTGTTGAAGTTGATGCAACTGTGCTCTCAACTGGTGCTTTTGCTGCTCCTGCTACAAACATTTCATAGTATTGGTTAAAATTTAAAATCAAACTGATATTCTTGGGATTCATAGGAATTAGGAATACATATTGATAATTTCATTGAACATACCCTGTAGACCCTACATTGAAATATAATACTAGATTTTTACTGGCAAGTACCCAAATATTGAAGTATGTACTAAAGTACTAGGTGCACGCTCATTCTTTCCGATTGTGGACGAAACGAAGGCAGTGAATAAGGTTGAGCAGGTAGTAGTAAGGTGGCTAGAGTAAGGTGAGTACACCGTAGTACTCTAGCTGGACGCACAAAGGACTTAGCCCAAGATGTATGGAGTAAAAGAGGTGGGCCAGACAGAGAGCGCCTCTCGCCTATCGAGCCGAGTCGGTGATGTCACTGCAGTCCTCAAGAGTGCAGGGCCGAGTGCCCTTTGCCTAAACACTATGACGAGGGTCATTTTACAGCCTGAAGCATGGCGGGGCTCGTGCCGTCCAGGTATCAGTGACCAGATCCACAGTGGGACGGGTATGGGGGTGGAAAGATTGACCAGGAGGGGATAAGAAAAATTTGTTTTAGGGATAAAATGAAACTGTTATAACCCAACCTAACCTAACCAAACTTGCTGATTATGAAAAAATTGAATGAAGGTTTACTAATCGAATCGATATAAATTTGCAATCAATATTAGGGTAGCCCAGTTGATAAACTGTACCCGGTCTCCGTTACATCTTGCCCACTACACCCCCTTCCACTAATACCCCTCCGATGAATCACACTTACGCTTGAAAATAAGTTGGCAACATTTAAAGATACTATGACTACGATAAGCTGGTACAGTGTTTCACAGCCTTTGAGTATTGTAACTATGATTTAACCTGTTGTTTCGTGTTAACATTCTATTTTCATTCAACGCTCGGATTTAATCTAACCTAAAACGTGTTGTTTAGTGTTTGAAAGACTAATTATTTATAGGCTTTATAGAAACTATAAGAAAAATATAATATGTAGCACGAGTGCAAAGTGCCTTTGCTGCACTTGTGATACTTTCCACACTCGCCTGCGGCTCGTGCGCATTTCTCTCATGTGCAGCAAAGTGCCACATCACACACTATAATTACACAAATAACTATACCCGTACCACCATACCTTTTGTTATTTTGTACATTCATCTCAATAATTAGGTTCATCTCAATAATTTAGGCCTCATCTCAATATTTATCTCCTAATTGTTGCTGACTAATTTAATATCGTCTAGTGTTATGATTCTTAGTGTTGTTATCAATCAATTATATCAATTATTTAAGATGGGGACGCCACTATGTGCGTATTTTAGCCCAAATATGGGTGAAGAATGAGTGTAGTACGAGTGGCGCGATCTTGTAGTCTTTTTAGTGACTAAGGCCGACATATTCCTTAGACACAGCTGTTAATTAATAGCCCAAACAGCTAATGGCAACTAAGGGACCTACAGTTTATCCAAACCACATTCTTTCCTTGGTATTAACGAATTGGTCTAGGCTAATTATCAGGATAGTACTGCGGATAGTCATAGTACTCACTAGTGCGGACGTTAATACACACCAGGGAGTATCGCCTCTACAGTGCATCTCTATAAATATCCACAACTCGTGACCTCCTAGTAGCTGGACTACAGAACGACGCCACTGTCCTAGTCGTTAAGAGCCTTTCACTCACCACCCTCACATAGCATCATTATTGACACAACTGGCTATCAGCAGGAAATATGTCAAAGTGCAAATACGAATGCAGATTGTGAGCAACTTTTTGATGATATAATAATAAGTTAATACTCTGAAATCTGAAATAAGCAAAAAACTGAAATCTGTGATTCCTTAACTGTGCAAAAGCATCTGGACCATAACAATATGTTTACCTCCATCTGAGACTTGAAGAGGTTTTCCTGTTGTTGAGCCTGTTCTAAGTTTTGTTGTAGTTGCTGGATCTTCATATGGTTGAAAATCTGCAACAAAGCTATGTGTCAACTTTTTTATGATTGTTTAACCTAAATGAAGGATTTTGAATTATTTGTTGATAGATTTGATTTTCCATGTTTTATTTATTTAAATGACGAGCCTATTGTACTTATTGTATTTAATGGCAATAAAGACTTATGACTTCTATTAATTCAATAAACCAAGGCAAATAAGTGTGCCAATTTACAACTCGAGGCACAAACAAAATTTATAAACAAGGTTAATTTAGTTGTGTCAAATTTGGATCAGAGATATCTTTTCTTCATAAGGGAGGCCTGATAATAGGGCTCAACCTTTCTGATATCCGTTCAAGAAAACATCATTTCCAAATCAATCTGGGAATTAACTCTACAGTATTGTAGTTATAAGGGAGTTAAGTTGTCAATGTTTTTAGCCTTAGAATACAAGTTTAACCTTTGTTCAGTAAAAAAAAAAAAAAAATGAAAATAGGTTACAAGGAATTAACACTGTGAATACACCCACTTGAAGGCTAGATATGTTATTAGAGCAACAGACATCCACAATATAATGTATTATCATGTTTTTTATTCATAATAAATTACGAAATGTTAAAATATAATGTTGCAGTAGAGATTTTAGTCTTTTAGAGGCAAGCAAACTTGGAGTAAGTAAATATAACACACAAACACAGGTAACACCTGAACACAGGAGTTGGTGTCCAGGTAAGAACACAGATTATATCACTGTGAAAGAAAGCAAATATTTTTCAATAAACCAGTTTTTTATAAATTGGGGTTTATTTTTGTTTGTCTAAAATAATGTCCATCAAAGCTAAAATTTAGTCAAGCATAATTTTAGGTTATATTTTAAAGGGACACCTGTTGCCAAGAATCCAACTTAGGCCTATCTGAGAAAATTAGAGTCCAGAGGCTAATAATAGATATACAATAAAATAACCCAAAACATTTCTCAGGTAAGCTAGCTGAATTCTATTCCTTTTCACAAAAATTCCTAAGCATAAATTTAGTCAAACTATCATCCAAACATAAAGAAAAACTTTTATTTGTTTATTTTGAACTGATGTTTAAAACAAAACATAGTTTTAAATTGTTTAACGATGCAATATAGCTTGTGTAAATGATTTTAAATGTGTTCATCACACACATTACCTTACGCACAATATCAATTTATATTTTAGTTTGACTTTAATGAGGAGAAGGGGATGAACAGATCAAAAGGCAAAACTACAAAAATGTAGGTAATAATCCTTACACTCTAATACTGTAATCCAATTGTCTAGCCATATCATAAAACTATCATGGCTTTAAAACCTGAAAACTCTCTTTAATGAAATGTGAGGATTTAGGTAAGTAAGTGAAGTGATTCCAAATTAATTAACTTGTACAGAGAAATTTTAAAACTTGTTTAAAATTTTTCCTTGAACCACCGTTTATTTGTTTTTTTTTTTGCACATTCAAAATGGGCTACTATAAATCCTGCAGCAAAAGATACGCAAGAAACTGACTTCCGCCTCACAAAAAAGCTCGTACATTTTGATAATAAATTAAAGAAAACCAACTAGAGGGTTTCTAGATGTGTCTAGCTATACTCACTTCCATTTGAGACTTGTAGTGTTGTTCCTGTTGTTGAGCTGCCTCTAGCGTCTGTCTGAGCTGTTCTATCTTGACTAGGTTCTGTTTCCTGGCCACCTCCATCTGCTGAGGTCCTGGGTTGTACTGCATTCCTCCCTACAACAGACCATTAGAACTTCACTGTAGTCCTACCAAAGGTTAATAGTGTGACCTAATAGCTATGAAGTACACTAAGAAGTACAGGCCTGCAAGGCAAGAAGTATCCACGTAATAAGATTTCACTTTTTGAACTTGGAAAAAAATATTATTTTTAAAACCTTTCCAGCATTTATCATGAAAGTGCAATGCACCAGTCAAAAACCCCATCTAGTATTAATTGTGTTTATGTGTTCAACATTTTTGTGTAAATTTGTTGAGAGCCCACTGACGTAATGTAATACTATGCCTTTTTTTGGCTTGTGTCTACGTTAGAGGCATTTTTATAATGAAGTCAAATCAAGCACTTTTGAGGGAAAGCAGTCCAAACCCATCAAGTTTTTTCGATGTGCCGGGGATTGAACCCATCCCTTCGGCACCGAAGTCCGAGATGCTAACCACTAAACTGCACATATACAATTTTTGAAAAATTGTTTTGTGAGAGTGATTGGTAAATTCACCGACCTCTAGATGATTTGACCAAACCCTTTCTGTAGGCGTACTGTGGGGTCTGACTTAGGGGAGGTACGATTGAGGCATTAGTTCAAAATTCCTCCGTGAACAACGCTGTAGTAGAGAGCACTTTGGCAATACAGGTTTACTAATAGCAAAAATAGTTCTGTTCATAAAATAAAATGTTAAATGCCTCAAATTCAATTTTGTTATTTTTTAATTATAAAATTAAACTATCATAACCTAACCGAACTAACCAAACTTGCTGATAATGAAATAATATAACAAAAGTTTAGTAATAGAAAAAATAATTCTGTTTATTAAATAAAACTAGAAATTGCTCAATTAAAATTTTATAATGACTTAATAATAAAATTAAACTGTCGTTATAACCGAACCAAACCAACCAAACTTGCCGATAATGAAAAAAATCTTGGACAAAAAGATAATGCTACCAGTGGGATTCGAACCCGGGACCTCCAGCACATCAACCCGGCACGCTAACCACTAGACCACCGAGGCCGATGGCGACAGATCGTATTGTTACGGTAATGGCGTTCCCTCAGCTAATGAGAAGCCCACAGCCCGTAGCCTCTTCTGTACCTCCCCTGAGTAAATACCGCGTACTGTGTAGTTTAGTAGTTATTTACCTGTATATTGATCTGGTTATTGGCCTGGCTGGTAGCAGGCTGTGTGGTAGGTCCTGACATCAAACCTCCACCCCCAGGACCTGCCTGACTGACTACAGCACCTCCTGCCTGTCCTGCCTGACCCACTGAAAACATGACACAATAGAATGCCTCATTTGAGCTATCAACAAACAAAACATGGACGAAATAGTTTGTTTTGTAGTATAGGTAGTAATAAATAATTAATTTGGTCCTACTATCACAAACAATTTTTTAAGACCTAGGCCCTTGTACCTAAGTTAGAAAACCTCATATATTGACTAAATTTACAGGCTATCTCGAGAATAAACAGTCTAAATTTACTTGTAAGACTATGGTTTTATCATTCAAAGAAAGTAGGTTACTACTGTAATTTCAGTATATGAACATATATCGTACCAAGAGTGTTTTGCTGCTGTCCCATGGAAGCCATAGGTCTACCCATAAGGCCCCCCTGTTGCTGCATGCCTCCTGCCATGGGCCCCCCCATACCTGAGGCCCCTTGCTGGACACCTTGGGCAGGGTTCATACCTGGTGCCTGGCCTGGTGCTCCACCCTGCAAAGGATATGAAGAAAACATTCCCTCAGTTATTTAAAACGTGTTTAGGATAGTGTTTCGTTTTTGTTTAACTGGTAGTCTAGGTTATATTTTTTCCTTTAATGTTCCGTTAATGTCCTAGATTTAACGGTTACCATGGAAGGTGTTTGTGATTTTGTTTGCTACCGCATAAGATTTACACAATTTCAACTTAACGGCGGAAGATAAAAACAATTATGCCATTGCTGTGGTACATGTTCTCAATTTTACCGTGACCGCAGACAATATTCACGATTTCGCAGTGACAGCAGATGATGTTTACAATGTTTCAATGGTCGGGTTTTTCAGAGTTTCATGAGCGTTTTCACAATAAAATAGGTACCGTACGTCGTTGGGTTGTAAACCCTTCTAAATTTGTCCTAAAGCCATATTGCAACAAAATTTTAATTAAGTGAGATGTTCCCGGTGAAATACAATATTCACGCAAAATTTCCAGTCTATGGCCACCCGGAGTCCAATCTCAAAATTTATTATTATTATTTTATATGATTTTACAGTTTGATCCAGGTTTGTGTTTGATTTTAATTTTACTATCTTGGTATGGTACGCAAATTAAAGAAGAGTCTCTCATAAGTTATTATAAACAATAAGTAAGTACCTGTCCCTGACGACTCATTGCTTGCGAAGTCTTCTGATGCTGAATCACTTTCCTCAGACGGTCTACAAAAGCAGCCTGGTCATTAGGAATGAACCCAAGGTAAGCTCTCTTTTCAGCTGTGTACAGTAGGATCAGCACCTTGATGTCACAGGCTGAGGTTGAAAGACTGGTGAAGTGTACACATCCAGCCTGCCACAAACAATAACAACATCTTACTGGTCATCTACACACACAGCTTGTTTCATTCTATGCTGTCAAAGAGAAAAGATCCAAGCCGGGTTTATACAAAGCCAGTTGGTGAGACAGTTGTATTTGCCAATTGTCATCACGTGATTGCGGGATTGTCGGAAGCCAGTTATCCTGCTCGTTTTCCTCAATCTAATCCCGGAGACAACTGTATTTTAGGCCAATTCTGAGGGTAGTTGGCGAGGCAAGTGCTTACTTATTTAGTACTAGGCTAAATAAGTTTGACACAAGAGTACTTACAAAGCCTGAACTCATGACTTTGGTGAGTGACTCGAGTGCTTCACAAGGTTGTGGATGGAACAGAACAGATTTGGAGTTTTTGAGGTAAGCTCCTCCAATGTTGCCTATGAGTTGCTTGGGCATCAACTGCATGATCAGCTTCTGAGGCCAAGAATCTGCTTTCCTGAGGAGATAAAAATCTAGATTACAAACATTTAGTCGTTGACAAAAAGGTATCATGAATATATTTTGTTCAGTTGGCTTTCTCTTTTATTATATTATAATGGTGTCTGTTTGGTAAAAAATATTATCTTTTTATTTTATACAAGACCATCATTATTCATTATCATTTATAAAAAATTCAAATTTGAAAAAAATAATCAAAATTTTTGTTGTGGCACTAAGTTGGTTATCAACAACACAAAATTGGTGCAAGGGTTGCATAAAGGAATTTTCTATTGTATCACTAGGCACAAGCAATGAATTTTGCCGGTTGAAACTTACAGCTCAGGTTCACCATCCTTGGAATGGGCAGAGACCTGACATGGCACATGCCTGGTGTTCTTCTGTGCGTCATTCGGTGTTTTTGATTTTTCAATCCACTCCAGCACACCCTGCCAGATAGTGTGTCTCTCTCTGCCGGCCTGAACATAACACAGCACACATGTGAATGTCAACATCTAATGGGCAGACTTTGCTAACACACACAGCTGGTTCATGCAACTAGGGTTCCTAATGAAAACAATACTTACAAATAGGGTAGTAAGGATAGGACACGCTTAGCTCTTATGTTGCCTCTAGGCATTATTCAGAAGGCTGGTTCTAAATTTTGCTTTTAAAATTTATGCTGAGCAAAGTAGAAGATTTGTTGTGTTGTGATTCATAATGCAAATAAAAGCCACTAAAATCGGGGTTTCTCTATGAAACTTCAAAATTCCCTGTTTTCCCAAGGATTTTAGGTCTGTGGCTACTAAATTACCACTAAAATCTCCGCTATAACTTTAGACTTATATCTACCACTATAATGGCTATTACCATTATAATCATACTTGAGAATTAAGACTGCACTCCTTCAACAAGTTTTCCTTCAACAATGGTAGGTATAACTTGCAACCTGTTGTAGTTTTAAGATGTGTTTAACGCTGACTTATTTTTACTTTGGTTACCACTAAGCTTAAGAACTGTAAAAAAGATCAAATGTTATAAAATCTTATTTTGTTGTTCTAATTACCTCTTCAGTAAATTTTCCAGAACACTTAAGTTCATTATTACACTTCGCTTGTTTGTAATAAACCAGCTTCAAAGATCTGACTGTTTGTACCTGTGGTTGTGGGGGAGGCTGCTGTGGCTGAGCAGGTGTAGGTGGAGCCTGAGCTGGGCTGGTCAGTTGAGTACCTGGTGACGGGGCCCCCATCATACGGGGACTTTGGCTCATCTGCTGGTCTACAAAATAGAGCTCATCTTCTAGACACAAACACATAACACACCGATATACACACAACATTCACCATGCAACTACAAGTACAATACTGTAGAAGAGCAACACCAAAGTAGTCTTGAATATCCGACTCAAACCGGCAGCAGAAAGGTGGATTAGAACTAAAAATAACCAAAAACCCATTGTAAACATTAAGTCAATAAATTAATAACGTTAGACCAAGAGATTAAGGTTCTCTAACAAAAGATAAAGAATTCCAATGGCGTCGATAAACACAAAATAAACTGAAGTAAAGACCACTAATGTTACCTTATATTACAAGGTGTGTTTTTTTTAACGCAACCCAAATTACAAGTACCATAAGATTCTGTTTAACGATAAAACAAGCTCACATTTTGGTATCCCTGATAATTCTTTATTTCATATTCAATCATCTGATATGCATTGTTGCATAGTTTTCTATCACTTTCAGTGTTTTTTGGAATTTATTGTGAATAAGTCTGAACTTGGCATTTTCACAAGTTCTATTTGAACATAATAAATTATCACTAAACCTCATATATAACTCGAAAGATGCATATTAGCTGATCGGCAAGTCTGGACTTCGTTCAGGGCTTTCACCGAACAAAGAAATTTTACTTTCGGACTTGTGTAAAAAACGAAATTGTGACATCCTGGTCATGCAAGAGACTCATAGAAGTATAACGGACCATAGGCCAAAAATTAATGGCATGAAACTTATTCTAGAGAGACCACATGGACAATACGGTAGTGCAATATTTACAAAGCCAGATTTAACGATCCTTTCTGTGGCATTGACTTGTAATAGCGACATAGAAATTCTGACAGTGGAACTCCAGTCCTGTACAGTAACGTCCATCTACAAACCACCAAATGTGCCTTTCCGTTTTGCTGAACCTGCAAATTTTAGAGCAAAGAGGATTAAGTTTGTAATTGGAGATTTCAACTGCCACAGTACGACATGGGGCTACAGCCAAACTGATGAGAATGGAGAAGAACTTGAGTCCTGGGCTGAAAGAAACGATCTAAAGATCATACATGATCCAAAGTTGCCAGCATCTTTTAACAGTGGAAGGTGGAGGAAGGGGTACAATCCAGACAACATCTTTGTGAGTGACCTTGTTGCACAGCAAACAGTAAAGCTAGTTGAAGACCCTTTCCCTCGGACACAGCACAGAGCGATTACCTTTCTTGCCACCGCTGTGGTGAGCCCCCAATCTGTTCCTTTCAAAAGACGTTTTAATTTCAAAAAAGCTAGATGGGACCTATTTACTGAAGAGCTAGACATGGGCGTTGCTAATCTGCCAAAGGGTTGGAAGGCATATGAAGATTTTGTAGCGCTTGTCAAGAGAATATCCAGGAAACACATCCCGAGAGGGTGCCGTAGGGAATATATTTCTGGCCTGACAGGGGACTCTCGTCCCATCTTAGAGCGGTATAAAGAGCTTTATAATGAAGACCCTTTTTCTGACGATACATTTGAGGCGGGCGAGGAACTGCTTGCAACCCTGACCGAGTCAAGAAAGGAAAGATGGAGCAATTTGATAGGGGCACTAGACATGAAGCAAAACAGCAGGCGTGCCTGGAAACTGCTAAAAAATCTCAGTAACGACCCAACTGCACCGAAGAACCCGCTGACAAATGTTACGCCGGATCAGATTGCACATCAGCTGCTCCTTAATGGGAAACAGCCGCTGGAGAAACCAAAAGAATGGCCTTCCCCAAGGTAGCGTACTGGCCCCTTTGCTGTATAATATTTACACTAATGATCAGCCTATACAGCGTAATACTAAGCAGTTCATCTATGCTGACGATACAGCGGTAGCAGCTCAAGAGCATACATTTGAGGAGGTGGAGAATACGTTGACAAAAACTCTGGAAAAACTTGGAAGCTACTATGATGAGAACCATCTTAAGCCTAACCCAACCAAAACCCAGGTATGCGCTTTCCACCTACGGAACAGAGAGGCAAAAAGAAAGTTAAGGGTACTGTGGAGAGGGCAAGAACTCGAACATAATGACTATCCTCAATATCTAGGTGTGAAGCTGGACAGAGCATTGACTTTTAAACAACACTGCCTTGCTACTAGGCAAAAAGTAATATCATTCGGAAACTTACCAACACATCCTGGGGAGCACAACCACAGGTGCTGCGCACTTCTGCTCTTGCTCTTAGCTTCTCAGCAGCAGAGTACGCAGCACCAGTGTGGAGAAACTCTGCCCATGCAAAGCAGGTAAACATAGCCATCAACAAAACTGCAAGGATCGTGTCAGGATGCTTAAAACCAACCCCAGTGGACAGTATATACCCTCTCATTGGGGTAGCTCCACCATATATAAGGAGAAACGTGGCAGCCGCAGTAGAACTACAGAAGCAAGTGACCGACCACCGTCATCCACTATATGGGCATCAACAGCAGCCCTCTAGACTCAGGTCAAGAAAGAGTTTCCTCAAAACCACTGAGATACATTCAGTAACACCGGAAGTATTAAGGCTTCAGCTATGGAGGCAGGAGGCTCAACAGCCACCAGTAGAACTCAGAGAGGAACTCCCTGCAGGCTGTCACCTGCCTTACCCCACATGGAGGACCCTAAATAGATTGCGAAGTGGGGTCTCGAGGTGCAAAGTAAACCTCATGAGGTGGGGGTACTATGAAGGAGAACCAAACTGCACATGTGGGGCCCCTCAGGACCATGAACACCTACTAGTTTGTCCAGATATGGGCAGAACATGCACCTGGCTCGATCTTAAGGAGGCAAATGACGAAGCCATATATGTGGCAGATTATTGGAAAAATAATATCTAATTGAGCTGGTGTTTTTATCCGGACACGGAAAGTAAGTAAGTAAGCTGATCGGCAATGAAGTAAAGAAAATAGGGATACCATGATATGAGCTGCTTTTGTCGTTGCTATGTTTGAACATTGTTTAAATTGCGGCTGACTTTTAACTTGTTTTTATTATTGTTTTTGTTTCTAGTTTTTTACTCATGAATAAGTTCAGTTCTATTTTATTAAACTAAAAATAAATAAAATAGAACTGAGGAATAGAATAAAATAGAACCATAGGAAATAAATATTTACCTAATAATTTATGTATTTACTTCAAACATAACAGTTGTTAAAAAGTGTCTCTTGGTGGTTGAAATCCTATATACTCATCCTCCCAACATAAGTCTAGGGTTCACATAAGAGATGCAAGTGAGACAAGTTATCTGAGTAGCAATCTAAAATATTAAATAATCTCAGGAACTTTTGAATGCCGGTGTCTGAAGAAGCACTAACAGAGTACAGGAGACACCCATCAATGTGTACAGTCATGCCATATAGAAATCACACATAGTTTCTTGGTACTCAATTGTCTGCAAGGAGAGTTGGATAATCAAGACTCTATTATACAAGAAAACAAACAGTTTACAGAAGCAAGTTGACTAATATGATTACATGTTTTTGTTTTGTGTAGATTAAGAATATTAAAGTCAGAAATTATACTTGTACATTTAACTACTCTGGCCAGAACTTACAGCAGTAGGTTAGATAATCATTAGCTTACAGTTAATACTCGCTGGTTTCAACTGAAGTGTAAGACTGTTATAATCCAAGTAATGTGTTCCCTTTACCTTTACCTGAGTCAAACTTAGCGGAATGTTGTGTGAGGAGGAGGTTTTGAGTTGTCTGTTAAATATATTGTTGCAAAAATAAAAAAGTGGGATTGTTTTTAACATTATCTGATTGGTTGATAAAACATCTGTAGTCATGTAAATGTACAGTATGTGTACATGAAGATTACTAGTACATAAGCTTTTTATGGATTGTGTGATTGTGAAGAGAGCCCAAAATAAACATGGCGACGAAAATGAACAAAAACTATCCAAAAAGCCAAAAATCAATGGAAACAAAATTGTATTTGATAATTGATTATTTAAACATTATGTTTGTTATGTTAAAGTTGAAATTTAAAAGAATCTAAACACGTCAGAAACAGTGTAATATATTAAAATATGTATAGATGTGTTTTTAACTATGGATACATAAAATGTATTGAAAAACAATTTTAATGTTATGTTAAATTCCTACCTCATCTATTACAAATTAGACTATTGTCAAATGCAAGATATTGTTAACCATGCAACTCTAACTACTAATGTTTTTCAACTGAATACCACAGAGAGGGTTAAACACCCCTGTTTTGTTACTATAAAAATAAGAAAATCAAGAACTTTCAGCCTCATGTCTTTGAATCAATTGTTACTCACTCTTCTACTATTTTGTTTAGGTTTAGAATACATTGAACAAATCAATATTCAAAAAAAGGTTTATCCTGGTCCATTCAGGAATTTTATAATTTTTGGCTGTTTTTTACTTTACTAAACCAGACCAATCAGTTCTAACAAGGAAATATAAACTAAATTGTACTTTTTTTTAACTAATAGATCTGGAAACCTCTAATAATCAGGAGTTAAAAGAGAGTAAAGTAAAAGTGTGAAATTGTAGGAACTATTATGTTGTATAGGTTTTCAGGTAACATCCCCAAATTTTATTTTACATTCAAGGTTGCAAGTAAACAAAACAAAAGTTTAATTTTGGAAGTTAAGATGGCTGAATCAATGGGTGTTTCTATTGATTAGGCCTAAGTGGACTTGATAAGATCATCTCCTGTAAATAGAAAATCTAATTTATGTATGTTGTCCATCATGCATTGAAAAACAGTTCAACAAATCACAGTGAAAATTGGGGATCGGGGCTCTTACAACATATAAAATCTTAACATTTTGTGGATTAATAGTATTGATTCATTGATTGTTCTTTGTTTGCAAAGTAAATATTTACACTTTTCAAACCCTTTTAGTTTTTGACTATAGTAGAACCCCTCATATTAGGCCATCACAGGACTGAGACTGGCCGGGTACCAATCTGCCCGGATAAACCAACCTATTATGAAAATTATAATTGATATATCATAATAATGTGTAATCAATAATTGTAGTCAAAAGTAGTGTTCAAGTCTCTCTTGGGATTTATGTTGAATAGTAAAACCATAAGAAATATTAGTATCAAAAAGTGGGAAAGGTAATTAACATGGCAATAAGCCTACTATGAGTTAGGATTGCATCAACTGATGTTAAATAAAGATGGAGTTAAAACATAACTCACAATAAATTTTCCTTGAAGGTTATTTGGCCTTATAGTCCATAATTTTCCAATAATATTTTTATGAAATGAAACAATTACTGGAAATAATAACAAACAGTTTAGAGGTTAGGCCTACTAGCCCAACTGAGTAGAGAACTCGGTAAAATGTACAAACAGATAAACCGTGAGGGCGCTTGACTAGCACATCCTAGTGCAATGGGTAGCCATGAGCTTCCGAGAATTGGACAGATAAACCAAGGACCGGTAAAACTGAGGCTAGGTATCAGGGGTTCTACTGTACCACACATACAAAAAAAAAACCTGGATACTAAAGGATATATTTCCTAACATAACTGGCAATTGTTTTCTGAACTTTATCTTTATCACAGTATGAGATATCCATACAAGTATGAGTTATAGCTAGGCTCCCTTTTACAACTGTTTTGAATTTTCTATTTTATTTAACATGGGGTTTGCTTTAATGGGGTGTGATTAAAAGAAGTTTTACTGTGGAATATTTTGTAGTGGGTGTTTAACTTGAAGCTACTAGTTTTGCTACAGAGTGGTACTGACTGGAGAACTGAGGGTTGACAGCCATGGTGGGGGGTTGTGTGAGTTGTGCTATGAGAGCACTGCCTTGCTGTGCAGTGTTGGTGTACGGGGCTCTGTTCTGAGGAGGCATCATAGGCCACCGTGCCCTGGCCTGGGGCAGCATGTAGCCGGGGGGGAAGGGGGCAGCACCACGGGCGGGGGCTACTGTCTGAGCGGCTGGGGCGGCCTGGGCAGCGGGCGAGGGCTGCGACTGAGCTGCTGGACTCTGCTGGCTACCCAACATCACCTAAACACCAAACCAGATACTAAGTATCAGCTGTTAATGGATTTCATATATCTAACTTCATGTTATTGTAACAATTTTTTTTCAAATTCCTACCTCATTTTAAACAATTTTTTATAATATCATTAGAAAATCAACCTCAGTTTAGCAAAATTGCTCTTAGAAAATCTTTATATAACAAATTACTAGGGATGGTCAAGTCTCGAAATTTCGGGAAATTTTCGGGAAATTTTAAATCTCGTTACACGAGACGAGATTTCTTTTTGGCCGAGATTTTTATCGAGACGAGAATAAAAAAAAAAAAAAATTAAATTAAAAAACGCCTGCAGAAAAGCAATGCAATACCCGCAATACAGGAGCGTGTTGTAGTTGCGTTTCCTTTGCGAAGGCGTTCTTATTTAATTAATTCTTTAAATGTAAATATTACTTTAATTATTTAAATAATATTACTTTAATAACATTTGAGAAGTTTTGTTAAGTGTAAGCAATGTGAGGAATGTTTTATTACTATAAAAAGTCAAAACAAGTAACTATTTTATAAAAATTAATATTGCTTTTATTTTATTATTTATTTTATTTTAGGATAAGTTGAACTCTATCCTAACTGATATCACTATGTTTTCTAATCGTAGGCATTTTTAATAAGTTAGGCGTGATTAATAAAAAAATGTTATGCTGATGTTTTTTAATAAAATATTGTAAATATTCTTGCCTATTATCATTATTTTTGTATTTAAACAGTCATCTAACAATGTTACAAAATCAGGAAAAAATTTTGAACGTGTATTTCCCGTTGTGTATGAGAAGGGAAATCCCGTCTCGATCTCGTCTCGAAATTTTATGAGAAATAAAAAATCTCGTCTCGTCTCGTCTCGAACTAAAAATCCAATCTCGTCCATCCCTACAAATTACTATGACGATACTTATTTATAATGGACATATCTACAGTAATGAACTAATATAATACTACTAATATGAGTCGTAGCACTCCAATAAGCATTGCTAGCTGAGTGAATTCAATATTTAGTTTTGTAAGGACTAGTTTGTCAATTGAACACAGATTTAATCCTATCAGTATCCTAAATGTTTTGTACACAAAGTTTGTATGCTACAAGTACACACAAAATATTTTGGGCAGGGTAAATCATTAACAGTAAAACAATATTTGGAGTTGAGTGGCAATTATTTAGAACAGCTACTTCTATGACGTTAACTCTAGCAATTTAACTCATATCACTCCCATCTCAAAATATTTTGTGTCTAATACACTCTTATTCATGACCAATACTAATTTAAACTTGAGTTAAATTTCACATTCAATCAAATTTCAATAAAAAATAAAGAAATAAAAATATATAAAATAAAAAATTATATTCACTTTCACTTTAAAAGTTGAATTAGGCCTACCTTGAGATCAATAAAGAATATTATAAAATTATCTAAGGTTAAACATTACAAGATAATTTGTTTCAATAGACATGATTTAGCACCTGAGATGAATTGATGACTATAATGTAATAATACAATTACCTTGTCACAGCTGTGAAGTACCCATATATACAGCCGTTTTGGCATTAATATAGGCATGCCGAAACGGCTGTAATATACGGAAACTTCAGAGCTGTGTCAAGGTAATTGTATTATTATATTACAGTTAATAATTTTTTTATCTGTATATTTTTTGTTTAGCTGAATGAATGGTCTACATGTACACTGTATACCTGACATAACTCACAAGGATGGTCTGAATTACATTTCTCGTCCATCAAAATCAATCCAACAACCAGAAAAGAGCAACAACCATCTTAACTGAGATACAAAACCCTTTATCTTTCAGACAGATAACATTTTACTTACTCAACCAACCTATAAATCTTTCAATAAATAACCAACCAATTAATCTGAACAAATTAGGTATATCTTATTTATTAACATTCAACTCTACAACAATGAATTATGTTAGTTGCTAGATTTGATTTTGACATGTAATAACTAGGAGAAATAAAAGACTATTGGAAATAATCGCCAAATAAATAATAATCACACTACCCAAGTTCTAGAGGAAAATCTGGTACTACTTCACAATTGTAAAAATTCACAATTTATGACAACAAGTAAGTATTTACAAAGAATTAAAATCCCATTTAAACAATTTACTAAATGAGAAATTACAATTATAATGTTTTATTTTACTGCATTGAGGATATCTAGACATTCATTCAGGTTAGGTTTGGAGAGAAAGGGCTAATTGCCTGAGAATAGGTGTGAGAAAGGATAGGATAAGCAGGCTTACCTTAGGAAATGTAGGCATCCCACTTCAATACACAGAACACAGAAGAAAACACAAACAAAATAAACACTGGATATTTCAAGGCCACTGGCCCCTTTCTCAACATGGAGAGTCACATTAGATATTTAGTGTTTTTCACTGGTAAGGAAGCAGTGTTGCCAACACACTATGAACTTACAAATGAATATTTACAGGTTAATGAGTCATTGATTTTATTTACACTTAGTCTAAGCCTGCTTTTTAGGTGTGGAAGGGGAAAAGGAAAATGTTAGGCCTATCTGAGATTGAGGTTTGGGGGCTCCCTGGATTTTGTGAACCATTGATAAGAGAGTTCCCATCTCCTTAGTTGTGATGGGTTATATTATTATAGTAGAGGGGTGGTTATTGAAGATAGGCGGTCCAGAACCACCCCTCTACCACCAAATACCATATTGGTAACAATAGACGTCACCTCCCTATACACAAACATCCCTCATGTACATGTCCTAGCTGCTATAGAACATTTCCTGGACCAAAGGCCTAACAAAACGTCTCCGAGTACAGCTTTTTTAGTTAATTTAGCAAAATTTTTTTCTAGAAAAAAATAACTTTCAATTTGAAGGCACAAATTTCCTACAAATAAAGGGTACTGCAATGGGCACTAGAATGGCCCCATCATATGCCAATTTATTCATGGGCCGCCTTGAACAATCATTCCTGAAAACACAAAAAACCCAACCCACCTGCTGGTTTCGTTTCATTGACGATATCTTCATGATCTGGACAAATTCAGAGGAGGCTCTGACTAAATTTCTGAATGACCTCTCCAATTTCAGTCCCCTCCAATTCACCCACACTACGTCCACCGCAGAAATAACTTTCGTGGATGTAAATTTAAAATTACAGAATGGTGTAATCGAAACTGGAATTCATATTAAGCCGACCAACCACCTGCAATACCTTCACTTCAATAGCTGCCATCCTACTAACACTAAACGGTCAATTCCTTACAGCCAAGCCATGTGAGCCAAAAGAATTTGCTCCTCTGACATAGAACTGGAAAAGTTCAATAGCAAAATGAAAAACTCCCTTACTAAAAGAGGTTATCCGGCCAATCTGGTTGAAAACCAGACCCGTCTTGCTCAATCAGAAACCACCAACTTTAGGCCTACTCAAAAAAGAAACTCCCAACAAAACCTGCAGCTTATCACGACCTATCGCCACGGCCTCCAATCCTTAAACACAATTTTAAAAGACTGTTTCAAAATCCTCAGAGCGTCCCCACACACCAAATACTTCTTGGAAAAACCTCCCACAACTACATTCCGACAACCAGCCAATTTAAAAAAGTTGTTAGTTCACCCTGAACAATCAAAACCTAACAAAGACTAAGATAAACCCATAGAAGGCTCATTCCCATGTGACATGGCAAGATGCAAAACCTGCCACTTTAATAGGCCCAGCACAACATTTACAAGCACATCAATAGGGAGAAACCTTCAAAATTAAAAGACACAATATATGCTCCACAAAAAATGTTGAATATCAACTTCAATGCAACCATTGCCCATCTCAATACATTGGACTTATCACCACCAGTTTTAGAACAAGAATGAATAATCATAGGACAGACATAAAAAACAACCATCCAGAAAAACCAGTGCCTATTCATGCTGCCAGCCACAATATGCAAGATTTAAACAGTTGTTTCAATTCAAAAATAATAAGATCTTTCCCTCCCACCTGTAACCCATCACAACTAAGGAGATGGGAACTCTCTTATCAATGGTTCACAAAATCCAGGGAGCCCCCAAACCTCAATCTCAGATAGGCCTAACATTTTCCTTTTCCCCTTCCACACCTAAAAGCAGGCTTAGACTAAGTGTAAATAGAATCAATGACTCATTAACCTGTAAATGTTCATTTGTAAATTCATAGTGTGTTGGCAACACTGCTTCCTTACCAGTGAAAAACACTAAATATCTAATATGACTCTCCATGTTGAGAAAGGGGCCAGTGGCCTTGAAATATCCAGTGTTTATTTTGTTTGTGTTTTCTTCTGTGTTCTGTAGTGAATGAAGTGGGATGCCTACATTTCTTAAGGTAAGCCTGCTTATCCTATCCTTTCTCACACCTATTCTATAGACATTCATTCATTCATGTTTGTTGAAGGAGCAAAAAACACCCCGACTGCAACCCGGTACCTATAACTAAACATAACCCGGGCCCCATAGTGTCGGCCAGAGCTTACGCACCAACCTTAACACATCATGACTTAAGGCCTTCAAGCTCACCGGCTGCCAAAGCAACCCTTCGGAAAGAGGGTTACCCCTCAATCCTAACCAGGGATACCGGTTACTTGGTCGCACGGAGACTCCAATGGGTTCCACCAAGGCCGAAACCCCCGAAGGACCATAATGGAGTGCCCTGAACGCAACACAGTGCAAGCAAGACTCGGGACCTACCCAATCCCTGACAGGCCGAAACCTGCCATCAAAGCCAGGAAGAAGGGGACCCCAACCACCTATTTGCACCACTACCCGATCGAGGCCTACCCATTCACTGGGAAACCAGGGATAACCAGGGCGATAGATCCTCAGATACCCCCAGCGGGCTTGATCCCAGCACCCGATCTACTTCGTTTGCCCATCTAGCCCAACATCACTGCCAGGCCATCAGGGTTTCCCAAAAGGAGGCAGGTATAGAAGTGGGACCCACCCGGATGAACCTATCCACCAAAGGTGGCGACACCCTTAACTCAATTGAGGTTCCAGGGAGAACCCCCCAAACTCTAGATAACCATACCCTCTGGGCTCAGAGACAGAGATAGGTAATGGAGTGTGACCACCAGCCGTTACCCTCACACTGTGGAAAGTTCCGTTCCCCTAGAGTGTCCCCGTGAGCTTACGGGTACTCGCCCGATTTCACCTCCCAGGAAAAGGCTACTTCCAAAGTCGAGGATTTGCCACACAAAACGTTGGTTGCACACAACAAGTGGGCCGAAACCCATAGAACCATAGCCACAGGTAGATGGGAGATTGATGACACACTACCACCTCTCCGAGAGCTAAACACCCCACCATCCTGGATGGAGGAATGTCACTGGGCGCTTCCCCTAAGGGTCTGAATAAGATTGAAGCTAATATAATGTATTGGACAGTCTTGAACATTGAAGAGATTTTATCAACAGTTGACAACTCTAGGGGAAAGATGGGGAGAGGAAGACATGGCGTCAGTTTAGTTTAGACATACATTTTGTACCCGCCGCCGTGTAGTAATGACAGTTGTATGGCCACGCATTTTATAGTTTTTTGTTTGTGTTTATGTGTATGTGCTACATGTTTTTCAAGACTTGTGACGACCTCCTTCGATTCATAGATTTAACGTCTAGTTTGACAATGACCAGGTTGAAGCCGGTCGCCTCATAGTCGACTACAGGATCACGTGATGAAAAAAAGGTTAAAAGGTTAGTTATCTAGATCCAAAAAATCTTTCTTTCCAAAAAAAGGGAAGCATATAAATGACCGATTTACTTACCGGAGGAGTGGTCTGGGCAGGTTTGAAGATGGGCTGGGGCTGCTGAGGACTGTTTATATTGGGGAGGGGGGAAGACATGGACTGAATTGGCAGACTGGCATGAGGAGCAGGTGGAACTGGCCCTGGACTGATGGGTCTCTCCTTCAAACTACAACAAAAATAACATGACAATGTCTGTAGAAGGGCTGGGACTGCTGAGGACTGTTTATGTTGGGGAGGGCGGAAGACATGGGCTGTAGTGGCAGAGTGGCATGAGCATGCAGGTGGAACTGGCCCTGGACTGATGGGTCTCTCCTTCAAACTACAACAAAAATAACATGACAATGTCTGTAGAAGGGCTGGGACTGCTGAGGACTGTTTATGTTGGGGAGGGCGGAAGACATGGGCTGTAGTGGCAGAGTGGCATGAGCAGGCAGGTAGAACTGGCCCTGGACTGATGGGTCTCTCCTTCAAACTACAACAAAAATAACATGACAATGTCTGTAGAAGGGCTGGGACTGCTGAGGACTGTTTATGTTGGGGAGGGCGGAAGACATGGGCTGTAGTGGCAGAGTGGCATGAGCAGGCAGGTAGAACTGGCCCTGGACTGATGGGTCTCTCCTTCAAACTACAACAAAAATAACATGACAATGTCTGTAGAAGGGCTGGGACTGCTGAGGACTGTTTATGTTGGGTAGGGCGGAAGACATGGGCTGTAGTGGCAGAGTGGCATGAGCAGGCAGGTAGAACTGGCCCTGGACTGATGGGTCTCTCCTTCAAACTACAACAAAAATAACATGACAATGTCTGTAGAAGGGCTGGGACTGCTGAGGACTGTTTATATTGGGGAGGGGGAAGACATGGACTGAATTGGCAGACTGGCATGAGGAGCAGGTGGAACTGGCCCTGGACTGATGGGTCTCTCCTTCAAACTACAACAAAAATAACATGACAATGTCTGTAGAAGGGCTGGGACTGCTGAGGACTGTTTATGTTGGGGAGGGCGGAAGACATGGGCTGTAGTGGCAGAGTGGCATGAGCAGGCAGGTAGAACTGGCCCTGGACTGATGGGTCTCTCCTTCAAACTACAACAAAAATAACATGACAATGTCTGTAGAAGGGCTGGGACTGCTGAGGACTGTTTATATTGGGGAGGGGGAAGACATGGACTGAATTGGCAGACTGGCATGAGGAGCAGGTGGAACTGGCCCTGGACTGATGGGTCTCTCCTTCAAACTACAACAAAAATAACATGACAATGTCTGTAGAAGGGCTGGGGCTGCTGAGGACTGTTTATATTGGGGAGGGGGAAGACATGGACTGAATTGGCAGACTGGCATGAGGAGCAGGTGGAACTGGCCCTGGACTGATGGGTCTCTCCTTCAAACTACAACAAAAATAACATGACAATGTCTGTAGAAGGGCTGGGGCTGCTGAGGACTGTTTGGGGAGGGGGGAAGACATGAACTGTGGTGGCAGAGTGGCATGAGCATGCAGGTGGAACTGGCCCTGGACTGATGGGTCTCTCCTTCAAACTACAACAAAAATAACATGACAATGTCTGTAGAAGGGCTGGGACTGCTGAGGACTGTTTGGGGAGGGGGGAAGACATGAACTGTGGTGGCAGAGTGGCATGAGCATGCAGGTGGAACTGGCCCTGGACTAGTGGGCCTCTCCTTCAAACTACAACAAAAATGGTGCTATTTATTTTGTATAGGGTGAAGTAGTAAATTGTTTGATTGCTCGTTTTTAGGACTGTCATTTTAAAGATTACAAAAATGTACTTAACCAAACAAGAATATACAAGGATATAGTGTATTATAACTTTACCTTTACTTTTAAGTTTTCTTTCATGTTATTTATGTAGGCTAATGTTCTATCAAGATTTTTTCCATTGTGTATCCAACCAGTTGACTATCATTAATTAACGTGGCCAAGGTTGGACTTACCTGTAACCTTTGAGTAACACAAGGTGACGAGGATCTTTGGCGTAGTTCTTAGTTTGACTCGGCAGATCTCCTCCTGCCTTCTCATACAACTTGAACAGAGCAGGGATCTTACGGGGAGACAAAATGGAGAGGTGAATGTTCCGCTGAAAATATAATCTGTTATTGTCAGCTCACAAAGTGAGGAACACATAGAAAAAAAATAACAGAATAAAACTAGCCAGTATGAAGTATGTATGCTCTAAACAAATTATTATCATCAAGATTATTGTCTCACACTAAACTTAAAATCTACAAAACTATCATAAGACCTGTTTTAATTTATGGAGCTGAAACCTGGGTTATGGATAAAAACACAGATAAAAACTAATTACTTTTGAAAACAAAGACCTGCGCAATATCTTTGGCCTTACTAAAGAAGGAGACGTATGGAGAATTGAACGTAATCAGGAACCCAGACCTGTTGTTTAACGAGCCTGATATAATTGCAGAGGCTAAAAGCAGCAGGCTTCGCTGGACGGGCCACATCATTAGAAGAGAGGAAACAAGCACATTATATCAAATATGGAAAAGTGATCCACTGGAAAGAAGACCATGAGGGAGACAGAATAAACGCTGGACGGATGAAGTAAAGAAAGATATGGCGAGTATGGTAGTCAATGAAGATACAGCAAGAGACGGGACGACGTGGAGTGTGACTGGGACAGGTGGCGTCGTCCTGTAATCCAGCTACTAGGAGGTCACGAATTGTGGATATTTATAGGCATGCACTGTGGATGCGATACTCCCTGGTGTGGATTAACGTCCGCACGAGTGAGTACTACAACTATCCGCAGTACTATCCTGATAATTAGACCAATTCGTATATACCAAGGCAAAAATGTGGTTCAGATTCCACTATAAACTGTAGGTCCCTTACTTGCCATTAGCTGTATGGGCTATTAATTACAGCTGTGTCTAAGGAATGTCGGCCTTAGTCACTAACAAGACTACAAGATCGCGCCACTCATCCTACACTCATCTCCATTCATACTTGGCTTAAAATACCTACTTTGTATGGTCGCCATTTCATTGAAAAGTATTAAAAGTGTTGGTGAGGCCCAGTACACTTGGGATACAAATGGACATGGGAGTAAGTAAGTAGTAAGTAAATATAAATCATAGAAGATACAATATCGGGAAGTTCTTTTGCAAATGCATTTGTTAGTTCAATCTGGCAAATATTCATGTAAATCTTGTTAAAATGCGAGATAGGTAAACTGCTCAGCTATAGCTAATATTTTCATTAATTTTTAAGAGTTGTTAGCCTCCGGATTACGTTTGAATATTTATAATGGTTTAAATACCTGCATTCAGTAATCCAATATGCTGCTTGTGACAACTATAGATTCGGTTCACAAGGAACCATCTTCAGGCCGTACAAGGCGTCGTTATTCACTTCCATATATGAAGGTCGTCATTTAATAAATAAGTACATAGAACACGAACACAAGAAAACGCACATTGATACAAACATTTAACATTAAAAAGACCGAGTACTCGGGAACACGAGACAGGTGACGTGACTGGGTGGAAGTTTAGCTCGAACTGGTGGTCAGTGGTCAACTGGTATGACGTCAGCCATTGTCTCCTTATCACTGCCGGCTCGCATTCATTCCTTCTCTCCTCCTCCCCCATCCAGTATTTTGATTGCGGTGTTATAAATGGAATTCAATTGGAATGAGAGTTTGTCATTTAAAAAATTTTGACCGTCTGTTTTGACTGCCTTGTATATTTCAAGATACAAGGCAGTCAAAACAGACGGTCAAAATTTTTTAAATGACAAACTCTCATTCCAATTGAATTCCATTTATAACACCGCAATCAAAATACTGGATGGGGGAGGAGGAGAGAAGGAATGAATGCGAGCCGGCAGTGATAAGGAGACAATGGCTGACGTCATACCAGTTGACCACTGACCACCAGTTCGAGCTAAACTTCCACCCGGTCGCGTCACCTGTCTCGTGTTCCCGAGTACTCGGTCTTTTTAATGTTAAATGTTTGTATCAATGTGCGTTTTCTTGTGTTCGTGTTCTATGTACTTATTTATTAAATGACGACCTTCATATATGGAAGTGAATAACGACGCCTTGTACGGCCTGAAGATGGTTCCTTGTGAACCGAATCTATAGTTGCCACAAGCAGCATATTGGATTACTGAATGCAGGTATTTAAACCATTATAAATTTTCATTAAAATTGAAATGTGATATTTCTTAATGAAACAATAATGGGAACTTCAGCTTTCTGATCTTTATGTGATGTTTTCTTTAATGGAAATTGCTATACTGAGAGCTATACACTTTTTTTATATTAGCGCCAGTGTGTACTTCATTGAGACCATTCCTCACAGAACCTACTCACAGAGTATTTCCACATGTTTTCTTCATTAAATTTACCATTATCCATGTCAATTTATCCAAATGTTTACTGTTTGTTATGATAGAGTATTACTCGTTTTAGAAAGCCTTAGTATCTTTTGTCCAGTCCAAATTCAAAACTATTTTACATTCGGCAGCTAAACTGTATATCAAATTTGAAAATTGGAAAAATTTTGAGACTAAACTTGCCTTTGATCAAAATCATTAACTTTTCACTGAGTAGGCCTACTCTGACCTAGTGGTGATGGTTGATCAGTGCCTTCAGTGAACAGGTAACTAGTGGGAAGTGTTTACTCTATGAACAGAGAATCTCTTAAATAATCTGCTAAGCAAAACTATTGAATTGACATATTACCAATTTTACCCAATTTTGTAACATCTATAATATTAAAACGAAACAGAGTTTTTTTATTTCACGATTCTGAATCAACCACTGGACGGATTTTCATGATTTTTGTGTTGAAAGAAAGATAATTTTGAGAACTAGGGAATGTCGAAGCCATAATTTCAGTTTAGGGTCCCAGTTTTTTAGAAATTAAGTTTAAATTTTTAAAAAGTCTAGCAGCCGACGCTAAGATTCTAAACTAGCTTTTGGCATAAAATAATTTGCTTAACATAACAGCTGTAAACATTCAGCTTTTGTGTCACAAATTCAGCATTTGGATAAAAATGTAAAGACATACTTAGGGTTCACTTATTTATACTATGTGTAATGCTAATCATTGATACGTTCAATTCTTCTGTAAGAGGATGACAGATTAATTAAATATACATAGTAAAATACTAGGATGTTCAAGTTATTTTTTAAAGAAATCTTTGTAATCTTTGATTTGTTTTATAGCAATATAATTTGTTTTAACCAAGAGCTGGTTAAATATAAAATATGGAACTATGAGGTTATTTTATTTACTCTTATTTTGTCATTGATTATAGGAAATAAGTAAGATTAGTAGAGATAACTAGACCACAGTTAGTTTAGATAGTTCAGTTAGTTTGTAGAATAGTTTAGACCAAAATTAATTAAACCACAGTACAAATCGAGGCTCTGTACACGAGTCTTAATAAAAAAAGGATAAATGCAAATTATTTTACTGCTCCACTTTTCAAGGAAAGATTAGAAAAATAACAATGTTTACATGTTTTAATTCTTCATGGTAGCTTTTTGTTTACAATTAATGTTTGTCTGCTTTAACTTTGTTTGGATTAGGCCCGGAAATATTGATGTCATAAAAAGAAGATCAAGAATAATCAGGAATCACGATTTTAAATTACCACCACAACCTCAGCCGGGTTTTATACAAAGATAATCAGATGGATGACATAGATTGAACACAACGTCAACATTGACCTAGGATACTGCAATTAGACAAACCATCTTTTTTATGAAATCATGTTCAGTTGTGGTTACGTTTGGGGGTGCCTATATCAGCGCCCACAAACGTGAAAATATAACTTTTATTTCAACTATGAATATATTGTAGTTTAAATTAACTAATATGGGAATATACTGTGTACATTTATTCAATGAGGGTGGGTAATTATCAAGGATAGAACTGATAACGGTATGGATAATAAACATTGACAATTAATTACGTCATTAGCCTTACTAGCGTGTTTACTTTTTATATTCCTGCTACATGTGACCAGTTCTTTTTTTTCAAATGAATGTTATTTGAACCAAACAGCTGTTTCAAAACAAACTGTTATTGATTTTACTTTTCTTTGTTTACACTTATTTATTTAGCAATTAATGCAGTGAAATTGATATAAAGGATACGTGTGACGATTAGTTTTGATGTTAGGACACCAAAGTTAAATTATGTGTACTGTGAATTTTATTGGATATTATCGTTTTATTTTAGGTCGTTTCTATTCAGACCTACTGGAAATTGTGTATAGTAGTTGTATTGTGGTGATAATAATTATGGAAGAGGCAGGTATGCTATGGAAGGTGGTATTGTTGACTAGGTCTATACACTTCTCAATTGACTATTACTCTCTCTACTGTAGGCTACTTATAATCAGTGTGCGTCTGTGCGAATCGACTGCAAATCTCACTTCAACGCTTTTCACATTATAAAAATTGCAGAATTGCTGTTTTATTGTAAAATTATCGGATTTAAAATGCATATTGTATAGGCCTATGATGGAATAAAAACATATTTGGTCACACAACATTTGTTTACAAAAGGATTTTTCACACTGCATGAAACTTTGTCTCTATATGTGTAAACTAGCTGATCTGAATTGTACACGGTTTTAACTGACTACTGAATTCCCGTACGTAGGACGGGCTAACACCTCGTCTATATATAAAGCCAAAAGTACCCGTGAACTTTTGAGAAAACTACAAGTCACACCCCCATAAACCATATACTTAAAATGTTCGTCATGACGAGAAACCTTGCGCAAAATTATGCATTATGTCATAAATTGCCCTTTAAGGTCGTAATTCCTTTCTAAAGGGAACTTTTCATATACCTAATGTTAAAAATACCTCAGCTGTACTTATTTGTTTGTTATGCTTTCAATTTATTACCTTATTAAAATCTGGTGTGATTATTTGTTTCTTTTACTGTATTTTGTTTATTTCAGGTTAACTTAACCAATCAATAGTTTTATTAATACTTATGATGTCAAACGGGGCGAAGCCCGTGGGTAACAGCTAGTTACATCTAAATATTAAATGCATAAATAGTTACCTCGTTTAGTACCCCAGCTAGTTGTTCAACATTGAGTCCATCAAACACAGGGGTTTCTCTGACAGGCATCATGTAGGGAGGTGAGTTACACACCAAGATGCAATGTTTCTGAGGTGAAGCATTCACATCTCGCTTGGGCTGCAGATCCTCAAAACACAACAGAGCTGTAGCCAGCCCCTCGGCAATGTTGGCATGTGACTCACCCTTGCCTCCTACAAACCTACAGAGATAAAGTACAAATCAAATAATTATTTGGCAAAGAATAGAGTTCTAAATAAATCTCAGTAAAATGTGTAAAATGGATTGATGACTTATTGATGAAGATAAACTTTAGCAATTACAAAAGAGAAATAGACAATAATCCTTGTGTGTCCACATTTACTGAACAATGGTCCTCCAGAGGTGATGGTTGTGGACCAAACAATGGTCCTGAAGAGTTAAGACTTTCTAATCATAATTAAGTCTAAAATATCACTTATCTTGAAATTGCAATCATGAATCTATATAAAGGCAGACTATTGTTCAAAATCACGTTCCTTATATACTTACTCCATTCCGATTTTCTCAAGCATCATGAGCACTTTCTGAGGACTGGTGTATGGGCCATATGTGTCACTGCTAAGGTTAGGTAGGCAGTCAGCTGCCTGATACGTGACAATCCCATAAAGTGTGTTTGTACTCTGAAACATTGCAAATTGAAATTTTTAATTAAGAAACTTACAACACGGTATGCATATAAGATATTTAACAATCAAAGAAGTAACCACAGTAATCTTCTGCACTTGGGTATCTTACCCATTGAACACAGCTTAGAATTCATTTATAATACTTCAATTTATAATACTCATTTATAATATCATTTATATTTCATTTCATTTATATTTCATTTATAATACTTTATTGGGCGTTTATTTATTGACGGCAAATACCATTTTACAATAACGTTAGAAATTGGTAAACAATCAATATATTAATACGCGAGCAGTTTTCTTTTCACAGTCATAACTAGATAACGGCTGGACGGATTTTAACGTTTGATGTGTCAAGTTAAAGGTATTTTTTCGTAGATGTGTAAATATGTCTCAGAATGTTAAGAAATGGCATCACTTAAGTACAGTTGAGGGCTAAAATTTGGGAACAGTGGCGCTATCTGTCGTAATTAAATCAAACTTAATTCACTCTGTTTACAACTAGAAACATATGGACACGGTTAAATAGTTCTTAAGGTTAATCACAGACTGCAGGACTTATTACTTCCAGAGCAAAGCCTTACAGTTCGGTATGATGAAGTGAATGTATAAAAGTGCTCATTCGCAATGCATTCATGGGTATTACCTTACCATTTTATCATGTAATTTACAATGTGTATCATTATTTCTTTGTAGTGTTGTTTGGTTTAGCTCTTTCGTGTTTTATTTAAATTTTAAATTAAATGCCACCTAAGACAAAGAACTTCGAGTGGCCGGAAGAAACGCGAATAGAGATCTACGAATATAGATTTATATATATATACGTTCGTGAACACGATAACTTGAGTAATTTTTGTCCGATTTTGATGAAATTTGGTTTAAAGGTGTAAGGCAGGATAAACTTGAATGAGTTCGCAAACCAGCATGATCGGACCATTGGTACGGGGTTTTACGGGGGGTTTTATGGGATAATAGGCTAAATGATTTTTCTCATTTTTGACCCTCAAAACAAAAAATTCCCAATTCCTCTTTAGACCTTTTTAAAGAGCTTAAAAAAAAATTGTATATCAAAGTGTTTTTGTACTGTTATTGGAAACGGAAAAAGTTAACAAAATTTAAATTTAAAATTCCCATGGTATTCTTATGGAGAATATTGTAAAATGTTGTAGTTTGCTTGATTACGGATATGTTTTGATCAAACTTGGCAAATTTATTTATTTAATGCTACTTCCCTATAGGGAAATTCGCTAAAACGGTGAATATTATGTTATTTGCGTCTTAACCCTCTGAGTGTTAAGCGTCGCGAAAACAACGCACAACACACCTGCCGTGTAGTTATGCGTCGCTTTTGCGACTCACAAACATCGTTTATGGCGAAGGCTCTGGGACTGACTGAATCAGATTGAACTGGATCGAGATTGGTATTGTTGTTTTCGGCAAATTCTAAGCTTTCTCCTGATGCTTGTTTCTAAACACTTTTCATTTTAGTTACGATCATATTGTAGCAGACAGATGACGTGCGTATTTGTAAACAACTTGGTTAACCTCACAACGATGACATTGTGTTTTATTACGTTTATCATTGTTTTAGTGTTAAAAATAAAAAGTAGTGATATACGTGGTGCATTATAAGAAGATTTAAGTGATTTGGAAGGGCTGGTTGATGATCCTGAAGAAGTAGGAATTGATATTGATGTAAATTATCCGCCAGATTCCTAGCTATGCTGGCTATGCATTCTTAGCAAAACGCTAAATGTACGAAATATGTTTTTCACCCATAACTTATTTATTTACAAATTTACTTCCTTATATTGCTATATTTTTGGAATCCTCATAAAATTTAGAACAAAGTGACTATTTTAAAATATTTGTAGACCTATAAGTTATAAAAATTTATTGAGCACAAATATAAATTTTTTCATTTATTTGATCCTTTCTGAGAAATGTTAACCTCACGAAAATTGTTGAAATTTTTTTTTGTAATGTTAGCGAATTTCCCATATAGGGAATAAGCTATTACCGTAGTACTCATGGTAAGACCTGGACCCGAGACCGATCTAATTTTTCATTTTGAGGTCCCTAGAGGCCAAAAACACCATCCGTTCAAATTCATATATATATATATGTGTCCGTTAGCGCGATAACTCGAGCAAAAATGATCCGATTTTGATGAAATTTGGTACAAACGTGTAAACCTACGTTTATTCAAACGAGTTCGCGATCCAGCATAATCGGACCATGGGAACGGGGGATTATGGGGGGTTTTATAGGGTAAAAATGGGTTTTTCCCATTTTTGAACCTAAAAACAAAAAAATTTGTGATTTCTTTCTTAAACGTTTTGTAGAGCTTAAAAAAAGAAATAATTTAGTATATTGAAGCGCTGTTGTATGCCTAACGGTCACAAAGAAAATTCAAAAATAGTGTAATTAAAAATTCCCATGTTATTCTTATGGAGAAATTGAAAATTGTTGTAGTTTACTTGTTTATGGGTAGATATTGATACAATTTGGCAAATTTATTTATTTCATCCTAAACTATTGATGTATGGTCAAAAAACACTTTTTACCTTCCCCGTAGCAGCAAACCTGAGCACTTGTTAAATCTAATGTTATTTAAATAGGGAATAATATGTCTTATTTATGGAAATATTTTAGTAAAAATGTAATTAGACAAGTTGAAATTCGCTTAGTCTGCAGGTTTGCTGCGGCGGGGGTATTTTATATATTACATTGAAGCCCATAATTTTCCAAACAAAATGATATATTTTTCGTAAAACCCTGTGATTGCGCAATAAAGGGGCCAACATTATTACCACTACTATGGACACTTGGAGGGTTAATAAAACCTGACCACAATTTATGACCTCTTTATTTATAGGTTGTATAAAATGATAACATACTAAGTTATATATTTTTTATGTGTCTTATAAACAAATACACGATATAGCACATACATTTTATAGGAAATCTTATCTACTTTTTGAATAAGCATTGTTTGTTCTACTCCATAAACATTTTATGTTTTTTTTGTTTATAGTATCCTAAATTCATTTTGATAGCTCCCGGACTACGTATAATGACTTTCTAGGCTTACCTCCGTCATTATATTGAGTTTTAGCCTCCTGATCACATTTAAATACTAAATAATGGTGTAAATACCTGCATCTATGTGATCAATGTGTTGCTAAAATGCAACCGGTTTCGACTCACAAAGGAGTCATCGTCGGGCCAGTACAGATGTCTTCTTGCTTCATTTGAAGGTCGTCAATTCGTAATAAATAAATACATTTAACACGCACACGTACACGAACATAGAAACAAACATTTAAGGTTAAAAACGAAAGATAATACTATGGCGGTAACGGGACACGACGTGATCGGGCGGAGGTTATGTCTAGACTGCCAGTCATGATCAGCGTGGTCAGTGATGACGTCGTGCCTGGATTTCCCGATCAGCTGGTAACTTCATTCACAACTGTCCCTTGTGCTATTATCTTGATTGCAGTGTCGTAAATGTAATTCGATTGAAATGAAATCTTGTCGTTGATGATGTTTTGGCTGTCAATTTTAACGGCCTTATAAATTTCGAATTCTTCCAAGGTGTTTGTATTAAATCGGTCATTTGAGAGGTGTAGGATTTTCATGTTATTATTAATATTAGTGTAATTGTGGTTGTGAGAAACCGGTTGTCTCCTTTGTGAGTCGAAACCGGTTGCATTTTAGCAACACATTGATCACATAGATGCAGGTATTTACACCATTATTTAGTATTACCTCCGTCGGTAAAAATTGTGTTCAACTTCAATTATTCAAAGATGACACGTTTCGTTGTAATGCAACATCGTTGGAGCTTGCAACACGTCAAAAACATCAAAATTTACATATAATACAGTATATTATACGCGACACGGGACACTTAAACACGAAAAAAATACGATAGCACTATCATGACACGGCGCGGCAGTCTACCTACAACCGCTGCCACTTCGTGTCATGATAGCGCTATTGTATTTTTTCATGTTTAGCCTAAATATTCCGTTTCCCGTATAATATGTAGGCCCTACTATATGTAAATTTTGATGCGTTTTGACGTGTTGCAAGCTCCGAAAATGTTGCATGGCAACGAAATATATTAGCTTTGAATAATAATTGAAGTTGAACAACATTTTGGACTACTAACATGGAGGTAAGCTTAAAAAGTTTTTTTTGTTTGTTTATAAAATGACTTATCAGCTGATCTTGATTTTATAGTCAGCAGAAAAAGAAATTAAGAATTCAATCACGCTTATAGAACAGAAAATATATAGGAGAGTTGGCAGGATAGTCAATAGTAGGATAGTCGGTCAAGATGTCGGGTCGTACAGTTCGTTATCCCTGTGGCGTCTGTGAAAAAACCGTGAATAAAGGAAATCACGGAGTTACATGTGACGGATTTTGTTGTAAATCGTTCCATACCGATTGTGTGTCATTTGAAAGTGATAAATACCAATCTATAACAGAGCTGGGAGACTCAGTCAAATTCAGTGTGAACAACTTCCCACTAAGTACCAGGGTTACTCATCTTTTAAGGTAGGTGTACCTTCTGACTTTATTGACAAGCTGTTGGATAGCAATCTCTGGCCTGAGGGAATACTCATATGTAAATTTTTGACTCCTAGAACTAATAATAGTCACAGGACCAGTACTAGGCCTAACCTTGAACAACATGATAGGCCTAGGCCTACTTCAAAGACTTCTGATGGTCCAAAAAACGGGACGTAAGCCCCAACCCACACTGTCTTGGGGCGAAAAAAACTGTGATATTAGTTTTAGGTTTGATTTCTTAAATATTAGGTCTATTTTTAACAAGATAGAAGACCTCGAAGTTTTGTTACATAATGAGAACCCTGAAGTATTGTGTGTTGCTGAAATGTGGCTTAATGAATCTAAGCTGAATTGTTTTAAAGTAAATGGATTCAAAACCATTTCTGAATATTCTAGACCTAACCGAGTAAGGGGTGGAGTTGCTCTGTTGCTTAAAACTGACTCTAGGCTTAAATTTAAGCCTATGACATTATCTATTGACGAAGACATTTGTTCTGAAGGTGTATTTGAGTTCTGTTTGGGACTAATGCAGCTAGACAAATTCTAAATTATTGTTGTAGTATTGTATCGGCCAGGGACTGGCAACAGCGCTGATGTGATTGATTTTATCGATCGTTTTGACTTGTTGATTTTTACCCTCAGAGATAAGTTTAATATCCCGCTTCTTATTTGTGCTGACTTAAATATAAACAATCTTGAGAGATCCTGGGAAAGTCAGCTGCTTCAGGATTTGTTAGAATGTAATAACCTGAACATTATATTTAAAGGACCAACGAGAGTAACACCTGACTGTATAACTCAGCTTGACTATTTTATTGTTGACTCGTGTGTTGCACATATGTTTCGTGCCCCCAGTGCCAAACCTGTTTTTTTTTTCTGACCACCATTTGCTATCAGTACATCTGTTGTGTGAACGTTTTGGAGAGGGAAATGTAAATAAAACAGTGAAGAGGAAATTTACAGCCTCGACTTTTGAAGCCTTCAAAATTTTATCTAGCAATGAAGCTTGGATGCCAGAACCTAATTTAAGAAATATTACCTCTAATGATTTATTTGACCATTTCTACGATTGGTTCATGTATGTTTTTAATGTAAGTTTCCCTGTGTCTACTTCAAATACAAAGAATGAACATAGCTCTTCTTGGGTCAGTCACGAGGTATCGCAGTCGCATGAAGCACTCTTGGACCTGTACTGGAATACTAGGTCGCCTCACTGTTCTGTCGATGGAAAAAATGCTTACCGCGCAGCTAAACGTCACCACTCTGCACTTGTTAACAAAACAAAAAAGGCCTTTTTTGGTAACAAAATATTAAATTCAAAAAACACAAGCAAGGAATCTTGGGCAGTGGTCCGTACACTGTGCGATGAAAAGTATCAGACCCAATCAAACCTGATTCTTATGATCGATGACGTGGAAGTCAAAAATCCTCAGACAATAGTAGACTATTTCTGTAAATCTTTTCACCAGGAAATATGTACATTGGCTAAAGATAATGTAGCCCCTGTGTTGCCCACTGATCTCGAAGCGAGTCGCTTTGTACTGTCTCCTACTTCTGCGTCTGAGGTTCGTGAAGTCGTCTTATTATTAGGATCAAAAAAAGTTCTGGCATTGATGAAGTCCCATGCAGACTTCTCAAACTTTGCAATGAAAACGTCTTTGAAGCATTGGCCTGCGCTATTAACAAGTCGTTTGAATCTGGTTGCTTTCCTGATTCGTTGAAAACTTCAAAGGTTGTCCCTGTATTAAAGAAAAATGATCCTCTTAACGCAAGTAACTATCGGCCTATTTCTGTTCAGCCTTGTTTTGGTAAAATCTTTGAGATTAGTTTTCTTAAAAGATTGCTAAGTTTTATTGAAACAAATAACATCTTGTCAAAAAACCAATTTGGGTTCAGAAAAAAACATATCTACCTGTGATGCCATTTTTGCCCTTTTAAAGGAAGTATATAACCACCTTGACATATCTGACAGCTTACTATGTCTCTTTTACGACATGACAAAGGCTTTTGATCTTCTTGACCATAGGATCCTTCTGGATAAGCTGCGAATGCTTGGCATTTCTGGAAACCCACTGCGATGGATTTCATCGTATCTTAAAGATCGGCACATGATTGTATCCTTGAAGCACAGAGGCCCTGACAACATCCTCCGGACATATAAATCGTCTCCATCACCAGCTCTGAACATCGGTGTCCCCCAGGGATCAAACCTTGGGCCCATCCTATTCCCGTTATACGTGAATGACTTGTCTGGCTACATATCCTTTCGAAATTTATGGCTTTTTGCCGATGACGCCTGTCACCTAGTCCCAAGCCCAAATCTAAACATCACGATTGAAAACGCCCAAACTGGCTTGCTTGAAATGTCAACTTGGTGTAGCAAAAATCATCTGTTCCTAAATTCTAGTAAAACCAAATTAATGGAATTTTATAACAGGAAGAAGCCTGAACCACCTCCGATATTGACCTTGGACGGGGTGCCACTTGAAACCTGTAGTGAAACCAAATACTTGGGCCTACACATTACGGAGAATCTTAATTGGGGAACACATGTCGATGCAATAGCGCCCAGACTGTCATCTGTCACCTACCTGCTGTTTAGACTTCAAAAGCTAGTTGACATCGAGATTCTCCTTAAGGTTTATTATGGCTGTTTTCATAGCATTTTGGTATTTTGGGGTGGTTGCAGTGAGGCAAAACGCATCTTCATCCTTCAAAAGCGTGCAATTAGAAGAATATGTGGAGTCCTTAGACGGACACACTGTAAACCTTTGTTCCAAGAACTAAAAATTCTCACACTTCCGTCCCTCTTTATATTGGAATCCGCATTGCTTGTTAAGAAGAATCCCAATATTTTTGTAACAAACAGCATGGTCCACAATTACAATACAAGAAGAGCAACAAATCCACATGTACCTCAAGTAAATTCCACCCTTGCAAGCAAGAGCCCTTACTTCAATAGTATAAAAATTTACAATAAATTGCCTCAGTACATCACGCAAGAGCCCTCTATCAACAAATTCAAGAACCTGCTAAAAACATTCTTAAGTCAAGCGGAGTACTACAGTGTTGATGAAATATATGTCTAGGCCATGTACATCCCTGAAGAGGAAATGAATCCATCTATTTAAATTATTATCAAGAAATGTAAAAAAACCTGACGACCACGTCGCTGATGCGATACCAGTGGGAATTCTCCAAGTATCCAAGTAAGTATCCAAGTAATAGGCCTATCTTTAACTTTTTTAACTACCTACATGCTTAATTTAACTCAATCTGTTGTTGATTGCTTGAATATAAGTAAAATGAAGGACCAGTAATTTTGTCACTGATGTCACTACACAAAGGACCCTGATTGGCCATAAAATTACCGATTGGCCGTTTTAAGGTTAACGTAAATAAGGTACGTAGCTTATACTTTAGTAAAATAAATGCAATCTCCAAGCAAAAATTCATCTAGGCTACTTACCTATTTCATGAATACAGTAATAACAAATTGATTTTTTACAGTTTTACTTACTTCACAGACATAATCTTCAATTGTCCCTTGGCTGAAATATCTAAAATAAAACTTGATGTTAATAATGTGGTTTAGGCTATAAACTAATCTTTCTCTAGGCAATTGCTTCTAACACAACATTACAATTGGTCTAAATATTATAAAGTAATTGGAGAGACTGATTGGAGTCATTGATATAAGTCACTAGGCTACTATGTTCACAATATTTAAGCAGTTTGAGGGGAAGTTCCTCCACCACTTTTTCTGCTTAATGTAGGCTAACATATGTTGCTGCTGATTGACGTTTTGACAAATCTCAGCTGTTGAGCTACATTTAATAGTAGGATCAAGACGTTGAGGGGATGGATTTCATCCCCTCTATAACCACCTACATTTGAACGGTAATTAGTATACTAAAATTAGTATACTTTTTAAAAGTATAAGAACAGTTAAAAAGACTGAGAATTGGCAATTTTTTGATAGGCCTAAAAATTTTTCGCCCCAAAGTATACGCGTCGAGTAACCGAACGTGGATTAGGCGTCCGGCAGTGTCGTCACCGGGTTGTGGGGCCCGGAACACCATTACCACAACGATACGGTGTACTGCCGGTACACCGGTGTTCGTGGTGTAGTGGATAGAGTACTCGGCTGATGTTCAAGAGATACTTAGATTGAATCCCATTGGTGTCACTAAATTTGTCTTAAAGATTTTGCTTAGAATGCCATTTCTTCTTAACTGTGCATCTTTTGTTAGAATTTAAGGCATTTATCATTTTTTTTCTTAACCCTTTGAGTGCCATGCAACGATTATCGTTTGGCACAACACATCTGAAAAATATACTTCACAACGATACATCGTCGTCTGTAGTCTTACCGAAAAATACATTGCAACGATAAATCGGGCCGGCGCTCCTTTCAATCATGTGAGTTTTAATTGGCATATCGATTGACTCGGTTGTTATTTTAAAACAACAGTGATTTCAATCGATTTTTCATACGATCGAGGCACAATATATCATTCCATGGCACTTTTGGGATGAAAATTTAAACTTTTACTGATTAGTATTCTTGCGCACTAAACTTCGTCCCTATGGAAAGCCTGGCACTTTTCGGAAAGTAGCCAACCAAAATAAATTTCTGGCACCCAAAGGGTTAACAGAATTTAACTTTTATTCAATTTTTTGGCAAATATTTACTGTATTTACATTGGGATATGATGTAATTTTTATATGTCTACTTACAGTATTTTTAACGCTGAATCCAAAAATGCAATCAGTTTTTGTCGGAGCGATTCCTAAGTTGACATAGTGGCCGTAAAACGAAGGTTAGGATTACGAATCTAAGGATAATTGAGCGGTATTGAAGGTAATGGCAACATGGCTTGGTCTGGACTGGACGGGTCCGTACTGAGTGAGGCAGTAACGTAGCCAGGATTTCAAAATAGGCGGGGTCGACCGACCGGGGAGTCTGGGTAAAGGGGGGGGGGGGTCTGGGAAAACGTTTAAAAATATAGGACCCTAAAACGGTTTTTTTTAGCTCTCTTGACATTGAAAATAATCAACCCCAACGTCAATACAGTACGATTATATAATTCTACATTTAATTTAACAAAAAATATTATATTTAAGACCAGAAGGGGGGGGTCCGGACCACCAGGACCCCTCCCCTGGCTACGTCACTGAGTGAGGAGTGAGGAGGACTGAGTGAGAAGAGCAAACAACTGTTTATACTTGATCTAATGCGGAATTAAATCAAATCAATTGGTTTTGATTTTTGAAACCAAATAATCAGTTCTTATTTAGGCATGTGAGGAAGGTAGGTCAGGTTTTATGCGGATTCGTGACTGTATTAAGTGTTTTGAAGTGAGGTTAGATTAGGAAGGTAAAGGTTAGGTTCATTATAACCTAACCTTTAACTTACCTAATCTAACCTCACTTCAAAGGACTTAATATAGTCACGAATCCGCATAGAGTCCGACCTATTTTCCTCACATGCCTTTTCTGACATAAACTGCAATTTAAACATTAATATTAAGGTTGGGTTGGGTTAGGTTAGGTTAGATTATATTAGATTAGATTATGTAACATAATTTATTAGTTGCTGATACATTAAATTATGCACTGTGGCACGTTTTCACTTTTAGACACAATGGGATTATGTACTATGGGATTATGCACTATGGCATGTTCGTTAACAGACGTTGAGGCATTAGCCAATGGTTGAGGATTGGAATGAGGACTATGATCATGTCGGCAGGGGCCTAGCTTCTATTACTGATATTTTACGTGAATAAATTCTATTTTGTTTTATATTTTATGTTCATGTGATTAATAGTTTATGTATTGTAGTTGATTTATTGTATTTTCTAAACAGTACAAAAGTCCATTTTCTTTGAAAAATCTAAGTTAGTTATTGCATATTGTAACTCTGATTTTGCTCTCATGGCGTCGTGTGTGGTTTTGTCAGTTTAGTATTGAATGTAAACAGCTGACAGCTGTTTCCACTCCACAAACCTTCCACCCCTTTTAGTGTTAGTCGCCACTAGAACTTGGACTCGTCCATAGCCTACCACAAATATGTTAATAAATCTACAAAACCGAAGCTTAATATTAATTATTTAACTATACGGCCACATAGGAATCTCTCCAACCAAAACTGATTGCATTTTTGGATTCAGCGTTAAAAATACTGTAAGTAGACATATCAAAATTACATCATATCCCAGTGTAAATACGGTAAATAATTACCGATTTTTTCATTGCCAACAAGTTTGGCCTAATCCAAGTCTGGTTACTGGACCAGACGCGTATCCTCTGCCTTTCGGCAAACCAAAACAGGATTTTATCAGAAAAAGATTTACAGTAGCCTAGGCCTAAATAGACATTTTTGGCCGTAGGCCCCTACTTTTGCCTACCATTAGCGGTTTTTGGCATGCATTAAACATTAATTTGTTTGCCCCTAAAGTTACACAGGACATAGGCCTAGGCATAACTTAGGCTAGGCTACTTAGAATTTTTTAATTTAGCAAACTACGTTTTTTTTTCACAGAGGATACGCGTCCGGTAACCAGACGTGGATTAGGCGTCTGGTAGTGACGTCACCGGGTTGTGGGGTTCCGGAACGCCATTACCACTACGATACGATGTTTGGCCAGCGTTGTTCGTGGTGTGGTGGATAGAGTGCTCGGCTGATATCCAAGAGGTCCCTGGTTCGAAACACATCGGTTTCTTTAACTTTTTGTCACAGATTTTGCTTTGAATGTAATTTCGGTAATTCTGAGCAATTACTTGGTCAACCCCAATTTTTTTCATATTTTACTACGGGCATCAGGAGGTTCTCAGAAAGCAAGAAACATGTAATTCAAGGCCCGCAAGGCCATCGTACAGGTTGCCGAGCGATAAGAAGGTTCAAAGTCCAAGCGATAACAGTGGCTTGCGGCGTTGATCCAGTTGCCGCTGACTCGGATGAGGACGTTGAACCCGGCGATTACTGAGGTAATTAATAACCTAACTCCTAACCTAACCTAACCTAACTTATTATGTTTGTTTAGTCTCAAATACATCTCTAAGGCCAATTGTATCAGTACCGTTACGTTAGGTTACGTTAATTAATAACCTAACTTAACCTAACCTAACCTAACCTAAATTAACCTTGAATTATATGTTTCTTACTTTCTGAGAACCTCCTGATGACCATAGTAAAATATGAAAAAAATTGGGGCTGACCAAGTAATTGCTCAGAATTACCGTAATTTCTTCTTAACTGTACAGCTTTTGTTAACATTTTTGGCATTTATAATTTTATGTTATGAAGAGAATTGAACCTTCACTTGATTTTTTTTCATTATCAGCAAGTTTGGTTGGTTAGGTTAGGTTATGACAGTAACTGCCGTGGACACCTAATCCTCGTCCTGTTACCGGACGCGTATCCTCTGCGATTTTTTTTAGCCTACAAACTTTTTGTTTAAAATAAAGTTATGTGATTTGATTTCAAACAAAAAGTTTGTAGGTAAAATATTTTTCCGGAGATTTAATCCTAATTAATCTAGCCTACCTAAGGTGCCAGCCTCAGGCCCTGGCCTAGAGCAAGTTGAATTGCTACAAAAGAAAAAGATTCAACATGGTACTCACTCTAATGTTGGTATAATATAATTTGACTTTAGATCATTTAAATAAGCGCCGTTAATTGCAGTCCCTTCAATAACAAAAATTATATCAGCTTGAATAGTGTGATCGACGGGTCCCACAACCATGTTTGACGTTTGTTGTGTGTGTTTACTTAATTAAATTTAGTTTTCTTATTCTTTTTCACTTTTCATAGGCTAATACGGCTGGCACTATCGTAAAAAAAATCAAAGATTATTTTACGGTTGGTACAGCTGCGGCCCCAAACAACCAATGTTTTCTGCTGGCATCTGGCATGGTGGTCGGTGGAAGGAAATAACATGGGTGTGCTAATTCCCATCATATTCTGACGTCACTCGGATTGCAAACAAAAGATCGCCTGATTGTCCCTGTCAAATTAGTATGTACATGGTCCGGCAGAAAAAAACTCCGCGATTACAAAGTAACGTGATGTGGACAGGTGGACAGTAGAAGGAGCAGAGTGGTGGGGGGCGCGTCCTTGAGTGTAGCTACTCGACGTTCTGTACCCACGAGCACCTTAGCTTCCACAAGCACAGAAGGCCTTCGAACAGTTCCTGGGATAACAGCTATTTGTGTAATAGCTTCACTGTATATCTTTATTGGACCTGTTTAGATAGTTGTTTCAACAGTTGCAGTTGCGAACATCGATGTATAATACTCTTGCGAACTGTGCATTGTGATTTTAAGGTGTTTATTCTTTACTGTTTGTTTATTTTTGACTTGAGCTGCTTGATAAGGTGTTTTATGATTATGAAAATGAAAGTGTTGTGAGTGAGCTGAAGCTGATTTGTTATTAGGTATTGACAATTAGCCTAAATGTTTTGCGTGCATGAATTATTTATGAAGTTTACTTAACCTATATTTTTCGGATTCCTCAAGAGAGAGTGATTGTTAGGTTATGTGTTTGTGTGTGAATATGTTAGATTGCAGTTTTGGTAGTGGTAGGTCAAAAGTCTCTAAGGTAAACTTAGGCATACTCTTATAAATAGATAAGTTATTAATTTAACTTTTTCAAAGGCAATAACTTAGACCTAAACTCCACTGAAAGGCCCAACTAACTTATTTAAAATAAACCGAGACCTAAGTTACCACTACCAAAACTCCAATCTAACAAATTCACACACAAACGCAACGCAACCTAACATTAACACTCACTCTCTCTTGAGGAATCCAAAAAAGATAGGTTAAGTGAACATAAAACTTCATAAATAATTCATGCACGCAAAATGAATTATTTCAGCTCACTCACAACACTTTCATTTTCATAATCATAAAACACCTTATCAAGCAGCTCAAGTCAAAAATAAACAAACAGTAAAGAATAAACACCTTAAAATCACAATGCACAGTTCGCAAGAGTATTATACATCGATGTTCGCAACTGCAACTGTTGAAACAACTATCTTAACAGGTCAAATAAAGATATACAGTGAAGCTATTACACAAATAGCTGTTATCCCAGGAACTGTTTCAGGGCCTTCTGTGCTTGTGGAAGCTGAGGTGCTCGTGGGTACAGAACGTCGAGTTGAGTAGCTGCCTACGTACGTGCCGTTTTCAGTGTACGCCATGGCGTGGTCTGGTGAACATCGTGCATTCGTAGTAGAAAATTTTATTCAAAATGGCTTTTCGTGTTCGCTTTAAAAAAAAAAAAAAGCGTGTTTGTCCTTGAACACGCTTGGGACGACGGGACCCCGCTCCCGATAAGAAAACAATTCATTCTTGGGTTTCTAACTTTCGTGAGACAGGTTCTGCATTAAAACGGAAACCACTTGGACGACCACGGACTGCAACAGGCCCCGGAAACGTTGATGCAGTTAGAGCTTCAGTTCAACAATCTCCTCAACGAACCGCTAAAAAGCATGCGGCAGCATTACGGATTTCTGATCGGAGTGTGAGAAGAATCTTGCATCGAGATTTAAAAATGCATCCTTACAAAATTGTAACTACACAAGAACTGAGTGAACGAGACTGTGGTGTCCGTGTAAGGTTGTGCCGAGACCTTCTTCGAAACATTCGTCCCGAAGATGTAGTGATTGTTTCTGATGAAGCACACCTTCACCTTTCCGGAACAGTGAACAGCCAAAATTGTAGGTACTGGTCTGAACAAAACCCACAAGAACTTCATCAACGGCCACTTCATAGCCCGAAAGTAACAGTATGGTGTGCTGTTTACAATTCCGGAGTGATCGGTCCTTACTTTTTCGAAGAAAATTACAGGAATTTAACCGTCAACAGTGAACGCTATTGTGCCATGCTCCGCAACTTTCTCCAACCGAAACTAAGGGAACTTTTTGGTGAAATTGAGAACGTGTGGTTCCAGCAAGATGGCACTACAGCCCACACAGCGCGGCAGTCACTGGCATTGGTGAAGAAAATGTTTCCTGGCCATGTGATCTCGTTGCGTGGTGACATTGGCTGGCCCCCACGATCGCCGGACTTGGCGCCCTGTGATTTTTTTCCTTTGGGGCTATTTAAAATCAAAAGTTTATGAACAACGTCCACAATCTTTACGAGCCCTGAAAGAAGCAATTACACAAGAGGTTGAAGCTATTCTTCCAGAAATGACTCAACAAGTAATGGATAACTTAAGGGAAAGACTCAACCAGTGTGTCGACAGTAAAGGAAGCCATTTAAGAGATGTTTTATTTAAAAAGTAAGACTAATGGTAAACCCTAAGAATGGTACATTTTCTAAAATGGCAGAATATGTACTTTTAGTTGGTATAAATAAAAATGTTCTACCTTATATGGTTTTGTTTCTATTAGCTTTCCTTTTAGGGGAGGTTTTTCTGCCGGACCCTGTATTTGTTTTGATTTGATTGTTATTGTTTTTACAATACCACCCCAACCCCCGGTGGGACACACGGGAGGGACGATGGCTAACATAGTGTCAGCATTCGCCGCTCGCTAAGTTGACAAATTTAAATTAAGTTAATTTTATAATTTTTAGTTATAAAATTAACTTTTTAATTATAAAATTTAACCGTCATAACCTAACCTAACCAACCAAACTTGCTGATAATATAAAAAATATATAAGATAAAAAATAAATGAATGTTTACTTATAATTTTTAATAATAAAATCATTTTTAAAATTTTGTATAATAAAATTAAATTGTCATAACCTAACCAACGAAACTTGCTGATGATATAAAAAAAGATATAAGATAAAAACCAAATAAAGCAAAATCTTTGACAAAAAGTTAATGTCCCCGACGGATTTCAAACTCGAGACCTCCTGAACACTAGTTTGATGCGCTACCAACTATGCCACGAACTCCGCTGAAATCACATCGTCTCGTTACGGTAATCGTGTTGCCTCAAGAGACATTTATTAGCCATTATAGATATGACGTCACCACACCTTTAGCCATCGTCCCTCCCGTATGCCCATTTCCCCCAACCCCAGCGCTCAACGTATCGTAGAAGTGCGTAACGCATTCCACCTACCAATAAAAAAAATTGAAAAAAGTGACGTCAGCCAATCAGAAGTCTCTAAATGACAAAACTAATAGTGAAATAAAAATTGTGCGGCCTTGATCAGGCTGTGAAAACTAATACAAAAATGACCTTCTCAAGAAGAAGTTACACTCTTATTGAATTAGAAGGCTGTCACTACAATGGATCTCGTATTACCTTGCCAACCGAAGTCAATATGTAGAGGTGAAAGCATTGGATAGCACTAAGCACTGGGTGTCTACTTACGCCCTCACAGATCCTCAACTGGTACGATCGTCAGTGGAGTGCCTCAGGGGTCGGTTCTTGGTCCGGTACTGTTCCTCCTCTTCCTCAACGACCTCCCATCGTCCCGTTAGTTGTTCAAAAGAGTGAATTATGTCTTTTTGCTGAAGACACATCTCGCTGTTTCCAGCCCAAACCGACTCGAACTAGGTATGTGTGCCTTTAGGTGTACAATGCAGTTGTCTGCTTGCAATATTGAGCGGAGCCAGCATATTAATTCAATGTCAATGATATATTTGGTTCGCATTTTAAATAGAATGCCTATTTGCAGTAGGTATCCAAAGTCAATCATAAGTCCGGATTAAGTGAATGAATTGTCTACTTGCAGGAACCATATTCTATGTTTCATCTGGTTCTCATAAGTTAAATGTCTACTTGCAGTATCCAATGCTAATAATATATTTAGTTCGCATAAATGTAATGCCTATTTACAGATTCTTAAGTCAATGGTACGTCTGGTTCACGTAGACGGATAGTTTACTTGTAGTATCCAAACTCAATGGTACATGTAAATGAATAGTCTACTTGCAGTATCCTAAATCAATGGTCCATTTATTTCGTTCACTTAAATAAAATGCCGAATTGCAGTGTCCGAAGTCAATGGTAGGCTTAGGCCTACTTCTGCTTCACTTATATGGGATGTCTATGTGCAGTATTCAAAGTAAATGATGCGTCGGGTTTACGTCAACGAATTGTCTAATTGCGTTATCGAAACTATGAGTGTTAAATTTGGTTCACAATAATGGAATTCCTATTTGTAGACTGCAAATAGGAATTGCAGTAAATATACAAAGCCTACATTAATGGCACGTCTTGCTCACATAAAATACTGTAAAAGTTATTTACAGTATCCAAACCATAGACTAACCAAGAGTATGTTTTATCTATGATCCAAACGCAATATGGTCCATTATTCTAATTCTGGCAACCCTTATGGTTATTCATTTTGTAGTAAATTATGCTCAATGCTATTAATCAAAAGCAGGAGTGTAGTATAAGAGAAGTTATAAAGTCAATGATAAGAGCTTCACTCGCTTCGCTACGCTCCGCTCAATAATAATTATTAAAAAGCAATAACGATTATTATTTGAGATCCCAGGTTCGAATCTCCTCGGCGGCCTTAAAATTTTGCTTCTGATTTTGTTAGAATATAATTTTCTCTTAATTTCACTAATCAGTAGTTTTTTTTTTTTATCTGAGAAATTTATAATTTAATTTTGTCATAAGAATGCATTTTTTATAAATACATTAACTTTTTGTTTGTAATCATTTCCTAACAGCGAATAATTGAGATAGGCTAATCGATTCTTAAAATTATCAATTCGTTTAAGTATAGACCTATAACTTAGGTCTAGTTTTATTCGAGCAGTTAAAAGTAAGAAATATATTGTCAACCACTTTCAAAATTTCCCTTTGGTGCAATAAAATTTATCAATACGACTATAATGTAGACTAAAAAGAATAAGTGAAAACTTTAGTAATTGGTTTACCGGTACGTTACATTACATTTATAAAAACATCAGAATAAGCAGTTTGCTTAGCTTGAAACCTTATTTTTCCTAGTAGCTGGAACCTATATATTTTTCCTACTTAACTTTGGACTACTACATGGCAATGTTTAAAACTATTTTGTAAGTTAGTATCGCAGAGTAAAGCGAGGTGGTAGACAATAGGCCTACCAGTAGGCATATTTGGTTTAAAAATGACGTTGTTACATCTTCTCATGAATTTGACAGAGGAGCATATAGGCCTAATTTAATTGGTGATTAATTCTTGTCAAAGTGCACACAGCAATATTAGTGTTAATCCTTTGGGATTTTATTGTCTAAGTTAAACCGTTTAGTTTTAAACCTTATCTGTAAACCAAGTGGTTGTGATTTCATTTCGTAAAATTATTTTGTATTTTTAGCTACAGGTACATTTTTTACAAATTTATATGCAAATCAAGGGCAGTGTGATTTTTGTCTGTATAGTTATGTTGTAGTGTTTTTTAATGACCTCGTTTTAACTTCTCCTTCTCCACGCAACAGGCTTAGGCCTAATTAGTTGACTATTCATTGTTGTTAAAAAGAACAGAACGATTATACAATTAAATATAAACGTCATGAGTTTAATCACTCAATATAGAGATTTATACCTTCCCATGGTTGGGTACTATGACTGTGTTAAATTTCGTGAAGATCGCTTCAGCCGTTCAGGAGGAGTATTTGTAAAACAAAAGCAGGAGTGTAGTATAAGAGCTTCGCTCGCTCCGCTCAACAAGCCAGTTGCTTGTTGCAGTGGTTCGACGAAAATCTCCTCAAAATCAATCTAACAAAAACTCAGCTTGTTGAATTCTCAATTAGGAAAACCAAAAACAAATAAAATTTTATTTTGGATGGCACTGAAACTGAAACCACTGCTTAATTAAATTCCTGGGGTTGTTGTTGGACGATACATTTATTTCAAACCCCACATTGATTCTGTTTGTAGAAGGTCAGTTCAGGAATTTTTCTTCTGCGCCAACTAGCAAAATTTAAAAAAAATGTACTTCTTACTGCTTACTACGGTGTACTTTATCCACACGATATATGCAGTTGCACTATGGTGGGGGTCAAGGCTATTCAAAAGAAAAAGAGGTTGCCTCAGTCGCGCGTATGACGTCACCCGCCGACCCGGATCTGTTTACAAATAAATAAATGAAAAACAAACAACAATAACAAAGTACTTGACAGGTGACAGCTGTGTGAATTAAAAGCAGCACCGTCCGGGTCGGCGGGTGACGTCATACGCGCGACTGAGGCAACCTCTTTTTCTTTTTAATAGCCTTGGGTGGGGGTGGTGAAAGCCATGGTGGAAGGAAAAAACATAGGTGTGCTATTCCCACATATTCTGACGTCACTCGGATTGCAAACAAAAGAACATCTGATTGTAACTGTCAAATTAGTATGTATTTCTTTTAATTTGTTTGTTATTGTTTTTATAATAATAAAAACAATAACAACCAAATCAAAACAAATACATATACTAATTTGACAGTTACAATCAGGTGATCTTTTGTTTGCAATCCGAGTGACGTCTGAATATGTGGGAATAGCACACCTATGTTTTTTCCTTCCACCATGGGTGAAAGCACAAGAACCCATTTCCTTTTTCGCCTTCAAAGGAGAGCTATCAGAATAATTCACGGCCTTCCCTACAAACATACTTGTAGAGCTGTATTTAAATCATCCGCAATTTTAACTTTTCCCTGTATTTACATTCTAGAAGTCCTCACTTTTCTGAAGTCAAATTATTCTCATTTCCACACCGCAACCACCCACTCATATCTGCTTCGCAATACTTTCAATCTGAGAATTCCAGCCCATTCAACCACCACTATTTGAACGTCATCTAAATGATGATGCCATCAAACTGTTCAATGCTCTCCCTCTTCAAATCAAGTCCATATAAGATCCCAGATCCGGGATGCTTCAAAAGGTACTTGAGGACATTTCTCGCGGGTAAAGACTACTACAGTGTCCGCGCCTTTCTTGCTGACGGACAGTCCTCATGAACACACATAGCTCCTTGTTGGGATTTTTGAGATAAGAACATGCCTAAATGTTAATTGGGAATGGGAACACACCATGCCAAATTTCAGCCCAATCCATCCAGTAGTTTATGCATGATTGAGCAACACACAAACATTCAGATTCATTCAGAAACGTCCAGAAGAATATTTTAAGGGAATACCAGCACAACTACAACACCAGAAGAAACAGAACCTTGATATGCCACACTGTCGCTTGACTTGTGCCCTAAACTGCTATCCCCGCACTGCAATATGATGTCAAAAGCATGAGAAATTGAATTTACATCACTGTGCCTTTCGCTCTCGATAAAAGAGTTTGCAGAGTGAGAGATTTAATGTCTGAGTTTCAATAACAAAACTGGTTATCATTCTGTTATTCTGTAATAAGAAAACAACTTAATTATAGCTATGTGTGAGTATGTATGTATGTGTATAAAATTAAATCCTTCAAAATAAGATTAATTTGTTATCTTCAAATTCCTTGGAATAGTTTAGACCACATAACACAACGGTCGGATGAGAATTAATTCAATGACTCATTTTGGTAAATAACATACCAACTAACAACAGATGTGAATTCCACTAACATGACTGTGTTGGTTTGTTTTGTTGATGTATCACTCTCACAGTTTCTAGCCAGAATCATCAACTCAAAATTAAAGCCTTTTTAGAATCAAGCACCTTGATTCTGTAGCTCAAAGACTGCTTTTTCTGTTTATAAAAACAGCAAAAATAAGTTTTCAATCCCTTTTGTAAAAAAATATAAATATATTGCTAGTATAAAATATATATAATATAATATAGCACTATAGGGTGGCTAAAAAGTAATTTACTAACCCCCACCCTTAACTTTTAGACTATTTTTGATATTTCAAATCTGTTTGCGGCAACCTTCTTCGATTTGAGGGTCTGCAATAATAATGTTTATTTTTTTAAATTTTACCCTTTGGGGTGGTAAGGGTAGGGGGTGGCTCAAAATGTTCAAATAGAAAGTATGGTCATAGATAAAACATACTCGTTAGTCTATGGTATGGTCGACTTTTATATAATCATAGATAGATAAAACATGATAAAACCATAGCCCTTAGTAGGTTTCTCATCCTTATAGAACAGCTGAAGCCAATTTTATTGTTAGTTCTGTCCGGTGCACTGTAGAGGTTCCGAGGTTGCGTTTTGTTTACAATTTGTTTAATGTTATTTCAGTCATTTAAAACATCTCTAAGTCCGATGGAACTTGGGCAAGAAACGATATTGAAAAATCTGAAGTGTTTGCAAACCACTTGGCCGCAGTGTTTACTCCCAATCAAAATCAAAATAATAATTTTAATAATCTTGACGAAATTCTTGAGTTCATTGACTCACCAAATCAGTTATCACCTCCAATAAAGCCCTTTACTCCCTCAGAAGTCTGTAAACTTGTAAACAAATTAAAACTGTTTAAAGCCCCTGGATACGACTTAATCACGGGAAAAGCAATGAAAGAGCTTCCTAGAAAAGCATTCATATACCTGACACTCATTTTTAATTCAATTATACGGACTGAGTATTTCCCGTCACAATGGAAAGTTTCAGAAATAATCATGATAGCAAAGCCAGGAAAACCACCTCAACAAGCAAGTTCATATCGACCTATCAGTCTACTTCCAATAACATCCAAATTGTTTGAGATGCTCTTCTTGAATCGTCTACTTGAAGAAGTAGAGGACAGAAACTTGATTCCAAATCATCAGTTTGGGTTTCGACGGGAGCATTCCACAGTTGAACAAGTACATAGATTGGTTAATACAATTAAAGAAGACCTTGAGAAAAAGAACTATTGTACAGCTGTCTTTATCGATGTAAGTCAAGCCTTTGACAAAGTTTGGCACACAGGCCTACTTTATAAACTCAAACTGAATCTTCATCATACATTTTATATGACAATTAAATCATACCTAACCGACAGATATTTCAGAGTTAAATTTGGAGATAGCATTACAAAATTGTACCCAATTCAAGCTGGCGTTCCACAAGGAAGTGTTCTCGGACCTGTACTATATACTCTGTTTACAGCCGATCTACCTGAAAATGTGAATACTTCTGTGGCCACTTTTGCTGACGATACAGCTATTTTAGCGTCCCATCCTGATCCAGTGGTAGCTTCACTTAATCTTCAAAATTCCCTAGATGACTTAGAAGAATGGTTGCAAACATGGAAAATAAAAGTGAATGATAGCAAATCTACTCATGTGACCTTCACTACCAGATTAGGTACTTGTCCTCCTGTAACCTTAAATAATGTCCAAATTCCGCAATCCCACGATGTGAAATATCTCGGCATGACGATTGACAAAAGATTAACCTGGAAAACCCATATCTGGAATAAAAGAATGTACCTAAATTTAAAATTTAAAAATCTTTCCTGGCTCCTAAATAGTAAATCAAAATTGACCATTGCAAATAAATTATTACTATACAAAGTAATACTGAAGCCAATTTGGACTTATGGAATCCAACTGTGGGGAACGTCCAGTATGTCGAACATAAACATTATCCAACGATTTCAGTCAAAAGTTTTAAGGTTCATTCTGCAAGCCCCGTGGTATGTTAATAACAATATCCTTCACAAGGACAGTGGAATTCCTACGGTTGAAGAGGAAATAACCAAATTTAGTGCAAAATATCTAAAGAAACTTGAAAATCACCCTAATCACCTGGCTCTAAACCTCTTGGACAACAGCACCAGTATATACAGGCTAAAAAGGATTCATGTTTTGGATCTAAGCACACGTTTTGTTTGAACAATTTAATTTTCCTTTGTTTATTTACATATTTATGTTTTCATTGAAATATTTTTAAGTTAGCTCTGTCAATGGACAGAGATTAACTAACGTTTTATTAAAATTTGTGATTGTATTTGCTAAATGTTCTAAAAATGAACAGATTGTAAATAAAATTGTGATAAAAAAAAATTTAAAACATCGTTTAACAAAACTAGCTGTTACCCACGGGCTTCACCCCTTTTGACATCATAAGTATTAATAAAACTATTGATTGGTTAAGTAGTAAAACTGAAATAAACAAAATACAGTAAAAGAAACAAATAATCACACATGATTTTAATCCTACTAATATTATGAATGAGAAAGTTTGGATGTATGGATGTATGTATGTTTGTGACAAGTAAACGCAAAAATACTGGACGGATTGGGCTGAAATTTGGCATAATGATAGCTCACATTCCAGATTAACAAATAGGCATATTCTTATCTAAAAAATCCTTCCGGACTCCGCCCCAGTGGCTCTGTAGTTCCCCATGTTAACCTTATGAGTATCTATAATATTAAAACGAAACAGTGTTTTTTTATTTCACGATTCTGAATCAACCACTCGACGGATTTTCATGATTTTTGTGTTGAAAGAAAGATAATTTTGTGAACTAGGGAATGTCGAAGCCATAAAAATTAAGTTTTAATTTTTAAAAAGTCTAGCAGCCGACGCTAAGATTCTAAACTAGCTTTTGGCATAAAATAATTTGCTTAACATAACAGCTGTAAACATTCAGCTTTTGTGTCACAAATTCAGCATTTGGATAATAATTACATGCTTAGGGTTGACTTATTTATACTATGTGTAATGCTATGCTCATTGTACGTCCATTTTATGGGTAAGAGGATGACAGACTATTTAAATTTATTTTTTAGAGCAATCTTTAAAATTTTAAGTTTGTTTTAGTGCAATATAATTTGTTTTAACTAACAGCTAGTTGAATATAAAAGTTGTCTTTCAAACTAACAGGTTAGTTTATTATTCTGTGATGTTGGCATTGAATATAGAAAATAAGTAAGATTCAAGATTCTATAACGACTGATGTATACAAATCGAGGCTCTGCCCCCGAGTATTCAAAGGAAAAATTATGCAAATTATTTTTCTGTTCGACTTTTTGAGGAAAGAATAGGAAAATGTGTACATGTTTTAGTTCATCTTGGCAACTTTTTGTTTTCAGGAAATGGTTAACTGCTTGAACTTTGCTTGGATTAGAAATGGAAATATCTATATATTAATTTGAAACTGTTTTTCTTTGTCATAGCTATTTTGAGAGAACGGCTGGGCGTAGAAACTCGGTAGGGGTGTCTAAAGAAAGGTCTTGGTCTGTAGATGAGCCATCAAAAGAGAAACGTGGTAAATTCCCTAGGGGCTCTGCCCCAGTGGCCTTTTTAAGTCCCATCCCATGTTATTCTTACGGAGGAAAACGGGGTTTTTGTCACAGCCAATTTGAGAGAACGGCTGGGTGTAGAAACTTGGTAAGGGTGTCTAAAGAAAGGTATTGGTCTGTAGGTGAGCCCTCAAAAGAGAAACGAGGTAAATTTCCTTGGGAATCTGCCCCAGAGGCCTTTAAAGTTCACTCAGCAATTTTGTTTACATTACGACCATATGGATAATTTTACACTACTTTTAATGAACCAGCTGTTAATATTAAAATAGTATTCAAAGGTTTACTGAAACTGTCAAAATTAAATGTTTACATTATTATTTATCCTATACTCTAATACGAGCAATGTTTGCTTGTATGTATGTATGCTTGCTTGCACAAAGATCTCGAAAACGGTTCCGACGATTTTCTTCAAATGTTGTAAATAGTTTAATTCTGGCCTAAAAACGAGTTTACTGCAGTTAGAACTGCCAACAAAAATCTAATTACGTAGAAAAATGAAACTGAAAATCACATTTTTTTAACATTAGTCTTATAGGTTGCTAGGTAACCTTGTTGGCTGAATTAAATAACAAGGAAAAGTAAACAAAAGACTTGAAGTTGTATCATGTGTTCATAATAAGCCAACTACCCACAGTATACTAGCAAATTACAAATACAGTACAAAAGGAAAAACATCATTTAGCAAAGATTATACTGAAGATTACTCGATACATTGTAGTCAAGGGTAGCAGTGAGAAGTCTGGGATCTGTTTATGACGATTAGATAAGGGTATGGGCAATCCTAAAATGCTATGGGAAGGGAGGGAAACAGGTCTGTGACGTAGGAAGTGGTGAAGGAAGTAGTCGAGGCGAGTAGTCCGGAGCGTGGGAGCTGTTCATGACGATTAGATAAGCGTATGGGCAATCCTAAAATGCTATGGGAAGGGAGGGAAACAGGTCCGTGACGAAGGAAGGTGTTAAGGGAGTAGTCAAGGCGAGCTGTCCGGAGTGTGGGAACTGTTTATGATGATTGGATTAGGGTATGGGCAATCCTAAAATGCTATGGGAAGGGAGGGAAACAGGTCCACGACGTAGGAAGTGACGAAGGAAGTAGTAAAGGCGAGCAGTTCGGAGTGTGGGGACTGTTTATTACGATAAGATCAGGGTATCTGCAATCCTAAAATGCTATGGGAAGGGAGGGAAACAGGTCCACGACGTAGGAAGTGGTGAAGGAAATAGTCAAGGCAAGTAGTCCGGAGTGTGGGAACTGTTTATGACGATTAGATTAAGGTATCTGCAATCCTAAAATGCTATGGGAAGGAAGGAAAACAGGTCCGCGACGTAGGAAGGTGTTAAGGAAGTAGTCAAGGCGAGCTGTCCGGAGTGTGGGAACTGTTTATGACGATTAGATAAAGGTATGGGTAATCCTAAAATGCTATGGGAAGGGAGGGAAACAGGTCCGTGACGTAGGAAGTGGTGAAGGAAGTAGTCAAGGCGAGCTGTCCGGAGTGTGGGAACTGTTTATGACGATTAGATAAGGGTATGGGCAATCCTAAAATGCTATGGGAAGTGAGGGAAACAGGTCCGTGACGTAGGAAGTGGTGAAGGAAGTAGTCAAGGTGAGTAGTCCGGAGCGTGGGAACTGTTCATGACGATTAGATAAGGGTATGGGCAATCCTAAAATGCTATGGGAAGGGAGGGAAACAGGTCCGTGACGAAGGAAGGTGTTAAGGAAGTAGTCAAGGCGAGCTGTCCAGAGTGTGGGAACTGTTTATGATGATTGGATAAGGGTATGGGCAATCCTAAAATGCTATGGGAAGGGAGGGAAACAGGTCCGTGACGTAGGAAGTGGTGAAGGAAGTAGTCAAGGCGAGTAGTCCGGAGTGTGGGAACTGTTTATGACGATTAGATTAAGGTATCTGCAATCCTAAAATGCTATGGGAAGGAAGGAAAACAGGTCCGTGACGTAGGAAGTGATGAAGGAAGTAGTAAAGGCGAGCAGTTCGGAGTGTGGGGACTGTTCATTACGATAAGATCAGGGTATCTGCAATCCTAAAATGCTATGGGAAGGGAGGGAAACAGGTCCGCGACGTAGGAAGTGGTGAAGGAAGTAGTCAAGGCGAGTAGTCCGGAGTGTGGGAACTGTTTATGACGATTAGATTAAGGTATCTGCAATCCTAAAATGCTATGGGCAGGAAGGAAAACAGGTCCGTGACGTAGGAAGTGATGAAGGAAGTAGTAAAGGCGAGCAGTCCGGAGTGTGGGAACTGTTTATGACGATTAGATTAAGGTTTCTACAATCCTAAAATGCTATGGGAAGGGAGGAAAACAGGTCCGCGACGTAGGAAGTGGCGAAGGAAGTAGTCAAGGCGAGCTGTCCGTAGTGTGGGAACTGTTTATGACGATTAGATTAAGGTATCTGCAATTCTGAAATGCTTTGGGAAGGGAGGGAAACAGGTCAATGACGTAGGAAATGGTGTAGGACGTAGTAAAGACGAGCTGTCCGGAGTGTGGGAACTGTTAATAACGATTAGATTAAGGTATATACAATCCTAAAGTGCTATGGAAATGGAGGGAAACAGGTCCATGACGTAGGAAATGGTGTAGGACGTAGTAAAGGCGAGATGTGTGGAGTTTGGGAATGGATCTATGTGTCTCCAATACAGTACTAAGACTGCTTTCAGAGTGGACTAATGATTTTCCTCGAGCAAAGCTCGGTCCCCAGGTACTGATTTTAAATTGATTCTCCACTCCATGGCAAGTTTTTTTTTTATAGTTTCAACAAAATGATGAATTTATGATACGTTTTAAATGTTGTGATTAAAAATATATGCTTTATTGATCTTAGAAAATTTTAAATTATGAAATAAGTGTGACATATCAATTTTAAAGGAACATAATATATAACACATTCCTTAGGAACATAACATATTCCTTATCGGGTTAGCTTATATATATTGTAAGGTTGGCACTTGCCTTTTTTTGCCTACTTTCAATTACCATTTATTTTTGAAATCAAGAAAGAACACCAGAAATTCATTTATTGGTATAAAAGTTTTCGACAATCGGGTTAAAATTTGTGTCATATATGAGTACGTTGAGGATGAGAGCTGTGTTTTAGTTTTGGAATTGACTAACAACGGAGTATGTTTCATCTATGGTTTTGGTGAAGTAGGTGAACTAATGTCAATTCAGGTATTTAAAAAAATGTGTACCGGGCTTTTACTTTGCTGTACACATGTAACAACGCATCTAAACCTCACTACATACAAAGCATTCGGAAACACAACAGTGTCAACACATCTAATCGTATTTGCATAATTTGTTACCAAGGCTGGCCTAGGTTATGGATTTGGTCCCGCAAATGTTGAAGATTTGTTATCAAATTTCCGACAATTATGGTTCATTCCATCCACGAAATGCATGCACAGCTTTATGTTATCGATCTGGCCAAGGCGAAACTATACCGAACTATAAGTTAATGAATTATCAAGTAAGAACAGGATGATTAAATACATGGGTCGATGTGGCAAGAGAAGGAATTAAAATTGCTTAGATCGAAGTAAGAGTCTTACTGCTTTCTAGAGAATCAGATATTTTTATCAAATAAAAAAAAACTGATTTAATATGCTGATAAAATTCTGTATTTTTATGACCAAAGATGAAGATTTACTTATAAATCTGGAAACAATCTGAATGATTTTCCAAAGCAGATTGAATTAGTTGTTAGTAATAAATATTGACTCTTTCCGTAACATGATAGACTATACGTACTGATAGATATGAACTCATTCTCCCATATAGTGAAAGTGGCTTTGACATGAAACAAACTCATAAACTAACAATTTTATAAGACTCCTAAAAAACCTTTTGGGCAACCTAAAGCCGATAAAAAGGTAGGAAATATTGTGTTAAACGAATTCATCAATCACGTTTTTTAGGGAACACAATCGTCATACTTATTATTATGTTTATCCTCCCTTCACTTAACTAATGACTTCACTCTCTATCGCAGTTAGCTGAATTTACATAAAACCTCAAGATGAACCGTCGATTTCGACGGGGTTCTACTAGTCTATATATTAATTTGAAACTGTTTTTCATTGTCATAGCTATTTTGAGAGAACGGCTGGGTGTAGAAACTCGGTAGAGGTGTCTAAAGAAAGGTCTTGGTCTGTAGATGAGCCATCAAAAGAGAAACATGGTGAATTCCCTTGGGGCTCTGCCCCAGTGGCCTTTAAATTCCCATCCCATGTTATTCTTATGGAGGAAATCGGGGTTTTTGTCATAGCTAATTTGAGAGAACAGCTGGGCGTAGAAACATGGTAGGGGTCTCTAAAGAAAGGTCTTGGTCTGTAGATGAGCCATCAAAAGAGGAACGAGGTAAATTCCCTTGGGGCTCTGCTCCTGAAGCTTTTAAAGTTGCCTCTTCAGATTTGTTTACATTACGACCATATGCATAATTCTACACTACTTTTTAATGAATCAGCTGTTAGTGATTTATTGAATTTGTCAAAATAAAGTACAGTATTTGCAATGGGTTTTTCTGATTTTAAATTGGATTTTCTTCTGCATCATGTCATGTTTTGCAATGTAATGTTCTATTACCAAATCAGTGGAAAATCCTAATATCACAGTAACTCTTAAAATTATTTCTTTTGGAGTTAACTTATATCTATTGTATGGGTTGGTTTCTGCCTTTTTTTACCACTTCTTGGAGAATGTACGTAGGTGATATTTGTTGGCATATTGCATCTGTAGATGAAAATTGGGTTGGTATAATTATTACAATGGAAAAGAGCGAGAAATCCTGGACAATTTGATATAGGCTAAAATAAAACTGAATTAACACTGTTATACATTTCTTGAGCAATCATTGAAATAATCGATTTGCAAACAATGGAAACATAGAAAAAGTCATAGAACACAACCAAGTAGAAGAAATAGAAATATTTTTTTTTCATTTATAATCGTTGTCATAGACAACCTAATGCGGCTATGAAAGAGAAAAATTTGTAGAAAACACTAAAAAAACAAGATAAGCTTTTTGAAAAAAGATAAGATGTTTACAAAAGATTTTGATTATATCTAACTGTTGTGTAGATCGTGAGTATTTCCATAATCTTTGAGTCGCCTGTAATGCTTCGCGATTGCTCGAATTCGAGCAACCTGCAACAGGTACACTAGTTAATATCATTTCAGTTTTTGTTGACTTCTCAATCCCGTACGTAGGACGGGCCAACAGCTCGTTCATATTTAAAGGGAATTAAAGAATTTAGTCAGCTGTTTCTACTAAAAAGTTGGTTCTATGATATTCAAAAGCATTAAAGTTGTAAAATTGACCAGGGTGCAGCACTATTATTCTTTTTTCATTTATGAAAACAGCTAATTTGAACTGAGCAGCAACAAAAAACTGTAATATATATAAATAAAATTAGAGTTTTGTCTGTACATTGCTCAGAATCGTACATTTTTAGGTTATTTTTACGTTTTATACATTGAAGAAGCCGAAACAAGTCTCATCAAAATTTCTGTCTGTCTGTCTGTCTTTCTGTAACACTCAAGATGGCATTTTACGCAATCTTCTCCAGGAAAACTAGAGTACCTATCAAGATCCAAGTAATTTTATTGTATTCACTGGATTGGCGAGAGTGTCTTTAGCCATTAAAATATGGAATCACTACTTTGTAAATAAAATTACGGACGTTCAAAAATGCAGTTTTGTGCGATTTTTGTCAAGTTTTCGTCCAATTTTTATCACATAATCATCTATGAAATAACGAACAGCTGTTCGGATCAAGATTATATTTTATAGCCGTCACTGATATGTTTACAAATGTTGTTTACAAATACCGCAACCATTTCCGATCACGTTTTGAAGGCAAATCCTATCCAGTGAGATTACAAACGTTTCTCTTAGAAAAAGGATTTAATTAATCGCAAGTGGAATAATATAGTGTAACCGTAAATTAAATTAAATAACTAGGCATAATCCAGGTCAGGAACCAGAGATTCTTTGTGTATAAAATTGTTCTTGAGTTTTGATAACCAGAAAGAAGACATTGAATCAGTGTTGTATACGGCTCTGGGAAACTTAAATTTATTAATGATCGTCGCCAATAGCAGAGAAACGAGGTTCCACTCATTGACGGCGCTTCAATGGCTGTTGTGTAAAGTGTAAAGTAAAAAATCACAACTGCAGTGGGTGATTGTGACTGAGGTTTACGGATGATGCTAAACTCGCTCTTCCAATGTGTCACTTTCTGTTTCTACTCACCGTGTGATGCAATCGTTGGATCATACAGCCAATAGGGCCATAGCCCATCTTTTGGGTACCTACGTACGCATACCCAATTATTCATAACAACCTTTTCGACGACGATCCTTGATACCGGTATTTTTTCCCCCTTAGAACCATTGGTAGCAGCAAGAATCATTTTTACGTACCAACACATCACTGTAATTTACAAATTAGTTATCGTTGGTGTTGCACCTTATTTATTACAGGCGTATTCAATTTAATTGATGTCTTAACTGCATAAGTTTTGCTTTTTCTGTCTGGATTCCAAAATGTTAGTTTATGCTAAGAAAACGATAACGTATCTTAGTAAAACATTTATTCAGCAAACCATCATGAATTACTTAAAGTAACTTTTGTTTAAAGTAACCATTGTGGATGGTAAATTTCAATTATAGGCCTACCTTAGGGCTATGCCTCATAGATCTATAAAGCATTTTTTAGCTTAATCATTGGATTTAACATATGGACCAACACGATCCGGGTGACATTTAATTGCGAAGCATTTGTTTTGGCTTGAAACTGTCAGATAATGTATTTTCGAAGGGATATATAATAGTTTTGCCAGCACATCTGAAAATCTACAAACCAACTGATGTTCCTAATATAAGAAGGTTACAACTGACTACGATAAGATCCCCGTGCGTAGAACGGGCACACAGCTAGTATGCAATAAAAACTGTCAAATTAGGATTGTTTACAGTTATGTTTATGTTTTTAATTTCATGAATAATTTGTGATATTTTGGGAATTTAATAATTAATTTTTCTCTATTGTTTAGGTGAAGTAGCAGAACATTATGGCTATGGTAGATGTGTAATACTATTATATAAATAAATAAAGAAGCAAATTTGATCAAACTGTGCCCCCCCCCATTGCAAACTAAAAGCTTGAGTGTAACTGCAATTAGCATTTATATTTATATGCCAATCCCGTGCAAAGGACGGGTACTCTGCTAGTAAGGTAATAAATTGAAAGAATAGCAAACAAATTATTCCAGCTGAGGTATTTTTAACATTGGTACCATGAAAGGTTCCCTTTAGAAAGAAATTACGGCCTTAAAAGGCAATTTATGAAATAATGAATAGTTTTTCGTGAGGTTTCTCATCATGACGAACATTTTAAGTACGGTACGGTATATGGTTTATGTGGGAGTGACTTTTCTCAAAAGTTCATGGGTAGCCTACTTTTGGCTTTATATATAGATAAAACGAGCAAATCACAAACAATAACTCGTCTCCTAGTTAAATATAACCATACAGTAACACACAGATCATTAAATTAGCCCTAAAATTATAGAAACAAAATTTCATCCACACTTGTGATCAGTGTCACCGGAAAAGAACTAGGCACAAAAAACAAGCTTCAAAATTTACAATGGGATGAGAAGTCTACTTGTGTTGGTTAGTCTATGCTATAATGTTACAGGTGTAAATGAAACAAAACAATTTACATAAAGAAAATAAAAATCAGATCAATAATAACAAAATCACGCCTTAAAAGGATTAACCCAAAAACTGTCTAAGATTACTGATAAGAGAAATAGGTAATGGGGAGTTGAAGATTTTCCAGGCACTGTATACTAACCTCACAGATGATATCAGCAATGATCTGAACTATAAAAATGTTGCCTTTATATAAATTGAAAGTTAATAAATAGTTATTTGTGTAACTAGTGGGCAAAGTGGCACTTTGCTGCACACGAGAGCAGTGGAATGATCTCGAGTGCAGCAAAAGCCTTTTGCACTCGTGTTACACATTATATTTTTCCTACAGTCACTATAAAGCATATTAATAATTTATTAGTCTTTCAAACACTATACAACACGTTTTTAGGTTCAGCTGGCAACACAAATAGGTGCTCTAGAGAAAGTAGTCACCGGTCCGTATCACACCGCTATTTTTTCCTCGGCAAGCAATGTGCTCCGCGACTTGAGAAAATAGTTCCATATGTTTTTGTAATTTGAAGTGGTTTCCGCGCCTAAAAAATGCTTTAAAGGTATTTTCTTGTTTATTAAGATCATAGGAATGTTTTAAAAACGTTTAAAAGAAAAGACCAGAAAGTTCAGAAATACCGAAACTATAAACACGCAATGACAGGTTAAATCGTAGTTATAACAGTCAATCAGCTGCTCATAGTAGGCCTATTATTATTTTTAAGTCTTACCAACTTATTTCCAATCGTACACGGATTACGTGCATAATAGAACCACGCTGTTTTGTGTTGTTTCGTTGCAATCCTGATGTGCGCCAAAGTATAAACATGCAGCAATTAGCATGCTTTCTGTACTATAAACAGTACAAGGAAGCCAACTTTGTTGGGTGACTGTAGGAAAATAATATTTTGTTGCTAGCACAATACAATGCTGTTAAAAATAGTATATTTCATACCTATGCCGTAAAGAGAGAAGCAAAAACTGAGTTTACAACAGCAGGCTTTTTACTCTGAAGGGAAGTTCTTCTTGTACTGGGGAAATCCGACGACTGGGCGGCTTTTGATGCAAAAATCTAAAGGGACAAGGGTACCATTCGGGATCTTGAGCCTATGACTTCACTGGAGATCCGTTGGCGTCAGGTGGCACTCAGGGTCGCTTCTCCGTACCACACAGTGTCCGAACCGGCCGTTATTGCGATTTCTTGAGTTATCACTGTCAAACTAGATATAGGCTATACATATAAATAATAAATATAAAATAAAATTTATATATGGCTTTTTCGCCATACTGCAGCAAAACAGCTGTTTTTAATGTGTCTTGTCTTAAGTAGCATTTTTGAGTGAAAATTTAAAAACGTACGTTTTCAGGAAAAGCACTTTGCAAATTTTTTCCCCCTTTTTTCAAAACTTTTATTATATTTTTTTTTTTTTTCATTAACATTTTAAGTTTTATAAAATGTCCATGGTAACGCAATATCTTTGGTAGTTTTTTTTTAAAGAGCATCTTTAGTGGAAAAACACAAAATCCTGTCACGACCATTACAGACGTTTAAATGAATATTAAAAATAGTTAATACTATTTTTATAACTATGTTTTGCTATAAACTAATTTACTTTTATGACCATTATACAATAAAAAGGTCACTGAGCTTTTGGTATATTTGGTCTTTCTAGAAAAAATAAAAAAACTCAAAAAATTGAAAAAAGCCAATAAAATCTTTTTAAGTATGTATAACTCTGAAAAAACTTACCTGAGACCCGAAAAATCGTTATGTTTGTATAGAGGTGTGATTCTTTTGTATATAAAACATTGATATATGACAATATTTTAATTTTTGAAATTTTTATGATAGAAATCATAAACGTGATGGTCAGGGACAAGCGGTACGGTCGTGAATTTTCTGAAATAATCTAAATCTTTCTAAACAATCCTTCAATTATACTGTTTGTTAGTTATAATAAAAATGCGTGTTTCAATTGAACTAAACTGTCCAATTTACAATTATATTAAAGTTATTGCCACGACCAAACACACTATAATCCATAAGGCTGGATTGGTCGTGAAAAAACCCACGATGGTCGTGAAATTACGTGTTATTTGGCTCTGTTCTGGCGGTAACCCTGCACCTCATGTTCGAGGATACAAAGTGGACTTCTAGATTAATCTAGCAATTGAAATATCTTATAAACAAAAATTAACACCATGTCTACTTCATCGAATGACTACGTACGGTCATGGACACACCAAAATTACAAAAAAACACAATCTTTCCTTTATTAATCTTCTAATTTCTAATTTCAACTCGAAACGACCGGCACTACAATCCTGACGTACACCCCGAACTATCTCTAAAACCAAATGACTCCATCGACGCCTGGCTTGCCACTGTCGTGCTCCAAAGTAGAAAATTTTTCCCAAATGGTCGTGACGCCAAATCGAGGGACAGACTTATTTCGTCATGGTAGTCAGTTTGCAATGACAATAAAATTATAATATGCTCCTTTTTTTGTAAGTTTAATAACCATTGATGACATAAAAATATGGCTTTATATATTTCGGCATGAATAATTAGTCTAAAAACAGCGTGAAAATTGGAAAATGTACCCTAGGGACACGTCATGGTCGTGAATTTCGAGACTTTAAAAATACGAAAAAAATACCTAGAACCTATTTAAAACCAAATAAATGTGTGTAACATGTTGCCCCCGTCCCAAAAAATATTAAAACACATAATAATAAACTACAAATCCAGTATCTACGAAGTAAAAGGCCAGGGACATGAAAACGTACGTTTTTAAATTTTCACTCTTTTACTCTCTAGGGAGTGAAGACGTTTTTAGCCCCTGGGGAGTAAAAATCAGCTGTTGCCAAATCTGTTGTAAATTTTTAGTGTGATTAAACAATTGCATGTATAAAAAGTATCTTAGCGTATTATTTGAAAAGAGCCTGGCAGTATAACTTATGGAACTTTATTAAAGAATTTAATTTTTAACTTAATAATAGGCTAAATACCCCTGTTTTGGTTTCGTTGTTGTCTTGTTTGTTGTCTTTTTCTGAAGCTCATTTATAGGCTACTCTACTTAAAAAAAATTTTTGTCATAGGTTGTTTTTTTATTAACTGTTTGTAGTATGCATTGTTTACCTTGTACTTATGCTTTTGTTCCGTGGAAATCAATATTAAATTAAGAAGGTTATTTATATTCTTATTTATTTAACATATATTTATATACATTTGTTTCTTTTAAAATTATTTATAGAAGGTTTATTTTAGTAAGATTAAAATTAAGTGCAAACCGAACGGACGATTTAACCATTGTTTCTAAAAGTGTAATTTTCAACCTGTGAATGTATATAAAAATACCTAAATAAAACACTAATTCATTTCATTCATCAAAAGTATGTATCGATTGTTTAAATGATTTCAGTTTATTGTTGCCTTATTGTTAATATTTTGACATACCGTATCGATAGTATAGGCCTAATGTAGGGTACACTAACACAATCGTAAATATACAAAACGATTGAATTACTTACTAAAAAGCAGCTTGTTTCCAATTGAAAATTAAATTCAAAACAAGCTGGAAGTGTTTTTGAGCAGTTATCTTTTTATGATATTTTAAGTCCCAAGGTACAATGGACATTCCTCCTTTTTACCCTGTAGCCTATGTCCTTTCTTCCCTTCCGGGGTGTCTTCATATACGTTTTCTGCTTCAGTGATCAATGTAACTTAGAATATAAAGATATAAGTTAAACATATTTTTTTTCCAGCAATGCTTTTAAAGGTAGGCTAAAGTAGCAAAATGTTTGCAAATTTTTGGATTAAGTTATGCAAATTAGAAATTTTGAAAGCAACCCACAAGAAAACCACAAAATAATTTGTTTAGGCCTACACATTTGATCTAGGCCTAGATGTAAAGGTGGTGTGAAATGTGATTCCCTGCATTTAAATATCAACGTTTTTAAAATACTCATGGTAGTTAAAGAAAATATACATAGGCCTACGCCTAGGTACATTTTTTAAAATTAGGTAGGCCTACCATTTTTTCTATAGGTAATAATTTTAAGCATCAATAGTAAATAAATATGGTACTGCCCCTAATAGAAAAATAAAATATCTTTCTGAAAATATAAAGTTAACTTACATGCAGTTGAATATTCTAAAATTTCTGAGTAGGTAATTGACGTCTATGTAAAATTTCAATTTTTTTTTTTTTAAACATAACTTTAATGACATTTTCAAAATCATCCTAAAATTTTTACAACCAACCTCATAGGCTAACTTAAAAGATTTGGAGGGAATATATAGTTTCAGAATGTTGTAATATAGTACAGAAGTAATATCGATCACCAAAAACATATTCTTTAGGTGGATACACTTCCATATCTGTTGGCACAAACAACCGAATGAGTAATATTGATTATTCGATTGTTTAATTTGATATATCGTTTGCTTAGTTAAACTTAGGTTAGGTTAACCTTACCTAACTAATTAAACGATGTATCAAACAATCGATATATCGATCGATATTTTCATTCGGTTGTTTGTGCCAACAGATATGGAAGTGTACCCTTTCTAGTTTTTCAAACTATGTTTCTCGCTGGGCCTACATAGTAATACTCGCTCAATAATGTTTTATATGAAAATGACTCAGAATTTCAATCTTCCAACAGGTAGGGCTATAAGATTCATGTTGGTTTAAAACTGTTTTCATATTTTAATGATAGAAAAACCTGACCCATGTTGGCTTGGTCAATAATCAACCAGCACCAGATCTACGGTTAAAAAAAAAATATAGGTACCTAAGTTATTGATAATGATGATGTTTTGATTTCCTGTAAGACTGAGCCTTTGGAGCATAGGCCTGAATAACACCCGCAAAACAGGTACGTAAGTGTAGGCCTATTTTATTTAGACATAGACATTAAAATTATAGGCTATGGCTACAAGGATAAGTAAATTTTCGAGCAGGCCAATACATTCTCGAATAATTTTATGACTAAGACAAAAAATGGTAGCCTAAATTACTGTAAAGGCCAATCAAAAGTCATGATGGACCAAAAAATACTTGTAATATACATTTAATAATTTATACAAAACTTACAATATTAGCTACTTCATCAATTCTGCTGAAATCATTTCTGCTGAGTCGAATTCCCATTGTAACGGTTATTTTCATCATCTGATTCCTCACTTCTTCTCAATGTGTGGATATTGCCGAAATTTGATGTAGACCTTTTAGACCCCGAGGATTTACCACTGGAGTTACTGCTTCCTCCTTCATTGTTTATTCTCCTTGAGGTCCTATTATTTCGAGAGAAGTATGTATTCCAATAACCAAGTAAAAAGTCTTTAACGTATAACAGCATGGGGGTGATTTTGCCAAAAACAATTGACAAAGCATACTGAAACAATCTTGAAACACTACCATTGCCATTAAATTGGGCAACATTCTTATCAACAACCATAACTACTCCATTGGGAGTTAAATCCAGAGCTTGAAGACTTTTTCCATAATCTTCAGAAGAGAAGACAGCATGGTGATAGGTTTTTAAGTCAAAATTTGTCATGTTATACTTAACATTGATAAAGTTGTAAACTTCTTGAAGGCAAGCATCTTTTTCAAAAGATTGTTTATCTTTCGAGCCATCAGGCAGACGAATTTGAAGCTCTGTCAATGTAGATCCAATATATTCGTCCCGTTTTCTTATTCTTGTGGTACTGGAGTCAACTAAAGGAATTTTATTTTCAAAAGATGATGATTCATTAGGAGTTTGAGATGAGAATGTAAGCTTATTGTCTGTCCCATTTGAGGCATGTACGTATGTTTGGTCAAAACGAAAAAACTTTGTCATCTCACTTTTAGAAACCGCATTCAGTTTACAGCATGAACAGATTGAGTCAAATGCTTGACAAAGAGTTTCTTCATTGACAACATCTTCGTTAATTAGAGGGATTCCTTCTGCATTCACAGCAAAGAGACTAATCGGGCCTTTTATCTCTGGTCTGTATAGTTCCTTAAACTGAGTGAACTGTGTAGTACCTTGTCTTATTTTGAATGCTATTAAATCGTCATTTTTCTTTTCCAACATCTTCATGGCAGATTCTACATAACGGTGCAGTTCTTGTTGGTTTCCAGAGTCATCTTCAATGTAGTATATAATAACCCTATGGCCACTCAGCAAATCTGAAATACTCTCTACTTCATTGAAAACCATTTTCCCAACTTTCCTTGGAATTGTAAAATCAGCAAATACCCTCAATTGTAGAGCTGCTTTGATTATAGGCCTAGTTGACAATAACAACTGTTTAAGTTATGCATGTGACAAATAATAGAACTAGGTATCGTAGTGAGCCTCTTCAAACTATTATTTACTTATATTACCTTTCTGAAGAGACTAGGCCTAGGTCTTGTAAGATTGGGTACGATATGTGGCCAAACAATTTCAAGAGGTAGGCCTATTTTAAATTTAAGATCCATACCAAACGTAGATTTAATAAAATAAAGTCATCCTTGTTTGCATAATGGCCTACAAACAACACACGAAACACTATTATAATATTTCTGTACGACTACGAGTATGATGACATTGACAATTTTGACAACGACAGTCGACAACACTGACAACACTCAGACAACATTGAAAACGAATCCAATTGAGTTGAGAACGATTAGAGAAAGACTAGGTGGTAGCGTAGCAGCTAGCAGCAGACATAGCGACATAGCAGTATTTTCCTGCCTCCAAAGAAGCCACTATAATTTTTTAATCATGTAGTTAAAGTGTAATGTGTAAAATGTAAGATATACAATCATGTAATCAAAATGTAATGTCAATATTATGATTTTGATTTTAGCTAATTTCCTATAGGGAATAACAAGCTATTACTGTAGGAGTACTCATGGTAAGACCTGGATCCGGGATCGATTTACTTTTTCGTGTGGAGGCCCTAGAGGCCAAAAACACCACCTGTTCAAATTCATGCTATATATATATACTAGCTGTACCCGCGGGCTTTGTCCCATTTAACTTCATACGTGAGCTCGTTCGCATGGCTCAATCACGTCCTGGTTGAAGTTCGTTCGTTACGCTCACTCACCTTTGGGTTGGAGCTCGTTCGCTGCGCTCACACGTCCTAGTTGAAGTTCGTTCGCTGCGCTCACTTGCCTTCAGGTTAGCTCGTTCGCTACGCTACCTCGCCTCCGGGTTGAAGTTCGTTCGCTACGCTTACTCACCTTTTGGTTTCAAATTAGCTGTTGTCAAATATTTAAAAAAAATAATAGTGCTGCACTCTGTTGGTAATCCTTGTAACTTTAATGCTATTGAACATCATAGAACAGAACCAACTTGTTTAATTGAAACAGCTGTTATGATTCATTACTTCCATTTATGAGTACTCATTAGGTTAACATGGGATAGTCCAGAGCTACTGGGGCGGAGCCCGAAAGTCCGATCAGAATAAAAACCACTTAGTTTTCCTATTTAATGCCTAAAGAATCAGTGTACCAAATTTCAACCTCCTAGGTAAGTGGGAAGTGGGAGAATTAGTGATGAGTGAGTGAGTCAGTCAGTCAGTGAGGGCTTTGCCTTTTATATATATAAAAGATGTGTGTGTGTGTGTGTGTGTGTGTGTGTGTGTGTGTGTGTGTGTGTCTATTAGCACTATAACTCGAGCAAAAAAGATCCGATTTTGATGAAATTTGGTATAAACAAACGTGTAAACCTACATTTATTCGAACGAGTTTGGGAACTAGCATGGTCATACTATGGGAATGGGGCTTTAGGGGGAGGGGATTTATCAGGTAAAAATTGATTCTTATCCCATTTTTACCCTAATTTCCAATTCAAATTCAAATATGTTTATTATGGAAATTACAACAGCTTGGCCTCACCAAGTTTAAAAAAACTTATCGGTGAGGTCCAATTGATGCATAAGGCTAACAAAAAAAGTTAAAATTTTTTTCCTTTTTCTAGAACAAAGTTTTCTTAATAAAATTAAGAAAAATTATAAAAGTAATCTTATAATTTTTCAATTATTAAATTAAACTGTCATAAAATAACCAATCAAACCAAACTTGCTGATAATGAAAACATCGAATGAAGGTTTACTAATAGAAAAAATATTTTTGTTCATAAAATCTATACTTATAAAAGCCAAAGCCCTCACTGACTGACTGACTGGCTCACTCACTCACTCATCAGTAATTCTCCCACTTCCCATTTACCCAGGAGGCTGAAATTCGGTACACCGATTCTTTGGGCATTAAATAGGAAAAGTAAGTAGTTTTTATTCTGATCGGGCTTTCGGGCTCCGCCCAAGTGGCTCTGGAGTTTCCCATGTTAACCTTATGATTTTTCATATTTAAAAGGAATTTCTTAACAGCTGTTTCAATTAAACAAGTTGGTTCTGTTCTATTATGTTCAATAGCATTAAAGTTACAAGGATTACCAACAGGGTGCAGCACTATTATTTTTTTAAATTTATGACTACAGCCAATTTGATACCAAAAGGTAAGCGTAACGAACGAACTTCAACCTGGAAGCGAGTTAGCGTAGCGAACGAGCTAACCGGAAGGCAAGTGAGTGGAGCGAACGAGCTCCAACCTAAAGGTGAGTGATGCGAACGAACTTCAACCAGGACGTGATTGAGCCATGCGAACGAGCTTACTTGTGAAGTTAAACGGGGCAAAGCCCGCGGGTACAGCTAGTAAAATTATAAATGCCTAAAATTCGAATCAGAAATATGCGATCAAATATACTTTAAATACTTTTTTATGAAATGGCGACCATACATAGTAGGGTATTTTAAGCCAAGTATGAATGGAGATGAGTGTAGGATATGAGTGACGCGATCTTGTAGTCTTTGTTAGTGACTAAGACCGAAATTCCTTAGGCCGACATTCCTTAGACACAGCTGTTAATTAATAGCCCATACAGCTAATGGCAACTAAGGGACCTACAGTTTATAGAGGAATCCGAACCACATTTTTTTGCCTTGGTGTATACGAATTAGTCTAATTATCAAGATAGCACTGCGGGTAGTCGTGTAGTACTCACTCGTGCGAAGTTTAATCCACACCAGGGAGTATCGCATCCACAGTGCATGCCTATAAATATCCACAATTCGTATGACCTCCTAGTAACTGGATTGCAGGACGACGCCACCCGTCCCAGTCTTGTATCAAAAATTCAAAAGGCAGCCTGTTCAACAATGTTCACCATAACGTGTTCAAAAGAGTTGAGCACCTCTCTCAGCTTGGAATAGGGTCTAGCGTGGTCTAGCTATTGAAATTTTATTACAATTTCTTGTTTTATAGCTACCGGTACGTCATAGTACGTTTCTATTAACTGTTAAGATTTTTCTTTGTGTGAAGCATGCAGTTGTGAAGGATGTAGAGGCTTTACAACAGTTAAACTCTTTTCTTCTATAAAAAGAGGTCTGCATTGATCTTTATAATCTGAATCAGTCATTATTCTAATACATTTATTTTGGGCGAGAAGTACATCGATCACAAAAGGGATATTTCCCCAGAGCAAGAGACCATAGGAAAAGGCACTTTTGAAATAGACTAAATAAGTAGACAGATTTAACATAGTCAGAGGATACCTACATATTTCATCAAGTGTTTTAATAAATAATTAATTCTACTTATTTTTTTACGTACACACTCTACATTCACGTTCCAGGATAATTTAGGGTCTAAGTGAATACCAAGCAACTTAACACTATGACTAGAATCTACTAAGCCAGGGTTCAAGGAGGAGATCTTGCTTTGAGTTTTCTCTAACTCATAACTCATAACTCATTTATTGAACCAAAATAACAGATACAAAATTTGCATTGGTCATGTCAAATAATAGAACTAAAATTAAAATAAACAATAGACAATGTTGCTTCAATAAAACAATATCAATTACTTCTTACAACAAAAAAAAACTAACTAACTAAACCCATCAGCGACACAATCTCGAACACTGTAGTAACCCTTGGCCAAGAGTATTTTTTTGATTTGCTTTTTAAAGCTGTTCAAGTCCGACTCCAGCTGAAGGGAGGGAGGGAGGAGATTAAAAAGTTTAATGCCATTGTAATGAAAGTGTCTCTTGAAAAATGTAGTTGAATGAGATGGTAATTTAAGATGAGAATTGTTACGTAGTGAATAGGAATGTGTAAGTGAAGATTGGTATTGGTGTAAGTTTTTTTTTATGAGAATCAAAGTTTCCAAAATGTATATTGAGGGAAATGTTAAAATTTGTGATGAAATAAAGTATTGCCTGCAAGATGTTCTTCTTTTCAAACCAAAGACTGCCCTAACTGCCCTCTTCTGGAGTCGGAAAAGGAAATACGTTTTCCCACACTCACACCCCCACACCGGCACTGCGTATATCAGGTGCGGGAAAATCACTCCATAATATGCTGTAATTAGAACATCACATTTTGCAAACTTAGAAAGTTGGCGGAGAAGAAAGATTCCCGAAGAAATCCGTCTACACACAGTGTCAATATGGGAATGAAAGCGCAGGTTTCTATCGAGCACCAATCCCAAGAACTTAACCTGATCAGTTGCCTCGAGCTCAACATCATTCAAAAGGAAATTGTTTTTGTTTTTCCCAGCTGAACTTATAGAAAAATTTACAAATTCAGTTTTTCTGGCATTTAGACTCAATGAGTTGTCCTCGAACCACTGCATCATGCAAACAGACAAATGTTTCCAGAATTTACAATTGATGGAAGATCATTCACAAAGACAAGGAACAACACCGGACCGAGGACTGACCCCTGAGGCACGCCACGAGCAGACTAGCAATGGGGTGAGCGGTAGGTATTCAGATATCCTAAGTCATCCACCGCCTGAATCATCACAAACTGTTTCCGTCCTGTAATGAATGACTTAAACCATTGCAGTGCCAGCCCTCGCACTCCAAGACAAGAAAGCTTATCAAGAAGCAATGCGTGATCCACCATATCAAAGGCTTTGCTCAGATCGAAAAAAAAACAACAGATTTGACTTACCACTCATTGGCTTCACTTATGATGCTACAGAATTCATCCCTAATTGTGGCAGCAGAGGGACTTGTTTAGAAAAAAGGTTACGTCATCTGCAAAAACGATAGAATTAGCATGAACATTCAAGATCTAGGTAATTTATTATAAGACTAGAAAAAGGGAAGGGCCTAATATCGACCCCTGCGGTACTCCATATTTTACCCAAGTTTGTTCCTAGAATACTCGTTTGGAAAAATCTTTTTGCTGCCGATTACTGAGGTATGATCTAAAAAGACAAAATTGAATGCCAATTATTCCGTAAAATTCAATTTTTTCAAAAGAATGCCATGATCCACACAGTCAAAGGCTTTAGTTAAGTCGCAAAGAATTGCGCCTGTAGGCTGGTCAAGTTCAAAGTTTGTTAATATAGATGTGATTAGCTCTCTGGCTGCATCAATCATGGACATTCCTGATCTAAAGCCAAACTGATTCTTAGAAAAAGCCAAACAACTTTAAAAAAGTTACTGACCTGAGTTTTAATAATCGATTCATAAACCTTGCCGAAAGTCGGGACCAGAAAGATAATGGGCCTATAACAACTGACAGAATCACGACAACCTCTTTTTTAAACAGGTATAACCTTTGATACTTTGAGCTTTAAGGGAAAAAACCTTCAGATAAAAATACATTAATGCACATGCTTAAAGGAATAGATATCACACTGATGACCTGCTTCAATAAATAATTTGAAATGTCATAAATATTGACACCTTTTGAGCACTTAAACTTGGATACGATTTTGCACATATTACCCGGATTCACAAGCTTCCATTTGAGGTTTTATGGGGGGTGCTCTATGTTGGGTTCCGAGGGCTTGCGTAGCAGAGGCGCTAGCAGGGATGCTGTTGTGGACATCTGCTTCAACAAATAGTGTTCAGGTAGCTGCTGAAGTCAGATGAGCTGAGACCGGACTCTTTTTAGCGAATTTCCCTATAGGGAAGTAGCTATTACCGTAGGTCTCATGGTAAGACTTAGGCCCGGGACCGATTTACTTTTTCATTTTGATGTCCCCAGAGGCCAAAAACACCACTCGTTCAAATTTATATATATATATATATATATATATATATATGTCCGTGAACACGATAACTTGAGTAATTTTTATCCGATTTTGATGAAATTTGGTTTGAAGGTGTAAGGCGGGATAAACTTGAATGAGTTCGCGATCCAGCATGATCGGACCATGGGAACAGGGTTTTATGGGGGGTTTTATGGGGTAAAAATTGGTTTTTCTCACTTTTGACCCTCAAAACACAAAATTTCCCAACTTTTCTCTAAACCTTCTTAAAGAGCTTAAAAAAACAAACAATTCAGTATATCAAAGTGTTTTTGTACGGTTATTGGTTACGGAGAAAACTAAAAAAATGGTAAATTTAAAATTCCCATGTTATTCTTATGGAGAATATTGTAAAATGTTGTTGTTTGCTTGTTTATGGATATCTTTTGATCAAACTTGGCAAATATATTCATTTTATACTAAGCAATAATTATTTTACTTAAAATAACACACACTTTATTAGTTTCCTTGTAGCAGCAAACCTAGGTACTCGTTAAACCTAATGTTATTTAAATAGATCAATTGAAAATCAATTCAGCCAAATGGAAATTCGCTTAGGCGTCAGGTTTGCTGCGGCGGGGGTATATTTTATTATCTGCCAAGCAGCTTGCTTTCGCTTTGTTCTGGGCAGTGTATATTTTATTTTTATATGAATTTCTTTTGGCTAGTTGTAAGGCATGTTATTTGTATTCTATCTTGGCATTTAGGTAAAGTTCTTTATCACAGAGCAAATTACTATTTTTGTACTTAGTTAACAGAGACATGACAAGACATTTCAAGCTGCTGAGATGAGGAGAGTACAATTTTTTTACTTAATTTAGTTTACTTTTTGCGGATTTCTACAGCTCGCGCCGTCTATCCACCCCCTGCTTCCACAATTTTCTGGTCAGCGCAGTCGCCGACTTGAAGTTCCTTCGTCAGCATGGCCTCCTGTATTCCCATATGCCAACTGCGTCTGGGTCGTCCCGTCCTCTCTTTCTCTTCCATGGTGGAACCCATTCGAAAACTCGTCGTGGGAGTCAGCCTTCCTCCATACGATTTACATGGCCAAACCCGACTAACTGTCTCTTTTGCACTTTCTTTATCAACTAGATGATTATTTGAGTTTCGGTGTGCTGCTCGCTTGTATGGAATATCCTTGGATGGGACCTTGCCTGTGTTTGAGAATGTTTAATCTTTGGCAAAACCTTCTCATACGTAATTCTTTTGGATGAGAATTTTCCTGGCTTTTAAAATTTTCCAAATACTCAATTTGTTGGTCTGCACCAGTAAGTTGATGAGTGCTGCCATCTCTACTCGACGCATGCCCATTGTTTATCGTGATCATCTGACAATACGGCGAAGCGAATACGGATTACAGGTTTCGAGGTTTCAGTATCTCCACACTCCACAGCCCAGTGTTCTTCGCCATTTTGCTAGTTGTGTTGGTGTTATTTTGTAAAGTGTGCAATTGTTAAGTGTTAGAGCCCAGCTTTCACAATGAGTTCGTTGATTTCGAGTATTTGATTATGTTTAATATTGCTGCAAATGTCAAAGTGTGATGTTGGCGGAAGCTTTACGTCTACATGGCGTAAAAGCACGTTTAGTGAATTGTGTTTCCGAAAGTGTTGTTTATAGGCAATTTCATTTCCTTCTGCCACCAGCTGTCCAGTGCTAAAGGATTACCTTATTTTGGATTTTCTGCTCTTATAACATTCTGCTATGGCTTGTAGGAGCATTCCTAGTGATAAGGTAAGATTATTTCAAGCTCTTCTTTTTAAACTTTTAACTCAATTGAGATAGGCGTTTTTACAATTTTTACGAATATAGGCTAATCAGGTCAGAGTGGGAAATCGATGAATGATTTCACTACGGTAGGCCTACCTATTCTGATTTTTGTTTTACTCATCTTAACTTAAAATTCTTTTAGTAAAATCTTTGACGGGTACAGTTTCTTAACTGGGCTATGCTAAATAATATCGATTGAAACTATCGATTCGATTAGTAGGTAAACCTTCATGCGATTTTTTCATCATCAGCAAGTTTGGTTGGTTGGGTTAGCCTAGGTTATGATAGTTTAATTTTATAATAGTTATATTTTAAAATATTGATTACCTATTTATAATCAATATTTTCAATTCGATAGTTTCAATCGATATTAGCATAGCCCAGTTATGAAACTGTAAGTAAGGCCTTGTCTACCATCTTTGACAAATGACTTAAATTTTTAAACCCAATCTTAGACATAGCATACTGGTAGGCCTAGATCATCATTCAAACACCCTTTTTTGGAGCTGTTAAGCCTGTCCTTCGCTCGGGCAAAATTTTGTAAAAATAAATTCATCACTTTTGAAATATACCGACTTATCATAGGCCATGCCCTAGCTGTAAAAATTAAGATTTATCATTGGGGACTGCCAATTAATTTAAGTGGTAGGTAGGCCTAACCATTTCCAGTAAGACTCATATAACTTAAAAACTTAAAGTCACTAAGACTTATTGACTTATTCCAAGCAGGCCACGTGTTTGGTGTTGAACGTAGTCTACCTTAAACATATAGGATAGGCTAGTTTGTTTTCTGCGAGAGTAGCCTAGAATGACTGTTTCCTGCATGACTTAATGAATCCCGAATCCCAGTCATTGTGACAATAACTTCAGACTTTCAGACTTTCAGACTTTGTCTGTCTTCGTTGCCTGTAGGGCTTAACTTAACTTAAGTTTTGTGTTTGTAATGGAGCTCGCACTAAAGATAGGTAGGTACCTACTACTGAAACGGAATTTCGTAGGCCTAAATTGAATTCATCCTGAAAATGTTTGGTTGTATTTTAGTTTCTGTCCTACTTATTATACATTACACAGAGGATATACGTCCGGTGACCAGGCGTGGATTAGGCGTCGGGCAGTGACGTATCCGGGTCGTGGGGGCCCGGAATGCCATTACCACAACGATACAATGTACAGCCATCGGTGTTCGTGGTGTAGTGGATAGAGTGCTCTGCTGATAAGTAAGAGGACCCTGGTTCGAATCCCATTGGTATCTTAAACTTTTTGTCAAAGATTGTGTTTTGAATGACATTTCTTCTTAATTTAACTTAGCCTACATCTTTTGTTAGAATTTTTGGCATTTATAATTCTATTTTATGAACAGAATTTAACCTTCACATGTTTTTTTGCATTAGGCCTATCAAAAGTTTGGTTGGTTAGGTTAGGTTAAATGACAGTCTGCCAGACGCCTAATCCACGTCGCGTTACCGGACGCGTATCCTCTGTGTAGGCCTATACATTAACTACCAGCTGATGAAACTGTTCTAAACTAAACCTATTAGGTAATTCTTGACTAAACATGCAGTAGGTAGGCCTACCTATGTGAGTAAATGAAGGACAGAAACTAAAGTGCAGCCAAATGTTTGCCTAATTTTTAATGGATTAATTAATATTAATAACCAAGGCCTTTACTTACTTATATTTAGGGAAGAGTGGAGCACATTTGAACATGGGGCACATTTTAACGGTTTAAATTTGCCGTCATTTTTATACTCGCAGGCCATTGGACCAGAAAACTTACGCCAGAAATTCCTAGATCATCTCTCCTATCCGTGTACTATGCCTTGTTTCACAGTCATGTGACTTATGGACTTGTACTGTGGGGGCACTCCTCAGCAGATGAGGATATACTTCTCTTACAAAAAATGGCCTTGAGGATTGTCACATCTGCTGGGTATTTGGACCATTGCCGGCCAATCTTCAAGGAACTAGGGGTGCTCACAGTATATAGTCAGTATGTTATGGATATTCTGATCCTACTAAAGAACAACTTGAGTAATTACAGTAAGAGAGAGGAGGTGCATGATTACCATACTAGGAAGGCCCATAACATCGACGTTCCCCGCTGCCGTCTCAGTCGTACCTGGAGTTGCTATCCCCGTTCAGCGATCAGAATATTTAATACTCTGCCTACCCAGATGCGGGAGATGGATGTGCCATCCTTCAAGAGGGAACTAAAAGGGATACTTGCTAATAGACCGCTCTACTCCCCTAAAGAACTTGAGGACAAGCCCCTTGTAAAATAGCGTATGTCCGCCTTGCCATCCAATAGACGGCCAAGTTTTTTTATGGTAGGCCTAACCATTTTTATGGTTTTGTAAATATTGTATATAGTTTTATTTTATTGATTATATTATAAATTATGACGCAATCTATCAGACTAGATCTGTCAAAGATGCAGGATTCAAGTATTCAAGTAAGTAAGTATGTAAAATGTAGCCCTCCAATAGGGCAACAGGTTCCATTGCATTCATCTCCCTCCATTTCTGATCAGTTCTTAGTTTTTTGTTGGGAAAAGAAGTTTAAGAGCGCCACAAGAAAATTTTTTTTAGCAGCAGGGATTTGTAAATTTTTCATGGTTAAAAACAACATTATACAGATAAGTTTGATCCATATACCTTAAATGGCATATACATATTTAGATACAATTATGCACAATCACATTGATAAATAACAATCCAAGAAAACATAATTAGCCTAACTTTTTGCAAAATGGTGCCTAGTGAGATTTGAACAGAGTCTAAAGGGTACATTTGAACACCATGTTTTCCTCTGGTAGGCATGTTGTTCAAATGTACCCCAACTGATTATATTTGTTTCCGATACAAGACAGTAATGAATAATAATAATTTAAAAGCCTATGAGCTTCCTCAATCAAAAATGAGTGTGAGAACTGAACGTGCAGCCAACGAATAGGCTAATTTTGCTATTAACTTTGAAACATTTAGCTATAAATAACGTGAATCTAAAACATTAAATGAAAAATTAGTTCCAATACAAATAAGAACTGTTTTTATCAACTCACATGCATTATAATTTCTGTAAAATAAAGATTTTCATTTTACTTAATTAGGCTAGTGTGTTCAATTGTACCCCACTTCTTGTTCAAAAGTACCCCACCAGTAGGGTACTTTTGAACGATTTGCATAGGTACCGGTACCTTTGTGAAAACAGATATTGCACATTAACATGTTAACTTAAGGAGGGTTTAAAAAATAACAATATTTAGAGCTAATGTTATGTTACGACTAAATGTAATAATGTTTTTATTAAAAACACATAAATTCACCTAGGTATTAAAAAATAAAGTTTTAAAAGTGTTCAAATGTGCCCCACTCTCCCCTATTTCCTACATAAAATGACTAGTACCGGTAATTATTTGATTCAGTTCATTTTAGAAATAAGTAGTACGGTAACGTAGGCTTCTGGTAATGTAAACTTCTATCCATAGACTAAGCCGTTTTAGCCTGAATTATCTATGCTTCTCTTCTCAGATATTATTCTTTAGATACGGTATTAGTCTAAAGAAATGTATATGAATATTGCATTTTATGACTGTTTCAAGACAATCCAGTTGTCAGTACTGGACGATAATTTTTCCAGATCAAGGTACTACTAGGCTTAGGTTAGCTATCCACTCATATAGATTGAGTAGGTTACAAAGTAACTTTTTAAGCTTAAACTTTCCGTAGTTTAGCCTGAAAGTGAAATTTAGCCTTAAGTGGTGTTTGGCATAAAAATATGTAGCCTATATTTAATTCATAGGTAAGGATTGTGTCAAAATACGACAAAAGGAACTAAAGCCCTAAAGTTCACACGGGGCGAGTTTGCAAGCTACACGCAGCTAGTAAAATGGCTCAATGTGAACGACGTACTCGCTCAATAGCTGCTTGCAAAAAAAGCTCCGGAAAGAGTTGACGCTGCCGCTCCTTTCCACGCCGACTCGCCAGCTTTTGAGCGAGTAGGCGTGTACAGTAGGTAGCCCACTGTGAACACAGTTGCTTGGACTTGTGCGCATGTTATTAAAAGATGTCAGAGGATTTTGTTCAAGCCACTAAGCGAGTGGAAAAAGCATCGTGTGAACGACTACAAGTGCGCTCGCCGGCAGTGTCTTTCTACACGTTGGCGAGTGGACAAACTCCGTGTGAACAAATACCAGCGCACTTGCCCGCTTCTCACACGCTGGCGAGTTGCTTGTAACTCGCCCCGTGTAAATGAGGCTTAGCCTAAGTGAAAGAAATTCAGTTTTATCATGAAAGATTTATATTAGCAAATTTCCCATATAGGTAGGGAATAAGCTATTACCGTAATACTTATGGAAAGACCTGGACCCAGGACCGATTTACTTTTTTGTTCTGAGGTCTCTTGAGGCCAAAAACACCATCCGTTCAAATTCATATCCTTATATAATACGTGAAGGCGATTTCTACGAAACACTACTCCTCCGTTAATAATGGACAGATTTTTACAAACGACGTGTAAAAATAAACACCCCCTTTCAACAATTCCTATAATTCAAATCCTAGGGATTTGCCCCACAGGCCATCAAAGTTGGAGTTTCTCCCATAAGATTAGCATGGGGGAATCAAAATATTTAATTGAAAACTTTGTCCCCACTAATTTGAGGGAACGGCTGGGCGTAGAAACTTGGTAGAGGTGTCCAAAGAAAGGTCTTGGTCTGTAGATGAGTTATCAAAAGATAAACGAAGCAAAATCCCTTAGGACTCTGCCCCAGAAGCCTTTAAAGATCCCTCAACAGATTTGTTTACATTTTGGTCATGTGGGTAATACTTTTTAATGAAACAGCTGTTCATTTTTAAATAGTATTTCAAAAAACACACATTTATTGGGAGTTACTGAATTCTACCAAATAAGTATTTGCAATGTTATTTTCTGATTTTAAAATTGATTTTCCTCTTTAAAAATCAAGTCATGTTTTGCAATATAACGTTCCATTACAAAATCAGTGGAAATTCCTTTTATCAAAGCAATTCTTAAATTATTTCTTATTGAACTATCTTATATGTATTGTACGGGTTGGTGTCTGCCTTTTTCACCACTTTTGCCTACATTTTATCAAATTATTCTGCACATATCAAATATTTATGTAGAAATATCTGCTCTTATCGTGTCTAATAAAATCCAAACAGAAACCTTGCCTAAAATGGTACCCATCTTGACAACATATTTGCACCTGCCTATATTACGGACTTAGGCGCACTGGGTTGGTAACATTATTGAAAATAACACAACATTTTTGCTGTAAAGTATGGTACAAAGAGAAAATACTATTTAAGCAGCTACTGTCATGTCAAAAAGGTCATATTCCTTTTAAACTAGATCACATATAATCCTTTATAAGATAAGTTGATTAACAATATATAAACACCAATAGGTATATAGGCTATGTAACAGCCAATTTACAGCATTTTTGCTTTTTGGAAATGTCCCATTGCTATATCATTTACATTATTTGTTGCCAATGAAGCTGCCAAGACCATGAACATGGAGGCCCCTAACAGTTCAAGAATAAAAGCCAACTTCACTTCAAGTATTCCACTAGGCATAGGCCTACACCTAACATTCCGTAGAGAGATTATATAGACAACTTTATTTTATTGATAAGGCTGAGACAACTAACTCGCATCCCCCATGTCAAGGAATTCCAGCTTTAACAGTAACCCCACAATCAATTTCTCAGAACTATGCTAGAGGGTTCATTCATTGGCACAGAAGTACGAGGCCTTAGTATTGGTAAATACTCATAGTCAACATTAGCCGGGAAATCTGAAACCCGGTAACATTTGTTTTGAAGATTGAATAATATTAGTCTCATAAGCTAGTTGACTTTAAAATACAATTTCAGCTCTCAAGCTAATGTTTAATACGAGTATTTACCAAAAACTAAGGCCTGTGCAGGTATATTCCACAAGAACTTTGGACAACCGCCATTTTGGAACGGATAAACCTTTTGAGACGAGGTTTCCGGCAATGAACTCCACTTGACCAGACCTTTAAAATTATGTGCATATCAACCTATGCTTACGTTAAAGATTATGTACCTACTCCTCATGGGTCGTCCCCTGGTAGAGGTAAAAAAATGATAATGCTTGGAAAAAGTAGCTTTCATACATGTAAGTTGATGTTAAAGGTTTGAATTTTCTAACGGATTTAGTTAAAAAGATATTAAGCCGTTTCCAGACTTTTTTGTCACCCTGTATAAAAGCCCATACATTATATACACGTCCATGAACGTGACTGACAACTTGAGTAATGTTTGTCTGATTTTGATAAAATTTGGCATGAAAGTGTAAGGCGCGATAAACCTTAATGAGTTCGCGAACCAGCATGATCAGACCATGGGAACCCGGGGTTTTATGGGATAAAAATAGTTTTTTTCTAAATTTTAATCCCTAAAGCATAAATCTTTATCTTTAAAATATTTTAAAGAGTATAAAAAACAAATTAGTATCTTAAAATGTTTTGTACGGTTATTGGCTACAGAGACTATTCAAAAAATCGTAAATTTAAAACTCCCATGTGATTCTCATGGAGAATAAGTTAACTGTTGTAGTTTTGTAGTTTATGGATATATTTTGATGAAACTTGGCAAATTTATTTATTTTAAATAAAGCTCTTAATATTTTGGTAAAAAAACACACTTTATTGCCCTCCCTGTAGTAGCATACCTAGACGTATGAAAGTCCTATTAGGTTATAGGATATTCGCTTAGTCTGTAGGTTTTCTGTGGCGGGATTATTGATATACTGTATATACATTTTCTTATACTCCAAATAATCTAGGTACTACATTTTGATATAACTAGCACTAGTCAATGACACTGAACTGATCTCAATCACAACGGAATAAAAAGAAAACGATTATGACTGTGAGCTATTTGCAGTTTTTTATGTTTTGTTTATTATCTCTTCACTCTTTCGTAGGGGGTGAGTGGGGGGGGGGGATGTATGCGGTTGCTAATTTTTTCCTAGCTAATAAAATATTTATAATAAAGGTACGGGTGCTTATAACCAAACTCTCAGTTGAAATAAATTCTATTCAGGCTCCATATTTTTATTGAAGTTAACAATAAAAACTAAAACAAAATATTATTTCGTTAAATTACTTCCCGCGAGATTTTTTTTATATTTTGAACAACAGAAACCTAAAAAAAAACTTTTATCAAATATACTTTGAGGGTAATGAAATTGTTCGGTATTTAATAACAAATTCCAATATAACATTCTTTTACTTAATATGTAAACAATTAACTTGCTAATGAGCTAATACCGGAATGATGTCGACTTAGACCTGCCCCCTGGCAGGACTAAAGTTGGGGACTAAACTCACTGATTTTTATGACGAAAACATATCTCTTAGTCCCGAAATTGGTCTCCCAAACCCACCGAGACTATCTCTTAGGCTGGCGCCTAAGTCTACTTGACTCCCAAACCAACAATATTTAGGCGCGAGATTATCCCTGTACAAGTTAGGCGCGCGCCTTACTGATCCCGAGCTCACAAACCCGTTTTCGAGGCGGCAGCCTAAAATACCGGAAATATCCGGATTTAGTCGCAGACTAGCGCTAATACCGAGCTCCCAAACCGCCCCTAAAAGTAGGGGTTTGAAAGTAAGTAGGTTTATACTTTTACCTAAGCCGCCATGTTAAACTTCCCTATCCCAAGCGCCTGTACAACCTACAGCTCCGTCCTAAGTAAGTAGCGGTACAGCTATCCGAAGTAAGTAGCCTATACAACTTCGTTACTTCTCGAGTGATGTAAAGTTTAAAAAACCTCACTCGGTGGGGTAATGAAACCCATTTAAATAACATTGAGTAGATAACTTAAAAAATATACCTCTATGGAGCCAACGACGTTCAACACTAGAAATCAGCTGTGTGCTTGAATTTTATTGTTATGCTTTGAAGAATTTTCCTAACCTAGCTTTTGTTTGTAAATGAACGTTACTGTTAGAAGATGAGTGAAATGGATAATGAAGCATATTGAAAAAAAATCGTTGACACACAGAGTTGTTTTCTGGGTGTTGAAATATCAAACAAACAAAGTTGTTTATAGGCTAGCCTTAGCCTACATACTTAAATCTTATTTTATCTTATCTAATACAAAAATAGGGAAATTATATTGATCACATACGTCAAGTTGTTATGATGGTAAATAATGTCCTGAATTCAAAATTGACCGTCGTTTTCTCCGGAAATCGCAAAATAGGCCAAAAATATGTTTCATAGCTTATTAAAAACAAATTTAAGGTAGGCTTAACTTATTTAAATTGTGCAGAATTTAAGCTGAATGTAAATATTAGGTTTTTTTTTAAGGGAGAGCAGGGAAAATGCTTTTACGCACACAGGTAGTCAGCCTGTAGTGTGAGACTCCTGAATCAATCACAGACTACTCACTAAAAAACCCCCTCTACTCTTTTGGACACAGACCTGGAATTTTTTGTCACATTTCTTCAAGTCAGGCCAACATGTGACCTAAGCCCTCAGGGCTCTCACCGTTTTTGGCATTTAGATACTTTATGACCTACACCGTATCCCGGTCAAGGTCGAGCTTCTTGGCGCAAAGAATACCCTGGATGTAATGTGACACACAGGTCCAATTGTCCTCACCCTCCGTCATCATCGGTATGACCGTGTCCACTGACAGCAGTCCTACTAACTGTTGAGCCTCCAGGCGGGGCCTTTCCCAACACTGGCAGTGGAAAAAGGTATGTTCCACGTCATCGGGTATGCCTGGGCAGCATATGCAATCGGGTGACATGGCTTTGCCCATCTTGAACAGGTACGACCAGAAAAAGCCGTGACCCATCAGAAATTGGGTGAGTTAGAAGTCCACCTCTCCGCACCGCCGATTAACCCAAGGTTGAACTTGCTGTATCAGTTGCTTGGTCCAGCGTCCCCGAGTCTCCTGTTCCCAGCTCTCCTGCCACAGCTGGTAGGTGCGGGTGCGTTCCTCTGTTCGTGCCTGGTCCTCCCCACGGCGCTGATAAATTAGTAGGTCTAGCCTACTTTCCCTGTTAAAGTGAACATTCAATAAGGCCTAGGTGAAGTTAGTAATTTTCTTCAATAGGGTACATCGATATCTTATTTTTTAATCCGATGTACAGTATTGATATTATTTATTGACGGAAAACTCCATTTTACATGAGTGTAAGAAGATGGCAAATGTTACGGTACATTTTAGACTCAATACATACATGAAGATGAAAACAGACAAAAATTAGGCCCTATAAAACAATATACCCCCCATACTACAAACAATAACAGTATAGGTAACAATCAACAAGGGAAACAACAAGTTTTGTAATTAGCTAACAATAATAAAGTATTTAAAACAATTAACAGTACATAGAACAATTCTTTTAATGATTGACAATAACAATAACAAGCAGACCCAACAAACCTAAATCAATTTTGGCCTAGTACAAAACAAGAAAACTTGTGCAAGGCTTTGTAACAAGTAGGCTATGCTATAATTGTGCAAAAATACAAAGATATTAACAAACAAAGAAACATAACAAATTGTAAAGTAAGTTAATACTGATGACTGCTTAGCAAAGAATTTCTTCAGCCCATTTCTAAAAGCCTCTTCAGACGTGGAGAAAAAGTCCAGGTGGTCTGGAAGACAGGTTCCAAGGCAATGGAGGCGTGGTATAGTGCTGTGATACACTTATTGTGTTGAACAATATCTCCTCTCAAACAGTTGTTTAGTTCTTGTTGATTTCAACGCTTGAAGTTCAATTCTTCCCAACAATTCAGGTGAGTCCACTGTAGCCGAGATGATCTTCAGAAACATTAGGTCAGAGAATTTATGCCTGACCGTCAAGGGTTGAAGACCAAAGAGGTGGCTTAGGCTGTCCAAGGGTACATCTTCGCAGCAAAAGTCAAGCTGCAGTCCAACAATTTGAAGAAATCATCTTTGTATCACCTCAAGAAAATCAATGCATCCTAGCTGATACGGTGACCACACTGGAGAACAGTACTCAAGGATAGGGCGGATAAGTTGGATGTAATGAGTCCTTAGTGCTTCTGGTGAGAAACCGTCCTTAGACACTCTGATAATAAAACCAAGAACAGAGTTTGTTCTTCTTCTGCAGTAATGGCATCCAGGTGAGCATCGGGACTTAGTCACGATTGTTTAAGTCACACCAAGGTCTTTTTAACCACAAATGATCTGGTAAGTGATTACCCTCCAATAGTATAATGCATCATGTTTGCTCGTCGAGAGAAGGAGTGTACTGAGCATTTTGAGATGTTTGAAGCTCCATTTAATTCCTGAAGCACCACAAAAATACTTGGTCATGGTCGGCTTGAAGCATCTCAATCATGCTCCAAATAAATTTCTTTGCATATTTTAGCGTCATCTGTGAATAGTAATATTTTACAATCTATGACTGCTGAGACCAGGTCATTCAAAAATATTGAAAAAAGCACAAGGCCCAATAAGGTGCCGGGGGGGGGGGGGGGGGGGGGCTCCAGGCTCCAGAAAGAACACTACAGGAAAGGCGGTGGATGTATCTATTGTATGGGTCCAGTAAACCCAAAAGGCTGAGCTTAGCCAGTAGATGTTCATGACTCAATCTGTGAAAAGCCTTTTACATATCCAGATAAATACTGTCTACTTTACAACTTCTGTTGAGGGCTGAAATTATATCATCTTGATAAATAACCAGGTTACCTTATCTACTGTTACAAAAACCATGCTAAGCAATTGATTGGTGGTTCTTAATGGAAAAATGTAGCCTAATCTAGTGAGGACCAGAGATTCAAAAACTTTGGCGAGCAATGGTTGTATTAAAATTATTGGTCAGTAGTGTTTTATGTCTGAAGAATTACCGTTCTTGAAAATAGGTTAGGACAAAGCTTGTCTTCAGGCAGTGGGGAATGATAGCCAATTGCAAAAACCAGTTGATGTATACTATTAAGTGAGGATAATATTGAGGGTGGAACATCGTCTTGACCAACTCCCTTATGGCCATCCAAGGAGGAAAGAACCTTTTCAACATCATTGCAAGAAACAGAAAATTCAGTGAAGGATATTAACGAATTGAAACATATCACTTGACAACTCTGATTAATAAACAATAAAAAATATATATATATCAAAATAAAACTGTTCTAAAGCAGCGTATAGACGGGTACAGTGGAGACAGCAAGTTGCTGGCTGCAAGTACTTGCCAGTTGCACTTACTGCATACTTACCATAGTACGTTTTCTGTGCTTGTGTATATAGGGGTACTCTCCTTTCCAGCGGCAAGAAAACTCAAATGCAGCGTATAGACGGAGACAGTAGATACGGCAAGTTGCTGGCTGCAAGTGCACGTCACTTACCGTATGTTTTCCTATACTGGGTAAGTACTATCGACAAGTGACAAGGAAAAGTGCAAATGGCAAGTACTTGCAGCCAGCTACTTGCCGTCTCTACTGTCCCCGTCTATAAGCTGCTAAAGAACTTACAGCCATAGTGTTGATAGTTGAATTTAATTGTGTTGAGCATGTCTGATTGTGATGAAGAATTTTGTCAGCATATTTTTTTTCAAAATTATGTTCCACAATAGAAAACCTTTTTTTTATTTACTTTTCACCATAGGCTAAATCATAACAAAAACACACTTTCATAATTATTTGCAAATCTACATGAATTAAGCTTTTTAACGACCCATTATTTAATAAAATCGGTCCAGTAGAACTCGAGATTTAGTTGCACAATGATTTTAAAAACTGAATTATATGTAAGTAGGTACAATTCTACTATTTCTCTAGTTAGTAGAGGTACCGTAGCTGTTGTGTTAGCGAGTAGCGACCAGCTGGAATGCCTTGAGGGAGAGTAGAGCAGGTAGTCTCTATTATTTTTTACCCACTCGGGTCGTAGGCGTCGCGACGGGGCGGGTCGGACTGAGAATTTATGTGAGGCCGCCATTGGACCACAAATACCTGAAACCTAATGGCTCCTCGGGCTCCCCTCTGAAACCAGTTCACGTCCTTTCAAGACACCATTGGCTTTTTGTAGGAAGGGCTATTTAAGGCCTCACAATGTGCCATTCAAGAGACTAAAGCAATTCTAGGCCCTTTCATTTTCTTTCGAATATAGGCCTATTGTAAAACATAGGACGAATTAAATTGTGATACGTCACGTCCTAGGTGCAGATTTAAGATGATTTTTTTAAACGTAGTATCGCCATTCGTGACGGATTTTTAGAGTGGATATAAGTCGTCCAACTCTACGAGATGTTCAATCATTCAAGGAGCTTTTAAGACAAGTGTTGTGTAGTTATGGTTATGCATTTGTTTAATGCCGTTACTTTTTTCCTAGCAAGGTTTCTCATCTCATAGAAATCCCCCATTTTCCTTATATTAATATTTGAGACAGTTAATACGGTTATTCTTTATCAGTTAGGTACTGCCCTGTTTTACTATGTTATGCAACCATGTCAGTCGGTTTATGCAGCAAGCGAACTTCGTTTTGTTTGCGGCACGATTCGATATGACGTTGGTCACTTTCACTACATTACGTTTAGGCCAGATGCTATGATTTGTATGTCCATACGTTTCGTTTGACAATTAAAGAAGCATTTAGCCATATATTTTTTTCCATGATAAGGTTCCGAGAAAACCTAACCGTGTACATAAACACCATTCTAAACAATAGTTGTTATTATGTCTTGGTTTACGACCAAATTAAAAAATTTAGACAATGGACGTGTATTCCTTTAAGCATATATAAAGATTTAATGTAGTATATTACACGTCAAGAAATTGACACGGTAAAAATATATAGAATTGAAACTTGTGAAAACAAAATAAATTAGAATGACAAAGAATATGTTGCATCAGATTTACAGGACAATATGAGAGGTGATTATAGCTTTTATATAGGGACACTTGTGCTCCATGATGTGTTAAATGATCATTTCACGACGTTTAATCGAATACGTGTGAGAGAATGTATTTCTGTTTCTAAGAATTACCTTAGTAATAAATAGTGTTCTGCGTCAGTAGGGATTTGGATTCCGTCTTCCTGTATTTAGTTTTAGCGGAGTCACTTGTTGCAGTATTTGAAATCTGATGACACTGCTTTACATACGGTTTAAGTGACTTCTGTGAACTTTGCTGAGTGTTTAATTCAGTAAAAATGTCCTATGTGAGATAATGTAACATAGCAGGTTGCCATTCACAAACGAATCGCTACTCTTTACAGCCTTGTTTGTCCACAAACTATCATGAGAAAAACGAACGTTTAAAGTGAAATAATGTCGATCTTCGTCAACTGAAACATCACGTTTAAGGCTGAAGTACATAGTTTTATTTAATGGTAGTTCCACAGTAAATCGATTGTAATAGCAACAAAACAAAGATTTAGTCAAAATTCTTAAAAGGGTCAAGGAGAAGCAAATAAAATATTGACAACACTGATCACACCTAATTTGCGCATCTTTGGCAGCACACTACTTTGTAATATTGACAATATTGTTTTATTTTTTTAAGTAGGACAGCTGCCATTATTTTCGAGCAACTTAGCTTGTGGTTAAATTTGTTTTAGAATATAGCCCTGGGACCTAGTTGTCGTTCAATCGTACACCCCATCGTTAGATAGGCAGATGTTACTATTTTTATGTTGTAGGTATAGTAATTAATTTTTAATATTTAATTATTATAACCTGTAACCATCGACAATATCTGTGCCAACTTAACAGTTTTTAACCCAACTAATGCTGCAATTGACGTAAATGTGTTTCGTCGTATGATATCGTCTGGCTTTGTGCAATAGAATCATAGGTGGTTCTCCCAACAACCAAACACCCTTAAACTTCTATTAATCTAAAATCTCCAAAATTGTTTGCTAATTAGCTACAACAACCTGTTACTTATTAACAGTAGTGCAACGATGTTTTACCTGTCATCTAATATCGATAGAGTTTTGTATATTTTGAGCATATGTTTATTCTGTCACCGGGTTGTAAGTTGTAGATGTGTGACGCCAAACTCGATTCCCTACAAGGCATTACAAGGACGTTCAGATTCCTCTCACAAGTCTCTCTTTGTTGGTTTTGCTGGGTTTTAATGCAATACATCGAGTGTTTGTCCGTCTCTGCGTCTGAATGTCAACAGCTACCTTTGTCTTTGGGAGAAAAACTATATGAATTGTATAGAACAGACAAGTTTGCTTTAAAATGCAAATTCATGCACTATGTAGATATTGCAGGCTATGTTTGCGTTTTCGCGTAAAAACATCAAGTTGCTGGCCAAAGTAGTTCTTTAAAATGTACTTTATTTTAATTACGGTTCTTTAATAACCACAGTTTAAAAAAGGGAAGAGGTTGTATTCAGTGTTCAAGATTTAAATACAGTAAGTTATATGATATGTATGTGTCATTAATAGTTTGTTGAAAATGATTGAAATAGGCATTTCAGTAGACTCGGTCACCAGTTTTTCAAGCCGTGCGCGTGTTGTAATGTTTTCGTGTCTGGATTGTAATGATCATTATTATTAATCAGTGGTTAACGCAATAAAAATGAAGAAATATCGTGAGAAATGAAAATAAAACTATTGAGTTTAGTGTACGACTAGCACCCTACGATGGAGTAATCTCCGAAACGACGAAATAACAAATTTAGATTGCGAAGTCAGTAACTAAAATTGTTATATACAGTACTACGATAATAGCTTCTTCCCTTTAAGGGAAATGTGATACAATCTAAAATAAACACCAGATGTGCAATATACTAGTATAAAAGTTGTTAAATGCTGGCCGAATGCCTGATAATTTCACAATAAAATTATTATGTAGGGCATAATTTAAAATTTAAAATTCGAGTTTGACTTTTTAAATCTCCTGCGCTTGTATTACACTACGTCGTCGCGTTCGTAATGTTATCGTGGCGTGCGAGTTATGTTTATAATGAAAAGTGATGTTCCCAGTGTTGAGAGTTGACCAGTTGCCAAGTGTTGTGTGATGCAGCTAGATGGTGAAGCTCAGCTGGCAGCCGCGAGCCGCAGCCGCCCCACCTGCGTCACTTCTATTGTACATTGTGTCTCGTAGTCGCTAGTCGTACCGTTAATGATCCTCCAGGCTGCCTACACTCATCTACAGACGCTGTGGAGAGTTTCCATAAACGTATACACGCACAAGAGTCATGAAAAGAATAATTTATCTTGTACTCTCCTTGAAAACCAATATTTAAGTACGAAACCATTAAAACTATACCTTCTGTATTATTGTCAATTCACCCACTCATTCAGTATAAACGAGATTTGGCTAAATGTTATAACATTGGTTGTTATTCCTGTCGTAGCTGACACTATAACGTAGCTGCGGTGCTGAGTAATTGTAGTGCTCGTCCAATCAGAAGGTCAAACTATCGTCTCGTTCATTCACCCACACACACACCAAAGCCTGGAGTGACCGATGTAATCTAATGATCCGGTCTCCAACTGTCATGGCCTGAATCGAGGAGCATCATCATTCAGACCATATAAAGTCTGTATGATGGAACTTGTATCCTGACCCTTTATCCTGGCTGGCCGATGGTTTAAAGGCCCGGGCCAGTCCCTAGGTTTACGGAGAGTCAGGTCAAAGGACATGTTTCATCATACAGACCATACGTTACAGGATTCTTTTCTTAGATACCACTTTGTCTGTTGCTCTATCAACTAATGGTGATGTCTAATAAAAGGTCCAAGTTAGATAGTAACAAGGCCAAAATTAAGACCCGCTCCATTTCGAAATAACGCAAACCTTGGCAGTTGCGTGGATAAATAAAATTCAACAAATGTAGGCTATCATGTAGGCATATCATGGATATGTGTAACTCAGTGAGGGATGATGTTTGTATAAATCTGCTAGCTTATAAAAGACGACAAATATGTGTCAAGTTTCAGTAGTTTCTAGCAAGGTTGTATGCTATCAACACCACTGTTTAAGTAGCTGTGAGTGCTACCTTCGGATATTGACATCAAATGGAACATATAAAAAAACTGACGTTACGGATCTGTGGTAATTACTACAGTAATTATCTTACATTGTAGCGATCCCTCCCTGTACTTGCATCAGTAAGGTATAAGGGGTAAGGTGGGTGTCGACATGTAATGTAAACTCAACAAATTATAAAATATTCAATAGCTAGCAACATTTTCCACACTATTTTATTAAATTAAATCGACAAAAGACACACTTGTACATGAAAAGATTATGCAAAGTGGCGGATAAAAGAGCAATTTAGATTCCAAAGAAGTGTTTGTTCTGTGTAGTGGTGTAGAGCTGTACGAGACTCGCTCACGTTACTTCAGATAATTAAGTTTACTCTTTGCTCCAAATTGTAATTACTACCCGGCATACCGCATACGATAGTTAACAAATACAACAGTCTAGCCGTCTGGCCGTAGCCTACTAGATGTGTGGGGCTAGACCATCATTGAGTCTGTAATATCGGGTCGCCGGAATTCTACCCCCGGAAATTTGCCCCCATGAAAAAAACGCCTACGTTATTTTTGACGTCCACAGGTCTGGGGGTAGGTTTCCGGCCGCAAAATTTTAGGACGGATAAATTATAATTTATAAAAAAAAACAACTTCGTGGTTTACTTGACAGTTGTATTTAGCCTAATCAAAATCCCAGTAAACATGATACCGGGATTTTACCCCCGGAAATCTACCCCCCGTGGTTGGTTACGCTGCGTATCGGCCAAGATTCATCGTTGTAGTTTGTTTTAGTTTAGCATTACGAATTTTGAGTCTTGTCGTCTTAAAGTTAATTGTAAATTTAATACGTTAGTTATAAATAGTCTTCCACTATTCATTCTGTTGCCAAACTATAAATCAACTAGTAATGATGTAACACTAACAGGAGCTTGGACACACAACAATATTCTGTTGACAAAACATTTTACATTTGAATAACAAAATAAAAAGCAACCACGGGGGCCGCAGGTGCATACACATACTCTTGTGTACCTTGACCTTGGTCCGCTTGTAGCATTTATATACCTATCAATGTTTGCAAGGAAAGTAGTGTAATGAGGGTCCAGTGCAGACATCGCCGAGTGCTGCCTGTGAGTGTTTACCCTCGGGAAGTCTAACAAGCTTCAGGTCGGTATCAATAATAATAGGCCCCTATTGTTTGTTTCGTTTACAGTTTCTATGTTTGCGTCAACTATTTTTCTTCTTGTTACACGTAGTCAAAATCCCTGTTACATGTTCACTTCTGCATCATTAGCCTCAAGTCCGCGGCGCTGTCTGCACACCACGGTATAGCGTCTTGTAAAGGGAAACCCTTCATTGCTTGTGTAATCCTCTAGCTGCATAATATGAGCTAAACAGTTTAACCTTGTCCTACAGATGGTCTTGCCATACATCTGCTGAGTCAACTCCGGTTACTTTACTTGGTGTATGCAAGCTTAATAACTATGTAGTCTAAAGCATCAATCACATGTATTTTCTTTGTATTTAATATTTCTCTTGGCGATGGCGATGCCAGTTGCTTGTGAAAGGAAAATCAATATTTGCCATTATCATCATCAATTGAGGGTGGGGACGTCACATTTTCTCATTCTCAAATAATTTACGTAATCTCTTATTATGTTTAGTCATGGGGGAGTTTATATTTTTGATTAAAATCAAAGCTAAATAACACTTTCATGTAGTAAACATAATATAGTTTTAAATAAAGTTTAATGATTACTTAAAGTGGCTTCGTCAAATTTTTCAGTAAGCCACTCTTAAGGCTTAGCCACATGGTGATTTTTCACACCTCACTAAGAATGGTGACATAATCAGAAGATAATATTTATTTTATTTTTCAATGTTTTATAGAATTTAAAAAATAGCATACATCCCTTGCATCTACACGACTTTTCTTCATGCTTAGTAAGGCCCAGAACGCTTGTATAATACCCGGGAAATCCCACACGTATCACGGGGTGGGTAAAACACTGTGTAGGCCTACTGTGTCACTCTAGAGTCTAGAGTACAACGGGAATTCCCGTAATAGCTGTAAATCTCTTAAGAATTCGTCTACTAATAGACAATTCAGCGTGTTTATGTTTTTTTATTATGTTGTTGAATAAGCAATTATAAGCTAGATTGTCTTCCAGGAGTATAACGTCAGATATTTTACCATTTGTTTTGTCAGTTAGTGTCTTTGACAACATTATTGTTGGGCTTTCAGTTATTTTTTGATGACACGTGTATGGGTTGTGCTATGAAAATTCACTTAAATATCAATAGTTGTAAAATATTAGCTTGACACCCGTCTTTTGGTAGCATATTTGCTTTATTTGTGTAGGCTTATTCGTTTTTAAATTTTACACAACTAACAACATGTTCTCATTTGTTAAAAATATATGAATCCGCTGTAGAAACGAACGTAGACTTATCAACATGTATGTATATCAATACTTGATATCATCGTCAACTTGATACATCAAGAGGACTTCGCTCAATAAAGAATTAAACAATCAAACATATGCAGATATACCTGAGACAAATTTAAAGGGAATTTTAACTAAATGAATGCAGTCATAGAGGTTCGCCAGCCGCAACGACATAGGGCTCTGCACCAAACCCAATCAATTATCTGCAAATGGAACTGAGAGGGTGACAAAATCATTCGGTTGTGGAACTGTTCATTTGATTTCCTTCTTATTAGGCCCACATTCATCTTCCAACCAATGATTTTTTGAAAATCAGAAAAAACGGATTTCTCGCATCAACAAACAAATGCATATTATGTTAACTGTTTAAAGCATATTCCGTAATTTACGAGCAGACCAAGTAGCGAACCTTATCTTGTGCTGATTTAGATTGTCGATTTAAGAACGAACGTAGACTGATATGCATAGTATTTTGCAACGGTTATACATACCTTTCGTCAGAACAATACAAGAGGTTACGTCAAAGTACGGGACGTGGTGAGGGAAGTGTTTATAACTCTGTTGAATATTATTAATATCAACACTGTGCCATCAAGTCCATGGATCAAACAAGACAAAGTTTATCCAGAAAACACTGGAGAGAGAATATAGAGTTAATCTGAAGTAAAACCATTACTAACCGCTGTGATAAGCTTCGCCAAGGGATCTTTGCTCTGTGTATCTAGAGCAATCAATTGCAGTTTACATTAAATATTTGTCTCTCCTATTAATAACTGTTTAATTTGAGGTATTTAATAATTACCACACTGATGCTGTCGGAAGTACAATAACTCGTGTAAATAACTGTTCTTTTGGTTATCAATCAATATGTTATAGACCACTAGACCGTATGTATTTTCATAGTATGATAACCAAAGATTTAAATTTAACTAAACTCCGATGATTAGTTCAGTGCACTACAATCACATCGCACTTGATTGTGGACTTGCTTAGCAATTCACTTACATACTTAACTATTTATTTTACACGCATTATGAATGTGATATAAATTAAAACAAAACTTGTTAGCAAACCAAATCACGTAACAAGACATTTAATACATCTTGCTGGATTACAGTACTGTATTCCTAGCAGTACGTATTCGCAAACAAAAGTGGAATACCCACCCTACAATCTCCCAACGATCACTTTCCGACTATAAATATACTTGCTTTAACTCTGTGTAATTTAGAACACGCTATGGGTGGCGTATAATACGATCATTTGGTATAATGAATGTTATGTTTGACTTCTCCACAACTCAAACAACACACTAAAATCAACGAATTTTTAAAGTTAATTTTTAGTTATAAAGACTTTTTCAAATATGATGTTATTACCTAAAGTCGACCTGTTGAATGTTAAAAAACATGTTGATTGTTGTACATAAGTAGTGGAAACTACATCCAGAATCAACCTTCCTCTAATTAGTTTACTTCAACAAAAGAATCTGTTTGCTGGTGGTGCTTGAACATGAAGGTAAATTCATCAATTCCTTCCTCTGGTAGCCTTTTTGATACAGACAATACGATCTGTTGCGGGTCCGAATGGACCGGAATTCCGATCTGAAGATATTTCGAGTTTGTTGTAACCACGTATTCTTAGTTTCAAACATCCTAAAATAACTGCCAAATAAAGTTAAATGGAATCTAATCCCCGTTTTAAGTGCCAAATGATCTTGTATTGTAGCGTAGATAGACTACAAGATCTTGCTCATAATATGTACGGTAGAGAAATAATGTTTAATCCTCCTAGGTAGAGACTGCGAATTGAGGGTGTTGGCCGTCGTCATCGTCACTTATCCTTACATCATTTACGCTGATGTAAAGTGGTGTAATCATCGCTCATGTATTGGGCGTAGATGCACTACAAGATCTTGCTCATATTATTATCATAGATTAGAAGAAGTAGACACTTCTTTTCTGTCTACTTCTTTTAATATGTGGAATTATGTACAGTAGGGACTGCGCATTGAGGGTGTTGGCCGTCGTCATCGTCACCGATCGTCACTTATCCATATCATTTACGCTGATGTAAAGTGATAAGTGACTATCAGACAAGTGTCCGGAAGTCGCCATCACATCACTCGTCAAAACCACTTCCGCTCATGATTGTGACTAATTTGATATGGTCTTAATTGTTTTAAATCGTGCTATCAACATTTTACTCAATTTATTCCTCAAGCTATCCGCATATCTGTGCAACTGATAAAAATAATCAACATCTTTTTTGGTCCTTCACAACTGAGTAATTATTTGTCCAGTCAATATCCCAAACAACGGCTAACTTCGTCTAAGAACAATTAATTAACAAGAAAAATAATGGCATTTGAAATCTTTCGATATCGAATACTTTGAAGTAGTCTACCAAACCACCGTCGTACTAACTTGCACCTTAAAAAAATTATTGATTTAATTTGAGTTCTCTTAATAAATCCAACCGGATACTGCTTCACGATAGACCGTGTTCGCAATAATTGTCACTTCGTAACGTGGTTACAACAATAGATATACCTAAATGAACCATGGAAGTAATTGAACAATTACTGTAATCCTTTTATAATTTGCAACACTGTACAGGGACTAGGGAGATGCTTGTGCAATGTTCGTAGCAGTGATGTCACAGGGTGTGACGAAAGGTAGGGTTAGCCAACAGTGGTGGTCGTGCTGATCCTGTAGCTGTAATACAGTACTTTACAAGTATTCCTATTATGTAGATCCTACTCGTGTATTGTGTATATTGTTGCTGATACTTGGCTGGCTTCACTGCTAGTCAATAGTCTACCGGATGTAAGGTTTGAACATACAACCTTGGGTGAATCCGTATCTCCCAGTGATATGCATCTCTGGAGGTCATCGAAAAGTCACTTTCTCTAGAACAATAGCCTACCTTAATTTGAAAAAGATTTCCAGTGAATAAGATATACAGTATATTCCTTCTTAAGATACCGTACCGAATTGTCCTTATTAGGTTTGGTCACTTGAGATCACTTCTTTTATTGTATACTTAAATATTACTAGAAGCATAACTATAATGTTGATAACGATTACCATACACACATGAGCCACTTATACAGAAGATGTATCAACACCTGAAATGTATTTAATAACAAGTTCAATGACTACAAAATCATTATATCAATACAACTTGATAGGCCTATTGTATTTATAACTTGCCTTCCTTTCTATCCTTTCTAATATAAATCACTTGAGGTAATGATATGTAGGAGAGGTACAGGACAGACGACGCAATCCTATAATTACCACCAGACTATAAAATTCCCCTCAGACGTTAGTACCGTAGATTAATTAGCACTCGGTTCCGGAGACTCACCGTGGTAGTAAGTGTCTGATTCTGTAATGTCGTCGTCGTACATTCTAGGTTATCACTGCTGAGTCAGTTGACAATACAACGGTTCTTGATTCTTATGCGAGTCGTTATGCATTGTAATGGTAGGTGTGTGTGTGTAGTTGTAGTTGCCAGTTGTGTTGATACTGTACTATGATTGTACGCTAAACACAAGGCACAGTATGTGCAAGGTATAACAACAACTACAATCCTTATATATAATACGTGAAGGCGATTTTTAGAAAACACTACTCCTCCGTTAATAATGGACGGATTTTTACAAACGACGTGTCAAAATAAAGTATTATTTGTGTAGACGCCCCCTTTCACCAATTCATGTAGTAAAAATCCTCGGGCTTTGCGCCACAGGCCATCAAAGTTGGAGTTTCTCCCATAAGATTAACATGGGGGAATCTAAATATTTGATTGAAAACTTTGTCCCCACTAATTTGAGAGAACGGTTGGGCGTAGAAACTTGGTAGAGGTGTCCAAAGAAAGGTCTTGGTTTGTAGATGAGTTATCAAAAGAAAAACTAAGCAAAATCCCTTAGGACTCTGTCCCAGAAGCCTTTTAAAAGATCCCTCCACAGAGTTGTTTACATTTTGGCCATGAGAATAATACTTTTTAATGAAACAGCTGTTCATTTTTAAATTGTATTTCAAACAACACATATTTATTGGGAGTTGAATTCTACCAAATAAGTATTTGCAATGTTATTTTCTGATTTTAAAATTGATTTTCTTCTCTATCATGCCATGTTTTGCAATATAACGTTCCATTACGAAATCAGTGGAAAATCCTTTTATCACAGTAATTCTTAAATTATTTCTTATTGAACTATCTTATATCTATTGTACGGGTTGGTGTGTGCATTTTTCGCCACTTTTGCCTACATTTTATCATATTATTCTACAAAATATCAAATATTTATGTAGAAATGTCTGCTCTTATTGTGTCTAATAGAGGGAGCGAGCTGGCGTAGTGGTTAGAGCGCGGGACTTCAGTCCCTGAGGTCCCGGGTTCGATCCCCGCCAAGTCACCAATGGATTTATCTAAGTGATAATGCCGCAACCCATAGGTCTAGCCTGAAGTAATGTGAAAAACAATCCCAGGCTCGCGCCTAGCGTCCTAGGACAAAAAAAAAAAAAAAAAATTGTGTCTAATAGAATCCAAACTTAGAAACGTTGCCTAAAATGGTACCTATCTTGACAAATTATTTGCACCTGCCTATATTACGGACTTTGGCGCACTGAATTTGTAACATTATTGAAAATAACACAACATTTTGGCTGTAAAATATGGTACAAAGAGAAAATACAATTTAAGCAGCTACTGTCATGACAGAAATGTCATATTCCTTTTAAACTAGATCACATAATCCTTTGACTGGGACGGGTGGCGTCGTCCTGTAATCCAACTACTAGGAGGTCACGAATTGTGGATATTTATAGGAATGCACTGTGGATGCGATACTCCCTGGTGTGGATTAACGTCCGCACGAGTGAGTACTACGACTACCCGCAGTGCTATCCTGATAATTATACCAATATTCATAAATACCAATGCAAAAAAAATTGGTTCCAATTCAACTATAAACTGTAGGTCCCTTGGTTGCCATTCGCTGTATGGGCTATTAATTAACAGCTGTATCCAAGGAATGTCGGCCTTAGTCACTAACAAGACTTCAAGATCGTGCCACTCATCCTACACTCATCTCCATTCTACTTTCTTCATACATTCTTCCATTCACTTGGCTTACCTACTATGAATGGTCGCCATAAAAAAACGTATTAAAGGATTAAAGTATTTTTCATATACGTTGATTAACAATATGTAAACTTCAATATATACGTAACAGCCATTTTACAGTATTTTTGCTTTTTGGAAATGTTCCATTGCTGCTATGTCATTTGCATTATTTATTGCCAATGAAGCCGCCAAGATCATAATATGAACTAGGAGGTCCCTAACAGTTCAAGAATAAAAGCCAACTTTACTTCATGTATTCCACTACACCTAACATTCCGTAGAGAGATTATATTGACAACTTTATGTTATTGATAAGGCCGAGACAACTAACTGACATCCCCCATGTCAAGGAATTCCAGCTTTATCAGTAACCCCATAGTCAATTTCTCAAAACTATGCTAGAGGGTTCATTCATTGGCACAGAAGTACGATATGAGCTGACGCGACGTGATGAAGGAAAATCAAACTTACACTGTAACGGATATAACTCCCTTTGAAGTTAGAACGTGTCTTCTCAACAAACATATATTTTTTCTCAAACACTGATGAAGTCGCCGAAGTGTTTAACTATAAGATCCACCAATACGATTTAAATACTATTAAAAGGTTCTACCAAAGGAAGAGATACCATATAACATACTAATAATAACTCCGATGACGTACAGGATAGGAAATATTTTAATCATTGAATGAACAACCAAATTTGGCAACTAACGCAATATTGTTATTTTTTTACACTTATTACTCTTTGAACAATGTTAAATGTTTAAAATATGTATATTTCACCCAATTCATCGCAGTTAGATGAATTAACGTAAGCCTTGAAAGTAACCGTCGATTTCGACGGGTTTCCCCTAGTATTGCTATAATATTGGTGTTAACAACACAGATGGTTCTGTAACACTCCTGTACAGTATTATTGTAATTGATGAATCGTAATATAAAACGAGTGTTAGTCTATTTTAATATATAAAATTACTTTGTATCAATATACTTTCGTGGCTTTTGTATTTTAAGTTTTTCTCGTTCTATTACTTATTTGTTACTTTAAATTATAAAATAGTGATTCTTGTATAAAACATACTTTTTACCTAGTATTAATTTGATTTCTATTTTCTAGGTATGATTGCTGATGGATTAACCAGGTCGTAGACGTAAGTCATCAACATTAAGTATATTATATTTGGTGATACTAAAATCTTAATTATCAAAAACAAAATGTGAAAATGTAAAAAATCCAACGCCAATATTTTGCAGACCCGTTTCACTTAGGCCCCGGCCACACGAGGCGGTTTAACCGCGCGAAGTTAAGCCGCGCGAAGTTAAGGGGTTCGACAACACATTGAATCAAATGAGAGTGGCCACACGAGGCGAAGTTTAGCCGCATGTGCGGTTGAGCCGCGACATGTCGTCCCTCGACCGCGCGAAGTTATGCCGCGTTGGAGGGGATGACACACGTAGTCTTATGAGAGTGGCCACACGATACGGTTCGACCGCGCGGCAGCCGCGCTTATTGGAGATATTCTCCGGACATTTCCAGTGTTTTTTTTAGTTTGTTTTGTGTGTTTGTTATCGGTTTTGTGGTGTCCAAACAATGTTTAATGTTGTTGTCAGACGTTCCTAAGAACTAATTGAACTTCTCATTAGTGTATCTTCCTTAGTTGTATGTGGTCGGAGCAATTCAAGTAACTCGTCAAACGGTGGTACAGACATACGATAATAACAAAAAAACTCCGAAATATGGTTTCGCATGTGCTCGTAAAAGGTTTAGAACACATATGGTTTTTCCGTTATGAAAGAATTAATCTAATTATTTCTTCTTTACGCTTCTAATGCATAAACTAACATAAGTGTTTCGTACATGACTAAAAAGATTGAACTGAACTATGTTTTAATAGAGTACTGATACTGGGAAATACTCTATTAAAACATAGTTCAGTTCACTCTTTTTAGTCATGGGCGAAACACTTATGTTAGTTTGTGCATTAAAAGCGTGTGGCGATCTGGAACGTTAACATAAATCATTGGGTCCATCCCTTCATAACGGAAAAACAATTTTTTTGTGTTCCAAAAACCTTTTACGAGCACATGCGAAACCATAGTTCGGAGTTCATATGTATCAAACATTGTTTGAACACCACACAACCGGTAAAAAATATACAAAACAAACTCAAAAACCACTGGAAATGTCCGAGGAATATCTCCAATAAGCGCGGCTGCCGCGCGGTCGAACCGTATCGTGTGGCCACTCTCATAAGACTACGTGTGTCATCCCCTCCAACGCGGCTTAACTTCGCGCGGTCGGGGGACGACATGTTGCGGCTCAACCGCACATGCGGCTAAACTTCGCCTCGTGTGGCCACTCTCATTTGATTCAATGTGTTGTCGAAGCCCTTAACTTCGCGCGGCTTAACTTCGCGCGGTTAAACCGCCTCGTGTGGCCGGGGCCTTATGCTTTCCATACATAATATTTAAAACCTTATTGTAATAGTCATGATGTATATTGTACAATCTCCTTGTCTATAAACAAGATGTGATAGTTTAAAGACATCGATATTGATGTTGATATAAAGGTTTTGTGCGCGCCACGGTAATATACAGTTGCAATAGGTGTTATCTGACATTGCTAAGCCCAATTCTCACCACAAGCGGCCCCCAATGTTATTGTAATCCCGTAAGTTCTGATTCCTTTCGAAATTTACATAATTTTTTGTTCATCTTTATGTTTGCTTTTTTGATATCGTCCATAGGTAACTTGGGCCACCTCCCGTGGTAATTTTACGTCATACGAATTGTTAACTATAATTATTTAATATTTAACTCTCTGTACAGAAGTATTTCACACGGGTTTATTCCTTAATGCAACGGATACAAATTAAGTCCGTTTAGAAACGGTAAATACATGTGTATTGTGTAGGCCTATATGTGACATATATTTTGTTGCGTGTTATTATATACAGACCAACTTTACAAGTGCATTGTTAAAACTCTTTGTTTGTTCAAAATGTGTAGCTGGGTATCATATTTTGTGGTCTTGCGATTTACTTAAATGTAAAGGTTTTGTTTGGCGTGTTTGCGTAGTTTTCCTTAAATACCTATTTAATAATGAATTATACAGGTACACTTAAATGTCAACAGTCTAAGTGGTTTTCCACATTAAGTCATTTACGTTGTTTAAATCGATACTTTGTTTATTTAACAGCATTACATTAGTGTTAGAGACAAACACAGGAAGTGTTAAGCCTAACTAAACAATCACCAACTACTTTACCCTGCTGTTTCTGCTCGCTAAGGCAACCGGTATAATAGCTAGTTAGTCGTATGGCCGTATATTCTGATTTATACAATCTGTCTGTTAAACACCACTATTAATTAACTGTCAAATTAGCTGTAAAATAAATTGTACCCAATGCATGACCTGCAGCATTTGTTTTATGTTATTCGTTAGTAATTGATCTATAATGACTATTAGACCACACGACCTTTGGAAGTTATGTCGTTTGTAATTACCGCACACACGCGTTGTCCCATCGACGGGAGTTCGTCTGATTTTGAGAGCCACAGCCGTAAATTAAAAATCAGTAAACGGTTACGATATTTCAATACCAACACCGGGAATACGATTGACTATTAAAACTATGTGAATAATTAACAGTTGATTGCTATACTAATCGCGAAAACGGCTGATGATTGAGAAGTTAAAGGAAGACCTAAGTTAATTAATGCTCATAAACGAAATTATTTATATTTTAATTTTGTTGAAAGGGTGGCATTGAAACTCCGGAATGTCTCAAATTCTCATTGACAGCCTTGAGTAGGCAGTACCACTGCTGGAAAGGGGTTTTAAAGAAAATTATTATTAATGAAATATTTTGCAATTTAAGTACACATGTAGCCTATACATTTTAATATCTTTGGCGGAACCAGTACAGAGAGTGTTCTAGCTAGCCTGAGACAGGACCAGAGAGCACAGAATAGAAATACAATTTTCACAGAATTTTCTATTCTGTGCTCTCTGGACAGGACTACGTGGTGATGCTTGACGTACCATGCATTGCTATAAGCAGTATAGACCCATAGACCATTGACACAGACTGGGTACCTCGACTGAACCCTAGTTTTGTCTCGGAGGGTCGTCAGCCCCATCATATAGCTAGAATGTGATTACACGTGATATAACTGCGTGTGTTTAACGCAGCTGTGGTAGTGCAGTGTGTAGTGTGTGACACTGCTAGACTAGTGTCATTACAGGGCGGGGTCAAGGTCGTTCAGCCACGTGTATACTGTCACTGCACTTCCCACTCACTCTCACACCCTCGCACACGCCCCACAGTGGTGTGTGGTATAGTCCCACCATCAGAACCCCTCCCTAGGCTCACTGACGACGCATTACTGTATCAACTGTAAAACTGTATGGTACAAAAACTACTCATTCATTCTTGGTGGTGAGAAAACACAAAACCTCCAGTTTATTCTACAATTTCGCAAAAGAATTCCTAAATCCATTTCTTAGAGTTAATACAGGGTGACACAAAGGAACCGGACGTTTTTTAAACAGCTGTTCCATTGTTGTTGCACGTGGTAGTAAGATTGAAGTTATGTCATTACCTTCATATCAGTGAGGCTTGCCATTTTTGTTGAAATGGCTCAGTGGAACCTAGACCATCGCGTTTTCGCATACAATACTCTAATCCGAAATGGTGAATCCGTCGTCAAATCCAGCGGGAATTCAGTCGACATTTTAATATTGAACGCCATGGAACGGTTCCAAGCCGAAATACACCTTTAAGATGGGTTTCAGGGTTCCGAACAACTGGGAATATAACAAGAAAGCAACCACCAGGCCTTGTTAGAGCTTCGAGAACACCCGAAAACATCGCCAGAGAGAGAGCAGTTTTGAATGAATGTTTCTTAACAAGGTGATTTCTCGATTTGGTGACATGCCGTGGCCGCCAAGATCATCTGGCTTGTCCACTAGTGATTATATCCTTTGGGGGTTTCTTAAGGAGCGTGTTCATGCTCCCAAACCACGCACTCTAGAGGATTTGAAGTTTGCAATCACAGAAGATATCAATGGCATTCAACCTCCTGGCCCGAGTTTCAGAGGATTTTCAGACCAGAATACACTTTTGTAGATAAGTACATGGCCGCCGTATGCATGACGTCATTTTCAAAAAATGACGGTTTTGTAACAAATTGCAAATGTTTACCTCACTATGTACAGTATTAAAACCAGTTTATTCCTTTTAACTACTGTGTACTACTTATTTAAAAAACGTCCGGTTCCTTTGTGTCACCCTGTATTATCCTAGTGTTTACAAAACTTGTTATAAGGTGTCCTAGTTTTAGTTGTTCGATGTTTGAAGACCTCTAGCTGGATTCGCACTGGCTTGGCGTGAGTAACAAGTTGATAAATATTTCGCATTTCCACACGAAACACCGCGTCCTTGCATCAGTCAGTTGCGTCTGAGTAGTGAGTGAGTCACGCCGGACGCTGACTAACGTTGGACAACTAACGAGACGTGGACACGTAACGCAGATATGGCAGTCAGTATGCAATATGCGTGCACTACGTTTTACATGGGGAAACAGCCGAGATCGATGTTCTGTTCATTCATAATTCGATTCCATTCTAAAGCAACGATGTCCGTATACATAGGTAATAGAATTCATAGAACTGTACAAAAGTATGGTCCGGTGAATAAAACATATAATTCTCACACTCGAAGCTTGAGAAACTCCTCGCTTGTTGATGAGATTTTGGTATCGGGAGGTGTGGCCACGCAATCTCCTCCGGTTACTTAACTCGTCTGTGTCTGCTGAGTCATGGAGATGCGGTTGTGATGTGGAGATGGAGATGGAGAAGAGCGGCCAGCGGAGAGCGGAGTCGCGGACAAAGAGGCAGAGGCAGAAACCGGTTCTGTCGCAACCCGCAACCGCTGTCCATCTAGGCCGCGCCGCGCCGTAGTCCGTAGTCCAGTACGTCCGTAGCGTAGCGGTGAGCGGGGTATCGGGTAGAGGGTAATGTCTTCAGGAGGAAAACTAAAACCAAACAATAGGTTCAATTAGGCAACACGCTCGTGTAGTTGTGCTAATTTATGGACAAAACTCATTGCTATGGTGGATAGGTTGAAAGTAAAGAAAGACTAAACAGAGAGTGCATTTGGCATGTTCAAACTGTTTGTGGCGAGGTTGCTTGGTTTGAAATTACAAATGTAGCCTTTGTGATCGTTAAACATTACAGTGTGGTCGGACCTTGTGCTTCAGTTCGGTATCGGTCAGACGAGTCCATGCTAAGTTTCATCTACCACATTGTTATGTGAAATAATAACGTAAAGTAGCGTTGCTAGTCAAACACTGAATATTCATTGTAGCAAGTCAGGGAACAATGCATATTTATTTGCGGATATTTACTTGAATTACATGACAGAACAATAAATCCTTTTGTTTTACACACAACAAATTACAGTAATTTGTTGTTGTTAATTAATTACATGTGTTTCCTCGTGGAGAAGGAACAACGTAATATTATCCTGCTAGCCTCCATGATACACTACTTACAACACTAGTCGTGGAAAGCTGTTGTCTTTTGTATGGACATCGCCAAAACCCTTTCTGGAACCGAAAACAAAGTACATATACAAACTTACAGTACAATTTAATTTGCCGATACAAATGCGTGCCCATTTACAGTACAATCTAATACAGTTCAGCACAAACCCAACGCTAAGGGTGACAGGGTCCACAGCGCGTGTGAAGGTGCGTGACACTTCCTGTGACGTCACGGGGGAAAGCTTCCTTTGGCCGAGTTACGTCACGCTCCGCTTCAGCATAATTGGATTCCCCGTTGTTTCTCCTGTTTCCCAACCTAATTCTCATCAACTTCATCACCTTTCCCCTCCGTTCGATTGTCTGTAGCTGTAGACCTATTAGATCGTCATCACTGCGCTAATATGTCGTAAATTACGTAAACGTCGTTACGCTTGTTTTGTTGGTAATGGGGGTTTTACCTCATAACAGAACTAAATCGTCTAAATCAAATCGTTTTTTAGTTGACCCCTTTATTCTGTTGGAAATGTTAGGAGCACTAGGCCAAAACAAAGCGTTAAGTTCTGTTCTGTTATTTACTCAGAATCGGGGCTATCAGATATTTTATCTCACCACATGACTGTGTTTTTTTTCCAAGTCAAGTGCAATTGCTAGACGGATTCAAAATCGTTTGATGGCGATTTTCTCGTATGCAAAAAGTTCTCAAATGCTTGTTCACATTACATAAGTTTAAACACTTAAAAAGTGCATCTTTATTCTCCAAGCCGCCACCCAACTGGCTGCGTCTCCAGGGTTGGGTATTTGTGAAGGTTCTCCAGCACAAGTAACTCGCACTACTCCCCGGGATGCTGACTGCTGAGCACTGGGGGATGTCGGCAAGTAGGGGTTCTCTGCTCTTCTCGCACTCAATACACAACCGTACACCTGGACATGTGTGGTGGGAAATGTCGTGGTACAAGCGTAATAATGTGTTGATTGGCTTTTAGTATTTTCCAAACGATTCCCTGCATCGCTTTATTTTTGCTTCAGCTATAAAACAGGTATATCATCAAAATGTCAATCTAATGTACGTAATATGAGAATGTTTTTCCCCGAGTTGATGGTCCTCGACACGTGATATTACATTGTAGGGTTCTCTTGGCATATTCTTTCTCAAAGGTGTTCAGTACCTACTAATATTTAACACCATATACGTCCTACCCTTAAAGTTACTCTCTATTCTTGAGAGTTCTTATTATTTCAATACCTACAGTAAACTATTTTAGATTATTTAAGCAAGACTTTCTTACTGTTATTAGTTAACCATAAAATATTATTCATTATACATTCAACATTGATAATTTTGTAAATATGTTATTCATAGTTATTTTACTTTACCTTCTATGAACTTTCTATAACTTTTCTTCAGCAAATATATGTGTAAGAATTAAAAACAAAACTCGTGTGATAAAAAATACAAAGATTTTTTACAAATAAATCTCGAAAGGTAGAATATTTGTTAGTAATCGTATTTCACCTTTTAAAGGAATAGTGAGGACAAATCCGTGTTTTTCAAACGCGGGCTTAACCCTGTCCCGAGCTCAGGATATAATCCTTGTGACACATGCAGTGGACAGCAGCGGCACTGTAGTACAGTATACAGTAGGAGCAGTTTATACTCGGAATTTATCTCTACAGTATACAGTATGCAAGCGGATCATTTCATTGCACTGCCAGTTCTTTATACGTATATTTATGAAATACTGTCCTTCATAACACTAGGTGTATCCAAAGTCAATGGTACATTTGGTTCACGTAAATGAGATGTCTCCTGGCCGAATCCTAATTCAATGGTACCAGTGAAACTGTAATACTTCGTAAATGAAATTAAATTACGTAATTATATTGAAATTAAATGTAATTAATACATAAAACGTATTATTAAATTAATGAAATTAATAATACTTTCGTAAATGTAAATCTCTAATGAAATCCGATCTGTTATACAAGGATCAAGAATGACATTATATCAATATATTTAATAAGAGTATATCTTAGCCAAAAACTCTTAATTTTCAGCATTAGTAGGTAAAAAGTAATATTAAAAAAGTAATGTCAGTGCTAAAACATAGTGTCTATAATTGCTGACATAGTAAAAGTTTGGACATAGCGGAACTGCTGAGTTTTTACAGGTCTACCATTGTTGTTGTTGTTGCACGAAGTCAACAGTACTGATTTTGTATATCCAAGGCCTATTCTAAGTACAGCGAAGCAAATTTCAGTCTAAGCGTTTGAACATACAATCGACTATGACTATACTATTGGTCCTAAATTAGATTTTCTGACCGAGTGCAACAGTGACCTATGTTGTTTTATTTATAGTCTGTGGTTATATGCTCTTTGATTTTTCTTATCGTACAAAGATTTGTAAGATCAAATGCTTGTACTACTATGTATTATATAGTACGTATGTCGTAATGATTTTACTTTTTGATCCAACTAAAGGCTTGACATAATTCAACATCGATATTGTTTGTTTTTCCTACTGGTACTGGTTGTCTGTTAAAGCTGAGATTTTGACCTAATGAACTACCCGCAATAAATTACCATCAATTGTCTCATTAGTGATTTCACCACAGTATTGTAGTCTAGAACTGTTCTACCCTACTGCAGTATGTGCGTGGACTGAATGATCGACAGCGGAACAGCAGAACGGTTCTGCTAGTTATGACCGGTAACGGTCCACTACGGAGTACGGAGCTCAGTAAATAGCTGTTTTACCGTCGTATTTCACAACCCATTGCAACGGTCCTGGTCCGCTGTTATTGCAGCGGGGGTCGGGTAGATTGGTCATCGAACTGGAGTTGGTCATTGTTGTGAATTGTTGCAGCTACAGGGGGTTGTCTGACAAACGGAGACTAGGCGAGATTTGATGAGTGACGTCATATCATTACTTTGGATACTGAAGTAAACGTCCCATCTATGTGGACTGGTTGTCAATCTTTTCTTAAAAAGAAGTACTGTAGTTAAATGAGCTACTCACAGATTGGTCTCCTGTATAAATGCTCTTTTCTGCATAACATTTTTGTTACAGGGACAGTTGGCTTGTCATAAAAGATACTACAGTTTACAAAAAAGAATATATACTTAAAAATAAGTTTTCATGCCGGTTTGAAAAAATAGACAGCAAGCTTTATGAGTGCTCCCTGTCAGTGGCTCGTTAATTTTAAATCGAAAACTGGCAACAACTTTAAAATTAGGTTTACATGCTCACTAATTTAATCCACACCTAAAACTGCTAGGTAATATCTATCAGATCTTTCAACGTAAAATTAAACTAAGGAAATTTTTACGTAAACGTACACTTGTGTTTTGATTCATAGTTTACGATTAGGTGGGGGGGGGGGTGTGTTTAGTATATAGTGTATCTTGAGGGATTTTATGAAATTTCTAGTTCGTCCCTTTAAGACGGAAGATTTTCTGTAGGGTATGGGATAAAAATGTCATGGTATTGTTGAAGAAACCCTATTTGATCAACAACGATACCAGTATAGCAAGTACAGTAGTTTGATGGGGAGGGGAGAGCGACAGTTGGCAATCTCACATTTCCAATAACTAGTGACATTCTCCTCCCACCTTCCTCGCGTCTGACATTAGCGCCATTCCCTCCCTGGCATCCACTGTAATTTTTCGATAAAAACTCGTTTTATACCTTCATTACACTTAAAGACAGATTTGAGGATGTATTGCTAATTACATTTGCAGCAAAGTGTTGCCAAGACGTTTATTCGCGATTGCAATATATATGATTTGCACATGTGAAGCTGGATAAATGTATAGCATCCTGGTTATTGTTGAAACAATACTGAAAATCTAAACAGTTGTTGCAGTGAGACGCTCCTTTACGTGACCCAGTTCAGTTCCACGCCGTTGACAATGTTTGCTGAGATTCATCTGGGGACATCGAAACTGCCACGACGTTTTACGATCATGCTCCATACTGAAACTGCCACGGTAATTAGTGAGGATTATAAGGGTGTTTTTGAGAGGGCTAGAAACACTGAAACTGCCACGGCGGATTCCTCAGATAGACAGGGAGAAACGGGAGACTTAAAATTCCCATTTCTGTCTTAACCTTTTAATTTCTTTCACAATAATACGTTGATTGGAAAAATAAGTGATTGATTTGCCCTTTCGTATTTATATTTTATGAGTTATTTTTATGTTAATTTAAGTTTTTAGTGTTGCGACTGTTAGAGTATTTCCTTTATAAGTATTTATTCCGTCTCTTCTTGAGAATATATTTACTTTAATGAATAATTATTTACCACTAAGAAACAAGTTTTATGTTCATTTACCACTTAAATAACACTGCATTTTATATGATCTGTTCGACGCTTTTAATTACACTAGAGTTGATCAAATACTAATATAATACTGTAAAACTGTAATATTCAAAAATAGTTTTATTCGCCCAAGACGCTAGGTTGCAGAACTACAAATACTGTACCAACCTCCATGCCCTGCAGAGGGGTGGTCACGCGGAATCTCAGTGGAATGCCCTCCTATTAGCTTGACTCATGTAATATTTTTCAAGTTCGGTATTTCTCAACAGTTGTGTGCCATCCTTCAGAGAGTTAGTAGTAAGGGTGTTGGCGTGTTAGTTATACTTAGTTGATAGTCTTTCGATGGAGGATAAGATATTTGAAACGAAGAAAAGGGGTGCGGCGTTGTTAGTAGACGGCTACCGTTTGTTATACAAAGTGTGGTGTTAGTAAGTGGTTTTGCTAGAGAAAAAATCTGTGAGGATATCAAGCAAAATGCTTCACAGATTAAATATAACAACGAGTAACGGTAACTGAAACGATTTTAACGCGTATATAAAAAGGTACAGTTTTTATCATGCTGCAACTCATAAAATTGTCAACAAGGGATTTTGATGTATATTTTTACTTGGGGTCTCTCAGGGTGAAAAATATAAATGGCAACAATTCTTCAGTCACTGTAGTGGGTTGAGTTTAGATAGAGACCTCTAGCTTTTGTCGATATATTTTTTCTTCGATATATATTTCTTCGTCTAATGGCCTATTATTATGAGGTGTCACTCGATGGGGTCACCAAAATAACCCATTTTGGGTTTAAGAACAAAATTTGAATACAACAAAAAGTTCACTTGCGTGCCATAGAGACGTGTACAAAATTTTGTTTTCTTGGCGTAACCCATTAAAAAGTTAACTGGTGATGTCCATACTTTTGCCCAGCCCTGTATATGTGAATAAACAAAATTTATAATTGAGGTATATTACTAAATAAATATATTCAAAAACATACATCGAGTCTCATTTCATTCTAATTAAACATGAGAAAATGGGAAGCAAATTCGTGATGATTTCCCACCAGGCGTAACATCCGTGACAAGTTTCTGTGATCATAGAAACGACCGAGATTATTACTTGCGATCACGGAAACGCCTAAAAATGGAGAATCGTCGTAAGAAACTTTAACGAACATCCGTGATCGTATGCTACGATCGTGGCAAAATCCGTGATAATTTCTCGCGATAAAACGCAGATAACTGTGATGGTAAACTACGACCGCAATGATGATGACCGGTGATGATTTCACAATTGCGGCAACATTCGTATTAATCTCCAGCGATTATTTTAACACATGTAACTATTTTTCGCGATTGACGAAAAAATTAATGATAATCTTGCACTTGCGGCTAAGTGAGTGATGATTTATCGATATTTCGGCAATATCCGTGATAATTTCTACAGTAGCTCCTCGCAATGGCGTTTTTCGATTACGCAAAACGTGTAAGCTCTGTGTTTTCGGGTGGATTTTACGGCAAATATTGACCATTTTTATTTCCCGGTTTCTTACTAAATTCAATTACAACTCATGGACTTTTTCCTGATAGTTAAAATTCATGTGCTCTTGTAATAATAATAGAGATCGATGGCTATTCCCGGTTTCTAGGTTGGCAGAATTAGGTGACCCTGAATTATCACTACAAGTAGCCTAGGCTAATTAAGATTTATTTTTTATCAAACGTGTTAAAAATGTATACTTATCAATTATGAAGTTTTTATCTGGTATTATTAATGTAAACCTGCACATTATTCGTCTTATGTATACAAGTATAATTGTATCTGTATATTTCTTGGCCTAGTCTTGTATTTTATTTGTATTTCGTACTAAACAAAATCTGGCCAGACTCGAACTAAATTCTGTGTATTCTAGTCATCACAAAGGATCTCATACTTTGACGCCAATTCCTAAGACAATTGGAACGCAGTGCGCGCAGTATTTCCAACTCATTGCTGAAAAGCATGTTTTCATGCTATTCCCGGCTCATTTCTAAATACATTACTCCACCGCAGCCCGCAGCAAACCTGCACACTAAGTGAATTTCAATTTGTTTGATTGGATTCTTACTAAAATTGTCCATAAACAAGACATATACTTGTATTCCCCATTTAAATAACATTTGATTTAACAAATACCTAGGGTTTACTGCTACGGCGAGGTTAAAAAGTGTTTTTTTTGCAAAATATAAATAGTATAGGATGAAATCAATAAATTCGCCAACAATTGTGTTTTATTTATACTTCAGGACACGTATCCTGTTGTGCTATTATTTGCATTAGATTATGTTTCTTCTTGTGCAATTTTGACGATGCCTACCTACACCTTGGTATATTTATAAACTTAAAACTTCAAATCTAATGATAAAATATGTGTTAATCGAGTTATTTAACGCCAGTAATTCACCATAACGGGTTAAGAGCATTCATATAATACATTTAGTAAGAAATATTTTACATTCCATTGCAATCTTAATCCTTTAGAACATATTATTCAATTATTTCTGACTTCATCGGTGGTTTAATGACTTTTTCTATTGATACTTGATTTAAATAAGTACAATGTCAGTATGGCCTCTTTTAAGTAGCGACATGAAAAGCATTAAATTATGAGCAAAGTAAAGTGTTGTGTTTCAAAATTTTCACTGTGATGAGTGAGGGATATTCTCATTCCCGTTTCTCCCTGCACGTTGCCAAACCAGCCTCCCCTACCTGAGGAATCCGCCGTGGCAGTTTCAGTGTTTCTAGCATTCTCAAAAACACCCTTATAATCCTCACTAATTGACTTGGCAGTTTCGGTATGGATTATGATCATAAAACGTCGTGGCAGTTTCGGTACAGCCATTCATCTCACACTCCTCGGCTTCGTCACGACTCTCTTTAGTGGTTTAAATAGGCCCAGCTTGGGTAAAAGTAACAATATCACACACCACTGGGTCATTGATTTTCATTTAATAAAAGAAAATATAAAAATAGGTAATAATTGCTAACAGTGAAAATGATTTATTGACAGTTGACACGCACAGTTTCCTATTATTACGGACTACCCTAATTAGTTTTGTTTTAAGTCTATAATCATACTGTGTATTTTATTAGAAGGACTTCTAACTCATTCTCTACCTTACAACATGGACCAGTTTTAAAATTCACACTGCATTTGAACACAACCCTTCAGGAGACCCAAGTAAACGGTGAAGCCAAGCCATATTTACTGTATTATTAAGGTAATGTCTTATGCATTGTCAATCCATAGTTAATCCACTCAGCTAATTCTATGAATTTCTAAAGAGTGGGGCAGGTGAAATATAAGGGAACATAATTTCCCCAAGGCATGAAAACATATAATAATTAATATAAAATTTCTTTCAAATCTTCAATTCCTTCAAATGAAATATCAGGAGGAAACGTGCGTACATCGGCGTAGGGAACTGTTGTAGTCTGGTTCTGGTATGATATGGACGGCTGATGGCAGTTGCAGTGCACTGTGGGAAATCAGATCACAACACGGTACATTACCCTCAGCCTCATTACTGCCTCAGCCGCAGACACTGCTGATGCTTCAACAACAATCATCTGCTAGTGGCTGAGGTTGTAATTGTATACACTCAGAGAGCACAGAATAGAAATATATTTATATATATATATTTATTATATATTATTATATAATTATATATTTATATTCTGTGCTCGCTGTATACACTATTCAACTAATTTCGACATAATAAGATGTGGGATTGCCCCTGAACTGGTTATAGTAACTAATATAATGGTTTTAAATACCTTCAGTCACCAGTTCAAATAAGTCGGCTGTTGCGACCTAGGTTTCGGCATTATACATCGATGGTTTCGGCGCGACGTTGTACCATCATCAGGCGGGCCAGTTTTGAGTCTTTAGTCCAATGGACTTCGTTGGGTTAAAACAAATACCAGTTCACGACATACAGCACAAACCTAACCTAACCTAACCTAACTGTCATATTATAATATCGACGTGTCATTTGTCAAGTTTCATTCAAGTTTCATTAAACACTATCAATACGTAATAATATATTATTAATTGTAAGAAAGTAACATTATTAATAATAAAATAATAATAAATATACATAATAATAATTTATATAATAATAAATTGCTAATTTCGCTTCAAATTGTAGTATTTTCATTCTTTCTATAAAATCTTACCATAGATTTTAGAGTAGACCTACTACAAGTCTCTACGATTTTACCTAAGATTCTACACGTATATTGGGAGGGTGGTGTGGTTGATGACTATCCATTGCAAATCTTTACATAATTTCAAAATGATACCACATCTAAGTATACTACACCTTTTCTATAATACCCCCGCCGCAGCAAACCTGCTGACTAAGCTAATTTCCATTTGACTGAATTTATTTTCAATTAAATCTATTTAAATAACATTAGGTTTAACGAGTACCTAGGTTTGCTGCTACAAGGAAACTAATAAAGTGGGGTTTTTAGTAAGATATTAATAGCTTAGTATAAAATAAATAAAGTTTGATCAAAATATACCCATAAACAAGCAAACTAAAACATTTAATAATATTCTCCATAAGAATAATATGGTAATTTTAAATTTACAATTTTTTAATTTCCTCTTTTACCAATAACCGTAAAAAAACACTCTGATATACTAAATTATTTGCTTTTTTAAGCTCATTAAAAATATCTAAAGAGAAATTGAGAAATATTTTTTCTATGATGATAAATAAGAAAGCCCAATTCCCCCCCCCCCACCCCATAAAACTTCCCAATAGGGAAATTCGCTAAAAAGAAACATAAATTTAGTATATCAAATTAGTTGTAGATTTTTAAATAGCAAACTTTCCATAGACATTGAATGACGTACGAGACTTCCTTTGCAATGATTTTCAGTTAAATCAATTGCCGATGGTCATGTTTTCATTAGCTGTTTAAACTTAATTTGACAATCACTTAAGCAAAAGGTCGAATAAAAATTCAATTAGTCGATTAAACAATTTCGATAGATGAATCCAAAAAAAACAAACACTGTCCATACAACACAGTTTAAGTTAACTTGTCAAGCGTACTCCTTTAAATCTGGGAAGCTAAAATATTTGCTCACGCCTAACTAGTTACCACCTGGAAGAAATACTTGTATGGAAAGTGGTGACAATCCGGTTATTCAATTTTAGGTGACCGGAAAAGCGTAATTGCTAGAGACAAAACGTCGACGAGCCAAGAGTGAAATCATGAATTGGACGAGGAGAGAAACCGAGGTGACGCTTTCCCTGGGCCGCGGGAGAAAGTGGCGGGAGAAACAGACAGATGAGGGATCAGAGGTCGTGTTGATCGTCAACACCAAGGCCAGGACACGTCAAAGTTACTTTCTTTGATATGGAGGTTTTACTTATTCAAACACCGAATATCTACAGCACTGAACTCTATGGTGTATCGTGATGCGAAATGCCCGGACAGTTGTAAATGGCCTGGATAGATGTTCAAGATTTATCAATACACAAGCATTTCTAGGGTTTGTTCATTAGCCTAATGTGTTGTATACATTTACATTACAACTCGCTAACATTATGTGTTAGCATAACGTGTTACAAATCCATCCGCCTATAAATATAATAGTTGACATATTTTTTGAATTTCTAAACCTTGAAACATAATACCTTATTCATAATCCTTACAACATACAGTAAGGATCATCAGTGTCATTCCAAATGTGCCTCTCTGCTATAATGAGTGGCTGTTATGTCCCGGAACTTGGCCCGTGCTTTTGTTTGTATGTACTTCCGCCGGAGAGGGTTTACGATTAAATTACAAAACACTCTGGTTCTCGCAGTCCGAGCCATATCTTTGATATTCTATAAGACTGTTAAACACCATAGAATTACATTTGTAAAATTATTCGCACGCTCATTTTTTATTCTGCAGCCACAAATGGATTTTAAACATTAAATTAGGTAACGAACTAAAATTACGATATCACAATTGATTATTTTTTGACTGGTACTATAGTTAAACTCCTGTTATTTTATAGTTTTGTTATTGCAGTATAAATAAAAGTCTCCCATAAAAACAACATTTCTGTCTAAACACTTTTTTATTCTAATTTAGAATACTGTATAAATAGTATACATATGGTAATATATTTCGGCCCACTATCAACCACAGTGAAATGTCGTGCACGTTTTGCTATGTTTAATGAAAAAGTTATAATAAATGTCTGATTATATATATAAGTTATATATATATATATATATATATATATATATATATATATATTAACGTATGTATATATTAACGTATATAATTATATTAAGTACACAGTAATCAGGAGATGGGCTCACATATAGTTACAACCTTATGTTTGGTACCCATGTCTCAGCGGCGCGGCGTAGGTGTCAGCTACGTTCAAATCTTGTCATCTGAGAGACACAGGATACAATTTCGTCGTAAATTTGTAACTGAAGAGTTGTAATTTGAATCCTCTTATCACATTTCGGAATCTTGATATAAATTGTCGTCTTTACGTGCGATTCTACTGGCCCCAGGCCACGTCAACAGTCTTGGCTTCATTCCATTACCACTGCAATGGCATCAGTTTGTGTTATGCTATGAGCATTTAACTTTATGTGTGGGATGGAAACTTAAACCTAACATATTGCTGAAACATGCGACGGTCTACACCGGTAACTAGTCTGACGTGGATCTGTGTTTGGTTGACCTCGCCCAACTTGAAACTCACGTAAGCCTGAAGAAGGCTAACTATCATCAAATAATGAATTATTTTGGAAAACTTAGCTTTTGACTTGTATGGGACAGCAGGCCAAATTAACATTCGTGATTGGTTTCCTACATGGGACTACGTGTACTGTAGATGTTGCTTTTTGATTCTTTGAGGAATGTTTGTTTTATGTATAGTTCGACTTTGATTTTCCAATACACTACTTAATATATTTTTAGTTGGAAATATCAAATTTAGCTTTAAAAAGCTGTGCAAAACCTTGATCGTAAGAAAACTATAAACTTATGCTTGACGCCGGACCTTAAATACAGTCGGGTGATAGAACGCTTATTAATTATGCAATGGTGTCAGATTAAGGTTGGGGAGGGAGTGAGAGAGAAAGGTGATAGTAACAACACAAAGGTGGTACTTGCTTTGAGCCCCCCTCCCCCCTCACCACACACTCCTAGTGTGTGGAGACTGGAGAGGTATCAGAGAGCTCTAAACAGCAGCCTCTCTTGATACCGCCTCACATTGTGTAGACTACAGAACACCCGCCACCTCCGCAGCGTCACCTGGTCTGGCAGGGGCTGTCAACTATTACGTCATCGCCTACTTGGTGCTTACTAATAAACGTGTCCTGCTTCGCATGACTTAAATATAATATGTCAGTCACGGAGATAGGTCTTGTGTTGAGATTCATTCTGGGCCCTCTTCAGTACACAGTAAAGATAAATAACAGCTTAAACTCTCATCACAAAAGGTTTTCAACAGCAATAATGGCGTCAGCGGTTACAGTTATTCACGTTTCCATCATATTTGAGTATCCAGTAAAGGTTTACAATACATCCTTAGGGTATTGCTGATGCAATGACATCTTTTGTAGCAACTCGCCATATTTGAGAGAGAACCCTTGGGTTGGATAGAAAATAACTAGTTTCCCGTTACGTTTAGCTATGTGGTCTAGAATAGATCAAACTACGTTTTTCGGTTGCTTGAATAAGAATCACGCCAAGAATGAGCGACAATATACAGAAGAATACTTTAGACCGACTACCAGATTTCGCCATGGAGACTATGGTATAAGCAAAATTTGACCTTGGTTCTGGTCTAGTTTGTAAGAGGTCATTATATTATTCACCGTTTGATTGTTGATTTAACAAATTTCACAAATTTGAATCAAATAAAGCTATTTATTAAAAAGTATTGCTTGTCCTATGGCACTATATCCATAACCACCTATCATAAAAATAAAACCTTAAGTCTACTTGTACTATTTAAAGTCAAGGATAACAGGCACTGTACGGCCATTCAACTTGCATACCGCAAGGTCTGTCGTCCTATTGTCCAAGCTCCCCTTATAATGTGTGTCTCGTGTGTAGTTACGTCACCACTTTTAAAGTTGATTAAACCCCCCTACCCCCACCTAAATAAATATCTTCTAAATGTACCGGACAAAAATGTCTTAAAGTTGTCTCCGCAGTTGATCCATAGGGATTATAAATGTACAAGGAAGTATGATTAATGCGCTACTGTTTTGTTACTTCTTATTGGGAGGTTTGCTTAACAACTTAGTTTCTCTTGATGAAAAGTGTTGCAGCAATTTCAATTCAATTAAAAACTAGTCGTTATTCTATATTCAATACAACTAACAAAGTAAAAGCATGATATTTATCCCTGTTTAAACCCATAGCGTTGAGCACGTTAACGTAAGCGTCGCGCTGCGGTGGCGATGGAAGCTGAGTTTTTCTCCACAATCCCAATATCGTCCCCAATTAATTGTCGGGGCGCCAAGAATGCCAGCCACGACATTCTGGGGGTAATGAGGGCTAAACTGCGGCGCCGCCACCACCTCTGCACCTCTGCCATCGCTGGAATACTTTAACACACTGTACTGTGAAATAACATCAGCATCAGCACAGTGTCTGCTGACTGTTGATATACCCGCTGCTCATGTTTATAGTTTATGTAGTTTTGAAATTGAAGTGATTTACTACTTTTATTCGACGGCGCAAATGTTAATTTTGTTTTCCACATACATACAATTTTAACACACATTTTTGTGTTGTTTTTGACGGACAAACATGCGGTTGAAATAACATACAATTTTTGGAAAGGAAAAATATGTTCCAGTTTTCTTTGGTTATGAAGTAGTCAACGTTTTACCTTTATCCAGAACTTACTCAGAATAAATGTACAGTAAATATACATTGCTTAAGAATTTTACAAACCATCCATGTTTACAAATCGAAGAAAATCATATATTGATTGTTATATTCTTCGTTAAATTGAAATAATCTGTACTTCGTTACGACCAAACACAGTTAGGTACAACAAAACAATATTTTAAACAATAAAACCTTCAATATAATAAAATTGCAATAGGAAAATAAGTAATATACAGTATAGATTGGTCTTGCCACGTGGACAGCATAGCATTAGTTTGAGTAAACATTGCTCCATCTATTTGAGTTTTTGTGTTGAGTTGCTTATTTGCGTGTATGCACTCATACCATGGAGATCCGGCGTGTTTGGCGAATAATGATTTGATAAATTGTCATTTCTTTAATTCCTTTTAGGTTAAAATACGCCCATTAACGTCCCTATATTGTTTGTTAAATAGTAGTCACTCCCTGGTGACATAATAGACAGGGTGTCCTACACCTACGCCAATATCTGTAATTACACCTTCAATTGGATAGTAACCGTGGACAGATGCTGTCTAACTACAGTAGTAAGTAATCATTGATGACATGTCTGAACTCAACTTGGAAATTGATATACTCGTCTGTTGTCAACTGCGGGACGACGTTATCCATCTATTGTATGTTTTAGTCCCAGGGTTAGTTTATGTAACTAGTAAATGTACACATCCTTTGCAATGGGTAATTAACATAGTATCAGACATATAATAGTATTACCATTGATGATAGCATTGTAATAGTTTCGATATTCAATAACACCATCTGAGAAAACGTATTTGAATACGCGACGTATTTGAGTAATCTCTTTATTGCTTTTTGACAATTGTACATTGTATAGCAAACGTCAGTCAATACAAAAAATGCAACAAATAAGATAAAATATAACATGTAGCTGTGTAAACTAAGGTCGGATATTGGGTAGGTGTTTATTTATAAAATCTGTATATATATACTTTGTAAAAACAGTAAATGAATAAACTATTAATTAATAACAATAAATAAACTCCTATTAAAAGAAATAACAGTAATTATTTTAATAAACATTGACTAAAATCTAACTAAACCCCTGGGGAAGAGAATTTTGTAATCAATTCAACTCCAACGGTATTTAGTGAACTCATCCACCCCGTAGAACACAAGATTCGTCAACTCTCTCTTCAGTCTTGTTTTGAACAAATGAGAACTCTCCAGGCTTTTTAGTCTCTCAGGAAGAGCGTTAAGGAACCCGACACCTACTTGGGAAGGGAGTTTCGCAAACGCAGCTGTGCGGTGTTGGACAGTGCGATGAGTACGACCTCAGGTTTTCTATGGAATCTCTGTACCTACAAGAACAATCCATAAGTACCATACGTTGCATCTTGCTTCCCCTCTCTTACAGATATAATCATCCTCAGGCTATGGATCAGCTATTCACAATTTCAAGGTACGTGTTACCCCGGTCGATGTAGAGAGCGCTTTATTGTAACTACGTATTTGTTTCTTGTTATTTCCAACTATAAAACTACATCTATTAAAAACGAAAAAAATAATATTGTTGTTCCTTTTTTGTCGCCATGGAGTGGTGACTAATCACTATAATTAGCATTCCAAAGCCCCCATCTCAGAAACATAGGAACTTTTGATTGATATTGGAACGGGTATGGACCTGGGTACGTAGATTATCATTAAACTACAGCTGATTTTATCCAGTATTTTTTATTGTAACTACGTATTTGTTTCTTGTTATTTCCAACTATAAAACTACATCTATTGAAAACGAAAAAATAATATTGCTGTTCCTTTTTTGTCGCCATGGAGACTAATCACTATTATTAGCATTCCAAAGCCCCCATCTCAGAACAATAGGAACGGGTATGGACCTGGGTACAAGATAATCATTGTGCGTAGATTATCATTGTGTAAAACTACAGCTGATTTTGTCCAGTATTTTTTTACAAAATACGGATTGGCATCTCATTTTATAATAGAAAATATTCGTGTCCATTAATGAAGTAACACATTAATGGCAATGGTTACAGACAATACAGAATAAATTGTACAGTATGATGTTGTTGTAGCCAAACGGAATGTTTCCATTGATCGTGAACCAAAAGCAATACTAATGTCATCGCAGTGACTCACACGCAGATAACTCACTATCAATGGAAGCAATTTTGTTTATCATAATGAACTATTTCTGTTTCTACTGTTTGTGGGACTTTGGCTTCGAAAATATCGTTTAATATTTACTCGGACTTGTATAAAATTAAAAGTTTTTGTTTGTTGTTTAAAGTCACAGCGTGGCTACAGAGACCATTATATTTAGGGTTATTTCGAAATATTAAATAACCAGGGTGGACTCCATTCACTACAGCCTGACTTGAAATTAGTAAATAACTATTTAACTACACCTTCACGGGGTGAATTGCATTGTCCAGTATAAAAAACCCAACATTCGAGACATCGACAGACTAATTGAGCAGTTTATATATAATCTAACAATAAATACCCCCGCCGCAGCAAACCTGACGCCTAAGCGAATTTCCATTTGGCTGAATTGATTTTCAATTGATCTATTTAAATAACATTAGGTTTAACGAGTACCTAGGTTTGCTGCTACAAGGAAACTAATAAAGTGTGCGTTTCAAGTAAAATAATTATTGCTTAGTATTAAATGAATATATTTGCCAAGTTTGATCAAAAGATATCCATAAACAAGCAAACTACAACATTTACAATATTCTCCATAAAAATAACATGGGAATTTAAAATTTACCATTTTTTTAGTTTTCTCCGTAGCCAATAACCGTACAAAAACACTTTGATATACTGAATTGTTTGTTTTTTTAAGCTCTTTAAGAAGGTTTAGAGAAAAATTGGGAAATTTTGTGTTTTGAGGGTCAAAAGTGAGAAAACCCAATTTTTACTCCATAAAACCCTGTTCCCATGGTCCGATCATGCTGGATCGCGAACTCATTCAAGTTTATCCCGCCTTACACCTTCAAACCAAATTTCATCAAAATCGGATAAAAATTACTCAAGTTATCGTGTTCACGGACACACACACACACACATATATATATATATATATATATATACATATACATATATATATATACATATATAAAAATTTGAACGAGTGGTGTTTTTGGCCTCTGGGGACATCAAAATGAAAAAGTAAATCGGTCCCGGGCCTAAGTCTTACCATGAGACCTACGGTAATAGCTACTTCCCTATAGGGAAATTCGCTAAAAGTTTCTCCTAACATTGAACAGAGTAAATAGTTCGATATATTGCCAGTAAATTCTCCGTTCGAGCTTCTTAAATTCCCTGCTATTGATCTATATATTCTAAGTTCAGTGATATATTTTGACTATATGGAGTTTAAAATTTAATGTAGTTGGGATTTTGTTTTTGCATGTTTCAAGGGTAGAATATTAATTGGCACAGAATGGTTATGACGATTTGTAACGTTTAGACTGGTTAAAATAATTAACTAATACCAGATAAATGTATAGAACCTTTTAGTACCTACACCTACTATTGTTGTAAAAAAGATATTGAGTACAGTACCTGCTAATGTTTGGTGTACACAGCGTAATAATACAGTAATGGCTTTGTTTTGTTTTTGTTTGGTATTGTCTTTGGTGCTTTGACTTGGTGATTGTAGTGTTAAGTTGGATTTGTCAGTTACCAAAAAAATATCAATTTTGTTTACCAACTTACAATTCAATATGTGCTGGCGATAAAAGACGATACTGAGATGATGCAATTGAAGGTGTTTCTTTTATTTTGCTCGTGACACATAACTTTGCTACTGTGGTACTGTGGTTTTGCTCTGTACGAGTTGCATGTCAGTCGAGTATCATCGCACAGTCCAGGTCTTGGCCTGATAAGAAACACTCCCCCACACAGTCGATAAGCTGGTCTCCCCTTCTAATTTATCTTCTACCCCACAACTGAGTGTTTCTCCGGCTTAAGTCTTTTTGCTATCTCATCGTAAATTGCACACTTGAGCTGCACAATGGATTTCAGCTTAGAGTTTGTCAGTTTCTTTGTTCGGTCATTTCATTGAGCCACAGCTAAACTGTTTCTACGTGTAGATAAGCGACACAACTAACAAACAAATTTTTTTTAAAAATACATTGTATTTTAATTGAGTTAATTACTGCTGCCTTTATCTTTAAATTACCATACGAAGATTTTGTCTGTGATTATCAACTGTTCTAGGTGAGTACGCTTCCAAAGTGCATAAACTAAGAACAATGTTGTTATTATAATAGTAATTCATATGCTTGAAAAAAAGTAAAAATGAATTGTGCATATAATTACAAGAATCTTAGTGAAGTTCATATTTATCCCATATAAAAGTGTTAGATGCTGGTGGAACAAAAATGAAATAGTCCCATGAATAATAACCGATCATCAATAATTATAGTTTTCTTTAATATTTTTTGAATATGTCTCGATTTCATTTAGTCACACACCCCCACGTTGTTCTGTGGTTATGTTTGCATTTTAATTTATTCCTCGAATACATCAGCCGAAACCACATAATGTTATCGGAATATGACCCGACCTCTAAACTTAAAATAACTTTTCTGGATTACTGCTTTATTTTTAAGTTCTTGATTTCAAAGGATAACTTTATTTGTAAATTTTTGAACCACTAATAAGTAGATTGTAATTAATTGATTGCTTTCCTAAAGGGGTTAGCTTTGTTGAATACAGTCAATTAGGACGAAAATGTATCAAATTACCAATACTGTACGTGGAGTGTACTATAAATATGTTTTGACAAATACTGTACCTATACTTTTTGCTGGTCTACTGGTTGCTAACGTATAAATTTAACTCATAAAACTATACACTCTTAATTTGATAAAGTGTTGATGTTTAAAAAAATAATTCGTATGTTATCAATAGAAAAATATAATTGGTATACACAAAAAGTTGAATTATTTGTACGATAGCCTACCTTGCAAGACCTACGCCTGAGATGTGTGACGTAACAGCTGCATTACGTCAAAGTGTACATAAATGAAGAAAATAGATATTGTATGTTTAGATATATATTTTGATGTATATTTCTGACATATAATAACGTGCCAATTGAACGACCTCGTAGGGTCACTTATTTTCCGCACTAATCCAAGTGGTCGGATGGTAATTGTTTGTAAACGTATATATGCCGGCTTAAATTTGCAGTGAAGTTTTGTTGTTATTAGGATTACACGTGTAATCGATTTAAAATATATATTTTCATCATATTGTTTTGTAAGGGCGAGCTTTAGTAGCACGTTGCTGGCAGATGAGGGGTTGGTGGCGAGGTCGGGTTGTGTGAGATGGTGGATTGTTTAGTTAGGACGAATCCCGAGTGGCGACTCCACTCCAACCCTCCACTGAGGTCAAAAATGTTCCGGCAATACGGAGTATAAAGCTGAAATTTGATACCCACTTCAAAACCCCATCTCGTGAATACAGTAGGTCTAATAATTTAGATAATGGCATTTCGTAGATAAAATGTATTAGCTATGGATTTGGACGAAAACTTTATCACTTTTTCATCACTGAGAAAATAGGCTTTCAAATCATGTCGTATATATTATTAACATGCATGTGTAATTATGTCAGTTCTTTTATTTCAAGGCTTTCAAATCATGTCGTATATATTATTAACATACATGTGTAGGCCTAATTATGTGAGTTCTTTTATTTCAAGGCTTTCAAATCATGTCGTATATATTATTAACATACATGTGTAATTATGTGAGTTCTTTTATTTCAACTTCATGAAGCTGAGGAACTATCCATCTGATGGCTGGATCAGAAGAACATGTGTGATTTGATTGAACTGTGATTGAAGAACATGTGTTAGATGCTCAGTTCTGCATTACTGAAATGATAAATGCCGGTTTTTTCGTAAAATAAAGGAAGAGTGCTCAAAGAATCACCCTGAATTTTTATTAGTGCCATGCTCGGACTTTTAAGTAGGCTATCGGTTTAATTCGATCTGAATTAGTAACACTTAACAAATATACTGTACAGCACTTGTGAATTTGGTTTCTTTCAAATATTTTAAGTGGAATTGTTCAACTGAAGTCTTGACAGATAATTCTAACGAGTCACTTACAGTAATAGACTGATAACGTAAATTGGCTCATGATTTATGATTGTCTCTGTGACATTCACAGAGTGTCAGGAACAATCAGCTTGTGCGTGTAGTCGCCGTGGATTTTGCCTATTTGGAATACATTTCTGCTATTGGAGCTTGTTGAAATATTAATTATTTTCTCATTTTAGATATGGATAACGAAAATTCCTTACTTAGGATATGTTTTGCCACTAAATAAAATAGGTGTTTATTAGATCACGGATCCATAATTAATTTAGGCTATGTAACATTTAGGGTTTACATTTTTTTCAGTAAAGGGCAGCTATCGTATAAACTGCAAGCCCCAACCCGGAGCACATGAAAAGAGCCCGAAATTTTAATCCCCCAAAAAGGTTTACTAATCTTAAGCATGGAAAGAGCCTGGGTCTCCACAGGTACCTGAGGAGGAGGACGCTGACTCGAGTTCTGCAATTGTGTTGTGTTTGGTTGGGTTAGGTTAGGTTAGGTTAAGTTAGGTTAGGTTAGGTTAGTTTAGGTTAGGTTAGGTAAACAGACTATATCTTTTAGTAATGTAAATATCATTTAATAATCTATATTTTAATAATGTATCTTTTAACATTGTATCTTTTAATATTGTAAATAAATTCATGTAGGCTATTTCAACTGTGTTATTGGTTCTTTCTCCTTTGAAGACTCGTTGTGAAAGTTCAAGGAAGAGCCCGGGCTCTTTTCGCACCGTCCTGGGAGGGGACCTTGGAGGCCCGGGCGCTTTTCAAGCGTCTGCCTGAGTTTTTGGGCTCTTTTCATGTGCGCCCTCCCAATCGTATCCCTTTCCTTAATCCAGTGCATCAATAAATTGTAATTTTTTATACTTATTTTTTTATGTTTTGTAAAGGTGAAGTGTTTCAGTATTCATATTCGACAAGGAAATTAAATGCAAACAGGCATTTCTTTAAGGGCTAATTAAGAAGTGGTAACATATTAGTATGTAGTTTTTTAAAATAAACAAGATGGCGATTTTACTGGTACACAAACTAAAATCAACTAATTTTGCATTTATAAATCCACTAGCCTAAGTCTTGTTAATAAAATATGGTAGGAGAAGGCCTACTGTCCTATTTTTGAAGGCTAGAAATAGGCCAATTTTCGTTAAATACAAAACTGTTTTTGTGTCAATTGAAACAACATGTTTCATCCTTTTGTCTATGAATATCTTTTTTTAATTAGGCTATGTTTTCTAAACGTGAAAACAATGATTTTATATTTTAAAACAGTAAGTTATCATCATCATAATAAATTACTTACGACTGAGTTTTTCATTCAGTGTATAATTACATTGCATTCTCAATATAAATTTATACAACTTTTCCTTGAATTTTCGCTTTGCAATATAAATATTTGTCCAGAACTAAACACCTTATGGGTCGCTGTGTCACAAGAATATTGAATGTAATAAATTGTACATAAAAAACCGGTGGTTCCGTTTGTCTCAAGGTTTAATTCGCTGTTTTCACGTGTTGCTGTCATTTTCTAGCAGTATATGTGGTTTTACATACATCGTTGGCTCACTTTTTGTTGAATCCTTTAATTTGTTTAATCCACTTAGCAGTTCCAATCGGGTTCTTTCAAGAATTTTAAAATCTCTGTTTAGGCAACAATCGGGATCAGAACTGTCGCCTCCGTCTGTGCGTAGTTTCTGGTATCTGGTCAACTCCGTCTGCCAGTAAAGTTTGTCAAGTTTCTCTTCTAACTCTAACCTCTGCATGATCTGTTGTCTAAGTCTCTCAAGGTTCGCTATGGACTCCAGTCTCTGACACTTGTCAATGGCGACGAAGGTGTCAGCAGATTTCACCGGGAGGTCTTTATCGTCATCCGCGGAAGACGCGGTACTGAGCGGTTGTGATTGGTCACTGTCGCTGTACTCTTGGTGCCTCTCTTGGGCTTCGGAGGGTTCCTTTTGTTTGCTTGGTGTTTGGTCGACACATATTTCCTTGGCCACGAAGGTGTCAGCAGATTCCACTGGGAGCTCTTCATCGTCATCCGCTGAAGACGCGGCACTGAGCGTTGTTTGTGATTGTTCACTGTCGCTGTTCTCGTAAAACCTCACTTGGACTTCGGTGGGTTCCCTTTCTTTGCTTGTTGTTTGGTCGACACATATTTCCTTGGCCACGAAGGTGTCAGCAGATTCCACCTTGAGGTCTTTATCGTTATCCGCTGAAGACGTGGCACTGAGCGTTTGTGATTGGCCACTGTCGGTGTACTCGTGATGCCTCACTTGGACCTTGGACTGTTCCTTTTGTTTGCTTGGTGTTTGGTTGACACACATTTCCAAAGCTTCTCGCAATTCCCGAATCTGTTCATCCTTCTCCGCTATTTTATTCTTATGTCTCCGGATGACTTCGCTGAAGTGTTCGTGCAAGTCTTCTCCTCGTGGTATCAGACTTTTAGCGATAACAGCGCAGTTGCAGTCACAGTCGTCCGCAGAGTTATCACTGCCATCATCACGATCATGGAAGTCTGTTTCATCTTTACAGTCGGATGTACCCAGTCGCTTCGTGCTTTTAGGAGCTTCAATCGAAATTCCCCGAGATTTACTTGTTAATTCTCTTATCAGACGATCCTTCTCGGAAAGAATATCTTGGTATCTACGAATGACTTCATTGAAGTGATGATCCAGGACTTCACACGACCTGACGTAATCTTCCTTGTTGTTTACGTAAATTTCTGATTCAAATTCGCCGTGTTTCCACTTGGGCAAACTGCTCAAGGAATATTCTTTATTTTCAATATTATGTTTATCTTTTTCCAAAGATTTAGTCCTCTTTAGTAACCTATCAAGGGTTTTTGTTGTCTTGTTCAGTTCTCGTTTCAAAGCTTCATTTTCACGTTTTAGGTTTTTTACGTCCTCCCTCTGAATTGAGTTTCTTGAAAATTTTCTTAGTAGTTCTTCGTGACTTCGGGGTGTAAACGTATGGGTTTGTTCTGCCTTGTCGTCTTTTTTCTCTTTTGATGAATCGTTTGTCATATTTGGAATTATAATATTACTCCAATTTTAGCAATACACGTACCTTTTTCTTAATTTGATTTTAATTGTTATGAAACGGACTAATTTGTGAAACAGATTTCAAAAACTTAATAATTTGCATAACCTCTTTTAGTCTGTTTACTAATAAATCTGCATTTTAATAATATAAAACACAAATTTGAGTAACATATGTACGTACAGGACAAGGGATGTTTTTTATAAACTTAGTTTACAAATGGTGTTAGGTTAAAACTTCCATTATATAAATGATTTTGAGATTTAACTTGTCCTAATTCAATGTAAGAGGCCTCCAATTAATCAGTATGCAAATTATGCTCTCATTACATTACAGCAATGTGCCGCCCTTTGTTGGTAGACATTATGTTTGGAAGAGATTCTTTATGGTAACAGTTAATGTCTCCAGGTCCACCATCCACTGGCCTAGTTTTGCACTACTTTCTCTGTTGACAAACCTCTTCAGTACTGTCTCAACTAGTGGAATATAATTTAATACGTTTTATATCATTCAATAAAAGTTGTTTTTCTATGTTCCTACAGCAATACCATTGTTTAATCAGGAATCTAATAATGTTTTGTCTTGTTTCAGGTAAATGTTATGCGAGTTCGACAAATATCGTAAGTTAAATTTTAAATTTCACCCCACTTTTTCTTCCCTATAAATAAAAAGTCACCTTAATTTTATTTCATTCAATATACTTGATATCTATTTAGGTACCGGTACTTGTTCTTTAATTTATAATTTATAAGCAACCAACGCGGTAAAAATGTGTTATAGACACTTGTTTCCGCAGATAGAGGTTTTGTGGAATTTCAACTTGTGAGATAGAAATGAATTCGTAGATACACATACTTTTTCACTGTAAGTGGTATGGATGTCATTTGGCTTACACTTAGCCTACACAGTGTCTCTAACATACAGCTTCTGCTACACCTACATAATGCTTTGGTGTCCTTCGCTATCGGGCAGTTTCATATTTTACAATCAGACAAAGGTTATTTGCTATTTTCATGTACCTCAGTGGTTTTGTTGTTTTATGGAAGTTTGACGACACCCCCTACATTATGATGTACTATTCATAGAACAGTATTAACTAGCAGTAAACTGTAGTTTGGACCAACTGAACGAGGAACCAACAGTAGTGTCGGCCGGGAAAACGAGGCTTTCACTGAGCTCGAAACCCACATTGCTGCAAGGTTATGTCGCGACGCGTGAGGCAATGCATTGTATTGTCTACTCCCTTCAACCCCAGGACCCAGGATTACCACTGTACAACCGAACGAGGATCTGTCAGTATTATCATTGGTTTGTTTTGGTTTACTGCTCAAGTGGCCACCATTGCTATAGCTAGCAATGGTGTTATGTTGTGAAACTACATCGCTAAGCACTGTAGTTTTACACTACTTAGTTAACACGATAAACCAAATGCAGTTCTCACAACTTGGATTACATTGCTGTATCGCATGACGCGTCGCGGTTCTAGATCATTGAACCAGCACCCATATAACTAGCACTGCACATTGTCAACTTCGTTTCGTTATATACAAAGATTTGAGATCATCTCTAGTTTTTAAAATAAATTAATTTTTTGAGGATCTTTCTTTTTGTCTCAAAATATAAATTTCTTTCAAACAAAATATAGATGAAGAGTGGTTGAAGATCTCGTCTAATCCGAAGGTTCGATTCTAGAAAAGGTAATTTTTCATAAAAATTATATTATGGATCTGAAACGTTATAAAATTAAGTAGAAATACAATCCTATGCTTATCTTCCTCTGTATATACTATGTCGTCAGTATTTTAATTAACCATGGTCAAAAGGATGGTTAAAAGTCGACGGTTTGATTCTATGAAACCACCCAGCCCATAATCCTCCTTACGCCACGTGATATGTCTCAATTGGTTAATTGTTGGTTATGGTGTCTTAAACACTAATTGGAAGTACTTAACTAAACCCGTGTTATAGCTTATCTAAAATTAATTGGCATTACCGCTAACCAGATCATAGTCAAAGAGATTATATGCATCTCTATCATCCCACAATGGCTGTGAACAGTATGCTGAGATAAAAATTAAATCATAATTAGGGCAGTGACAGTTATGTCCGTGTAAACGTAGATGCATATTGCATTAAGATTCGAGCATTTAAAGTATTTTACAAAAGATACATAATATGCAGTAAAGTTTTTGCACACTAAAACGCCAATTTTCCAACACTTATTGTTCGGTAACTCCTTATTTTTGCGTAAACAACCAAAACCAAGTGTAATTAGATAAACATTGGAGACTTTCCGCGTCTATAATGCGGTGTTTACTCAGAAGTGTCAAAGAACCTTGTGTGGAAATCAACGAAGACTCAGTGCTGACTGCATTGTACCATACTACTCGCACACTCTCAATATGCACTGCTGCACCCATGGTAACCTTAGAACCATTAGTTAGTAAAACCTTATACCTTTTCCTTACTCATTTTAAAAGTCCAATGTGTGTCGAATGTTTGTCGTTTGTGCGTTACCAAACTGGCTATTTGATCGTCATGGAACGTTTTAGGGAGTTGCTCTATATGTGTCTGGGGATGTTTGTGTGAAATTACAGTATTGAAAATACCACAGGTTTCCATTTTACGGCGTTCTAAAGTTCTAACCTTGTGGGGAGTAAGTTTGTTAACAAATAAATTTTCTGAAAAACAAAACATGATTTCTAGAGCTTCAGTAACACAGCTGTTGGTTTACATTCAACTAGCAATGTGATTTACTCTCAAATGCCAAATACTATGAACGATTTTATTAGCCCCATTGAGTAATATTTTATCCATTTAGAGTATATGTAACTATTTTTTTTTTATTTCGTTACTAATTAAATGTCAAATTTGTATATGTTGGCAAAGTTAAAAAATGCAATTACAATTATTATACATTTTATATTTTTACTATAATAAAATCTTTCTCTTTCGAGTCCTCTCCCCGTTGAAAAACACGGGTACAGCTAGTTCTGTATGAAAAAAAATTGCGAGTAAAATAACATATCATGTATTTTGTCGTCCTTTCCCGTTCAAATTCAAATAAAGCTCAGCAATGCACATGTTTCACAACCAGCGGCGTCATTTTCAGTTGCCGTTGTATTGAATGACTTCATCCATATAAACTAGTTTTCAAACCTTTCGAAATAATTGGTCTCAATATATAATAGTTTCCAACAAAATTGAGGTCAGCGATGAACCATGTATTACACGTTTGATTACTGTATTGAAATAAATTTATATGCAAAATTTAAATACATTTCAAAAGTTTGTGGAAGTTTAGCTGTTTCTGCTTCTATTTGCTATGTATCACACTTAAAAAGTCGTAGCGCTGACAACATTTCTCAAAAACCGGTTTAAAGACGTATTATTTTGAATTATCTGTACAATCATGTACTATTTTTTTTTAATGTACTAACAAATCTTCGTTGTATCATTGTAGGGAAGTCTCTAAACATAATGAGTTATTACCGTAACGTTCCTGGTGAAAGGAAATCATGTACGCTTGTTTGGTCAGTAACCCAAGTGTTATTTTTTGTACTTGTACTTCTAAAAAGCATTATCAGTAAAGGGAAGCCAGCGGTCGGCGACAGTGTTTCATACTTTGGGAGACATTAGCAAAAACAGACTCAGACTGACCTATATACAGAGATTAATGGCTAAGATATGGGCATTCCTCTCCCCCTTCCACCTTCCACCATGAGTCAAGTTACACTCTGATGACAATAGCTTTGTCAAATGTTCTCCATTCTGGTGTAATATACCAAATTAAAATCCAATGTTTCACTTCGTATTGTAGAAATATTGCGATATGCTGTATTTACCTTTGTAACTTGGGGTAAAATAGCCTTATATTGTAGCACACACATTTCATATGTCTGGAGACGGTGAAACAGTTAGCGTTGTCATAAGGTACAAAACTACTCCTCAGCATGATTCAATCACAGTAGCATTGACTTTATTATATCTACACAGTGTAGATATAAAGTCAATGACAGTAGTTAACAATCAATATTTGTATTTCTTTATCGGTCACCGGAAGTATTGTGGAATGCGTTGATTTTGTAAAGGAGTATTGTTTGAATATTGTTTATTTTTATTTTAGATATTGTTCTTAGTTTAACATTAGGGTATAGACCATTGCAGATAATAAGACCTAATTAGGTACTAATAAAAAAAACTCGAAAATTCAATACATTAAATTGAGCAAGAGTAAACTACATTAGATTATAAATAAACATTTGCCCAAGAACCTAGCTACTACTGTAGTAGAAATAGTAATGCAATGGTTCAAGGTGTGATCCGTAATTGACCGCTGACGTATGCAGTAACGCCGTTTCTACTGCTGAGAGCTGGCGTCAATACCCTAACACCCACACCGCCAGGCTCATAGTCACAAACAAAAATCGTATACAATCAGCTCAATGAAAATTGGTATATTAGATCGACAAGTATTTTGTAACATTAAATCAGTAATGTGTTTATCATTGTCTGGTGATTGAACTAAAAGCATACTGTTCGTAACTTTGCTCAGAAACCAAAAACTACTGGTAATAAGAACCACCATTAAAATCCGGCTGTATAATCAAAAGATTTCGGATTTAACCATCTCATCATGGGTAAACATTGCCATGGTAATCATTTGATTATTTTGAACCGACATTAGTTCCAAAAGTGTCAAAATAGTTTCTTCATTTGCTACCTTCAATTATTTTTTAAGGTATCTGCAGATTGATAGTTTCAACACAGCTTATTTATTGCACGTGGCAGACACTAGACAGAGGTCGTCGCCGCAATACTGTACTGTATAATATAACCGGTCAGCCACCTTCTCACATTCCACACAGTTACCGCCGCCCTCGGCCAATTGATAGCGAATAACCGTGAAATACTGTTTGTGGCCTCGGTAGGGATTCTAGACTGTTTTAATCTGATCCTCTTGACTTGTTTATCAAGGTCTCTAAGTTATTTACGGAATGACTTTCGTCAGTCATTAAACTTTCTGATGTTTATGTAGCTATGGATTACTTGCAACTTAAGCTGAAAACACTGAAATGCCAATAAAATAACTGCTTTTAGAACACCAAATGAGGGATAATCCTAAATGAGTCGTTGAATTTAAATTATTGGTTATTTAATGTGTTATAATAAAAACGAGTCAGTTTTGACAATACACGTTGTATGCTTTCTTCCTCATGTATTTATATGTAGGTTGAATCGTATCCCTTATCCTGCGAAATAGATGTTTGGAAGTGAAGTATGTACCAATTAGTACACGAGCCATCGTATGCACTATATTCTATGTATTGAATGTGTAGGAGGTGGTGTACAGTGTAATGTAGACTACAGTGACGTGCCGCTGGGACTGGTAGTGTAATTAACATGATGGGTGTCTGGTCCTTTACACTACATACTACCACTAGACACGTCAGTGTGGAAATGGTGTACAGTGTAATGTAAACTACAGTGACGCGCCGCTGGGACTGGTATTATAATTACCATGATGGATGTCTGGCCCTTTAAACTACATACTACCACTAGACACCTACGCCAGTGTGGAAATGGTGTACAGTGTAATGTAGACTACAGTGACGTGCCGCTGGGACTGGTAGTGTAATTACCAAGATGGATATCTGACCCTTTACACTACATACTACCACTAGACACCTACGTCAGTGTGGAAATGGTGTACAGTGTAATGTTAACTACAGTGACGCGCCGCTGGGACTGGTATTATAATTACCATGATGGATGTCTGGCCCTTTACACTACATACTGCCATTAGACACCTACGCCAGTGTGGAAATGGTGTACAGTGTAATGTAGACTACAGTGACGCGCCGCTGGGACTGGTAGTGTAATTATCATGATGGATGTCTGGTCCTTTACACTACATACTACCACTAGACACCTACGTCAGTGTGGAAATGGTGTACAGTGTAATGTAGACTACAGTGACGCGCCGCTGGGACTGGTAGGGTAATTACCATGATGGGTGTCTGGCCCTTTAAACTACACACTACCACTAGACACCTACGTCATTGTGGAAATTGTGTACAGTATAATGTAGACTACAGTGACGCGCCGCTGGGACTGGTAGTGTAATTAACATGATGGATGTCTGGTCCTTTACACTACATACTACCACTAGACACTTACGTCAGTGTGGAAATGGTGTACAGTATAATGTAGACTACAGTGACGCGCCGCTGGGACTGGTAGTGTAATTACCATGATGGGTGTCTGGCCCTTTAAACTACATACTACCACTAGACACCTACGTCAGTGTGGAAATTGTGTACAGTATAATGTAGACTACAGTGACGCGCCGCTGGGACTGGTAGTGTAATTAACATGATGGGTGTCTGGTCCTTTACACTACATACTATCACTAGACACGTCAGTGTGGAAATGGTGTACAGTGTAATGTAAACTATAGTGACGCGCAGCTGGGACTGGTATTATAATTACAATGATGGATGTCTGGCCTTTACACTACATACTGCCATTAGACACCTACGCCAGTTTGGAAATGGTGTACAGTATAATGTAGACTACAGTGACGCGCCGCTGGGACTGGTAGTGTAATTACCAAGATGGATATCTGACCCTTTACACTACATACTACCACTAGACACCTACGTCAGTGTGGAAATGGTGTACAGTGTAATGTAAACTACAGTGACGCGCCGCTGGGACTGGTAGTGTAATTGACATTATGGATGTCTGGTCCTTTACACCACACACTACCACTAGACACCTACGTCAGTGTGGAAATGGTGTACAGTGTAATGTATACTACAGTGACGCGCCGCTGGGACTGGTATTATAATTACCATGATGGATGTCTGGCCCTTTACACTACATACTGCCATTAGACACCTACGCCAGTGTGGAAATGGTGTACAGTGTAATGTAGACTACAGTGACGCGCCGCTGGGACTGGTAGTGTAATTACCAAGATGGATATCTGACCCTTTACACTACATACTACCACTAGACACGTCAGTGTGGAAATGGTGTACAATGTAATGTAAACTACAGTGACGCGCCGCTGGGGCTGGTATTATAATTACCATGATGGATGTCTGGCCCTTTACACTACATACTGCCATTAGACACCTACGCCAGTGTGGAAATGGTGTACAGTGTAATGTAGACTACAGTGACGCGCCGCTGGGGCTGGTATTATAATTACCATGATGGATGACTGGCCCTTTACACTACATACTACCACTAGACACCTACGTCATTGTGGAAATGGTGTACAGTGTAATGTAGACTACAGTGACGCGCCGCTGGGTCTGGTAGTATAATTACCATGATGGATGTCTGGCCCTTTACACTACATACTACCACTAGACACCTACGTCATTGTGGAAATGGTGTACAGTGTAATGTAGACTACGGTGACGCGCCGCTGGGACTGGTAGTGTAATTATCATGATGGATGTCTGGTCCTTTACACTACATACTACCATTAGACACCTACGCCAGTTTGGAAATGGTGTACAGTATAATGTAGACTACAGTGACGCGCCGCTGGGACTGGTAGTGTAATTACCAAGATGGATATCTGACCCTTTACACTACATACTACCACTAGACACCTACGTCAGTGTGGAAATGGTGTACAGTGTAATGTAAACTACAGTGACGCGCCGCTGGGACTGGTAGTGTAATTGACATTATGGATGTCTGGTCCTTTACACCACACACTACCACTAGACACCTACGTCAGTGAGGAAATGGTGTACAGTGTAATGTATACTACAGTGACGCGCCGCTGGGACTGGTATTATAATTACCATGATGGATGTCTGGCCCTTTACACTACATACTGCCATTAGACACCTACGCCAGTGTGGAAATGGTGTACAGTGTAATGTAGACTACAGTGACGCGCCGCTGGGGCTGGTATTATAATTACCATGATGGATGTCTGGCCCTTTACACTATATACTACCAATAGACACCTACGTCATTGTGGAAATGGTGTACAGTGTAATGTAGACTACAGTGACGCGCCGCTGGGTCTGGTAGTATAAATACCATGATGGATGTCTGGCCCTTTACACTACATACTACCACTAGACACCTACGTCATTGTGGAAATGGTGTACAGTGTAATGTAGACTACGGTGACGCGCCGCTGGGACTGGTAGTGTAATTACCATGATGGATGTCTGGCCCTTTACACTACATACTACCACTAGACACCTACGTCATTGTGGAAATGGTGTACAGTGTAATGTAGACTACAGTGACGCGCCGCTGGGTCTGGTAGTATAATTACCATGATGGATGTCTGGCCCTTTACACTACATACTACCACTAGACACCTACGTCATTGTGGAAATGGTGTACAGTGTAATGTAGACTACAGTGACGCGCCGCTGGGTCTGGTAGTATAATTACCATGATGGATGTCTGGTCCTTTACACTACATACTACCACTAGACACCTACGTCATTGTGGAAATGGTGTACAGTGTAATGTAGACTACGGTGACGCGCCGCTGGGACTGGTAGTATAATTACCATGATGGATGTCTGGTCCTTTACACTACATACTACCACTAGACACCTACGTCAGTTTGGAAATGGTGTACAGTGTAATGTAGACTACAGTGACGCGCCGCTGGGTCTGGTAGTATAATTACCATGATGGATGTCTGGTCCTTTACACTACATACTGCCATTAGACACCTACGTCATTGTGGAAATGGTGTACAGTGTAATGTAGACTACGGTGACGCGCCGCTGGGTCTGGTAGTATAATTACCATGATGGATGTCTGGTCCTTTACACTACATACTACCACTAGACACCTACGTCATTGTGGAAATGGTGTACAGTGTAATGTAGACTACGGTGACGCGCCGCTGGGACTGGTAGTATAATTACCATGATGGATGTCTGGTCCTTTACACTACATACTACCACTAGACACCTACGTCAGTTTGGAAATGGTGTACAGTGTAATGTAGACTACAGTGACGCGCCGCTGGGACTGGTAGTATAATTACCATGATGGATGTCTGGTCCTTTACACTACATACTACCACTAGACACCTACGTCATTGTGGAAATGGTGTACAGTGTAATGTAGACTACGGTGACGCGCCGCTGGGTCTGGTAGTATAATTAACCTGATGGATGTCTGGTTCTGTACATTAAAGTGTACAGTAAAATTGGTTTTAATAATCAAGGGAAGGAAATTAAGTTTCAACATTATCTTGTAAAAACAATTTCCATTGTCGTGTTACTGGGAGCTTACCACTAGACCAGCTCTTAGTAGAAGAGCTCGTGGCTTCGGAGCCCGAAATCGCGCCAACTACAATGGACTTTATCCATGTGATAATGCCGCAACCCTTTACTACTAGCCTGAAGTAATGTGTAAACACATTTCCAGGATGTGAAGGTGGACCGTGGTCGTAATTCGCACAGTACAGTGGTGACGTAGGCGTGCTGTGCGTGTTATCGATTGGCCTCAGTAGAGTAGCAGAGTGAGCAGAGTAGGTCACACCCTGCAGTCACTGCCACGTGTAGTCTCGTCAACCCTTCTGTCGAGCTAAATGTCGCTTCTATTTAGAACACACTTTACATTGCACTATTATCCACTATTATTACAGTACTATAATTCGTTGTTTACGTGTCCGCGTAATTCAGTTGAGATGCTATAATGTTTATGGATTTTAAACACCCTTATTTATCATTGTTGTACCATGCGCCTTAGTATGCTACTGTGCACTGATTTGATTAATATTTTGTCGATTTAGCAATACGGATATCGCTCAATAAATCACGTTAGTTAGATTCTTGACTAATTTGTTTCGAATATTACTTCTGGACCCATGTTCCTTTCGTTCTCTAAACTTGCTGATGATCCAGGCAAATAAATTGGTCCTAGTCATTTAAATTTAATTCAAAATGTCCCACACTTTATAAACTTGTTTTGCATTGGAGATTCGATCATATATACGGGAGCGTTTTGGTTGTTATGATTATTACAGTAAATAATAGCTGCGTCATTGGTACCAGTCGGATTTTCTAAGCTCTTTGTGCACACAGATAAGCTAGTTAAATAGCAGAACGTGTTATATCGATCCCTAACGGCAGGGAAACAACTTGGTAAACATGGTTTATCTAGCAGAGCACGCAAAGTTTAGTGTCGTCATTCGTGTAATAACTGCAGACCACTAGTACAGAGATAACGGTGACATTGACGGTGTGATAAGGCACAAGTCCCGGACCCGCTCGATACTGTAGTGCTCTAGTGCTGTTGTAGTGTTGCGGTGTTGCGGTGGCCCTATACACTCTCAGGTGTTAACTCTCATGTTTTCAATCCGATATCAATCTGAAGTAATCACGCTACGTGCCGCAAATACTGACAGATAATCTTCCTGTCCTGTCATGTCAAGACAGTCAGGTCCATACGCCGCCCGACTTAGTTTTTGCGTTCGTTACGCGTAGTTGTTCATCATAAAGATTTGTTACAATGTACGATGTGAAATGTCCTTTGTGAGACATTCCCTCGTACAGTATTAACTACAACTACGGTATTGATAATTGATCTAGTGTTGGCGGCGTCGGGTGTTGGCACGTCGCTGGAGCTGCAAGGTCGTATTTCAGCAATGCTAATCAATTGCCGGTAGAGTTCCGATCCATACCTTGAGACTCCACTTCCTCCGTCTCGTCGTCGTCCACCTTGGTCTTGGTCGTGCCCTCGTCCCTCAGTCTCAGCTCAGTCTGATTGTGGTAACTGTGCGTGTGGTTATATCGGCTTACCAAGTGTTCGGTGTAATGTGATTTCCCATACTAGTTCTGGTTATATAGTGGCTATAAAGTATTGTTTTTTATTATCTTTAGGCTTTAGTTAGTCATTTAAATGCAAAACCTTTAAAATTTGTGTTTTTTGGAAATTATTATAGGTGGTATTAATTTGGGTTTGATTTAAATACAATAAATAAATTTTTTACTATGCTTGTTAAATAAACGCATTTGTAATGAAAGCTATTTAAAGGTAGAGGGCTTAACTTGTAGTTTCCAAAAATGATGGTTAAATGATAAATTTTTCGTTTTAGTAGTTTTACTAGTATGTTTTCTGTGGTTTTAGTTAGGTGAATTTTTGGATGTTATAATGTGGAAACTGATTTCATTATTTGTTAGTTTCAATCCAAAATAATTGGAGAAATTCAAAGTCAATGTTATGTAATTTTTATGTGCCTACATAGTTTTTTTTATTTTATAAAATTGTTTTTTAAATAGTATACTTTGAAAAATTAAAAAAAAACTGTACTACTTATTGTTTTGTGTTATAATGTAAACGAGGTAGAAGGCGGCGGCTGTATTATAAACACTGTGTAGCACATTGTCCTTTGTAAACAGAAAGGGAGAGATATTTGATGGCAATAATAATGTGGCTGCTTAACTTTACAAATATTGTTTATAATCAATTTTGGTATTGAAACAGTTCATAGGAGGTATATTTTAAGTCCGTCCTGATTGGAAATCATATCTTACCTATTTCCAAAATGAAACGCTTCAGTCATGATATCAAATGACATGGCAGGGCTTGATTATATGAGTTAGCAAAGCACAGTGCTGGCGGTTCAGTGTTGGCACGAGAGAGGGCAATGCAGTCACTGATGTTTATGTGTTGAGAGGGTGACCTAATTAACACCAGTTCCTGCCCTGATTTGCATTTATTTCAAAGCTCAATTCCAGAGTAATGAGATTCAAGGTCATAAATAACTGATGATCATACTGTATTAACATTCTCTTTGTAAAACTTGTGGCAAATTAGATAGGCATAGGAATTGGTGGCTTAAAATTAAATACTTGAATAACTTGTGTGTATAATTTATGCTAAATTATTATGTTTAGTAATCATTATGTTGGCAATCATTATGTTACCCTAACTAGTAGTAGTCTTTTTGAAATTAAATAACAGTATGATAAAGTCATAATATTATCTTTATCTATCGTGGGAATTATAAAATAGGTACTAAAATAATTTACATCTAGGTGGGTTTGTCGAATGTTACAACATTTAACATAGGTGTATAGTTGGTTGTCATACATTTGACATACTCGTACATAATTAAAAACTAAAATCAGACTTAAAAGATCAAAATGGTTTTAAATTTTACTCACAGGCACATTAACATAAAAAAAATTCAAACAAAAATGGGCTAGTTCAGTAAAACCCGGCTTAATAATCACATTTAGGGTGATAACAAATTTGTTTTGAATGAGTAATACAGTATCTTGAACTTAACTGATTCAAACTATCAATATCTCAAATGAAAGCCTTTCTTTCTAGTATTACCGGTACCTATTTTAAGACCAAGACATAACTAAAATAAAAATGGAGTTACCATTCACCATGCAGATAAGTCATAATTATGGTTATTGTTGATTCGTGATTCAGCAGCGTACGTTCGATCTTAATAATCAATAGCTAAAATGAGAGCTGGTACTTCACTTAAGGTTCTTGTTCTTGGACCAAAACATACAGGATAATGTTAGAACTGGTTTAATACATCTTTTTTTATTATAAAAAATTTTAAAAAATCAAATTGATTTTTTTAGGTCAAGTAATACAGCAGGTAAATGAATGGTGATGCTTGATGTCAAATCTACACACCTTTTTTAATTTAAGGCCAAAATAATGAAAATCGGTTTCGGTAGAAGAGACAAGCCGACTCAAAAAGCAAACTTAATATTTTTTAATATTATAGATATTGTTTCAAAGAATATCAATCCTTGAGAAAAACATCCAAAAGCATATAGCTCTAGCTCGTAAAAGTGCCTTGCTAGTAAATAATATATACTGTAACTTGTTTTACAACCCATAATTTATACCAAAATTACAGTATATTAGAATAGGTAGATGTAATATGTAAAAATGTCTTCTCTTAAAATTAGGAATTTATTTTGTTTAAATCTTGTCTGGGAAAATGTTTTAACTTAGTTTACAACCCATTTTCTTTTTTAACATAATTTTGTAGTTTTTCAATACTCACCAATTCAATATTTAATAACAGTTTAGTTTATGTTTTATTTTTTTTTATTTTTTATTTTTTTTATAATAATTCACAAGTTAAAATAATGTTACAACTTAAGTTGATGCTTGTCTCCCTCTGTAGGCTAACATATTCATTAGCCTTTATAGAGTTTTTTTTCAATATTTACAATCTTTTTTTTACATTTGTACCAAAAATGGAGGTGGAAGTGTCTAAAATATATTTATGTACAATTGTACAACCATATGAAGGTCACTGCAGTCCATGCTGTCATCACTAGGTATAGATAGACAGTAGAGACTGTGTGAGTGTGATGTCTGTCGGAAGTGAGAAGTGAGACTACAACCTTGGTCCTGAGCCAGAATCCCACCTCTACCTCCATTGTCATCATCATCACAAAGTCACTCTGGCTACAACTACAGCAGCTATATAACAAAACTATAGTCACATTAGAGACTGCTTGAGTGTGATGTCTGTCGGAAGTGAGAAGTGAGACTACAACCTTGGTCCTGAGCCAGAATCCCACCTCTACCTCCATTGTCATCATCATCACAAAGTCACTCTGGCTACAACTACAGCAGCTATATAACAAAACTATAGTCACATTAGAGACTGTTTGAGTGTGATGTGTGTCGGAAGTGAGAAGTGAGACTACAACCTTGGTCCTGAGCCAGAATCCCACCTCTACCTCCATTGTCATCATCATCACAAAGTCACTCTGGCTACAACTACAGCAGCTATATAACAAAACTATAGTCACATTAGAGACTGCTTGAGTGTGATGTGTGTCGGAAGTGAGAAGTGAGACTACAACCTTGGTCCTGAGCCAGAATCCCACCTCTACCTCCATTGTCATCATCATCACAAAGTCACTCTGGCTACAACTACAGCAGCTATATAACAAAACTATAGTCACATTAGAGACTGCTTGAGTGTGATGTGTGTCGGAAGTGAGAAGTGAGACTACAACCTTGGTTCTGAGCCAGAATCCCACCTCTACCTCCATTGTCATCATCATCACAAAGTCACTCTGGCTACAACTACAGCAGCTATATAACAAAACTATAGTCACATTAGAGACTGCTTGAGTGTGATGTGTGTCGGAAGTGAGAAGTGAGACTACAACCTTGGTCCTGAGCCAGAATCCCACCTCTACCTCCATTGTCATCATCATCACAAAGTCACTCTGGCTACAACTACAGCAGCTATATAACAAAACTATAGTCACATTAGAGACTGCTTGAGTGTGATGTCTGTCGGAAGTGAGAAGTGAGACTACAACCTTGGTCCTGAGCCAGAATCCCACCTCTACCTCCATTGTCATCATCATCACAAAGTCACTCTGGCTACAACTACAGCAGCTATATAACAAAACTATAGTCACATTAGAGACTGCTTGAGTGTGATGTGTGTCGGAAGTGAGAAGTGAGACTACAACCTTGGTTCTGAGCCAGAATCCCACCTCTACCTCCATTGTCATCATCATCGCAAAGTCACTCTGGCTACAACTACAGCAGCTATATAACAAAACTATAGTCACATTAGAGACTGCTTGAGTGTGATGTGTGTCGGAAGTGAGAAGTGAGACTACAACCTTGGTTCTGAGCCAGAATCCCACCTCTACCTCCATTGTCATCATCATCACAAAGTCACTCTGGCTACAACTACAGCAGCTATATAACAAAACTATAGTCACATTAGAGACTGCTTGAGTGTGATGTGTGTCGGAAGTGAGAAGTGAGACTACAACCTTGGTCCTGAGCCAGAATCCCACCTCTACCTCCATTGTCATCATCATCACAAAGTCACTCTGGCTACAACTACAGCAGCTATATAACAAAACTATAGTCACATTAGAGACTGCTTGAGTGTGATGTGTGTCGGAAGTGAGAAGTGAGACTACAACCTTGGTTCTGAGCCAGAATCCCACCTCTACCTCCATTGTCATCATCATCACAAAGTCACTCTGGCTACAACTACAGCAGCTATATAACAAAACTATAGTCACATTAGAGACTGCTTGAGTGTGATGTCTGTCGGAAGTGAGAAGTGAGACTACAACCTTGGTCCTGAGCCAGAATCCCACCTCTACCTCCATTGTCATCATCATCACAAAGTCACTCTGGCTACAACTACAGCAGCTATATAACAAAACTATAGTCACATTAGAGACTGCTTGAGTGTGATGTGTGTCCGAAGTGTCTTATTTCTTTTAATCCCGCTGGGGACATATGGCCACAACAAAAGCTCACCCACTGAACTCTCAATGGAAGATTTTGTCCATCTTGGAAGCTTCATATTTCAATTATGCTTCTAAGATAGACTAAATCTTCTACTCTTTTAATGACCATGCCATTTAAGTAAAGATGCTGGTTATCTCTTTTGTTTATTCTAATTTTTTCGTTATTCCTAGGTTAATTTTTAAACTAACCTTTACCACCAAGGTTTTTAAGTTTATCTTCCAAATCTTTACTTCTATAAGCCATAATGCACAGGTCATCGGCAAAATCTAGGTCTTCTAGTCCATCTGTGAGACCCGTCTGTGTCCGGTTTGGGAGGGGGGTTAGATTCCAAGGGAGCGAAATTCCGCTATCCCTTTTAAAAAATATATAGAAGACTTTATGCTTAAATATTCTTAATTACCATATCCTTTGTATATTCTGTGTTAAACAAGTTTCTATGAATAATGTTTGAGAAAGGGCTCAATTATTCCTGACATCTTTGTAAACAACATAATTGGACGTTTTTTATATGATGTGGCATTTTTACCTTGACATGGGTTTTAAGGGTTAGTTCAAATATTTCAAATATATAAACTATATACAAATATACATAGTTACATTTCACCAAACTGTCTGCTCCTCTATGTAAGATGTATATGCAATGTAGGCTTGCAGTGCTGCTGCTGCTGCTATTCTGTAGTGACTCATCCAATCTCACTTTCAATTACTGCACCATGTTGTCTTAGTCTTGCCATATCAACCTCACAATGGCAACCTCCAATCATTACTTCACAGTGTACTCACTTCCTTGCTATCGTTTTGTTACAATATTATACTTTGAGAATATTGTACTTTGTGATTGTGGTGAACAAATTTAGATTCAAATTCAAATTATTCTATTTTAGTTATTACTTTCAATTAAATCTTATAAAATGATAATCAATTTTCAAAGAGAATTAAAATCTGAAATTCTTCTTGCTTAAATCATTGCAACATATTTTTATTGGTTAGTAAGATCTGTTGTTAGGCTAAACACTGATTAATAATAATGGTTTAGATACCTGATTCAGGCAATCCAATTGTTGTATTCACAACTAGTTTTGATCTGATTTAAACATTTTAGGTTTTTTTTTCGTTATCCGGAGGCTATTCATACTACAATGAAGTAAACAATAATTGAAAATTGATAAAGTCAAGTTAAAAAAATCATTTGTGGGTCTTCTTAAGGGTTAAATTTTTGTTACTTCTCACCAACTAATTAACCTAATTTCTTCCCTATAAATATGTAATTTTTTTATTTCGGCGTATCGTTAAAGAGTCATGACTTAGGTTTAAAAGAAGGTGATAATACAGTATTGTATTCGGTAGATGTTTTAGTTTTTATAGGCATTTCTCATCCATACATCTTCTAAAATGTTGGGTTTCCGATGAGAAATTTCTTATTTTACTCCTTAATTAATTAATTCATTGTTAATCCCATCTTATTTTCTTAATTGTCTCAAAATACATAATTTAGATATAGTTTTGATCCGGAACAGTTTTAGGCTCTCTTGTTTGTTAAGTAAAATTGTTATTTATACAAAAACTAAAATAATAGATTGAAGAAGGAAGGGATTTCTTGTTAGTAACATTGGTAATAATCAGGACTGAGTGATTACAAAGTGTGAACTGAAGTAGGAAGTGTTTGTGGCAATGTTCGCATCACAATGGTTCTTGCGTCGCTGCTCTTTTGGTTTACTTAAAGCAGCCCCTTTTGTCACCAACCTCAACAATAACCAAGAAAAGGTGAGTGTAAAACTGAACCAAGAAATTATGTTGAAGAAGGCGGTGATCGATGTACTCAAATTTAACTTTTCTAGAAATGTAAGCTGTAACTCTTTCAACAGCTTCTCAACAAAATAAAAATGTTATTACTACTTCATACATCCACAAAAAATGAGGCACTTCTGTGGCCTTAAGTTGAAATGTCTTAGGGAATCAGATTGTAAAATGTCAATTAGAAGTAGCACCAAGAGTAAAATCTATTGCAATTTTCATGTCTAGTTTTTTTCTGTTTCTGACAGTGAATAGGCTAATAAAAAATAACAATTAATATAAGTAGTGCAGTATTAACTTTGTAATTTTTTTCGAATGCGCCGTGCGTGTCACCGTTTTCCATATAGATATACCCAGCATGCAAGCAAAAAGTACTTCCAAAATCCCCCCTCCTCTGGTTACAACCAATGTCAGTCGTCAAACGTTGCAGAAATTAATATGACAAAAACGTTAACATACTCTCATCCACTCCCACTGCAGCGTTTGTCGGCCAGCCTTTAGGACATCTTAAAATTAAGTAGGTACATCATTGGGTCTCAATAAGTATCTTCAATAAGTCTCCTCGGGACCGAGGCCAGGCCGGATAATGGTATATCCGGTTAAACCGACGTCCCCAAAAACTTGTAAAAACTGATTGTTTAAATGCGTATTTGACTTAAATTTAGGAGAGCATTGTATTTAGACACGTGATCACTGGTCTCAAATCTTTCCCACGAGAATGGTTGTTTCAGTACCGCCCACTTCCTGCTGATCTAGTCCGGTTAAACCGAAGTGCTGATAAAAATTGTCCGGTTAAAGAGATGTCATTTCCGTCGAGTGTATTCCGGTTAAACCGATGTTTGGTTAAAGGTGTCCGGATAAGAGGGAGTCTACTATATAAGGAAATTAAATCATTAAGTAGCCAAATTAACAAATATGAGTTAGTTACTTTTAGTTAGGGGTTGCCGGGGAGTAATCAGGGGTTTTAGGATGTAGTTTTGGAGTTTAAAACGTCCGTTCCCATCAAACTTGTTGAGACAATGTAACAAAATCACACGGTACTAAATTAATCAGTAGCCTTGTTCTTCCCCTTGCTGCCAGCAATGATTAAATTCATAATGCAGAATCAGTGAGAGGGTACCTTTTTTTCGAAGCGCGCAACCAGTTCAAATAACACAAAATATCTATGATCCATGACCAACTCATTTTCAAGTCAATGAAAAGTATTGTCCTATGTGTAGCGAAGGTTGTGCGTTTTAACATTGTCTCCCACCCCTAAGGTCACTGAAATTTAATTTAATAGTTACCCTTTAGAATATTTTTTTATATTAAAGTTTCCAATGCTTTGTTATAAGGTAAAAAATAATGAGCCAATTATTGCTGTCAGCTAAAATCAATAAAAATGTCTCTATAATACTTTTATAGCATGTTAAAATCATAACGATTTATTAGCTATTTGCCCATGTAAGCATCAACAAGAAACATACATTTGGTAAATTTGGAAATGTAAAAACAAACCTGAAAGCAGTGCATTAGCAAATTAATGATATGAAAATCTGAATGTGAGCATTTGTTATTGGTTTTGTGATTGGCCTGGGCCATGCACTGCACTGCACTCCAGTAATTAAAAGTGGATCGGAACTGGTGATAGAACTGTTCTCGTTGTTATTAGCTCAATTCCAACAATACAGTCATAGTTAAATGGTATTTTATAATTACAGTAATAATCGTAAAATAGTGGGTGACGAGGTACGGTGAAGAGTAGTACGGTACTTCTATTTCTTAAACTTTAATACTGTATTGCGCTTTAATCTTCTTTCGGTCCTATTTTCTGAATAGTTCCCCATTCCCTTAACTTAATAAGACCTAATTGGAGCTAATGCTGCAGTAGCGTATGAGACAATAGTGGATCACTTGTCAAGTATGGTAGACAAAGTAAAAAAAGTGTTAAAGGGATTCTCATAAAAAATACCCTCTTATTTGGTTGATTCTTGGACAAAGTGATGAAGACTACATACTTATGAGTTATGTTCAGAGTATTTCTGGCTTTGAGTGTTGACTCACATCTCCTCCCTACAGTTCTCTTTCTCCACCATCTGTCCACCTCACAGTCTCCTTCCCTCAATCACCATAACATTTATTTCCCTTGAATTCCTTCATTTCACATTATATTCACTGCCAAACCGCCTATTTTTCCACCCCCTCTCTGAATCATTGTTCTAGCCGCGACAGTGGCATCATAAGTATCAACTCATGGAACTACCCCTACTATTACAGTAGTCAACAGTTGTAATATATATAGATGTACTATTTGTGTTTATGACTGTGGTTTTATGTTTACAGATCAACCTGAGACTGATCCTAGTGAGTGGAAAGACTAAGGAGTACCTGTTCAGCCCCAGCGACTCAGCCGGGGACATAGCACAACATGTCTTTGACAACTGGCCTGAAGGTAAAACACACTTGCTAGCGGATATTCATCTTAGATCCAGTTGAATGTTATTTATAACATATCAACAATTTTTTTATCAGAATAGACCAATTTTTAATTTATTATAATCCTTTATTCTATTTCAAACTCTCTTTACAAGGCTAGTGTTTCAAAAACACACTTTCTTAAATTTTAATGTGTTAACCCTATTGAAATTTTCAGTTATTGACCATATAGGGAATAAAGTACTGACTACCCCCTCGGTACGACCTATCCCTGAGACCAATTTACTTTTTCAGTTTGATGTCTCCAGAGGCCAAAAACACAATTAGTTCTAATTTGTATTAATACAGTATATGTGTGTTCATTATCATGAAACTCGTGATCATCCAATTTTGATGGAATTTTGGTATAAAAGTCTAAACCAACGTTTATTCAATTGAGTTTGTGAAATTGCACGATCAGACTATGGGAATCAGGTTTTATGGTATAAAAATAGGGGTTTCCGTGTTTTACCCTTAAAACAAATTCCAAATTCTCCATAAACCTTTCTGTAGTAGAGCAAACAAATAATTTTGAATATTAAAGCGTTGTTGTACGCTTAATGATTACAGAGTACATCCCAAAAAACAGTAAATTTAAAATTCTTATGTTATTTATATGGAGAATAAGTCAACTGTGGTAGTTTGCTTGCTTAGACTATGCAAGCATTTTTTTTATCACTCATATTATGATCAAATTTGACAAATGTACACTGTAATTATTACACACTAAGATATCAACAATTCAATAAAGACAAACTTATTTACCTTCCATGTGCCTTCAAACCTAAGTACTTATCAAACATATTGTTATTTAAATAGGAAACTATTCCAAAAATCCAATATTGAAAATCCAATCATCATACTTCATACTAATATTATTAATGTGAAAGTTTGTCTGTTTGTTTGAAGTTCAATCACGCATTAACTACTGGGCGGATTGGTTTGAAATTTGGTACAGTAGACTCCCTCTAGTTCGGCTTCGGTTGGATCGGCCGCCGGATGGTCCGGCCTGGTCTCAGGGGGACAAGTCACATCGTCACGGGGGAATTGCCTTCGACAGGATTTAACTTGAATGTTTAGTTTCCAGCCAGAGAAGTAAACAATTCATGTCAGTTTAGTTGACGGGTGCTTCTATGGGTGAATTGTTGCATATTACCTATGTAAAACTATGTTACATAACCTCAAAAATACCGAGAACATTTTATAAATAGTTTCTCTTCGGTCTAATAAGTTGAAATGCAGTGTATAATTAAATATTTCGGACCATTTTTTTATGCGGTAGGTTCTCCCATTATTATTTTTGAAACACCACAGTTTATTTGACAAAAATAAATTAAAGCAAAACAAAGAAATGGTCATCGTTAGCTTCAAGGTCAAGCTATCCGCTTGCACTGACAATCATCTGTTCTTTACACAACTGATGTCTGCTGTGCACTTGTTTGCTATCTCAAAAACAGTTTGTGATTGGGTGATTAGTAACCATTTTTTTCTGTTCTTTACGTGATTTATTGTTGTACGTTCAGTGTTGTGTAATTTTTGTTTTGCTTGAGTAAGCGTGATTTTAACGTTACAGTTTTTATTACTGAACCAAGGTTATTGACTTAACATATCACGATTGCGCAATACTATGATTTGTATTTTGATGATGTAAAATGCACTACATCCGGTTAGTCCGGCCGTTTTGTAGTTCGGCCAGTGGTCCGGTCCCGAGGTGGCCGAACTAGAGGGAGTCTACTGTATGACGATAGCTCACATTCCCGATTAACATGTAGATGTTTCTTATCTCAAGCGCTTTCGGGCTCCACCCCATTGGCTCTAGAGTTCCCATGTTAACCTTATGAGTACTCATATTTAAAAGGAATTAAAGAATTTCACCAGCTGTTTCAACTACACAAGTTGGTTCTGTGATATTCAATAGCATTAAAAGGTTAAGGCTTACCATCAGGGTGCAGCACTATTAATTCTTTTTCCATTTATGACAACAGCTAATTTGAATCAAGCAGCAAGAAAAAGCTGTGAGAAATTTACTTTTTTCCTTTTCTATTGCAAACGCAAAACACGAGTATAAAACTGCAATAAGCATTTTATACTTACACGCCAACCCCGTACGAAGGACGGATACTCTGCTAGTTCAAATATAAATTGCTTAGTCTGTCATATTTTCAGGTTCAGTACAGAACTTTTGTGTCATCGATTCCTAGGATATTGTTGTGTCCACATAATTCACCTTAGAAGTTCACTGCCTACATAATTTTATAATGTATGAAAATTTAAGATAAAAAAAAACAAAAATTGAGAATTGTATTAAGTAGCTTTGTTATGGTTAAAACAAAGCAATAAAAAGTTATGAGATCACTTTTATCATCGTAGTTGGTGGGACCAGTACTACCATCTTAAGTGTCTGAGCATTCCCACCATTTCAATGCAAATTCATTTACTTTGTGCAGTGGGGATAAAGAGCTAAAATGAGCTCAGATAAAAGTTTTTTTTGGAGATGGGCCGATACCAAAAATTGTCTATACCGATTACCAATACCGATACCACCAAAGTACTCTCAATACCTGTCGATACCAATACTTCCGATACCTATCAAAATAACAGCTGGAATCGAATAAAACATTAATTTTAATATGAACACATTTATTGTCAACGATAAATAAGCAGAATATCTTTGTTTATATAATTATATTGTTTATTTAAATGTGAATACACATTTTTGTATCCATATTAGTGTGTTATGTTAACAGAGAGTGGGCTAAACTCATTTAAGTTTGGATTTGGATTTGTAACAACAATGGGATCGTCTACACTTTCATCTTGGCCTAGGCCTATATTCTTCCCCAACTGTTGATTTGTTCAATTTCCTCTGGGAAAATTCACGTTGATGGTGGAGTTTCAGATGTTTATTGAGGTTAGAAGTCGTACAAGACTTAGGCTATCTTTTTGCACAGTTTACATTTTGCCGCATCACTACTTTCACTAATTATATTCAAAAAGACCCACACATCACTTTGACGCTTACTCATTTTAAATAAAAATCATAAAATCATTCATTAACTAAAATCAAAAGAAATTCAATTAGAACCAATGTGAAATAACAATAACATAACCTCAACAGTTCAACATACGGATGGACCATACGACATACGGATGGACCATACGACATACAATGTAACTGCAACACCGCGAGCGTGCATATAAGAGGACTACTGCGTCTCTAAAACGCTAACCGTGATTGGTTTATCGTCGTCCACCGATCCAAAACCAGCCAATGAGAAAGGTTCTAATAAGTTAGTAAAGACACTAGTACTCGGTGCGGCATTCAACAACAACCCAAGTTTCAATGTCGCTAAAACATAGCACTTGATTGGTTGATCGTCGTCGCAGGGCAGTAGGTATGAGCCAATGAGATCGTGTCTATTAAAATGCCAAGGCCACTAGCGCTCGCAGTGGTGATCAAACAAACCAAATATCATCCCTGGAGTTGAAAACTAGCCAATAAGGTAGTCTTTACTAAGTAGGCAAACAGCTAGGATTCATAACGGCAATTTACCCACTCTGAACTGACTTAATCCGCACCGATTCGTACCGTTCAGTGTCAGTATCGGTATCGAACCCAAAACAGGCAAGTATCGAGTATCGACGATACCTCGATACCGCTGGTATCGAGAGTATTTTGGTATCGAATATCGGTATCGGCCCACCTCTAGTTTTTTTTTTAATGAATCACAAACCAATTTAAATTCATCCTTTAGAAAAATATCATTGAATGATAATGAACAATAACAAAACAATGTTATCAACCCATGTTGTTAAAAAAAAAAAAATATATTTTTAATGTGTAAATCTATAAATCTAGTGTAAATTTATAATGACAACCTATGTAGTTAAAACCCTGTAGTCTTCTAATTTTTGAAATTGGAATACCAACATTTTCCTGAAATGACGTTGCGAGATATCTTTTAATGTTTGACCAATGTCGTTGCAGACTGGGCGGAGGAGGCAGTGGAGAAGGCAGAGATCCTGCGACTGATCTACCAAGGCCGGTTCCTGCACAGCAACGTGACGCTGGGCGCGCTAGGACTGCCCTTCGGCCGCACCACTGTCATGCACTTAGTGCCACGTGAAAATCTACCCGAACCTAACTCTCAAGGTGAGACCTGGGACGGCATCTCTATGTGGGTTCCCAAACACTGAACAGAAAACATTCCGATAATTCATCATGTAAAATTATAAATATACGAATAATTGACCAATTATTGATTCAAGTTATTGCGGTTTTGGGTATTGGGGTATGAGTTGAAGATCCCAGTTAGTTGAAGAAGGTGTATGACCATTAACTTTTAGATTCTGAAGTAGACTTCCAACCCATAAGAACCAATTAATTGTTTGAAATTCATTGTTGGTGATGATTTACATTGTCTAACACATGATAAATGGACCAGCTGTAGCCATTGTTTTATTTTAACAGAATATGGTTGAATAAGCCATTCACAGAGTTAGCAGCAGTTTAAAAATGTTATTTTCTCCCTTGCTTTTTTGTTTTACTGATATGATTAATGTGACATAAAACATTCTGTAGTTACAATAAGTTATCCTTTGAGTTTGCATTAGTTAAAATTTTAATGTTTTCCATTAAAATCAGTAATTTTAGTACAATCTTCTGGTGACTCAATTCAACTAAACCAAAACTTTAATATGCTGATAAATAGAACGTTCTACCCATTGTCAATGGTAAAACATACATAACAACATACTGCATTTTAAAGACAAAACGGCTAATCGCATGTACTAAGTCTACGTTGGCAATGTTCAGTCAAAATTTCTTCTATAACGCTTTATATTTTTCCAAACTCAGACATTAGCTATTGCTTACAAGACAAGTATTCTGAGGTATCAACCCATTCAGTACCATATACAACATAGTATGCCATAGTTCCACTTTCAAAAAGTTCTGTATGTGCTCATTACATTTTTAGAAGATTCACACAATGTTGGTCTATTAACGAAACAGGAAAGAAAGAACACCATGATTTGGCTGGTTAGTATTTTGCTGTTAGAAATATCCTGATGATAAAAAAAAAATTGAAATAGGGACTAATGGCCATTATAGCAAGTGGCATAGTGATAAAAGCCTGAGATCAGTCCAAGCAAGGAAATTTGAGCAAATAACTGTTATGCTCTCTAGAAAGTTTAAGTCGCTTTCTAAGAATGAACAGGGAGTAACCTTTATCAAATCTCTAAGCTTGTGCTCGTGTCACAGTTCATGTTGTTCCAGTGCAATAAGCCTGACGTGTTTTGACAACTTAAAAATTAGGCTGATAGAATAGTTAAATAGCCTAAGTGCTACAAGGGAACCCATGCGCGAATAGCACACTTTAACAGAGTTTAAAACTTGTGTCCGAGGCAAACTGAACAATGCAACATCCTTTTTACTTTTCAAATATTATGTGTAAGAAAATTATTATTTAAATAAGACGTAGATTGTAGATCTATATGATAACGAGTAATATAACTACGTCAATCAGCTTACAGTTATTTAAAAGCAGCCTATTTAAAATCCATTTTCAACTCCTTTGTCTCCTGTTTACAATCTGACTGTGGTTAAACATTCAACTGAAAGATCAGCTGCTCACAAGTTCATATCTAAACAGTTATAAAGAAAGTTAGTCAGAATCACTGAGTCTTTGGAAGCAAAATTAAAAAAAAACCTCAAACGCTAGGGGTGGAAGCCCTTAAGTAAATTACCTTGATAGTTTTAATTTGTTACTCTGCTAAATCGTAACATTAACAATGACACCTTGATCCTGAATATCGCTTAAGTAGGACAGGTAAAAAAGGTATGAAACAGAGGTGTGCCTTATTGTATAAAGTATATAGATGCTCTATCGGGCCAATCCCCTTAATAAATATTACTTTTTTAAAATTGTATTAGCTTTTACTATCATTAAACAAATTATTTCAATAAACAATCTTACAGTCCAAATCAATTTTTGTAAAACAAATTTCAAGGTTTGGTATTTTTTTCTATGAAAGATTTGTATGTAACCCACATACTAAATTTCAGATATATTGTATATTGACAGCACATTTTCAATAACATCATAACTATTAGCATCTATCAAAGTAAATTTTAATTTAGAGTCTAATTATTAAAATTAGTTCAGTGGAACCTCAATAACAATTCACAATTTATAATATTGTGTCATTTTCAAATTTGCTTGAATTTACTTTACCCCTAATCACATGTTATTATTGCAAACTTAGATAACAAGTCAACCTTGATTTCAAATATTATTTAATAATCCCCATGAAAGTCTTGTTATCAAGGTTCTACTGTATTGATTATGTTAAAATTTCCCCGACACTTTTACAAAATGATGGGAGGCAGAGTATCTGAAAATGAATAAACAAAGAGTGAGTGTACAGTTTTGAAACTTTTTATGGCAGTAAGAACGAAACTAAACTCTCTTAGAAAGTTGGCTACCATCTTCTTGTTTGTTACTTCAAAACTTCACCAGCCAAGACCATTTTACCCTGTGTTCTTGTGTTTTGAGTGCCAATTAATAAAACAAATGATTTTGTGTCAATGGCTTAGGGGAACTTTCTATTCTCTATAAAAGTGCAAAGATGAATTGTGTTATGGATAACAATTCACTTTGGCTTTTAATATCATTGGCTCAAGTTCTCAAATTAAAAATTAATGTGTATGAAACATCAACATAAAACTAAAGATGTGGTGCACATGTTCTGTTCCTGAAACCAAGTATCTTTTTTCTTAACTTTATTACATATTTCTGTTATTTTCTATTTTTAATTGGATTAAGATGTAAAAAAAAACTTAAACTCAGTCTCCTAAAAAGACGGCTACAAGAAAATCACCCCACAACTATAAAGTTGAAATTGTCTGTAAAACAAGATTGCAGATGGCAATGCCCTTCTCCTTAGCCAAAGCCTTTCTTCATATTGGCTTTTCCATGTTTTGGATTCTTTCGCAAAGTATTGCAAGATGGTCTTCACAAATCCTTAGCTGGGTCAAAACGTAGATTTCACTTAGGATTTTAATTGTTATGTACAAATGATGCACCGTATTAAAATAAAATGTAGATTTATAAAGTTACAAAATAGTTTATAAGATTGGCCTGATTGTTATTGATAAAAATATCTAATTTTAACAACATAGCCATTAGATGTGAAGTTAAATAATTTTTTCTTTGGTGTATATTGTATACACAAATACTTTTTTCCATGAAATATTTTTAATATAAAGTCACAGTAAAGCTTGACTGGGCTTGCAAAAGTTAAATGTTCCAGGCAGGAATAGTGAACACCGGCACACCACAAGGAAAAAAAGAGAATAGTAACACATGTAATGAATAATGTACAGTGCTGATTTTAGTTCAAAGTGTGTTGTAGTGTTGAGACTGAGAGTGAGTCGGTTAGAGCTTTGTGTCCAATACTGCAATAGCCATAATTTTATCTCAGAAAAGACCACATAGTAATAATACCCGTGAGAGACTTCAGCCTACATTGTTGTAAATAGTTAGGATGAGACCCATGCACAAATTGCACCTTTTAAAAGGGTTCAAAACTCATATCCAAAGCAAAACGTATAATTTAATACCCTTTAGTTTTCAAAGATTATGTTTGTTTATGACAATTACAGTATTAGGTGAAAAGTTATCCAAACTGTAACAAGTTATTTACCTACCTCAATCAGGTTATAATTATAAAAAACCGTAGCTTATTTAAAATCCATTTTCAGAAACTGTTTTGTCTCTACTTTTGTTGTTTTGAAGGATCAGCTGTTAAATTATAGTTCACATTTAAACCGTTGTAAAGAAAGTTGGTCACGATAACAAATTCTTAGAAAGCGAAATAAATAAAACGCCCATGGGTGAAGCCCTACAGGAAATTACCTTTTCGGTTACTATTCGTCACACCGCGAGATAATAAGCTTTAAAATGGCACCTCAATCGTAAAAATTTGTTGAATGGGAGAGCTGAAACAGGGATTATTCATTGTAAGCACTAAAATAATGAAATGCTGAATCATGATAGTGTTTAATTACTAGTGTTGTTTTTAAATTAAGGCCTCTATTGAGCTCATTGCAGCCATCAAGCTTGTTTGAATCCAAGACCAACGCCATATTCTTCCAGTCAATAGCTACCATTCTAGCCAGCCAGTCCTCTTCAAGATGATCATTCTTGTCTTAATGAATAATCATAGTCTGAAAGCGATGGGAAGGAAAATATCTACTATTATTCTAAATTGGTGGGCTAAGCAAATCAATTTGAATTATCAAGAGTTTTGAATTATCGAGAGTTTGATTTATCGGGGAAAAATAAACCAGTGAATTACAGAGAGTTCTACTGTACAACTTCTGACTTGACTCTCCCACTCTACTTTGCACTTCTTTTTTCCCGCAATCAAAAGGGGTTTGTATATATGATTAGGTTCAATGATAAAACAACAAATAATTTAGCTTCGGCTACGGTTCGACACAACATAAGGCTTCAACAAACAGAACTTAGCGAATTACAAAACTAAGTTTAAAACATGTTAACTGTGCATGACGATTAATCTCACTACCCCCAACGTGCGACGAGTATACTCACTCGTCAAAGCACCGTTTACAAACTATTGTTCCAATGCGAGGTTAGCCACTGCCGTGAGATGTTGTTTCGGTTGCCGCTTATTGTTCCAGTGTTATACTTCAATCTGGTATAATTTGTTTTCCGACGGGCTATTGGTTTAGGCTTTGATCTAATGACATGCAATAGAATAACGATAATGAATGTACTGTAAGCATTGTGAAAGGAACCTAACCTCAAAATTGTGCTTGACGGCAAACACTGTCAACCAGAAAATAGCTACCTACTGCTCTAACTAAATATCAAAACGTCCAAAACTACTGTGGAACAGAATGTATAGTTTTCTGCTATAACATGAAGGGAGCCCTGACTTTGAGCTATAGAATGTTTTGCTGACGAAAATTTGAATTACTGCTTGATATTTGACTTCGAATTATAGAGTGTTTTGCCGACGAAACTTCAAATTACTGTGTGTTCCAAATTGGCCTGCCTTTTATTTGGACTTTGAAATGCCGACTGTATCAAAATACATGGTAAATATTTGAAATGTTGAGAGATTCTCTACGGACTGATCTTTTATTTTGAATTATCAAAAGTTTCAATTTATTGAGTGTTTGAATTACCAAGAGTGGGCTGTAACTATGAATCAGAGTATGAAGGCATACACCATTATTGAAGTCCATCACAAGTTTACTGATCTGAATGAAGTAAAGTGTTTTGGAAGAAGGAGTTTAGAGGTGGTCATATAAGTCATATAAGCTCAATGTTTACAATGTTTTGCACAAATTCTGAGTCAGGTTTTAGAAAGTGACCAAATTAAAGGAATTTTGAGTGCGGATTGTGGTGTGACAATGATAGATTGCTGAACTCATATTTAGAACACACTATAAACAAGAATCACGGTAAACCCTGGTAGTCTTAAACACGCTAATTAGCAAGCAAAGTTTCCTCAACTTTAACTTTAATTACTGTCTCGATGGGAACTGATAGAACACTCTTTCCGGGACGTTTTGTGCCAATGTGTACGGCCTTCTGCAAACTCCTGATAACAATTAATTGTGCACATTTTCTATCTCCAAACATCTTTCTGCACACACATTCTGTCAACTGATTTCAGTTGGGGTTGACCTGACCTGCATCCCACAGGAACGTAATCAAAGAACACAACTCATACTTGGTGATAGTATCGATTATCCTTCATATTGCTTTCAGCTACTGTGACAAGAGTAATCCTCGCATTAAAGCGGGAACTAGCCTAAATAGTAGTAAATAAATTGAAATACATTGCGTTGCTGTACTGTACACCATTAGCTCACTTGGGTTCGACGTACGGAAACCCCTCCTGCATTGAATGCTAATATTGTACTTATCTAAAATTGTCTGTGTGCAATATCAAGTGTGGTAACAATGATTTCATGTAAGAACATGTTTGTTGTAGACCAACGGCAGAAGAGCAAGGGAGGGGGAAGCAGTTGCTGCTCCACTTCCTGTGTCATCTTGTAATCTGCAGACAAGTTACTTCTACCTCGAGGCAACACTAGGAGGGTGCATCAAATGTATATGTGATTCAATGTCTTTCCCCATGAATTTTTTATTCTTGCCTCGAAGACTTTCTGCCGAGAGTGACGGGTTGTAGGTTGTGACGATCAGACTCTAGTGCGATTGCGGTTGCGTCCATGTCACTTGTGTAATATATATAGTGTCTTTGTTTAGTGTTCGGGACTCCGTATCTTCATGTATGGGAGTATATTATGATTGTTATAAGCCGTTTGTATATAATATTGGGCCTGAATAGGATTTGTTTGACATTTTCCTTAGTAACACCAGAAGGCATAATTTATAGACTTCTAGTTTCAACAGTTTTTTGCAATACCACTATGTTGGTTGGAGAAATTTGAATCTATGACTTGTACGGTGTCAGTATTTTTTTTTTAAGAACTGAAAACTTATTTTGATTACTATACTAAATTAATGTATGTGAAAACTTTCATCATATTGTATTCTCTTGAATGTATCTATTAAAACAGGCTTCAGCATGAATACTAGAAAAGTACCGGTATGGATCATAAACATAAAACAAATGACATTTTGGCCCGAAAGTAAACAAAACCCCTATACTAATAAAATTAATTAACATATGGTTTTGTTTACTTTCGGGCCAAAAACGTCATTTGTTTATGTTTATGATCCATACCAGGTCTTTTCTAGTATCAGTTGGCTTCAGTTAAAAAATAGTACTGTAATCTTATCCTGACGTGGTATGTAACTATTTTTGCTAATAATAAATTTGCTTTAATCAGTTTTGTTTTATTTAATAGATTTACTTTTAATTTCTTATAGAAATTTAGGTTACTTTATTTCATTTTGGAAAAGATACTCTTTATTATGTTTGTATTAGCAGAGATCTGTTTTTAGTTTTATTGAATTTCAAAGACTTTTTATTTTGTTATGTTGTTTGAAATAATAAATATAGTTTTATATCAGACAGTTACTTTCTTCTTAGTAAACCAATTTTATGTGTTTTAGAACAAGCTGTGCAACTTAACTAATTTGTACCAGGCTGTGTCACATTTCCCTGTGTTATCTATAAATTATCTTATGGGTTTCTGATAGCAGTATTATTGCAAAGCACCAAGCTGTTGAAACTAGAGTAGAAATATATTTGTGTTTAATATCAACACAAATCCATATACATTATGTAAATATTATTTCTTATTGTTACAATTTATTGCCTACAGTAAGTATATTTTCAATAATCACTGTGTACAGTTTGTGATGTCTTGTTTTGAGATAACAATAACTATCATGCTTTATGAGTGGAAAATTCAGGGCAGGCAGTGTACTATAAACAGGCACATCAGAGGTATTAATTTATGTTTATTCCTTACAGTTCTTCAAACATGGCTTTTAAGCCCTACAAATAAAAGTGTATTGTTAAATATATGTTTTACAAGTACAATAATTATTTAATAAAAAAGTACTTGATCTAATTTAATGAGTTTTTTTTTTTGCAATATCTGCTACTGCAAGTATATAGGTTATCAATAAAACTTCAGTTACTCCCTGACGTAACACAGTTGCACATAAAAAATAGGAAGATTCACAAACATAAATTTATTGACACTGATTTAAAACCATTGTTTTACATTTTGAGTAGTTGCAGTATTTATTATTTGTAAAGTTTGAAGTGTCTGTTTATTTTATCTGTCCGCGGAGTGTATTACAGTCCAGAGTATGTTCCCAGTCGCCATGTTTGTCTGTCTGCATGATTCGTTCTTGTTGCGGCTGATTTCAACCAGATTTATTATTGTTAAAATATTAATGGATATATGAGATGTAAATTTGTCCTTAAAAACTTATTGTAAATTTTGTATTCTTTCTTAAATAGATGTGTTCCATTCTAGCAGGCCTAGTATGGTTTCAAATGTTACTGAGCTATTTAAGATCAAATGTTTTACCAAGCTAATGATCGTCACTACCTCACCACCTCATAGTGTTAAGTGAAGGAAGTTCTCTGGTAGCTTTCCTCGAGTGGGAGACAGTCCTATATATTGTTTGCTTCTAATTAAGTGAATAAATCTACAGCTTAGGCTATGATTAACCAGATCATGGGATTGTTACAATGATAAAAGCCTTGGTCTCCAAAACAGAAGTCCCGAGCACTAATTAATATACCAGTCACACAATGATCTCCATAGTTGTTGCTAATTCTAAATAGAAATGTAGGCCTATATATTAATTAATAACTAATACTAATATTAAATAGTTAAAAAATACAGTATATTCATTTGATTACTAAAAATTGTTTTTTTGAATTCGAGACAATCAATAATTTGTATCATCTAAGGCTCAATGGTGTAAGAGAAAAAGTTTTGATAGTTTTTCAGGCCTCGTAATGTGATAGTGATGTTTCTGCGGGTTTCCCACCCGGGGCTATTCCAAGACTTTATCCTCTCCAGGCTTAAATAGGAAATCTTCCCGCAAATAGCCATATAATAATTTATTATAGAAGTAATTTAATCTCTTGATGAACTTTCATTATCAAATCTATTTGTTTGTAATGGTGTGATGATGTTCAGAGCTGTCATAGAATGTCCTGCTAGAATGGAGCTCTGTGATAGATCAGCTTGGGTCGGCCCCAATGGCCAGCTTGTATCACACTATGTATGTTTGTCTTCACTTTCAGTTTATTGTAAATATTAGCGATGTAATATTTTTTTAAAAAACAAAGAAAATAACAATATGTTGCATAATGATGATTGTAATTTTTCTTAGGATTTTATTTAGCTGACGACGAGTAGTGTTGACAATTATCTAGAATAAAGTTGATCAATTGAAACACTAAACAGATGTATGATTCTACCTCGCCTCTACAAAGAAGTTTTGGTAATGATTCTATCAAGAAGTTTGTTATTTTGTTACATAATAACCAAGTGATTGATTAAAAATTGATCCTCTCTTCCCTTGAAATGTTTCTGTGGTGATTCTACCTTAAAAACCTAGAACTGCCAATCGGTCATTTTATGGCCGATCGTGGTCTTTTGTGAAATGCCATCCGTCAGAAAATTTAGTATTTTTTGTAGGGTTAGCGTAGTTGAATTCTTGTTTTCTTTGTCTGCTGACTTTAAAGTTCAAGGTCAGCTGAAGAGTCATTTACATTTTATAAAATAAAAATAAAACTTAAAATTTTAATGGAGAATATACTAAAACAACACTTATTTTTTAAAAGTAGAAAATAGTTCTTTTAATGAAATTTAAATATCATTTATGGTTATTTTTATGGCCCATGAGAAATATATGTATATATATATAGTATGCCAATTTTGTGTACAAACTATAAATAAATAGGTCAAAAATTTAGGGAAGGTTAATCATAATACAGTACACTCTGCTTTTTGCTGAAACAAATTATATACAATATAGTCCTATAACTTTTTTAAAAATAATATTTTTTCAAATTTTTTAACTCAACTTTAAAATTCAAAGTCAGCTGATGAGTCAATTCAGAAAAAATAAATAACAATATTTATTTCCAAAAAGTAGGTAAGATTTAATATGAAATGTATAGGATGTCCATAAAAAACGTTTCAGGACTTTGGGAAATGAATCCTCATACGAAAAGTAAGAAAAAAGTGTTTGCGAAGGTATGTCCGAAAATGCATATTTACCCAGTTATCCGCCATTTTGTTTTTTATTCAAAAATATTTTTTATCTGTTAAGTTTTTCATTTGATAATTATGAAATTCGGTAACCAGGTTATCATACACAAGACCTATAATATAAAAAATAATAAAGTTGTTCCAATTGTAAATTTCAAAATGGCGGCCAATTGAATTTTTCTAACTTAAATAACTCAAAAACGGCTAATTCTATGAAAAAAAGTCAAGAATACTTTTTTTGCATTTTCAATTCCCTATCAAACGATACCAAGATCAAAAAGATCGGACAAAAAATTACTGAAATATAAAGTTTTTTGTGTAAAAATAAGGCAAAATTTAGGGTTCCCCCGACTAACTTTGCCTTATTTTTACACAAAAAACGTTATATTTCAGTTATTTTTCTGTCCAATCTCTTTGATCTTGGTATTGTTTGATAGGGAATTAAAAATGCTAAAAAACGTATTCTTGACATTTTTCATAGATTAGCCGTTTTTTTAGTTATTAAAGTCCTGAACTCTTTATCTTTTATCCTAATTGGATATTGTCAAACAAACCTTGTTTAGTTTATCCTTGAGCCTGACATATTTGTGTAAATAAATTTACTTCACCAAGCCAATTTCAGTAGATTGGTTATACTGTAGATTGGTTATTCTCTGGAAGTTATACCAGACAATAACTATTCATAGAGAATATTTTTAATTTTAAAAATCAGAAAATGCATTAAAATGGGGTCTGGCACCTTAAAGGTGGGTCCCTAGATCTAATTTAATACAAGTTGATTAAAAGCACATTCTCATCATACAATAAAATTTTCTCTAGCTTTTAACTACCATAAGACTAAATTCACTCTGTGGTATAAGAAACCTATATTCACAAGTGGGATACCTTATCCGTCTTTTATACCCTATCATACCCTAGTTCTTTAACACCATGCCTTCCTCACCACAAAAAGAGGTTTACATGCTTTTCTCTACGTGACCATGTCTATTGCAAGATTGTTTTGCTCAAGGACAATACAGAATTTCTGATTTCTCCTGGTTCCACAGGAGAGTTTGAACCCTTGCAGTCACTTGTTAGGATTTCTAATTATACTAATGAAGTCTATATTAAAATACCACTCTGGTGTCTAGAACATCTTTGGTACTTCAGTATTAAACGGAGGCCACATTTTGTCAGCGCGCTGCGGCGGTTATGTTAGGTTGGGTTATCGTAAATATTATGTGTGTAGGACTTTCCTCGCTTCGTTATGAATCGAACGATACTTTCTATTATGATAACCCAACCTAACATAACCGCCGCAGCGCGCTGACGAAATGTGGCCTCCGTTTAATACTGAAGTACCACATCTTTAAACTTGACCCACAGAGGGGCACAATTTATACCTTCTCATATCAAAACTTTCAGTTTTGTTTGGAGTTTATAAGTACAAAAAAATAGTATTCAAATGGGCATGTGCAACAAAGATTTTTCTATGAATACATTTAATGAAATTTATATTTTACACATTTATACACTGTACATAATGATTACTGATTACTCCCAAAAATCAGATGAGTGTTTACTATCTTCTCCAAAGCCTGCAGATATGACACTGCTGCTAGAGTCTGTCTTGGATGGGTTCAGCTCTCTCAGAATGTCACTACCTGATGTCAGGGAAGTTGTTGCTCTCTCTACACTCTCCACATCCCCTAAGTCTGTAACAACAGCAGTGCTACATCAACACTGAATGCAAATATGACGGCTATTCAGAAAGTAAGGAAGTTTTTGTCTTATGTTGATACACAAGTGCTGATCACACACTTTCTAACAGAGACGTGCTCGTCTCCTTAACGTCTGTCCAGTCGTCACAGATGACAAGTCGTTGTGCTGTACTTTGTCATAATATTTCATTTTAAAAGCTGCAATTGAAACTTCTAGACTCGCTTTTTGATTGCTGGAAGTCTAAAAACAATACTGTAATGTAACACATAATTGCAGCCTGCGCCAGTGGCGGCAATAGCGGGCCCGGGGGCTTGCGAGCTAGGAGGACCTGTGAGTCTTGACCGGGATTTTTCGGGAAATTTTACCGGGACATGGGCCCGCGATTGTGCAACAGATGATAATGTTTTTGAAGATTATTGGGAGAGGGCGGCCCGGCAAACAAACTTGCGGGGAGGGTGGGGGCACGGGCTCTTATTGCCACCACTGGCCTGCACAGCAGACTACTGCAGACAACTAAGGCCTGGCGCACACGGTCAACTTTTTTATTGGCCGATAAAAACAAACGGCCAAAAATAAATCGCCCTTGATTTATGTCCAGGCGCACACGTGACGATTTTTTAGTCGAGAAATGGATTTTTTTTGAGTGCGTTTAAGCTATACTAAAATGGACTTTGTTGAATTAACCTGTGTTTGTGCTCTTCTAATTAGATCAAAGAAAAAAAGAAGACAACTTAAATATTAGGTTCATCCGGTAGTAAGTCAGAGACGTTTAAATCGACAGTTTTATAAACTATACACTTTGCGTGATGACACTCTTTAATTACTAGAGAATGTCTGTTGAAAGTTTCAGCTTATATTATAACAGCTGTAACCTTTTTTTAGCAAAGATAACAGCACAACTCACACTGAAGTTCACTGACTCCTGTGGAGAAAAACAAGCGACTGGCCGATTTTTTAGTCGACCATGTGCGCGGACTGATAACAATCTGTATGTTACATCGCCTCGCCTACAAATCTGTGGCAAAACCCAGATTTTAAAATCGGCGCAATTCTCGATCGCCTGTGTGCGCGCTTCCATTCAAATACATGATGCACAGATGGGCCGATGAAATAGTCGCCTCAAAATAATCGCTCATGTGCGCGCCTAGCCTAAGGTAAGGTTATCCTATATTTCAAAATTGTAATAGGTCAAGGACAAATATTCTTCTGGCATTAATCTCCATAAACTTGTTATTCTTGGTAACCTAATTGTTTTATTTTTATGAAAAAAATGTTCTACACTAAATCGACCCCAAGGAACAAAGTACCATTGTTAAATATTTTAACGTTTTCCCGATACAGGGTGTGCCAAAAACTGAGGGTCACTAGTCTAAATCTTGGAATTTTCAAACGTAAACATATATTATGTTAAACATCATTTTAAAGGTATTCAATAGAAAAACATTTAGGCGAAAACAGAAATTAATTATCTTTTTTCGCTTCAAAATGGCGGCAGTTTTTTTTTTGAAAAAACCAATACTTTTTAATACTCAGTGTTTCCTATACCAATGCACTTAGCCTCTAAGTGTAAATTACAAAGTTGTTCAGAATTAAAAAACCTATAAAATGATGTGCCTTTTGACATATGTTTCTATTTGACAATTTTGAACAATAGACATTTGCAAATTCAAAAATTTTTTTTTGAATTTTTCTCTTTTCATAAAACCTCTTTCTTCTAGGATATCAGAGTAAAGCTAATTTCATTACAAGTAAGAAAATTCAACCGGAGAAGGGCTAAGTGCATTGGTATAGGAAACACAGAGTATTAAAAAAATATAGATAAAAAAACTGCCGCCATTTTGAAACGGAAAAAAGATAATAAATTTCTGTTTTAGCCAAAATGTTTTTCTATTAAATACATTCAAGATGCTGTATAACACAACATATGTTTACATTTGAAAATTCAAAAATGTATCGTAAAAAAGTTTAAAATATTTTAATTTTTACGTTATTCCTTGGGGTCGATTTAGTGGAAAATAATTTTATTTCATCCTTGTAGGTTAAGCCGTTTTTCCGTTATCAATTTGAGACACCTCTCGTGGGACATCCTGTATATATATACGGCTGTAAACGCAATAACTTAAATAATTTTTGACCGATTTTGATGACATTTGGCTTGAAGATGTAGGACGGGATAAACTTGAATGAATTTGCAAACCAGCATGATCTGACCATGGGTGGTTTAATGGGATACAAATTGGGTTTTCTCATTTTTGACCCTCAAAACAATGAAATTCTCCAAAAGTATCATTATACCATTTTAAAAAGCTTAAATAACAAAAAAAAAAAAGCAAAGTGTTTTTAATGGTTATTGCTCAGGCAAATGGAATTCGCTTAGTCTGCAGGTTTGCTGCGGCGGGAGCATTTTGATTACTTTCGAATTTGTACCAGTTATACAAGCAAAAGTTTTGCCAAAATATAGTAACTTTGGTGCAGCTGGAGTTTCCTTCTGCAAATTTATTTATTTATTTATTGACTAACGGCTGACGCCAATACATAAGAAGATTTAGATTATAATACAATTTAATGAAAAATAACAGGTGCAAAATGTAAAACAATTCAGAACAGTAACAAGCAATAACATTTGACAACAATAATTGAACAATAAAAACAAATAACAATAAATAGCAACAATAAATACAAGTTAACAAACAGGAAGAAGTTAAAAATAACAATCTCTAATTCAAGAAAATTTTGATAGTGAATTTGGGTGCAAAAACAAAATTAATATATCTTCGGGGAAATCGTAATTTAAACTTGGCGTATACAAGCGATTATCAATAGACAAGGATTCCAAAGACAGCCCTGATGAAGAATCACTGATTTGATGAAAATAAATGCGGCTTGATAATAAATAATACCCCCGCCGCAGCAAACCTCAGACTAAGCGAATTTCCATTTCCCTGAATGGATTTACACTAAAATGTCTCCTTAACAATATCACATTTATTCCCTATTTAAATAGAATCAGTTTAAAACATACTTAGGTTTGCTGCAACAGGGAGGGTAAAAGTGTTTATTATGTAAAATGTTAATAGTTAGTAAAAAATAAAAACATTTTCCAAATTTGGGCAAAATATGTTTATAAACAAGCAAACTACAACAGTTTACTTATTCTCCAGAAGAATAACATGGGAATTTTAAATTTACAATTTTTTGGAATTTTCTCCGTAACCATTAGGCGCATTATAACGCTTCAATATACTAAATTATTTGTTTTTTTAAGCTCTACAAAATAGTTTCGAAAGAAATTGCAAAATTTTATGTTTTTTGGGTCAAAAATGGGAAAAACCCATTTTTACCCCATAAAAGCCCCCATAAACCCCCGTTCCCATGGTCCGATCATAATGGTTCGCGAACTCGTTTGAATAAACGTAGGTTTACACGTTTGTACCAAATTTCATCAAAATCGGATAACTTTTGCTCGAGTTATCGCGCTAACGGACACACATATATATATATACTAGCTGTACCCGCGGGCTTTGCCCCGTTTAACTTCTTAATTTTCAAGATGAGCTCGTTCGCATGGCTCAATTACGTCCTGGTTGAAGTTCGTTCGCTACGCTCACTCACCTTTAGATTGGAGCTAGTTCGCTGCGCTCACTTGCCTTCGGGTTAGCTCGTTCGCTACGCTAACTCGCCTCCAGGTTGAAGTTCGTTCGCTACGCTCACTCACCTTTTGGTTGCAAATTAGCTGTTGTCATAAATGTAAAAGAAATAATAGTGCTGCACCCTGTTGGTAATCCTTGTACAGTAACTTTAATGCTATTGGACATCATAGAACAGAACCAACTTGTTTAATTGAAACAGCTGTTAAGATTCATTAATTCCATTTCTCATAAGGTTAACATGGGAAACTCCAGAGCCACTGGGGTGGAGCCCGAGGGTCCGATCAGAATAAAAACAACTTAGTTTTCCTATTTAATACCTAAAGAATCGGTGTGCCAAATTTCAGCCTCCTAGGTAAATGGGAAGTGGGAGAATTAGTGATGAGTGAGTGAGTGAGTGTGTCAGTGAGGGCTTTGCCTTTTATAAGTATAGATAAATATATGTATATATATAAATATATATATATATATATATGAATTTGAACGGATGGTGTTTTTGGCCTCTAGGGACCTCAAAACGAAAAAAAAAAAATCGGTCCCGGGTCCAGGTCTTACCATGAGTACTACGGTAATAGCTTATTCCCTATATGTGAAATTCGCTAAAATACCATAATAACGTTTGCACTTACCAGATGAAGAAATGCCAATGTCTAAAGCCAATACATCTTCAATTTCGGCATTTGATTCAGGTAAAGTGGAGAGAACATTTTCAGGCTTGTTATCATGCAGGGATAAATCCTTTATAATGTCTATTTTTTGTAGATTTTTATTTGCTTGAGTTTCTTGAAAAACAGCAGTGTGTGTTTCTTGTTTACTAGAAGAAGTCTGTGTTGGTAATGAAGTTGCAATATTATCTGTTGTGTTGTTTTTGTTCGTAGACATAATTAACTGTTTGTCATTATTTTTAGAATCACTATGTTGTGCTGTTAAAACGGTACCATCTATATTTCCAATGTCAATCTGCGGGTTACTGACGGAATCTCGAGGCAATGATTCTACTGCTAAGCTTCCATTGGACATTGTAGTGGCAACAGATTCCTTGATACTTTGAGCATCTAAAAGAACCTTTACACTTTCAATGAGCTTTGCAGAACGCTCAAGATCAAGCTCAATTCCATTATCTGCTTTACTTGGACATGAAACTGTTAACACTTCATTATCAGCTGCCATGTCTAGATGAGTTCTTACTTTTGACGTTAGATTTGATGGGCCCTCTTTGTCTCTAGAAGCACTTTCCTTCTTGGCAGTTCCATCATCAAAGATATTTTGTTTGCCCAACCTTGGATGGTGATCATGTGATTGTTGGATTTTACTGTTGACGTTGATAGAACCAATGTCATTTTTATCCTGGTTACCACCCTGCTTTCTGGAACCTTGTCCACCTACTACATCATCGTCCTCTGAAGATGTAGTACTGTTTAATGCCTTTTGGCTACGTTTACTATAGTTGTTATAACCTTCACGTTTTTGGAATTTCTTTTTGAATTGCTTCCATCTCTCAAAATGCCTGATGTTCCTCTGATTGAATAATCTTCTTGAGTTTGAAATGCTTTCAGCTCCCACTGTATCGTAAATCTCACTACTAGAGTCTTGGTTTTCATTATATTGATGATGATTTTGCCCTTGTCTTTGAACACTGCCAAGTGAAAAGTGGGGATGAGATCTATCTGTAGAAAAGTTAGGTCTAATTTCACTTCTTCTTACCCTCATTACTGAATCAGATGTTCTTGAAGGAAGTAATGGAGGAAACATTACAGAATCTGAAATTAGTAAACGATTTTGAAAATCCTGAAAATTTCTTCGTATTAAAATACTTTCTTGCTGCAGCTGCTCAATTCTTGTTCTGGCATTCTGAATTACTTCATCTGTTGGACTAGATTCTTCTGAGTTTGGAGAAGCTTGCTGACTGAAGGAAAATCTTAGAGGCCTTCTTCTACCATCTACTCTAGGTGCAGCTTGTTGAGGTCTAGGGGCAAATAAAGATTCTTCTCCACCTCCCTGTCTTTGGGGTGTACGGTAACCAAATGTCGGGGCTATGATCACAGGAGGAGGAGTCGGGGTTGAGAGAGCTGATGTAACAACTGCACTATCTCTCCCTCTCAACACTGTCATTGCTATCTGAGACTCCTCCAACTGACTAGAGAGGTTTGCAGCTCTATTGGTTAACTCATCAATGCGGTGACGTTGTTGCAGTACATGGGCTCTCAACTCAACATTCTCCTCTTGAAGTTCACTGATTTTTCCTCTAGCCTAGAACATAATTTGATAATGTTACAAAAATCTATAAACCTAAAGTAATAGTTTTATAACTATGTCATTATTAAACTAACTATATATATTTCCAATACAGCTTTAACTGCAATTCATTATGATAAAAGATAAGAATGTAGTTTTCAGAAGCTTCCATGAAGTTATAGCATCACTTGCATCTGAGCAAGGTTTGATCACTAAAAAGGTTTCTTAAGCTACCATCAAAAATCGTATTCATAGCGACATTTGTACTTGCCTGCTCCAGTTGCGCAAGTAGCTCTGGGTCTTGCTGGTCAAAAGAGGTCTGCAGTTCATGGTCCTCAGTGTCAATGGTCTGGGTGAATGCAACAACAGGTTCAATCACAGTCTGGGTAGACATTGTGACAGCGTTGATTAGCGTTTGTGTGGAGGCAGAAACTCTGATGTCTTCTACCTCTGTTGTCTGTAAATGAACAGTTTAGTTAACAGTGTCTGCCCTTGGCAGGTACAACACGGTGACACTTATGTCTGGTCCCTGGATACTCGGGGATAGAAGGGAACAAGGTGGCTGACAAGTTGGCGAATGTCACATCAGCCTCAAATTTTATGAGATTACATCCTTTCTGTAGAATTTCTATTAACCCTTCCCGGACGAGTGACGGATATATCTGCATAAGTCTTTGGTGACAAAGGACGGGTGACGGATATATCCGCATATGGTTTTTGATGCTCCGGACGGGAAGCGGTTATATCCGCCTTCTTTTCAGACAGACTGGCAGGTGCTTGAGCAGTAACCAGATGTTTCGCGGAACCAAGGCGCCACTATCCTGCTCTTTCCATGACTGCGCTCTCCCCCCTCTCTACCGCGCTAACCCCTCTCCTGCGCCTCACCCCCCCCCCCCCCCGCGCACACCTACCACCACTCCTACGCTCTCCCCCTCGACGTTTCGCGCTCAACATTACGTTTTCTCTATTTATTGTTTACATATTGTTCTTTATTTATTGCCTAACGTTGTCATGGTCATATCTTCAAAGACGGGTGGCGGATATATCCGCTGTATTTCTACTCATCCGAGGATATATCCGCATAGTTAAAAACGATAAAATTATTTTGACAGTATGATGTGTTCTACTGTGTTTCTTTTATGTATACTTGTATAACAAAACACAAATATCAAAAATTTATTTTTATTTTTTCCTCTAATTTTTTCCCGTCCTATGCCATGATTTCGCCCGTCCGGGAAGGGTTAAGTCTTTCCAAGGATACTGTATATAATCTACTCTACGACTGCACAGCTCTGAATGAGGTAAAGGAAAGTGTTCTTGAAACAATGACAAGGGGCAGACAACTTCCTCAAGAGGAGCTCATAGGCTGATCAAGCAAACCATCAATCAATTCAGGTTTATCAAGTGGAGGGTGCAAAAAGCCCATTTGTGGCTTACGTCCACTAGGACTAAGAACGCCCCAATTTAACCAATTAATTTTTTATTCAGGCTACTTTGGTAGTTAAAGTCAGCACACAATATTCTTATGTAATGTAGCAATTTTAAACTTAACCTCTTTTAACCCTTTGAGGTTGAACTTTTTTTTCATTTTTCTGTGAGTATAGGTTGCCATTTGAGCAGTCGGAAAATGGCGCCCGGCGACCTATACTCGGCATTCGACCACAAGGGGTTAACTTAAAAAAAAAACCCCGCCTGACAAACCCGCAAACCTGCAGACTAAGCAAATTTCTATTTACCTGACTGGATTTCTACCAGCATATTCCCTTAAAATTGTCAGATTTATTTCCTATTTAAATAACATTAATTTTAGTGAGTACAATGGTTTGCTGATACAGGGAAGGTTGAGGTGTGTTTTTTTATTGAAATGTTGATAGCTTAGTTAAGTATGAAATAAACAAAATTGCCAGACAACAGTGGCACAGTATAATAAGCGCTGTAGCGACCAATAGTCCGCTACCACAGACACAGTCGAGTCGCCTGTCACTGCCACAAGAAGGAAGGGTGCACGACTCAAGTGGCTCACCCACGCCCCATCGCGGTGACTGGCCACAGCTAATATGCTCCATATCATTACAGGTATCTCTTGGCCCACGATTGCCACTAATGTGGCTCTAGAGCCTTAAGACCCACTAGCTTCTGAAACACTCAAGGTTTGCTGATCTTGGCAAAGTTTATACCTGAACAATAGCTTCTTTGGTAGAAGGTATCGAGAGGCTGCTTCGTTCAGCTTCAGCAACTCTACTACTTGGTTGAACAGGAACTTGCTCTCTAAATCTGGAAACACTTGGACTGTAACAGAACAAAAGAACAGGATCACAGTATATCATCAAATGAAAACTTAAGTACAGTTGTCCATTGATAGGAGAGGGACCAGCGTTTACCAACAATGTCGTATTACCAAGATTGGGTTTTCCTTAATGCAATTTTGTTTCAGATAAAATATCACAATTATTTTATATCACAGTATTATAACTATTAAAGATATTTAAGTAGTAAAATTTATTTACAAAATCTATTACGATTCTTGACAACACCGATCCTTGGATAATGGTATTGGTATTGAGAATCAACTATGGCCTAATTACTATACTATCAGTATTTGGGACGGTAAAAAAACACGATGAAGTGAACAAAATTTACCAAACAGTACATGCAATTTATCAAAACTATTCTACATAATGGCTTGGTATATGGAGGAGAGTTCATGATACTGGATGTTTGTTATGTTTCTATTCACAATACACGCTGAAATAATAAATAATAAAACAAATTGTATTTCCCTTCATTGTACATAACAAATATTACGTCAGATATAATTCAATACAATAGCACGATGTGACAACCGGTACAGTGACTCTCGTGTACATAAACATTGTATATATTAAGATGTAAGCATAGAATAGTGACCTCTGACAATGCCACAACCTGTGGCGAAATGCGCATCTTGAAACAAAAATATCAAGAACTCAAGGCAACACAAAACAATAAGGTAACTTATTAAAACTGTTTTTGAAACTGGGTTAGCCTACATTACAAACTTCCTTGCATTTTGTTATCAATACCTCCATACTTTCTTTTCACGTGTACAGTATTTGCTTGAAAAAATGTACACTTTTCACATCCTCCAAATACGTAGGTCTATGATCTATAAAGCTCGATTAAACCAGACCAAAACTTTCTTTGGCCATTGAAGGACATCTTAACTGCACAACAAAGAAGTCAATAACCTAACAAACAAGGACAAATAAAATACAACACATGGGGCGGTGAATGTTGAACAACCACTGTGAGCCACGCAGGCGCAGACCTAGTAGTTCCCGATTTGCGATATTGCTGCTATTTCACAAACATGTACCTCGGTTACCCACAGACTGGCGTGCATTGTTACAAACTTGCGCAATTGTAATGATGCTTGTCCGGCGGCAGATACTAGGCGCCTCGCATGTGCATCACTAGCATGGGCACATTTACCTACACGACGGGGCACATGCGACTCGAGCTGTTTGCTTGTCACATGTGCGCGCACAAGCGCCCCAGTGTGTTGGCCGCTTTAGTTTTAGGTGTTGGTACTGTGCTAGTATTTGATGATCTACTTAGAAACTTGGGGTGGCTATGGAAAGCCACTAGTATATTACATACATGGGAGGAACACAGTCAATGTTTTCTACTACAAGCTCCTGTTCTCTTGTCTCTTGCTGCAAGTGTAGCTGTTCTTGCTCTTGCTGGAGCCTCCTCTCATTCAACTGTTGGTTCTGCAACTGTCAAGGACCTTATTAGACATCTAGTCTGTGCTGACCAGCTTATTAATTAATACCTGTTGTTTCATAGCCTTGGTGTGTAGAGAAATATACATTCGGGGCCTCTGGTGTGTAACTATAGATAAAAAATTGCATGTGCTTCAATGTAAATTTATGTAAAGTAAAGTTTAAGAAAACACATTTCCTCAAATAGGCTAGGCTGGATGTTTACAGTGGATCGCTACGAAATGTTTACCATGCCAACATACAGGCTGCAGGCGCAGTGCAGTGTAACATCAGCTGTGTCCTGCCCATTGTCTGTCATGGAAACATCTATCTATAATTTTAATCCTTTCAACATGTTTCTCAATAAATCATGATAAACGTGATAAACATCATCATTATCACTGAATTTGTTTTGGGATGGGAGGCTGCTACCTGTACTAGCTTTTCTTTGAGAATATAATAACTTACATAATATACAGGGTGACAATTAAGGTGATGATTGGTGATTGGATGTCACCTATGGACGGCCCAAAGGGAGTAAGTTGAAAATCTTAAAGGTAAGCATAGGTTGATATGCAAATCAAATTAAAGGTCTTGTTGAACTAAAAGCAAAGCTGCAAACCGGACCTCAAATGGTTAATCAAGTCAAAAATGACAGCTGTTCAAAGATGAATTGCATTTGCTATACTATTATATGCTACCTCCTCACTAGAAGACGGAAGAAAATCATAAACCTTAGCATATATTGATATACACATCAAACTAAAGGTCTTTATAAGTAGAATACAATGCCACAAATTTGAGCTCAAGAGAACAACTGAGTAAAAAATTGCATCAGTTTTAAGATTCAAAATGGCATATTCAAGAAATCTTTGAACAGCTGCCATATTTGATACGGTTGTGCATTTGAGATCCAGTTTGCAGCATTGTTTTTAGTTCAACAAATCCTTTAGTTTGATGTACATATATGTCCTTCCCCTATAGTTGACATCTGATCACCGTGTACACAAAAAAGTAGCTTACTATTACCAGTTATGGTGTTCCAAATTTGTTTGTGATATTATCTTTTTGTTTTAAAGTTATAAAGTCATCCTAGGACTTAATTGTCACCCTGTACATAGCTAAGTACAATAGTTAGTTTTAGAAAGCCTATTTGATGTCTCTACTTTAACAAAAGGGATAGAGTTGATATATCAAACATTGCAAACCCTTTTATAATTTGTATAAACTAAATTTGAATTTTCAAATTTTGTCTACCTGCTGTTTTTTACCTGGTCCAAAACCCAAATGCTTTTTTACTCAGCTATTTCAGTGGCCTCTCAGAACACCTTAACATCTTACAATAACTTAACAACTTTTTTAGTGATGTAGGATGTTGATTGTTTTTCATCACAATTGCAAAGTTTGTGAAAAAAAAGAAAATATACAAAATTTGATCTAACTACATTTGTAAAAGCCGCATGTGAATAGATGTTTGTTCACAATTTTAGTAAATATTTTTTCCTTTCCTATGACCCTATTTATTGTGATGAGAAACAATTACAATTCTTTAGGAAATAAAATAAAATTATTATATATTGGTCTTGTTGAACTTGTAAATTTAATTATACATTTCATAATTAAAATTCTGTTTAAAAAAAAACAGCAATGTGCTACTGCCTGACTTGTCACTGAAATAACTGCTCAAGGAAGCAAGCGAGGAAGGTTCAGACTGAGACGACTGCAGATAGCCAAGGAACCAAAAGCAATACAAACACAAAAACTAATTGAAAAAATGAAAATAATAAAATAAAATGACTTCATTACCTGGAGTTGAGAGAGCCGATATGTGACATCTTTGTGGACTGTTGACAGTTGATCAGCCAGTGTTGCCAAGCTCTGCTCTCGTAACTGAGACATTGTGTTACACGATTAGATTCAGTAAAAAGCACACAATTCATCTAACATTATCAAACCATCAATCAATTGTTCACCACTAAACATAAAATCTTGGATGACATTTTTGTGGATTAGTGATGGCTGATTAGCCAGGGTGTTTTTTTAATCAAATCTCTTTGCTTGGATAGGTTATCAAAACGCACTGAGTTACAAGTTTGTAAATAGTATTGGTTGAAAGGCCAGGAGATGGTTAAGCATTTTATTTCTATCATGATAAAAATACTTATTATGGTCTACAGTAAAGGTAGACTCAGTCTATCTTCACTAAAATATTTCCGTACAATTTAACTTCAGTCCACCACTGAATAGGTTGTAAACCAGGACAAAATAAAACAATGGAAATTTGTTGTTTATTTTTATTGTTTTCAGATAATTTAGTTCAAGTTAATCACTTTCAAAAACTCTCCGAGGCTAATAGTTACAAAATAAACGGTGACACCCCTTAACACTGATGTTATGTAATAGAGGGCTTCTTTACGTACAGATTAGAACATTACGGATAAAATGGAAGAAACTGTCATCTCTCCAATAATGCTTATATTTGTACAACATTTCAGATTTATATTTTGTGACCATTTATTGTTTATTGTTACATTTTCGTCTTAAATAAATTATGAGATAATTTTGTTTGTAATAATGTTAAAAAAATATAATTTAAATACAGGCTTTGATGGTCTAAAGAAGTTATTTTACTCTATATGGCAACAAATTAGAAGAACTTTGCGTCCCCACCCCAAAGTTGTCGACCAACCCTGGAGGCGACGACATGGGTTTTTACACTCACCTAGGCCCCCATTACCAAAATAAAAAGTAATTTTAAACGAACCTTTTACTTACGTTCAATAACAAGTGAGTTAAAAGTGGTTTGCCGATTAACGTTTTTCGCAACTTTGCGCCCCCACCCCAAAGTTGTCGACCAACCCTGGAGGCGACGACATGGGGTTTTACACTCACCTAGGCCCCCATTACAAAAATCAAAAGTCAATTTAAACGAATCTTTTACTTACATATAATAAAAAGGGAGTTAAAAGCGGTTTGCCGATGAACATTTTTCGTAACTTTGCGCCCCCACCCCAAAGTTGTCGACCATCCCTGGAGGCGACGACATGGGTTTTTACACTTACCAAGCCTCCTATTGCCGAAATCAAGTCAATTTAAACGAATATTTTACTTAGTTCAATAACAAGGGGGTTAAAAGTGGTTTTCTAATTTAACGTTTTTCGCAACTTTGTGCCGCCCCCCCCCCCCCTTAAGTTGTCGACCACCCCTGGAGGCAACGACATGGGTTTTTACACTCACCTAAGCCCCCATTACCAACATCATAAGTCATAATCTCTGACTCTTTTCATGCATACACACTGCACCTAGCGCCTGTACTATAATGTGTAACACGAGTGCAAATTGCTTTTGCTGCACAGTGCCACTTTGCCCACTAGTTATACAAATAAGAAATAACTATTGAGTGCTAATTTATAAAGCCACACAATGAACAAAACCATAATCTTTTATGTGCAATCTATTCTATTGGTGATATTCTACCTCAACTCTACTCTGCCTCTCTTGCAGATCTATCCTTTCCTCTTCCAGCCGCTCCTCTAGTGCATGCTGCCATTCTGCTTCTCTTGCAGCAAAATCTTCCTCTGCTTTTTTCTTTACTAGCTGCTTTTCTTTTTCTATTATCCTGAGCAAGGTAAAATAATCAATTTTAAGACTTGTTTATTGGTCACGTGTTGAAACTGAATCTCAAGTCTAAAATTTACCAAACTCAAATACTACAAGTAAGTTTGTGATTTTTACAAACAAAATTAGAATTTTGAATGTTTTGTGAAGACTGTGTTGTATGACAACTTAGCTAATAGCATACTTTTCCAATAGCTATAAGAAATTACGGGTCCCAAAAAGATTATGTGAAATATCCTAAGCCTAACTTTTCTTAGGTAGGTACCTATTTTTAGCGAATTTCCCCTATAGGGAATAAGCTATTACTGTAGTACTCATGGTAAGACCTGGACCCGGGACCGATTTACTTTTTTGTTTTGAGGTCCCTCGAGACCAAAAAACACATCCGTTCAAATTCATATATATATATATATATATATATATATATATATATATTTATATATGTTTCCGTTAGCGTGATAACTCAAGCAAAAGTCATCTGATTTTGATGAAATTTGGTACAAACGTGTAAACCCACCTTTATTCGAACGAGTTCGCGAACCAGCATGATCGGACTATGGGAACAGGGTTTTATGGGGTAGAAATGGGGTTTTCCCATTTTTGATCCTAAAACTTAAAATTTAGCAATTTTTTTCCTAACCATTTTGTAGAGCTTAAAAAACAAATAATTTAGTATATTGAAGCGTTATTATGCGCCTAATGGTTAAAGAGAAAATTCCAAAAAACTGAAAATTTAAAATTCCCATGTTATTCTTATGGAGAATAAATAAATTGTTGCCGTTTGCTTGTTTATGAACATATTTTGATCAAATTTGGAAAATGCATTCATTTAATACTAAACTATTAACATTTTACAAAAAAGAAACCTTTTTACCCTCCCGGTTGCAGCAAACCTAAGTACTCGTTAAACTAATGCTATTAAAATAGGGAATAAATGTGATATTTTTAAGGAGACATTTTAGTGTAAATCCAATCAGACAAATGGAAATTCACTTAGTCTGCAAGTTTGCTGCGGCGGGGGTATTTTTTTTTAGAACAGAATTTTTTGCTGGTTGTCAACTTCCCCCAACCTACTCACCCTGCAGGGCCGGATTTAGCATTTTGTCGCCCCTAGGCCCAAATAATTTTTCCGCCCCCTAGTCTGGTCACAGTTTCTTTTCTACAAACCTTTATTTAAAACTATATTATGCCTAAAGGCATATGTTAATTGCTTGAACACCACCCCTCGTCAGAATTTTATCATTGCAAGTTTTTTTTTTTTGAATTATCTTGGTTAGCCTTAACAAAATTCCGTCTTTAACACTTTTGGCAATTTTATGCTTTTAGCAAATGCTCACGCTTGTGGGACTGAAACAAAACAATCCAACCCACAGAGCATTCCTGCAAAAAAGTATAGGTATCCATTGATTCCGATTTCAGGCCCTAAAACATCAACTCCATAAGAATATGTGATACCATAGATTAAACATACTCCTTTAGTAGATTTGTCATCCTTAGGGATTAGCTGAAAACAATTCCAAGTTATTTAAACCTAGTTTGTCCAAATAAAACCATCTAATCATAAACAATAGGTTGTCCCCTGGTTATATTACAACACAATTAAAACACACAACATAGAACTATCCCTAAAATAATAGGAAACAAATTTCGTCAAAACTAACTTCCAGTGTCACCAACATATATGAACTAGACATGAAAAACTATTTAGAATTAACAATGTGATAAAAAGTTGACTTGAGTTTATGGTTAATCTATGGCTGTACTGCATCCAGATTATATTTGCAAAGCAAAACAAAGCAATCGTCCCGCCGACCATAATTATCCTCAGGTCTGAGCTGAGGAGAAAATGACCCCATTAATGATACTTTAGAGGGGATTTAATTTTTCTAAAACCTGTTGCAAACACAGATAAATATTTTTTTGTTATTGAATTTTAAAAATAAACTTATCGTATTTTTAATATCCAACAAAACGTATTATATATTTTAACTTGACCCTGCAGGTAAACTGATCAAAAGATTAGTTAATAAATTTTCTTTTTGTGAGATGGGGGTGGTAAACGGCAATGGTGTCTAACACGCATGCGCCCCTAATCACTCCGATCAGTAGCGCCGAGCAAGCTTAGTGGCAGTGCAAAGATTATTATACAGTGGCAATACGATGCGTACCGCTCGGGCACTCGTCAACATCCCTACAGCCTACTCCCGTATAACCAATGTTCGTTACCAATGTTGTAACAAAATTTATGCGTAATGTTGAAAAATAGTTTAAATTTTTTAACAGTTATCTAATTATAATGCTTTATTGGCAAGAGTTCTTTTTTTCAACTGGCAAAATATGTTAAGCTATGGCTATTTATTTTATTTTTAGATATTAAAAAATATTTTTCCTCTCGGCCGTGCGCCCTCTGGGAGCTTGCGCCCATAGGCCCGGGCCTACCGGGCCTATTGGGAAATCCGGCCCTGTCACCCTGCTTCTTAATACTTCTTATTACTCATCTGGCCATGTTTTCCTACAAAATTATTCATGATTTAAAATAAGTACAAAAACAGATTACTTTTTTTTAACTTATCTCACAGGCCTAATTTAGCTCCCTGAACCTGAAGTCTAGTTACCCCCAGAGAGTTCAGTGGACAGAGTAGCTTTATTACTCTATACAGTATACAGCTTGTTACTTGTTGGCTTATTTTAGCTTATTTTTAAGCCTATTGAAAGTAGGCTAGCTATTTTTGAGTAGCATGGCTAAGTCCCAGATCTGGTAAACCTGCACTTTTTCATATAGGGTTCTCAGAAGCCAAAAATGGCCGATGACCAACACTTTTATAGATTTATATGTGTCTATAAACACAATAACCCACAAACCCTATGGTTAAAAAATGTCAAGTTAAATGAGTTTACAAAGGTTATGGGGGATATTTTACTGCAAATCATAGTTTTTCCTTTACCATTATTAACATTAAGATTAAAAGAATATTCTTTAATATTATAATCAGAGTAGGCCTACAGTGAAAAAGACCAGCATGTTACATAAAGCTATCAGGTGGTTTTTAATTTCACTCCCTGACCCAATGGATATCCTATACTCTAATACGAGCAAAGTTTGCTTGTATGTATGTATGCTTGCACCAAGATCTCGAAAACGGCTCTGACGATTTTCTTCAAATGTTGTATATAGTTTATTTCTGGCCTAAAAACGAGTTTACTGCAGTTAGAACTGCCAACAAAAATCTAATTACGTAGAAAAATGAAACTGAAAATCACATTTTTTTACATTAGTCTTATGGGTTGCTAGGTAACCATGTTGGCTGAATTAAATAACAAGGAAAAAGTAAACAAAAGACTTGTAATTTGCCTATCCACAGTATACTAGCAAAACAAAATACAGTACAAAAGGAAAAACATCAGTTGTTACTATTGAGCAAAGATTATACTGAAGATTACACGATTCTATATTCAAGGGTAGCAGTGTGGAGTGTGGGATCTGTTTATGACGATTAGATTACGGTATCTGTAATCCTTAAATGCTATGGAAAGGGAGAAAAACAGGTCCACGACATAGGAAGTGGTGAAGGAAGTAGTAAAGGCGAGCAGTCTGGAGTGTGGGATCTGTTTATGACGATTAAATTAAGGTATCTGCAATCCTAAAATGTAATGGGAAGGGAGGAAAATAGGTCCATGACGTAGGAAATGGGGAAGGAAGTTGTAAGGCTAGCAGTGCAGAGTGTGGGAACCGTCTGTGGCATTTATGTATCTACAATTCTAAAATAATATAAGGAAGGAGGGCAAACAGGTCTACGACATAGGGAGTGGTGAAGGAAGTAGTAAGGGTGAGCAGTCCGGAGTGTAGGAATTGTTAATAACGATTAGATCAAGTTATCTACATTTAGGGTAGTCTATGGGAAGGGAGGGAATCAGGTCCGCGACGTAGGAAGTGGTGAAGGAAGTAGTAAAGGCGAGCAGTCTGGAGTGTGGAAACTGTTTATGACGATTAGATGAAGGAATCTGCAATCCTAAAATCCTATGGGAAGGGATGGAAAGAGGTCCGCGACGTAGGAAGTGGTGAAGGAAGTAGTAAAGGCGAGCAGTCTGGAGTGTGAAAACTGTTTATGACGATTAGATTAAGGAATCTGCAATCCTTAAATGCTATGGGAAGGGAGGGAAACAGGTTCACGACGTAGGAAGTGGTGAAGGAAGTAGTAAGGTAAAGGAAGGAGTAAGGTGAGCAGTCCGGAGTGTGGGAACTGTTAATAACGATTAAATCAAGTTATCTACAATCTTAAAATGCTATGGGAAGGGAGGGAATCAGGTCCGCGACGTAGGAAGTGGTGAAGGAAGTAGTAAAGGTGAGCAGTCCGGAGTGTGGGAAATGTTTATGACGATTAGATTAAGGTATCTACAATCCTAAAATGCTATGGGAATGGAGGGAAACAGGTCTGCGACGTAGGAAGAGGTGAAGGAAGTAGTAAAGGCAAGCAGCCCGGAGTGTTGGAACTGTTAATGACGATTAGATTAGGGTATCTGCAATCCTAAAATGCCATTGGAAGGGAGAGAAACAGGTCTGCGACGTAGGAAGAGGTGAAGGAAGTAGTAAAGGCAAGCAGCCCGGAGTGTTGAAACTGTTAATGACGATTAGATTAAGGTATCTACAATCCTAAAATGTAGTAATGCTAGCAGTGCAGAGTGTGGGAACTGTCTGTGGCATTTATGTATCTGCAATTCTAAAATGGTATAGGGAAGGAGGGCAAACAGGTCCACGACGTAGGGAGTGGTGAAGTAAGTAGTGAAGGTGAGCAGTATGGAGATTGGGAGTGGATTAATGTATCTGCAATACTTTTCAGAGTAAACTAATAATTTTCCCCGAGCAAGGCTCGGTCCCCAGGTACTGATACATACTGAGCCCACTTGTGTTGCATGCGATGGATGTGAGAGAGCTTTACTCCAGCCATTAGCAATAGTTGCTGCATCTCCTCACTCCACAACTGATGGCTGCTGATAACACCTCGCTCTTCTACCATCTCCTCCATCCTCTCCTCTTGATAGCTACGGCTGCTATCGACAGAAAATAAGTTATGTGAAATTCTCTCTCTTTAAACAACTGTTTATAATTGTAATAAAGAGAGTGAGGTTGTTTGGATAGCATTTTGGTTTAACAAATAGCCTATTTGTTTAAAAGTGATGAGAAAAGGGCAATAATGTAACTGAAATATATAATACAAGATGACACTTTAAGGCCTTTTCAAATGATTGATTGACATTTCTTAGTTTTTTCCAACTTTCCATTTTTATTTTCATTTTTTTTTCTCACAGTGTTACAGCCTCACACCACCACTTCAAACAGCATTTACAGATTCGTGTGTTTCTAGTAGAAATCCTCATGTAGGCGAATAGTTTGATGTTTGCAATTTTTATCAGTCAATGGCTTTACTCTCAATCCTGAGCAACCCCTTCATTCAGTCATTTAAATTTCTCTTGTTTTGTCTAAAGACGATATTTTTATCTTCCAAGGCCATTAACAATTAGTTGAGATGGGGACGCCCCCTAAATGCGTATTTTAACCGAAACAGGTATGAGTGTAAAATGCTGTGAGATGATCTGTGTGTAGCTTTGTTACTGATACTTGACAACCCTTTCCATATCCTTGACGCCTGAGGATGACTTTGTAGAAAGTCGAAACTAGTTGCGACACTAGCAAATGTGGAAAAGGTTGTCACTTCATATGAAGTTACAACCCTTTTGATATCCTTGACGCCTGAAGATGACTTTGTAGAAAGTCTAAACTAGTTGCGACACCAGCAACAATTAGGAAAACCTTTGTATATGGTCGATGTACAAGATAAGTTTACAGTGTTTGACAACATATTTTAATATTATTTTAATTTAGTTTTTCCTAAAAAGAGAGTAAAAAAATTTTAAACAACAAAAATGAGTGGATGGATTCAAATCTGATACATGAAAAAAATGAAATAGCGGAATTGAAAAAACAAGCCAGATGTACAGTTTATAATGAGCTTCTATATATTTGTAAGCAGAGGAAAGAAGATTATAAAAATAAGTTAATAAGACAGAAGAAAAGCTTTTATGATGAAAAAATTAAAAACTCTGACAATATTTCAAAGAAAACTTGGGAAATAATAAATAAGGAAACCGGAATAAATGCAAATAAGACTAATAGTTCAATCACTGTTCTGAAAAAGGGGAATACTAATTACAAAATGATCCCTTAATCATTTCAAACACTTTTATTAATAATAATTTTATTGGAGCCATTGAAACATTGATACAAAAAAGAGGATTAAATTCACACCCAGCTACAGGAATTAACCAGGTACGGTAACCCAGTCCAGTAACTTAAATTGAAATTAAAAAAGTAAAATAATTTTATCTTGTAGTCATGATGAGGTTCCTCTAAAATTAGTTAATCATGTCAGAAAATCTATATTAAAACACATTGTACACATTATTAACTGCTCTTTAATAACTAGAGTTTTTCCTGACAGTTTATAAATTGCTAAAGTTATTCCAATTTTCAAGACAGGGGAAAAAAACTGAGGTAAAAAATTTTCAACCTGTGTCCTTGTTGACTTCTATATCTAAAATACAAAGAGTAATGTACAATTGTTAATAAAGGAAACAAAGTCAGTTAGTTGGTATTTTTATGGACCTTTCGGCAGTATCTCACACAAAATACTTTTAAATAAATAGCAAAATCTGAGTATAACAGATCGTTATATAGATTGGTTTGAATCATATCTCTCTAAAAGAAAATGTTGAGATTGTGTCTGAAACAACTGATTGATATTGTTTTTGTTTCTAACCTGTGAGGCGTGGCTGAGACCATGGTCCGCACAATACAAGCCAGCAGACTCTCCTGACTGCCCAGGTAGCAGTCTACGGTGTGACGTAGCTGAGAGGTGGAGGGGGGTAGATGCAATGTGTCTAGAATGTCCTCGGTTTCCTGACGTGAGAACCGAGGCAGTAGTGATGGGTCCCACTTGCGTTGCTGCACACTCTCTGTCACATACCTGGAGTACTGAGGCAGGCTGTCCAAGATATGAGCCTAAACAGTCATGAGGACATTATCACTTTATATAAACTGTTAAAATAATTTTTGTATCTAAGGTCAATGAATTTAGGATTCTGTAGTCGTAGTAGATATCCCACCACTATGGACCATCGGGAGCGAATTATAAATGCAAACAGAACATAGTTTGATAAACCTATTTACAATCTTAGAGTGTTTGTGTTAAAATTCCATTTTCCCCTTTAGTTTTAGATATGTTGACATTTGTTTGACTTCTAATATGATATAGATAACAATTAATTGTACTTTTATTTTGGCTTGGTCAAAAATACTCATCTATAAGTATAAAAGAGGATGTTTGTATATATATGTATACGTTTGGCAGTGATAAACTCAGACACCGCTGAACCGATTGCCACGAAACTTGGTACATACCGGTACGTGTAGAATTTCATGGAATAGGTTTATACACCATCAATTTCGTGTTCCGTCCAATCGGCTCCGCCCCAGTGGCTCTGGAGTTTCCCACGTTAACCTTATGAGAACTGGAATTAATGAATCTTAACAGCTGTTTCAATTAAACAAGTTGGTTCTGTTCTATGATGTTCAATAGCATTAAAGTTACAAGGATTACCAACAGGTTGCAGTACTATTATTTCTTTTACATTTATGACAACAGCTAATTTGCAACCAAAAGGTGAGTGAGCATAGCGAATTGAACTTCAACCTGGAGGCGAGTTAGCGTAGTGAACGAGCTAACCTGAAGGCAAGTGAGCGTAGCGAACGAGCTAACCTGAAGGCAAGTGAGCGTAGCGAACGAGCTAACCTGAAGGCAAGTGAGCGTAGCGAACGAGCTAACCTGAAGGCAAGTGAGCGCAGCGAACGAGCTCCAACCTAAAGGTGAGTGAGCGTAGCGAACGAACTTCAACCAGGACGTGATTGAGCCGAATAGAAAGACCAAAAATATTGTCTACCCACTAGCATTAATATAAGAGCAATAATAAAGAATCGGTTATCCTTTGTACTATATGTGTTTCATTAGTTGTCGTACGTATTTTAATTTACCGTAGTTATAAGCACTTCATATACAATAAGACAATTAAACGTTACGGTACTTAAATTATAAATAGTCAAAGGCAAGACAACGTCTGCCGGGTTCAGCTAGTTCAACATAAATGATTAATTGACATCCACCCACTTTGTCATTGTTTCAATTAAATTATGGTAGTTTTTATTTTAAAACTGGCTACCCCGCAGATTTAACATAGAAATGGGGTGTGCTTCAATATTTTTTTTCTTTATAACTTGTCAACCTGATTGACACCAATTAACAGTAGAGATTTGGTATGAAAATAAATCTCTCACACACAAGATGTGCCATTACTAAATTGGAACAAAGCTCCACAGAAAACTAAACCAGTTTATAAGTACCTAGGCTCTAACTAAGTTTAGGATAATGTAGTTTGTGCTAATGAACCTATATAGTAAATGTAAAATACTATTGGTACAACAATATTTATATTAACTTACCTCTGATGCAAACACTGACACTGTGTAAAAGTAATTCTCATGAAACAAATAATCCACGACCAACAAATTTATTGCTTGAAGTTTTGGAGAAGTAGAGGATTTCTTTGCCCACTTTGTTTTGCCATTGCTGTTGTTTTCTTCTAGTGCTTTCACCATCAGTTGCCGCATGTACGCTCTTAATTCAGCCAAAAGACCTCGATTTTCAAACCTGAAAATCAAGTCAAAAGTTAAAAGTTGTAGAACTTGTTAAGACAGGTTGTCATTTTAGAAGGAAATGTGTTTTCCAAACTCATTTTACGGCCCAGTTACCAAGACTTCTCACAGAAGGCCACAAAAAAGGTTTTAATGGCCATTTTTCCACTATCTAGCCCATTTCTGCACTCTACCTTCACTTATTGCATTAAGGCTATAACCTTCAGTCATCTGGCGATGCATTTTACTATCAGTTCTATGTCTCATGTGGCCAAAAAACACGTATCATATATTGTATGCAGCGAGAGTTTCAATAATCTACTGTAAAAGGTTATCCAATCACACAGCAAACCAAAGCCAAAAAGATAGCTACAGAGCTGAAAATGGTGCCATTCTGTTTACCAATGATACCAGTAAGCGGCGACTTATACTTGCGAGCTTTGGACCTATATACACAAAAAAGTCTGATACTTTAACGACACCCTTTGTTGATTGTTTAACCTTGCTATAATGTTAGCTAAAATAGTCAAATCAATTGGGGTTAAGTTTGGTTTTTATTTGAAAACCAGTAAAAAAGGACAGTGTCATACCGAAAATTCCATTTTATACGGCATCATGTTTCAATCTCGCCCACCATCTAAAAATCCGGTTTCCAGATAAAACTGTGGAAACACTGTTCATAAAATTTTATTAGGCTACTAGCAATATCAAGATCATACCTAATTTGACTCTTTTAAGTAGCATTAATAGGTTTAGTTATGATCATAGATGTTCAAAAATATATATATGATAGGTGGGCCAAACTATCTAAAGGCACCAGAGTTAGGCTCAAGAGTTATCTAGACACTACTTTGTACTTACCATTTGTAAAACTCTTCCTTAATTTGCTCAGAGTGTGTATTTAAAAGAGCGCCTTCTCCTGGACTCAACATTTTATTTTTTTCCATGTTTCCTAAACAGATAAACATTTTTGATTGATTGAGACCTTAAAGTTGAATCAACTACAAATAAAAACAATAACAACTACAACAACTGGGAACGAAGAATGTATTGCCCTTTATTGTGGACTTAGTTAGGCTACACAGTGGCTGATAGGTCTTCTCCAGTCTTCCTTTCAAATTCCATGCAATTACAAGTGCAGCTCAATTATATTAGAGCCAGGTAAGAACAATGCAAGAGATGAAGTGAAGTCTCCTTCTACACCAGTAGGGCTAGCGTTGATAGGCTCACCCATCACTTGTTGTACAAACAATGTCATGAGAAGATTGATCATATCCTTTTTTTACAGATACGCTGAGATTACTTTAAAATGAACAGGGAGATTGTCGGACGAGGTAAACAGCATTGAAGCTTGTATAATGGTGAGCATATTTGCAGTAAGTGTTGCAAGTCAAAGGAGACTGTTGGTAAATGAGGTAAGGCTATCAATCCTTTGAAATTTAGGGGGTGTCATCCAAGCCATACCTATCCCATTGAAAATAAGATGGGATCTATCGTCATTATGGTACCGTAAAGCAATTTTAATATTTTTGGAAGATCTTGTGCATTAATTTCTTAGGTTACTTAGGGCAACTCATTGTTCGATTTGTAAAAAATTAGGTGCCAGAACTGTTACCTATTTAATGTGATTTGTACCTATTTTTTATCTCTACGAAAGAGATGTACCGGAATTCCGTTCCGCTGTGTTCCCCCACATATCGAACACTGGGGCTACTTTATTACAATCAAACATAACCAGATACTAAAGCAGTCTTCTTCTGATTGGCTTTGCTCACATAAACTAACATTCTAAAGTAATCTTCTCTTTTTAACCCTGCAGTAACTTAGACTCCTCTTATCCAGTCTCCTCGGGAACGAGATCAAAAAGGTTCGGATAATGGGTTTTCTGGATTATCTGACGTCCCTTAACTTAAAAGTCCTTAAATTAGGGATGACTCTAGACATGAAAATATTAGGATATTGCATAAAAGTAGTAGATCTAGATACTTAGGAATGATTAGGCCTACTGAAAAACAAAAAACACCAGATGTCAAGGCTTTGTACCTACCTTTTAAATCTTTAACAAATGAACAAGGAAAAGGAACCATACAATTCATGGAGTACCACATTATAAGTAACTAGGCCTACAAAAAAACAAATGGACACAGCTGCATACTGGACAATACAGAGTACAACTTACTATGTATACTTAAATGTTTGGTTCAAACAACAATCACAATATAGAGTACCACTGTACTGTACGATAGCCAACATGTTTAAACGCCACAGGAATCACTCGAAAACTAATTCAAACATTTTACTTAAATTTGGGAGAGAATTTTACTGTATTTAAGTTAGAAAACGTGATCACTGGTCTCAAATGTTTTCCTAGAGAAAAGAAATTTCAGTATGTACTGCCCACTTTCTGCTAATATAGCCTAGTACCGTTAAACCGATGTGCTGATAAAAATTGTCCAGTTAAAGGTAGGCTATGTTATTTCTGCCGATTGTAGTCTGGTTAAACAGACGTCTGGTAAAAAGGTGTTCGGATAAGAGGGAGTGTACTGTAAGGTTTAAGTTACCTGCCTTAAATATTTCTCAATTTTAAATTAGGCTAAACTTTTTAAGCTAACTTCCCAATGAAATGGGAACTCTCATTTAAATTCTTTCAACTGAGCATGCATGCAAAATAAACAATAAGTAAGTACTTCCTCTTCCTTTTGAACATTTTAAGTAGGCTATGTTTATTTTCTGTCAGTTTGGACCTTGGTTTGATTAGTATTTAAGTTAATTATGTTAATTAAGATTACATTGACAAACATTTATATGTAAAGAGTCGTGAAGTTACTTTCAATGGTGATAATATTTATTCAGGATAATTAAATTACGTTATCATTGTTATAAACATGTTGAAAAAAATATTATATCGTAGGGTACTTATAAATACTATTGAACTTTAAATTTAAAAATGAAACTCCCAAACTTAATTGGTTATTTTTTGGGCAAAACTTTGGTAGCTAAATCTGACTTCAGTCGATTGTTACAATCCATATAGAATATGAACAATTCTAAATAGTTTTGGTGAGGTTAAGTTTAGTGGCTTGAATCTGTTGAAAACTTGAAAGTTTTTCAAAAGTAAAAATAATAATATTTATTATTTAGATAATGAATTAGTTGAATAAGACTAGGACTAGGTCTAGAGTGTCTAAGCTTAACTTATTCTTAAACTAGGCCTAATCCAAAACCAATTATGGATAGACTGCACTTACACACTTTTTTCATGATAATGTAATCAACATAGGCAAAATTTTGAAATAAATTTCATGTTGTGAAAATGTTAACGAATGATGAGTATTTCAATTGTTTAATATGTTGTGTTATTCTTAAACTAACCCATGAACTGAACGATTTTGTCTTGTAGCTGATGATGATTCCATTTGTTTACAAACAAACCTCCGAATTCCCAAACTCCTTTGACATTGTATTGTTAAAGACGAATCCACCAATCCACATAGAGTATAGTAAACCAACAGCAATTGAGACAGTATTATAAAATACCCCCGCCGCAGCAAACCAGCTGACTAAGCTTGGATTTTTACGTAAATTAGAATGTCCATTGTCCTCAAACAGATTGATTCCATTTATTTAAGTAACATTAAGTTTAACGAGTACTTAGGTTTGCTGCTACCGGTACTAGGAGGGCACATGATAAAAATGTTTTACCTAGGTATGTTAATAGCTCAAATCAAATCAAATCAAATCAAATCAGTTTATTTCCACAATATATACAAATTTACAATTTTTCAATAAAATAAAATAAAAATATATATAGCCCTGAAGCATTATACAGTAATTGTTAACGTAAATTAATTCTAGTAAAATTAATTTATAAGTTATAAAAGTAAAAACTTAAATACTAGTTGAGTGTTTGCTCCGGCTTGAATAATAACTAATTTAATATATAATGGAAATGAGTCTACATAGACCTCAGTGGTCTGTGCGTAGACTCGAGTTGCTAAAAATTATATATGTATTTTTTGAGCTAATTTGCAATTGAAGAAAAAAGTTTAAATAAAAATGTACTAAGTGCTATGGGAACCTGTAAAAATAAAAATAAGTAGATTATATAAAAAATTGGAGTAAATATTAATTAAAATTTTTAATAACAGAATTGTTTAAAGGGGAAGCCAATAAATAAAACGGAAAAGAATTTTGTTGGTTGCAAGAGTTTGCAGAGGGGGTCCGTTTAGTGCTGTCAGACAGTTGCAGGTCGCCTGTTATCAGTAGTGATAAGAGCCTCGGCCTCTTCATCGCTGATATAAAATAACCATCTATTAACTCGATTTTTGAATACACCTAATGTAGGAGAATGAAATAACTGAGTTGCTTTATACATAGTGGAATAATTCCGGAACAAAATATGTGCTATGTAGAAACAATTTGTTTTTGAAAAGGATTTGTGCTGCTGAATAGTAGAAATTCCAATTCTATTTGCATATCTTGTATTATGTGTGTGGGTTATGGAGGTAAAAATTGAATTGAAGTTTTTAAATATAAAAATTAGAAGATCTTTGATAAACAATTTTGCAATGGGGAATATTCCAGTTTCATGAAATAGTAAATCTGAGGGGTATCTTTTACACTTTTTGAAACCAGCTTTTAGGATAGACTTTTGAACCAGAATCAGACCTGTGAGATGTGAACTGTACGCCCCTCCCCAAGCTAATATTCCATAAGACAAAACCGACTGTACATATGCAAAATATGTTGATTTAATTTCTTTAAAACTGAGAACATCACTTAACTGTCTAAATGCAAATATAAGTTTTCTAGTTTTATTTTGCAAGAAATTAATATGCTCTATCCATTTCATATGTGAGTCAAAAATTATTCCTAAATATTTATATGAGTTAACTCTCTCTAAGGTATCGCACGAACAACTGTTATTGAATTGGTTGAGACAACTGTGCAAGATCAAATTGGTTAGGTTATAGTCAGCTGTTGACGCGAGAGAAATAGGCATGAATTTTGTTTTGGAAACATTAAGAGATAGTACATTTTGGTCGAGCCATTTTTTTACTAATTTGAGATCTGATTGAGCTTTACTCTTCACACCTTCCCATGTCTTATCCTTAACATAAATCAATGTGTCATCTGCAAAAAGAAACATTTTTCCGAAAATTGGTAATTTAGAAATATTATTTATATATATTAGGAATAAAATAGGCCCAAGGGTACTCCCCTGAATCACCCCATAGTCAACAGGCACCTCATTGCTATTGACTCCATCTATGTATACGAATTGTCGCCTATCTCTGAGGTAGCTTTCGAACCATGAGAGAGCGTTCCCTCTTACACCTATAGCAGATAATTTTGAAATTAGATGCTTTCTGTCTACACTATCAAAAGCTTTTTTGAGATCTAAAAAAATTAATACTGAGCGCAAATTTTCGGATAGAGCACTAAAAATTTCTTTGTTGATATGAAAAAGAACATCTGTAACATTTTTATCTTTTCTGAACCCATATTGACAGTCTGCTAGGATCTGATTCTGGTTCAAGTAATCCACCATTTGTTCCTTAACTATTTTTTCAAGCACCTTAGAGAATGCACTCAATAAAGATATTGGTCTGAAATTATTTTTGTCTTTGTGGGAGTTTGATTTGTATAAAGGAAAAACTTTTGCCAATTTAAACTTGTCCGGAAATATTCCACTAGCCAAACTTAAGTTTATGATATGCAATAATGGTTTAGAGAGTGAATTTACATTTTCTTTAAGAACATCAGCCGAGACACCATCAAAACCGGGGGCAGACCCACCACGTAACGAGTAGACATGTCTGATAACGTCGAGTTCAGTCACTGTCTGGAGTGTAAACACAGTGTCCTGCCTGTAATCTGCGTCGTTGATGATCGGCGGACCGCTGCTATTAATTGAACTGGCAAGGTTATATCCAACAGAAGCGAAAAACGTGTTAAAATCATCAGCTACAATCTTTCTTACATCAGGAGTGATGTTGGATACGTTTGGAAGATATTTCTGGACTGAGAAGGGGTCTTTTTTATTTGATCGCCCCGCCAGCTCGTTCACAACCATCCAAAAGCGTTTGGGGTTGTTTTGATATTGGTTTAATTTTGACCTGTAGTATACTCGCTTAGAACTTTTAATACCACTGGAAATTTGATGTCTTAAATCACGATATTCTTTATTTAAAGTAGCATTAAACGGCTGTTTTTTAATTTTCTTACTAGTTTTATCTCTTTCCCTAATTAGTTTAATCAAATCATTTGTGATCCATGGCTTTAATTTTTTGAACCTCGATGATTTCTTAACAGATTTTTTAGAACTATCTATGGTTTCATCCATGATTTGTAAAAAACGAGATGCACAAGAGTTAATGTCAAGATCGATAAAAAAGTTGCTCCAGTCTATTTGCGCAAGATTACAGGACAGTAGTGTATGATCGATAATGCGTGTAGAAGTATCCAAAGTAACTGACGGTGTATTGGTTGGAAAAGTAATAGTCATGCCTGTGCTGAAATGGTCTGTAACGTGTGTGTGTAATGTTGCTGATTGTACATTTTTCATGTCGTTGTAACGTATGAAAATGTGATCAATGCAAGTTTGGCTATTGTTCGTAATTCTTGTTGGTTTGTCTATACATTGAATGAGACCAGCACCTAACAAACAGTTTAAGTAACTGTCGTTTAAAGAATTAATACTCAACGCTTGTAAATTAATTTGCCAAGTTTGATCAAAATATATCCTACAACAAAATATAAACTGCAACAGTTTATTCTCCTTAAGAATAACATAGGAATTATAAAAAATGTTTTTTAATTTTCTTCGTTATCAATAAACTGTACAAACACTCCAAGATCGTATAATTATTTGGTTTTTTTTAAGCTCTACACAAAATGGTTTGAAGATAAATTGGGATATTCTTGTTTTAAGGGTCAAAAATAAGAAACCCCTATTTATTTTAACCACCCCCCCCTCCAACAAAAAACCACGGCCACCTTTAAATACAGGCCGTGGCCTGGTAGAATTATTGGCAACGTCACAAGTGGTGTTGTTTAGTTACAGACGTCCCATAAGATAACATGGCAGACAGGTGACATCAGCTCATTAATTCGTACTTTATTGATTTAAATTTAAATTTATGAACATGAATTTATTAAAATATTGAAAATAAAACATAAGACATAAGATCAATGTATTTCCATTGGAACTTACAATACACAAGTCATTGGAAAACGTCAATTTCTAGAACATTACTTACTTACTTGTATACTTGAATTCTTCATCTTTGACCGAACTAGTCTGATGGATTGCGTTATATTTGCTAATGATAAAAATAAAAACTATGTTGTAATAACAATACTATGATTATAAAATATACATCAAGATTATTTATTAATAAAACAATTCCTTCAACATCATATAATAGAAAGGAAATACATACATAATGTGACCTGAAACTCACCATACAGAATTGAAAACCGAAACAATATATAAAAAAAATAATTAAGCGGAGTCATTGTCATAGTACTGTAACCAAGCTTTCGTAAATACACAGATACCATTAGCTGCTTCCAAACAAAACAGCTGTTACAACACCACTTGCGACGTTGCCACTTCGAAGGCCGCGGCCTGGAGTTATAAAGGCGGCCGTGCCAAAACCCGTTCCCGTTCCGATCATGATGTTTCGCGAACTCGTTCGAATAAACGCAGGTTTAAGTTAAATAGATAAAACAAACTCCGTTATACATTTGTACCAAATTTTATAAGAATTGGCCGATTTCTGCTCGAGTTATCATGCTAATGGACACACACACTATAGCCTATTTTATATATATACATATATATGTATATAATTAATATATAAATATATGTAATACATATATATATATTTATATAATTAAATTAATTTTAATGGATAGTATTTTGCCTCTGGGGACAACAAAAAGTAATAAACGGTATCAGAATTCTGACACATACTTTTTCCCATAAGTTTTTCAACAACCTTTATTATATGTAAGCGGTGAGAGTAAATATACGGAAATGGGATTTGTACAATTTTGTTCAGAATTTAAAGGACTATAACATACAAAATTTTTATCAAATTGTTCGGCCTATTTTTGGGAAAATCCAATTTTTCAGTTATTTTTTGGGGGTTTTATGGGAAAATCCCCATAAAAAATACAAATTTCTAAAAAATAAAAAAAAACTATCAAAATTGTAACGACCATAATCTACTATGTTAAATCAAAACAGGATTTTTTTCTAAAATCCTATTTTTTTTATTTTATGGGGTTTTTATGGGAAAATAACATATTTGACCATAACTTTTGAACCGTAATTTTTACAGAAGAAATGGGATTTAAACCATTTTATTCAGAATTTAAAGGGCTACAACATACTAAATTTTTATCAAAATTGTTCGGGCTATTTTGAGAAAATCCTATTTTTCCGGGTTTTATGGGTTTTTATGGGAAAATCCCCATGAAAAATCAAAATTTCAAAAAAAATGAAAACACGCCTGGAGATACAATGGATTAGAACCCACATACCAAATTTAATCGAAATCGGACCACAGGTGTAGTCTCTAGCTCTGTACACATCCAGACACACACAGACATCACTTCGAAAACCACTTTTTTGGGTCCAGGGGGGCCCAAAATGAATATATCCACTCAAAACTCAAACTCGAAAATTTTGACGAAAACAATACTTTCTCCATATACTATGGTAATAAATCGGGAAAAAGAAAAAGAAAGGAGAAAGTAATAAATCGGTCCCACCAAATTTAATCGAAATCGGACCACAGGTGTAGTCTCTAGCTCTGTACACATCCAGACACACACAGACATCACTTCGAAAACCACTTTATTGGGTCCAGGGGGACCCAAAATGAATATATCCACTCAAAACTCAAACTCGAAAATTTTGACGAAAACAATACTTTCTCCATATACTATGGTAATAAATCGGGAAAAAGAAAAAGAAAGGAGAAAGTAATAAATCGGTCCCGGGTAAAGTCTAGGTCTTAGGCCTACCATGAGCAATAGTTTTGAGGTAATAGCTTAATTCTTGTGAAATTCAACCTGAGGTAAATAATTGGTCAACAAATTGTCATTGGTGAAAATAAAAGATGCCTATTTTAGTTTACGGGACGCGTGTTAGTTAATATTATAATGTGTCTAAGGTGGTACTGCATAATAATTTTCTTTGCTTCATGTGGTACTAGCAGGGTACCCGTCCTTCGTACGGTGTTGGAATATAAGTATAAAATGCTTATTGCAGTTATACTCAAGCTTTGCGTTTTTAATAAGGGAGGACACAGTTTGATAAAATTTGCTTTTTTAAATTTACGGTATACTTTAGTATTAAAGATCTACCATAGCCATAATGTTCTGCCACTTCACCTAAACAATAAAGAAAAATAAATTATCAACAATTCGCAAAATATTAGAAATTATTCATGAAATGATAAACATAACTGTAAACAATCCTACTTTGACAGTTCTCATTGCGAATTACAGTTTTTTGTTGCTGCTTATTTTAACTTAGCTGTATTCATAAATGCAAAAAAAATATAGTGCTGCACCCTGTTGGTAAAGCTTATAACTTTTTAATGCTTTTCCATATCATAGAACCAACTTTTTTAGTTGAAACAGCTGACTAAATTCTTTAATTCCCTTTAAATACAGTATGAATGCTCATAAGGTTAACATGGGGAATTACAGAGCCACTGGGGCGGAGCCCGAAAGGATTTTTGAGATAAGAATATGCCAATATGTTAATCGGGATTGTAAGCTATCATCATGCCAAATTTCAGCCCAATCCGTCCAGTGGTTTATGCGTGATTGAACTTCAAACACACAAACAAACAAACTTTCACATTTATAATATTAGTAAGATTGGCAACATATGCATCAAATTGGTCAAGTTGAAAAGCAGAAAAATGAGCATACACGTCACACACACATATTCAGTGTAAGTAAACTGCAATCTAGTCTGTTAGGGTCGGGGAGGCTGAATTTTTATTCCATGATTAGTTTTGCCAACAGTGTTATTTGGAGGCTTCTGATTGGCTGAGGGAACACCTTTACCGCAATGATACGGTTCAGTGCCATCCAAGGCTACTGTTGCGGCGCGTGATGGTACGCCAATGTTATGGAAATAATAAAGAACACTTGAATCGAACTATCGAATTTATTGATGTGAAATGAATATTAAGTGGACTGTATAAATAATTAACTAAAATGCTATAATGCGAATGAACTATTGAATGCGAACTAAGACTATGAAATACGTGGAGGGATCTGCCTCACACGTCCTATACGAAAACTACGAAACGAACTTGACAATGTGATGCTAGTCGAGACACTGACTGAATAAGACACCTTCCTCACCCTCGATTGGGGTTACAACTTTCTAAAAGTGGTGAGGAAGGGCCCGTCCTTTCGCAGAAGGACGATGGTTTATGACTCTGTTGCCGGCGCTAAAAGCCGACAATTGCCCTAAGAGAATGCATGTTTGCTACTTCACAACTCTAAGTTAAAACTACATATGAAATATAGCATTTATAATAATTAGCTAATAATATAACGTAATGAAGCACAAAATCAGAAATATATACAATAACTCTCCTCAACAGCTACTATACAGAGGCTATTATCTGTATAGTAGCCTTGAATGCCGGCCTCTAAGAGTGCCGGGCTAATAAACTGAAAGAGCCGGGTTCGAATCTCACTCGTGGTATTATGTTTTTGTCTTGGATTTTTCCACTATCAGCAAGTTTTGTTAGGTTATGACGGTTTAATTTTATAATTAAAAAATTATAAAATTGAATTTGAGCCATTTATAATTTTATTTTATGAACAGGACTATTTTTTCGATTAATAAACCTCCATTGGATATTTTCATTATCAGCACGTTTGGTTGGTTTGGTTTAATTTCATAATAAAAAATTATAAAATTGAATTTGAGGCATTTAATTTTATTTTATGAACAAAACTAATTTTTCAATTAGTAACCCTTCATTATAGTCAATCAGAAGCCTCCAAATGACACTGTTGGCAAAACGAATCCTGAATAACAAGTTATGCGGTCGGGAGTGTTTTAAAACAATAAAAAATGTTATTTTTTACTGTAAACATTAAAAAGTATGATAATTTAGTAAATATTCAAATACAAATATTTAAGAAGACAAACGTCAACCACCATTGTAATAATAATTGACAATTGATTAAAAACTATTTAGTAGCTATTTTGACTCTTACGCGGTAGTGACAGGCGCCAATTCCCTCCATCAAACAAGTCCCTGTGGCGCAGAGGATAGCGCGTTGGACTTCTAATCCAAAGGTCGTGGGTTCGATCCCCACCAGGGATGGGAAAATTTTGCCTTACTATATAGACCGATATCAAATCTAGAAGACCTTTGAAGATCTCTAAGATAAATACGGCATATTTTTATGATATCAAGTTCATTTAAATCATGTTATATTACTAATCTACAATTATTTTTTTTAGAAATTTATGATCATGACATTTATTGGCATAACTAACATATAAAAATTAAATGTATAAGTATTTTTGCCACTCTTATTATGCTACTGTATTTTTAATATATAATTTCATTCCATTGGTTTATTACAAAGACCCACTTTGCACTTTGTGTGTTTCCACTACTTTGTAAAGTAAAAAATATGTTAAATATTCTTTTTTTACAAATTTATTGTTTTTTTACATTTAATGTTGTAAATAATTTTGTAGGATATGTACAGTATATATGAGATTTGTATCCATTAGGTTAAGTGTATGAGAGGGACTTGTGGCCATAACTTTGCCTGTATAAAATAAACCATTTTCATTTCATTTCTGACCATATTTTAAATTTTACAATACTGCAAGTCTGAATGACAGGTAAACCATTGACTATATAGTCAATGGTTAAACATAGATGATTTTTTCTGCTTGTGAATACGAATACTGTACTATAATACACAAAAATCATACTGTCACTCATACAGTTCTCAGGTTTGCCTAAGGCGTGTTCCCTCCAATAAAATAAAACATGCTTAATCAAATAAGAATTTCAAGTACTTTTTATAAAAAAATCAAATAATTTTATATTCTGCGATTTTAGCGCCTGTTACTTTTTCAAATCCCAGATAGATAATTGATATCCAGGATATGATATCCTCTTTTTGTCAATACAGGCCAGGTTGTCCAGAATAAAATATAAACATTTATACTATTAAAATAGAAATAACATGAACAAAATATTATTTTTACTCACTCTGAGGAAAACGAGACGACTCAAGTTTCATCCAAATAATGAATTTTGTACATTACGCTTGCGCCCCTTAGCGACCAAGAAGGAATAATATTGCACCCGATGAATAAAAATGTCTTGACCTTACCTCGTCCCCCTTATGCTGGGTGGGAAAAAGTCCCGGGACAGTTCAGTATTTTAAAAAATAATCAAGATAGAGCTAAAAACTTGGAACAAAGTTATTAGGCATTAAACTCATTTTAACACATTATTCAGTAATACAGTACCCCCGGGGGACGTCTCACCCATGGTTATGAACCATTTATCTCTTAGGGCTTGCTAGGAGTCAGAAGAAAATTTTAAATGTAAGCATATCACATGTAGAAAGAAATCTTTGACGGCTGCCATTTTTGACTGGCTGTCTGTGTAAGTTCAAATTTGCGGCATTCTATTCTATTACAGTAGTAAATATAATGTCTTTGATTTGATACACATACCAACCTATGCTTATAATTCAGACCTTTCTTTGTTTTAAATCTGGAAAAACCTTCAAACTATTCTCAGCAGCTCCATACAAACCATTATGAACATATTAATCCATTTCAGATTTTTGAACAGGATGAGTACCTGCGGACTGCCCGACTCAAAGCACGGCCTCCTTAGCCCGTGCTCAATGTCTATACTTTAATCTATGGCTCTAGTAATCTTGATCTTAACTCTTTTCGGTACTTTCCTGTTAAAGGGAACATTCATTATTATCGATGATTTTTTACAGGAAAGTACCCTTTTTTCAAACTTTACTACACTTCTTTCCGTCAACTTTTTTCTTGGATCGAAAGAATAGTTGGATTGAAAAAGGCGGGACGGCGGAACTTCGTCAATGTCAAGTCTACTGCTACTCTTAAAACAAAAACAAATACTGTAAATACACAGATCAGACATGACCTGACGTCTCGGACTGATACACTCACATTTTACTTGTTACTTACTTAGCCTTAGCTTCTCCTTTCAGTTTCAGATTCAACAGGTATTTCTATTAGACATTTTAGTTACTTAGGTTTTTATTTTGTTGCTATAAAGAGACAGGGAATACCTGCGTTTATGTGTCTAGAAGATCTTAACCTGTGAAAACATTACAAAGGAATATTAAGATAACTTATTTTGTTAGTAAGGTTATACTGAATACTGTAAGGTTACAATTTTGTTGTAAAATATTTCACTTTTATTAAAATTAGCCTATGTGTGGGGACCTACTGCATCATTAGAAAATTGATGTTATTAAAAATCACATAGTTGGCCATTAGGCCTACATTTACTTAGGCTTACACTGGGTTAAGAAGTCCAACCTTAAAATTAACTTAGTTTATGGTACTGAACTAATTTATAAGCTCAGTGCATAAAATTATTATTTTGGTTCCACTACAATGCATTCTGATTGTTCTCTTTGCTGGAGGCCTTAGGTAGCTTAGAGGCATTTTCTGGTAAAGTCACCATAAGTTAAACCTTTTAAGAGATTTTTTACTGTCCTAGCCTGTGGCATTTTTAAAGGAGTCATAAAGGAAATAGGGTACACTTCCATATCTGTTTGCACAAACAACCGAATGAGTAATATTGACTATTCAATTGTTTAGTTCGATATATCGTTTGGTTAGTTAGGTTAGGTTAACCTTACCTAACTAACCAAACGATATATCGATCGATATTTTGAATCGGTTGTTTGTGCGAACAGATATGGAAGTGTACCCAGGAAATACATAAACACTGGTTTATTTCTAATTCAGGAATAGAAATCACATATCTCTGTTCAACAAACTCTATTTCAAAACCAGACCAATGTTTACAAAAATCATCTGACAATTAAACATATTCAAACACAAATAAATCATAAGACAAAAAGAACAGACTTTAACATCCCGCCTCAAGATGTCCACATCTTTATGAAGCTCAGTACCGCCTCGGTTTCTTGATGGACCTTTCATAACGGGTAACTGTGCCAGCGCCTGGACAATCACTCAAAGTATAATTTTACAATTAGTTATGCCACTATTTTTTTCTACAAGGTTTAGGGAGCTGCCATTTTCCCAGAATATTTTCAAAACTTGCTTTATAAATTAGCCTATGTTAAGTCCAAAATTGACGGTGCATAAATGGGCAAGTAATATAAAATCAAACGTATAAACCTCTTTGTGGATCACCCTGTACCAAATTTTATAAAAACATTGGGTTTTTAAATCTACACTAATTGGTATTGTGTTAATAGCCTACAAACCGTAAAAATTGTCCGTTTTTGATGGGATAGAAATAGTTTTTTTTTTTTTTTTTTTTAAGGGAGAGGAGGTAAAAATGCTTTTACGCACACAGGTAGCCAGCCTGTAGTGTGAGACTCCTGAATCTATCGCAGACTACTCACTAAAAAACCCCCTCTACTCTGTTGGACACAGACCTGGGATTGTTTGTCACATTACTTCAGGTCAGGTCAACGTGTGACCTAAGCCCTCAGGGCTCGCGCCGTTTCTGGCATTCAATATCTTTATGACCTAGACTGCATCTCGGTCAAGCTCTAGCTTCTTTGTGCGGAGAATATCCTGGACGAAATGTGACATACAGGTCCAATTGTCCTCACCCTCCGTCATCATCGGAATGACCGTGTCCACCAACAACTGCCCTACATGTTGTTCAGCCTCCAGGCGGGAACCTTCCCAACGCTGGCAGCGGAAGAAGGTGTGCTCCGCGTCGTCGGGAGTGCCTGGGCAGTAGATGCAATCGGGTGACACGGCTTTGCCCATCCTGAACAGGTACGACCGAAAAAACCCGTGACCTGTCAGAAACTGGGTCAGGTAATAGTCCACCTCACCATACCGTCGGTCAACCCATGGTTGGACTTGCTGAATCAGTCTCCTGGTCCAGCGTCCCCGCGACTCCTGTTCCCAGCTCTCCTGCCAGAGCTGGTAGGTGCGGTTGCGCTCCTCCATTTTTGCGTGGTCCTCTCCACGCCGCTGATAAATCAAAATCGCTTTCCTCTCCGCCGCCAAAAGTTTGACGGGGATTGCTCCAGCAACCAACAAGATGGCAGGTTCAGACACTGTTCGGTAGGTGGATGCTACCCTGAGTGCTGCCTGACGCTGCACTCTGGCAAGCCGCATCCTATACACCTCCTTATTGAGCGCGTCTGCCCACACCTCCGCACCATACAGGAGCACAGACTGAACTGTAGACATCAACAGCCTTCTGCGACTGGAACGAGGACCTCCGACATTGGCCATTAACCGGCTAAGAGAAGAGATCACCTTAGCGGCCTTGTCCGCCGTTCGGAATATCTGGTCCCGCCAGCTAAGCTTAGAGTCCACCATGACACCAAGATACTTGGCGGCACGAACGGACTGGACTTCGACGTCCCCCACCCTCAACGGCACAATGGTGTCAATCCGTTTTTTTGTCAGAATCACGATCTCGGTTTTGTTCAGCGCGAGTGAGAGACCGTGATCTGCCATCCATGCGTTTATAGTTCGCATGACTCGGTTTAATTTTAGCTGGGCCAGCTCAACACTACGAGCAGCTATTAAAGCTGCAATGTCATCTGCGTACCCAACTAAAACGGTTTCTTCAGGCATTTCAGACCTAAGGAGGCTGTCGTAGGCAACGTTCCAGAGGTCCGGGCCGAGTATGGAACCTTGGGCAGCACCAGAAGTGACACTCATCGTCCGCGGGCCTTCTGTAGTATCATACATGAGGAGGCGGAACCGGAGGTAATCCTCTATAATGCGCATGAGGTATGCCGGGACGTGGAAGTTGTTCTCCAGAGCGTCCAGCATATCGCACCATTTTGCAGAATTAAATGCGTTTCGCACATCGAGTGTAACGAGCAGCACAACCCTACGAGAGTAGTGATTAAAATCCTCAGCTCTCATCACGGCTTGCTTCACCTCCTCAATAGCGTCAACCGTTGATCGCCCCTTCCTGAAGCTGTATTGGCGAGGGCTCAGGTCCCCCGCTGCAACCACGGCTGAAATCAGTCGGGAACGGATCAACTTCTCTAGGACTTTCCCAGCCGTATCCAACATGCAAAGGGGTCTGTAAGAGGACGGCAATTCTGGGTCTCCTTTCCCCTTCCCTACGAGCACGAGCCTAGCTTTTTTCCAGCACAACGGAAATACCCCCTCTGCCAGGAGGTGTTGTACATGCTCAGAAGAATCAGGGGATTGATTGAAAAAACCTTCTTAAGAGCCTCGCCAGGTACCCCATCAGGTCCAGGAGCCTTGTTGTTTTTTAGGGATAAAACGGCAGTCTCCAGCTCCTCATGAGTGAAGAGTGGGACATCGTCCATCATCTCAAACTCACGCAGTGGGCGCAGAATATGTTCCGGAAAAAGGGATTTGATGACCCTCTCCATAGCGGCCCCCTCCATGACGGAAGGTGGAGAGCGAGTGGTGAGTTTTTGGGTTACTAGTTTGTAACCCAGGCCCCACGGGTCGGAATCGACATCATCCCTTAGTGTTTTCCAGCAATTGTGTTTGGATAGAAATAGTAATGTTGTTTAAGTCGATGTTATTAATGTTTACGAGTAATTTAATATATCAGATTATAATTTTATTATTGTTAATATTGAACTAGGGCGTTCATTGAAGCTATTAGGATTGCAAAGGGTTGTGCGGGACCTGCTGGTTATGTCCCTGCAGGTCAGTTTGGGCTGCCTCAAGTTAAGGTGGCGAGGCCTATAGCCTAGGTAGCCTATTAAAGTTTGTAACAATTGCTGTGTAACTTAAGCCTCATATTCTTTCATCTTTGCCTCATACTTTAGGATACCATGATTTTTCTCAACAGTTCTTAGGTTAATTAATTACATAATTTATACTACGTATTGGTTGGTATAAAATGTCATGTGTTGCATGTAAAACAGTGAAATAACGTTTTGGCTTACACAAAGAATGAGCTGATATGTATAACTTATCACAATTCCAAATTTAGCCTATTAATCGATACAGTAGGGCCTACCAGTAAATAAAAATACTTTTGGTGGCACTAAAAGCTGTTATGTTTCTGTAAAAAATTGTAGCGTTCCATTTTTAAATATTTCTTTTTATTTGAAATTCTTCAAATACAATTTGGCCACTAATTATTATAAATAAAATAAAGAAACTTATTGCAGTATTAAATTTATAAATAACTCATGACATTCTTAAATTACTAATCTTTAACAATCAATTATCAACACTTCTGTGTGAGGAGAAAATGGTAATTAAATTTGAAATGTTAGTCGTTTTGTAATCTCTCATTTACTAGTGATTGTTATATTATTAACTAGCACCAAATAATTATCGATGAGATAAAAATTGTACCTATTCTATCCCATATTTTTATATAGTTTTGATTTATAATCCAGTAACGTTATTATGTTGTTGTCATGAACTAGACAATGCTTGTGTTGGTTAACATGAATAAGTTACGTGTTATCTTTGTTCAAATCTTATTAATATTGTAGTATCACTTTTAAATTCATAACATACACATTGCCAAAAGCTTTCAAACTTATTCAAACTTATGGTACTTGACAATGTTCTAGGAAGGTTAGTTGTTAAGTTTATCATATTGTAAATTGTAATGTATTCATTTTTGCTCACAAGATTTATGCAAGACTTAATAATCAGTTCATGTTTTTTTTCTCCATATAGTTAGTTTTGATTAATGAAAGATAAGCAATTCAAATTCTTGTAAATTTAGATTGGTTTATTCACTATGATGTTGACAAACCAGGATCTCTAGTTAAAACCCCAGAGGAGCAAATGAGTGATAAATTAAAAAAAGAAATATTTTACTGTATAAGATCTCATGTTTTGTGTTGTAGCATTGACTTTTGGATGCAATAAATATCCCACCTACATGGACTAGCTGTAGCCGATTATTAATTTTAATAAACTTATTTGTTGAACCAGCCGTTCACAGAGTGTTAAGACTATATTATTTTCTCTTTTAGTTTTCAATATTTATGTGACTTAAGATATACTATAGTTTATAGTAGGTTGTGTTTTCAGATTGGCTCTGTTAAAAAGTATATGTGAATATAGTGTACTAGCAGTTATCCCCGATTTTATAAACGGGCAGACTGGGCATATGCCCAGGGGCGCGGGTGGTTTCTGTGTATGGCTTCTAATGCTATTCTTATGGAGAACATTTTACGTTTAATCTAAATTTTAGCAAAAATTTTGGGAATTTCACTATTTTTCTTGTCGTCACGAGATAGAGATCTTTAATTTGAGCCCTCTCCCGTCGTCCTACAACATCCCTGTCGCCCACAATTTTGACACAAAGAATCGCCTTACGTAATTAATATAATATAGATGTACTAGACGAGACTCTCTCCTTGGTTCTTTTAAACAAAACTATTTTGAGGAATTATCTATAGGTCGGCCGCTTAGAAAACGACCTCCTCCAGCATTGGTTTAGCATTAGCGCGCAGGTCGTTTTCTAAGCGGCCGAACTATAGTATTTGTATAGCCCACATAACAAAAACCATTAATCAAAAGCCAACTTACCAATACTAGTTATATTTCATTAAAGACTTTCTCATTTTTCTCAAGCAGTGACTCAAAATGAAGGACATGAATGGAGGAGAGATCACAAAACATGATGAGGACCAGTACCTGGATCATATCAGACTTATCTTGGACCGTGGTGTCAAGAAGTGTGACCGCACTGGAGTGGGCACTCTCTCTGTGTTTGGTGCCCAGATGAGATACAACCTACGAGACGGTGAGTTGGACATATCATCTGACTTTTCTTGGATTATAGTTTGTCAAAAACTGTGACCGCACTCGAGTGGGCACTCTTTATGAGTTCGGAGCTCAGGTGAGACGGAAAGTTGTACTTATCAGATTTATCTTATGGAATGAAATTTATTAGTTTTAAGTATTTCACTTGTTTTAGCGAATTTCCCATATTGGGAATAAGTTATTACGGTAGGTCTTACCATTGTAGCCTACCATATTTATTATATGTGTCTGTTAACGGGATAACGGGTTAATCGGACTATGGGAGCGGGGTTTTTTGAGAAAAAAATGGGGTTTTCCTATTTTTAAACCCTAAAATCGTAAAATTTTGCAATTTATTTCCATAAACTATTTTGTAGAGCTTAAAAACATATAATTTAGCATATCAAAGTGTTATTGGATAGTTCCTCTTTTATAGATATAGATTTTGATCAGACTTGGCAAATTTATTTATTTTATAGCTATTAACATTTTACTGAAATATAGGCCTACTTTATTACTCTCTCTGTGTGGTTTCAAATCAAGCCTCTTTTGTGAGCTACTACTCTCCATTTGTATTGTAAATTAATTAATGCTTTCTGTCAAGATTTTTTGTTTCATGTTTACTACTATTAAAGTTCTCTAAGTATGATTTTTCTTTTGTAAATTTCCGGCTTTAACCGGTTTTGTGAACTAATCTTTGTTCAGGTGGTTGTAGTTAATGTTTTATATATTCACATTCTTACCTGAGGGCAAGATCAGATTCCAGATCCCGAAATGTGAAAACTTTTTACTAATCGTGATTGAAAATATTTGCAATCATTCTTTAAATAACACTCACCATCACCAAAAATGAACTTCAAAGGACCTTTGATGCTCTTGCCTTCTTCAACTAACATCTAAATTAACTTATGTTTTTGGTTTTCAGGAGTGTTCCCTTTGCTGACCACCAAACGGGTGTTTTGGAGAGGAGTGGTGGAGGAACTGCTGTGGTTCATCAGGGGATCGACAAATGCCAAGGAACTGTCGGAGAAACAAGTTAAGATTTGGGACCCCAATAGCACTCGAGAATACTTGGATTCCATTGGTTTGACAGATCGAGTAGAAGGTAAGATATTATGAGTTGATGATTAGAGTTGACACCTTGGTTTTCTTAGCTCGCTCCGTGCAATCGTCGTACGTATTTACTTTGTATTTTGAATATTATAGTCTTTATTTTATTCCCATTGTCTTTTTATAAACTACTAAATTACCTGTAAATTTTCTTATTAGAGTGGCTGTGACCAGGGTTGTGCAAATTATTTGTATGATTGCAGGAGACCTAGGTCCGGTGTATGGGTTCCAGTGGCGACACTTCGGAGCTGAGTACAAGGATATGTTCTCAGACTACACAGGCCAAGGAGTTGACCAACTGAAGAATGTGATTGAGACGTTGAAAAACAACCCAGATGATCGGCGGATAATAATGTGTGCATGGAATCCGTTAGATCTGCCCAAGATGGCGCTACCTCCTTGCCACTGTCTGGCTCAGTTCTACGTAGCCAATGGGGAACTGAGCTGTCAGCTGTATCAGCGGTCGGCGGATATGGGGCTTGGTGTACCTTTCAACATCGCCAGCTACGCCCTTCTTACCTACATGATAGCACATGTCACTGGGCTCAAGGTATGTGCTCAAAATACCTTTGCCCTTTTAAAAGGGCAAACTTTAACTAGGATCTGATCATCTGTTTTTAGATACCTTTTGATTTTGAGTGACAAATTTGTTTGTTTACTTATATTGTGAATGTTGGCCACAGAGTCAATCAATGAAATAAAATCAAAACATCTTTATTCATCATCTGTACATGAACCACACAAACAACAAAAATACCCACCAAGGCCAAGGAGGGTTTAGGTTTTTGGTGTCTTTGAATGGTACATTAAATAGTGACAAAATATATTACACTTAAAATATTTGTAATATAAACTTAAAAATATAATCAAACAAAATTAATAATAACAATCTCGAAATACCGAACAAAACTTAAGTTAAACAGACAATGGTTGGTTTTAAGCATATCTGCACTAAATAGACTAAATTAAATTAACTAAATTAACGTTGTTAGAAGCACCTTTATAAAAATCTTCATGGGTGTAAATAGCCCTTTCAATCAAGAAACTTTTTAATTTATGTTTAAAGGAATTCAAATTGTTGTTATTTTTAATATTACTTGGTACGTATTTCAAAATTTTAATCCATTATAGGTTGTTTTTTATTTTTTTTACTGATGCCGATCAGTCTGGATTTAATTCCCACTTCTTGTATTGTAAGAGTGTGTTTGATTGTTTAAAGTAACTTTTTGAGGATTAGGTTTTACGTAGATGATTGAATAAAAAATAAACTGCCTATAAACTATTAAAATGTTTAGGCCTTTGAAGTGTACTTTAACAGATTCATCTTTTTTCAAATTCAAAATCTTCCTGATAGATTTTTTTTTGCTTTTTAAAATCATATATAAAGAAGTTTTGTTTGCAGAACCATAGATGCATGCATATACTGAATGATATGTGTGAATGGATGAGTGAAAAGTAAATTACCCTTAAAGTGTCAGTATCACAACAGCCTCACATTTTTGAAAGAGCATGTGTCCCTAGATTAATTTTGGAAAGAACTCGTTGTATGTGTTGATCCCAACTCAGGGTTTCATCAACCTTCAATCCAAGAAAATTTGTAGTATTTTTTCTTTCAATAACTTGAGCCTCACAGACCAACTCAGGTAATGCTTGAATTTATTTTGAGGTGTTCTAAAGTAGTAAAAAATTGTTTTACCTAACCCGCCATGTTAAACATCCCTATCCCAAGCGTGATGTATACAACTTCATTACTTCTCGAGTGATGTAAAGTTGATCAAAACTCACTCGGTGATGTAATGAAACCCATTTAAATAACATTGAGTGCTTAACTTAAAAATTTTACCTCTATGGAGCCAACGACGTTCAACGCTAGAAATCAGCTGTGCGCTTGAATTTTATTGTTATGTTTTGAAGAATTTTCCTAACCTAGCTTTTGTTTGTATATAAACGTTAATGTTAGAAGATGTGTGAAATGTATAATGAAAAATATTGTTCGTAACCTCATGTATATTGTCGGGTCAGGTAAAATCTTGTACGTTACACGTTACGCAAGAGCGTGTTTACATCACTTAGGTAAATTATGCAACTCGCTTCCGCTCGTTGCACAACATTCACCTGCGTGATGTAAAAACGCTCTTACTACACTTGTAAGGTAAATAGCTATTATTGATGTTCAATTTTTGTCACCTAAACCTTTTTACGCCACTTTGCATTTGGCTTGCACTAGTAAAGTAAAACAGTTCACACTATTTAATCTAGTTTGATGTTTTGTTGACAGCCAGGAGAGTTTGTGCACACGCTGGGAGACAGCCACGTCTACTTAAACCACCAAAATGCACTACGTGTACAGCTGACTCGTACCCCTCGCCCCTTCCCCTCACTGACCATCCGACAAAAGGTCAACAACATTGAGGAGTTCACTTACCAAGACTTTCTGCTAGACAACTACAACCCACACCCGAAAATTGAAATGGAAATGGCTGTCTAGTGTTTAAATCATTGTACTACTTGAAATTTGACAGAGGCCTTACATTAGTGGCCTGACAAAGTATGACATAAACAATTAAACTTAAGGTACGTTTAACTACAAATTTTGACATAATTGAAATTGAGGTTTTTAAAATTTAATTGAGGTACTCATTTTCATACATAACAAGATTTTGTCTAGTGAATTATTTAAGTGTTTTAATTTTATGCATGACTTGTGACATGAGACAGTCATGTATATACAGTACTAATTTTGGACTGTGAGAATAAAAATATAACTTAAAATATTTATTATTTACTACACTATTTAAACAACTTACTTTAGCATTAAGTATTCCAAGGGTGCATAGCAAGTTCCCTTTTTACATATTATTCTTATTAAATAATCCTGGAAAAGATTTCACTAAATATCTCTTGTGATTTTAGCATTTTTTTCAAAACCACTAACATATTTAAAACTATTTTTATTACAAAGGCTGTGACAATAACAAATTTTTGTTCTTTCAGTAGCATTGTTTGCTTTATATGAGTCTTGTTGACCGTCGAGTTACGTAAAGTTGTTTTGTAAACCAAAATAGTTTTATCGATAATGTGTGTTTTTAAAGTTTGAGATTTGTGATTTTATCTGTATTATAAGTGTGTTTTTAAGCTACTTAAAAACTACTCTTTAAGGAAGAATTTTTAATAAAAATATAAACATTACACACAGTGTTTATTCCTCCTTTATTCAACACAGTGATTAGCGTTTTGAAAATAACATTTAACCACAAGCTATTAAATGACATATCGGCACGTTTTAAACACATCAAAAAGATGTTGGTACATGATACAATTACTGGTACATGCATGTTCAAATATTTGATTATGTATCATAGAAAGGACTTTTGTCTTTTTTAAGCCTCGTGCAGGTAAGATTATTATTGATGTTGCATGGCTTCAGTTAGCCAAAAGGAAAAATTCAGAGTTTTCAAAATGCTAAGGTAATCATTGTATCAGTCAACTTACACCACATATACATGACTTATTATGTGTAATTTCCTAATTCAACCACTATTATTTTAGATAATATTATACTTGAACTTTGAATGGCAATTTGAAATTAACAGATAAAATCCTCTGCTTCCATAAATGGAATATTCCACTTTCTTCTGGTAACATGTCAGCTTTCAAGGACTGTTCTGACCAAAATTAACCAGGACGAAGAAAAATCATCTTTAAATGAAAAGCCGGTCTCAGCAGCGAAGCCACTCAACAGTGGTTTACAAATTATCATCAACTTTCTCCTGGGGAAAAATTATCATGAATGAGAAGCTAAGAAGCTAATTGGGGATCTTTATAGTTTACCTATACTCCTTTGATTATGCTTCTTTGCATTTGGTCTCTTGATGATATATAATTCACATACCCGGTGAAGCTATAACTCTCACAACCAGTGGAGCTATAAATCTCATAACCGGTTGACCTATAAATCTCACAACCAGTGCAGCTATAAATCTCACAACCAGATGAGCTATAAATCTCACAACCGGTGGACCCATAACTCTCACAACCAGTGGAGCTATAAATTTCACAACCGGTGGACCTATAAATCTCAAACCAGTGGAGCTATAAATCTCACAACCAGTGGAGCTATAAATTTCACAACCAGTGGAGCTATAAATCTCACAACCAGTAGAGCTATAAATTTCATAACCAGTGGAGCTATAAATCTCACAACCAGTGGAGCTATAAATATCACAACCAGTGGAGCTTTAAATCTCACAACCGGTGGAGCCATAAATCTCACAACCAGTGGAGCTATAACTCTCACAACCAGTGGAGCTATAAATCTCACAACCAGTGAAGCTATAGATCACACAACCGGTGGAGCTATAAACCTCACAACCAGTGCAGCTATAAATTTCACAACCGGTGGAGCTATAAATCTCACAACCAGAGGAGCTATAAATCTCAAAACCAGAGGAGCTATAAGTCTCACAACCGGTCGACCTATAAATCTCACAACCAGTGGAGCTATAAATTTCACAATCGGTGGACCTATAAATCTCACAACCGGTGGAGCTATAAATCTCACAACCAGTGGAGCTATAAATTTCACAACCGGTGGAGCTATAAATCTCACAACCGGTGCAGCTATAAATCTCACAACCAGTGGAGCTATAATTATTACAGCCAGTGGAGCTATAAACCTCACAACCGGTGCAGCTATAAATCTCACAACCGGTGGAGCTAAAACTCACAACCAGTGGAGCTATAAATTTCACAACCAGTGGAGCTATAAATCTCACAACCGGTGGAGCTATAAATCTTATAACCAGTGCAGCTATATCTCACAACCAGTGGAGCTATAAATCTTATAACCAGTGCAGCTATAAATCTCACAACCAGTGGACCTATAAATCTCACAACCAGTGGAGCTATAAATCTCACAACCGGTGGAGCTATAAATCTTATAACCAGTGCAGCTATAACTCTCACAACCAGTGGAGCTATAAATCTCACAACTGGTGGAGCCATAAATCTCACAACCGGTGCAGCTATAAATCTCACAACCGGTGGAGTATAAATCTCACAACCAGTGGAGCTATAACCAGTGCAGCTATAACTCTCACAACCAGTGGAGCTATAAATCTTACAACCGGTAGACCTATAAATCTCACAACTGGTGGAGCTGTAAATCTCACAACTGGTGGAGCTATAATCCTCACAACCGGTGGACCTATAAATCTCACAACCGTTGGACCTATAAATCACACAATCGGTGGAGCTGAAAATCTCACAACCGGTGGAGCTGTAAATCTCACAACCGGTGGAGCTATAAATCTCACAACCGGTGGTCCTATAAATCTCACAACCGGTGGAGCTTAATTATTTTTAATATGTGAACAGGTCTAAAGTAACCAGTGCATTTAAGAGGTTTTTTTAATATATTCTAAGTATTGAATAGTGTTTAAAGTGCTACATACCTTAAATTTAACCATATATAAACATTTATGAGTGATAAATTCCGTAAAGAAAAACACAAGTTACAAGAATATTTGAAAAATAGTTTTCCACTTTCTACAGCAGGCCAAAACACATTGTTACACTGACTGGAGCAAGCTGGCAGGAAAAGTATAAAGTCTTATTCATAAATTATTAATAAAGGTAAAAAGCATTTTGAACTTAATTTCTTAGCAAAATAAAATAATATTTTTTCTTTTAACACAAGGAAAATTTTAATTTGTAATTTAAATTATACAAGAGATACCAACTACGGAACTCAAGAACCACAAGTAAACCTGTAACCTAAGGATAACCTGTTGGAGTTTGAAACCTGCTTCAGCAGAATCGACAGACTCCTTATCAGCTGCTTTGTTTACTCGGAGAACTGACCCTTCAACTGACCTACTAATAGAGCTATTGCCACAATATTCAAATATTTTATCACTTCTCATTACAGAATAGAGAACTATTGTTGTTTAAGATATTACATACATTATTTAAGGAAAGCAATTTAATATTTTAACTGTAAATTAATATAATTATTTTACTGGAAATATAAACTGCAATCAAAAGTAGTTTTGATTTTATTTTGTGTTTATGTTTTACACTTTTTGATATGGATAGCAAGGATGAAAAATGTATGATTCCCAAAGGGTGGAAAAGAGAGGAAATAGTTAGAAAGAAAGGGATTCATAAAGGAAAAATTGATGTATATATAACCTCACCGTCGGGCAAGTTATTTCGTTCTAAAAAAGAACTAGCTAAATACATTGATGAGAAAAAACTTGTGTACAAAATTGAAGATTTCAATTTTTCTGTTAAGAAAACAAATCAAAATTTTCTGTTGGAGCCTCCTGGTGATATAAAGTCTGTTGATATTTCTACTTGTACAGATAGTGTCAGTGTTTGTACTTCTGACGACTCATACAGCTTAAATAGTTTAAATAGTGTAGAAATCATATCTGACTTGCAAAATGATTTTTCAATAGAACTGAACGCTGGAACTCCCCTTAGTACACAGCCCATTGTTGATTTGGACAACCACATAGCATCTAGTAATAGTACTCCAACGCATAAAGATTCATTTGTTGTAAATAAACTAAACGACATTGAGAAGAACTCCAAAATTGCAAAGGAAATTCAAACTGATGTAAACACCGGTCATTGTATGTCTTTGCTTAACAACGAATGGTTAAATGATGATATGATTAGAATTTATCTTGAAATGCTGAATGATAAAATAGTAAACAATGAAAACATCTATTTTATAAACCCTGTTGTAAGCCAAGCAATCAAGTGCCTAGATGATACAGATTATTTAATAACACCTCTAAAACTACAAGAAAAATCATTTATATTAATACCAGTAAACGATGCAAAAGCTGTTTGTGCAGTGGGTGGCACACATTGGAGCTTATTATTGTATCAAAAATCAAGAAACACTTTTTACTACTTGGATTCTTCAAAACAATACAACTTGGAATCTGCTAAAGAAATTTTCCTGAAAGTCAGTAGAGTCATTACAGATAGTCCCGAAAATGCAAATTTTCATATTGTCAACTGTCCACAGCAGGACAATATGGTGGACTGTGGTGTATATCTGCTTCTGTTTGTTGACCACATAGTGAAGGGAATCCTAAATAACAATATTGATCTAGCTCTCCAACAGTTTCATGAACTAAAAATAAACAGGACTCAAGTAATCTCCAAACGAGCCACCCTTGCCTACCTAATGTACAACAGTCAACACTTGTTCATTGAAGCACCTGATGTAAAAAAATTGTTCTTTGAGCAGTGCATGCCTCAGACCTGCTTAACAGAGCCTACACCTCAAGTCACAGACATCCAATCCACAACATCTACGGACCCTAAAACTAAAGAAAAAGGATTTTTAATCAGAAACAATAATAATAGCCAAAAATGGGAACAACCTAAAAAAGTGTCAAAAGCAAAGCCGCATCCAAAAACTAACCTTAACCTGAACACCACTACAATACAAACAAACAACCGCTATGATGTACTACATCATAATCATGGGGCAGAATACTTAGAAGATACCGGTAGATCTAACAACTTCACAAGCCCAGTACAAAGTAAAGCAAAAGATAAAAGAAGATCTGCTGTGCCTAAATGGATCCATGACAGGGAAAATAGTACTAAAATGGAAATAGAATTATATGCAGATAGTCACGGAAGACAGCTTCCTGAAATAATAAATTTCTGCAGTAAAAATAAAATAAAAGTTAGTGGCCAAGTGATGCCCGGGGCAACTACCGAAAAAGTGTATAATGAGGCAATGAGAAGTAGAATTAAAAGCAAGATGCTGCTTTTAATATCGGGCTCAAATGACATAATTAAAAAGACAACCAATAATATCTATGAAAACTTAGAAAAGTATCTGGAAAACTTGATTGCTGGAGACAACAGTAAAACAATAATAGTCACTACTATTCCTCACCGCTATGATCTAAATCCAAAGGACTCAGCCCATGATCATATAACCATGATCAATAACTATATCAAAGAAATTACGGTAAGAACTCCTTGCGTAAAAGTTATTGATCTTGACGAACTGGAAAGGTTTCATTTTACCAATCATGGGTTGCATCTGAATCATCGTGGAAAGAAAAAGCTATCCTACATGATAACATCACTCGTAAATAAAATTAAGATAAACAACGTCACACATGTTATTGGAGGTGATAGGCCTGTAAATAGTAATTCTGTAAATAGTAAATCTGTAAATAGTAAATCCGTAAATAGTAACTCTCCCAGACAGACAAGAAATTCAGCTGGTATTAATATCATCCAAGCAAACATGAAGGACATTATAGATGGATTTCAGAACAACGAGACTGTGGGTTTTGCGCATACAATATCAGCTGACCTGGATAGTGAGAGGAGTATGAGTGCTGGGGTTGCGGTTACCTTCCGGAATCAATTTGGCAAGCCCCTCCTTTCAAATTGCCTTAGCAGTCACTTGGCATATCAAAAGGTGAATAAAGGAGCAAGCATATTTAGTCTCATTACAAAAACTAAATATTTTTTGAAACCTACAAAATTTGACTACGACTGTGCTTTTGAACAACTGACAAATGAATTTAAAAAAAGACAGCTTAAGATACTTATATGTTCAGCAATGGGTTGCGTTAGAGATCAAATATGGCCAGATCACTTTATACAAAACTTAATAAGATTTCAAAAAAATACTGGAGCAATTGTAAATATTATCTGCTATTATCAAAACTCAAATAGGCTTTTATACAACGGTGTACCCTATAACTATTTTCTGAAACGTCTACAACAAATTATTGATGTCTATCACACCCAACAGTCTTCCCCTATCAGCGAGCTTCACTTGGAATCATCTGCATCCGTTTCCAATAGATCGACACTAGACCAAAGAACTTCACCTAAGCCGACTCACAACAGCCCAACCTCCACTAGTAACCCTGCCAGTCCAAAAGTCACTCCTGGTGATCTTCAGTTTAGTGAAGTGGTCAAGCTACCGGGAAGTGTTAAAAAGCAGAGCAGTGGCGCATTAGAGAGTGTAAATAGTGTAAATATTCAAGTTCCACCATGTCAAATGTCTTTAAATAATAGTAGTTTTTTATGAATACCAATTTGTCATCAAATTTGAAGGGGGTTAGCTTTAAGTATAAGAGTATATCATGTGTTAAAACTTATCCAGAGTTTCCAAAAGAATCCAATTCAATCCATACATTAACTACCAAACAAAGAGAAGTTGAAGAAAATTTATCTTACCCCAGAGAAATAATTCCTTTAAATGTTGATAAAAATTCATCTTTTTTAAATGCTGATAAATCCTCTAAATCCTCTAATGTAAGCCTTTTAGACCAAGATAACTACTGTGTAAATTGCAAAGAGTGTCATTTTGATCTGTATAAAAAATGTGTTAAGTGGGAATATGGTCAAACCTTTTGTGCAAATAAGAAAAATGCATTTATCATGCACTTGAATATTCAGGGTGGTCTGGTGAAAAAACTGCATGATATACACTTATTTTTGGATGATTCAAATGTTGATGTAGTGTGTTTGAATGAGCATTGTTTACAGGATAATCAAATAAATTTGTTATCAAGTCTAAACAAATATAAGCAGCTTATTATTGTAGAAGCTCAATTGCAAGGGGAGGTTCATGCATACTTTTGAAACTTGATTATGTTTTTAAAGAAATGACAGATTTATATATATACAATGAAGAAAGTATTTTTGAAGTTTGTAGTATTGAAATACCTATTTTGAATGTTATTATTGTTTCAATTTATAGAACTCCATATGAGAATAATTTTATAATATTTATAGATAAATTAGAATTGTTACTTTCTAAGCTACAAAAATATGTAAAAACTTATCAGATTTGTATAGCAGGAGATTTTAATATAGATATTTTAGAAACCTGCAGCTCACCCAGCCATAAAACTAGGTTTTTAAATTTAATCAGCATGTACGGTTTTACAATTAATTTTCGTTCTCCAACTAGAATAACTATAAATACAAGCTCATGCATTGACAATATTTTAACTAATGACATTTTTGTTTTTAACCAGAATATAAGATCTAAAATGAACCTTGAACTAGGTGTTTCGGATCACAGGGCACTTTTTATTGAAATTTCAAGAAATACTGCACTTTGCAAAAAAATACAGTACAAAAAAAGATTATTTTCAAAACAAAATAAAGCGCTTTTTTATCAACACATATCAGGAGTTAATTGGAATACATTGCCTCAACAAGATGCTCAAACTAATTTTAACCATTTTTTCAATCAGTTGTTAGTAAATTTTGATAAATGTTTCCCTCTTAAATTTTACACTAACAAACCACCCAAAAATAAATATAGGAAAAGCTGGGTGACTAAAGGTATTAAAATATCAAGTCAGAGAAAAAGAGAGCTAAGCACTATTGCCAAAACGGTTCAAGATGTTAATTTTAAAAAGTATTACAAAAACTATAGAAAAATATTTAAAGCTGTTTGCGATAAGGCTAGGAAAATGTTTAATTATAAAGTTATATCATCTTCAGATAATAAGAGCAAAGCGGTGTGGAATGTTGTGAAGTCTGAACTTGGAGTCCTGAATTCCAATCATTTGGATTTCCCTGATTTGTGTGTCGGAGACAAGCAATTAAAAGATGGACAAAATGTGGTAAATTTTCTCAATGATAAATTTTGTAACATTTACAAAAATATAAATTGTATGCCTTGCTTACACACTGCAACTAATTTGATTAATAATACTAGTAGGCCTAATAATATAAGAATGAAATTTCAGTTCAGACATGTATCGATTTTAGAAATTAAAAAAACCGTTAAAAATTTAAAAAATAAAAAATCTTCTGGATGGGATGAAATTCCTATTGAATTAATTAAAAATGTCATAAACCATATTGCAGAGCCTCTGTGTCTAGTAATCAATCAATGTTTTGATGAAGGAATTTTTCCCTATCAATTAAAAAATGCTGAGCTGAAACCACTTTTCAAAAAAGGCTCAGTAATGGACCCTGATAACTATCGTCCTATTTCAATACTCCCATCTTTGTCTAAAATCTTTGAAAAAATTGCTTACAACCAAATCTATTCATATTTCGAAAATAATGATTTATTTACCAATAAACAATATGGTTTTAGATCTGGGAAAAACACTATATCTGCTGTCTCAGATTTCATAAATCAGGTTTCTGATGGCTTGGATGGGTCTCAGAGCACAGCTGCGGTGTTCTGTGATCTATCCAAGGCATTTGATTGTGTAAATTACAATATATTAATGAGTAAACTTAAATATTATGAATTTTCTGATATGGCTCTGTCTTGGATGCATTCATATTTGACTAACAGACATCAAAGAACAATAATCGTAAAAAATGGTAAAAAATGTATTTCACAGTGGCTTAACACTAAATGTGGGGTTCCGCAAGGGTCAATACTAGGCCCCTTGCTATTTTTAATATTTATTAATGACTTACCTCGAAATGTATCGTCTAACCTTATCTTATATGCTGATGACACTACAGCAATAGTTAAATCAAATAATTTGCAAAATCTTAAACAAGAAATCAGTCTTTCTATTCTTAATTTATCTAATTGGTTTACAGCCAACGGGCTAAAACTTAATAATTCTAAAACACAGGTGATGTTATTTCAAACAATTCAGAATAGGCAAAACTCCACTGTTGAATTATCTTATGATAATAATATTATATCCTTTACTGAAAATGCAAAATTTTTGGGTTTAGATATCGATAAGAATTTAACATGGAAAACACACATAAAAATGGTAGTTGGTAAATTAAATACGGCTTGCTTTCAAATGTATGTTTTGAGAAATGTAATAGATTTAAAAACTAAACTCACAGTGTACTATGCAATGTTCTTTTCTGTCTTGCAATACGGGATTGAATTATGGGGAGCAACTTCTTATTCTAAAGCAGTTTTCAAAATTCAGAAGAAATTTATAAGGATTTTATCATTTATGCCTAAAAGAACCTCATGCAGAGCTTTATTTGCTAAATATGAGATATTAACTTTGCCTTCACTTTATATATTTAAAATGATGGTGAATTTTAAAATTAATTATCAATTGTACAATGATAAACAAATCAGTCATCCATATCTTACATGCTCAAAAAATTTTCAATATCCAAGACATCGCCTTTGTTTATATGAAAGATCTCCTTATTATATGGGATTAAGGCTTTACAACAGTCTACCCACTAATTTTAAAGAAATTAACAGTATTTCAAAATTTAAAAATGATTTCAAACGATACCTTTTACAGAAAAATTATTATAATATTTCTGATTATTTAAATGATAAGTAAATATATTTTAGTTTAAGCTATGTGGATTTTAGTTTTGTTATGTAACTTAGTGTTTAAGATCTCTGACAATATCACCTGTTTCACCAGCTAACGCTGGATCTGTGAAATGTTTTGTGATAATAAAGTAATATTTCATTTCATTTCATTTTCATTTCCACAACTGGTTTGGATTCCACTATAAACTGTAGGTCCCTTAGTTGCCATTATCTGTTTGGGCTACTAATTAACAGCTGTGTTTTAGGAACATGTCGGCCTTAGTCACTAACAAGACTACAAGATGCGCCACTCATCCTACACTCATCTCCATTCATACTTGGCTTAAAATACCTACTGTGTATGGTCACCATATCATTGAAAAGTATTAACACGATGACTGCTGAAAACAATGTACAGGCACTCCCCAGTGGCGGGCGAAGCCCCGGCACGCAACCGAATCAGCGAACGCAATTGGCATTCAAATATTTCAGTCTGACGAATCACAAAAGAGCAGTGGTGACTGTGCTGCGTTACCCCGAGAGTGGATGTAGTTCACTGAAACACCCAAAGGTAGCAGCACTGCACGGATCCGTATCCAGTGTCTTTGTAATGTGGGTTGAAGAGAAAAAATCCCCGACACCGGGACAAAAGCATTGCCAGACAGGATTTTACGGGAAATTTTAGTACCAACCTACACCAAAGTAAAGCTCGCATTCTAAGCTGGCAGGCTGGCAACGATTATAACGTCTCCGTCTGAGGCTAAGCTCACGCTGACTCAATATATTTCTGTTGGTCTGGTGCCGACTTTTGTCGGCGCGCGCCACATTGAAGTGCTAGCGACGCCGACTAAAGTCGGTGTTAGCAGTCAACGTGTTAAAAGTATTAAAAGCTATAAATTCGTAGAATGGGAGCCAAGAGGGAGGTGCCACTTATCACTCTCATTGTCCTTTTTTTGACGAACATCCCCCAAACTTTGTACCAGTTATCGTCACAAGAAGAGCAAAGTATTCAGCAACAGGGTAACACTAAGCAGTTAAGGATTAGCGGTAGTAAACAATTGTTCCCCATCAAAAACTATCAGGAGTATTGAAAAATAATTTACTTACTATTATAATTCTGTCTTCCAAATCAACTTAAGGTACTTTGAATTTTGTGATTTAGTTTTATATCATCAAATATGATTTTAAGTTTTAGGTGAGCCAGTCTATTCAAGAAGAAGTGTAAAACTTTAGTTTTAACTGTAGGCCTACTAGCGGCCGTCCAATGGTAATGTACAGACTTCTCTATTTTCACCCTCTATTTTCTTATGTTTGTAAATATAAAACATGTGATTGGAATTTCTTCCATTTGTTTTGATTTTTCTTTTTATATTTCGTTGTTATTTCGTCACCGGCATGGATACCCATAAGGCCCATGTTCATTTTTTTAAAATTTGAAATTCATTTTTGCGCTATTTTTTAGCCCTTTTTTAATTTATAAAGGGATTCTGAACATCTACATGAAAATATATTTTTAACAGTATACGTAGATTTTCCATACGATGCACACAAGATGCTTGCCTATTAAGGAACGCGGCAGCGTTCCGCCCCGCCAAGTCCCCCAGCGGTACACAGCTGCTGCAGTGTATATATACATGACGTGACAAAGTGGCTTTTTTACTCGTCTATAGCTCTGAAGAAACAAAAGCTATTAAAATAATTGTTCATCCACTGGATAGGGGCAATCATTCTTGGCAAAATAAAAAAAAAGAATTTAAAAAAAGGTTGTGTTTGAGCCAAGAAAAACTAGTTTGAAAATTCACAAATTTTCCGTGTTCTCCTTCTTCTCCTTAAATGTTGACGGACCTACAGCCCAAACCACTGGCTCAATTTTAATGTTTTTTATGTTGTTTGAAAGCCCTTAGCGTGTAGATGTGCCTTTTGAGGGTCACAAGTCGGTGCGTTGACCCATAAACCCTTGGCAAGCCCTCAAAGTACGATTTTGGCCCATTTAAATAACATGGGATTAAAATCAAAACAAAAGAAGGATCAGCTGCGATTAAATCTCAATTAATTTAAAATGTTAGAGAAATTCATAGGATCAGCTGAAAAATTATTTTAAAACTTTTATAAAGTATTTTTTTCAGGTATACCGAATGATTTGAGCTACTTACTATATAAAATTACTTAGAGCAGTGATATTCCCCGATACTTTCCATTGAAAAATGCAGTGTACCGATGGTACACTGGTACAGCAGCTCGTCATTTTTAACAGTTTAATACTACTTATCAAAACATATGAAACCTAGGAACTTGAAACTTAGTACTAGTACTAAGGTTAGTTTTAACATTGTTTCTTCATAATATTGCCAAAATTTATTTAACTAAATAAGGTTAGTTTTATGTTTTGATACACTAAAACAAATAAAACAATCGGGAAAATCCGTCTACGTATGTTAAACAAGCAAAAAAGTGAATGTAAAAAGTGATATGTAAATTTAGGATAAAAATGAGTTTTTCAATATTTGTTTTGCCTTATGCTATTTCTAACAAACCTAATCTGTTTGATTACATTTTTACTTCTCTAATAAGGGCTCAATTTACACTAGTCTTTAGATATACGGGTTTAATTATCGGAACACTTATGTAACACCAATGCATTTTATGTGTAGTTGTGCCCTGGTCTATATATAAGAGAAAAGAGGATTTTTATTTTAACTGTTAATTTTCTACAAAAATAAATACAATCTAACAAAAAACCACTAAGTGGTAACACTTCCCCCGCCAAGTCAGCAACCCAAAAAAGACAATAAATCACCACTTTTCCGCCAAGTAAAACAATGTAATGTATGTAAGTTTGGCCACTTGGCGGCAGACTTTTGCTTGATCCCTTTAAAAAATACCATAAAATTAGTTTCATTGAGCAAGTATCTCTCCCAATAGTACATTGCTAGATGAGAGCTTATTTTACAAAATTTGACCTTATTTGTGTCACATTTCATAAAATCATAATAGTGATGGTTTTATATTTACTGATTACCTCGAAATTATTATACTTAGTTGGACTAATTAATTAGAGAAGTTGATTTGTGAAATTATCCACCAACGTAACTTTAATGAAAAAAAAACAAGCAAAAGTCTGCCGCCAAGTTGCCAAACTTACATACATTACATTGTTTTACTTGGCGGAAAAGTGGTGATTTATTGTCTTTTTTGGGTTGCTGACTTGGCGGGGGAAGTGTTACCACTTAGTGGTTTTTTGTTATTAATATATAGATTAGAATTAGCCTCCATAATTTATTTTTGTAAAAAAATACAACCGACTTCAAACGCTCTAAAAAGAATGAAATAATTTCAATAAAGTAAACTTTTGTATTAGGCAAGCTCACGTATTTTAAGTCGGCGCGGCTCTATGGTGATTTTTGATACAAAATTGAAAGAGGGTGTCCATATTGCAGGTGACTATCTATAACAAAAGGTGTTAATCTGCATGTCTTTTTCATAGTTATGCGTTAAGACTTATTTTATTACCGTAATCAGAGATCGGCATAATAGTGGTATTAACGAGTATCTTTAAAAAGATTATAACGCATTTAAATGTTTCTAACTTGGAAAAGTAACGTTTTAATACTAAACTAGCTTCTTTTCCCTATCATAATATCAAACTAAATTATTTTCCTATTCATATAGAACATTTGTGTGTGTTATTTTCATAATGCATTTATTCTGAAGTAAACATAAAATACAAGAAAATATTTCCTTTAATATATAAACAAAACAGTTCAGTATGTTTTTTATATGTTTATGTTATCCAGCTACAATTTATTGATTTTCAAAATACACACACAATATTTAATTTCAATCATATTTGCAGTTTGAGCCTCGCCGACTTGAAATACGTGAGCTTGCCTAATACAAAAGTTTACTTTATTGAAATTATTTCATTCTTTTTAGAGCATTTGAAGTCGGTTGTATTTTTTTACAAAAATTAATTATTTCATGATTTTTAGTGACTGTATAATTTTTTATGTATTAAATACTTGAGGTTTTTTGATAAGCAAAACTGTTTGAAACAATCAAAAGTTCCACAGAACAATCATTATTTTAAAACTGCTTGAGTCACCTGTTCAGGTATCAATGGGTATGAAAATAAATATTTTTAGATATTCCTTAAGAAAGAAAAAGTTGTCCATTACATTAGGCCTAATGAAAAACTAATTGTCTTTTCTAGATACATTGAAATGTCAGACATCATCGTTTCCTGCAATCGGTGTACTTCTTCATTATAAAAAGAAATACAGTAACGTCTCAAGACTTTTGGGACAATATGAAAGTTATTCCTCAGCCACCAGCACTAAAAAATCTCTCAAAAGTGGAAAATTGGTCGTTAACACGTATAGTACCTTTGGAAAATATTATATGAAAGATTGGTTCAGCTAAAAGTGGTGTAAGTCATGTAGGGGGTTTTGTTTGCTCAAGATATAGCCTAGTCGAAATTGCAAATCATCTTCCTCTAGGACTTTCCGAAGCAGGCATAATAGTATTGATATGTTATAGTAACTGGGTAGAGAATATTAATAAACATTCCATATCTGCAAATGAAATATGTATATGAAATATTGGTTCAGCTAAAAGTGGTGCAAGCCATGAAGGTGGTTTTGTTTGATCAAGATATAGCCTAGTCGAAATTGCAAATCATCTTCCTCTAGGACTTTCCGAAGCAGGCATAATAGTATTGATATGATATAGTAACTGGGTAGAGAATATCAATAAACATTCCACATCTGCAAATGCATGTTTAGTAATTAAAATATTTAACACTTTTAAGACAATTGACGATTATGCACTGTCACACTTTTTAGGTAGTGTAAGGAATAATTGCATTAAATTTATATTTAGACCTGTTTTACAAATGCTTTGGTTTTCACAATACACCTTTATTTTGTCAATATCATACAGCTATTCACTGAAACATATATGTTTTTGTAAGTCAGAATATTCAATACTAAAAAAAGAATTACTGTATACACAAATCAGGTCAAACGTTAAAATACATTTTTTATAGTAACCAAAACCAAATGCATTTTTCTCAATGTAATTCATTTAGGCTCCAAGACAAGAAATAGTTTATTGATCAATATGAAGCAACTGTTTCATGAAGAATTGTCTGTAGCTTAATTTAAACGAGAGCACGCCCCGTGGTCGAAAAATCGACCAAAAGTATGTTTTGTGCAAACTTCTCTATTTTCACCCCACACTGTAAATAAAACATGTGATTGGAATGTCTTCCATTTGTTTTGATTTTCTGTTTATATTTTGTTGTTATTTCGTCATCACCATAGCAACCCATAAGACCCATGTTAATTTTTTTAAATTTCAAATTCATTTTTTGTGCTTATTTTTGAGCCTATTTTAATTTATAAAGGTATTCTGCACACCTACAGGAAAATAGCTTTCTAACGGTATGCGTAGATTTTCCCTACGATACACACGAGCTGAGAAAAAAGGTTTTAAAGAAACATGCTTGCCTATTAATATATAGATAGATAGATGGTTTCAACTAACAGCTGTAGGAATGTTATTATTATTTATTGCCTTCTCTGCACAAATGTAAACAATCTGCACAAATGTAAACAAAATAAATGTTGAATATTTAAGGTTTTCAGAATTTTTCACCGAAACAAATATTATACTTAAACATAATATATAAGGTACCTAATAGAAACTCTCCTGGTTATTTTGGTGGTGGAACCACACTTATCGGTAAAAGAATCACAGAGAAATTGGTGAACATACATAGAAAAAAAAAACATCGCCACAAACAAATTGAGAACCTCCTCCTTTTGTTGATAGTGGGGAAGTCGGTTAAAAATATAAGTTATGCAATGAATGTTTTGAGATGATTAGTGATTTCAGTCTGTATCCTTCACTTATACTGAATTGCAAGGTCAGTAGTTAATCATTAAGTACAAGTTAATAGTTTTAAGTCTAAATTTGTTTACATTTTTAAATATATCACATATTTTGAGTAGGTATTTAAATAATTTGAATACTTTTTGACCCCATAAGAGATTTGGAGTATAAGTTATTTTTTTCCAATTATAAAATTGATTTTAATTTGTACTCAAATTTTATTGAACACTAGCTGTGTACCGGTTCTATGTACGGGTTAAATAAAATTTACAGTACAAACTCCAAACAATTTAATGAAGAATCTTATTATGTCAAGTATAAATTCAAGCTTTTAATTTATAGTAATAACAAAAAGAATGAGTTATACCAATAGTAAGTACGGTGTATTAAAAATAAATACTATATGGAAAAAATGATAGCTAAACTATAAAACATAATGATAATAATATGGCATTTAAAAGAAAAAATACAATAAAACATTTAAATTAAAATTAAAATTATTAAAATTATTTAAAATTATTTAAAATATTATTAAAATTAAAATTTAAAATTATGGTATTTAGGAGTTCGCCCAAGGTTTCTATCGTTGACAAAGAGGACGTGTGTAGTTTATCTGAGTGCCTCCTCATACACTACGTTTGCAGTCTGGCCGCCCAGAGCATGAATAAAGATGCTTTTTATTAAGTATAAATTCGTACAAAATATATGAACACAACTATTGAATCATGTTTATTTCTTTATAATGAAAAGTAAACATTGAATTATTTACAATGTGAAATTAATCCAGTCATATGATAAATATTCAAATTAAATGAGAGAGTTTTAAATATATAACAATTCCTCCCCACTTATTTGAGAGAAAACTCATTTACAAATCCATCCTTTTTATGGGTTTCCTGATTCTCCTTGATTGCCGAATCTTGGGGGCATCTGGTTGTGAGTATGCGGCGTTTTGTTGTCTGCTGGTACTCGGCTCCTGGGCCTCTTGTTGTCTGCTGGTACTCGGCTCCTGGGCCTCTTGTTGTCTGCTGGTACTCGGCTCCTGGGCCTCTTGTTGTCTGCTGGTACTCGGCTCCTGGGCCTCTTGTTGTCTGCTGGTACTCGGCTCCTGGGCCTCTTGTTGTCTGCTGGTTCTCGGCTCCTGGGCCTCTTGTTGTCTGCTGGTACTCGGCTCCTGGGCCTCTTGTTGTCTGCTGGTACTCGGCTCCTGGGCCTCTTGTTGGCTGCTTGTACTCGGCTCCTGGGCCTCTTGTTGTCTGCTGGTACTCGGCTCCTGGGCCTCTTGTTGTCTGCTGGTACTCGGCTCCTGGGCCTCTTGTTGTCTGCTGGTACTCGGCTCCTGGGCCTCTTGTTGTCTGCTGGTACTCGGCTCCTGGGCCTCTTGTTGTCTGCTGGTACTTGGCTCCTGGGCCTCTTGTTGTCTGCTGGTACTCGGCTCCTGGGCCTCTTGTTGTCTGCTGGTACTCGGCTCCTGGGCCTCTTGTTGTCTGCTGGTACTCGGCTCCTGGGCCTCTTGTTGTCTGCTGGTACTCGGCTCCTGGGCCTCTTGTTGTCTGCTGGTACTCGGCTCCTGGGCCTCTTGTTGGCTGCTTGTACTCGGCTCCTGTGCCTCTTGCTGGCTGCTTGTACTTGATACTTCCTTGTTATGTGTTATATATTTTATATATTTTGCTTCTGTACTTCTTATATTAATTCATATGTTAATTATTTATTTACATTGTTCATACAATAATATTTACTTCCCAGTTATGAATAAACAGTTATGCAAGTTACAAGTGCTTGTATTTATTAATTGGCGACAAGGATAAAAAAAGAAACTACACTTTATTACCTTAAATTCATTACCTTAAATTTATTACATTTCATTATTTAATTACCTCTTTTTATTGTTCATACCCACACTAGTAAACTACATAATAGAAATATTACAAAACATTGATTCAATAGCAGATTTGAAGAAAGTACGGGCTATTGTAAAAGGCCAGATTACAAAGGCAGACAGACTGTTAGATGATGTATCCACCATACCATCAGAAGTTTTACAAAACAGAGTGGATTTATTAGAAGAAAACTGGAAAAGATTTGAGGCAGTTCAACTGAAGATAGAATTGAAGTCAAAGGAAGAAGATGTTGATGAAGAAGTTAGATACAGAGTTGACATGGAAGAACGATATTACAAAGTAAAAGATAAGTTACAAATTAGAAAAACACAAATAGAACTAGAAAAAGATCTGCAACAAGGTAGTACGATGACCAACAGAAGTAATCATATGTACCGTTCTCTTACTTCAGCTATATCATTCACCCCTTTTCAAGACGACGAAACGTTCAAAAACTTCATCAGGCGCTTAGAGATTTTTATGCATTTACATGGACATGGACTACAGCCCAGGGACAAGGTTTACACCCTTCTTCATGCCTTGTCTCCTACCCTACATCAGAAATTGTATGATTTGTGTGCGCCTGAGAACCCGCTGGATAAGACCTACTCAGATCTGGTAAAGTTACTACCAGATTATGTTGACCCTCAGTCGAGTACATGGGCACTGCAGCATAGATTTTTATCAAGAGTACAGGACCCATCAGAATCTGTGAAAATGTATTCTGCTGAACTCCAAAATTTAACCACAGATTGCAATTTTTCATGTGAGAGTTGTGGGAACACCATAGCCAACACACTTTTACGCATGCAGTTCATCAGAGGAATTAAGGATGCTGATGTTAGAGCAAGGATACTACAAGAAAAAACAACTAAATCATTTCATGACGTGGTTAAATTGGCAACAGCAATGGAACTATCCAAAGATGAAAGTTCTCTGGTCAAAACATCAACAGATTTTACAAACAATACTGTTCACAAGATTGGAAACAAAAAATCGAACTATATACCTAAGAAAACTAGCCTTCACCCTTTGACAAATTGAGAGGAAGATGCTACCGCTCGGCTCACGGGACCATAGAGCCAACAACTGCAAGTTTGCTTCTGAAACGTGTCACAAATGCAAAAAACAGGGTCACATAGCCAGTGTCTGTGTGCAAGCAAAGGAAACAAAAGTTCATCAGACTGAAGAAGATGGAAACTATAGTTGTCAAGAAGAAACTCATGAAATTTACAAATTGAACAATAGCAGTAGTGATAAAATAAAATACTTATTGATATTTTGCTAGAGGGGAATCCAGTCCAGATGGAGCTGGATACAGGTTCAGCCATCAGCACGTTACCGTATAATATGTTCAAGAAACTTAATACGAATAGAAGACTTTTTAATACACAGCTACGACTTAAAACATATACAGGAGAATTATTCAAGCCCAAAGGCGTTGTGTTTGTTCAATGTTCATACAAAAGCCAGAGTTTTACGGGTAAACTCTATATTGTAGACGGTCACTTGGATTCTATTTTCGGTTGAGACTGGCTACGGGAAGTAGAGTTGGACTGGAAAGAAGTAAAAGCAATCAAACAAGAAACTGGAGGACGTTTAGATGAACCTCTAAACAAATACACGGATGTTTTCGAGCCAGATATAGGAAAAATACCTGATCAACTAGGCCACTTACAACTGGTACCTGAAGCTCGACCAATATTTATGAAAGCAAGGCCAATAACGTATTCCTTGAAACATAAGGTAGAAACGGAGCTAGAGCGCTTAGAAACTGCAGGAATAATAACAAAGACAGACAATTCTGAATGGGGAACACCCATAGTACCAGTAATGAAACCCAATGGTGAAGTTAGAATATGTGCCGATTATAAGGTTACGGTTAACAGACAAATTCAAGACGAACACTATCCAATACCGAGAATTGAAGATATTTTCGCAAATATGAGCGGTGGCAAGATTTTCTGTACTCTGGACTTAAAGAAGGCTTACTTACACCTACAAATGGATGAAGCAAGTGCTGACATCCAAACCTTAAGTACACATAAGGGACAGATCGGAGTTAATCGACTCATGTTCGGGGTTAAAGTAGCTCCTGGAATTTGGCAAAGAATCATGGACAAGGTCTTATCAGGTATAGAAGGCACTCAATGCTTCTTCGATGACATAATCATCCAAGGAAAATCAGAAGAAGAGTTGCTCACTCGGTTGGAAATGGTACTTCAAAGAATAAAAATGAATGGACTAAGGTTAAATAGAGATAAATGCAAGTTTCTACACAAACAAATTGAGTACTTTGTTATTTAACAGTATTGAGTAAAATGTTTTTTGGACTATTTTACTTTGTGTTATTATTGATCTTGAACTGTTTTGCAACTATTATTTTACTGTGTAATGACATCGTAGTGTGTAATTGTAAATAACCAGACAACTGATAACTCAAGTTTCGTGTTTGATAAGACTGTGCGACAGCGTGTTTGGTACGTCTGCGCACTCGCCGCCGCGCATCGGGACCAGTGTTGCCGGCCGCAGAGACTTTCTCCCGCATCGCTTCTCCCCGTCGCGCCGCGCTACTAGCCGGCCTACGACCACTCGTAATTTTGGCGACTCCTGCAATTTGCTCGACGCAACGAACGTACACTACTGCGTTGCGCTCAGGTTAGGAGTTTGAAGGCGCTGGGATATCTCGTCAATTATAATCTTGGTATTAGTGTGTATATAGTATGTGGACATAGTAGTATATATTCAAGTTTTTATTATCTGAGAATAAAAATGGAAAGTTTTCTCTCTGACTGTACACATTTTTCTAATGAAAACGAACTTATAATTTCTAATTTTTGTCTCCAACTAGAAAAGTTTGTTGCAAATTGTGAACAAAATTGCCATGAAGAATTGGTTAATGCTTCAGCTAAAGTTGTTTTTGAATTTAATTCTACATGTGGCCACTTGGCTGAGACAAATAATAAATTACTCAGTACAGAGACTAAACTACAGGAACTAGATTGCCAATTAGAGGTGTTTAAGAGGAACCATCGTCTGGAGATAAACGAGTCACTTGTGGCAAATGATTGCCTTGTAAACGAAAGACTTTCTCTAGAAAATAAAATTCGGAACTTAAGTGATAGTTTAAGTAAAGCTTCCAATGTCAACTTGACATTAAGACAGTTACAAAGTGAACATGACAGGCTTGTTGAGGATTGTGACAGGTTGCAGTGTACAAACCAACGGTACATTGTTGAAAATAGTAGACTAAAAAAACTATTAGACAAAAATGTGTCGCAATGCAAGAATTTAGAATCTAAACTCTCTGATGTGACATTGACGCTCAATAATTTCGAGGCCACGATAAATGACAAGTCAAAGTGGGTATCAGACGAGTTACTGACTGCTTATTTTACTTTGTTTAATACGGAAGTGTCTAACCACCGTAGTGATATTACCTTAGTGGGAGCGTCACTGACTCAAATTTTGAAGCTCGGTGAAGAATCCCAAGTACAAACTCTACTGTCTGAGCTACATTTCGGTATTAAACGTTATGTTTTCTTCTGTGTAAACAATTCTTTAAGTGATCGAGGGGGTACTCATTGGAGTTTATTGTTGCTGGACACTTGTAAACAGTCTGCAGTGCATTACGACTCTTCGGGAGGTGTCAACAGACGGCATGCTCAAATACTTCTTGACAACTTGGGACTGAGTGGCGGCATCCAACTAACCGAGGGGTGTGTGGCGCAGCAGACTGCGGGCTTCGAGTGTGGTCTACATGTGATCGTCAACGCGCGGCTGCTGCTGGCTCAACTCTGCGCAGAGATCGTCACACCTACGTTCCCACGGCAAGATGAGGACGCCTTGCCGACCATCAGCAAGGAGGTGACACCTGCGACCGTCAGTGACGTCACGGTGGTGGACACAAGTGTGGAACTGACTGCGACACAACTTGCCGACCAAACATGTGTAAATAAGGTAGACTTAGCTAGTAGTAATAAGGGTAACAATGAGGGAAAGTGGAAATTATGTAAACATAAAGGAAAACCAAACAAAGCAAAAAGTAATACATCAAATCAAATCTCTTGCAAAAATAAATTCTCTGTCTTAAGTCATATTAATGAGGTGTCTGATGGTGTTGTTTTGAGAAATCCTTCAGGTCATTGGTTAAAAAAGCCTAAAAATTCTATAAAAAAGCAATCTCAAATTCAAAGAAAATCTAAAAAAAATATGTCAAGAAAACCTAACAACACTCAATGTAAATCTGTTCCAATTAATATTGATTCCAGTGTCGCTGGTGACATAGTCTGTAACTCAGTTAGCTTGGATCTTAAGAATGCAACCACAGTTTCAGAATGTAACACTAATGTCTTTGTAAATAGAACAGTTAGTAATTTAGTTAATTGCCATACGAATCAATTTGAAAAAGTGTTAGTCATTGGCGACTCACATTTAAAGTTTTCTGGTAAACAAGCCTCAAACAGAGGTGCTCAAGTGCATTGCGGCCCTGGAGACAGAATCCAAGATGTTAAAAGAAAACTTTTAGGTTATGTAAATAAGGATTTGTCTGTAATTTACCTACATGTTGGTTGTAACAATTTAAAGAGGGGCTTTAGGGGAGGTCCAGGTTACAACGGCGGGCATGGTAAGAGAGAGTGTTTGCATCAAATGGCAGATCTCCTGTATACTGCCAAGACACGGTTTCCAAAAGCTGAAATTGTAATCAATAGTGTTTTAACTCGCCGTGACATTCCTTTTAAACCTTTACATGATTTTAATTTTCAGCTGGATCTAATGTGTAACAATTTTGGCGTTTCTTTTGTGGATCCAAACCGTTGTGTTGGCAGGAGTGACTTAGCCCGGGACGGGGTCCACTTGAATCGAAGGGGTGCCTCTCGCTTAGGTTCACTGATTGTGGACCACATTTCTGCAGCTTTGGATCGTGTGAGTGCTCTCTCCCGTGGAGCTGCCCCTACTCCTTGTCTTGTTCCCGGGACTGAGAGTGTGGGTTGCTTCTCCAATAATATTGGAGATGCGTCGGAAGCCTCTCATGTTCCGGAAAACTGACAGTGAGGGGGGGTAAAGGGAATCTCAAAGTGGCCCATGTCAATATAAGGTCTCTAAACACAGCCTTCAATGAGCTGTGCTCAATTGTTGATGACTTTAGTTTTGACATATTAGGGGTTACTGAGACCTGGCTCCACCCAAACACACCCACAGACAGTTATGCTATACCAGGATATTCAATGCTTCGTTGTGATCGAATTGCTAAAAATGGTTACCCAGGAGGTGGTGTAGCATTGTATGTGAAAGACGGCATTGACTTTCAGCTGTACCACTTACCTGATTTCATCGATCCTGGTATTGAGCATCTCTGTGTGGTGGTGAGTTTCAAGGGGAGTAAGTTTGGTATATGTGTGGTTTATCGTCCTTCCTACATTGGGTACACTCGCCTTTCGGATTTGTTTCGCTCCCTTTTTATTGACCTTGCGGTTGAAGTTAAATCAGTCATTTATTTGGGGGATACTAATATTGATATGCTGTCACAAACCTGCGAAACAAATTACTTGCGTAGGCTGATGAAAGAATCTAACACTATACAAATTGTCAGCGAGCCTACAAGGGTGACAGAAACCTCGGCAAAATTGATTGATCACATCATAGTTGACAAATCAGCCGAGATTGAAAGAGTTGGAGTCATAGACACCCCCAGCATAGTTGACCACAGAGGAATGAGGATGACTGATCATAAACTAATATATTGTTGTATATCTTGTAAGAAAGACAAAAGGGGGTCGAAGCTAATCACATTTAGAGATTTTTCTAAATTTAATGCAGATACTGCACTAAACATAATTGCTGATACTAACTGGAATTGTGTGTACAAGCTAGAGTCTCCTGATGAGATAGAGCAATTTATTACTGATCATATAAAGAAAGTGTTTGATGAGGTTGCTCCTATTGTTTGTAAGAAGGTAACACGGAAAAAAGCTCCCTGGATAAATGAAACAATTAAAGAATTGTCAATTGTTAAAAATAAACACCGTAACAAATATTGGAGGACCAGAGATTCTTCAGACTGGTATGAGTATAAAACCATAAGAAATAGTTTGAATTTCATGATCCAAGAGGCTAAGAAAATATTCTTTTCTAACAAGCTTGCCTCATGTGAAAACCCTGCAGAGTTCTGGAATTGTTTAAAAAATTGTGAGATTGTAAGTAGTAAGAGAAATAGTAGGCTCCCCCCAGATTTAGACATTAATAAGATAAATGAATATTTTGTCAATATGGGATCTTGTAATGATATAGACATTGAATTGCTAAATAAACTTCAACAATATAAAAAACATGGAGATAACGATAAGTTTGAATTTAAAATGATTACAGAAAATGATGTTAAAGAGGCAATGAACTCAATAAAATCAAAAGCTGTAGGTGTTGATAGTATATCGATACAAATGATAAGATCTGTTAGCCCATATGCAATTGGAGCAATAACACATTTGATAAACATGAGTCTGGCCTCAGGTGTTTTCCCTACAAGTTGGAAGATTGCTCATGTGAAACCATTGCCTAAGGTTGCTGCGCCAAAAACCGTCCAGCATTTAAGACCTATCTCCGTGTTACCTGCAATGTCAAAAATAATGGAAAAGATAGTAACTAAACAAATTGCTTCATTTCTAGATGACTTTGATATATTGCCTAAGCTACAGTCAGGGTTTAGAAAAAACCACAGTACTTGCACTGCACTGACTAATATGTTTGCGGATCTATTCGATGCCAAAGATAAAGGCTTATACAGCACATTAGCTATTCTAGATTATTCCCAAGCATTTGACTCTATTGATCATGAATTGTTATTGGCCAAAATGAAGTGCTATGGCTGTAGTGAAAAAGTTGTTTGTTGGTTTCGGTCCTATTTGGAGTCCCGACTGCAGGTTACCAAAATTGGGAGTGATACATCAGATCCGCTTTGCAAATTGCGTGGTGTTCCTCAAGGTAGTTGTTTAGGACCTGTGCTGTTCAATTTGTACACGTCTGACTTTTCCAGAAGTGTAGAATATTGTACGGCACACTTGTATGCTGATGACTGCCAACTACACTTGTCATACAAGCCAGTCAAGACATCAGAAGCAATCCGGCTCATCAATGCTGATTTGCACAGCATTTTTCAATGGTCTGTCATGAATGGCCTTGGATTGAATGTTGACAAGTGTGTAGTCATGCATACTGGACCAAACATTATGATGCAGGAATTGAGTAAATCTGCTATAGAAGTCACCCTTGATGGCATGAGATTGTCTGTTTGCGACACTGTCAACACACTTGGTGTTGTACTTGACAAAGACCTCTCTTTTTCTGACCATGTCACATCTGCAGTTCAACGTGCAGTGGGTAGACTGAGAGGTCTTAGCAGATTTAAAACTCTACTGCCAGAATATGCCAAAATGCAACTCATGCGGTCCTTGGTCCTCCCAGCCTTTACATATTGCTTTCCTGCATATGGAAACAGCATCTCTAAGGAGGATATGGCACGAGTTCAAAGAATTCAAAATTCTGCGGTAAGGTTCATTTTTGGCCTTAACCGCTTTGACCACGTGTCCTCCTTCCGAGATGCTGCAAAGCTCATCCCAATGGATGAAATATGCAGGAGGCTGACCTGCTGCCTGGTCCACAAAGTGCTCACGCTGGGAGAGCCTCAGTACCTCAGCGAGAGGCTTAAGTACAGGGGGGAGATCTGCCTGCGTGGTACTCGTTCCGACCGCAGGCTTCACTTTCCTAAAGTGAGGCTTGAGGTAGGAAGAAAGTCATTTTCTTATTTTGGCCCGCAGTTGTATAATGGCCTCCCTCATGACATAAAGAGCTCCAAATCATATGGCTCATTCAGGGCCGCAATGCAGAAAAACAAATGTAAATTGTAAATGTTTTTTCTTTGTAGTTTTTTTGTATATTAAATTTCTGTATATATTAGGTTAGTTTAGTTTTAGTTTGACTTGAGTAAGTTTGAAAATCATGTAAATGAAACTCGCTTGTAAATAAAGGCCTTTTTATTATTATTATTATTATTACTTAGGTCACACTATAGATGCCCATGAAATCCACAAATCAGAAGATAAAGTTAAGGCTATCAAACAAACAAGAAGACCCCAGAATGTTAGTGAACTGCGAACCTTCTTAGGTCTTGTCAACTATTATAACAGATTTATCGAGAACCTGGCAACGATTCTCAATCCGTTACATGGACTACTAAAAAAAGGAGAAGAAATACAAGTGGACAGATCAATGTGAACAAAGCTTTCAGAAGGTCAAGGAGATCATTACAAATGAAATTGTACTTGCTCATTTTGATCCAGTCTTACCTTTGGTATTGGCAACAGACGCATCTCCGGTGGGACTTGGAGCAGTACTGTCACATAGATTTCCAGATGGAAGTGAAAGACCTATAGCCTTCGCTTCAAGAACACTGACAAAACCGGAAGAGAAATATAGCCAAATTGACAAAGAGGCTACTGGAATTTATTGGGGACTAAAAAAGTTCTTCCAATATTGCTATGGACGTAAATTCATCCTAGTAACGGATCACAAGCCGTTAGTTACAATATTCAATCCTGATAAAAACCTACCTTCTATGTCAGCTACACAACTTTTTAACTATTCACACTTCTTATCAGGTTTTGACTACAAAATAGAGTTTAGACGAACAAATGATCATGGAAATGCAGATTTCCTTTCAAGATTCCCAATTGAAAAACATTGAAATGCCAGCATGGACCAGACTGATGTTTTCTATATGAACCAAATTGCAACGATCAACCTAAACCATAACCTAATTGCTCAAGAAACGAAAAGAGATGAAAACATGCAACACTTGCTACTAGCTTTGGAAACTGGAAAATCGCTGGAGCACTATGGTTATCATAACGGTGAGCTGTGTCTACATCATGTAGACACAGCTCACCTCATGATACAACCATCATGGTTGTATCATGAAAGGTTGGAGGGTGATGATTCCTAGATCTTTATAAAAACATGTCCTCGAAGAACTACATTTTGGTCATCTGGGTATGGTAAAAACCAAAGCCTTAGCACAAAGCTTTTGCTACTGAAAAGGTTTGGACAAAGATATAGAAGATAACATTTCAAAATGCAGACAGTGCAGGGAAAAACAAAATTTACCGAAGAAAGAAATTAACCATCCCTGGGAACCAGCAAGTGAGCCATGGGAGAGGGTCCACATAGATTTTGCTGGGCCAACCAACGGAAACTACTTTTTGTTGGTAGTGGACGCATTCAGAAAGTGGGTTGAAGTCATACCTATGAAGAGTATTACATCTTCATGGACAATCAGAGAGCTGCGTAAAATATTCACCACATTTGGACTACCAAGTGTTATAGTCTCTGATAATGGTCATCAGTTCACCTCTCCTGAATTTAGTAACTTTTTGAAGAAATGTGGAACTTTGCACAAAATGACAGCTCCTTACCATCCTTCTTCGAACGGCCAAGTCGAACGCTTTGTACAAACGATAAAGAAACCAATCAACTGCATGTCAGACGAGCCAGGTACACTGGAAGAAAAGCTTCACCAACTGCTGATGAAAGTACGTCAAGCTCCAAATTCAACTGGTAACAGCTCATACTTCTTGATATTCAACAGAAGGATCCGCACATACTTAAGTATACTTTTACCTAAGAGAAAAGAAGAAACAAAACAACCCAAAGGAATAGTGAGATACTTCAAACCAGGTGAACGAGTACAAGTACGGAACTATTCCGGAAAATGTAAATGGAGCTACGGAAATGTCCAAAGTAGAGACGACCACCTTCACTATTTTATCAAGATGGACGATGGACCAATTTGGAGACGCCACATCGATCAAATGTTACTTACAAAAATTTAGGGGGAGACCACTGTTATATATTTTGCTTCTATACTTCTTATATTAATCCATATGTTAATTATTTATTTACATTGTTCATACAATAATATTTACTTCCCAGTTATGAATAAACAGTTATGCAAGTTACAAATGCTTGTATTTATTATTATGTATAGGACTTTTTGTCTCAGTATTAAGCATAAAGTTCACTGTAGGACTCGATGTTCTAGAGACTGCAGTACCTTCCCCACTTGAAGTGCTACTTAAGAAATTTTCAGTATCAAGTGAACTTTCTGAATTGCCTATCAATTTACTTAACATGCCGTATCTTGATTTTCCAATGAATGGCGGTTGTCTTGAGCTACTTTGATTGGTGTTTCGGAATATGAAAGTTCGATGTGTTTGCTTAGGAGGTACTTTGGCTATTTGGTCACATCGTCTGTTTAGACTTCCCTGCCTTGTTTGGGGCAATGAGCTAAGCACTTCACAAGCTCGAAGTTGATTGAAGTGTCGTTTGATTACATACCCTTCATCAAGTTCTACAAGGTAGTGAAGTCGCCCTAGTCTTTCCACCACTGTTCCAAATTTCCACAGATTTGATCCTGCATAATTTCTTGACCGTACTCTCTCGCCAATATTGTAATGCTTGTTAAATATTGGTTGTTGAGCCTCATTTTTGTCATCTTCACTAGGCCTTAAGAGATCCAGCTTTGTTCTCAAGTTCCTGCCAAACATTAATTGTGCTGGGGATGCACCATTACTCAGTGGTGTTGCTCGGTATCGAAATAATAGTGCGCATAGTTTTTCATGTAGAGTGCCCGGTTCAAACTGCATGCACCTGAGTTTTGTCTTGAGTGTTTGGCAAAATCTTTCCTCTTGGCCATTTGTAGAGGGGTTTCCTGGTGCAATGAATCGTTGTCTTATTCCTTGGCTTTTGCAGAATGCTTGAAACTCGGTGGATTTAAAAATTGTAGCATTGTCACTGACCAATATTTCAGGTAGGCCATGGTGACTGAATATTTCTCTGAGGTGATGAATAGTACTGGCAGTTGTTGGTGCACTTTTCATTGGATATATTTCTGGCCACTTTGACCTAGCATTTACAACAATCAAGAAGTTGTGATTTAGAAAAGGTCCTGCATAATCTATGTGGACTCGCTGCCAATTGCATTTTGGTATTTCCCAAACAAGGGTAGGAGCCTTCTCTGGATTTTTCTTATTCTCACAACATGCCTTACAACTTGCTACCATACTCCATACTCTCAATATCTGTATCAATATTTTTCCAGTAGCAGTAGTTTCTTGCTAGACTCTTCATCCACACTAATCCTACATGAGTTGAATGTAGTTCTTGAAGGATTTTCGGTTGTAGCTTTTTTGGAATAGTCATAGTCATAGTTCTTTATTCATTTTTTTGTACATAGTTTGTACTGTAAATAGTGTCATATATAATACAATACTAAATCTAATTAAAATCTAATATTTACAATTTACCAAGCAAAAATGAAAAGTAATAACAAAAATATTTATATCAACAGTAGGTTATATCTGGGAGGTGGAAAATTCTTCTATGGAGTAAGGGGCCAGTTGTATCAAATATTCTTTCAGCAATTTCCTGAACTTATTTAAATTATTTTCTCTTCTTATGTTTTCTGGAATATATTTAAGAAAAGTATATCCCATGTAGGTTGGTTTCTTTTCAAAAAACTTTAATCTATGTGGCAGGATAACCTCATTTCTCTTTCTAGTATTATACAATTGAGCTGGGGACTTAAAATTGATAGTTGTACAATTCTTTGCAATGAGAGTAGTTTCAATAATATATTGCCCGTACACAGTTAAAATATTTAGATTTTTGAAATGTTCTTTTGCTGATGCATCATACTCTAACTTAAGCATGATCCTGATTGCTTGTTTTTGCTGTTTTAATTTTTTTTCTAAATTTAACTTTTTTGTTGAACCATACAGCGCTATGCAGAACAATATATGAGAGTGAACATGGGCAAAATAAATATTTTTTAATGTTTTCAGATCACAGTAATAAGACATGTTAGATAATGCGTGAATTCCTGAATTAATTTTAACCAAAATTTTATGCACATGTTCGTTCCAATTCAGATTCTGATCAACTGTCAGACCTAAAAAATTATACTTTTTTCGTGTTCAATGTTATGGTTATCATGTATTATTAAAGGTAGTGGTAGTAGTTTACTTTGAGCTGTCTTGAACATTACAAATTTAGTTTTTTGTGGATTTAAAAGTAAATTGTGATTTCTCAAATAGTTTCCAAGGTTTTCCAATTCAATGTAAGAACACACTTCAGTTTCTTCTTGTGAGGCAGTTGATAAAACGAGATTTGAATCATCAGCGTAAAGACACAACTTACTATTCAGCTTATAGATTAATGCGCTGTTTACTCCTCTCAGGTAGCAAAGAAAGAGCAAAGGCCCTAGAATTGATCCTTTAGGTACTCCAAACCTGATTGGCTTACAGTTTGATGATATTTTAGTAATTTTATTATCTTTAGTTAAGTGGGAAATTTCTACATACTGAGATCTGTCATGGAGGTAAGAACTGAACCAATTTAAAGCATTTTGAGAGAGACCAAGAATCTGAAGTTTTTCTATTAGCTTTGAATGTTTAACACTATCAAAAGCTTTTGAAAGGTCCATAAATATTCCCGTTGTAAAATTTCCCTTGTCTACTGAGTCTATAACAGACTCAATGAAAGATACAGCAGCACTAACAACTGACCTACCATGTCTGAACCCATGCTGGTTATCATCCAATAAGTTATTTGTTTCCAAAAATTCAGATAACTGCAAATCCACTGCTTTCTCAAATATCTTAGAGATAGATGATAGTACAGATATTGGATATTGGTCGGTAGTTTAAAACGTCTGCTGTATCATTCTTTTTGTGTAAAGGAATTATTTTTGCAAGCTTTAATTGTTTTGGAAATATGCCTGATACAAAGGACGAATTTATTAGATGACATAAGACTTTACTTAATTTACTAACAGCTTTAATTACTGTCACTGGCAATTCATCATGACCATAAGAATTTTTATTTTTTAAAGATTCTATAATTTTTTCCACCTCCTTTTCATTTAATTATTTAAATCTAAACTTAGGTTTTACAGCCAGATGACAGGTTGAGTTAATGATTACATCTTCCTTGACAAAGCTACTGTCACTACTTTTGTCTAGTCTGTTACACTATTAATGAAATGATTATTAAAGGTATTCGAGATTAAGTGTGGGTCAGAAATTGTTTCAGTACCTACTTTAAGATTAAAATTAGAAAATTGTTTGTCCTGCTTATCCCCAATTTCAGAGTTAATTATACTCCACACTGTTTTTTGTATGTTTGAAGAATTATTAATTTTACTGTTGAAAAAATCTGCTTTTGTTTGTATTAGTTTAGTCTTTTAATCTTTCTTTTCCTGGTCTAACTGATATTTCAATCTACTATTTTTATTCTTGCGATACTCCTTGGTTAGTTTTATTATATTAGTTCGTTTGGTTTTTAAGTCCTCTGATATCCAAACTTGCTTTTTATTATTTTTTGTGATTAACGTTCTTGGAAAAGCTTGATCAAAATAATAAAACAATAATTTGTGAAAGTTATCATATTTATCCTCCACAGCAGCATTATATACATCAGTCCATGTTTCTTTAGACAAAAAATAAGAAAAAAGGTCTATGTTTACTGGTGAAAACTTGTGTATTTCTTGTTTTTTAGGACGCCCAATATTTTTTTTTTTATTATTTGATTTAATTTCTAGTAACTGACCGTCATGATCAGATAAAAAGGTTATTAGACCTTCTACCTTAATTTTAGATTAATATATATTTTTTACTAAAAAGTTATCAATAGCTGTTTTTGTGTTTTCTGTAACCCTTGTAGGAAAATCAACTAGGTACCGGTATTTCATATTATGGCTTTTTAACATTTCTTTAAATAATTTGTGTTTGTTATCATTTTTAAGTACATTAATATTAAAATCCCCTGCTACAACCAATTTGTCACATTTCTTATCCAAATACTCAATAAGAATACTTAGCCTATCTAAAAATATGCTTACAATTGAATTAGGTGATCTGTAAATTACTACAATAATATACTTTTGTTTATTTATAATAAAGGTGCTGGCACAAAACTCAAATTGCATATCTTCTACCAAAACATCACTCAGTGACTCAGGCACAGTCATCCCCCTCAACTCGAACTCCATATTTGATAAAATCATAACACCACCTTTAGATGTATTTTTCCTTGCAAAATATGATTTCACTGTGTAACAATTATTAATGTTAAGGCGGTTGATTTCTTCCTCTTTCATGGCGTGTTCTGTTAATATTATAATATGAGGTTTTATTTCATTGAGTGTTACTTGTAAAGAATTGATTCTGGAAGGTAAATGCTGGATATTTTGATGAAAAATTGAAACTGAATATTTGAACTGTGCTACTTTATCGGTGGAGTCACTTGATCTAATAAGTTTAAAGTCTTGTGAGGTGACTGAACCATAGAGCCACTGAGGCTTGAACATACTGGATCACACATAGCACTATCACTGGTACTCTGCTCTAGCGCCTCCTTATATGTGTGACGCTCAGCGCCACTATTTTATATAGTGCCACACAACTAAATCGCTGGCCTTGCGATCGGCGCGCCTCCTTCGGTCTGCCGCTTGCCCTTTTTTCGAGAAACGTCAAGGAGCTACGAAATCGAGTTTTCCTCGGTCTTGTCTGTCGCCGGCCTCCGTCCCCTTCGTTGGATTTTCTGATTGTCCGTTTACTGAGATCGACATGCCTTCGTTTTATCAGGATGAGTCTATAATTAATTATTAAGTAGAGCTAAGACCAGGATGATAGGCTAGTTTAATTATTTAAGGGGAAGCCGGCAGGCTTTCGCCCCATTCGCAGAAATGTAAATTCCAAATTATATGATTACCTCGCTTAACGAGGTAATCATTCCTAGACATGCAAAAATCACCACGTTGAAGGCTTAAGTATCAATTCTTTCAGGAATCGCCTTATGAGTCCAAATTGATTCAGTAATGAGTTAGGGAGTGATATTTACCTGTTTTTTATTCATTACCATTTACACTATCTACCAGTTTAGTTTGGAAGGTTAGCTATAGTTCTTTTAAATAGTTAAAAATAAGTAATCAAAGCTGGCTTGGCCTGCTTCTGGTCTGGGTAAAGATTTCCGCCCTCTGGTTCCCCAACAACGTTTCCAATTTAATTGTCATTTCAAGATGGTAGTAGAGTACAGCACTTTCTTAATTGCAACATGTTAGGGTCCTCCAGGCCCTAACACCCACAACAGCCAATTACCAACACATTTCACTTAATTACAATCAATAGCCTACATCACATCACCACAGAATCAATAATCAGTTTTCACACCATCAATCTCACCAAAGGGCCACATATGAGAGGTCGCCGGGTGCCACAATCACTTTTACACACTGGCTTGCTGTCGTTGAAGTAAGGTGAGCTGGTACAGGAGTGACGGATGCAGTGGATAATAATAACACGATTTCCTCTAAAAATAATTCCATCTTGAAGTGATATTTCTGGGTCAGCCACTTCTCCAATTAGGAGTTTTTCCTTTAAACGAGAGAGTTCTTCATCAAGTGATGTTTCTTTTTCTATGTCTTTAGCCATGATTGTATCGGTTGTTATGCAGTGTATTGTGTCTCTTCGAACAGTGTAATCTTCGTCAACAACATTGATAATCTCTTCTTTTATAGGTAAGGGATGTCTTGAGAGGTAATCTGCATTACAGTGGTCACTTGATTTTTTATGTACAATCTCATAATCAAATCCTGAAAGAAAATGAGCGTATCTAAGCATCCTGGATGATGTCAACAGTGGTAGTTTCTTGTCTGGATGGAATATGGTCATCAGTGGTTTGTTGTCAATGACAAGAGTAATCTTTCTTCCATATATGTAATCAAACATTTTTTTTACAACCCCAATATACAGCAGTTGCTTCTCTGTCTAATTGGCTATAATTGCGCTCTGCAGCAGTGAGGGATCTACTGGCAAATGGCAAATACAATGGGCCTCTCTTCATTATTCGGCATTTTATGAGACAGCACAGCTGATAAGCCAACATGACTAGCATCTGTGGCGAGTACCACGGGCAAGTCTGGGTTGTATGGAGTAAGAACTGTGTCACTTGCTATTTGTTCTTTTACACAAGTAAATGATTTTTCACATTCCTGGGACCAATGAAAACGTTTGTCTTTTCTTAGAAGCTGATGTAAAGGGTTAAGCAGTATAGATGCATCTTTGATGAACTTCGAATAGTACTGTACTAGTGCAAGGAACTGACACACTCCTGTGATATTTGACGGGCGGGGAGCATCCTGGATTGCCTTCACCTTTTCTGGTGATTTCTGAATACCATCTCTGCTGATGATATGACCCAGATACTGCACCTTTCTCTCAAAAAACTTGCATTTTTCAACATTCACATGTAGATTGTGTTGTTCTAATTTTTCTAACATCTTTATGAGCCTAGATTTGCATTCTTCAAAAGTACTGCCTTGTACAACAATATCATCAAAATAAGCAACTGTCCCTTCAAGGTTTTGTACTACTTGGTCAATAAATTTATGAAATTCATTTGGAGCTGTCTTTATTCCAAAAAACAGTCTTTTGGCTCGATATGTACCCTTATGTGTGGTAATTGTCTGGATTTTAGAACTTTCAGCGTCCACTGTAAGATGTAAATAAGCATTGTAAATGTCTAACGTGCAAAAATAGTTTCCATTCCTCATTTTGTTAAGGATATCCTCTATTCCTGGTATTGGATAACGACTGTCATGTAGTTGTTGGTTTACAGTTAGTTACCTTGTAATCCGCGCAAATACGGACCGATCCATTTGCTTTTGGAATCACAACAATCGGTGTACCCCACTCAGATTGATCCACTTTCTCTATTATGTCTTCCTTTTCCAGTTTAAATAGTTCGTTCTCAACAGCTTCTCGAAGGGCGTGAGGTACCGGTCTGGCTTTCAAGTACACAGGTTTTGAATTATCCTTTAGTTTTAAAGAGCATGTAAAGTTGGGGGTTTTACCAATACATTGTTCAAAAACGCTTGAGAATCTTTGCTTGATGGATTTGATAACAGTGTTTGTATCAACCTCTGGTTTCTTCATACTAACAAGATTAATGTTGTGTAAGTTAATTTCTAATTTTCAGATCCAATCCCTTCCAAGAATAGGATTTTTAGGTAGATTTACAATGTATAGATCTTCTCTGCAAGATTTCCCTTCATATCTTATGCTTAAGGTACAAACCCCAATTGGTTTGAATATTTGTCCAGTATAAGATCGAAAAAGAGCACTTGTTTTGCAAACTGGAACACGTAAGTCTAGTTTCTTGAAGTCATCATTGTTCATTATGCTAACACGACTTCCGGAATCACAATTAAAAACGTTGTTGTTTACCATTTAGAGATACGTTTACCATCATTCTGTCATCTCCTTCATCATTATTCAATACATTTATAATCCGTTTAACGTCGTATTCATATTCAGAACTCAACTCTTTTTACATTTTTGTCTGAAGACTGTATTTCCTGAATTCGTTTTGTTATACACACTTTTTCTATGTGTCCATCCTTATGACAATATCTGCAATTTAGTTCATCTATTAATCAACAGTTTTGTGTTTCGTGGTTATTCCTTCCACAGTGTAAACAGGCATCTGAAAGTCCTAGTTTTTGTAGCCTTTTGTTTTTGTTGTCTTTCTTTTTGCTTGAGTCATAGACTTTACCATTGGTTAAGAAATGTTTGTTTCTAGGTCCGATTTTGTTTATGGTTGTTTTACTGATTTTGTAAATGTCATTCTGATTATTACCGGCTGTATATAAATTATGGTTGTCAAGATTTGAAGCCTCTATAGCCAAGGCGATTTCTAGGGCTTTTTCAAACGATATTTCACCCAGTTGTAAGAGTTTTTCTCTGATGTCTGAGTCATATAAGCCTCTGATGAATTGAGCCCTGACATGAGGTTTATAACTGATTTTGTGCATTTTCCGTCTTTACACCCAGATTTGAAATCTGCTGAACTAAGCTGAAATCTGAAATCTGATTTATTTGAAACTAAGCTAGTAATATATTAATAAAAACTCACTTTATTACTCTCCCTGTAGCAGCACACCTAGGTACTCATAAAACCAAATGTTATTGAAATTTATTTACTTTAAAATCAAATCAGGGAAATGAAAACTCACTTAATCTGCAGGATTGCTGTGGTGGCGGTATTTTGGCTATTCTATGACATGCAGAGACGGTATCACAACCTGTGATTGCAAGGAAAATGAATAGGTTGCTGCATATCTCTTGAGGGAGTTGAGAACACAAAACACTGAAACATTTTTATTATTTGAGTTATTAACGGCCGCCATTTTGAAACGACTTGATCAACCTCGACTATTGACAACAAGTGCCGAGATAATGTATTCAAGTACGTGTATGCCAAATTTCATTAAAATCGGTTCAGGCATTAGGTCATTATAGCCAATTCATGGTGACCCAGCATCCTCTTACGGCCGCCATCTTGATGACGTCATTATGGATGACTGAGGTCCTTAAAAATTGGGGTCTGGGCGGTTTTAGGTTCAGGAACTAGTATACTATAACCACATAAAATTGCAGCCTCCCCGCCAGAACTGAAATATTCTGCCACTATATGCAACTATACAACCCCACTATAATTTAAAACACTTCTGGAAGAAATTTGTACAAATATCTAATATGTTGCTTTTTATTAAAGTAACTGGCAAACACAGATAAAAAATAGAATAGAACAACACGTTCATGTGGCTTATATATTTGTTTTTAATTTTTTTTATAATTAATCTCATAGAGTGTTTATTGTTCAGAAAATTATTGCAACAACTGGGTAGTGAGAAATGATTACAGGAGGTAAAAAAAGTAGACCATTGCTTTTGTAAAGAGGTGCTTGGGTTTCCATGCATGCATACCTGTAATATTCATAATAGAGGAAAAATAAACAAAAAAGCTTGCACAAGTAAAAGCATATAACAGATGCAAAAATACACGTATAATATAATATACACATTTCATAAAAATCTATAACATTCTGATTCCAAACCGGGTAAAAAACTATTCACTTGTTATCTGTGTTTACTTACTCTTGTTTTGTAGAGTACTTTAAAGAATTGTGTAACAAGGGAATCTATGTTTGATCAAAAGAATATTTTGAGATATGAGCTGTTAAAAACTTATCATACAAAGAACACACAGACGTTAAATAATATTTAATTCCAAACCACAGTTCAAACAGTAAAATAACAGATAAAACATATCGTTTTAAAACTACTTCTTTATCCCCTCTTTTGGAAAACAATTTTAAGATTAGTTCTTTAGCTGTGTACAGAGAGGAGTCATGCAGCCAACTCTCCTGGGATGATGTCATGTCATTCAAGAGGAAACCATTGTGAACGTGTTAAGTTTTCTATGCTTTTATATGTGTTTTAAGATTCAAGGTCAGTTATTTTCGGCTTAGGACCAAAAATACTTAAGAATGTGTCTTGAGTCAGTTTTGTGATCTAGGCAACTGTTAGCTTTGTGAACCATCTTAGGTGAGGTCTGGAATACTCTTTTAAGGTACGGTATCTATAATCAACTATAAACCCTTAAAACAGTGTCTATATTGTTAGTATACTATAAAATAAATTCAAAATCATAATTTCATAAAAAAATCATGCAATCTATTGTACATGAATATAGTTTTGTACAGGACATCCAACTGTCATGAATTTTGAGTTCCCTTAAAAGTTCTTTGTGGTTATATTATCTTGAAAAGGTCATGTTGTTGATACTATAGTATACTTCACTGTAGTTTTATAGTCCTGAAATGTTGTTAAATAAGACATACTTATGTAACGGCTTCTTAAAAGGTACAGTGGAACCTTGATAACAAGTCTTATTTAATAATACCCATGAGAGGGATTATTAAATAAATAAGACTTGTTATCAAGGTTGACTTCTTATCGAGGTTTGCAATAACATGTGATTAAGGGTAATATGAATTCTAGGGGAATTAAGTCTTCTTATCAAGGGTGTGACTTGTTATCAAGGGTCTTGTTATCAAGGTTCCACTGTATTAATAGCATTTATAACACTGTGAAAAAAATAACTAAACCATTGTGAGCCAAATGGTATAACCACAACGAACCCACACAATTTCACTATATAAAACATACAAAGGGTAACAGTTTTTGATACTATTAAGTACTGGTACTCCGTTATCATTAATAAGCATAATCTCATCATTCACATTACTGTAAATACTGTAAAAGTCTATGGGCCACATAAATGGACATACATTTGCATTCACCACTTTGGGCCCTGAACCTTAAATTTGATTATAGTTTTCGGGTAGAACAATCAACAGTCACTACTTATTACCAAAACATTACATTAAATAATATTTTAGTCAAAGGCAAAGGCTATCTATCATCAAACCAATTTCAATGATGGAATAGTAGTGCAGTGCCATATAATAGTGTAATGTTACTAGAGAATCTTGAACTTTCAAAATATACTTATATAAGAAACTAGAGAGCTGATCTTGATTAAAAGGAATATAGTTTATAAACCCAAACTTATTTTTACTATTACTTAAAATAGTTTATTGGTTTTGCTGTGTGAAGAACCAAACTTGAGAGCTAGGAAGAATGACGTCCACAGCAGCTTTCCAACAAAGAAATCATAGCGATTTGTTTGAATCAAATTTTCTGTACCATTGTAGGGCCTACATTGTAAATTTTTGGAAGGATCGAAGAAGAGCCATTTGGTTTTGGCGCAGTAAAGTTTATCCCCCCCCCTTACAATTTAACCCTTGAGGTTGTTAACTAATTAAGATAATATATACATATATGTACACAGTGCTCGATTCAGTAAAAATTGAGGTACTGGAACTGTAACCTATTTAATGTGATTTGATTAGTAAATATTTATGCCAAGATTTTGATCTTTCCGAAAGAGAGGTAGCCTACTGGAACTGTTCCGCTGCAAATTGAGCACTGTATATCTAAATTATATATGTCCGTTAGCACAATAACTGGAGCAATAAACAGTATCAGCAATCTGACACTACTTTTAGCGAATTTCCCTATAGGGAAGTAGCTATTACCGTAGGTGGCACGGTAAGACCTTGGCCCAGGGCCGATTTAATTTTTCATTTTGATGTCCCCAGAGGCCAAAAACACCATTCGTTCAAATATTTATATATGTAGGCCTATAGATAACTTGAATAAGGCAGCATAAACTTGAATGAGTTTGCGAACCAGCATGATCAGACCATGGGAATGGGGTTTTATGGGGTAGAAAATGGTTTTTCTCATTTTTACCCTCAAAATAAAAAAAATTCCTAATTTCTCTGTAGACCTTTTCAAAGAGCTTAGAAAACAAATAATTTAGTATATCAAAGTGTTTTTGTACAGTTATTGGTAACGGAGAAAATAAAAAAAATTTTAAATTTAAAATTCCCATACTATTATGGAGAATATTGTAAAATGTTGTGGTTTGCTTGTTTATGGATATATTTTGATCAAACTTGGCAAATTTATTTATTTTGTACTAAGCTATCAATATTTTACTAAAAAACACACTTTTTTAGTTTCTTTGTAGCAGCAAACCTAGGTACTCGTTAAACCTAATGTTATTAAAATATATTTAATTGAAAATTAATTCAGACAAATGGAAATTCGCTTAGTCGGCAGGTTTGCTGCGGCGGGGGTATTTATCGTTTTACTCCAAGACGAATGTTACCACCCTGTATATTTACATGTATTTAGGATATGTTTACATTATTTTTATAATTCTATAAAAAAATTGGTACATACCTGCCTGTATTGCATAACTATCAAATCATTCAAGGAATATAATATTTTGAGAACAAATTTAAAAATATAATATATGTAACTTATATAAACGGTACATTTTTATTTTTTTAATTTTTTTTATAATAACTTTTGCACCATAGTTTTTACAGCAATGGGAGTTATAATATTTTGTTCAGAATTTAATTAAAGGCTGTAACATACTAACATGTTATCAGCATCGCTCAGGGCATTTTCAAGATTTTTCCGTTATTTTATGGGTTCTTATGGGAAAATCGCAATATAAAAAAAAGTCCAAAAAATGAAAATAATAATAATGGAGATACTATGGATTATCTTTTTAAACATATCAAATTTCATCAAAAGCGGACCACAGGCGTGGTCTGTAGCTCTGTACACATCCACTCATACAGACACACACAGAAACTCTACAATTTTGACAAAAACTATACTTTCTCCATGTACTATGGTATAAGGAGAGAAAGTAAAATGGTCTGAATTTGGTAGAAATGTGCAAACCTATGTTTATTTGAATGAGTTTTGTTTGCAAACCATCATGATCGGGCTATGGAAACTAGGGTCTATGGGGGTTTTTATGGGGTAAAAATTGGGTTTTCCAATGTTTGTCAATATTTATCTTTATCAATAAAGCTCTAAAACACCAAGTTTTGCTATTTCTTTCGAAACCGTTTTGTAGAGCTTAAAAAAAAATAATTTGATATATTATTGAAGCGTTGTCATGTGTTTAATGGTTTAAGAGAAAATAAAAAAAACTGTAAATTTAAAATTACTATTTTATTCTTATGGTAAAAAAGTAAACTGTTGTAGTATATATTTTGTTTATATATATTTTGATCAAATTTGGAAAATATATTTACAAAAATAATATTATTTCATAAAAAAACACTCTTTTATCTTCCCTGATACAGCAAACCTATGTAAGTTACTGGTTAAACTATTGTTATTTTTAAGTAGGGAAACCTGCTTCACTCCAGACCTCCTCCTCCTGCTTCCTCCTCTATATCTATTCTATGCTCTGTGTCCTAAATTTACTTTATTGACCTTTTAATTGTAATGGCGATAAGGAAACTTCATATTACAGAAGTTTTGTAAAGCCTAAAAATAACAAAATTTTTTTAGTGGGAATATTGCCTTTGCCCTAAAATATCTAATTTAGGGTTGCAATTTGTAGTTCTGATGATTAGGACTCATTTCAACAGTCCATCTAACTAGGCAGATTAGAATTTAGATGACCTATTGAGAAAAAATCGCAAGTGAGAGACATACACTTCTATTTTAAACATGGTAGCCAGCCAACCTAGAGACCTGGAATACGTGCATTTTTTTTAACAGGAAAGAGACAATTTTTCCTTGAATATGGTATGGGCCGAGAGTTCATCAATATCCTATCGTTGAACCTCCATTCATTGACAGTGTATAACATGGTCAATAACATTGGTTCTTTTTTAAAGTTCACTTTGGAAATCATGATCACTGGTGACAAGTGTTGTTGCGATCACGGTATCATAGAGACCGAGTAATATGGTAACCCACTCACCTTTTCTATTTTTTTCAACATAGTTTTATATCCAAGAGAAAAGTAGAAATCGCGGGAGTAGAAGTTGAATCAGAGGCATTATATTGACTGCATAAATCTAGTTTTCATTCCATCACATTCATATTAATGATACTTTATAACAAATTTGTCCCCCTCCTAATGGCCCTGACAGCTTGGATGGCTATGGTCTCCTTAGAATAAACAACACCTGTAGCTCCAAAGAAACACTACTGTGGACGGGGACTACAGTTGAGTTGTATTACAGATGAAGGGTGCTGTATTACTGCTGGCCCTTGCAGTAGTGATGGCTGCGGTCTCCTTAGAAAAAACAACACCTGTAGCTCCAAAGAAACACTACTGTGGACGGGGACTACAGTTGAGTTGTATTACAGATGAAGGGTGCTGTATTACTGCTGGCCCTTGCAGTAGTGATGGCTGCGGTCTCCTTAGAATAAACAACACCTGTAGCTCCAAAGAAACACTACTGTGGACGGGGACTAACTACAGCACTACAGTTGAGTTGTATTACAGATGAAGGGTGCTGTATTACTGCTGGCCCTTGCAGTAGTGATGGCTGCGGTCTCCTTAGAAGAAACAACACCTGTAGCTCCAAAGAAACACTACTGTGGACGGGGACTACAGTTGAGTTGTATTACAGATGAAGGGTGCTGTATTACTGCTGGCCCTTGCAGTAGTGATGGCTGCGGTCTCCTTAGAAGAAACAACACCTGTAGCTCCAAAGAAACACTACTGTGGACGGGGACTACAGTTGAGTTGTATTACAGATGAAGGGTGCTGTATTACTGCTGGCCCTTGCAGTAGTGATGGCTGCGGTCTCCTTAGAAGAAACAACACCTGTAGCTCCAAAGAAACACTACTGTGGACGGGGACTACAGTTGAGTTGTATTACAGATGAAGGGTGCTGTATTACTGCTGGCCCTTGCAGTAGTGATGGCTGCGGTCTCCTTAGAAGAAACAACACCTGTAGCTCCAAAGAAACACTACTGTGGAGGGGGACTACAGTTGAGTTGTATTACAGATGAAGGGTGCTGTATTACTGCTGGCCCTTGCAGTAGTGATGGCTGCGGTCTCCTTAGAAGAAACAACACCTGTAGCTCCAAAGAAACACTACTGTGGACGGGGACTACAGTTGAGTTATATTACAGATGAAGGGTGCTGTATTACTGCTGGCCCTTGCAGTGGTGATGGCTGCTGTCTCCTTAGAAGAAACAACACCTGTAGCTCCAAAGAAACACTACTGTGGACGGGGACTACAGTTGAGTTGTATTACAGATGAAGGGTGCTGTATTACTGCTGGCCCTTGCAGTGGTGATGGCTGCGGTCTCCTTAGAAGAAACAACACCTGTAGCTCCAAAGAAACACTACTGTGGACGGGGACTAACTACAGCACTACAGTTGAGTTATATTACAGATGAAGGGTGCTGTATTACTGCTGGCCCTTGCAGTGGTGATGGCTGCGGTCTCCTTAGAAGAAACAACACCTGTAGCTCCAAAGGAACACCACTGTGGACGGGGATTAACTACAGCACTACAGTTGAGTTATATTACAGATGAAGGGTGCTGTATTACTGCTGGCCCTGACAGCTTGGATGGCTATGGTCTCCTCAGAATAAACAACACCTGTAGCTCCAAAGAAACACTACTGTGGACGGGGACTAACTACAGCACTACAGTTGAGTTATATTACAGATGAAGGGTGCTGTATTACTGCTGGCCCTTGCAGTGGTGATGGCTGCGGTCTCCTTAGAAGAAACAACACCTGTAGCTCCAAAGAAACACTACTGTGGACGGGGACTAACTACAGCACTACAGTTGAGTTATATTACAGATGAAGGGTGCTGTATTACTGCTGGCCCTTGCAGTGGTGATGGCTGCGGTCTCCTTAGAAGAAACAACACCTGTAGCCCCAAAGAAACACTACTGTGGACGGGGACTAACTACAGCACTACAGTTGAGTTATATTACAGATGAAGGGTGCTGTATTACTGCTGGCCCTTGCAGTAGTGATGGCTGCGGTCTCCTTAGAAGAAACAACACCTGTAGCTCCAAAGAAACACTACTGTGGACGGGGTCTAACTACAGCACTACAGTTGAGTTATATTACAGATGAAGGGTGCTGTATTACTGCTGGCCCTTGCAGTGGTGATGGCTGCGGTCTCCTTAGAAGAAACAACACCTGTAGCTCCAAAGAAACACTACTGTGGACGGGGATTAACTACATCACTACAGTTGCTCTGCAATGGTATTTATAACACTGTGGAAAACATGGGTATGTGTATCCGAGCATAACCTTAGTAGAATAAATGTTTTAAAATCTATTACTTTATAGTATAGATTCCGATTTTGAAAGAACTGAAAAGATGGCAGGCATTTTGCGAGTAATGAGTAGACCTTGATTAAATTTGATTGATTAAAAATAGTTATAATTTAGCTAAAAGCTCCATCTCCTCAAGCTCATTAATAAAATGTTGGAATTTTAACTAATAAGAGGTTTAAATTTAATAGTCACTGGATCATTTTGAGAGTAACAAGGTAATTTAAACTCTTTTTATTAGTTGATTCAAACGATCCAGTGGCCAATCCATAATGAAATACAGTTTTACCAATAATTTCTTAGGAACGGTATTGTGGTTGAGATTCAACATTTCTTTTGACTACTAAAAATCAGAGATTATGAAAATTAAAATGAAAATGAAAAACGTTTATATTTATCCCAAGAATATAAACTAAAACAGAGAGTAGCTATACAACTTAACAGTACAATATTTCTAAAATAAAATAATATATGAATAATATATAAAATAACTAGCTGTTATGCCCGTGCTTTGCGACGGGAAGAGGACACAAAATAGAAACATTTTAATCTTTACATCTGTTGCATATAATAGTTACACATCCGCCAACTCTTTTAGAAACAAAATTCAACTTTAATGGCCTTAATAGAGACGTTTAAGTTATGACTTTTAAGTCTGGTAGTAGTGGATCCCACCATTTTGGTTTTGATTAATTTTAAATCTTGTGTAGGCTGATATGAGAAAAACTGACCAAATGTTCGAAAACAACTTTGACATAAATGATATACCTTCATCTCCCTTGATTAATCTTACATATATTTTAATTTATTATTGACATTTTAAATTTCAATTTTGAATTTCACTCTTCTTTATATTAAATCACTCTTCAGTTTCTTCACTCACAATAAATCATTAGCAAAACTAAGTCAGCTGTTATAAACTTTAATAGTTAGAAAATTCAAACCTTTCACATCAACTTATACGTATGAAAACTACTTTTTGCAAGCATTACCATTTTTTTACCTTCACCAGGGGATCACGGCCCATGAGGAGTAGGTACATAATCTTTAATGTATGCATAGGTTGATATGCACATAATGTTAAAGGTCTGGTCAAGTGGAGTTCATTGCCGGAAACCTCGTCAAAAAAGGTTCATCCGTTACAAAATGGTGGCAGTCCAAATTTCTTGCAGAATATACCTGCACATGCCTTAATAATACTCATAGTCAACATTAGCCGGGAAATCTGAAACCCAGTTAAATTTGTTTTGAAGAATGAATAAACTTAGTCCATGAGCTAGTTTACTTTAAAATACAATTTCAGCTCTCAAGCTAATGTTTAATACGGGTATTTACCAATACTAAGGCCTGTGCAGGTATATTCCACAAGAACTTTGAACAGCCGCCATTTTGTAACGGATAAACCTTTTGAGACGCGGTTTCCGGCAATGAACTCCACTTGACTAACCCTTTAAAATTATGTGCATATTAACCTATGCTTACTTTAAAGATTATGTACCTACTCCTCATGGGTCGTCCCCTGGTAGAGGTAAAAAAATGATAATGCTTGGGAAAAGTAGTTTTCATACATGTAAGTTGATGTGAAAGGTTTGAATTTTCTAACGAATTTAGTTAAAAAGATATTAAGCAGTTTCCAGATTTTTTTGTCACCCTGTATATGTTGCAGCTGACTGACGTTTTTGCAAACCTCAGCTTTTAATCTATTATTTTAAAGGTAGGGTCATGTGGAGGATATAGATTTCTTCCCCTAAAACTGCCTAAATTTTCTTAACGGAATATAATGAGCCTAATCCTCGAATTACCATCCCACCTGTTGAATGAGTATTTTGCTATTGTGTCAAATTCTGTTCAACCAAGTGTTGAACCTATAGATCAATTTTTACCATCAATCCAACTCACTTTGTACAGTAAACTTCCATTTTCCATTAACTATAAGAATTCATAATTTAATAGATAAAAAAAAAAACTCTATCTGATTTTCTAAAGGACCAATCCTACTACTCTCTAGCGACTACATGGACTACATGGACGATCGCCTTTCATCATCATGACCTGTCAAACTGATGTCACGTTTTGTTGTTGTTGTCATTGTCATTATTTATTTGTCTTTCACATGTTTCAACTCTTTGTATGTTTACCATGACTATTTCTTGACTTTTCCTATTGCACGATCTGTATGCTTAAAGAAGTGAAAATCTATTGTCTATTTAAATTATGTAATGTGTTTTTACTTATATCCATAACTATGGTGTTAGGTTCTTTAAATGTTATCTCCAATTTTAGGGTCTATAATTTATGATTGTGCTGTACACCCTATGATTATGATGTAAAGTACTGTACACCCTTGTGTCCGGTATTAGATGCTACATTATTTCTAAAACTTTAAATGGTACAAATTTGAGAGAAGTTAAGAAATAAGGTTCTATAAGTTAAAACAGAATGTAGAACCATCCCCTGTAATTGGTTTTTCTTAAGAGTGATTTATTTAATCCTATGTGGACTGTGAATATTTATTAGGTTTGTCCCCTCACTCACTTCCCTTATGAATAGTGGGGAAAAACTATTAAATATACTGTATTTTAATGGTACCTACAAAAATAAAGTTTAAAACACACACACAACCCTGTCTTGCCCAGGTCATGAGGAGCTCACCAGTCTGTAGCAAAGTTTGGTGAGAGAAGTCTAACTGAAATAAAGAGTAGGTGGGAGTTGGCAGGATAGAAGGATAGATATTTTACATTGCCCCTCAAATTAAACATTTTGCTAGTTTTGATTCCTTAATTGACCTTATCACTGTGTGTGTTTCCCCCCAAAATTTATTTGTATTCATAAGATGTGTAAAGAAAGGTGACAAAAGTACCCTTAAAAATAATTATGCTCCATTGAGCTCCGGTTTCTGCTAATTAAGCTAGTTCACATCTGAGACCAAGGCCATGTTTTCTACTTTCTCTACCTCTTTTCTAGCTGGTCCATATACCCTTATTCCACTAGACCCTAAAGATTTATTAGTCTTGCTTGGTGATAGCCAAAAATGATGTAAGGGAAAATTGATGATCCCACAAAGCATTAATCATGTTATGTAATTAGGTTTCTGTGATTATGGGAAGGGGGGTCAATACCATAATTGAAATTTGTTGCAAGTTGACAAATGTGTACAGTATAAAAATTATTATATGTAAAAGTGTAAAAGTGGCTTGAAAGTTTGCAGAAGGCCATAAAATGTTCACAACGAGGATAGTACCGTAGTGGGTGTTCATCATTATCCATCAAGCCACTCGTTTAGTTTAGGGAACTTTGATTGCTGATCAGCATATTTTAACTACCAGGGTTTACCATTGTCCTTGGTAGTCTTATAGACGTCCACTATCAGTTAGGTGATCTCTTTTCATTCAAATAACATTTTTAACACTTTGATTTGCATGCTCCGTTAAATTAGCTTTGTTCACTACCTCACACAAAATTGATGAATGGCCTTGCCTGGCCTAATCTTACTTCGTTCAAAATATCGTTACTCTGTTCAAATGTTTACAGCCACCTCTGACCTCCCTTCACCCTTTATGCAACTACAGTCATGGCTGTCAACTAGCATTGGAATTTAATAGTGGTTGATACATTAAATAGCTTGTTCCCTATATGGGAAATTTGCTAAAACCAAGAAATCTAATCAAAGAATGTGTGTCATACTTGGTGGGAGTGTCGATTTCATTTCTCCTTTTCCCCTGCTATGATTTGGCCCTAATTGTCTCATAAGGGTGGGAACCAGCTAAAATAGTAGTAGATTAAGTCAAGAACAGAGGGGCAGGTGTCAATTTAAACTAGCTCAATTGGCCGTGACCAAGGCCTCCTTTAACACTTGGATGCGGTAGCCTTTTGAAACAGCTGTTGTAACAATTCATAACCGAGCTTCTGTTCAATTTTGAAGTTTACACGTTTGCTATTCATCTTATTACCATAGCAACAAGCCGGACAGTGCGATGTTGCCACACACCAACACCGCCTTTTATTAGAGGAGGCTATGCTGTGATGGTAGCTCCTTGAACACTTTAATTTACAGTGAGCCCTTGTAAAACATGAATGCGAGATGATTAAAATGATTAATATATTTATGTTGATTGTTTAGTTACAACGTCAACCACCACTGAGCTGTTGGAGGAGGTTAGGCTAAGGTCGCGTCGCAGAGCTCACACCATGTTGGGACTGTTCCGTCGCAGGCGTCGTGGAGTCTACGACGAATGTTGTCGCAAGAGCTGCACAGTCACGGAACTGTCCAGCTACTGTGGACTTCCATGACTCATCTTTGGCCTGCTGATCCTAACTTGATCTATCTATATTTAACTATTTTTTGGACCACTTTTATACCAGATTAAAGGTTTGAATACCTGTAGTACTGTCAAGTTGTTTTGGTTCTGACTGAGGTTCAAAACTTGAAGGTTCATTTTTAAGTTGGATACCAGGCTATTGAACTGTCATTCAAAAGTCATTCTTCACTCATCTCAGTCTTAAATACCTGACGTGTTTGCGTTATATAAATTTCACCTGATCTCATCATAGGGGTTAGATTTTGAGAAAGTCCTGGTGGTCACAAACGCATACATATAAATTAATATCTGCATTAATAAAAAAAATAAGTAAGGTGGAGTTGAGCAATGTGTTAACATTTTTATGTTGTTCTCAAGTCCACAATTAGTTGTTGTGTCAATATTTCTACTGTAGCAAAGCATCTCAAATAGTATACTTCATCATTAGAGGGTAAAGTGACTATTTTCGACCCGAGCTCTAGATTCACTTATCGGAAAATGACCGAGGTTTGAAAAGACACTTTTTGACGTGGGATGAGTTTATATTTTTGGTCATATTATAACGTTATTCAACAAACTAATATAGAAAACAAAAATACATTTCATGTAAAGATACCCTCTTAAAACAACCTCCAACTTGTTTTCAATTTTGCTAAAGCAAACAAACAGCTGTTTAATAAATGATTAGATATTTTGTCTATGATTGTGTAAGTGTACATTAAAACACTAACAACATGTCACTACAACATGGCACTAACAACATGTCGAACTATTGACAAGAATGCCACAATAAGCTACAACCGATTAAATCAATCTATACATATAATTTCAATTCATGCTATTGCTTAAGATTAGAATTTTACAACAGCTGATATTACTCCCTAGGGACCAAAATGGGGGTTTTTCTCCCTAGGGAGTAAAAGAATTACAATAGACCCGCAACGCATATATTAAAAATGGCTGTGTTTGCTGCAGTGTGACGAAAAAAACATATTTAATGAAGGTGTTGGTTGTTTAGTTATATTTTTAATATTTTTTTATTAGTGTTGCCAATACAGATTTAGCGGTAATAAAACTTAAAAGGTGTTCAAAGATTAAGTAGTGAAGGTTGAATAAATTTTACAAGAAAGTATTTCTTATATTTTATTGCCAATTATTTATATAAATTATACTTCCTTTTATTTTCTGCTTGTGCGTAGAGAATTCCAGAATTGTAGGGATGTTATTGTAAATAGGGCGGTAAGGGGAGTATTTGTTTGTAAATACGCTATGCCTTCGATGTAAGATTTGTTTTATTTGAGGCCTACATAAGTTATGTAATGCATGATGTCTCGTGCCAGCATTAACATACTTGGTATAAGATCACTATACATTTCAAATAAAAATTTATTTGGTGGCACTAAGTAAGATTATGTTGTTAATTTGAATCAGTATTATTAAAATATCAAATGTAAAAATGTAGATTTGGTTTGTCTGTGTGTGTAACTAATGTGTCAACATGTAATTTAAGATTTTTTTATGCACCATACCATACTGGTATGTAAAAATTTTTCATATAAAAATGTAAGAATAATATTATCTTGTTTTCATATAACCCTACTCCCAAAATAATGTGAAAATATTTTGATTCTTAACATAGCAATAAATTAGACATCATAAAAACATAGCAGTTCAATCCCTAAATACCACTTTGAATTACTCATTGTTGAACATATCCTTTTATAGATGCATAATCCTTATCGAATTAAGAATTTGCGAATTGGTATTCAACAAAAGTCAATTTGTATCTGTTCATGATTTATAAGATTTATATTATTGTTGTTTGTTATTTTTTGAATAAGAGGATTATTTAGCAAATCATCAGCAATGCTGGAAATGAACCAGACTAGGTAATTCATCACATAATTGGATGACTTTGGATGACACATTTCCACCAACATCTAATCCCTAATCCCTAAATCTAATCGTAATTGCTTAGCCCTCTAATTGTTATATCTCCTACAATTTTTCATGAAACTTTAAAAACTCAAAATATCCTTGAAACCACAGCATATCAGGAATGAAAAGGTCTTGATTCTTTTGTGATGCTGATGTAACATGTTTTACACATGAATGTGTTTTCCTGCATTGGGTTAAATCATAGAGATAAATGGATTCTAATCTATTCATCTCTATGTAGTCCAAGCAAACTAAAAAAACTTACACAGGGATCGTTAAAAAAATTGCAACAAACAAGCGTTAATAAGAACTGGAGATATAAGAAAAATAATTTTAAAAAAAATTATCAAACTACGAAACGTCCATAAGAAATATATGGTGGAGAGTTTTAGTTTGAATATATCTTCTAAATGAATAAAGATATTTAAAAACGGATTTCAACATTGAAATCAGTGTAAAAATGTAGTTGGTAATGATGTGTCACAACACTATCATTAATTTGAAAAAAATTATCTATGTCCAATATGGCGGAATCAAGATGGCCGCCAAAAACGTGTTCCCTATCAAAATGAAGTACTAACCACCCAATAAATACAGGTGGCGGTCCCAAGTCAATATCTCGAAAAATGTGCATAACAAATGCATGTGAAATATGTTTTTTTAATTTGTCCAATGTTGGGAAAAGCCACCATTTTAAATTGTGATTTTAATGGTTTTCTCGTGCACCGATTTTTGGCAACTTTTAGTATGTGATTCTGCAAACCCAACTCTACAAAATAAAACCATAAAACGTTTTCTTGAAATTTTTTTAAGGTCATATCCTATATTTCTCCGACTAATGGGTTAATGTGAGCCATGCGGTTGACTATAGATGCATGACAGCGCACCTACGAGCGGCACTAGCCGCAGGAACCTGCGGTCTCGAGGTTCATTGGTATATATGGGTGCTTAGCGGTAAGCCACCGCAGCGGCGCTGTCAAGTCCTGCCAACATGATCAAAACGAAACCCACCCTCAAACGCACCTGCATTATTTGTTTATTAATTTATTAAAGCATATAATAGTGATGTAGGCCTAGACCTAGACAAATGATTAAATATTCACTCTGAAATATGAGTAGTAAAGTTTTTCAGTTTTGTTAGTTTTATCGTTATAACGGACATTGATTTTAGTTTGACATAACCAATGCATGTATATTGTATCTCTCTTGGGTATGAATTATTAAAATAGTTATTCTACTTTTCACGATAATATTATTTATGTAGTAGGTTAGGACTACATTATAAACGAGCTAAATAATTTTGCCACAGTAATATAGTTTAAGCGGGGTGCTCCGCCAGGCAGCGACCACATATAGTACAAAATTTGTACATTTAATGTACCATGTTGTTTGTAGGCCAACTATGTGGTCGCTGCTGCCAGGGAAGAATTATTCAAATTAAATAATATAATTCTATTATTCCATATTTCTAAGTATGAAAGTATTATATTATTCCAAGTCATTTCTAATTCATTTCCAAGTAATTATACTATTCCATTATTCCAAGTACTACACTCGGTACAAATATCTAAAGGTGGATAGAAATCCCTAAATTGGTAATCCTGACAAAGTACCAGCAACCACTTATGGCTTTTAAGATGTCAACACTGCCACTGCCGCCGCACAAACTTGTGGCGTGGCGCGCCGCAGGGGCACGATAAGAGTGGCCAAAGACTAAAGACAGAATATATATGTAGCCTACATGGAATTGTCTTCGTCGTTCATTCTCATACGCGACTTCGGAGCGTACTCCTAAGTAAAAATTAAAGTGTCTATAAAATTACTGATTGTAAACGTTTTCTGTTTTGAAACATTTTCATATATTAGGTGGCTAGGGTTTTGTTTGTTAAAAACTCCTAACACTTCGTAAAAATCTGCTAAACCCGTCTCAGAGCCCTTACTACCAAAAATATCCCCGCCGCAGCAAATCTTAAATCCCTTAAAATTGTCAGATTTATTTCCTATTTTAATAACATTAATTTTAATGAGTTCTTATTTTGCTGCTACAGGGAAGGTATTGAGGCGTGTTTTTTTAAATTGAAATGTTGATAGCTTAGTATGAAACAAAAGATTTCCGAAAAAAAATTATATATAGGCCTACCTATATGAATTTGAACGGAGGGTGTTTTTGGCCTCTTGGGACCTCAAAACGAAAAAGTAAATCGGTCCCGGGTCTAGGTCTTACCATGAGACCTACGGTAATTTATTCCCTATATGGGAATAAAAACGTATCACAACAATCATAGGTTTAAAAAAATCTCACTGTATAATATTCGTATTCATACTCCCCTATTTTTGCATAATTGATGTACTTAAAACTCACAATCTTAAAATCTTTTTTTCAATTTATTTGGAATTTTCACCAAGATCCCCTTGAGATGCTGGACCCTATGTGGCTGCTTTTGCACATGCCTAAGGACACCAGATAACCAGCCTAAGGTGCAGCAGATTCACCAGTTGTAAGCTCAAAAGTCAAAAAATATTGTAATCAGCTTATACTCTACTCTACTCATCTAATCATTTTACTCTCTCGCTGATTTATGATGTACCTATTGCAATCAGCAAAACATGTGTACCTATTAGTATATAGATATACTGTATGTGATAACCACTTCAATATTCAGTACTAACATTCAGTTAATCGACAGTAGAATTTTTATTTTATGCTACACTACTAGTAGGTACAATAGGACTTGAGCACAGCAATGGTACATCCCTTGTAGCAACATTCTTCACTCACTCCTCGCCGCAGTCTTCTCGAACCCAATGAGTAATCTGCAATTCACAATTGATTACTAATTTCTGTGAATCAACGCAAATAACCTTAATCTTTATGATTTTGTTAATGCAAGTTGAGCATGATAAAATGCACTACAGTAAGGGCACACAGTATACACTACAGTAAGGGAAATACACCCCCGCCGCAGCAAACCTGCAGACTAAGGGAATTTCAATTAGCCTGATTGGATTTACACTAAAATTCCTCCTTTAAAATATCACATTTATTCCCTAGAGTTTTGCTGCAACAGGGAGGGTAAAAAAGTGTTTTTTTTTGTTTGTACATTGTTAATAGTTTACTATGAATGTATTTTCCAAATTCGATCAAAATATGTTTATAAAAGAAGCAAACTAAACAGTTTACTTATTATCCATAAGAATAACATGGGAATTTTAAATTTACAATATTTTTTTTAATTTTCTCTGTAACCATTAGGCATACAACAACGCTTCAATATACTAAATTATTTGTTTTTTAAGCTCTACAAAATGGTTTGGAGAGAAATCATGAAATTTTGTGTTTTTAGGTTCAAAAATGGGAAAAATCTATTTTTACTCCATAAACCCCCGCCCCATAAACCCCCGTTCCCATAGTCCGATTATGCTGGTTCAAATAAACGCAGGTTTACACGTTTGTACCAAATTTAATCAAAATCGGATCATTTTTGCTCGAGTTATCGTGCTAACAGACATATATACTGTATACATGAATTTGAACGGATTGTGTTTTTGGCCTCTAGGGACCTCAAAACGAAAAAAATAAATCGGTCCCGGGTTCAGGTCTTTATTTCCTATATGGGAAATTCGCTAATACCAGCAGTAGCAAATACCAAGACAGTAGAGATATCATTTATGGAAAGATGAGCTATTGGGAAAATTAAGCTTGGGACCATTATGTAAGTTCATTTTCTGACCCCTGATGACGTCCTGAAGGTTGTAAATATACTCAACAATCTTAAAGTAGGTTATAAAATGGATATGCAATGTGTACATCCCTAAATAACTCAAAATGACAAAAACTTTGACATCCTTGTCAGATTTTTGTCTCTTAGTTTTTTGAGATATTGAATTAAACGTACAGAAGAAGGTTTAACATGAGGTAAACACTTTTGTTGTGGCACAGAATGGTATAATCCGGAACGTTATACATTTTCCAGTGCAAGCTCAAGTTTCACGAATGAGGCAGAGCCAAGGATCTCTAAATCTCATGTGTGAAGCCGAGCCGAGAACGTGAGATTGAGTTTCATGTATGAGACGAAGTTGAAGACATGAATAATTGGATCAAGTGCCGGTAAACAACTTTCTGTACAAGCTATGAATGATACTTTTAATCACCACGCAAATGCCTATTTTATGTTTACATTTAGGGACATACATTTGTTTACATTATTAAACAGTAACAACAGCTGAATTTAATTATAAAAATAATTAATAAAGAGCATGCTCACTAGTTTACATAGTGGACAAATGGAAAACAAAACGAATTGAGAACAAGGTAAAGAAAATTAAGAGAAAGGGGAAATCAGCTGATAGATTTTAACTTGCTCAAAATTAGAGCTTGGGGAACAATTATTTTCTTTGATATCAGCTGCAATCGAAAATAGCCTAACTACTTTATGTACACAGTGATTAAAAAGTATATTTCATCAGTAGGGCCTAAAGTGACACTTTTAGATCTGAGCTCAAGTTTTACGATCGAGGCGAAGCTGAGGTCGAAAAATGAATTAGGGTAGAAAATAAATTTTTCGTCATACTGCACTAAAAACAGACGTTTTTAATGCATGCGTTTCGGGTCTAATTTAGAATTTTTACTCTCTAGGGAGTAAAAATCGTTTTTAGTGTCTATGAATTTTTACTGTTACTTTTAGCAGTTGTAAACAGTTGTAAATTTCGATTGTGGCAATCGTACAGATATAAATTATTTATCGATTGACTTATTAGGTAAGGTTCTAGCCCATTGTTGTCGATTGCTCGACATGTCGATGGTATAATGTACTGTAACACAATCGTAATAGACGAAATGATTGAATCACTTACTAAACAGCTGCTTATTTACATTAATTGAAAAAAAGCTGGAAGTCGTTATAAGAGGTTATCTTTACATTTAAATTATTTCTTTCTCTAGCTTTTTTTGCTAATTAATGATGCAATATGACGAAAAATATAGTTCACCACACGGGCAAAAAGTGACATTTTAACCCTCGCTTATTTTTCGACCTCGGCTTCGCCTCGATCGTAAAACTCACATTAGGCCCTAGTGATGAAATATACTATTTTGCACGTGTGATTAACTATATTTTTCATCATATTGCACAATATTTGAACAAACTGTGTTTAAAAACTGAAATGGTTTTCAGTTAAAGATAACCTCTCAAAACTACTTCTAGCTTGATTTCAATTTAATTTGCTAATGCAATGGAAACAAACAGCTGTTTTAGTAAACAGAAGTGATTCATCCGTTTCGTTTTTTGCAATAATTGTCTTAGTGTACATTATACTACCGATATGTCAAACTCTTTACAATTACGGCAACAATTAACTACAATCGATTAAACAGTCAATACGTACTTTCGATACATGCAATTGTTTACAATAGAAATTGACAACTGAGCTGACAACATCTGATTTTTACTCCCTAAGGGTTAATAACGATTTTTACTCCCTAGAGAGTAAAAATGACACTTTAGACACGCAACCCATGCATTAAAAACTGCTGTGTTTTTGCTGCAATATGAGGAGATAGTTAGTTGCACATTACATTTTTCCTACAGTTACCATAAAACAAATAAATTGGTAAAGAAACGTGCCTTCCCGTTGCAAATCTGGAGTGAGACAAAGTAATTAGAGTGAGACAATGTTAACATTGTCTCATTGATGAGCGAATTGGCCACTTTCGTGCCTTCACGTTACAAATCTGGAGTGAGACAAAGTAATTAGAGTGAGACAATGTTAACATTGTCTCACTGATGAGCGAATTGGCCCGTGAGAGAACATGTACATTGTTAGGTAACTGTAGGAAAAGGTTCTTTTGTTCTCTTCCTTCAGTCCCCCATTTAATTTTCTATATATAATTTGCTATCTGGACATCTGTGTGGTGCGTAATGAGCGAGAGCTCATTGTATTTCGATTCAGATATTAAATTATATATTTTTCCTACAGTTACCTAACAATGTACATCACTGATGTTTCTCACTGATTTGAGAAAGCAAAGTGGCCAATTCGCTTATCAGTGACAATGTTAATATTGTCTCGCTCTAATTACTTTGTCTCACTCCAGATTTGCAACGTGAAGGCACGTTTCTTTACCAATTTATTTATTTTATGGAAACTGTAGGAAAAATTCAGTTATGAGCCAGCGCTCGGAGTGTACGGTTGCCCTGCCGGTCGGTCAGATGCCACTGATAAGGTATTGATAAGCTATTCCTGCTCATTTAATGTTTATGTTTTTGGCTTCCCAAATTCAACTCTTTTAAGTATTATCTTGTTAAATAAATTCAGTTCTCAGTGCGTCCTTCATTTAAGTGTTTTATATAGTTTTTGTTCGGTGTTGCTAAATAAAATGTCTGAAAACACTAATGTCTGTACATTTTTGAATGTCTGAGTAAGAGCTGCCAAAAAAACATCACAAATCGGCATCCTAAAGTGCAGTGCAAGGATTGTTTATTACATTTTCATGGATCTTGTGTAAATATATCAAAAGAAGATGCAGAATTCATGCAAAAAGAAAAGCAAATATGGAGATGTGATGGTTGTAGTAAGGAGCGAAGAAAAAGTATGCAGGTCGAATCAAAACTTGAAGAAAATAAGCCAGACATCCAAGATGTTATCAACCTACTCAAGGAACTAAGACAAGAAAATAAAGACCAAATAAAGAACCTGGAAACCGAAAATTGCCAAAAAAATTGCCATGAAACCATTGAGGACCTAAGGAAATCAGTTCAAAAACAGACTGAGTCTTTAAATAAATTTGAAAAAATGTTTGACTCTTTGTTTGAAGAAAATAAAAAAAACTACACCTACGCATAAAGGAACTTGAGCGGCGTGAAGATGAGTCAAACCAGTATTCTCGTATAAATTGTATCGAGATAAATGGAATACCTGAGATTGAGAAAGAAGATGTTTGAGAAGTGGTAAAAAGTGTTGGAAGAACCCGGAGTCCGGAGTGTTCCGGTTCAGACGTAGCATTACCGGAAGAGTCAGTGGATGCGTGTCACAGACTTGGACCTAAGCACAGAAGTGGAATCCAGCCCCGAGGTATAATAGTTAAGTTCACCAGAAGAATCAAAAAGGAAGAGTTCCTTAAGCAGAGAAGAGTTAAGCGCAATCTCAATACACATGACGTTGGCAATGTTGATCATCCTGCTGAAATTGTCTACATTAATGAAAGTTTGACCAAAGCAAGACGTGAAGTTTACAAGGAAGTCCGAACTCTAAAGAAAACTTATAAATACAGCTACGTATGGGTGAGAGGTGGAACGATCCTCGTACGACCAACGGAAGGCGCTAGAATAATTAATTGCAGTCATAGGCGCCTTAAAATAAGAAAATAAATAGCAAAACCTAGAAATAATTAGAACACAGATGAAACCATTGTTGTTTGATAGTGAAAAGTATTGTGAATAACATATCAAAAGTCTCCAAAAATATCTTTGGTGGAACACCACTATTTTTCCAAAATGGCGGCCAAATCCAGTAGTTTTTTTGCTTTTTATTGAAATTCTGACTTTCCAGTCAATATTGGTGAAAAGTCGTCAATACATTTAATGTTCCTCCTGAAATTACCTTTAAAATGACACCAAATACATGTACCTACAACAAAAAATAAACCCCGTAGAAATAATAAAATATTTCAAATAAAAATATTTGTTATAAATTAATGTAACAGTCCAAGCAAACTAAAAATAACCTACACAGGGATCGGATTAAAATTTGCAAGTAAACATTTTATGGTTTTATTTTTATTGTTGTGGTGTGCTAAGTTACATACCAAAAGTTGCAAAAAATCAGTCCACGTAAAACCTCTAAATTAAGGAAAAAAATGGCGGCTTTTCCCAATATTGGACAAATTTTGCAAAAAAAAATATATCACATGTTTTTTTTTGCACATTTTTCGAGATATTGACTTGGAACCACGACCGATATTTTTTGGATGGTCCGTACTTAATTTCAATAGGGGACGCTTTTTGGGCCACCATCTTGGATCAGCCATATTGGATCTGCCATATTGGATATAAATATTTTTTAATGTAATTATAGTGTTGTGACACATCATTATGAACTAGATTTCCACGCTGATTTCAATGCTGAAATCAGTTTTTAAATAGCGTTTTACGATTTTAAGATATATAAAAGCGAAAACTCTCCAACAAACATTTTTTATGGATGTTTCGTACTTTGACAATTTAAAAACACATTGAAAACTACCACAGCCTAAGGTTGTACCATCAGGTTTAAGTATGGCGTGGAAATAGTTCACCAGCAGATGCAACAGATTGGGAGTGGTGTTTGACTGATGGTACTATATGATACGACATGATACGATATGACTAACTTACTTATAAATAACTGTAACTGTGTAACTTGGAAATTATATTTAGATAAATATAGGATATGGCCTTTACAAAATTTCAACAAAACGTTTTATGGTTTTATTTTGTAGTGTTGTGCAGAGTGAAAACGGGAAAAACTCGTCATAGCTATTCGTTCAAGTATTGACTTTTATTTTAGCTATGGATTCCTTATTGGGAGTTATTTAGAATTGGGGATAAATGTCTTTAACTAAAGACAAATTTCAAAATAACAATAATTCATTCAATAGTTCATTGAAAGTAGGCCTACATATGATTCGTTTAAAATTTTTCATGTGTCATTTAATAATTAATAAAATTAAAGCCAAACATTTACTGAGTACTTTGATACCAGAACGAACTTGTTAACATATTAACAACCCAAGATATAAATCTTTTAACAAAAACTGATAAAAAAAGTTTAGTTTAATTTTGTGTTGGGGTTTGTACCTCGTCTATAACTAGTCTGTTTTAACTATAAATAAAACAAAATGAAAGCTAACTAAAATGAAAGCTCTTTTATCACTGAATATTTTAAGGCTAGAACGAACTGCAAGCATTAATAATACCTGGAGAATAATAATCCAAACACATATTCAAAGTACGATACGTCCATAAGTGATGTATAGAGGAGAGTTTTCGTTTTAATATATCTTAAGCAACGAAAAACTTATTTGAAAACGGATTTCAGCATTGAAATCAGCGTGGAAATCTAGTTCATAATGATGTGTCACAACACTATAATTACATTAAAAAATATTTATATCCAATATGGCAGATCCAATATGGCTGGTCCAAGATGGCGGCCCAAAAGCGTCCCCTATTGAAATTAAGTACGGACCATCCAATAAATATCGGTCGTGGTTCCAAGTCAATATCTCGAAAAATGTGCGAAAAAACATGTGGTATCTTTTGTTGCAAAATTTGTCCAATATTGGGAAAAGACGCCATTCTTTTCCTTAATTTAGGGGTTTCACGTGGACTGATTTTTTGCAACTTTTGGTATGTCACTTTGCACACCACAACAATAAAAATAAAACCATAAAATGTTTACTTGCAAATTTTTATACGATCCCCGTGTCTGTTTTTTTAGTTTGCTAGGACTATTACATTAATTCATAACAAATATTTTTATTTGAAATATTTTATTATTTCTACGGGGTTTATTTTCTGTTGTAGGTACATGTATTTGGTATCATTTTAAAGGTAATTTCAGGAGGAACATTAAATGTATTGACGACTTTTCACCAATATTGACTGGAAAGTCAGAATTTCAATAAAAAGCAAAAAACTACTGGATTTGGCCGCCATTTTGGAAAAATGGTGGTGTTCCACCAAAGATATTTTTGGAGACTTTTGATATGTTATTCACAATACTTTTCACTATCGAACAACAATGGTTTCATCTGTGTTCTAATTATTTCTAGGTCAAACCATATATTCCGGGGCCTATCACTACAATGGAGGACTTGGAGAAGCTACCAAGACATGCCCCTGAACCTGCACCTGCGCCAGCGTCGCCGAATTCATCTGATTCTCAGGATGCGGCTTCCTCCGAACAGTAAACAGTATTATTTTCTTGGTGTTACTTTTTGTCTTTTGTGTTTTTGGTCTTTTATTCAGAAATGGAAGTGCAATTGTACATTGAGGTTTAATTATTCAAATGAATAGTATTAGTTTTAATAATCTTTGTTCAAATGATATCGTAGTGTTACAGCAAAACATTCGTAGCTTAAGGAAAAATTTTGATTCTTTTGTCTCGGAATTACATTCCATTGATCAAATGCCAGATATTATAATTTTAACAGAGATTTGGATTGATACAAGCGAGGTAAATTTCTACAGCCTACCTAATTATTCAATGTTTGTAAAATGTAACTCTAATCAAAGATCAGGTGGAGTAGTTGTATTTGTGACTGATAAGATAAAAGCTATCCAGTTGGACAGCACAAATATGATAACAGCTGATTGTGTGCATTTAAAAATATCCTCAATCGCCAATAATTCCTTTGAAATATTGGCGATTTATAGATTACATGAATTCGCCGCGGACAAATTCGTTGATGAATTAGATACAATACTAGCATTAATTAAAACCGCTAACTTAATGATAAATGGAGATATTAATATTAACATTATTGATAAATCAATTTTATGTGATAAATACCTAATTAGAATGGCCAGTCATGGTCTAAAGTCACTAATCAATGAGCCCACCAGGGTTACAAAGCTAACAAAAACATGTATTGACCATGTCTTTTTACGAAGTAAACTTAGCAGAAATTTCATTTGTGAAGCCCAAGTAATCAAAACATGTATAACCGATCATTGGTCAACTGTAGCTTGTATGAGGTACAATAAACCGGTTCAAGTTAAGGAAAATAGTAAAACCAAACAATTTTCAAAACTGGACATTGCACATTTGAAAACAGTTGTAAACAAAACAGATTGGAGTTCGGTCTTTTCAACAAATTCAGCTTCGACTTCCTTTGATTATTTTTCACATAAACTACAACATTGCATTAATGAGTCCTATATACCCCCGCCGCAGCAAACCTGCAGACTAAGCGAATTTCCATTTGACTGATTTGATTTACACTGAAATGTCTACTTAAAAATATAACCTTTAATCACGATTTAAATAGAATTAGTTTAACAAGTACTTAGGTTTGCTGCATCAGGGAGGTAAAACTGTTTTTTTTTTATGTTAATAGTTAGTAAGAAATAAAAACATTTTCCAAATCAAAATATGTTCATAAACAAGCAAACTACAACAGTTTACTTATTCTCCATAAGAATAACATGGGAATTTTAAATTTACAATTTTTTGGAATTTTCTCCGTAACCATTAGGCGCATAATAACACTTCAATATACTAAATTATTTGTTTTTTTAAGCTCTACAAAATGGTTCGGAAAGAAATTGCTAAATTTTATGTTTTTTGGGTCTAAAATGCGAAAAACCTATTTTTACCCCATAAAACCCCCCGTAAACCCCCGTTCCCATGGTCCGATCATGCTGGATCGCGAACTCGTTCGAATAAACGTAGGTTTACACGTTTGTACCAAATTTCATCAAAATCGGATCATTTTTGCTCGAGTTATCGTGCTAACGGACACACATATATATATATATAAATATATAAATATATAAATATATAAATATATAAATATATATATATATAAATATATAAATATATAAATATATAAATATATAAATATATAAATATATAAATATATAAATATATAAATATATAAATATATAAATATATAAATATATAAATATATAAATATATATATATATGAATTTGAACGGATGGTGTTTTTGCCCTCTAGGGACCTCGAAACGAAAAAAAAAAATCGGTCCCGCGTCCGGGTCTTACCATGAGTACTACGGTAATAGCTTATTCTATATGGGAAATTCGCTAAAAATTATAAACATAAAATCAAACTTTAAAAACCCTTGGATGAATGCAACTATAAAACATAATATTAAAATTAAAAACAAATTTTATAGAGATTTCTTGAAAAAACCAAATGACCCAACATTAGAACAGAGATACAAACATTTTAAGAATTTAGTTATAAACCAAATAAGATATGCGAAAAATAAGTACTTTTCACCCCAGTTAGAAAATAACATGAAAAATAGTAAAAACCAATGGAATTTGATAAAAGAGTTAACAGGTGCAAAGCATAAAGGTAGTACCCCAATTGTACTAAAAAATTTAATGAAATCGGGCAATTGATTGACAACCCCGTTGAGGTTACGAATACCTTAAATAACTTTTTTTGCTCAGTGGCTGATGACTTGAGGAACGAAATCTTGTTCGATAAGGCAAACATCAATCGTGCATTTGACCCTTACAGGAATACCTTTGAAAGGACCTCAACTAAAGATTCAATTTTTCTTTATCCAACGTGCGAGGAGGAAATAATGAAAATTATAAATTCATTAAATGATAACAAAGCACCAGGTTATGACAATTTAACTCTTAATATAATAAAAACTATAGCTAATTCCATTGTACATGTTTTAGCCTACATTTTTAATTTAAGCTTAGCAGCTGGGGAATTTCCAGTTAAATTGAAAAAAACAGTCGTTACACCTTTATATAAAAAGAATGATAGATATAATCCAAGTAATTATCGACCAATAGCCCTCTTAGCAATTTTCTCAAAAATACTCGAAAAAATAGTAAAAGTTAGGTTGGTAAATTTTTTAACTAAGCATCAATTCTTTAGCAAAAAGCAATTTGGATTCCAAAGCAAATTAAACACTTGTTCTGCTCTTATTGAGTATATGTCGGATATTTACACAAATGTTAATAATGGTAAAGTCTGTGGAGGTATTTTCGTAGACCTGATGAAGGCATTCGATATGGTAGACCATGGAATTCTGTTGGAAAGGATGTATCATGCTGGAATAAGGGGAGTTGCTCTAAAATGGTTCCGTTCCTACCTGTCAGGACGAAGCCAAACCACAAGGGCAAATAATTGTGTTAGTGAGGAAGGTCGGGTAAAACTTGGCATACCACAAGGCTCAGTTTTGTCCGGTCCCTTGTTTCTGATTTTTATCAATGACCTTTGTAACGGCAACTTTAAAGGTAATTTAGTTGCTTTCGCTGACGATACAGCTCTGTCATACGAAGCAAACTCATTATGTGAGTTAAAACTAAAATGCAACATGACGTGAATGCTCTGAGATGGTGGTTTACATCAAATTTAATGGTCATGAGGCCAAAAACCAAATATATCATATTCAACCTAACAAAACATACACACTTTGCAAAATCCCTGAAATATCACAACGTAACATGCCCTACAAGTTTTAACATTTGTAACTGTCAAGACCTTGAGCAAGTAGGAAGCATAAAGTATTTAGGCTTATACGTGGACAGCCAACTTAATTGGAAAGAACATATTTCATACTTAAAACTAAAATTAGTAAAATACATCCGTATATTCTACATGCTCAGAAGCGTATGTTATATACAGCTTCTTAGATCAATTTATTTCGCATTCATAAATTCAAAAATTGAATATGGCATAGAAATCTGGGGTGGGACATATTTTACCACATTAAAACCAATAATCACACTACAAAAAGCCTTCGTCAGAATAATACTAAACGAAACAAAAACCAAACCTTCTCTACCTCTTTTCCAAAGTTTAAACATTTTGCCCTTTAGAAACTTATACGTTTTTAAGGTTTTAAGAGTTTTTGTTAATAGATGTGATACAAACAGAATGAACCAGGGCAATATCACATTAAGGAACGTGGGTAAAATGTATGTTCCGCGACCCAATTTATCCCATTTCAATAAATATTTTTTGTACTTAGCACCAACGTTTTATAATCTACTTCCAAACTATATTAAAGAGTGTAAAAACAAGAACCAATTCAATAAAATTATACGTAACTACTTACTTAACCATAATGACATTAATCAATTTTTTACTACTCTAATATAAAGACATAGTGTTTTCCTTTGATAGTTATAGTCTTAGTTATAGTTTGTTAAACAATGCCTAATACTTTAATAAGACGTAAGAATTAAGGAAGTTAATATTGTTTCATGTGAAGAAGCTACGTTTATGTTATTTTTAAATATTGTGTAGTATAACTGTGGTACTGATCCGGCCAGGCACTCTCTACCCTACTACTGAGTTTGTGTAAGATTCAAATATAGATCCCGCACAGGTTTATAACCTCAGGGCTTTATTGCTCTATGATTCTCTTTATTATTATATCCCATGTTTTAAACAGTTTAGGTTTAAAAAATTTTGTGTAAGTTCATAGGCATATTTGTATAAATACTATAACCAGAATTGTGTTCAATACTATTGTGATTGTTTACAATAACTGTATATTATGTACATTGAGCAATAAAGAATTTTTCTATTCTAAAAAAAAAATCTATTCTATAATGTGCAACTCGAGTGCAAAGTGCAATCGCCTCACTCGAGAAACCATTCCTCGTGAGTAAGGATTTCTCCCGAGTAAGGCAATTGCTCACTTTGCTCACTAGTTGCACAAAAAATTATTTTTATATTTCTCTTGCAAAGTTCAAACAATTGATTAGGGAAAATATCCTACAGTATTCCATGTATTACATGGATAACAGATCTTTTATAAATCCAATTTAATCTGATAGTCTTGATATTTTATTCATGAATAGTACAATGCTATTTACGGTTGAGCCTTAATTGGATGTAATTTAACATATCTATGCATTTAAATGATAAATGAATGTGCATGAGGATGCGTTGTTGGTATATAGCTTTGTTACTGTCTAAGATCAGCTATACTTTAGCGATAACAAGTTTATTTAAAGCCAAAATAATCTCATTGACAGCTAGGTAGGTACAGTTTATTCAATAATATCGAGTTACCGTACAGTTTAAATAATAATATTAATATCGAGCTAAAAAACACTCTAGCAATAATAATACAAGTTATTATAACATAATTCTAGCTACTTGTGTTGAGTCACCTGAGACACTGAAGGCTCTAAAGTAGCGTTGGTAGACTCCCTTGCACACCTGATGTAAGGCAGAGACGGGGTAACGTCCACACCAGTGATGTGGGAAGATTATTATAACATAACTCTATAGCTACCTAGCTACATATGTTGAATCACCTGAGACACTGAAGGCTCTAAAGTAGCGTTGGTAGACTCCCTCGCACACCTCTTGTAAGGCAGAGACGGGGTAACGTCCACACCAGTGACGTGGGAAGATGATTATAACATAACTCTAGCTACCTAGTTACTTGTATTTATTCACCTGAGACACTGAAGGCTCTAAAGTAGCGTTGGTAGACTCCCTTGCACGCCTGATGTAAGGCAGAGACGAGGTAACGTCCACACCAGTGACGTGGGAAGTCCTGTACTAGATCTGAGCTACTGTTGCTGTTGTGTGTACACAGTACAGCTAGTATTGCGGCTGTCAGTATCACCATCCCTGTAAACACACTGTCTTGTAGCCCCAACTTGGATAATTTGAAATATCTTTATCAGTTAGATTATCTTGATGTTATGTATTTTTGTAATGACTATTCCCTACATTTTTGACTAGTCTTAAACGTTGTACGACTTGTAAAGTGTAGAGTTTATGACAAACTCTTTAGTTGAGGTACTTCTCTCAACTATAAATAAATGTTTTCTTCCCTGAGAGAGCTATCCTGTTTTTGTTTTCTGGACCGGTAGACGCTACGGTGAAGCCCTGTGTCACGACTTATCACTTAGCTCAAAGCCATTGGCGATTTGTGGTATTTGAACTCCGATATATATAGGACAGAAATCTTTCAATCTAATTTCCAGAACAAACGCCCCCCCTTAAAGTAAATTATTGTGTATTTGTAGTTACTTTATATGACTGTAAGGCCAAAGCTGATCTAGATATTTGTTTAAAACAAAAAAATAACCATCAAAGCCTAGGTTCAAATCCCACCATTGACAAAATACGGTTCGGTTTTTTATAACGTCATGTGGTTCAAATTACTCCTCGATTTGTAAGCACACCTATCAAGAAAAAACGAATGTCCTCGTTGACAAGGAGCACTGACTCAATATTGAACATCCTTTTCCAACTCAATTATCACGAATTTTAGTTTAATTCTCGTATTTTAATATTCAACAGTATTCCAATTAATATTTTACTAGGGATCCCACCCGTTATCCAGGCATTTTAATAATGCAAAATTGGCATAAGGGTAGTTTGTAGTTTTCTAAATCGGGATATATTTGGGATTAAGTTTGGTAAAAAACTAGGATTATCTACTCACCCATTTTAAAGTCTTTTATAACTTTTTTCAAATTCCCACGTAAAAAATGTATAGCTTTTTTCAAGCAAGTACACTTAACGAGTGTAACAACTAATTATTTTGGTTACAGTTGCGCCTCCCACTTCCCTCCAATGTCTATTTGATAATCTATATCGTTATCATGATTTTTAAGTGTTAGCAATCTGTAGGATCTCTGCCCAAGGACAAATTTATGCATTTCTGTTAAGTCCCAAATTAATGTTAAGTCCCGAACTGCACCTTACCAGAAGTTAAAGATTTGAACATACACCGGATTACGACTAGATTACAACCGAACTAGTAGCTTGCGTTGGCTTACTGCACGTGTACAGTGGACATGACTGTGATAGATATGTACTAACAGCTGAGATCAGGTAAATGTTAACGCTGACAACACTGTTGGCAGGTCACTTATGCAACTTACGCAGTAAAACGTTGATATTGACTCGATTATATTAATGCCACTGATCACTGCTATAATGCCGAGTCGGCCTTCACAATAGATTGTCAAATAAAGTTGAACAAAAGATAAATAAATCCTATTTATATCGACATTTTAAAAACGTACGATAATGATACTTGTACTTTTAGTGAATTTCCCATATAGGGAATATTAGCTATTACAGTAGGTCTCATGGTAAGACATAGTCCCGGTACCGATTATATTTTTCGTTTTGAGGTCCCCAGAGGCCAAAAACACAATCCGTTCAAATTCATAAAGGGACTACAGTATATGTCCGTTGGTGCGATAACTCGAGCAAAAATGATCAAGTTTTGATGAAAATTGGTACAAACGTGTAAACCTACGTTTGTTCGAGCGAGTTCGCGAACCAGCAGAATTGGACTATGGGAAGGGTGGTTTATGGGGTAAAAATTGATTTTTCCCATTTCGACCCTAAAAACACAAAATTTCTCTTCAAACCATTTTCTAGAGCTTAGAAAAAGAAATAATTTTGAATATTGAAGCGTTGTTGTATGCCTAACGGTTACGGAGAAAATTAAAACAAAATTTAAATTAAAAATTCTCACTTTATTCTTGTGGAGAATAAATAAACTGTTGTAGTTTGCTTGTTTATGGATAGCTATATTGTAATCAAATTTGGCAATTTTGTTTATTTCATAATAAGCAATCTATCAACCTAAACTCACAAACCTAAGTACTCACAAAAATTGATGTTATTTATATAGGAAATAAATCCGACATTTTTTAGAGAATATTTTAGTAGAAATCAAGCTCGGTAAATGGAAATTATCTTAGTCTGCAGGTTTTCTGTGGCAGGGGTATTATGAGTAAAAGTTAGCATTTATAATGTCACAACTTAAACCCAAAGAGTAGACATGGTATGTGACTTGTTTTGTGCCAAATTCAACATATGGCAAAAGACAATTTGGTATTTGATCCAAATCCAAATTTGATCCAATTTGGTATTTCGTTATGTAGTCCAAATTACTTCTCGATTTGTAAGCACAACTATCAAGTAAAAATAAGAATGTCCTCGTTGACAAGGGAACTGACTCAATTTTGAAAATCCCTTTCCACAAAAGTAGATTCAATCATCAATGCTCGTATCCTAACCATCCAATCCCTTGGTATATTCCTGTATAAAATGTTATTTGTTGACAGTTAAAATTCCTCTCAATAACTGAGTCAACATTAGATACAACGCTAGATATAGACATTGACGTGGACTAGATAAACACTGAAACGTGTTGTTGTGTTGTTTGAAAATGGAAAAATATCCATCACCATTCAACCACTTAGTTGACGTTTATTTCAAACTATAAGTTCATGAAAGCTACAATTTTACATTTTAGTGCGACATAACGAAACTTAAGAATACATTTAATCCACATATTCTATCAGTCAAATCAAGACCAAAGCCACCTTATAGTATTACTCATAAACAATTTTGTCGCCTTTAGCTAGTTTAAAACTCTGGAAGAAATCAAATTATTGATTGAAAAATCATTAACCAAAGCAAACAAAGAAACTGTATTATTCGGACAAAAGATATGGTGTACAGGGAAATATATCCTGACACATAGATAATTTTATTCTAGTTCGTTTAAATATTACAATGATTTGTTATATATTTTTGTGTTTTAGAGACTCCTGTCCTTACAAGCCACTAGTTTACATTAATGATTAATGATCTCAAGGTTTACGCTGTTTAGATATCGGGGTGAATTGAATGCAAATTGTACATAATAGAAATTCTCCCTTGAGTGGACGTGGAAATTGAAGTGACTGTTGGTGGGAGGACGCTCAAGGAGACATCACGGTCAACTTTTTATCTTATAAAGAGGGCAAGAGGGCGTAGTAATTACAACAGGGAGGTGTTCATTTTAGTAGAGCATCGAAAAGGAATCGATCATAGCATCTGGCTACTGCCTTCGATATAAGAAGTAAACCAAAGGACCTATGCTGCTCCACAGAGTTGAAATAAATATAATATAGATGGCAACAACTGACGTAATTTGATTATATCTATCCATCTATACTATCTATTGTGATTGTGTGTGTGTGTGTGTGTGTGTGTATGATTATATCTATACTATCTATTGTAAAGAAGAGGTGGTGTCTGTCTGTCTGTGTGTTTGTATGAGCTCATTTAAAAAACTACTGAACCGACTGGGCTCAAATTGCACACAAATTAAGCTACAGCTCCGAGGATACATATATAACTATTCCCGCTTCGATATTAACTTAAAATATTAACTGACAACTTTCATTTCCCAGACATAATTTTTTTGGAAATAAACCATACAAATACAATAGGCTTTTATAAACATTTTGGAAAAAATAAAATCATTAAGTAATGTATTATGCCAAGGCCCCACTAGAAAAATGCACTTAAAAATAAAACTCCTTATTCACATACTATAAAAAATTATTTATTAAATTAAAAACATAAACATATCCGTAAACAATCCTACTTTGACAGTTCTAATTTTGTATCACAGCTGCTTGGTTGAAATTAGCAACTGTTATCATAAATTTAGACAATTAATAGTGCTGCACCCTTTTGTTCCATTTGTTGTTTATATTTCGTTGTTATTTCGTCACCAGCATAGCAACCCATAATGCCCATGTTAATCTTTTTAAATTTCAAGTTCATTTTTTGTGCTTATATTTGAGCCTATTAAAATTTTTAAAGGGATTCTGCACATCTACAGGAAAATATCATACTAACAGTATGCGTAGATTTTCCCTGCGATACACACGAGATGAGAAAAAAGGTTTTAAAGAAACATCAAACATGCTTGCCTATTAATATATAGATAGATTGATATTAAAATAATCATTTCCTACAGCTATTCTGGCATTTGTAACAGTAAACTGTATTCAACTTTTGCTATTACAGAGTAAACTTTCTTGTGCTGAAATGTGAAACGTTACAACAAAAAAAACTTCTAAATGAAGTATAATAATCATTTGTTTTATGAACATTGTGACAAAGGTGTACTGAGGGGAAGGGGGTGAGACTAGGATTGTGTTCAAGTGACATGTTAAACAAATAGTAACAAACTATCAACACAGGCTGCAGGGGCGTCATTTGGTCCCTAGGTTAGAGAAAAGAATACAGTATGCTGTCATAACTTTTTACATTTAAAATAAGCTTAACCCCTTCTTTTTTTGTTTCAAAACTGCTCCCCCCATTTTGGTAGGGGATATTCCATTCCCCCCTGTCTCCTCCCCAAGGATTTGGTCAAATTATGGCACTAACAGGCTGCATACACTATGTGGTTACGATAGTTAGTTTCTGATTTAAAGATCATCGACAGAATGATTATCATTTGCTTCAGAACGTAGGGGAAAGATATGTTTCTGACTTGATTTTATCTGTCTGGACATCGCCTAGTGTTACATATCTTTCGCACACTCTCAAAGGGAAATAAATAATGAGCATTCTCATAAATATTTTTGTATTTACAAATGAGTTTCGGTGTGTACAATGTTACAAGAGGACTAACGCATAACTCCAGGGTGGTGCTAGATCCTGGATACCTTGCAGTAAGTAGCGAGCTCCTCGATGGTGCAGGAGTTGTGACAACACTCGTCGACAACCCCTCGCCTGTGCCTGGTGAAGCTCCTGGGGACGAGCCGCAGCGCCGACCTGCGGGTGCGGAACACACCTACTGGCTCCTCGTCGTCTGCTACACAAAATATGACATAACAATGATTGGTCTACGGTAGGAATCATAAACACAAATAAACTTAATAACAAAACTGACCTATTAGCTTACTAACAACCCTTGTATTAGATAAGCTGTGAGAGTAGCTATGGTATTCTAAGGGAAAAATCACCAAAATTGCGATAAGCTTTGAAACGTAATTTTTACAGCATTAGGGGATGTACAATTTGGTTTAGAGTTAAAAGGACCATGATATAACAAATTTAACCCCCGTCGCAGCAATCCTGCCGACTGAGCGAATATCCATTTTTCTGAATCGATTTTCAATTCAATCTATTTAAATAACATTAGGTTAACGAGTACCTAGGTTTGCTGCTACAAGGAATCTAATAGTGTGTTTTTTTAGTAAAATATTAATAGTTTAGTATAAAAAATTCTAAGTTTGATCAAAATATATCCATAAACAAGCAAACTACTTCATATTTTACAATATTCTCCATAAAAATAACATGGAAATTTTTAATTTAGAATTTCTTTAATTTTCTTCGTTAACCAATAACCGTACAAAAACACTTTGACATACTGTACTAAATTATTTGTTGAGCGGAGCGAGCGAAGCGAGCGAAGCTCTTATACTACACTCCTGCTTTTTTATTACAAATACTCCTCCTGAACGGCTGAAGCGATCTGCATGAAATTTAACACAGTCATAGTAACCAACCATGGGAAGGTATAAATCTGAAACGGTACAAATCGGACCATAGGACTTTTCCCTACATGAATGCAAACTTTTGGAAATTTAACATGGGCCTTATGGGTTAATTGGTCGCCATGTCATTATTTGCGAGTAAACACTAAAAAGTAAACAAGAGCCTCAACATTAGTCAACAAATCTACCACATGATAAATACAGTACAAAAGAAAAAATTGGATAATACTAAAGAGCATATTATAGTATATTGTATGTAATACTAAATGATTAACAATCAGTTCTATATTGAGTGATTAAACTCCATGCCGTTTATATTTAATTGTAAAATGGTTCTGTTCTTTTTAACAACAATGAATAGTTAACTAATTAGGCCTAAGTTTATGTTGCTTGGAGAAGGAGAAGATAAAACGAGGTCATTAAAAAAACACTACAACATAATTATACCAACAAAAATCACACCGCCCTTGATTTGCAAGAAACTTTGTAAAAAATGTTCTTGTAGCTAAAAATACAAAATCGTTTTACGAAATGAAATCACAACCACGTGGTTTACAGGTAAGGTTTAAGACTAAATGGTGTAACTTAGACAATAAAATAGTTGTATTGATAAATTTTATTGCACAATAGGGAAATTTTGAAAGTGGTTGACGACAATTTCTTACTTTTAACTGCTAAAATAAAACTAGACCTAAGTTATAGGCCTATACTAAGTGAGGCTAACCCCAATCCCTCACAACAATAATACTGGTAAACAGTTATTTGAGGTAATTGAATTGGTGAATTTTATGAATGTTCAATGCAAATAAGTCTTCTGTACAAATAAATGATTCTTTTTTTAATAATGAAGAAAGAAGACATTGAAAAAAAAATAAAGAAAAGCAAATTCTACATACAATGGGTAATAATAATATAATAATAATCGTTATTGCCTTTTAATAATACAGGTATTGCTTAGGCCTACCATGATTCATTTGCAGTATCGAAATTATTGAGCGGAGTGAAGCGAAGCTCTTATACTACACTCACTGCCTTTGTTTTACAAATACAGTTCAGGCTCCACCTGACAGGCTTAAGCGATCTGCAGGAAATTTGGCACAGTCATGTAACCAACCATATGGGAAGGTATAAATCTGAAATGGTAATATTCGGACCACAGGACTTAAACCAATAATAAGGGTTGCCGGAATTAGGCTGATGCACCATATTGCGTTTGGAATCTGTAAATAACTTACAGCATTTTATGTGAGCAAGACGTGCAATTAATGTAGACTTTGAATATCTATCTGATTGGAACATGTTCAATTCCTATTTGCAGTCTACAAATAGGAATTCCACTAATGTGAACCAAATATAACACAATTCGTTGACTTGAACCCGACGTATCATTGACTTTGAATACTGCACATAGACATCCCATATAAGTGAAGCAGAAGTAGGCCTAAGCCTACCATTGACTTCGGATACTGCAATTAGGCATTTTATTTATGTGAACAAAATAAATGGACCATTGATTTATTGAGGATACTGCAAGTAGACTATTCATTTACATGTACCATTGGGTTTGGATACTACAAGTAAACAATCCGTCTACGTGAACCATACGTACTATTGACTTTAGAATCTGTAAATAGGCATTCCATTTATGCGAACCAAATATATCATTGGCATTGGATACTGCAAGTAGACATTTAATTTATGAGAACCAGATGAAACATAGAATACGGTTCCTGCAAGTAGACGATTCATTCACTTAATCCTGACTTATGATTGACTTTGGATACCTCTGCAAATAGGCATTCTATTTAAAATGCAAAAAAATCATTGATATTGAATATGCTGGCTCCGCTCAATATTGCAAGCAGACAACTGCATTGTACACCTAGTTTATTTAAGCTCTTTAAAATGGCCTAGAGAGAGATTGGGAAATTTTGTGTTTTGACGATCAAAAATTTGAAAAACAAATTTTAACAGCCTATTGATATTTTACTAAAAAATACTCTTTATTAGTTTCCTTGTAGCAGCCAACCTAGGTACTCATTAAACCCAATTTTTTAAAAATACATTTAATTAAAAACTATTTAATACACATGGAAATTCGCTTGGTCGGCCGGTTTGCTGCGGCGGGGTGTATTTAACATTGAAACCGGTGATAACCGTTGTGCCTTATCAATGGTGATTGCGAAATCAAGACGCAAAGTGAATTGTAGTCGCTTGAATTCAAAGAGTAATTCGGATTAAATAATCGGTATTCTTGGGATTAAGACTATTTCCTCTTTGAACTTACCACTGATATTTATTTTGTTGATTCGATCGAGTTTCGTGTAATGTTTTAAATCGTCAGTCTGGTTCCGTTGCACAGCTTGGGTGAATTTAAGTTTCACGTTAGTATTATTGTAGTTCCTTCTTTAATGACAGAAAGTGTGGTGGCATTTCTGGTGGCTCTGTTGAGTTTAGAAATTCAATGGGATGGTTGACAACTTTTTCCTCATCCATTAATGTGTTATTCTACTAACTCTCCCGGCAATTTCAATTGAGTTGGTTGATTTAGCTTGTTAACATAATCATTTTAGGGGCCAAAATTACACGTTCGCAAATCCAATCTGGATCTTTGAAACTGGTTGATAAGTCTGGGAATGAATTTTCTACAACAGATTGAATTTTGGTTGCAGTATACAGAAGTTTGAAGAAAACGAAAACTCTTTTGTGGTTTGGTCTATTTCAATTTTGCCATTCCCAATGTCCAATAGCTGTTTAGAAAATGTTTATGCAATTGTTTATTTCAGTAAATATACAATATTGCTGGTGGGGGTTTGATTTTGTTAATACCAACCCGTATTAGAGGATGGGGAATAAAATTCAAAATCATGTTAAAAAGTGCGATCATGATCACGCGTACTGAAGGTTATTTGAAAATTTACATCCACGACAAAAATATAAGTGATGGAATGTCAAGTTTCAGTTAAATTAAAGTCTCAAATTTCTTGCCATAACTTTTTTTTTATTCGTCATATCAAAGTCGGATTTGTGGCATTAATTTTCTTTCTTGAGGCTCTTTAAAATGATGTGCTACTTGATAGGGGTTGCCGTTTAAAAATTGTAAGTTACCCCTAGCAACCCCAATTGAGGTGGGGGTGAATTTCAAAATACCACCAAAATAGTAATTTACGCAACGATTGCGTAAAGATAGTGTTAACAACACGAGTAGAAAATTTAAGGTAGGTACGAGCCTTGTCGAGTAACACTTTTTACGCGAGCTGCGTACTCTACTTTACCTACGACAGTGTTTTAATTACTAAAAATCCCTACTTATAACTTCTAAGAGATGTTATGTTTTCGTTTATAACCTCTCATTACCACTGGCAGTGATGCTACGAAACACTGTACCAAACACTAAATTACATAACTCAACAATTAAGTTGGCCTGAACAGCTGATTAGTGTTTAGAATCATTACAATTTTACTTCTTCTGTCTCAATCCTTGAACCTCATTGGTCCGTTACCCGTGTTGTTTTGAGTAAAACGGTAAAACTATGCTGTTATGAAAGTTCTGCCAAATTCTGCTATTCGCTTCATATTTTGCCTCAGAAAATTTGAACATATCTCTCCCTTCAGAGCCAGAGCTGTAGCGGGGATGATAATAGTAGACACTGTTTGTAGGACCATGACGTGTTGCATGGTGCACAAGGGTCTTGTCCTACAGGAGCCACAGTACCTCCTTGAGAGGCTCCCTTTCCAAGAGGAGGTCTCTGAGCGCAGTATTTGCCATGAAAGCTTCACTTTCCTGAGAGAGAGGCTTGAGTTTGAAAGGAGAAGCTTCTCGTACTACGGCCCAAAACTGTACAACGACCTTCCCTCTGGGCTCAAAAAATACGCGTTGTCATAATTTAGAATTAAGATCAAAGAATTGTACACTGATGGCTAATTATTGTTATTTATATTGTCTTGTTATTGGTCCATTTATTTGCATGTTAGTTTAATATTGTTATTGACGAAAGTTGTCGTGAGAAGCAGTAGTTGTACTGAGAAAAGCTTGATAAATAAAGACATTTTTATTTATTTAAAGTAAAGTACTTTACATTACCCTAGTAAAGTGTATCGAAGCTCGTTTGAATACATACCATGCATACATATATACCACACATATATACCATATATATCATACATATATGTATACCGTTCAAAAGTACACCAGGGGGATCTATTATGGGACACCCAGTATATAAACTTCAACGAATAGTGTTATTGGCCTCTAGGTGCATCAAAATGAAAATGTTTATCGGTCCCGTGTCCAGGTCTTACCGTGTCACCTACGTTAATAGCCCTGTAATAGCTACTTCCATAGTGAATTCGCTAAAATGACTCGGCTGGCTTGATTTTAAACAAATAATCGCAACTGTTTGTTTTTTTCTTTAAATGATATTTTTATTTGAATGATAGGAACCTAATATGTACTTTCGTACATCATTTTGAAATCGACGTAAGATGAATAAGCTGGATGAACGAGGTAAGCTTACATTTTGATTGAACATAGCACACCCAGAAGACTGACAAATGAATGGCAAGTTTGTCCACGTTTGGAGCTATACTTAGAACCCTGTCTGAGGTCCGTCAAGGGTTCAACTATTGATAAGAGAGAGTTACATCTATTGGTTCTCATGACAATATTTACACGACATTATATGTTCCATAATGTTTGCATTATTTTGACTGAAATGTGTTTTGACCTTCTTAATATAAGATTGAAATATTAAATACTATGGAAAGTGTTAAAGATCTATTCTCAAAACACTTTCCAAAATATTTCGGAACACTTTGCTATTATCTACATTGTAGCAATACAGTAATTATAGCAGCATGTTGTAGTGGACTAGTTTTATGCCTGCACTATTCCCTTTCAAATAAAATAGTGCTCACATCTTTAAAGTAATGGATGACTTTGTGAGTTTATTCAAGCATACTATACCTACCTAAAGCATTACTATCGAAATCCAATGGTGATGATCTCTTATTGTAGGTTTCGCAGACAAGTTCCAACGTGTTTACCAAGGCACTACCACAAAGACGCAAGGGCGCAGAAGCTGCAGAAAGTGTAGAGGTCTGCGCTGACTCAGAGACAGAACTGTGTAGAACAGCCAGCACCAGCGGCACGGCCAACATCTACACATTGATATTAGCATATAGAAAAATTCATATCAAAGAACTGACTAGAACAGCCAGAACCAGCGGCACGGCCAACATCTACAGATTGATATTAGCATATAGAAACATTCATATCAAAGAACTGTCTAAAACAGCCAGCACCAGTGGCACGGCCAACATCTACAGATTGATATTAGCATATAGAAAAATAGAAACATTCATATCAAAGAATTGTCTAGAGCAGCCAGCACCAGCGGCACGGCCAACATCTACACATTGATATTAGCATATAGAAACATTCATATCAAAGAACTGTCTAGAACAGCCAGCACCAGTGGCACGGCCAACATGTACAGATTGATATTAGCATATAGAAAAATAGAAACATTCATATCAAAGAACTGTCTAGAACAGCCAGCACCAGCGGCACGGCCAACATCTACACATTGATATTAACATATAGAAACATTCATATCAAAGAACTGTCTAGAACAGCCAGCACCAGCGGCACGGCCAACATCTACACATTGATATTAACATATAGAAATTATCAATTATCAATTATTTAAGATGGGGACGCCACTATGTGCGTATTTTAACCCAAATATGAGTGAAGGATGAGTGTAGGATGAGTGGCGCGATCTTGTAGTCTTGTTAGTGACTAAGGCCTACATGTTCCTTAGACACAGCTGTTAATTAATAGCCCATACAGCTAATGGCAACTAAGGGACCTACAGTTTATAGTGGAATCCGAACCACATTTTTCCTTGTAATTTTCGAATTGGTCTAATTATCAGGATAGTACTGCGGATAGTCGTAGTACTCACTAGTGCGGACGTTAATCCACACCAGTGAGCATCGCATCCACAGTGCATCCCTATAAATATCCACAAACATTCATATCAAAGAACTGTCTAGAACAGCCAGCACCAGCGGCACGGCCAACATCTACACATTGATATTAACATATAGAAACATTCATATCAAAAAACTGTCTAGAACAGCCAGCACCAGCGGCACGGCCAACATCTACAAATTGATATTAACATATAGAAACACTCATATCAAAGAACTGTCTAGAACAGCCAGAACCAGCGGCACGGCCAACATCTACACATTGATATTAGCATATAGAAACATTCATATCAAAGAACTGTCTAGAACAGCCAGAACCAGCGGCACGGCCAACATCTACAGATTGATATTAGCATATAGAAACATTCATATCAAAGAACTGTCTAGAACAGCCAGAACCAGCGGCACGGCCAACATCTACAGATTGATATTAGCATATAGAAACATTCATATCAAAGAACTGTCTAGAACAGCCAGCACCAGCGGCACGGCCAACATCTACACATTGATATTAGCATATAGAAGCATTCATATCAAAGAACTGTCTAGAGCAGCCAGCACCAGCGGCACGGCCAACATCTACACATTGATATTAGCATATAGAAACATTCATATCAAAGAACTGTCTAGAACAGCCAGCACCAATGGCACGGCCAACATGTACAGATTGATATTAGCATATAGAAAAATAGAAACATTCATATCAAAGAACTATCTAGAACAGCCAGCACCAGCGGCACGGCCAACATCTACACATTGATATTAACATATAGAAACATTCATATCAAAGAACTGTCTAGAACAGCCAGCACCAGCGGCACGGCCAACATCTACACATTGATATTAACATATAGAAATTATCAATTATCAATTATTTAAGATGGGGACGACACTATGTGCGTATTTTAACCCAAATATGAGTGAAGGATGAGTGTAGGATGAGTGGCGCGATCTTGTAGTCTTGTTAGTGACTAAGGCCGACATGTTCCTTAGACACAGCTGTTAATTAATAGCCCATACAGCTAATGGCAACTAAGGGACCTACAGTTTATAGTGGAATCCGAACCACATTTTTCCTTGTAATTTTCGAATTGGTCTAATTATCAGGATAGTACTGCGGATAGTCGTAGTACTCACTAGTGCGGACGTTAATCCACACCAGTGAGCATCGCATCCACAGTGCATCCCTATAAATATCCACAAACATTCATATCAAAGAACTGTCTAGAACAGCCAGCACCAGCGGCACGGCCAACATCTACACATTGATATTAACATATAGAAACATTCATATCAAAGAACTGTCTAGAACAGCCAGCACCAGCGGCACGGCCAACATCTACACATTGATATTAACATATAGAAACACTCATATCAAAGAACTGTCTAGAACAGCCAGAACCAGCGGCACGGCCAACATCTACACATTGATATTAGCATATAGAAACATTCATATCAAAGAACTGTCTAGAACAGCCAGAACCAGCGGCACGGCCAACATCTACAGATTGATATTAGCATATAGAAACATTCATATCAAAGAACTGTCTAGAACAGCCAGAACCAGCGGCACGGCCAACATCTACAGATTGATATTAGCATATAGAAACATTCATATCAAAGAACTGTCTAGAACAGCCAGCACCAGCGGCACGGCCAACATCTACACATTGATATTAGCATATAGAAACATTCATATCAAAGAACTGTCTAGAACAGCCAGAACCAGCGGCACGGCCAACATCTACAAATTGATATTAGCATATAGAAACATTCATATAAAGAACTGTCTAGAACAGCCAGCACCAGCGGCACGGCCAATATCTACACATTGATATTAACATATAGAAACACTCATATCAAAGAACTGTCTAGAACAGCCAGAACCAGCGGCACGGCCAACATCTACACACTGATATTAACATATAGAAACACTCATATCAAAGAACTGTCTAGAACAGCCAGAACCAGCGGCACGGCCAACATCTACACATTGATATTAACATATAGAAACATTCATATCAAAGAACATTCTAGAACAGCCAGCACCAGCGGCACGGCCAACATCTACACATTGATATTAACATATAGAAACACTCATATCAAAGAACTGTCTAGAACAGCCAGCACCAGTGCCACGGCCAACATCTACACATTGATATTAGCATATAGAAACATTCATATCAAAGAACTGTCTAGAACAGCCAGCACCAGCGGCACGGCCAACATCTACAGATTGATATTAGCATATAGAAACATTCATATCAAAGACCTGTCTAGAACAGCCAGCACCAGTGGCACGGCCAACATCTACAGATTGATATTAGCATATAGAAAAATAGAAACATTCATATCAAAGAACTGTCAAGAGCAGCCAGCACCAGCGGCATGACCAACATCTACACATTGATACTGGCATCTATATAGAAACGTTAATATCAGAAAACTGTCTAGAACAGACAGCACCACTAGCTGGACCATTGTCTAGGACAAAAAAAGCATTGTTTAGGACATATACACATTAATATTGGCATCTAGAAAACGGTTAACATCTACACATTGATATTCGCCCCGTGGTCGAAACTCGGCCAAAAGTATGTATTGTGCAAGCTTCTCTTTTTTAACCCCTACGATGTAAATAAAACATGTGATTAATATCTCTAACATTTGATTAGATTTTCTGTTATTATATTGTGTTGTTATTTCATAACCAACATTGCAACTCACAAGGTCCATGTTAAATTTCAGTTTAAAATTCATTTTTTTGTGCTTATTTTTATCCTATTTTAATTTATAAAGGGATTATGCACATTGCACATCTACAGGCAAATATCTTTCTAACAGTATGCGTAGATTTTCCCTGTGATGAAAACACACTCACTGAAAGCACAGGAGCACAGGAGCTGAGGAAAAAAGTGTTTTCAATAAACATGCTTTTCTATTAGTATACAGGGTGACAATTAAGTCTGTAATTTTTTTTTATTTTTAAACCACAAAAGAAATAAATACCACAGTTCACACGTGCTTGTGATAGTAACGCACACATTTTCCCAATTACCGACCGTATAATCCCTTTGGGGGACGGTCCACAAGGGGTCAGACAAAATTCTTTTCCTACAGCTACCTAACAATGTACATGTTCTCTCACTGATTTGAGAAAGCAAATTGGCCAATACCCTCATATTGTCTCACTCTAATTACTTTGTCTCACTCCAGATTTGCAACGTGAAGGCACGAAATAGTGAGCGCGTAACATGCTGAAAAGGTCGTATGCGAGCGAAATACGTTGGCAGCATTGGCTGTAAATCAGCTGGTCAGCTGTTGTATTGTCGTATCATTATGCCATAGTAAAAGTTCACTTCTGTGTAAAAATATGTTACGTTTCTTTACCAATTTATTTGTACATGGTATTTGGGTATTTGTAGTACATGGTAACTGTAGGAAAAATATAATGTGCAACTCGAGTGCAAAGTGCAATTTCCTCACTCGAGATACCATTCCTCGCTCGCCTACGGCTCGTGAGTAAGTACTGTATTTCTCTCGAGTGAGTCAATTGCTCACTTTGCTCACTAGTTGCACAAATAGCTATTAATAGCGGCATAGGTCGAGTTTGGTATCAAATTAAAGGTATCCGATATTGAAATACAACTAGTGTACATGTTGCTCGAATTCGAGCAATTGTAAAGTATTGCAGGATTTGTAAACCAATAACAATCATATTAAGCTATCAACATTTCAACAAAATCACACCTACCTTCCCTGTAGCAGCAAACCTAAGTAATCATATTAAAATTAACTCTTAGGCTTTAAAACATGACCATTTTCAGGGAATATCTTTGTAGAAATTAAGCCAGGTAAATGGGAATTCGCTTAGTCTGAAGGTTTGCTGCGGATACGCAATTTTAATAACAGCAATGATTGAAGAATCCGAATTATTACTTATATCCATGAATTTATCTAACAGTTATTTCCTGTAAAATATTATTACAGCAGCTCAAAAATATTGGAACAGACTCGGTCAACAAATTACCGAATGGTATAGTTACCATATGAAAGAATCCCATACTAATGACATTAACATAGTTCCATTTAATCAACTTTAAATGGGCGAGTGACACATTTTATTTATGTTTATGATCCATACCGTTCCTGTTCTAATAATCATGCAGTATTTAATATGTTTGGACCAGCTGTGTGGAATTGTGAAATCAAAATTAATTTGACAGTTTAGTTCTGTTTGTTTACATTTTTAAATTTTGTGGGTTTGTTCTTTGTTACCATGGATACCATCAATAAATATTTCACTTTTAATTTCTAACAACAGCTGGAGTTCCATAACAAATTTTGTTTCCCATGTTAATCTTATGGAGAAATACGAAACTTTAAAGGGCCCCAGGGCCTCACTCTCTAATTATTTCCCTAAAAAGAAAGTTTCCTGCACAACTTCACGTTACGCTCTTTCCAATGACACCAAAAACATGTCGATCGGTTCAGTAGTTTCAGAGGAGTAATTGTCACAAAAATCCTGCTTGCGTATTAAATAAGTACTAGAGGTCGTCCAGTGGTCGAAACTCGACCAAAGATTTGTAATGTACAGACTTCTCTATTTTCACCCCATACTGTAAATAAAACATGTGATTGGAGTTTCTTCAATTTGTTTTGATTTTCTGTTTATATTTTGTTGTTATTTCGTCACCAGCATAGAAACCCATAAAGCCCATGTTAATTTTTTTCAAATTTCAAATTCATTTTTGTGCTTATTTCTAAGCCTATTTTAATTTTTAAAGGGATTCTGCACACCTACGGAAAAATATCTTTCTAACAGTATGCGAAGATTTTTCCTGCGATGCACATGAGCTGAGAAAAAAGGTTTTAAAGAAACATGCTTGCCTATTAATATATAGATAGATAGATGCCTCAAACCCGAACTCAAACGGACAATGGAGACAATAATGACAGCTGTTCAAATATTCCTTGAATTTGCAATGCTTATTATAATGTGAAGCGCCCGCTAGAAGTCGATTGAATCATAAACGTACAGTTCGATCTTTTTTAGCTAGAAGCTGCCAAGGTGTGGTGGAATATCTTTTAAGATGGACCTTTTTGGCAGTAGTGTGATCATGTGTTCAGATCTGTCAAATTTTGAGGTTAAATCAAAACAAACAAACTGTCATACATTCTTGGAACTGTAATTAGTTAAATATACTTTAAACTTACTCTAGCCTACTTTTATAAATTTTAGTACTTGGCCATTTATAAAATATTTACTGTGAAATAGAGACGTGATTCCTAATTCCAAATAAACTAATAATAATACTATAATAATAATATAATACTGTTTTATATAATATAATATAATAAATATATAATATAATATAATATATAATATAATATAATACAGTAATTTAAGTTGTTACTAAATTATTGTTTCCAAATTATAGGTGATGGTTGCTTTGAAAATAGTTAATTATATGAGCAAATATTAAAATATTTAATCTTCTTAGATTAAATTTAAGTTAATTAATTTCGATCATTCCCTAATAGAATAATGTGGTTGCTGTGACCGGGATACACATAAAATAACTGTTGGGACATACAGTAATGATGATTTATGTTTATTTTTGAAATCTCTTAACATCTAAATAATAGACCTGCCTTTTGGGTTTCAAGTTAGGGACCAGAATTAAATACTCTTGAGATGACGAGATAAACCTTTATGGACTAAAGTTTTGACACATTTAAATTATAATAAACAGCTAATTGTATTGCTGATAACTCATAAATGCAATCACTAATCAGATAAGTTCACCTCGTACAAACAGGATAACATTATACGATAGGCCAAGGAAGCAAGATTCGAGTTTGGTTTATAAAATGCAGTAGCCTAAATACTGATTTTGTTTATAAATCAGACAATGAAGTATACTAAGTAATTTAATTTAATCTTAAATGGGAATTCTTTGGTAAGTACAACACGATGCCTAATTGATTGACAACATGCCAGTTTGTTTATTTTGACTTAACCTCAAAATTTGACACATATAAACAAATGATCGCACTACAGCCAAATAGGTCCATCTTCAAAGATATTCCACCACACCTTAACCGCTTCTAGCTAAACAAATCCAACTGTAAGCATATGCACACCATATTAAAGGTCTTTAATAAGTAGAATCCAATGCCGAAAATTTGAGCTCAAAATATCAGCTGGATAAAAAATGGCAGCCTTTCAAAGATTCAAAATGGCAGATTAAATGAGGTTTGTGTAGGAAAACTTATATTTTTCGGTGAAGTTTCACATCAAGACTTTCATTCAAGGTGTGCGGTTGACGGATTTATCAAAGGTTCGTGATCCTTTAGTAGGTTAAAATAGCTGACATAAATGATTTGTTCTGGTTCTAGTTTAGATTAAATTCAAAAATCTGTAAAATACTGTTACTTTTTCATCAGTAGCATTATTTTAATGCCCTGTTATACTTCCTGTATATTCTTTGATCCATTGTTTCCACCTGAAGGTTTTTTCCTTTGTACTGTATTTAGATCTTCTATTAGTTTGGTAATATAATTTTATGTTAATATGGTGATATGCATATAATTCTTTGTTTACATCTACGTTGTTATCTCATAACCATAATGGCAACCCTTAAGACTAATGTCAAACATTTTTGATTAGTTTTAAATTGTACAGGAATTATCAAAATGAGATTTTTTCGTTAAATGACATGGGTAAGAAATTGGGATTGAGGAAAAGTAAATTAAGAGCAAGAGAAAGCAGCTGATTGTATTTTTTGCTCTAAATTAGGAGCGAAGAAATCGATTCCATCGTTAAGAGAGGAGCAACTTTCTTTTGTACATTTAGCCTTATTTTGCCTATCATGTGAAATTGCCAGTTTCCATCCAGAGAGGGGAAAACAAAACTTTCAGTAAACGATATATTTTCCACATTCAGCTTATGATTTAAATTATTTGTATTCAAAATCTCTATAGAAATCTATTTAAAAATCTGTTATGTGTTTTGTATTTTAGAGGAGACCAGGAAGCAATTTGAACCCTTTATCCTTTGAATTATTATCAACTATTCCAATAGTGTCTGGGAGCCCGTGGATAACAACAAAGATTACCATAAGTATTACAAAGAACAAGGAAACTAGGCTCTCAGGTAATATTTTTTCATGTGAAGAAGCCATGACTATGTTATTTTTTTTAAATATATGTATAATATGTGTAATTGTGACACTGATTCCTGCCAGACATTCCTGGTTCTGGTCAGGACATGACCTGATTCGAAATCAGCTTACAAAAAGTTCCCTCACTCAAAAAGTTCACTGAGTTCCCTCTAGTGTGTTTTCTAGTTTTTGTAAGTTTTACATGTAGATCCCGCGCAGGTTTATAACATTAGGGCTTTATTGCTCTATTCGTTATATGCTATTTTAATGTTTTGTAAATAGTTACAGTAAAAAAATGTAAGTTTCAGCTGATGAACTTTAGCAAACGTGTATGTGAATTTTCTTATTGATATTTTTAGATTTTCTTTCGATTCCCGTAATAACGAAGTCACAGAACAAGAAGCAGGTTTGTCATTCATCATTCAAGATTTGTTTGCTCGCTTCAAAAGTAAACTATCCGAGCAAGCAGAGCAGATTAATACACTTCTTAATCTGTTAACAACAGTAATTGCTCATTTAAAATTAATATTGTTCTCAAAATTGCTCTTTGGGACTCCAATGGCTTGGCTCAGCATAGTCAAGAAGCTCAATTGGTTATTAATAATATAAAATAGATGTTTTACTTATTTCAGAGACTCATTTTACAGATAGAAGCATTGACTTTATAAGAAGTTATTTTAAAATTCCAAATTATACTTAAAACTCTACAAACAACCCTGGACAATACAGCTCACGGAGGTAGTGCCATATTGGCTAAAAACTGTATCAAACATCATGAAATTTCAGGTTTTAGGGAACAATACCTGCAAGCTTCAAGCATTGTTTTTGAAGACATGCAAGTACCTCATGCTCTTTCTGCAATTTGCTGCCCTCCAAGACATGTTATAGCTTATGAACATTTTGACAGATATTTACTACTCTAGGGACTAGGTCATCGCTGGAGGAGACTATAATGCCAAGCATCAAGAGTGGGGTTCACGCCTGGCCACACCAAGAGGTCGACAGTTTCTGAGGGTAATTAATGACAACACTCTAAATTCTATTTCAACAGGTGAACCTACTAATTGGCCGACTGATATGAGGAAAACTCCTGATTTATTGGACTTCTTCATATCAAAAGGTATTAATCAAAAATACACTAATATCTAATCAAGCCTCGACCTATCCTCTGACCATTCACCGATATATATTGCAAATCAGTTTTCACAAGTTTCGCAAGTTTTTCAATAAAAAGCAACTGAACGGTTATACAACAAGGGCACTAATTGGGACCTTTTTTGTCAATAAATAAACAGAAATTTAAACTTAAACATTCAATTACAAAGTAATCAAAATTTAGAAGACGCTATTGGCTTATAACTTGTATTAAAAATTATGCGAGAACATCAACTCCTGTCCTCATTATTTGTCGAAACCTGGATTAAGTTACCCTATTTTTGTTAAACAGAAGATTGTGGAAAAAAGAAGGTCAAGAAGAATCTGTCAAAATAGCAGGAATCCAGTTGATAAAGCAAATTTTTATAGGGCATCTCGAAATTTAAAGCGGCTGTTATATGACGTAAAAAGTCACTAGTTTGAGAGTTACATCCCATCTCTATCACCTTCCGAAGCTACGGATTATTCCCTCTGGAAAGCTACGAAGCGAATGAAGCGCCCAAAGATTCGAATTTCGCCTATTTTAACATCTGATGGGAGCTGGGCAAAATGAAACACAGAGAAGTCTGAAGCCTTTGCTCAATACTTTGAGAATGTGTTCAAACCAAATGCGGCAGTAAACAACGAGGAAGAGATACTTGAATATTTGGATGCTCCGCTACAACTTGACTTCCCATTGCAGAAGTTCAAACCATTAGTAGGCTACTAAAATCAATCATCACCAACAATCATCATTCTGACAAGGCTCCTGGTTACGACCTCATAACTGGTTAAATACTTAAAGAGCTTCCACGAAGAGGAATAATGTTTTTTACTATTTTATTCAATGCAATGTTAAAACTTGAATATGTACCAGATCATTTCAAAAGAGCACAATTTATAGTCATTCCGAAACCTGGGAAGCCTCTTGACCAGGTAAGTTCATACCGACCTATAAGTCTTTTACCAGAAATGTCTAAGTTATTTGAAAAACCTCTTCTGAAAAGGATACAAGACCTAATTGGCGAAGATGTGATTCCTGCGCATCAGTTTGGTTTCAGACGGAATCACAGTACCATAGAACAGGTTCACCGAGTTGTTGACGTGATACGTCAATGTATGGAAAATTAAAAATTTTACTCAGCTGCCTTCTTGGATGTTAGCCAGGCATTCGATAAGGTGTGGCATGTTGGCTTGTTATATAAAGTGAAAATGTTTTTACTCCGTTCAATTTTTACGATTTTAAAATCCTACCTTCAAAACTAAATATCAAGATGTCCTCACTGACTTACATCATTGACTATTTACATCCAATTGAATCTGGGATTCCTCAAGGAAGTGTCCTCGGGCCGTTTTTGTATATTCTCTACACAGCAGACCTCCCAGAAAATGAGTTGGTAGAAATTGCTACATTTGCGGACGGTACTGCAACTTTGTCTGTTCATCGTGATCCAGTTCAAGCTTCTCTAAATTTACAGCAAAATCTGAACATAATTACTGATTGGTTTAAAACATGAAGATTCAAAATTAATGAAACTAAATCTGTCCACATTTCTTTTACTCTAAATTGAAATTCTTGTCCTCCTGTCACAATAAACAACACCCAACTTCCTGAAGTAACTGAGGTTAAATACTTAGGTATCCATTTAGATAGGAAATTAACATGGAAACACACATTTGGAGAAAACGGCAACAACTAAATTTAAAATCTAATCAGTTAAATTGGCTCATCGGAAGAAAATCAAAACTAAGTCTAGAAAATAAATTATTGCTGTATAAAATGATATTGAAACCAATATGGACAAATACGGAGTCCAACCGTGGGGCTCGGCGAGTACTTCAAATGTCGAAATTATACAAAGATACCAATAAAAAATGCTGAGACAGATAACTAATGTACCTTGGCATGTCACCAATAGAACGCTATATAAAGACCTTAAGATCCCTACAGTTAAGGACCAAATCTTTACCTTAAGTGAAAGATATATTTCAAAATTAGAATGTCATCAAAATCATTAAGCGTTGAACTTCCTAAACAACACGGATACAATTTACAGACTTAAGAGGCCATCAATTCTGAACCTGCCCTTCAGATTTTGTAAAGTGTTTTATCGAAAAATTTGATGTTGACAGTGCTTAACAGCAATTTTTAATTCTCAAAAGTTACTTTGTTTTATTGTATGGCATTTACTTATTGTTCAACACATTATAGAACAGATTGTAAAGTAAACAAATAAAAAAAAATGTGTTAAGGTATATAGGTACCTATTTATTTGAAGAAATGCTGTATTCAGAAATGTGTTCCAATTACCTTTGTGATTGATGCTGTTACAACTCTGAATATGTTTGTTAAGCAATACAGTAGATAATTTTTCAAGTTTAATTTTGTATGCATTTTATAATAAAGAAGTGGATTGGGCCTCTTAAATTATTTCTCAATCCAATTTTATTTTAAATCGTACCAAAATGTCCAAACGAATTATTTAAAAATCCAGTGGTTTATTACTTACCCCGTGTTTCAACGTTAGTCTGAAGGAAGACTGAGTATCAGTGGTACATAGTTTTATATAAATCCGTTTCATGTGTTGGCGGATCCGTAGAGCCGTCACGGAGAATGATATCAATTAACACATTAAGGTGCATCGAGCCACGCGTTCGCTATTTTTGGTCCAACCACCTACGCAAGTTTACAATTATGAATTCCGTTCACCTACCTCTCCTGCCAGGTAAGGTCAGGATAAATGTTGAGAAACGAGTTGCTTAAAGAGTTCGAATTTGTTCATTTACGCAATCATTTATGTTTTAGATAAAATTACAATCAGTTTTTCGCTGCAAATTAATGACATTGATCATTTAATTCAATTGGAATTGATTTCGCAAATCGTAGGAAACTTTCCAATTCCAATTATTATTAACTTTCATAATTTCGTATTTTATCTCGTCCATTTCATGATGGCGCGATTTCAACTTTTCAAGGTTATGTCATAGAGTGCACTACTCAAACAACTGCAGCATATATCACAGCAACATTCAATTCCACTCAATCATTTTAAAATAAGCAAGAGCGTGTTTCGACTTCCTACGTTACGAAAGGCTACAACAACGTAATAGAACCTGGATTAAAGATTTTTATCCTCATGAACAGAAAGAAATTGTTGACATTTACATGAATAGATTATGTGCAATTCCCTTGAGGAGTATACGCATTAAACTAATGGAAAGTGCATGTCTTAAATTTCTTTGGAACTAAGAACTTCATGTTTTCCATTTTTTGTATTTCTTAATTTATGACAGGTGTAGGACTATTTTGTAAAAAGATTTACACGAAAATTACAATCAGATTTAGACAATAAATGCAGTTGATAACTGGATTACCTTCTTGTATATTTCAGCCAACAAACATTTTCCTTAATGAGTAGTGTCACTCTTCATTGTTCCTGGCTGAACGCTTGCTACGAAATTAAAATTTTCTAAGAATTCTTCATTAATGAAAAAAGCGTCACTAAATTCATTAAAGTGGCCTATTTTTAAGAAAAATTGTATTGATTAAATAATGGTGGTATATAAACGATATTATGAAAACTTGAACAGTTAAACGTGAGAGACGGCAATATCAACATGGTGAGTATGAAGATTACATTAGTGTATGCTATTATATATATTTTTTAACATCAATCTAAATCTATAGCTATCTATCTATCTATCTATCTATCTATCTATCTATACAGAGTGTTTCGAAAATCTCTCCTGAAACTCCGTGGTCATGTTCCTTAGGTCAAAACAAACAAAAAATATCATATAAACATATGCCCTATATCTCTTTGTTTTCCGTTTGTCGATGAGTATGTATTTTTTACATAACTTCCCATAACTTTGGAACCAATTGAGGTACCATCTTCAAACTTGGTACGTGTATGATAACTATTCTTTTGCAAAGCATCAAGTTTCTACTTAGTGTAATTTCAAAATGGTAGCCGTTTATATTTTTCAAAGCTTAATAACTAAAAAACCATAGGATTGATACAAATCTTACAAACGACAAAAATGATGGCAATTTAATTAACTTCACAAAAATGTACAATTGTTATAGAATCATAATACAAATAACGGGTAAAATGAAATTTTCTGAAGTTAAAACAAAAAATTTGGCAAATTCAATAAATTAGCAGGTATAATCCACCTTTATAAAAATTAAATTTTCTCCGTTATTTGTGTTATGGCCCAATAAAAATTTTACATTTCTGTAAAGTGAATTAAATTTCCATCCTTTTTACTGTTTGTAGCTTTTAGCGAATTCCCCTATAGGGAAGTAGCTATTACTGTATTTATGATGAAATAAGGGAATAAAATATATAAAATACTTTATTAATAATTGATGTAAAAAGGAAAGATATTAAAACATTAACACTTCAAACTGTGAACATATTAGAACAACATAATAATAATCACAAGCAGCTGATATAAAAAGACACATTAAAATGATATTTGATTATATAGCACAAGTAAATCAATACTATATAAAATCTTCAACATTCCCCCTTAATCAAACATCTTTTTTTTATTATTTAATCAGAGTCTTTAAGTCCCAAGTCCGTCACAAAGTTATTAACTTTTTCACGTGACAATGATTTGGTTAAAATATCAGCTATTTATATAGTTATTTATGTAAATAAAAAAAGGGATGGTCCCAGCGTACTGCCCTGGACAACTCCGTAGTCTATTTCACGTATCTCGCTAAAATTGTTGTTAATAGAAACCATTTTAGGGCCAAATCACGAATTCTGATGCATTCCATTTTATTTAGAAGAATATTTCTATCAATGGAATCAAATGCCTTTGCAAGGTCAATGAACACGGTCAATGCTTTTTCATTTACAATCCAAAATATATTTATTCATAGCGAAGAGAGCATCACTAGTATTTTTACTCTTCCTAAAACCATACTGGCATACTGGCTCAACAGGGATATTGGGCGATAATTGTTTAACTCTTGTTTTGTGCCAGATTTATACAAAGGAACTACTTTCGCTATCTTAAAACGGTCAGGAAATTGTCCAGAGAGAATGCTTAGATTAACTAGGTGTTTGTCTATTAGTTATAGAGGATATTTAAAAAATTGTAATTTTAAAATTCTCATGTTACTAGTGGACCTGTTGCTCGAATTCGAGCAATTGCGAAGCATTACAGGTCTCAAAAAGCTGATCTTGTTTTTTAGTGTTTCTACAAATTTTTCCCTCTCATAGCCGCATTAGGATGTCTATAATAACGATTATAAATGAAAAAAAAAACAACATTATTTCTTTTCTTCTACTTGGTTGTGTTCTATGACTTTTTCTATGTTTCCATTGTTTGCAAATCGGTTATTTCAATGATTGCTCAAGAAATGTAGAATATTGTTAATTCAGTTTTATTTTTAGCCTATATCAAATTGTCCAGGATTTCTCGCTTTTTTAAAATTGTAATAATTTCACCAACCCAAGTTTCGTTTACAGATGCAATACGCCAAAGAATATCACCTACGTACAATCTCCAAGAAGTGGTAAAAAAGGCAGAAACCAAGCCAATAGATAGAAGTTAACTCCATAAGAAATAATTTTAAGAGTTACTGTGATATTAGGATTTTCCACTGGATTTGGTAACAGAACATTATATTGCAAAACATGACATGATGCAGAATAAAATCGATTTTAAAATCATAAAAACCCATTGCAAATACTGTACTTCATTTTGAAAAATTCAATAAATCACAATTTAAATATTAACAGCTGTTTCATTAAAAATTTGTGTAGAATTATGCATATGGTAAACAAATTTGAAGAGGTAACTTTAAAGGCTTCTGGGGCAGAGCCCCAAGGGAATTTACCACGTTTCTCTTTTGATGGCTCATCTACAGACCAAGACCTTTCTTTAGATACCTCTACCAAGTTTCTACGCCCAGCCGTTTCCTCAATTTAGCTATGACAAAGAAAAACAGTTTCAAATTAATATATAGATTCTTATGGAGAATATTGTAAAACTAGGTGAAACCCGTCGAAATCGACGGTTAGTTTCAAGATTACGCTAATTCATCCAACTGCGATACATAGAGTGAAATTTTACAAATTTTGAGCATTTAGCATTGATTAATGAGTAATGAGTGTAAACCAATAATGATTAAAATCTACATATATAAGCTACAAAATATGGTTGATCGTTCAATGAATAAAATATTTCCCATACGTCATAGGAGTTCTTATTACTATGTTAACTGGTTTCTCTTCTTTTGGAAGAACCTTTAAAAAATATTAAAATCGTATTGGTGGATCTTTTGTGGTAAACACTTCCACGATTTCATCAGTGTAATGCAGATTAATTCTATGCTTTTATTTAAAAAAAATTATGTTTATTGAGAAGGAACGTTCTTACTTCAAATGGAGGTCCGCCCTTGAGCTGTGTAAGTTTGAGTTTTCCTTCGTCACGTCGGTCATCATACCGTACTTCTGTGGCAATGAATAACCCTCTAGCATAGTTTTGAGAAATTGGTCGGGGGTTACGCGAGCAAGCGGGCCACGGTCCGTAATAGGCCACTGTAAATCATCTTTTCATAAATATGTACTATTTTAGGCAAGGTTTCTGTGTTTGGATGTTATTAGACACGATAAGAGCACAATGAACTTCTCCTGCAGATGAATAACCTGTTGGTCGAGAGAAATATAAACAGAATTATAAACGTCACCATCCAAGCGCATTAAAATGACTGGGGCCTAAACCTTTTTGTAGTATCAAGTTTGAGCATTTTTTTACGTAGCTTTCAGGGTAAGCTACATAGTATTATTTTAGGCTGCTGCTCAGTAGACTTTGAGAAAATATTTTTTAGAGATAAATACTCTCTTCAGAGACTCTGAAAACTCTGCAGTAAATTGCAATTTTGCGGCTTAATGACTTTCTAAATCATCCACATATTATTTCTACATAAAAATGATTGAAACTGTAATTCAGTTGCTGAAAACCACTATTAGTTTAACGAAATATGGACACGGCTCATATTCCCTTCTGCACTTGGTTAGGTGTAGTGGAATATACTTGAAGTGAATTTGGCTTTTATTCTTGAACTGTTAGGGGCCTCCTCTCTTATATGGTCGTGCGGCTTCATTGGCAACAAATAATGAAAATGAAATAGTAATGTGGCATTTCCAAAAAGCAAAAAATACTGTAAATTGGCTGTTACGTAAATATTGACGTTTACATGCATTTTTAATCAACGTATCTTGTAAAGGATGATATGATCTAGATTAAAAGGAATATGACCTTTCTGTCATGTCAGTCGCTGCTTAAATAGTATTTACTAATTGTGCCATTTTTTACAGCCAAAATGTCGTATTATTTCAATAATGTTACCAACCCAGTTGGCTACGGTCCGTTATAGGCCACTGCAAATAATTTGTCAAGATAGGTACGATTTTAGGCAAGGTTTCTGTGTTTGAGTGTTATTAGACACGGTAAGAAGAGCATAATAAACTTCTGCAGATAAATTATCTGTTGGAGAAATATAAGCCGAATTATAAATGTCACAATGCGAGTTTGAGCATTTTGTAACTATACGGGTAAGTTAAATAGATTTTTTTTAAAGCTGCTGCTCAGTACAATTTAAGAATATATTTTTTTTAGATAAATTAAATAGTTTTTGTTGCTGAGTAGCGCTAGTAAACATGCAAAACCCTTTTCCCTAGTCTAATAACATTCAAAGGCTCTCTAAGAGTTTGAGTTCTTATTTGTATACATATCTATATTACGTTTTTACTAAGCTGAATGAATACATCGAAGTAACCTCTCTGAAATCCTGCAGTATATTGCAGCATTATTCTTTGTTGATACTGGACAATATTTATCGTAGTTGTCAGCTGATATGTTTCAACCATCGATATATACTACTACAGTAACTACTACTACTACAGTAGTAGTTAAACATCGATGGTTTCAACTTGTTAATATCGATACATCGAGAAAAAAATCATCGATAATAATGAATGTTCCCTTTAACAGGAACAATGTACCAAAAGGGCAGACACCAACTCGTTAAACAGATATAAGATAAGTTCAATAAGAAATAAAATTAATGTAAAAGTTACTGTGATAAAAGGATTTTCCACTGATTTCGTAATAGAACGTTTTGCAAAACATGCCATGATACAGAATAAAATCCATTTTAAAATCAGAAAATAACATTGCAAATTACTTCTTTTGGACAATTCAGTTAACTCCCAATCAATCTGTGTTGTTTAGATTACAATTTAAAAATTAACATCGGTTTCATTAACAAGTTTTATCCACATGGTCAAAATGTAAACAAATCTGTGGAGGGATCTTTAAATGCTTCTGGGGCAGAGCCCTAAGGGAGTTTAATTAGTTTTACTTTTGATAAAAACTACAAAACATCTACAGACCAAGACCTTTCTTTGGACACCTCTACCAAGTTTCTACGCCCAGCCGTTCTCTCAAAATAGTGGAGAAAAAGTTTCCAATTAAATATTTAGATTCCCCCATGTTAATCTTATGGGAGAAAACTCATCTTTGATTGAGGATCCTGCCCAAAAAAATAAAGATTTCAAAAAATGAAAAACACTTTGCAAAACTACAGATCAGAGCCATTTTTTTGACACATTAATAATTAAAATCAGGCCAGAAATGAGGGAGGAGTTCTGTTTACAAAAATCGGCTTAGCGTATTATATATATAGAAGACTAGGTGAAACCCGTCGAAATCGACGGTTAGGGGCCTCCTCGTTTATAATGGTCGTGTGGCTTCATTGGCAACAAATAATGCAAATTAAATAGCAATGTGGCGTTTACAAAGAGAAAAACATACTGTAAATTGGCTGTTACGTAAATATTGACGTTTACTTTTATTTTTAATCAACGTATCTTATAAAGGATAATGTGATCTAGTTTAAAAGAAATATGACCTTTCCGTCATTACAGTAGCTGCTTAAATAGGATTTACTCTTACAGCCAAAATATCGTGTTACTTTCAATAATGTTACCAACTCAGTGGGCCACAGTCCGTAATATAGGTCACTGCAAATAATTTGTCAAGATAGGTACCATTTTAGGCAAGGTTTTTGTGTTTGGATGTTATTAGACACGATAATAGCATACTGAACTTCTTCTGCAGATGAAGTTAGAGTTAGTTACTGTTGGAGAAATATAAGCCGAATCATAAATCTCACATTGCGAGTTTGAACATTTTTTTACTGATAAGGAAGTTACATAGTATTTTTTACGCTGCTGCTCAGTGCACTTTAAGAATACATTTTTTAGAGATAACTTAATTTTTTTTTGTTGCTGAGTTGCGCTAGTAAACATGCACAACCCCTTTTTCGTCAGTCTTATAACATTCAATGGCTCTCTATGAGTTCAAGAAAATAACATTGCAAATACTTCCTTTGGACAATTCAGTAACTCTGAATAATTAATGTGTGTTGTTTAAAATACAATTTAAAAATTAACAGCTGTTTCTTTAAAAAGTATTATCCACATGGCCAAAATGTAAACAAATCTGTGGAGGGATCTTTTGAAGGTTTCTGGGGCAGAGCCCTAAGGGAATTTACTTAGTTTTTCTTTTGGGTCACATGACGATGGGTCACAACCCTACCTTTATATTTGAAAAAATAACTTTGTATCCAATATGGCGGATCCAAGATGGCGGCCAAAAACTTATACCCAGTCAAAATGAAGTACTTACTACACTCTACAATGATCTGACGTGGTCCGGAGTTGATATCTTAAGAAATGTAGAAACAAGTAGGGGAGGAACTCATTTAAAACTCACCTTGTATATAAGTCCGTTAGCGCGATAACTCAAGCAAAAATGATCAGATTTTGATGAAATTTGGTACAAACGCGTAAACCTACGTTTCTTCAAACGAGTTTGCGAACCAGCCTAATTGGACCATGGGAACGGGGGTTTAAGGGGTCAATATGGGGGTTTCCCATTTTGACCCTAACGACAAAAATAATTGCAATTTCTTTCTAAACCATTTTGTAGAGCTTAAAAAAAAGAAATGATTTTGTATACTGAAGCGCTGTTGTATCCCTAACGGTCACAGAGAAAAAAAAAAAAACGTGTAATTAAAAATTCTCATGTTATTCTTATGGAGAAAATGAAAACTATGGTATATTACTTGTTTATGGATATATGTTGATATAATTTTGCAAATTTATTTACTTCATCCTAAAATATTGACGTATGGTCAAAAACTCGTTTTACCTTCCTAGGTACTCGTAAACATAAATATTATTTAAATTGATTAATTGAAAATCAATCCCGGAAAATATAAATTCGCTTAATCTGCAGGTTTGCTGCAGCGGGGTATTTTAAATTTCGAGCCCTCGTAACTCTGACTGCTCGAGTCGTCTGGCTGCTGAATCTACGTATCCTAGACCACCTAACAATCACATATACTGTAATAGTGACACTATTCAAATTTTACAGGTACGCAATACACCATTGCCAGTGTCATTGGTCGTCTGTCTGCTCACTCCACGTATCCTAGACCATCTACCAGTCACATACATTATAATAGTGACACTATTTAAATTTTACAGGTACGCAATACACCATTGCCAGTGTCTAACCTAAATACGATGTCATTGGTCGTCTGTCTGCTGACTCTACGTATTTTAGACGCTGGCATGATACGCTCATCTACCAGTCACATATAATAGTGGCACTATTCAAATTGTACAGGTACACACTACACCATTGCCAGTGTCATTGGTCGTCTGTCTGCTGACTCTACGTATCCTAGACGCCGGCATGAGACGCTCATCTAGCAGTCACATATAATAGTGGCACTATTCAAATTGTACAGGTACACACTACACCATTGCCAGTGTCATTGGTCGTCTGTCTGCTGACTCTACGTATCCTAGACGCCGGCATGAGACGCTCATCTGGCAGTCACATATAATAGTGGCACTATTCAAATTGTACAGGTACACACTACACCATTGCCAGTGTCATTGGTCGTCTGTCTGCTGACTCTACGTATCCTAGACGCCGGCATGAGACGCTCATCTACCAGTCACATATAATAGTGGCACTATTCAAATTGTACAGGTACACACTACACCATTGCCAGTGTCATTGGTCGTCTGTCTGCTGACTCTACGTATCCTAGACGCCGGCATGAGACGCTCATCTACCAGTCACATATAATAGTGGCACTATTCAAATTGTACAGGTACACACTACACCATTGCCAGTGTCATTGGTCGTCTGTCTGCTGACTCTACGTATCCTAGACGCCGGCATGAGACGCTCATCTACCAGTCACATATAATAGTGGCACTATTCAAATTGTACAGGTACACACTACACCATTGCCAGTGTCATTGGTCGTCTGTCTGCTGCCTCTACGTATCCTAGACGCCGGCATGAGACGCGCATCTACCAGTCACATATAATAGTGACACTATTCAAATTGTACAGGTACACACTACACCATTGCCAGTGTCATTGGTCGTCTGCCTGCTGACTCAACGTATCCTAGACGCCGGCATGAGACGCTCATCTACCAGTCACATATAATAGTGGCACTATTTAAATTGTACAGGTACACACTACACCATTGCCAGTGTCATTGGTCGTCTGCCTGCTGACTCTACGTATTTTAGACGCCGGCATGAGACGCTCATCTACCAGTCACATATAATAGTGACACTATTCAAATTGTACAGGTACACACTACACCATTGCCAGTGTCATTGGTCGTCTGTCTGCTGACTCTACGTATCCTAGACGCCGGCATGAGACGCTCATCTACCAGTCACATATAATAGTGACACTATTCAAATTGTACAGGTACACACTACACCATTGCCAGTGTCATTGGTCGTCTGCCTGCTGACTCTACGTATCCTAGACGCCGGCATGAGACGCTCATCTACCAGTCACATATAATAGTGACACTATTCAAATTGTACAGGTACACAATACACCATTGCCAGTGTCTAACCTAAATACGATGTCATTGATCGTCTGTCTGCTGACTCTACGTATTTTAGACGCCGGCATGAGACGCTCATCTACCAGTCACATATAATAGTGGCACTATTCAAATTGTACAGGTACACACTACACCATTGCCAGTGTCATTGGTCGTCTGTCTGCTGACTCTACGTATCCTAGACGCCGGCATGAGACGCTCATCTACCAGTCACATATAATAGTGGCACTATTCAAATTGTACAGGTACACACTACACCATTGCCAGTGTCATTGGTCGTCTGTCTGCTGACTCTACGTATCCTAGACGCCGGCATGAGACGCTCATCTACCAGTCACATATAATAGTGACACTATTCAAATTGTACAGGTACACACTACACCATTGCCAGTGTCATTGGTCGTCTGCCTGCTGACTCTACGTATCCTAGACGCCGGCATGAGACGCTCATCTACCAGTCACATATAATAGTGACACTATTCAAATTGTACAGGTACACAATACACCATTGCCAGTGTCTAACCTAAATACGATGTCATTGGTCGTCTGTCTGCTGACTCTACGTATTTTAGACGCCGGCATGAGACGCTCATCTACCAGTCACATATAATAGTGGCACTATTCAAATTGTACAGGTACACACTACACCATTGCCAGTGTCATTGGTCGTCTGTCTGCTGACTCTACGTATCCTAGACGCCGGCATGAGACGCTCATCTACCAGTCACATATAATAGTGGCACTATTCAAATTGTACAGGTACACACTACACCATTGCCAGTGTCATTGGTCGTCTGTCTGCTGACTCTACGTATCCTAGACGCCGGCATGAGACGCTCATCTACCAGTCACATATAATAGTGGCACTATTCAAATTGTACAGGTACACACTACACCATTGCCAGTGTCATTGGTCGTCTGTCTGCTGACTCTACGTATCCTAGACGCCGGCATGAGACGCTCATCTACCAGTCACATATAATAGTGACACTATTCAAATTGTACAGGTACACACTACACCATTGCCAGTGTCATTGGTCGTCTGCCTGCTGACTCAACGTATCCTAGACGCCGGCATGAGACGCTCATCTACCAGTCACATATAATAGTGGCACTATTTAAATTGTACAGGTACACACTACACCATTGCCAGTGTCATTGGTCGTCTGCCTGCTGACTCTACGTATTTTAGACGCCGGCATGAGACGCTCATCTACCAGTCACATATAATAGTGGCACTATTCAAATTGTACAGGTACACACTACACCATTGCCAGTGTCATTGGTCGTCTGTCTGCTGACTCTACGTATCCTAGACGCCGACATGAGACGCTCATCTACCAGTCACATATAATAGTGACACTATTCAAATTGTACAGGTACACACTACACCATTGCCAGTGTCATTGGTCGTCTGTCTGCTGACTCTACGTATCCTAGACGCCGGCATGAGACGCTCATCTACCAGTCACATATAATAGTGGCACTATTCAAATTGTACAGGTACACACTACACCATTGCCAGTGTCATTGGTCGTCTGTCTGCTGACTCAACGTATCCTAGACGCCGGCATGAGACGCTCATCTACCAGTCACATATAATAGTGGCACTATTCAAATTGTACAGGTACACACTACACCATTGCCAGTGTCATTGGTCGTCTGTCTGCTGACTCTACGTATCCTAGACGCTGGCATGATACGCTCATCTACCAGTCACATATAATAGTGACACTATTCAAATTGTACAGGTACACACTACACCATTGCCAGTGTCATTGGTCGTCTGTCTGCTGACTCTACGTATCCTAGACGCCGGCATGAGACGCTCATCTACCAGTCACATATAATAGTGGCACTATTCAAATTGTACAGGTACACACTACACCATTGCCAGTGTCATTGGTCGTCTGTCTGCTGACTCTACGTATCCTAGACGCTGGCATGATACGCTCATCTACCAGTCACTATTGTGGGAGGGATCTCAGCAGCGCTTTGAGTCTAGTCTGCCAAGGGTGGTACAAGCGGTCCGATCCTGGCTTTTTCAAAATCAACGAAATAGGTATGAATAGGTATGGGATTTGCCCAATTATATAGTTTTATGTTTAAGGAATTTATATATTATTATTACGAATTACTACTTGGCACTGATCAAAAATACCTCTGTTGATCGCTCTCTGTTATCGCTTCTGTTGTAAAAATACCTAAGTTGTGTAGAGAATAATAAAGAGAAAAGTGAATTAGGTACATTCTTTTCATACAAAAACACAACATAACTTTCAACAAACCACATCTGGTATACATGACAACTAACTTATATAGAACACATACACATGTGATACCAAAATGAGGTACTCTCACAAATCATATTTCAACAGCTTCATACCCTTATCACAACTTTACTCACACATTGGCTTTCTTAGTTGTGATAAAGATGGCTCAAGAACAATGTCTGGAAATGACGTATATTATTCAGAATTTTCAGTTCGTTATCGGTTTCTGTATTTAAAAAGGCACGAAATAGTTTATTTTCTTCAATGTTTACCTGGTGTATTCCATAAAACCTTTGACTAGTATCTTTGACTATTAATACAACTAGACATTCCATCCCCATGTTAAAGTTGTCACCAGGTTTTTGATCAAATTTGTCTTAGTTGATGTGAGCCACCTATAGATTGCACTGATATAAGTTACTGGTTTCTGCCGACTAAACGATGGTTTTTACCCTAGTATACAATAGTCAATTTTAAAACCATAGATAAAACATACGTTAGTCAATGGTAAACGTACACGCAGTCAAACTTTTATTTTGTACTACCACACTACTAGTGAAATGCGTCTAATTGCCTTAAGACTTTCATCATAAAGAAGATTTTGTGAGTATAACTTCCAGATAAGTGTAGTAAGTTGTAGCTTAACGCGTTTTCTAGTTGTTAACGAGTATAGCTTACTGTATGAGCTATTAGCACTAAATTATGTCTTCATGTTCCATTGTAAATTCTATATCTGATTTTGGTGTGAGTTTGATAGCTGGTAACACGTAACACACGTCTGTAGATTACTGTGGCTGAATATAATGTTACAATGTTGTTGTGGTTAGAGCCGGAGGACACGGAGGAGGTCACAGAGCGTCTGTTCCCTCTATTGCTGGACTTTCTACCTACCTCACAGAAACACAATCCTGCAGCATACTGCTGTTGAATATAATGTTACAATGTTGTTGTGGCCAGAGCCGGAGGACACGGAGGTGGTCACAGAGCGTGTTCCCGCTATTGCTGGACCTTCTACCTACCTCACAGAAACACAATCCTGCAGTGTACTGCTGTTGTATATATTGTTACAATGTTGTTGTGGCCAGAGCCGGAGGACACGGAGGTGGTCACAGAGCGTGTTCCCTCTATTGCTGGACTTTCTACCTACCTCACAGAAACACAATCCTGCAGTGTACTGCTGTTGTATATATTGTTACAATGTTGTTGTGGTCAGAGCCGCAGGACACGGAGGTGGTCACAGAGCGTCTGTTCCCTCTATTGCTGGACTTTCTACCTACCTCACAGAAACACAATCCTGTAGTGTACTGCTGTTGTATATAGTGTTACAATGTTTTTGTGGCCAGAGCCGCAGGACACGGAGGTGGTCACAGAGCGTCTGTTCCCTCTATTGCTGGACTTTCTACCTACCTCACAGAAACACACTCCTGCAGCATACTGCTGTTGTATATAATGTTACAATGTTGTTGTGGTCAGAGCCGCAGGACACGGAGGTGGTCACAGAGCGTCTGTTCCCTCTATTGCTGGACTTTCTACCTACCTCACAGAAACACAATCCTGCAGTGTACTGCTGTTGTATATATTGTTACAATGTTGTTGTGGTCAGAGCCGCAGGACACGGAGGTGGTCACAGAGCGTCTGTTCCCTCTATTGCTGGACTTTCTACCTACCTCACAGAAACACAATCCTGCAGTGTACTGCTGTTGTATATATTGTTACAATGTTGTTGTGGCCAGAGCCGGAGGACACGGAGGTGGTCACAGAGCGTCTGTTCCCTCTATTGCTGGACCTTCTACCTACCTCACAGAAACACAATCCTGTAGTGTACTGCTGTTGTATATATTGTTACAATGTTGTTGTGGCCAAAGCCGGAGGACACGGAGGTGGTCACAGAGCGTCTGTTCCCTCTATTGCTGGACCTTCTACCTACCTCATAGAAACACAATCCTGCAGTGTACTGCTGTTGTATATAATGTTACAATGTTGTTGTGGCCAGAGCCGCAGGACACGGAGGTGGTCACAGAGCGTCTGTTCCCTCTATTGCTGGACTTTCTACCTACCTCACAGAAACACAATCCTGCAGTGTACTGCTGTTGTATATAATGTTACAATATTGTTGTGGTCAGAGCCGCAGGACACGGAGGTGGTCACAGAGCGTCTGTTCCCTCTATTGCTGGACTTTCTACCTACCTCACAGAAACACAATCCTGTAGTGTACTGCTGTTGTATATAGTGTTACAATGTTGTTGTGGCCAGAGCCGCAGGACACGGAGGTGGTCACAGAGCGTCTGTTCCCTCTATTGCTGGACTTTCTACCTACCTCACAGAAACACAATCCTGCAGTGTACTGCTGTTGTATATATTGTTACAATGTTGTTGTGGTCAGAGCCGCAGGACACGGAGGTGGTCACAGAGCGTCTGTTCCCTCTATTGCTGGACTTTCTACCTACCTCACAGAAACACAATCCTGCAGTGTACTGCTGTTGTATATAGTGTTACAATGTTGTTGTGGTCAGAGCCGCAGGACACGGAGGTGGTCACAGAGCGTGTTCCCGCTATTGCTGGACCTTCTACCTACCTCACAGAAACACACTCCTGCAGCATACTGCTGTTGTATATAATGTTACAATGTTGTTGTGGCCAGAGCCGCAGGACACGGAGGTGGTCACAGAGCGTCTGTTCCCTCTATTGCTGGACTTTCTACCTACCTCACAGAAACACAATCCTGTAGTGTACTGCTGTTGTATATATTGTTACAATGTTGTTGTGGCCAAAGCCGGAGGACACGGAGGTGGTCACAGAGCGTCTGTTCCCTCTATTGCTGGACCTTCTACCTACCTCATAGAAACACAATCCTGCAGTGTACTGCTGTTGTATATAATGTTACAATGTTGTTGTGGCCAGAGCCGCAGGACACGGAGGTGGTCACAGAGCGTCTGTTCCCTCTATTGCTGGACTTTCTACCTACCTCACAGAAACACAATCCTGCAGTGTACTGCTGTTGTATATAATGTTACAATGTTGTTGTGGTCAGAGCCGCAGGACACGGAGGTGGTCACAGAGCGTCTGTTCCCTCTATTGCTGGACTTTCTACCTACCTCACAGAAACACAATCCTGTAGTGTACTGCTGTTGTATATAGTGTTACAATGTTGTTGTGGCCAGAGCCGCAGGACACGGAGGTGGTCACAGAGCGTCTGTTCCCTCTATTGCTGGACTTTCTACCTACCTCACAGAAACACAATCCTGCAGTGTACTGCTGTTGTATATATTGTTACAATGTTGTTGTGGTCAGAGCCGCAGGACACGGAGGTGGTCACAGAGCGTCTGTTCCCTCTATTGCTGGACTCTCTACCTACCTCACAGAAACACAATCCTGCAGTGTACTGCTGTTGTATATAGTGTTACAATGTTGTTGTGGTCATAGCCGCAGGACACGGAGGTGGTCACAGAGCGTGTTCCCGCTATTGCTGGACCTTCTACCTACCTCATAGAAACACAATCCTGCAGTGTACTGCTGTTGTATATATTGTTACAATGTTGTTGTGGCCAGAGCCGGAGGACACGGAGGTGGTCACAGAGCGTCTGTTCCCTCTATTGCTGGACCTTCTACCTACCTCACAGAAACACAATCCTGCAGTGTACTGCTGTTGTATATATTGTTACAATGTTGTTGTGGCCAAAGCCGGAGGACACGGAGGTGGTCACAGAGCGTGTTCCCGCTATTGCTGGACCATCTACCTACCTCATAGAAACACAATCCTGCAGTGTACTGCTGTTGTATATTGTTACAATGTTGTTGTGGCCAGAGCCGCAGGACACGGAGGTGGTCACAGAGCGTCTGTTCCCTCTATTGCTGGACCTTCTACCTACCTCACAGAAACACAATCCTGCAGTGTACTGCTGTTGTATATATTGTTACAATGTTGTTGTGGCCAAAGCCGGAGGACACGGAGGTGGTCACAGAGCGTGTTCCCGCTATTGCTGGACCTTCTACCTACCTCATAGAAACACAATCCTGCAGTGTACTGCTGTTGTATATATTGTTACAATGTTGTTGTGGCCAGAGCCGGAGGACACGGAGGCGGTCACAGAGCGTGTTCCCGCTATTGCTGGACCTTCTACCTACCTCACAGAAACACAATCCTGCAGTGTACTGCTGTTGTATATATTGTTACAATGTTGTTGTGGCCAGAGCCGCAGGACACGGAGGTGGTCACAGAGCGTCTGTTCCCTCTATTGCTGGACTTTCTACCTACCTCACAGAAACACAATCCTGTAGTGTACTGCTGTTGTATATAGTGTTATAATGTTGTTGTGGCCAGAGCCGCAGGACACGGAGGTGGTCACAGAGCGTGTTCCCGCTATTGCTGGACCTTCTACCTACCTCACAGAAACACAATCCTGCAGTGTACTGCTGTTGTATATATTGTTACAATGTTGTTGTGGTCAGAGCCGGAGGACACGGAGGTGGTCACAGAGCGTCTGTTCCCTCTATTGCTGGACTTTCTATCTACCTCACAGAAACACACTCCTGCAGTGTACTGCTGTTGTATATATTGTTACAATGTTGTTGTGGCCAAAGCCGGAGGACACGGAGGTGGTCACAGAGCGTGTTCCCGCTATTGCTGGACCTTCTACCTACCTCACAGAAACACAATCCTGCAGTGTACTGCTGTTGTATATATTGTTACAATGTTGTTGTGGCCAAAGCCGGAGGACACGGAGGTGGTCACAGAGCGTGTTCCCGCTATTGCTGGACCTTCTATCTACCTCACAGAAACACAATCCTGCAGTGTACTGCTGTTGTATATATTGTTACAATGTTGTTGTGGCCAGAGCCGCAGGACACGGGGGTGGTCACAGAGCGTGTTCCCGCTATTGCTGGACCTTCTACCTACCTCACAGAAACACAATCCTGCAGTGTACTGCTGTTGTATATATTGTTACAATGTTGTTGTGGCCAGAGCCGCAGGACACGGAGGTGGTCACAGAGCGTCTGTTCCCTGTATTGCTGGACTTTCTACCTACCTCACAGAAACACAATCCTGTAGTGTACTGCTGTTGTATATAGTGTTACAATGTTGTTGTGGCCAGAGCCGCAGGACACGGAGGTGGTCACAGAGCGTCTGTTCCCTCTATTGCTGGACTTTCTACCTACCTCACAGAAACACAATCCTGCAGTGTACTGCTGTTGTATATATTGTTACAATGTTGTTGTGGTCAGAGCCGCAGGACACGGAGGTGGTCACAGAGCGTCTGTTCCCTCTATTGCTGGACTTTCTACCTACCTCACAGAAACACAATCCTGCAGTGTACTGCTGTTGTATATATTGTAACAATGTTGTTGTGGTCAGAGCCGCAGGACACGGAGGTGGTCACAGAGCGTCTGTTCCCTCTATTGCTGGACTTTCTACCTACCTCACAGAAACACAATCCTGCAGTGTACTGCTGTTGTATATATTGTTACAATGTTGTTGTGGTCAGAGCCGCAGGACACGGAGGTGGTCACAGAGCGTCTGTTCCCTCTATTGCTGGACTTTCTACCTACCTCACAGAAACACAATCCTGCAGTGTACTGCTGTTGTATATATTGTTACAATGTTGTTGTGGTCAGAGCCGCAGGACACGGAGGTGGTCACAGAGCGTGTTCCCTCTATTGCTGGACTTTCTATCTACCTCACAGAAACACACTCCTGCAGTGTACTGCTGTTGTATATATTGTTACAATGTTGTTGTGGTCAGAGCCGCAGGACACGGAGGTGGTCACAGAGCGTCTGTTCCCTATATTGCTGGACTTTCTACCTACCTCACAGAAACACAATCCTGCAGTGTACTGCTGTTGTATATATTGTAACAATGTTGTTGTGGTCAGAGCCGCAGGACACGGAGGTGGTCACAGAGCGTCTGTTCCCTCTATTGCTGGACTTTCTACCTACCTCACAGAAACACAATCCTGCAGTGTACTGCTGTTGTATATATTGTTACAATGTTGTTGTGGTCAGAGCCGCAGGACACGGAGGTGGTCACAGAGCGTCTGTTCCCTCTATTGCTGGACTTTCTACCTACCTCACAGAAACACAATCCTGCAGCATACTGCTGTTGTATATATTGTTACAATGTTGTTGTGGCCAAAGCCGGAGGACACGGAGGTGGTCACAGAGCGTCTGTTCCCTCTATTGCTGGACTTTCTATCTACCTCACAGAAACACACTCCTGCAGTGTACTGCTGTTGTATATATTGTTACAATGTTGTTGTGGCCAGAGCCGGAGGACACGGAGGTGGTCACAGAGCGTGTTCCCGCTATTTCTGAACCTTCTACCTACCTGACCGAAACACACTCCTGCAGTGTACTGCTGTTGTATATAATGTTACAATGTTGTTGTGGCCAGAGCCGGAGGACATGGAGGTGGTCACAGAGCGTCTGTTCCCGCTGTTCATGGACCCCCAACTCGCTCTGGCCATGGTCGGTCAAGGAGGCCGATACAAGCGCCACGGTATTGTAGACGAATGCTGCCACAACCCTTGTACTGTGAACGAACTAAGGAACTACTGCGGCTCGGCTGAGTACTAACGAACAGCCACTGATCTTGTAATTATGTACATTTGTATCTATTACTTGTATCAATTTGTAGTTATTTAAATATACTGATAGTAATATAAAACTGAGTAGGTCTTCTTAAAAACAATTCCAGTGTTATATTACAGTGGGTTAACCTCATAGCAGATTAAACACTCATACATATTATGATATAAGCATTTATATTTAAGTCTTGTTATATTCTTACATGAAGATAGAAACTACTGTGTGAATTAAACAGCTCCAACTAAATTAAATAGCTACAACCATAACACGAGGTAGGATCCATTTTTTTTATGGAAAATCACTAAAAGTATCAAAATTATTAATGGGTAAGAATAATTTTAATGTTTTCAAGATGCGTTCAGGATAGTGAGGTAGGCAACAAGTGAAAAGCAAACTCAATGTTAGGGATTTGTTTCAGTTGATAGGGAAAAAGAAATTGACACAGCATATAATTGAGTTATATTTTTATTACGAAAGACAATATGAACTTAGTTCTCGTAAACTGCAAGCCTTCATACAACACTCGTCCACGACTCCACGTCTCATACGTGTCGTGGTCAACATGGAGACGGCTTGTCTGCGAGTCCTCCAGTACTCCCATCCTCTACCACGGTCTGCAACATGTGACATGAGTAAGCTACTAGAGTATAGTACATACTGTTGCAACACTTGTCCAAGACCCCACGTCTCATACGGGTCGTGGATAACATGGAGACGGCTTGTCTGCGAGTCCTCCAGTACTCCCATCCTCTACCGCGGTCTGCAACATGTGACATGAGTAAGCTACTAGAGTATAGTACATACTGTTGCAACACTTGTCCAAGCCGCCACGTCTCATACGGGTCATGGGTAACATGGAGACGGCTTGTCTGCGAGTCCTCCAGTACTCCCATCCTCTACCACGGTCTGCAACATGTGATATGAGTACGTTACTAGAGTATAGTACAGACTGTTGCAACACTTGTCCAAGACTACTCGTCTCATACGGGTCATGGATAACATGGATACGGCTTGTCTGCGAGTTCTCCAGTACTCCCAGCCTCTACCACGGCCTGCAACATGTGATGTGAGTAAGCTACGAGAGTATAATACAGACTGTTGCAACACTTGTCCAAGACTCCACGTCTCATACGGGTCATGGATAACATGGAGACGGCTTGTCTGCGAGTCCTCCAGTACTCCCAGCCAGCCAGCCTCTACCACGGTCTTCAAAATTTGATATAAGTAAGCTACTAGAATATAGTACAGGGTGGCGCAGATGGATTGGGCGGTTTTAAAATATTGTCAAACTGTCAATTTTATAGGCATTGGATTTAAATAAAAAGCAAAACGTGTAGTTACAATGGAAGTTTATTGACAAAAAATTATATAAGTTAGTTTTTAAAAAATACATCCATCAAATGCCTTCCTTCTCGAGCGACGCATTCTTGGAGTCGGTCCTTGAGGTCCCGCATTGCTCGCTCAAGCACATCACCAGGAATTGATGTGATTTCGTTGTGAATTGCAGCCTTCAACTCCTGAATGGTCCGGGGTTTGTTCATGTAGACCCTTGCTTCAGGAGTTGAAGGCTGCAATTCACAGCGAAATCATATCAATTCCTGGTGATGTGCTTGAGCGAGCAATGCGGAACCTCAAGGACCGACTCCAAGAATGCGTCGCTCGAGAAGGAAGGCATTTGATGGATGTATTTTTTAAAAACTAACTTATATAATTTTTTGTCAATAAACTTCCATTGTAACTACACGTGTTGCACTTAATTTCAATCCAATACCTTTAAAATTGACGGTTTGACAAGTATTTTAAAACCACCCGATCCATCTGCGCCACCCTGTACATACTATTGCAACACTCGCCCATGAATCAAAGTCTTAAACGTATCATGGATTACATAGAGACGGCTCCAAAAAGTTACATATTTTAATTATGGACGTTAGTAGTACTACAACTTTAAATTTTATGTTTCTAGAGTTGAATTGTTGTGAAATGCAAAATGAAATGCAAATAGATTTAACTTGTCCTTGGATAATATTTCTTATATGGTTTAAATAATATTTTCCCTTTTCTATCCGTGACCACAGAACAATATGGATCAGGATATTAAGCTTGTTTCAGTCCATATTTTTAAATACTGAATAGCAAAATATTCGTAAACACTAATTAAAACATTAACATAAACATACCGTGACTGTAGTGATGATTGTTTCTCTTATTATACTTGTTGTCGCAAAGAACCATGAGTGATTGGATCAACTTTTCACCACAAAGCCGCAACCCCGAACGTTTTCTAGCGATGAGTTCCCGCAGGTCATGCTCGTGGGCCACACACAGGCACATCGCCAGTAGTAATACCACCGCCGACGTAGCACAACGCCGCATCTATCAGAACACACTATTGGTGATGAACAATATAGTGACATGAAGGGTGATCTAGTTGAGTTCCCGCAGGTCGTGCTCGTGGGCCACACACAGGCACATCGCCAGTAGTAATACCACCGCCGACGTAACACAACGCCGCATCTATCAGAACACACTATTGGTGATGAACAATATAGTGACATGAAGGGTGATCTAGTTGAGTTCCCGCAGGTCGTGCTCGCGGGCCACACACAGGCACATCGCCAGTAGTAATACCACCGCCGACGTAGCACAACGCCGCATCTATCAGAACACACTATTGGTGATGAACAATATAGTGACATGAAGGGTGATCTAGTTGAGTTCCCGCAGGTCGTGCTCGCGGGCCACACACAGGCACATCGCCAGTAGTAATACCACCGCCGACGTAGCACAACGCCGCATCTATCAGAACACACTATTGGTGATGAACAATATAGTGACATGAAGGGTGATCTAGTTGAGTTCCCGCAGGTCGTGCTCGAGGGCCACACACAGGCACATCGCCAGTAGTAATACCACCGCCGACGTAGCACAACGCCGCATCTATCAGAACACACTGTTAGTGATGAACAATATAGTGACATGAAGGGTGTTCTAGCTGATTTCCCTCAGGTCATGCTCATGAAATGAAATGAATGAAATGAAATGAAATTAAATGAAATGAAAATGAAAATCCTTCTTTATTGAGGCGAACTTAGGACCTCATGGTCCTTTCTTACAGTTAACCTCTAAATAATAATAGTAATAACAATAATACATGATATGAACAAAAGTAAAATACACATTTCGTAACATAATTAATAATAAACAACATAACATACATTTCTTTTCCTAGCATACAGTCACACACACACATACACTCTTTGCAGCAGCTAAGCCTAACGCACGCCATCCCGCCACGCCACTACCATCCGGTTGAGATAATATTCTTTCAGTGTCGCCTTCAGTCGGGATCGGTTTTCTATGGATTTAATGGCATCGGGTATAGAGTTCCATAGGCGGCATGCTGTGACTACAAATGATTTATTATAAATAGTTGTTCTGTGACGAGGAATGCGCAACGTAGACGAGCCAGAGCGAGTATCCCTTGCAACAAAGTATCCCTCATGGACAACACACAGACACAATACCACCGCTGACTTAGCACAACGCCGCATCTATCAGAACACACTGTTAGTGATGAACAATATAGTGACATGAAGGGTGTTCTAGCTGATTTCCCTCAGGTCATGCTCATGGACAACACACAGACACAATACCACCGCCGACTTAGCACAACGCCGCATCTATCAGAACACACTGTTGGTGATGAACAATATAGTGAAAAGTGACAAGAAGGGTGTTCTAGCTGATTTCCCTCAGGTCATGCTCATGGACAACACACAGACACATCGCCAGTAGTAATACCACCGCCGATGCAGCACAACGCCGCATCTATCAGAACACACTGTTTGGTGATGAACAATATAGTGACATGAAGGGTGTTCTAGCTGAGTTCCCTCAGCCCAGGTCATACTCGTTAAACTAAGAACTCATTAAACTAATAAATAAATATGGCATTTTAAAGGTGATATTTGAATAAAAATCTAATTAAGCAAATGGAAATTCGCTTAGTCTGCAGGTTTGCTGCGGTGGCGGGTGTATAAAATGATTTACATCTGGATAGATCTCAACAACATTGACTCCATATAGTGCCAATGATAGAGATTCTTGCTAGAGCAAAGAGTCAATTAATAAATGTTGATCAAGAAGTTATTTAAATAAATAGATGTAACTCATCTAAATTAGTTATAAATTTAAATACAGAATTCTAAAACCTTATGTTTGAGTCAATAATCTTAAATCGTTAACATCAGCATATTCTGATGATGGCGAGATGGCAAATAAAATACAGTTAAAAAAACAAGTCTGTAAACGTTTAATGTTAAGTACCGATAACAAATTTACGAATTAATAAAAAAAATAAAAAAAATAAAAAAAAACAGAGTTGATCAATACCTACTTTGCCTATGCTTAAAATGTTTTAAAAATGCCCACTTCAAGGCACATCTTTGAGCTCTTCTATATATATATAATCCAATGTACCTATGTATGTTTGTTTGTTTGTTTGTCCTTTATGGACTCCGAAACAGCTCGACAGATTGTAATGAAACTTTCAGGCATTATTAAGCATTATTCATGGATGGTTTGTGTGCAGTTTGGTGCAGATCCGTCAAAAGGGCTCCGCCCCAGTGGCTCTGGAGTTTCCCATGTTAACCTTATGAGTACTCATATTTAAATGGAACTAGCTGGCCCGACAGACGTAGTCCTGTCCTAATGTGGTTATTTCCAAGATGAGCTCGTTCGCATGGCTCAATCACGTCCAGGTTGACATTCGATTACTACGCTCACTCACCTTTTGGCTGCAAATTAGCTGTTGTCATAAATTTAAAAAAATAATAGTTCTGTACCCTGTTGGTAAACGTATTAACTTTTTAATGCTATTGCACATCACAGAATCAAATTGTTTAGTTGAACCAGCTGTTAAGATTCTGGGATTCTGTTCCATTTAAATATAAGTAATCTTAAGGTTAACATTGGAAACTTCAGAGCCACTGGGGCGGAGCCCTTTTGACGGATCTGCACCAAACTTCACACAAACCATCCATGAATAATGCTTAATAATGCCTGAAAGTTTCATTACAATCTGTCGAGTGGTTTCGGAGTCCATAAAGGACAAACAAACAAACATACATTGGATTATACAAGGTTAGTAAAAAGTGTGGAGACCCCCTGTTATTTTTTTAACGGCCCATACTAGAAAAACTAAACTCGGCACACCTTTATGACATGTTATGAAGTACTTTTTGGACATAACCGTCACTTAATGTACATCCCCAAAATAGGGGGTTTTGGGGGGAAACTCAAAAATTTCAAATACAAAGACCCATCGAGTGACCGCTCATTTTGAAGGCCCTGGTAAAAGAAAACCAAAAACGCAAACTAGAGGTCTTTATCTCAATCCAGTAAAAAATGGCAGCTAATTGAAATTCTCATAAGTTCCTAAACCCAAAATGGGGGATTTTGGGGAAAACTCCAAAATTTTAAATGATAAGCCCCATTGAGTGACCCCTCATTTTGAAGGTCATAATAAAAGAAAAGTAACAACGCAAACTATATAGGTCTCTATCTTAACACAATAAAATATGGCAGCTAATTGAATGTAAAATTGCAAGTTATTTCCAACAATTAAAAAAGTTTAAAATTGCAAGCTTTTATTGAACACTTCAGCTGGTTCAACGAAACAATTTGATGCTGTGATGTTCAATAGCATTAAAAAGTTAATAGGTGTACCAACAGGGTGGAGCACTATTATATTTGTTAATTTATGACAACAGTTAATTTGTAACCAACGGGTGAGTGAGCGTAGCGAAAGAACTTCAACCTGAAGGTGATTTAGCGTAGCGAACGAGCTAAACCTGAAGGTGAGTGAGCGTAGCGAACGAACTTCAACCAGGACGTGATAGAGCCATGCGAACGAGCTCATCTTGAAAATGAACGAACATTTGACATAAGACCACATTAGGACAGGATGACGTCTGTCGGGCCAGCTAGTTAAATTAATAAAATAATCCTACCCTATTTTAAGATCAATGTATTTTTCTAAATAGAAATAATGCTATTTAATGGACATTAAATGAACGTCTAAATACTTCTTCATAAATTTAGATTAATTAGTAACTCCAATACCTGTTTTGCGTTTCTGTGAGAATCAAAAGATGAACATGGACTCTGACGGGGTAGTCCAGGACTCGGCTGGGACTAACCTGGCACAAATAGTGAAGAGGGTACACGGCTAGGTTAAGGTATATATAACATCATCGAGGGTATTAAAATGTTAATGGGTTGCTACCTGCGTACCTTGGGTTGATTGGTATAGTTCCTCGTACTGCAACCTTGGTAGATTCATTAATAGAGGGAGCTGATCGGTTAAATTGTCCTCCAACAGTGTGGAAGTAATTCACAAATGTTTAGCTAGATACTTGCGTAGACTATGGTGTTCCATAGTTATTTTAAAAGTTGAAAGATTTTAGTTTTCACGTATAGCACTTTTATCATGGTTTACATTTGTAGGTGGTTCTGATTGTACTATTTAAATAGCATCTTCAGCTTTCCATTAGCCAAATTTGAACGTTAAATTCAGTAATATTACTCTCACGTCTGGGCTATAATTTATTCCGTTAACAATAGTGTCTCGTATACCCTTTCTCGATCATGGTGCGTTTAACCATAGAAAAATAGAATGAATATAGACTGTCAAATGAAGGTTCCGGCACCCAAAGCTAGGAGTACCGTGTAGTTACGCCGCACACTACTGCAGGTGAGGAGCGCAATAGCCGTATGTGACCAGCAGACGCTGCAGCGGTGTGCGCCGTTACTACATGGCAAACCTAGCGGTGGACGCCAGAACTTATGCTAACCGAAGCACAGCTGATGATCTATATTTATTCTATTTGTCTATGGTTTAACAGACATTTTCATTTTTGTGATAACTGAACCATCACTGTGACACTACAGCTGTGTTAGAACTTCCTCAAATAGATTAAATTTCCCCGTTGCAGCTGGCCTGGTACTTTTAGCGACTGTCTAGAAAGTGTTTGACAAGTATTAAATTACAGTATGATAAAGACGGTAGCTCATAGAGCTTTATCACATACCCTGAGCGTTATCCTATCCCGCCCGTATTCCCTACCCTTTAATTATTTATATCAATGCGGGGCAGTAACATGTCCAACCGTCAACCTTCTATAGGTAGGAAACTCAGTGTAGCAGATACAGGGAACTCAGGTAACTCACTACATATATTACTACATATATTACTACATATATTACTATAGTCTAACTAGCTGTAACTACTAGACATTATACAAACAAGAGATATAAGCATTTCGTTACAATACAATATACAATATAGTGTGTATTGAAGGTCTACGTTTTTTTGTTTATTACTGATCCGGTTCCCTTAAATTTGTACATGCCAATAAAAGTTGATTTATTTTGTACTGTAATCACACCTGGTAACCCAATTTCAAACATTTCTTAGAATAAAACGAGCTTGGGAATCACCATGTTGAGTCTTAACTATACTTTTACACTATTATATACCGGGTGTCCCTATTTTTGAATTGATATGACAGACGTATAGAGCGCGTTTATACAGTCGTGACTAACACATGGTGCTGCCCCCGAGTCCCAATTAATTCTGATTGATCCAAACAAAATGGCGGAAAAACAAGAAAATTGACAATCCTATTTTAAGGGTAAACCTACTTTTATTTAGATTATTTCTTTGATATCCCGCCATTTTGTCCTAATGTGTCAGAATTAACTGATACTCTGGGAATTTCTGTTACACATGTGTATGTTAGGACTGTTGAGTTTCAGGGTTGAAGAGTGTTTGGTGCGTCTAATATATTAATTCACAAATAGGGACCTCTTCGTGGGACACCGGGTATAAATCTAATGGTGTCTGTATGTATGTGTGTTGCTCAATATCGTAAAAACTACTAAACCGAGTGGGCTTAAATTTTTCAAAAAATATAGCTACCATACCAAGAATATTATTAACACTTCGATGATGAGCGTGGGCTTTGCCCCTTTGGTTTTAAAAGTTCTGAGATGAGGAGTTTAAAAGTAAACATTTATTGGTCTCCATGGCTGCAATGAGAATACTCACAATGTTTACACTTGCTTTGATATTCCAATGTTAACAAGAAGAACTGCCACATTGCATATTTCACCATTTCAGACAGCTGATCCAAAGAAATTAAATATAATATTTTACCTAACCCACCATGTTAAACTTCCCTATACCAAGCGTGATGGTATAACTTCTTTACTTCACGAGTGATGTAAAGTTGAAAAAAAAACTCACTCGGTGAGGTAATGAAGCCCATTTAAATAACATTGAGTGCATAGCTTAAAAAATATACCTCTATGGAGCCAACGACGTTCAACGCTAGAAATCAGCTGTGCGCTTGAATTTTATTGTTATGCTTTGAAGAATTTTCCTAACCTAGCTTTTGTTTGTAAATGATAATGATGGACGTTACTGTTAGAAGATGAGTGAAGTGGATAATGAAAAATATTGTTCGTAACCTCCTGTATATTGTTGGGTCAGGTAAAATCTTGTACGTTACACGTTACGCAAGAGCTTGTTTACATCACTATGGAGAATGGCATTAGGAGAATTATGCAACTCTGCGTGATGTAAAAACGCTCTTAATACTCTTGTAACGTAAATAGCTTTTACATAACTAGGTGGTAATTTTATTTTTAATCTAAAACTTTATCATAGATTTTTTATTCTTAAACTATGTCAGTGGTTGTATACATAAAAAAATATTCTATAATCGTTGCTGTATCAACCCAGGTTCTGCTTTCGGCTTTTTAAGTGTCTAAGTTATGAATATAATGTTATTTCATGAAAAACTATGAAAATTACAACGTATAAATGTTTTGTATGAATTTGGTGGCTTTTTGTTTATAAATCCGAACTTCTTAACATGTATTGGATTAACTTAACATAGCTATAACACTTCACATAGACTTTTTTATATTTAGTTAAATTGTTTAGTGATTGTGTTTTGCTACACTTATGCTTAAAATAAATTATGTAGAATATCATAAATAACTACATTGTACGCCGTTGATTTTTGTGTTCCAAAATTTGTGGTATATATGTAACTATATTGAATTATTGAATGGTAAATCAAGATACTCTTATTTTATCTTAACATGTACTTCACATTTACTTTATTGCATTTTGATAAATTTATTATTTGTGTTTTTCTACACCGCTGATTAAAATAAAACAATAATATCACAGATTAAGCTGGAAACAGTGTTATTTAGTTTCTAAAAGTAATTAAATATCTGTAACTATGTTTACTTAATCAATGTTAAGTGTGAAAATGTAGAGGCAATGGTCTATGGAATTGATTAAAAGAACTGTTTTGTATAATGTTGTTCGTTGATATTTTTGTAGAATGTAATGAAACATAAACTGTATTTACTATTACATTTTTTAGTCCTTGATGTTTTGACAATCATATTAGTTTTGTCTGCCGTATTTAATGCTCTACTCATTTTTAAATCTAATAATATGTAGGCTACTAAAGATGTAACAAAATAATTCTTTTCGATGATTTACTAAAAAATAAATCCTTATTGACATTACTACTTATACGAGCTAAATTGATAATTTATAACTTTTTATAGTGTATGTATCGTTTCTTTAACATTTCAAAAGACTGTTGATAAGGCACAAGAATATTTCTAAATTATAATTTATCTTCATAGTACCAGGAATGCGTTTATATGACAAACCTTGGCTAATCGTATCTCGTCAGACAATCCTTGACAATATGATTTAAAACGCCGGAACGATTATTTGATAAAGATTTAGTATGTTGTAGCCCTTTAAATTCCGAACGAAATGGTACGACTCCCATGTCTGTAAAAATTATGATTCAAAATTTATTGTAAATTATGTTATTTTCCCATGAAAAACCCATAACATTACGAAAAATAGGATTTTAGAAAAAAAAACTGAATTGTTTTAACTTAGTTGGTATGGTCTTTAAAATTCTGAACGTGTTTTTATTTATTTTTTTTTATTTTTAATGGGGATTTCCCATAAAACCTCATAAAATAAAGGAAAAATCAGATTTTCTCGAAAATTACCCATACGATTTTCTTAAAAATGTAGTATGTTATAATCCTTTAAATTTTTAACAAAATGGCACAGATCCCATTTCCGTAAAAATTACGGTTTAAAAGTTATTGTAACTTATGTTATTTTCCCATTTAAAAACCCATAAAATAACAAAAATCGGATTTTTGGAGAAAAGCTGGTTTTGATCAAAATTAATATGTTATGGTCCTTATAATTTAAAAAAAACTGTACAACACCCTATTGCTGGAACAATTATGGTTGAAAAATTATTGCATCTTTTGTGATTTTAACTATCAACTATCACCGCTTACCCATGATAAAGGTTTTTGACAAGCTTTTGGGAGAAAGTATGTGTCAGAATGCTGATACCGTTTATTCATTTTGATGTCCCCAGAGGCCAAAAACACCACTCGTTCAAATTTATATATATAGCATACGTCCGGGAACTTGGGGTTTTGTCCAATTTTGATTAAATTTGGTTTAAAGGTGTGAGGATAAAGTTGAATGAGTTAGCGAACCAGCATGATCGGACCATGGGAACGGGGTTTTACTGGGGGTTTAATGTGGGGTAAATAATGGTTTTTTCTAATTTTTGACCCTCAAAACACAAACTTTTCCAATTTCTCTCTAGGTCTTTTTAAAGAGCTTACAAAAATAATTGAGTATATCAAAGTGTTTTTGTACGATTATTGGTAACGGAAAAAATTCAAGAAATTGTTAATTTAAAATTCTCATGTTATGGAGAATGTTGTAAAATGTATATCCATAAACAAGTTTGCTTGTTTATGGATATATTTTGAGCAAACTTGGGGCATTTATTTATTTTATAGACCTACTAAGCTATTAATATATATTTTTTAATACAGTTTGTTAGTTTCCTTGTAGCAGCAAACCTAGGTATCCGTTAAACCTAATGCTATTTACTATATAGATTTAATAATGGTTTAAAACGTACCTTGTCAGACAATCCTTGACATGTTTTATAGTGTCGAAAATAACTTGCTACATGTTTCGGTGGTTATTAAATTCCACCATCGTCAGGCACACAAAAGGATCCACTTCTTGAGGTGTCGACAGAGTTGTTAAATACATTTAACACAAACACAAAACACGAAACGATTAAATACACGTTAACAGATAGGCCTATCAACTTATGCACGTACATTGCCGCGGGCAGGACTGGAAGTAGACTAACCGAAACATGTAGCAAGTTATTTTCGACACTACAAAACATGTCAAGGATTGTCTGACAAGGTTCGCATTTAACCATTATTAGTCATAAAACGCAATCCTGGGGCTATAAAAATGAAGTATAATATAGATTTAATTGAAAATCAATTCAGACATATGGGAATTCGCTTAGTGGGCAGGTTTTTATGTTTATGATAAAAACAGTATTATGTTGTAATATCCGTGGGTGTACTTATGTTAATTATGACCTTTGTAGTTGGAAAAATTTATGTTTTATTTGATCCTTTTCTACAGTATGTATCGACTCAAGAACATCACAATAGTTGTTAATATTACTAAGCCTATTATAAGGATAAACATTGTTTAACTGACGTCAAACACTGCAATTACATGTTTATAGAAAAGCACATGTTTTATATGTTTCATGTACCAGAGTGTGCCTTCATCTTTTCATGGAAAACAAAATATAGCCTTAATTACGTTATTGCCGTCTTCTATCGTGACGAGTGTGGCCTTGAATATCTTCAGTACATAGTATAAAAAAAATCACGTAGGACTTGCGTAAAGGCTAAGTGATATTCTTGTTTTGACGTCCTTAACAACCATCACCACCACAAAAAAACACCACCAACACCCAATTAACGTCACCATCAGCCTAGATGTCACAGACATCTGGATTAACGTCAAAGACTTCCTGGATTTTAAAGGGCTTTCTAAGGACTTCTACAGAAACAGGTTGCTCTAGATTATAAAAATGCAGTGGTGGACTGGACCAAAGTGGTAGAACTACAAGTTTGAAAAATATTCAGCAGATTCACCTTAAAAGCAAGTAATTTTGCAGGAAAGCAGCTATAAAACAATCAACCTCTGAACCTCTTGAGGCAGAAAACACTCGTCAATGACGTGGTTGTTATGACCTTAAACAAAACAACACCCGCCCTATCTAAAGCTAAATACATAGCCCTGACTGGAGTAGCCCGATTGCCCCGATAGTCCCACCCCACACTATACAAATGTGCTGACAGCCCTTTCTGCCCTTTTTTTTTTTAGATCGCCCGATGGTCAGTTTAATTTGTTAAACGGGAGTTGGCTTTTTCAGTAACTAGCATTAATAAGCTACACATTTAAATTCAAATTCAAATTGTTTATTCAGTCACTAAACATTACAGTAATAGGCTAGGCCTATGTCTAATACACAAATATTAATTTAAATTAAATAAAAACGAGGTGTTAGCCCGTCCTACGTACGGGAATTTAGTAGTCAGTTAAAACCGTGTACAATTCAGATCAGATAGTTTACACATATAAAGACAAAGTTTCTTGCAGTTTTAATGTGAAAAATCATCTTGTAAACAAATGTTGTGTGACCAAATATGTTTTTATTCCATCATAGGCCTATACGATATGCATTTTAAATGCGATAATTTTACAATAAAACAGCAATTCTGCAATGTTTACGGTGTGAAAAGCGTTGAAGTGAGATTTGCAGCCGATTCACACAGACGCGCACTGATTATAAGTAGCCTACAGTAGAGAGAGTAATAGTCAATTGAGAAGTGTATAGACCTAGTCAACGATACCACCTTCCATGTAGCATAGTATACCTGCCTCTTCCATAATTATTATCACTACAATACAACTACTATACACAATTTCCAGTAGATATGAATAGAAACGGCCAAAAATAAAACGATAATATCCAATAAAATTCACAGTACACATAAATCGTCACACCTATCCTTTTATATCAATTTCACTGCATTAATTGCTAAATAAATAAGTGTAAACAAAGAAAAGTAAAAACAATAACAGTTTGTTTTGAATCAGCTGTTTGGTTCAAATAACATTCATTTGAAAAAAAGAACTGGTCACATGTAACAGCATTATAAAAAGTAAACACTCTAGTAAAGCTAATGACTTAATTGTCAATGTTTATTATCCATACCGTTATCAGTTCTATCCTTCATAATTACCCACCCTCATTGAATAAATGTACATCGTAATTTCCCATATTAGTTAATTTAAACTACTGTACAATATATTCATAGTTGAAATAAAAGTGATATTTTCACGTTTGGGGATCGCTGATATAGGCACCCCAAACGTAACCACAACTGAACACGATTTCATAAAAGGATGGTTTGTCTAATTGCAGTATCCTAGGTCAATGTTGACGTTGTGTTCAATTTATGTCATCCACCTGTTTATCTTTGTATAAAACCCGGCTGAGGTTGTGGTGGTATTTTAAAATCGTGATTCCTGATTATTCTTGATCTTATTTTTATGACATCAATATTTCCGGGCCTAATCCAAACAAAGTTAAAACAGACAAACATTAATTGTAAACAAAAAGCTACCATGAAGAATTAAAACATGTAAACATTTTTATTTTTCTATTCTTTCCTTGAAAAGTGGAGCAGTAAAATAATTTTCATTCATCCTTTTTTATTAAGACTCGTGTACAGAGCCTCGATTTGTACTGTGGTTTAATTAATTTTGGTCTAAATTATTTTAAACTGTGGTCTAATTATCTCTACTAATCGCTTACTTATTTCCTATAATCAATGACAAAATAAGAGTAAATAAAATAACCTCATAGTTCCATAGTTTATATTTAACCAGCTGTTAGTTAAAACAAATTATATTGCTCTAAAACAAATCGAAGATTACAAAGATTGCTTTAAAAAATAATTTGAACATCCTAGTATTTTACTATGTATAATTTAATTAATCTATCATCTTCTTAAGGAAGAATTGAGCGTATCAATGATTAGCATTACACATAGTATAAATAAGTCAACCCTACTAGTAAGTATGTCTTTACATTTTTATCCAAATGCTGAATTTGTGACACAAAAGCTGAATGTTTACAGCTGTTATGTTAAGCAAATTATTTTATGCCAAAAGCTAGTTTAGAATCTTAGCGTCGGCTGCTAGACTTTTTAAAAATTAAAACTTAATTTCTAAAAAACTGGGACCCTAAACTAAAATTATGGCTTCGACATTCCCTAGTTCTCAAAATTATCTTTCTTGCAACACAAAAATCATGAAAATCCGTCGAGTGGTTGATTCAGAATCGTGAAATAAAAAAACACTGTTTCGTTTTAATATTATAGATACAATGCATCGGAGATTGGTTAGAAATTTAAAAAAAGGTAATAAATTGAAAGAATAACAAACCAATAAGTACAGGTGAGGTTTTTTTTAACATTAAATATATGTAAAGTTCCCTTTAGAAAGGAATTACGACCTCAAAGGGCATTTTATGAAATGATGGATAGTTTTGCGCAAGGGGCAGAGTGAATAAAAACAAGTAAAAGAGCTTACTTGTCTTGAATTTTCATAATTTGAGTATTTACTTGGGCAGAAGTGAATAACCACGAGTATTTACTTGTACTTACTTGTAAGTAAAGCCTTGCCAAGGAAGTATACCCTCAGAAACCTATCAATTTGGTGTGAATAACCACGAGTAAATACTTGTCTAAAGAGTAAATACTTGTTTTTTAACAAGTTATAAGTAACCCATGCTTGTATGAGTTTACTTGTTGAAAATGCATGTAATACATTCAATACATTTATTTATAATGATGTATGACTCAAGTGTTTTTGCAAAATAAATACTTGGGGAAAAGTTGGAACCCTTAATGCAAGAGTCCAAAAATATTAATTAAATAAAAAAAGTTTTTTTGATTTTAAACTAAATGTACTGTATTGTATTTTTTGCGGTATTCATTCGTTGTTCAAGCTACGTGTTAATGAAAAACCACAAGTCTCAATAATAAAAAAAAAGTTACACGTTTAAACCAAATTCTTCGACCTTCTATAATAATATGGGACTCTTGCACATCAAGCTAGGATAATTAATTTTTGTATGCCTCAAAATAGCTTAAATTCTCTCATTTAAGCACATATTGTTAAAATTCTACCGTGGGAGGACCTCCGGACCCCTCGGCAACCTCCCCAATCCCAAAAAAAAATATAGGTCTAGAACCACCCTTGCAATGAATGTATGTAAAATTAGCTGTTATAGTTTTATACATACTACAGCAGTGCTTTTCACTAGTAACATGTAAATATATACAAATAAGAGCACATAGGGATACCAGAATAGTAGAGAAAGGTAAATTTGTTTATGAGAAATAAGCTACAAGTATCTACTTGTACCTCGTATAAAGTTTACTTTGAAAGTAGTAAACACTTGCAAGTATACCCTCAGATCAGTGAGTATACCCTCTCATTTAGGAAGTATTTACTTGCAAGTAAAGAATCACTTTTATTCACAAGAGTTTACTTGGAGGGATGAATACTTGAAAGTATTTACTCGAAAGTAATTACTTGCTGTACTTGTTTTTATTCACTCGGCCCAAGGTTTCTCGTCACGACGAACATTTTAAGTATATGGTTTATGGAGGTGTAACTTGTAGTTTTCTCAAAAGTCATAGGTACTTTGGGATTTATCTATATAAATAAAATTCTATAAAATCTATAAGATAAATAAAAAAAACCTCCCTGTTGCAGCAAACCTAGAGTACTCGTTAAGCTAATGCTATTTAAATAGGGAATAAATGTGATACACTACTTTTAAGGAGACATTTTAGTGTAAATCCAATTTGGCAAATAGAAATTTGCTTAGTCTGCAGGTTTGCTGCGGCGGGGGTATTTTTTCCAAATAGGTACCTAAATGGACAAAAACATGATTACTTAAATAATGAGGAGAAGATGAATTAATCTTAAACTGAAAAGTGAAGAGTTCCTTTTAGTTGAACATTTAAATATTTATAACTTCTAAGAATGTCCACCCTAGCTTTGCCATCTTCCATTACACAGATTATATACACCCGACTAGATACAATTACTCTGTCATCTTGGATCGACCGTCCTCAAATAACATTGTATAAAAGGACTATCTCGCTTTAAAAGTTCTCATTCTTTGACAATCTTTTCCTTGGAAGGTCGAGGTAAGTGAATAAGTGAATCTAAATTTAGAACTTTACATTTAAATTCAATTTTCCACCCACTCAATCTAAATACGGCCGTGGTCATTAGAACCTGTTCGAGTCGATGGATTTTATAGTTCTTCCAGGTGTTTCTTTTGACTAAAAATCGGTCGCTTTAAACGACTTTCTTTAAAATTACGATCAATGAATGTTATATTTTACTGGTTCTATACCTTTCGTTCCTTCTTTTACTGGTTTTAAGAATAAAGGAACCTATACAGGGTGTTTCGAAACGCTCTCCCGAAACTCCATGGTCATGTTTCTTAGGTCAAAACGATGGTCAAAACAAACAACAAAAATCGTATAAACATATGCCCTATCTCGCTTCGTTTTCCGTCTGTCGCTGTGTATATATTTTTACATAACTTCCCATAACCTTGGAACCATTTAAGGGACCAACTTCAAACTTGGTATGTGTATGACGACTAATAAGAACTATTCTTTTGTGAAGTATCAAGTTTCTACTTAGTATAATTTCAAAATGGTGGCAATTGAAATTTAATTTTGCAAAGCTTAATAATTCAAAAAGCATGGGATTTGTAAAAAGTTACAAGCGACAAAAAGGATGGAAATTTAATTTGCTTTACAGAAACGTACAATTTGTATAGGGTCATAACAAAAATAACAAAGAAAACTAAAATCGACAAAAATTGCAAAAAAAGTTAAAACTAATAATTTGGGCAAATTTAATAAATTAGAAGGTATTACCATTATAAAAATAAAATTTTCCTCGTTATTTGTGTTATTACTCTATAAAAATAGTACATTTCTACAAAATGAATTAAATTTTCATCCTTTTTGTCGTATTTTACTTCTTTTAAATCCTATGGTTTTTAAGTTATTAAGCTTTGCAAAATTAAAATGGCTGCCATTTTGAAATTATACAATGTAGAAACTTGGTGCTTTGGAAAAAAATAGTTCCTATTAGTCATCGTACATGTAGCAAGTTTGAAGATGGCTACTCTAGTAGTTCCACAGTTATGGGATGTTATGTAAAAAATACATACACACTGACAGATGGAAAACGAAGTGATAAAGTGCATATGTTCATGTTGCATATCTTTCGTTTGTGTTGACCTGAGGAACATGCCCACGGAGTTTCGGGAGAGAGTTTCGAAACAACCTGTTTATACAACACACTATGTTCCCAATATTTTAAATATCATGCATTGAATTATTGTGCAATACTATACCTGTACCGTCTCTGGATTTTCTTACAGAATTTATGGGCTAGCCGTGTTTATACGTACTTTATTTTACAAATTTTTAGATACGGCAATATTTAGCATACAATTTGAAGTTCTATAGTCAAATTTTGTCTACAAATTATTTATATCCACTGCCAGAAATGGGTATCTGGATTGACTCTTGACAATCAATTGTCGATACCCCTACATGTTCCAGCATCGGTGGCATCGAGAATCGACACATCCCTACTGGAAAGTTTCTTGTGTCCTTTTCTCCTTTTACCTTCTTTTAACATTTAAACTCAAAGAAATCGTGCAATTTCAAATAAATCCATAAGAGGCGTAAATCATTTTTTTCCTTGCACACTTAAACCCCCACCATTACACACAACCACACATTACCATTACATTGACAATTTTTACCCCTGCCACAGCAAACCTGCAGACTAAGCGAATTTCCATTTACCTGATTCCTCGCCGGATTTCCAATAAAACATTCCCTTAATTGTCAGATTTATTTCTTATTTCAAAAACATAATTTTAATTAGTACTTAAATTTGCTTGCTATAGGAAAGATAATGAGGTGTGTTTTTTCAATTGAAATTTTGATAGCTTAGCATAAAAAAAAATTCAAATTTGATAAAAATATTTTCATAAAAAAGCAATCTGCAACAAGATTTTAAATTTTAAATTTTTTGAAAAATTATCTCTGTAACCATAAAAGATGTAACAACACTTCAATTTACAAAATTATTTCTTCCTTTAAGGTCGATAATAGATTGGAAAGAATTTCTTGAATTATATGGTTTTAAGGTAAAAAAATGGGATAAACAATTTGAAATGTATAAAACTTATATAATTTTTTTTAAATTTTAAATTTTAAATTTTAATGGGTAAAACCCTTGTTTCCATAGTGTGATCATGCTGCAGGCTAGCCTTACAATATCCAAGGTGTTCCAGAAAAAGACAATAGTATTAATTAAACGCTCTTCATACCACTAGTGTAATACTAAAATTAATACATGTTATAAGAAAGCATCTTGTTGAAATGATCATGTTGTAAGAAACTGTGGCAACCTTGCTTTTACATCACCTACTGTATCATCACCATCCAAAGTAGCTGGTTTACTGTACTTGCAGTCTAGATAACTCTTAAGATGTATAACTGATCGTTGACAGTAGGTTTTTACTGCTTTGTTGTAGATGAGAACGTTTTTGCTAGTTGCACTCTCATCACTGATTGCGCTCTCGTATGGAGATGACGACATGTTTGCCTTAGACAAGAAGAGCGGCCGCAAGCACTACTGTGGCAAGGAGCTCAGACGGAACCTCATGTTCCTGTGTGACAGCATCTATAAGAGAAGCTCCTCTGGTAAAGACCATGCACAGTTTGTCTACTTGTAAAAATTCATTTCCCAAATTAATAAACCTATAAATTCTTCTGTTCATGTTTTGTGGTATGCCTCCCATAAAAGAGAATTATATGAAGAAAAATACAACTACAACCATCCTGAAAACTGGTAGATTTTCTAGTTTAGGAATGCTTTTTAGATTCCACTATATTAATGGTAATTATTATCAGAGGCTTTAGTATGACACATACAGGATAATCCATATCAAGAACCAAAAGAAGCATAATATAGTAAAGTAAACATATTCTAAAATAATAAACTACAAATATCTGTCCTAAACGCTAGAAGAATGTTGATGCACTTGGGGTTTGATTACTGTTTTACAGTTAAAATAATTCTTGGACTTGAGTATCACGAATGTTGTTATTATATGCTACATTGGAATAGACAAGTGCTTTATAAGTGTATTTTCTAACTAGCTATGAGTATATTGAAAATCCTCTAGTTATCAAAGTTATTGTATTTCCTCTCTTTTAGTTAAAAGATGTGTAATTTTGTTACATATAATCCTAAAAATTTAATTTTTTAAATTTCTGGTTCCATTAAATACATTTTTATTTTTTATACTTTGAGATCCATCTGCTTTCCCAACACTACAATTAGGGACTTCTCTAATTTAACTTAAGTAACATATTTAATGCTTAACAAAGGATGACATAGCCTATTATGTATTTTTGTGTACACAGTTATTCTGTGTATTTTTTCAAACAACTGTGTTTTTTGCAGACGGCACTTCAGGTCACGAAGACTGGGTAATGAACCTCATTGGCATGGAGGACCCGCAGATGATTTATCCGTTCCGGTCCAGAGCCAAAGCTTTTGCAGTGATTCCAGAGTACTTCCGCCGACAAACTCGAGGGGTTGCTGACGAATGTTGCTCCAAACCTTGTACAATAGACGAGCTCTCCAGCTACTGCGGTCAACGGCCTTCGTAACTTCAAAACATTTATTTTCTTCACAGTTAAAAAGTGCATTTTTTTGTTACAAGATAAACTAAATAGTTCATAGACACATTCAGGGAGTCTTTTTAATTATGTTCAGGAAAGTGTTACTATTTTCAAAAGTATACATATTTATTTAGCAATATTCCAAATGAAAAAGCAGCTCCCCAATCAACATTCAGGCACAAAATGGGAGCCTTGTCAAAAAAATCTGTGAGAACTCATTGAACCTCCGTTATACCAAAATTCCTCATAACATAACTCTATATTCAGCTTCAGTTAATTTCTAAACCACCCTAGGATTTATTATTTCCCCTATATAATCGATTTAGACCACGCACATGTGAACAATCTACATATTTATAAAAGTTCTACCATAAGAAAATCTTTGAAGTTTATAAATATTTCTGCCCAAATTCACAAAATATATAGGTACCTAATAATTAAATGTTTAAAACAAAAAATTCCATTATTTTTCACAGCCATTATGTCACGTTTTTGTATCTTTAAAAATTGGAAACCCCTTTTTGAACTAAGATTTCTCATAATGAAAATTACACTTTCCTGTATCCACATTCTAAACATACTTGACTGAGGTACTAGTTCCTACTACAATAGCAAAAATATGTATAGATAATTTTGAAATATTTTAATTTTGTTTTTCTGTAAGACTTAATTTAGCAGTTAGCAAATTCAGTTGTAATTGTTTCTTAACTCTTTAGGTTTCTATACTATAGTTTCATTAGACCAGTTTTTCCATACTGACTTATCACTCAAATGTGAACTATTAGTTGTCACTGTAGTCTATTACTGGTAATATTAACTATTAACCTTACATTACTGGTATTATAATTTAATAGCATTTAAGACAACTGAAAAACTTCAATAAATATTATATAGGTACAGTTTTATTCTGACTTACACTTTTAATTGACCTCAACCTTTTGCTATAAATGAGGGATTTTAGATTTTAATGAGATCAGCTATTATGGAAACCTACCAAACAGTTTGAAAAATAATAACACCCATACAATCATGTGCATTTTGTTTCTCCAATTTATTGAGGGCTATATTACGATGACATTTTTTTTAAAATTTTCATTAATGTAAAAAACTCAATTTGCTTATGTTTACCATTGAACTGTTGTTAGAAAGATTATTGATGTGTGAAACGATTTGATCTGATTTACTTGATCTGTGTCATACAAGTCTTCTTCTGACTTCTTTGTTTGAAAGCTTTGATCGTCTTTTGACCTGCTCTATAATCGATTTCTGTTTTACAAGTCACAAAGACATTCCTAAAAAACACATTGACAAACAGAAGATAAAATTGTCTACTGGTTTGATAAAACTAATCCGTAGAATAACTGTTTGGTAGAAAACAAAGTGCAAACAGTAAAGTTCATCATGCTTAAAATAGTCTCTGGAAAATAAATGAAAATATGTTGTTTTTCTCTAAAATACCAGATATGGATGCACAGTTTACATTTTGGGAATGACAATTATGTGTGTATATACTGAGTATAGTTTTAGACGGGGAGGAGGAAGGTCATAAAGGGTATATTCGTTCAACAAAAAGCTTGTAGACCTTATGTTAACTTGCATAAAAAATTACTGTTATATAATGAAGACTGTTTTTGTTAAGTAGCACCAAAAACAGTTTGTTTCCAATACAGTACATGAAAAGGGCCACCACATTTGTTTGATAATAGTTTCTTTCTCTCAATTGAGGGAAGTACCGTAAACACTATAACATAACTTAGTATGATTCTCACCAAATTCTATATCTGGTAAGAGGGTGAAATACCGGGGACAAAATTTCAGGGGGTGAAATTCGGGGCTGTACATCTACAGTTTCCTGAAACCTTAGTTATATGGGCTAAAATTCTAGCTTTTATTGCAAATCTAATTTATTATGCTCTGAAAGGGGTAAAATTCCACCTCCGAACAAACTTAAGAGCTCTCAAGGTACTACGTCATGGTGATGTCAGATTTTCTTTAGGGGTAAAATTCTATGGGGGGGGGGGTAGAATTCCGGTGACCTGAAGGTTTGGGGAGGGGGTTTATCTGTTATCCTATGTCTAGTCAGTTTGTAAAAATTTTGTAATTAATTTTGGTAAATGTTGGTTTTTATTGCTTACAGAAAAACTGTGATATTTTCAGTTTTTGTTTTGTTTTTGGTTACAGACACACAATATGGTTATTGCCAGCAAAAACTAGTTCACCTAATATTTAAGGTGACTGAACTCTTACAAAAATTTTTTTCAGGAAAGAGTAAATGTGCATATGAAGAGCAAAACATTATATTGTTTTAACAAATTTTTCACACTTACAAAAATGATCTGGTTGAAATATATCTTACAATTTTACATCACATTCATGATAACATTATAGTGTCACAGAAACTAAGACTCTTCAATTCTTCTAGGAACTTTCAATTACTAATAGAATATATATATATAGAATATAGCCAATAAGCCATAATATAAATATCTTACAATTTGTATACTTTATGGTACAAAATAAAGCTATGAATCACATTATATCACAAATGTTATAGTAATTTAAACATTTTCACTATCTTAGGGGAGGATCACACAGTTCCTTCAAACTCAGCTTTAAGAACGTTAGCAGTCTGATTGGTGTGGAGGACTAGGAAGTGTCGCTGATGATAGTCTGTGAAAGACTGAAGATCATCAGAGACAGGTAGTGTAGGGTCTGACAAGAGGTGTTGGTAGCCTACTAGACCTCTGTAGATGTACACTAGTAGAGGAGACGCAGGTACACTGGATGATACACACAACACAGACTCTGATGATGGCAGACTGCTAAATACCACTGACAGAGGAGAGACTACAGGCAGACTCTGCCACAGGCGTAACTGAGAGGTGTTCTCATCTAGTCTGTGAACAATAATGTGTAACATTTAAACAGGTGATATTTGGAGGTTATAGGAAAAACAGCCCTATGAAAAAGTAAGGAAAGACAAAAAATGGGGAAGTAATCTCCCAAGAAAGGGAAAGAAATCTCCAAAAGGGGAAGAAATGCTCCGATAGAGGGGAATCATTCCCACCACTGGGAATACCATCTGGTGGGCTTAAATCCATGAGTTGGTTGGGTCTCTGGGCCAGAACCCGCTGGGCTTGCTGCAGCTGCAGCTAGAGGACCGATGTACATAACAACATAACTGAGGCCATGGACCTACAAGGACCTATATCATCAGAGTGTCATAGACCAGGGGTCCCCAAACAACGGCCCGCAAACACATTTTATCCGGCCCGCGAAGGCCTTGTGAAAATAATTATTTTTATATAATTATAGTATTAAATTAATGATCGTCAAAGTTGCGACAACACCTGTAAGTAAGTTGCGGTCTCGGTAATAACAAGATCGTCGTTCAAAGGATTCTAACTAAAAGAAAATTATCTGTAATGTTTAAAGAGATAGGTAGAAAAAATATTCTACAATACAGATTCTTAATGTATATTCAAAGGCAATGGATCAACCTTGTACATTTACCTGAATATATCGATCGACTCAGCGTGAGAGTGCCCTAGTTGATGCTGGTTGGCCACTGCTATGTGAGGTCCAGTGGTTGTAGTAGCAGCAATGCTTACAGGGTTGAACTGAGGAAGCTGCTGTACCAGAGTAAACCTCAGGCCTGACATCCGCCACAGAAACAGTGAACCTTGAGGTTGGGTCTGGACACCCAGCACGTACTGACCTCTGTCTGTCCTGAATGTTGTGGCCTGAACATACATGGTGGTGAGTGAACACTTTGTAATCTAAAACTCCTACACCAGAGTAAACCTCAGGCCTGACATCCGCCACAGGAACAGTGAACCTTGAGGTTGGGTCTGGACACTTATCAGATACTGAGAAGTGACTATGGACTCTAAAATAAACTGAACATCAGGGCTGGGTTTTCTTTCAAACTCAGGCATTAACAAAACAACTATGTCGCCTAACACCAGTAACACACATAATGACAGTAAACCATTGAGGAAACTAAGTGTTTAGGATTCTAAAAATATTTACACTGAAGAGGTACCAACTCAAAGAGTTAACCAGTGCAACTGAAACTGGTCAACTGGTGGAACATCAGGGCTGAAATGCCATCCCTGGCGTTCAAGCACGCCCTCTTGAAGTATTACAAAGAGCATTTCTGAAAAGGTTTCCATTGCCTGGACCGATAAGTTTTTAGTGAGTCCCACACACCAGGGCAAAATACACCTTAGACCCTGGTGTTAAGATGATCTCCATAACTTGTTTGGGGCAGGCATTCAAAGGCTTATCGGCTTTAATAATTAAGCATTATGATAAAAGCTCTTTTAGCGAATTTCCCATATGGGGAATAAGCTATTTTCATCTATACTAGAGTTGTTCAAGACCCAAAAATTCAGTACCTCTGGCCTATGTTATTTTTTTGGCGTGTGACCATGAAGGTCATACCTCTTGAGGCCATACTGCGCCACCTGCAACAAGTACAGCCCACGCTATCCAAAGGACCCGGCGGACCCTCTAGCCGCCGCTCTTTTGAGAACTATCCCTCCCACTCCAAATAATTTTGCCTTTTTATTTGTTTTAAAACTTTATTTTTGGGTTAGAAAATTTCCCATATAGGGAATAAGCTATTTTGTCTTATTTCGTCTTTGAGTACACTGAGTATAATTCTTTATAATGAAAACTATGACAGTGGACTAATAAAACCAAATATCAAGAGTTGACTATTTCAGTTATAATATTTGTAAGTGTGATTTTTTTCACAGAAACCTTTGTTATTATATACCGTTCATTTTTACAGAATAAAATAACTTATACCTTAGTAATATTCCTGCAGTGAAACTTGGGTAGTCTAACAGGTGGCCGGCCTTCTCTATAGCAATGGACTTTACATCCATCTGATATCACAATAAAGCAAGTTCTATGTTTATAGTCCAAGAGTGGGTAGATATTAGATCCTGGCTGACCCCCATATATGGACATTGCAGTCAGTTTTCCTTCCTTCAATCTCAAAAGATCTCCATGTCTCACTATGACAAAATTCCAAAAATCAACATTTTATTTTAATAAGGTATGAAGCTATCATGTGTAATATTAATAATAATAAATAAGCATGAGCAGTTGCAGTAGTAACTAGTTAATAGACAGTCATATATTTCACAGGTGTTAAAAGTCTCATATATTTAACTGTTACGGCAGTGTTGGCTGATGAGAAATTGATACAGGTAGCCTACTGTAGTTATGTTTTAGTATGGTGGAATTAGCTTGTACGCTGTAACACACTTCTTAGGATGGACCAAAGAGTTTCTTGAGGTGATTAATGTGATGATGTTTGAATTAATCAGTTTATTAGTTAAAGTTGGGTCATAGATAAAACATACTCCCTTAGTAGATTTCTCATCCTTATGGAACAGCTGAAGACAATTTTATTGTTAGTTCTGTACGGTTTATGTAGAGGTCGTGTTTTGTTTACAATTTGTTTCCCGTTATTACAGCCATTTAAAACCTCTTTTAACCAAATAATACGATCTAATCATAAACAATAACTTGTCCCCTAGTTATATAACCAAACAGTAAAGCACAAATAAAGAAATTAACCCTAAAATAATAGAAACAAAATTTCGTCGACACTAGCACCCAGTGTGGCGTAATGAACTAGACATGAAAAACGAGCTTCAAAATTTACAATGGGATGAGAAGTCTACTTGTGTTGGTTAGTCTATGGTTGGGTTATACAGTATGAGCTTTCTCTGTTGGTGTGAAATTTTTATATTCTGAAGTGGTAAATACCGGTATACTGTTAACTAGTTAACTAAAATACTTTTAAAGTTATTATATGAGTTAGGAAAAAAACATAACGAAAAATAAAACAAATATAAATGTGTGCCAGGTGGTGGCTTAAGGGGGGTATGGGACCCATTGGAAAGCTAAAAAATGTTAAAACCATATTCATAAAAACTTTTTTATAGTTATTGATTTTATATGTATGTAGAGTTACTAAAAGCCTACAATGTAAAGCGCTGATCATTAAATTTAACAGAAATATGTATTAGTAAAAGGAAGGGGGCAGGTGGAAATAAGAGTGCTAGGCAACGCCCTTCCTTAGAATCCATTATTAGGATTGCTCCTAGTTACATCACAAACATTTAGGTATACATCAAAAAGTTTCCTGTAACAACAACTGGTTTGATTAAGCTTGAACAAGCCTTGAACTACACAACATTTACCTGGAGAGGTGAGGTTGTGAGGCAAGTAGCTGGTGACATAAGCAGCAAGATCACCTCCTGGCAAAGTGACCATCTGTACTTGGGATGGAGCTGTCCTCAGCAAATAGTTCACACCACCTAGATTGTAGGTATACAACGTTTATAACTGATAGCAACAGTACACGATATGATGTGAACTAGTTTTACATATTGTCTCTATTTTGTTACTGTTAGTACATACTAACAATACTTTTTAGCATCAAGGCAGAATGGAATGCAGAATGGATAATCAACCTAAAGGATCATTACTCCACCTAAGGAACCTAAAGACATTAGGACGTTAGAGGTTTTTTAAGGAACCTAAGGGACATTACTCACCTAGGAATAGTTCCAAAATCAGTTGATAACATACAACAATCCTACGAAACAAGTAACTTGATATTTTCTCCTACAAATCTTCTGTAGATGAAATTAGTAGAATGACAGTTAAAAACCAGTAAGCCCCCTTGGAAGAGAATATAAAATTATTTGTACTGTGCACCTTTTTATGCTATCAACTGCCTCAACCTATTTTCTCATTCCTTTATAAAATAAACAGTATCAGCAAACTGACACATACCTACTCCAATTAACTCGACATTAAATTGTCTTGAGTAAATGGAGCGAGATATAACTATTAATGTTTATGGGCAATTTAAGAAAAATAAAAATCACTTTTGAACCGTTATCTCTACAGCATTGGACCATTTTGTTCAGAATTAAAAGGACTATAACTTACTAAAATAAATGTCAATCGAAATTGTTAGAGCAGTTTTTAAAGTTATATTTTTCTGTTTTTATAATATAAAAATCATCATTCAAAATCAAAATGTAAAAAATTTAAACAACGCCTGGAGATACCATAGATTAGTACACATATAACAAATTTCATCTTAGTGGAACCACGGGTATAGTCTGTAGCTCTGGACATATCCACTCAGCATCACTTCAAAACCACTTTTTTGGATTCAAGGGGATCCAAATGGATATTTCCACTGAAAACTCAAAAATGTTGACAAAAACAATACTTTCGCCTTATACTATGTATAGGGAGATAAAGTGAAAACTATACAGAACTCATTACCCATTTTACCGCAACATTTTGAAACCATCAGACACTTGAGTTCAAACGAATAATAATTTTCATAGATTAATGTTAATTACAGTTCCCTCTGTAATTCATCTGACTGAATATTATCTGACTGTGTAATTTCATGTCTGCAAAATAATTGTTTGACATTTTAATAAGTATATCATTATTTAGTCTAGTAATGCTACAACCATGTTCCTATTTGAAGCCATTATCTGTAAAGGTTAGTTACAAGTGTTACCGGGTGTCTGAGTGAACGTGTTCTGCTTGTCACTCCAGTGCAGCAGAGATAGTGTGAATTGTGGCTCTGATGTCGATGTTGTGTCTTTCCTCACAACACCCAGAACAGTTGTGTTGCCACTCCTGAGAGGCAGCGTAAACAGCACGTCTCCGTCAACATCCCTTGCTCTAGTCAAGTTCTTCAGGTAATATGCTTTGCCTACAACATCAGACATTTTATTTAGTTTCTAGAATCAACTTATTTCAACAATCACGTCTGATAACACATTTACCTACTATAAAGGGATTTAAATTCATTATAATACTGAAGAAGAGAATACAGGGCAAAGCACAATAAAGTTTCTTTTTCAAATAAAATTTAGTCTGTGAAGGAGATTTTGGTTGAGAATAAGGATAAGGTTTATTGGTGGCAATGAGGTGTTTGTGTACATGTTTTGCGTGGTTTTCAAAATGCAGTGGATATGTGAGGAGAGCTCAATCATTGCTTTAAAGTTAGCTTTTTGATTGTGATAGTTTCCTTCTTGTTTTTGGGTGGTACTGTAATTTATTATGAGTAGGGTGGGTGCATTCCTAAAAAGTAGGACATTTTCCACTGTAGGGATACGATCATGGACAAGGGCTGCATAAAACAAAACGAGCTAGCAGTAGTGTGATACCGTATACCCTAAGTCCAGAAATAAAAACTTTTGGTATACCAAGAGACTGTCGTCACTGGATCCTTCATAATGAACTGAATTTGTATAGTATTTTCACACATTTAAATTTGTGCAATTAATTGTCAAAACAGGCTTATGTATAGTTGAGAGCTTCTCCTGTTGAGCATATTACAGTACATCAGCTCTAACTTGGTCAATATGTCGAATATTTACTTGTTTTAGGTATTAGGTATTATCTTTAGGTACATGTTCCCTGTTCAAAATGCATTTATTAAATTTGTGGTGACTGTATTGCAAATTAAAAGCAAGTTGTACAGCAATGATAAAATTAAATATTTAAAAATACACATAATATCCCATAATGAACACTCCCACATAATGAGCAAAACCCATGACAACTCCACTATGGCAACTGAACAACAAATAGATTCCGACCCTTCCATAGTTACCTGTAAATTATGACCACTCTCCCTTCTCTTCAACCAACAGCACCACCATAATGTGATTAAAAATAACCAATTTTCCATATGTATTGTTAAAATCCGTCATGTACATAATTTTTAAGACAAAAAAATTAGTCAGGATATCTCAGTATTCATCAAATCAGAGGTATAAGTTTAAGTTTCAACATTTAAAATTAACAAATTAAAATACACCTAACACATTTTAAAAGTTTAAAGTTAAATTAGGTGAAAGTTAAGATATGAGTAAATTATATGACATGTGCACAGCCAATACCACCTACCAGCGAGGCATTGTGAAGCTAGTTGCTGAGATTGCATAATACTGTCAAGCTGGCGTTGGTAAGAGGACCATGGGAGTGGAGCAGATAGTTGGTATTCTAGCCAAGTAAGATTGTGACCGTGGTATATCTGAGGTAGAACCACCCTCTGTGACACCACAGGAGCTGTAAACTGCTTGGGACCTGACATTCTCAACATCACCTCTGGCTGTCACCTACAACAACACACCAGACACTACAATATATGAGTGTAGTATGGAGCGGGTCTTGATACAAACGTATACTACCTTACTATTACTACCAGCCTTGCTTGACTGGGATGGTGTCATCGTCCTGTAATCCAGCTACTTGGAGGTGACGAATTGTGGATATTTATAGGCATGCGATACTCCCTGGTGTGGATTAACGTCTGCACTAGTGAGTACTATGACTATCCGTAGTACTATCCTGATAGTTAGACCTGTTTGTTAATTACAAGGCAAAAATGTGGTTCAGATTCCACAATAAACTGTAGGTCCCTTTGCCATTGGCTGTATGGGCTATTAAATTAACAGCTGTGTCTAAGGAACATGTCGGCCGACTAACAAGACTACAAGATCGCACCACCCATCCTACACTAATCTCCATTCATACTTGGCTTAAAAAGCCTACATTCGTATGGTCGCCATTTCAGAATAAAGTAAAGTAAAGTACGTACTAGGACAAGTTTCTTCAGCCAAAATCATCTATTAAAGGATAGGTCTAGATTTGAGCAGGAAAAAATCTACTGACTTTTCAGGGTCAACAAACAGGTGCCCATCAGATTACTAGGCCTGCATTAACCAGCTATCCCACAATGGCTACATACTGTTGCAAGTTACTATAGCAAACAGCTGATAATCTTGTGGAGTTGAGACACTGGTAAATCTGTTGTATATATATACCGTGAGTCCGAAAAAGAACTCCCTAGTTTTAAAATACCTCACAATAATATTAGTTTAAATGGATGAGTAATAATCCTTTGGTGCAGTAGAGTATACCTGTAAGCTTTAGTTTCATAGGTTAATTGGCAATGAGTTTGGTACACCCTGTTGACCTTGAGCGTAGTTTTGCAACACGCCGCATCCAGCGCTGTCAGAGTGCAATGGCTACACTCCACAGCAGAAAGCGCAATGTGTTATTTGGTTAATGGAAACAAATTCTGTTACTACTGTGCAGCCCAATTTTAGGCGTGAATATGGTGGTAATGCACCTGATCCTTTTATTTACACACTAACTCCTTAATTTTATTTTTTAATTTTTTAAAATTAAATTTCTTTTTTTTTATTTAGTTTTATTTACACACTATATAATACACCTAAACTTTTATTTCGTTACCTCTTTCATTTAATGTAGGGGATCAGTCATTGTAATTTCTATATTGTAAAATAAATAAAAACATTTTTTTTAGGAGTTCTTTTTTGGACTTCCGGTACATAGTAGCTGTAGACTGCTTAAACATAACCAGCAAATAAAATTATGTTGTAAACTATAAATTTTTAAATTGAACAAATATTACCTGCTCATCACAAAAGGCTGTAAAATTGAGATCATTAAATGATCCCTCTACTGTCAGATTATGGATGGTTAGACGTGTCTCAGAAGAAAATCTCTTCTTCCCTTTAGTCTCTTGAGCTCCATTCAATGTCATAAGATTTTTTTCATCAAAAGGTAAGCCGTTTACTAAGCCTTTAACTCTGTAAGAAAAATGTCATACCAAATATTATTGTCATCCTTCATGATAATAATATTGTTTGAATGTTACTATTTTCTATAAACACTAGGCATGCAGTCTCAGGTCTGCCAATTGAGCGGAGCAAACAAAGGAGCAAAATAGTTTATCTTCTTTCTAAACACAGTTTTTCATAAAAAAAAGATTATAGGTAACAACTTAAGAAAACTTTCAATGGTTGATATAATAGGTAATTTATCATAGGTACGAGTATCTAATGTCCATTATTTACTGTTCATCAAATATGGGCCCATAATAAATATGCTTGTAACTCTTCTTGTTTCGAAAATGGCTTAATTAGCAAGCCTTTGATAGTTCTTACTCTCGACAACGCTGGATAAAGTAAGCCAAAGGAAAAATTTGGTTTTCCCAGGTACACCACATTGCATTTTAAGTGCATCTTTGCTTGAGATATACTGACATTGCATATGCAAGATGTAAGTGGGAATTGCAATCGTGATCACATTACTGCCTTCAATTTAAAGGAAGCAGTTACTTATAAGGAATAGGTAACAGGTCATTGTACAATGTGAGTCCAAATACATTTTAGCAGCATGAAGTCATTATTAATGATCAATGAATTAAATGTAGCCTTTGAAAACATACGGCGACTATACAGTAAGGAAGGAACTTTGACTTTGACATTACCTACGCTCTCTTTCATGCTGATTATAAATGTTCTCTGGGAATATTTCAATCATGAATTTGTCTATCATGTACAAAATGATGGTCTTACTATTAAAGCAAAGGAAAATGGTTAATTAAGGAAATCTTTTGAAATAATTAGAGTTCAGCTAGCTAACCGGGTAAGATAGAGTCAAGATGTTTCAAAATACAAATAAATCTTTTGTGACTTTTCCTGTATCTGAACCTCTGGAATCAAATTAACTTATGTTCACGCTGAACTCTAACACTACTCCTTTCCTAATAAACCTCCTTAATGATGAATATAAACACTTGATGTAAGTTGTGATTGTCACCTGATTCCGTGGCCAGAATCTAGTTGGCCCGTGACAGTGATGTTGCCGGAGATGACGTGTTTGATGCCAGACTTGGTGACAGCAGATCTACTCCAGGAGAGGACGTCCACGCCAGCCAGTGGAGCTCCAGCTGGTAGCCTCAGTTGTCTGGTGATCAGCTGGTCCAGGGTCAGCTCTGCAGACATTGTGTTGGACTCTACATTGGCTAGCATCAGGTCTGACGTCATGTTCAGTCCGTTCACAAACATCGAGTTGTTTAAGTTATCTAGAACGAATACAGACTCGTGTCATGTGTTAAATCACTATATTTGATCAAAACACTATAATAAATAAGGGAAGAAGGGATGGTCATTTGCCATGTTTAATGAGACAGTATACGCCTGAAATGAGAGGCAAGACATTTCTCTAAAACAAACTACATACCTACTACAGATATGTTTTCTTTTCTATTAAGTATTAAATATATGAATAGCAAGTAACATGTAGTATGCATAACAAGTTTTAGAGCACATTTGTTTATCTGGTCAGGCCTCCAGTTCTATGGTGGCCGATGAAGAGTGAGACAATTGTAAATTAACAATACACATTTTTATAAACCTTTGACAATGTTTTCAAGAACTTACGTTTGATTACAAGTTTGTTGAAATCAAGATAACCACAAATTTTCTGATCTATTCCATTCAACAAAACATTTTCAATAAACAAAGGCAGTTGTATTCCTTCAATATTTCCTCCCACTGTAGCTTTTTCTGCTTTCAGTCCTTTCTCAGCTCGGACACTCGGGAAGTAGAAAGTTCCATTTATTACTTGATCTGCACTCAGACTTACTAGTCTTGATAGTTGTTCTTCTACATTGTTATTATTTATATCCACCTGCAAAATCAATAAACTATAACACCCAAGACTCTATAAAAAAGCTATGTTTTTGTTTTGCTTTACTATATGGGTAGACCTACAGATTATGGTAGGATCCAAACTATCAAGTCACAGCTTCATAATAGAGAAAACTGATAGTTATGGCAGAATCTGAACTAAGGACCAAGATCCTAGGCTCTATCTACAAAACCAACATTGTACAGTTCAGATTTAAACTCATCTTTTTTACTAAGTTTAAGTGGAGCAAATTGGTGCTCTGGGGTCGACTTTAATGCAAGTTTTATTACTGAGACACACAACTACGGCTGAGCATTATTTAGCCAAACTTACCATGTTTTAACTAGCATTCGGAAAGTTTGAAAAAACCAATTTGAATTTAATAATGTCCATGCAATTAAAAAATAACCACTTAAATTTTTTTGTTGGAGATATTCAGATAAAGTTAGAACAGAAAAAACACTCACCACAGTTAGGTTTCTGATTTCAACCTCATCCATGGAAACTTCGTGGAGGTCAGTTACATTATCATCTTTGAACCAAACATTATCCATTATATCATGCCAATCAAAACCATCAACAGACGTTAATACCTCAGGCTCTCTATTGAACTTTCCATTTCCTAAAACAATTAAAATTCAGTTTTCCAATGATATATTTATCGTCATTAATTAGCTAAATAAATAAATCTGTATAAAATGTAAGCCTTTATGTATCTAATAAACTTACGTTTTGCATATGAAAAAGTCCTGTATCCTGGAAAAGTACTTCCCTGGTCCAACTGAATTTGGAAATTAAAAAATGATAATTTTACCTTAAGGTAAATATTTTTGCAAAATTTTCAAATTGCTTTGTACAACAATCTTGAAGTGGCAAGTCAGAACAAAAAGAAGACACACTGCTATTGCCATAAGAGGAGAACAAACTTATTATTGTTTTATAAATGATAGGGCTTTTAAAACAGCAACTATAATTGTTTATATTATTCAAACCATAAGATATTGTACAGTATGCTGTTCTACCGAGTAAGGTTTTAACTTAATCATCACGTCCAACTGTGGGGACCTTACAAGCTTTTTTTTTTATTAATGATTAAGTAATGGCCAAACCTGAGTCTCCACACACCTGAAATGTCAACACACCTGAAATGACCAGTTTAGACTGGTTAGAGTGGAGGGCAAGGCAGAAAGCTGTAACATTGACATCTGACACAAGACCGATGGTGAGTAGATCTCCAGCCAATGACACACTGCCATGCACCGTCTTGTGGCCAGTAATCAGCTGATCAGCAGCTGAGTCAGTCATAACTATATCAGCTGGTACCTGGAGATGACTCATCCTGCCACCAATCTGTACCTCCAAGGTGCTCACTGGACCACCTGGAAATAAAGTCATCAACAAAATGTCACTAAGTCATGATACTTCCGCCACAGAAAACCTACAGACTGAGTCAATTTCCATTAGTCTAATTGGTGTTTTAAATGCAGTAACATTTTTCCTTAAACGTGGTTTTTTTATGTTAGTAGTATGGTATCAAATGAAAAAAATATGCTAAATTTGATAAAAAATATAACCATTAACAAGCAAACTAAAACAGTTTACTTTTTCACCATAAGGTTAATATGAGAATGTAAATGTGGAAATTTCTCCGTAACCTTTAATCATAAACCAACCCTTCAATATAAATTATTTTTTTTAAGCTCTACACAATGGTTCTATTGAAAATCAAGCACTTTCATTTTTAAGGGTAAAAATTGTAAAAAAAAATAATTTTTGGAAGATTTTAAAACTTTTTTGACTTAACGCCGAGTTCCTATGACCTAGTCCTATTGGTTCCCAAACTCATCAAGTGTACTCATCCCTACACGTTCATACAAATTTCATCAAAATCGGGCCAAAATTATTTGATTTATCGTTTTTACTGACACACATAATAATATACATGATACAAATTTTAACAAATAGTGTTTATGGTCTCTGGGAAATCAAAACAAAAAAGTAAATCGATCCCTTACCAAGAGACCTACGTAAATAGTTTAATTAATTAATTAATTAATTAATTAATTAGTTTAATTATTTCTTATAAAACAAATTCGCTAAAAGGCTCGGTGGTGTTGATAGAAATTATATAGACAGATAAAAAGTGAACACTTTGGTAAAGACAATGATTATATTTAGACTTTATAGCACAGCCACCTCTAATACAAGGCCGCGGCGTTCGAACTGGCAACGCCGCAATCCCACCCCTTCTGGGTCCGTCTTCACACGGCTATAGCTTAAATGAGATTTTTGCTGTTTTCACTGCTCTATAGAATGAATGAAAGATATTTAAATGGCATATAATAGTGATTTGTGTACTAAAATACAAAAATAATGTCTGTTTGCTTGTAGGCCTATTTATCGTATTGTAATAATTGCAATGCATGTGAAAATGTCTTGTAAAACTTCCAATTACAAATGAAAGAGTAAAGTAATAAAAATATCTTGGATTGTTTAAATAAAATTATTTTCAATTTTAAATATTCATATTATTGTTTTAGCCTACCTGACGAACCATAAGTCTAGATAGCTACGACAAAATTTTAAGTTTTCTTTTCTTGTTTGAATCCCTACTGACTGAATCATTTATTTTCTTTGAATAATTATTTAGCAATACGTTTGCCATTGTGGAAACGATCTCAGAAGCTAGGCCTTCATATAGCTTTCCACATTCATTATAATGTGCAAAATGACGCTAATAATACACGTCAATTTATTACTATTATTTATTTATTAATTATGTGCTAATATACAGCCTTAATTGTTGCAAAATGAAGTAAAGTCCCCGACTTCGCTTACTTTTGCTAGTCAAATTTCTTCATCCTGTTGCCATCCTCTTGTCTTCTTTCTTCAGGAGTCTTTCTCCTTGTCGTTTTTCGTGTATCAAGATATGAAGGTAAATTGGGAAAAGGTCTAGGTACGACATTTTCCCCTAAAACTGGCTTCTCGCGTCTATACTCGCACCAATCACAGTCTTTATTATTGTATTTTCCCACAATACTAAGGTCATCTTCATGAAAATGTAATAGGCAGACACTAGAATTGTTTGAAGGTGTCCAATCTGACCGAGAAATAGCACGAATCCACTGTTGCTTACGCACCGGATCACTTGGAATCTTAAAACACTGCATGCATCCTTCAGTTTTTATCGAGCTTTCGTAATTACTCTTGCACCCAGGCACAACACATCTATTTGGCATGATGCAGTAGAAATTTCAATGTCATTACTAATGATTAAGGGTAATATAAACGTGAACAAGTACGTCGGTACACGACTCCTCAATTCACTGTAATGGTAAGACGACCGCGTGCCAAGACACAGATGCGACATTGCCACTTTTCGCTCGCCGCGGCCTTGTATAATAGGTGGCTGTGCTTATAGGCACCCCATATGTGGCTGATTAAGGAGTTTTTCAAGAATGAAGTTCAATTACATAAATTAGAGTCCATGGCGGGCTTACAGATATACTGCATACAGAAAAAATTACATAACACTAATAGCATAGCGTATCAGAGTAAAATTTCTGCAGAAAATAGATTTACAGTAATTCATATAATGAAAAACATACTAACTTATGTTTAAGAATATTTGTGAAAACAACCTCATTATGATTTGTTTATTAGAGGGTGTACAATATTTTCTATTATTTTCCTGTACAGTACCAGGTACAATCCAAGCGAAAGTATGATTTCTATTTCATTAAAAACTAACTACCAGATGTTATTTACTTTCCGTATCCACCAGGTAAAAGTCATAGTGACCAGTTTAAAAAACGGATAAAATGGCTACTTATGTATGATTCATTTTAAACCTTACCAAATACAACTTTGTCAAAAGTTGTGTTCTCAGAGAGCAACACAGCATCTGTGAGGAGGTGAGAGATATTGTGAGAGTTGAGTGTTGCACCAGGTGTCATTGCTACATTGTGGGTCTCTAGGTTGGTGATGGCCTGTGAGGCTATAACACTCTGGTCTCCGTCTGTCAACAGCCATCTGCCAAACACACGAGAGTTGAGCCCATCCAGAGTACCTAGACAAAGCAGCATCACGTATGTGAGAGTTGCACCAGGTGTCATTGCTACATTGTGGGTCTCTAGGTTGGTGATGGCCTGTGAGGCTATAACACTCTGGTCTCCGTCTGTCAACAGCCATCTGCCAAACACACGAGAGTTGAGCCCATCCAGAGTACCTAGACAGAGCAGCATCACGTATGTGAGAGATATTGTGAGAGTTGAGAGTTGCACCAGGTGTCATTGCTACATTGTGGGTTCTAGGTTGGTGATGGCCTGTGAGGCTATAACACTCTGGTCTCCGTCTGTCAACAGCCATCTGCCAAACACACGAGAGTTGAGCCCATCCAGAGTACCTAGACAGAGCAGCATCACGTATGTGAGAGATATTGTGAGAGTTGAGAGTTGCACCAGGTGTCATTGCTACATTGTGGGTCTCTAGGTTGGTGATGGCCTGTGAGGCTATAACACTCTGGTCTCCGTCTGTCAACAGCCATCTGCCAAACACACGAGAGTTGAGCCCATCCAGAGTACCTAGACAGAGCAGCATCACGTATGTGAGAGATATTGTGAGAGTTGAGAGTTGCACCAGGTGTCATTGCTACATTGTGGGTCTCTAGGTTGGTGATGGCCTGTGAGGCTATAACACTCTGGTCTCCGTCTGTCAACAGCCATCTGCCAAACACACGAGAGTTGAGCCCATCCAGAGTACCTAGACAGAGCAGCATCACGTATGTGAGAGATATTGTGAGAGTTGACAGTTGCACCAGGTGTCATTGCTACATTGTGGGTCTCTAGGTTGGTGATGGCTTGTGAGGCTATAACACTCTGGTCTCCGTCTGTCAACAGCCATCTGCCAAACACACGAGAGTTGAGCCCATCCAGAGTACCTAGACAGAGCAGCATCACGTATGTGAGAGATATTGTGAGAGTTGAGAGTTGCTCCAGGTGCCATTACTAGACAGAGATATTTAAGTCTAATATTGATGGTAGGCTTCTTTGATGAAAGTAGACTGTTATCCCTAGTGGACAGGAAATGTGCGATTGTTTGTTCTTCTTCAATCTAATTGTTCCCGAAGATTGTATGATGCAAAATTTAAAACATCATTCAGTTTTTTCAGCAATTCATCGACAGCCATCTTCCCAAGACCAAGATAAGTCTAGTTAATAATGTAAAACATGAAACTATGAGGTTGTATTTACATCTTTTAGTAGACATTATATTTTAAATTAATTTATTCAGATTTCATTAAGAACTAAGTATAGCTTACGTCAAATATGGGTGTACTAAATAAATAAAGAATAGGCAAGAGGAAAAAACATTTTGCTTTCAAGACTAGCTGTAATTTGAGCTATATAGATTAAATTTTTGACAGTCTATTTCTTTTATTTAATTGACCTAAGTAAACTTATTAGTTATGTGGAAAGCATCTTTCAGTCATATCAATACTGACTACAATTTTTATTAACATACATAGTTAATCTGTACTCATTTATAAATATGTAATTTATAAACCTACCTGTATAGAATAAACGGTCAACCTCAATGTGCTTTGCTTTGAGCAAACGTTTTCTCCATAAACTCTCTGGTGTAACCATGTGGAAATTAGAGCTGTTGATGGGATTTATGTACAAATTTAGTATTTCGCTTTCAGCTAAAAAATGTTTTGCTCCTGACATGAGTAGGTTATCATCTGAAAAATACATTATATTGTAACGGTAGGAATACATCTTTTCATTTAGTATCTTAACAAGGAAATCAATGTCTTAGTCACTGATACTTATTTTAATAATACTTAGATTAAAATGTAAGTACAAGTCATACGTACCTCCTTCAAAGACAGAATCATCTAAAAGATTTTCTAAATGGTGGTCATTAATTTTACCCCGCACCATTGTGTTATTTGCAAATAGATTTTCTTCAACCTTTAGATTGTCTACAACAACAAATCCATCTTTTCTAATTACAACCCTCTTTTCCCACTCATTATTACCAAGCCTGATGTTATTGCTTTTGATTCTGAAAATAAGAGGAATATGAAATGTAAAACACTTAACAGAAAATAAACCATATCAGCAAACTGAATATACTACATCCCATCCAGTGGCGTAGCCAGGATTCTGCTTTGGGGGGGGCCCGATCCGGGGGGTCTGGGGGGCATGGAATACCCCCCAGGACCGAAGGGGGGTCCGGGAAAAATTTTGGTATTTTATGGTGCTAAATTGCAGTTTACAACACCTCTGGAGGCTCTAAAGTAGAGAATAATATTGGTGTATTACTACTAAAAATTTGTTTTTTTACTGTTCTGAAATCTAAACAAGTTGCCTAAACTACTATTTATCTACGTGACGTAATTTTAATAAAATAAATCAAGCTAACAAAACTACACTCAACTTATAGAATAAAGCATACTAGTGGTCGTCCAGTGATCGAAAACTCGACCCAAAAATAAGTAATGTACACGCAATGACTATTGGATACTGAAGAAGACACTATATATACCAGCTGCCGTCATTTTTTAAATTATAAAACATTGTACAGAAGACCCTATATAATCGGCACTGTACCACTCCGGCACTCCAGTAATCCGGCGTCTTTTGGCCGGAGGTCTTCCGCGGTCGCGGCAAAATTCTGATTATCTCCCGCGGCCGTGTAGATATCATCATTCTCTCCGGCGGTCATGAAAACGTCATCGTCGTCTTGCGCGATCGTGGCAAAATCATGAACATCTCCCGCGGCCATGTAAACGTCATTGTCTACTCCCGCAGTCACAGAAACGTCATCGTCGACTTGCGCGATCACGGCTAAATCATGAACATCTCCCGTGGTCATGTAGACATTATCGTTGTCTTCCCCGGTTGTGGCAAAATATTGTATCATCTCCCGCGGCCGTGTAAACATCATTGTCTACTCCCGCGGTCACGGAAACGCCATCGTCGTCTTGTGTGATCGTGGCTAAATCATGAACATCTCCCGCGGGCCGCGGTCATGTAGACATTATCGTGATCTTTCACGGTCGCGGCAAAGATTTTATCATTTCCCACGGCCATGTAAACATCATTGTCTACTCCCGCAGTCACAGAAACGTCATCGTCGACCTGCGGGATCGCGTCAAAATCACGAACATCTCCCGCGGTCACGGAAACGTCATCGTCGTCATGCCCGATCGCGTCAAAATCACGAACATCTCCCGCGGACGTGTACACGTTATCATCGTCTCCCGCGGTCACGCGTCATCGTCGTCATGCCCGATCGCGGCAATAGCGGTTTCCGATCGCGCGATCTTAGAAGACGTGTTTTAATTGCATTTTTATGTTTTTTTATTGATAACATTCCAGTAATCCGGCATTTTATATAATAACAACACGTATTGTGTAGTGTGTACGCACTCATTTGACTGTTTCTAGAACGCGCATTGCAACGCTCCCGTGTGCCGTGTGTACAGGGTAACTAAAAAAAAAAAAAATTCGGGGGGGGGGCCCGGCCCCCTTGGGCCCCCTCCCTGGATACGCCACTGATCCCATCAGCCTGGAATAAAAATTGAAAATCCTATTACTTTTTTAAAGGGGCAAACGTGGTTTAGACATTCACCTGATGCTAGAAATGATAAATCTTTCAGACTTTATTTGTTGCGGGAGGGACAGGTTGGATTCCCGTACCCGGCACATTTACAAGATATTATTATTCTTTTCTGTAAAAATTCCACAAACATAGACAAAAAAATATTAATACTTAAATGACAATTAGCAACTGGGTTAAGAACCAACATCTTCCGATTTATTTGAAGGCGAGATTTCTAACCACTTGGCTGACCAATTGTTAACTTTGAAAATGTAGCATATTTATCAAACTTAGAAAGCAAAAAAGATTATTATTAAATCAGCAATGTGCTAACTTGTAACTTTGCATGATTATTGATTACCCATGCCAACATCATGCCATGTAGATGCAAAAACTTACTCTGTAACATTAAGATATTCAAGGTTGACTTCTGCTAAATCCTCCAAATTAGATTTGAGAAGTTCTGAAATCTTCAGTTCATTAGAACTATGAAGTGTTCCATCCACTGTTAGTGATCCAAGGAACACCTTTTCCCCTGTCAGCTTCACAGACTCTTCTTCCTCTAGGTTGATCAGACTTTCCAGAACCACAGAGTTTATGGTGTCCACGTTGAGGGATGGTGTCTACAAATGTAATACTCTTAGTTACAGGGGTTGGCCTTACACTCGCCTGTCCATATGGATGTAAAAGTGCTGTGCTTGGAACATATTAAGCTAAGGAAGGGGTGAGCCAGTACAACAAAAGAGTGAACTTTGTATTGATACATTTAAAGTAGGGTAAAAGGTGTTTAGAAGGGTTATACTATGATCAACTTTATTTTATAATGATTTTTTTTATTCCTGTAATTGTTTACCAGATTATACAGTAGAACTTCATTAAATCGAACCTCAATCATTCAAATTCCTTGATAAATCAAATTATATTTATTCCCCTTGAACTTCCCTATCTGTTGCAATGTTAATTTCACATCTAAAATTCGAATAGTTCACGAGAAAGACCTTGATAAATCAAAGTTTTATTTTCCGTCGTAAAAGTACCTCTATAAATTAATTGAAGTTTTAGTCCAAAAAACTCTATAATTTGAAATCCTGCAACTGTCGCACTTCTAAGTAATAGCAAGACACCCTCTATTAATCGAAGTGGTATGAAATTTGTTATGATTAAAAACATTGATAATGTATTTTACTGCGCTGAATTTTCGAATCGACAAGAAATACCAACACATTATTCCGTCCAACTTCCGCTCTTGTTGCAATCTATCTCAGTCGTGGGCGAGATTTGAAAGTGCGTGTACTTTAGATACAGTGTCTCCTTTGTTTTGGAGAGCTTAAAGCTAGTGAGTTTTATAAGCCAATATGGCAAAACGTTCGTTCAAGACAATGACCTACGAGGATAAGTTAATATAATAACCTATAACCTTTCCACTGAAAAATGGCTATGAACAGTTCAGCAGTAGAGTAGGTTCAACAAAGAAGCAGTTTGAAATTAAAACTAACTTAATTTAATTGCCGACACAAGTCAATATTTTTATAACTGTAAATCAATGTTTTTGAAACTGCAGTGTCTTAAGGGCAGTAGGATGTAAACAAACCATAAATCACTGTCACCATAGCCAGGCCTTGGCCCACTCATGGTCATAGACCCTCCCCTTTTACCCCGTTTGCAATACAATGCTCCAATTGCAGACAAACTTGTGTTACGAAACATGAAAGTAAGGTCAAAAAAGATACTTCTTTGTTCAAAAATAGAAAACTGTAACAGATTATTTTTAAATAAATTAATTCACAGTAGTTTGTGTCTTGTAAATATTTTATTTGATCTTAAAGACTGTAGATCTTCTTTCTATTTACGTGCGTCACGTGTGTATTCATTATTATTCCTGTCAAATACAACATTTAGTTATGTTTTAATGCACTATAAATATATTAATTACCATACTTTTCTACTGTATTGTATTTCAATACCATTTCCTATTCAATACTGTAGTATTTTGTGGGCTAACCATGATTTTACGTATCAGGGAAGTCTCAACCCTACTTTATCCCGGTTAATTGGGAGTTGGGCAGTACTTCTTTCATTTTAAAGTATTAAATTTTATCATTACATTATTATCCATTCAAATACAATGCACAGATAAAGGCAATCAATTCTCCTGATGTTTATTGCTTGGACTGAATTAAACCTCTATAAATAAAATTTTGGGGAGGATAAACCTCGATACATCGAACCTTTATTGTTCAAAGTACTCAATAATTTGAAATTTCCCTGTTCCCCATGGGATTCAATTTATCGAGGTTCCACTGTAGATGTATTCAAAAGATTGATTCCCTTACCTCAACCTCTTGATACAATTAGGAATCATTACAAAAGCTAACCAATTACAGATTTTTTTGTCTGTAATATTCAATGGGTTATTATCATAGTATTTTGAAACATTTATTCTAAGCAAAAATTGATCTAAAACAAAAGTTACTCAGTTCAAGTTCTCAACTGTTACAAGACAAGTCAACAATATCAAACTTCAAACTCAAGTAAGCACATTTTTTGTATTACTGCTATTTACTGATTGTGAAGAAAATAATTGCTGCTGCTACCTACAAATTAGCAGTAGGTACTTAATGGCTTGATGTTTCACCACGGAGAAGTAAGATACAGAGGATTCAAGCTTATGGGACAACCGTGTGCTTTAGCTTTGGTATGTTGGGGCGGAAATGTACTATAGTGGAATAGAATACAGAATAGGACTGGCCTCTGAGGAGGTAGGGGATGCGACGTTGCCACTTCGTTCTTGGCTGGTGAGCTGACTTTCACCTAGAGCCGGGGAGCGGGCGCGGGCATCCCTCTGACTCTGTCTTCCCACTTGTAGGGTAGTTTAACACTACAAATTATTAATTTTTTGGCGGCATCGGTTAGTGTTGTCATGTGTATATCACATGGAAGATACATTCATCCCTTACATGATTATTGATAGATTATTTGCACAATTAATGACTTAAACAGCTACTAGATTTAGTTTTTGAAAAATATATTAACATACAATTAATAAATATAAAATGAAAATACATTTTATATAGGGTCACCTTTACAAGTCTCTGGAAATATGTTGCCTATAGTCAAACGTTTGTCAACCCCAATGTTTAAACAAATCACCGTAACAATAAGAGCAAATGAGTACATATGGTCCAAAAACTTTTATAGCAGTTCTAAAAATCTTGTAAATTGTTGTCCTGCTTATAGTTTGATACATAAAACAAATTAACATGGAAATGAAGAAGGTAAAATCTTCCATATTAAACATTTACAGCAATAGTTTGGTTGTGTTTAGGAAACGAAGTTGGTCAATGTTTAGGAATTACCCCAAAGCTGTCTTTCTTTGAACACCTATGTGACCCTTACTCCGTTAATCTTATTATTGCCACTCGACTGAACTTAAACTTACGGAGAACAGGTAGCTCAATAGTGACGAAAACATTTCTGTAATATTGTGATTTGACAAAAAAGTCCGTTAGTTTTATATTGAATTTAAGAAAATTTAACTAACGTTTACATACATTACGTTATGTGTTGCATTCATTAAAATAGTCATACGATATATTCACTCTTCTATAACAACAACAAAAAAACTTCTAATGTAGGTACTCTAGAAATCCCCAAAAAACATACCAGGTAAAAAGGGAAATAGATAACATAACTGCCAGTTTGTTGCCAAAATGACATAACTATCTTTATTAGAAAATATTATTACATTGCACTAGAAATTGTTACATAAAGATATTTACAAAAAAAATATTGACTTATAAAACTTAAATAAAATTTTTAAAGGACAATGACATTTTTTTAAAGGCCTATCAAGATATTTCCATTACGTAAAGGAACGTAAAGGAACACCACGTCCGACGTTACGATATCGCAAACGTTTCACGTGTACTCGTGGTCGTCCACGTCGCGTACTGTTGTCCGTATTCATTGGGCGAAACACAGTTCATAGACAAATTCTTGACAAAACAGGAACATACTAGAAACGCACAGGTCGGCTATCGGGTAGAGACTGAGTGCGTGGCACAACTTGGCAACAGTGGACAGTTTTCTAAAAGCTGATTGGATGCTGCATGCCCCGCCCCACCCGACTCGAACTGGTTTCGGTCCTATTCTGTGTTCTATTCCACTATAGTATCAAGCAAGGAAGAGCTCAAACGGCAAAGGCCACATAGTATATATTTGTACACCAGTTGTAGCGCTCAGGGTCTTCCTACCATGTGAGCGCTGTAGTACATGACGGCAAGGGGGGAATGGAGTGCGGAAGGGGACGACGAATAGAATATGCTCAAGACACCAGCGACTGGTGCTCGACACCACTTAATTGTAATTGTACCATTGAATCTATCCTCGGCTTCTTTACTTTTCTGTGATCTATTTGATTAAACCATGGTAAAATTATTACTTACCTTAGGATCCTGTGTAAACTTGAAATGTTTATCAATTACAAACTGATTTAAAGGAATCCCGAATTCTAATAGTTTTTCAGCAGAAATATTGTGCTTCAAATCATTGAAATCATTTATTGCTGACATGTGACCATTTTCTACTATAACTGTTCCATATAAAGTGAGATTACCTAGAAAACCATCAGTCAATTAAGTCAATTACTATATGACTATATCAATGCTCCCTAGTGAGATAAATAATGTAAATGTGTGTCCGAGGAAAAGATATAATCATTACTGCTAATGTAATAATGTTGAGGTTGAAATTATAAAATATATTCAAGCGTTATCTTCATAGTCTGTGAAATGAGTCATGAACCAAGATGAAAACATGTCAGTAATTAAAAAAAAGAGATGTAAGTAGAATCAGTTATTATAATTTTAAGTTATTAAAGTGTTATATCTTTCTTTTTGAAATACTAAATAGACATTCAAGAAATTTGTGTAAGCTACTTTTAAATTTAATCTATAAGAATGATACATTTTATTAACATAGTAATCAAATTAACAAACAAAAAACAAGAGGAAAAGTTCCAAGATCTAAAAAGTCAAGAAATAAATTTAAAAGTTATTACAAAGTAGGGTTACTTGATTTCCATAACCTCTGAAATAGGTTATATCCCTGAAATTAATTCTTTATAATAGAGAGTTGGTAGTGGCAACACATTGGAATATTGCTTACGTGGGATTATGATCACATCATCAAGGAGATTAATGGATTCTATCTTCTTTGATCTGCCTCCAGAAGTTGGTTGTGAGATGCCCAGCTCAGGATCTGGGGACTTCTCATCAGCCTCATCAGAACACTTCTACAACAATAGTAACCAATGTGGGTTTTGTAAAGTTACAGTTTTTGTTTGCAATTACACTTTAGTTCTCCTTTACTGTCCTGGCACTAGAGATATTTGAGTACTGATCCAGCATCTGTGCTTAAGTCAATTGGATTAGGAAGGTATGTGTATTATTTCCTCCTGACTGAAATACAGTACAGATCAATAGCTTTTTTACAACCTTGCATTTGCCTGTCTAAATAGGCCTTGCCCTGTGTGTAGAAGGTAGAAGGTAGAAGAGAAGCAATGGGTGAGCCGTCACAGTATAAGCTACAACTACAATTTATTGTGTGTTTTATTATCTCATCAGTTGAAATTCCTAAAAAATATCTTCATCAATGTTAGATTGCTGTAAGTTGAACAATAGAAATCAACTACTAGACCAGGAATGAAAAAACCCAAAACAAATCCATCAAACCTACAGATTTAGAGTTTGCTTTTCACAACAAACCCAAAACAAATCCATCAAACCTACAGATTTAGAGTGTGCTTTTCACAATATGTTTTATCAAATAAAGATGTTGTTTTTTGAATCATGTTTTTATACAGTCATCAATTGATACTGTGGGACCTACTCGTATGTACCTCATCTGTACATCTGCTTCGCTGAGACATTGTTGGGAGTGAAGCAACAGACTTGAACAGATCCGATGCAGCCACCTCTTCTGCTGTGATCCTCTCTATGTCTTGAAACACTGACACAAACATTATCAATTCCACCAAACACTAACACAATTGACAGTGGTGATTGTTGATCAATGAATTTGAGTTTAAAACCTACTTTGCAATGCAACCTACAGTTTTACATATTTAATAAAATGGATCGTGAACAATATTGGCATAGACATTTATTACTCAGTTTACAGACTATTGGGGTATGAAGAACCAACAGAGTGACAAAATACATAGCAAACTATAATGCAACCAGACGTCAGACACAACTCACTAATACTGTTACTCACTAATAATGTTTTGTTTCTAAAAAAAAAAAACATGTCTAAAGTATTTGGTCCCATCTATATATTGATGGTTTAGTTCTCACTACATTAACTTGCCAGAGAAATCTTTTCTGTCCGCGTTGTCACTCGGAGCCTAGATTTCTAGTTCAACTTTTTTCAGTTTCAGTATAGTTGTTGCAAGTATATTGTAGCATACAGTACCAACACTATTCTTCTCCCTTTGCTTTCCCTCAGAACTCTGGCTCTCTTCTCAAACTAGTTTTTCACTTGCTTTATAATTTGTGCCTTTAGAGTCTTTATGAGTCTTTATGGTGGGTATGAAATGTTATTTCCCTTAAATTTGCTTAGTTTCTAAATATTCTGTTTGACAACCAAATAAATAACCCCCCTGCACCCAAGTCCAAAATTACTTATATAATATAGATAATTGTTTACTAGGAGAGTGTGTTTAATTTATTTATGTGTAGTACCTTAATTAGTTCAAATAAGTGAACCTTTAAATTTGGGTAAATATTGTTTGATTCACTTACCTGAAAAACTTTGGTCACCTACTGTCTTTAGAGATGACACTACAAAGTATTGAAAATCCACTTCAGACATTTTACCATCCGAGAGAATCAGTTGAGAAGTGTTGAGCGACTCAAGATCAGCCGTAGGTGAAACAATAACTGTTGACCAAATAAAGATTTAACAGCAATTATAGTTCATATAAGGAACAAAACTTGTATTTTTACAATTTAAATTTAAAATATTAAAACAACTCTAAAAATTTGATATCTAGTGTAATTCAATCCAAATTACATTGCATACATAGTCCACCAAAATGAATATTGGAATCCCAACTTATTTAAATGGTTTTGGTCTAATAGGATGGAAACCATTATTCTTGCTTCGTAATATCTTTGAATCAGAAATGTTGCATATTTTTAGCTGAATTTGAGTATCGGTACGGAAAAAAATAAGTATAGAATGGAGTGAGATGCGATGCAGTAAAAATATTTAATTGTCTAGATGTTTCTATCAACATTTTGGAAAGGTCAACTATATTACAACAAGGGCTTGATCTGTCTTGTAAGTTCAGTAGTGTTCCTAAGGTTTACATTGCATGAGCTGAATCTTATTATAAAGAGTGATTCTGTACTAAAACCTTATCATATGCTGAGTATGATAGGTTTTAACAAGGATTTATCTGTTTCAACACTTAATATTTATAAAACTTATAAAAAAGTGTGGCCATGTTTAAAACTGCTGTAGGTAGCTGGATGATTATGAATTTCATAACTTACCTTCTGGTTCAAAAATATCTTCCTTAATAATATTGATCAAGACCCCATCCACTGCTTCTGAGACCTCAACTGAGTCTTCAGCCAATACATCACCTTCAACCTGCAACACAATTGGCTTCTCTGAACTCTTTGTCTCTTATTCGGTTTGGAATATTTAATTAATAGTGTATTTAATGAGCATTCAACCTCAATGAAGATTTCAGTTGTACAAATTCTGGCATCCTACAACAACCACTTCTGACAAACTTAAGTCAACAAATAAAATATAAAACGGAAAAAACTAAAGCTATCAAACATACTGTAAAAATATAAAATATAAGTATATATAAGTTACGAATATTTTTATAACATTTTTATGTAATACCTCATGCAAGGATGTTCCAAGATTATGTAAATTTTGTAAGTTGCAAATAAAAAAAAGAAAGAAAAAAACACATACATGCGCTAATTATTTTGTCACTTCTAGAGTCTTAGAGCTATGAGAAATTACTCATCATCATTCAGGGGCCCTAATGAGCAAAAATTTTATTGTGCTGAACTATAAAAGGCTGTAGCTTTAAGTAGGTCAGTTTACTTGTTTTGGGTGTAGTTTGATGTGTAGCTATCGGATAATGAGGTGAGAACGGGGTTTGTTGTAAGAGCTGGAGCCCGAGGACTCTTAAAGGTAAATAAAAATTGGGTTTAGATCTTAGATTAGGTTTAGATTAGGTTTAGGTCTTATGGGTTTCTGTTTTATACTAAATTATTAACACTGTTCTAATCTACTCTACTTTTGGCTGTTGTTAATATTTGTGTGTTCTCTGGTTCTTTGTTTGTATAATTTGTTGGGTTTTAGTTTTGTTGTAGGCAAGGGTTATTGCCTGTGCTACGTATCATAAAAAGTAACTGTGTGTAAGCCTTGAAGTAGCCCCAAGGTTTATAATACTTGAACAATATAACTCATACATTCTTCGCCAAACAGTCACACCCAAACAACAACCATGCCTAACTTATCATACATACATACCTTAAGTTTATGGTCTAGATTGACCTCTTTCGACCAGTCAATCAATGTTTCTGCACTATGACCATTAACCGTCTTTGTTTTCAACGGTTCAATCAAAGCCAACTCTTTGAAGGATACATCTCCTGAGAACTCCACATCTTCCTTTATATTGACAGTATTTGCCAGGAACTCTGACAAGTTTTCACTGTTTACATTGGTAACCTCCAGATCGTGTGCATGGCAGGAATGTGTACAAGTTATCTCAGCTGACTCTTCAAATGTGTCTAGAACACAGAACTTGTGCATTTTGGATGTTCTTGATTATAGAATCAACCACATAAGGATAAAAACTATGAAAATAAAACTGTAAAAAATTAATAAGTATTGTTTGTAGTTTTAAATTGTAACACTAAAAAACTGTGGTATAATCAACACAAGTATGACAACCTAGATTTACTAGATTAACATTAATATGATAGTATTACAGTATATTTACCATCATAGCCATCCATAATGAACAAAAGGTCAAACAAAAATAATAACTATTAATTAATTACCTAAAATAAAAGGAATTCTAACTTAGAAATATCACTATCAAAACCTTGATTTACAATTCTTGCTTTGGAATTACGGAAGTAATAGTGTGGGTTGGGATAGTAATCTGCATCACTATTATCATTATCCAGTACATTGGCCCCGTTTAATCTGAGAAAGTGTTGCTGGTTCTGTGGTTAGCTTGCGAGACTTCTGTCCTGAAGAACCTAAATCCAAATCTTACTAATGACCAATGTGTGGAACCTTCAGAGACTGATATCGAGGCCACCACAACATATGAGTGGAAAGGGTTACTGATTAAGATATTTATTTAGAGGCAGTACTCAGTTTGCATGCTGTTAAGTATTAAAAAATCTTTAATTATAGAGAGCATGCAAAATTATGAAATGTGTTAGTTTAACTTGGTAAACATCTGCCAAAACCTATAAATGTGCTGTGGAACCTCTATTTTGTTATACAAAGATTTACAATGATGAAATACATACCAATCCAATGATGAATACGTATACATACCTTCATATACCGTGTTTGTATGATAGCTTGTTTGATCAATTCTAACAGGTAATCCTTCCAAAGTACTTTTCAACCTATCAAGTTGACTTTTTAGTGTGTATAGTTGGCTGTAAACCTCATCATCTGTACTGGAGTCTCCTACTTTGGTCTGTCAAATTGCAATAATTTATTATTAAAAAAATAATAACATCGGTATAATGATCTATAAATAGCCATTGAAATTGAATGTAATTGGAGTTTTTGTTTTCTGAAGCTCCATCGAATGGAGGAATAAAAAATCTGCAGCCAGCATGACTCCACAGTGTGTCGTCATAGCGTAACTTGACCACGAAAAATGAGTGATAATGACGTGTGTGATAATTGTAAATATTGACAATAGTGTTAGTGTTAGTGTAATAGCATAAGTAGATCCTCTGTAGATGCCAAACAAGCTGGCAAAATGTGCAAAGGGTAATACATAACTAGAACTCAAATAAAAAATTGCTTTATGCTGTCAGGGTCTAAAAATTTTTTTTTACCCTGGTGTGTGGGACTCTCACCCACTAAAAACCTATCAGTCCAGGCAATGGAAACCTTCTCAGAAACACAGTTTGCAATACTTCAAGAGGGTGCCTTCGTACCCCAGAATTGGCATTCAGCCACAATTCTCCACTAAATTCAGCTGCACTGGTGCAACACAGCTGTTCAGTTTTCTTCACTTTTAATTCCCTGGAGAATGCAGAAACTTAGAAACTAGCCGTGCTAGTAAGAGGTTTCTGCTGTACTCCGTTGAGTTACTGTGTTAGTTTGAAATGCCTGTGTTAATTGAAAATGCTACAAACTGTCAAGTGCGTGCAGTTATAAGGCTTTTAGAAATCTATCGGCAACTTTTGTTAAGTTTATGGGGAAAACATTATTACTGAAGGTTGAGTACACCAGTGGGTCATCAAATTAAGAAATGGCCGAACTAACGTTCACGACGAAGAGCGAAGTGGAAGACCCAGCATTGTGACTGCCAAACTTGTTGAAAAAGTCAATGCCGATGTCCATAAAAAAACCCAAAAGTTCACAATAACAGAACTTTCTATGGGTTTTCCACAAATTTCGCAAAGTTTGTTGCACAAGATCATAACCGAAAAGCTTGGTTACCAAACTGTAACCAAAGAGTCCATTGATTTTTTTTGCACGCACTTCACAGTTCGCGGCATTTTCAATTAACACATACATTTTAAACTGTCACAGTAAACCAACATAGTACAGCAGAAACCTCTTACTAGCACAGATAGATGCTGACTGAGCTGCATAACGAACTAACACCAAGATGGTCGTGCTAGACCCACCCCTAGCGGATACAGACAAAAACGTAATCTACTTTCTGGTTAGCCCTCGTATATAAATATATATATACATATATATATATTATATGTATTATATATATATATATATATATATATTTATATATATATTTATATATTTATTTATATATATATATATTTATATATACATATATATATAAATTTGAAAGATGGTGTTTTTTGCCTCTGGGGACTTCAAAACAAAAAAAATAAATCGGTCCCGGGTCCAGGTCTTACCATGATACTTACGGTAATAGCTTATTCCCTATTTTCGCTCTATGGAAAATTGTTAAAAGTTCAAATTCATTAAAAAAACTCTAAATTAATAACAGTCTTTGGCCAATACATTTTTGAAAGGGCTCTTAATGCTAAGGAAAGTTTACTGGATAACGCACAATTATGCTACAATACTAGAGGAAAAGCCCAAAGAGAAAATAGTCGCAGCCACCTTTTCCTTTCAAATAAAAAGCCCACCTGTTACAGGAGAAAAATCTTACGTTTGCTTACAAATGATTTAAAAACCCTTTGCAGCATTAAATTTAAGAAATAATTACAAAATTATCATATAGAAATGGCTCCTTACTCCATTAAAGGCGTTTCCTAAATTAGCTTAATTTTATTTATTTGTTTCTTATGTACAGTATACATTTTAATGTTGAACAAGGTTTTAGCCTGTAAACGTGGGTTTACACGAGGCCAGTTGGCAGACAGGTTACTTGCCTCAGGTGAAATACATTAGAGACAAGTAACCTGCCTGCTCTACTGGTGTGAACACGGCTTCACAGCTGTATTTACTGTACTACGTTAAGAATAATGACTTTCAATGTAGAGTGTGCAATTGAATAAAGATATTGAAATTAAATATATGAGTAAAACTATTTATTCTTATCAGCTATTCTTAATATAAAATAAAGAAAATTACTCTCACCATGATTGTTTCAAGTCTGTGAATCTCAGCATTTCTGAACACAGCATGAGAACCAAGTTTAATAACAGAATCACCAACTGACGGTGCTTCTTGGGCAATTCTGGTAAGGCCATTTATCTTTGCTTCTCCCTCAATCATATCATTGGTCATGTCTAGCACCCAATCGGAAATTGTCCTCTGCAAATTCTCAACGCCAGGATGGTGTTCAAAAAATGGACTGAACACATTCATCTCGTACCCACTGCTGTACCTGTTTGCCACACCTTGAAAACCAAAATGTATTACAAATCTTAAACCTCACTAGTTACTTAAACTAATTATGTTTTGGCCACTTCTGAAATATGTACGTTACCTTGCTGACTAAAATCTTTGACAGTTAAAAATCTTTGTGATTAAATTACTTTTCAATCCTCTTTAAAAGTTCTGTCTTGAAAAAAAAAGAATAAATAAAATAAAACACAATTCTAATATACAGATTTGTTTATTTCACTTGAGTTTTAGATATTTTTATGACAACACAAAAAGTGATATAGACAGTCAACACCAGGGATGTATAACAAGGAAATGAATGGCAGAAGGTAATGTTCCTTGCTTTGCTTCTTCCCTTGGATTTGCCAATAAACAACAATCATTTTCAGAATTGTTTACAAAACTCAAAGACATAGGATCTAAATAATACATTATCTGAATTAAACTGATCCGTTTTGGAATTAATGTATGAACGAATAGCTAAAATATAAATAAAATCTCAGCAGCAAATTATTCGGGAAATCAGTTATGGACTATTATCACATCCAAGCAGTAGATGAGCTTTATCTAAACACTTACTGATGAATGGTTTGTCATTGTAGTAGAAGACGTTGAGTGCTTTGGGTCCAGGGCTGAAGGTGGTGGTGTCCATGTGGAGACCTGTGGGTACAAAGCGCCAACCATCGTACTGGAAACTGATGATACCTTCCTCACTAGCTCCTACAAGGGTCAAACTCTCTATACCATCCTGAAATAAACATCACAACTGTAATGGGTCAAAATTATAGTGGGGTTGAAATTATATATATACACAGCACCTCGATAACAAGACTCTCATGGGGATTATTAAATAAGACTTTTCATCAAGGTTGACTTCTTATTGAGGTCCCCAGATGTCAAAATCACCATCCGTTCAAATTCATATGTATATGTGTCCATTAGCACGATAACTCAAACAAAAATTATCCGATTTTGATTAAATTTGGTATAAACGTGTAAACCTACATTTATTCGAACGAGTTCGCGAACCAGCATGATCGGACCACGGGAACAGGGGGTTTATGGGGGGTTCATATATGAATTTGAACGGATAGTGATTTTGACCTCTGGGGACCTCAAAACGAAAAAGTAAATCGGTCCCGGGTCCAAGTCTTACCAAGAGACCTACAATAATAGCTTATTCCCTATATGGGAAATTCGCTAATAAATAGATATCTCTTTATCGTCACATATAGAGTAAATAGTGTAGCTATTAAACAGGTGGCATTGTCCATAAAATTTGCATTGTAGCAAAATCTCTATACTGTATGTCTCAGACATGTCCAGCATGAAACACAATATTGTATCAATTGTCTTTTCTTTACACTACATTTCCCAATATTGTTGACTGTTGTACTCAATTTTATGGGATATGCTGGTACCTATGATCTTAAACTCACCTAGGTTGTGCACTGTTTTAATGACTGTGACATTAATATTACTTTCCTTATCTATGTCCACTCCTTTTAAAAATACTGATATAAAAAATCTCTATTACATAATATATTTGCAGACTAATCTAATTCCCAATTGATTTATTGATGGTTTATTTGAACAGTTTTGTGATACAAAAAAAGTAAACTTTTAACATCAATACCCAGTATAATACCTCGCTGCAGCAAACGTGCACACTAATGAATTTACATTTGTCTGATTATATTTTCAATGAAACATTCCTTAAAAATGTAAGATCTAATACCTCAATAACGATAGGTTTAACAAATACTTATGTTTGCTGCTACAGTAAGGGTAACTAAGTGTGTTTTTAGTAAAATATTAATAGCTTAGTAATAGTATGAACAACTTCACAAATTTTCATGGCTAATGGATAAACGGTTTCATATTGCCTAAATGACACACATCAACGTTTGGCTTATAATGAAGAAATTTAATAAAATGGTTTGTGGGCATAGTTGATGACAGTGGTCATTAACAAAAAAAAGACAACCACCAATATCATAGGCCAAAACCGATATAAATTATGTTCATTTTTTTACGTTAAGTTGTATATGTTGTTTTTTAACCCCTGTACTGACCTTGACATGTTCCACTGGCAGCCAGCTGGTAACCTTAGAGACCTGCAAGGCTTGGAAAGGTACAAATATCTCCTCATCAGACAACTTGTAGACCACTGATGGTGAGTTGTAGTCCCTGACTCCCTTCTCATCTTCACAATAGATCAGGATAAAACAAAACAATCAGGGGAGGATGTTTTACAAGGGATACTTTGACACCTAAACTAATAAGTTTAAGAAAACATTTAATTTAATGATAAGAAGTGAATCAATTTGCCAAACACAATGACCACTTATTTACACTACTCTACTGCTAATGAGTGGGTATTTATTCTGCATTCAACTTAAAATGATCGTTTTAGTATAAATAAATTATCTCCCAACTCAATTTGCAGAGTATTAAAGTGAAAATAAACAGCAATTACAATGTTAATTCACCAAACCAATAGGTGCAAAAAAGTAACTCTTCATCCTAATAGTCTAATTTGTTTGTACTGTACTTTACTTACAAATACTGCATGTTCTGTTGTTTGCAACCAATAGTCTGTTTTTTGTAAAACTCTAGTTAGTGTTTTATCGTTTTATGTCTATAATTCAAGGTTTGCATATTACCAGTGTGGAATGCACTTGCGTAGATAAGGAAGTTCTCAGATATCTGATTGCTCTGATAACAGAATGACTTGATGTCGATTGCTGCCTCCGTGGGAAGCTTCTGATAAACATGGAACTTGCCTGACATTAAGTCATATCGAAAAATCTCCGAGTCAATCATTGTCTCACCTGCAGATGAAAAGTTGAAAGGGTATGTTGGTTACAATTTTCCTGTTGTAGAAATGTATGGTTTAAAATTCACTGAAATAAAAATAGCAGTGAACATGTGTACATACGTTTAACTAAGTGTAATCTTATTCTATGTAGGCTACAAGAGATATTTTTTTATTTTTTTCAAATATAAATTTATAGGATTGTTTTAGGATAAGTCTTTAAAGTGAATACGTTTGTCCTTTAACAGTTAAATAATAAAGCTTTCTACAAGGATTGCCACTAAGGCCGTTATTAACCGTGAGCAACCGGTGGTGTCATGGTGTTGAGCAGTTTGGAGCCCCTTCTTCTTTGTTTCCTATTGAAAAAAAGGGTGATTGCATAGTCCTGAACTAAAATACCTATGTTGACATTACATTTTGTTGGTCCCACCTTTATATTTTAGGACGCTATGTTCAAGCCCAGAACTGTTTCACACATTACTAACTTCAAGCTTGTCATCAAGAATTGCGTGCAATTATCACATGGATAAAATCCATTGGTGATTGGCGGGATTTTAACTTGGAATCTCGGGCTCTAAAGCCCCCTGATCTATCACTAGACCAGATTGCTCTTGATTGTAACTAATTTAAGAACCATTAAAGTATTTGTTCTAGTATCCCTTTTGTGATAAAACTGTGATTTAGTAAAGTTAGTTCCATGGCTCTGCTTTGTATGTTTGGGCCTGCTTTGTATAATTATCCAATGTTCAAGTCAAGTTCTCAATTAACATTTTCCTGTTATTTGCAGTGTTCAGTTTTAAAATTACAAAATAAAAAGTTATTGCTATACACTTACCATAATCATTTTGGTAATTAGCAACGGCAATAAATACAGAACTCCGAATGTTGAACTGTACAATAGCTCGAGGATTGTAAGTAGGCAAAGTGTCAATCATGTCAAAAGAGCTCCCAAGCCACCGGTAGACAGGACTCAGGGTGGAATATGGTTTTGGAGATCCAGCTGGATTTTCAGAAATTGTCACAGCAGCATAGGTGTATGCATCTGTCCTGTAAACAACTATTTTATTGTAATCTCAAATAAAACTTGTTGAATTCTCTGGATGCAAAACAATAATTGTATTTGAATTGAAGTAGAACAGCAAAAGTAGTTAACAGACAATATAGGTAGGAAGTTCAAAGATATTCTACGCTTTATCAAAATACTATTATCCTACATACAGTAGAACCGCTCATATCCGATCATGACGGGACCGGGGCATGGTCGGAACTATATTGGGAGATTCCCCTTCGGTCTCGGAGACACTGGTAATTTTTTCCCTCGATAACCGCAACACCCGTGATCCTTTCGCTTAACCAAACACGCTCGGTGCTATTGCCTATCAGGTAACAAGTACCGGTAGACGGTTGGACACTTGGTCAGATATACCGAGGAGTCGATTATGCTGAAGTTGTATATGAGGGGTTCTACTGTAGCCTACCTCATATCAAATAAGCCTGGACAATAATGCTTTACTAAAGGTAATGTTTTACGACAGACATGTTAAGATTGATCGATCAATCTTAACATGTCTGTCATAAAACATTACCTTTCTAGCCCAAACGGTACATTATTTCCTGCTTGCGTTACTGGTACTGTATTACCATCTGTGACCAAGGCTTTAACTCTCAAAGAGAACATTATTATTAACTCGTATCAACAGAGCTTAGCTGATAGTTGTCTGATTGGGTATATGGTGCTCGGTACTTGCCTATTATTTACAAGGTTTCCAGTTCATTCCTGAGAAAAATCTGAAGCTTTTTGAATTGTATGAGAATGGACCCCAGCTGTCCTTAGTCAGTTATGAAACTATCATCTGATATTCATTTAACACTATTTTTGTGTATACCTTTAATTACTGATAGAATTAGACACCCCATTACATCCCCTTGTTAAGGTTCTGACCAGTAAAAAAAACCTTATGTAAATTAATTATTTCTGTCAAACACCAACTTTTTACCAAAGTGAAAATAATACAACCATTTAATGTTAACTACAGCATATCTTGTAATCGTAATCAAAAATTGTATTACTGACCTTACCTCGGACGTGGTGGGAGATTGAACAAATTAAAAAACAAACAGCGAAGCGTACATGACAGCTACAGAGCTGCAATTTATGACATTCTGTTCACAAGTGATGCCAGTAAGTAGTGATGAGCCTCGTTGCGGCATACAAGTGAACTACGGTTTTATAAAAAAACCGGCTCTTTAAAAAAAAACTACCCTTGTGTAGTCTACATATATACTACCTATATAGGATATCTCTTCTGTATCCCTAATTCAATTTTATTATACACACTCTTTGTGCCATGGCCAAATAAATAAATCCAATCAGTCAAATGTGCTATAACCTCAACTACCTTTGGTTTGCTGTTCAATCAGCATGTTGCAATACTTCCCTAAATGACTGTACCTACCACATGATGGCGTGGGAAGCGAGACGAGTGTTGAGCATGTGTGTGAACTGCAGCTTGTCTGAGCCTGGCACTAGCCTCCAGACTGTAGAGCCCAAATCTGGGTCGGCCAATTTCTGAGCCACCACGAGGTACACAGAGTCCTGAATGTGTTCCACAGCAATGTTCTGTCCTCCAGCTGCCTTCACTCTGTGAGACTCTGCCCAGTCATCTCCCTGAGGAAACATAGACATTAGCCATGGTTAAAACATCTCCACACTGTAGAGCTACTACTAAGTACACAGAGAATAGATCCCAAGCGGGTGGATTCTGGACCCAGAAGTTATTTATGTTATTTAATCAGTAATTTGAAAATCAATTAAGACAAATAGAAATTCGCTTAGTCGGTAGGTTTGCTGTGGCGGGGGTATTTTAATTCTATATGGCTACTTTGGTGTAATCACTTTTTTTTACTGTACCATTGACTAGGAATAGTAAAGGAGAAATATGATACTTAATCTATGATTATACTTAAGCCGCGTCTCCACCTATTTCAGCCAAACATTGTTTGGTGGAGACGCCTTTTCGAACATTCTGACTGTCGTGATGGGAACCGAATGTTGGCTGTAAAAGTTCGCTCCTAGACCGAACATTTCAGTTGAAATCACGTTTCTCCTCGTGCAGCTAGTCAGTGCCGGATTTGCAAACAAAAGGGGGCCGCAGAGGAATAACAAAAATATTTTTTCAAACAAATTTTAATTTTTTGACCATTTGTTTGCTGCGACCCCGTGATTTCGGCCGGAGGGACATGTTTATGATTTTCCGCAGCTGCGGGAATCGATAATGATGTCCCCGTGATTGCGGCCCACGGAAGATGTTCATGATTTTACCACGGCCGAAGGTGTCAATGATGATATCCCCGTGATTGTGGCCCGCGGAAAATGTTTATGATTTTGCCGCGGCTGCAGGTGTCGGTGACAATATCCCCTTGATTTCGGGTAAGTGTTAGGGATTTCTCCGCGATCGTGAATGACGATGATAATGTCCCGCAATTGTGGCCTGTGGGAGATATCCCTGATTTGGCCGTAGTCACGAGTGTCAACGGTTATGTCCCCGTGATTGTGGCCCAAAGGGATGTTTATGATTTCTTTGCCGTCATGGGTGTCGATGATGATGTCCCCATGATTGCGGCTCGTGGGTGAAGTTCACGATTTTGTCGCGGCTGCAAGTGTCGATGATGATGTCCTGTGATTGTGGCCCGCTGGAGATGTTCACGATATTATTCATGTTCGCTTGTGATGATGATCATGATGACTCTGGGAGATTCTTATGATTTCACCGCTATTAAAGGGAATTCCACCACAGGGTTGAGAGCCACTCAATTAATTTGGCCTAGGGCCGCAAGTACCTTAAATCTGGCACTGCAGCTAGTATAGTTTTCATTGTTCCTAGTGAAGTTTGGCATTTGTTTGTGTTTTTTGAAAGACTAGTATTTTGTATTAATTTTGTATTGATTGTCAAATCAGTTAACCAAGTATCTTGTTTCTAAATAGTTGGCCCAATTAGTGATATGTAATTCAAAATTCTCATTACACACCCTTGTAAAATTCGTGGATAAGCAACTAGCTGTCAGTTCTGCACGAAAATGGTCACTGCACGTATTTCTTCCTCTAAACAGTTGTCTCTGCCACCAACGAGGAGGTCGACAAAAGCACAAGAGCAAATGAGCAGCTGCTATGCACGCTAAATAACGATGATGCTGTGTAGATGTACTCATCACTACACATGATCGCCAACTAATCAAAATGACCAGATCTCTTTAAGCAAACAGTCCGTGAGCTACTTAAAATGTTCGACCGATTAATTGTGGAATGTTCGTCCGTTTTTTAAGTTCGCGAACAGTGTTTAGTGGACATGTTCGGTTGGTGGGAACGGGGCTTTATAGAAGGGTATAATAGATTCTAATATTTAACAACATACTTGGTACTTATAGAGCACAAGTTCAGTATCTTGCAGGGTCTCTTCAGGCTTAGTTTCAATTGCAGCAGCAAACAACTGGTTTTCTTCAGGCGAACAAGGGGAGAATAAAATAATGTCTTTGGAAAATCTGGATGGTAGAGAGTGTACCTCTTGAAAACCAGCAAGTATTTCCACACCTTCAGAAACAAAACATTTTATAAAATATAACATGAATTTCAGATATATAGTTACATACTAGACAAAAACAAAAACATGCATCTTAGAGGATTTTTCTGTAATCATTTTTATAGAAAGTCATTTTTATTTTGTTTTTATAGTCCAACAAATTAATATAATTGTGGGCCTATTAATTAATAAATGGATTAATTACTAGGTGGTGTTTGCAGAGGCATCCACAAAATTGAGCGGAGTCATCAAGGGTTCATATTATATTGTTTTTGTCATACTGCAGTAAAAACAGTTGTTTTTAATGCATGCGTTGCGGGTCTAAAGTGGCATTTTTACTCTTTAGGGAGTAAACATAGTTTTAGGCCTCTATGGAGTAAAAATCAGCTGTTGTGAACTCAGTTGTAACTTTCTATTGTAACCGATTGCATGTATCAAAATATGTATCTATTCGTGCTTTTTAATCATTTTAACCTACAGTCTACAGTCTCTTCCCATAGCATTTTAGCATTGCACATTAATGTAATTGCCAAAGACAGTTCCCACACTCTGCACTGCAAGCCTTACTACTTCCTTCACCATTTCCTACGTCATAGACCTGTTTCCTTCCCTTCTCATAGCATTTAAGTATTAGATACATTTATCTAACTGCCCAAACGGTTCCCCCACTCTGCACTGCCAGCCTTTACTACTTCCTTCACCACTTCCCACGTCGTGGGGCCTGTTTCCTTCCCTTCTCATAGCATTTTAGGATTGAAGGTACATTAATCTAACTACCACAGACGGTTCTCACACTATGCTCATACTTTACTTCCTAAGCCACTTCCTACGTCACGGACCTGTTTCCCTCCCTTTCCATAGCATTTTAGGATTGCAGATACCTTAAACTAATCATCATAAACAGTTCCCTAACTCCGAAAAACCCGCCTTTACTATTTCCCCCATCACCTCCTACGTCACGGACCTGTTTTCCTCCCTTCCCTTAGCATTATTGGATTGAAAATACCTTAATCAATTGGTCATATAAACAGATCCCACACTCCGGACAACTCGCCTTTACTACTTCCTTCACCACTTCCTACGTCACGGACCTGTTTTCCTCCCTTCCCATAGCATTTTAGGATTGCAAATACCTTAATCTAATGGTCATGAACATGTCCCATACCCTGAACAGCTCGCATTTACTACTTCCTTCACCACTTCCTACGTCACGGACCCGTTTTCCTCCCTTCCCACAGAATTTTAGGAATGCAGATACCTCAATTTAATCGTCATAAACAGTTTCCACACTCCAGGCATTTACTACTTCCTTCACCACTTCCTACGTCACAAACCTGAAGCTAGTGTCGTCATTTGATTATAATTTATGATCCATACCGTTTCTGTTCTAATATCTGTGGATTAATGCTATCAGCTATTTCTTTATCTACTGCATTCAAAAGTCAATAGCTGATCATATGTTTTTGTTTATGTGTCAAATACTGCTTCCATAAGGATTACATTGAAACTTTGAGACGCAGTGGGGCGGATTCCTGAGAGACTTTTGTAACGCCATATAGATGTTGGCACTCACCGATATGGTCTTTATCACTATGCAAAATTTGAAAACGATTGATTCAGCCGTCTTGGAGGAGTTTGCGTATTACGAAATGCATAAGAGTCGATGTATAAGAGCTTCGCTCGCTCCGCTCAATTATTAAATGGATCATACAGTTTAGCATAGATTGACAATGTTTCTTTTTTAAATTAAGTAGCAAAAAACATTCAAGTAGCCTATCTTACACTATTTCATGAACCAAAGAGTAACTACTTAAATTTTATGAATAAAGATTACCATATTGTATTTTTGGTTAACCCTCCTTTCACACTACCTATACGGCTTTTGCCAACCGGTTAAAATATTAGGATTTTATACCAATTCTATGTTTCTTTCACATTACACGGTTTCTGACTGTATGCACGACGAGGTGAGTGTTTACAACGTTACGAAGAGAGAACTAGTGATGGGACAAACGATAGTCCGATAGTCTTCAGATGGATGATTCATCTGATGGTTTATAGTGTAGTGGGGTGGGGAGCGTCCGTGCTGCTTCCGGAGACAGATAAAACTATCCGACTAAAGAATGAATGGATAAACCATCAGTTTGCGCACCTGATCAGATAGATAGTTTTGGTAGGTATTGTGGCATTTGGCGTTCCTATCCAGCGGCATGTTTCGGAGAATTTACCTGTGCGTGAATAAATAGATAAATATATGTTTTGCATGATTAAAGAACTAACTTGTACTGTTAGAAAATTACTCTTCTACATTATTTCATTTTTATAATAAACTAGCTGGCCCGACAGACGTCGTCCTGTCCTAATGTGGTTTTATGTCAAATGCTCGTTCATTTTCAAGATGAGCTCGAGTTTGCATGGCTCAATCACGTCCTGGTTGAAGTTCGTTCGCTACGCTCACTCACCTTTAGGTTGGAGCTTGTTCGCTGCGCTCACTTGCCTTCAGGTTAGCTCGTTCGCTACGCTAACTCTCCTCCAAGTTGAAGTACGTTCACTACGCTCACTCACCTTTTGGTTGCAAATTAACTGTTGTCATAAATTAAAAAAAAAAATAATAGTGCTATACCCTGTTGGTAAACCTATTAGCCTAACTTTTTAATGCTATTGAACATCACAGAATCAAATTGTTTAGTTGAACCAGCTGATAAGATTCTTTAATTTCATTTAAATATGAGTACTCATAAGGTTAACATGGGAAACTCCAGAGCCACTGGGGCGGAGCCCTTTTGACGGATTTGCACCAAACTTCACACAAACCGTCCTTGAATAATGCTTAACAATGCCTGAAAGTTTCATTACAATCTGTCAAAAGGTTTCGGAGTCCTTAAAGGACAAACAAACAAACAAACAAACATACATACAAACAAACATACATTGGATTTTATATATATAGATATATTTTTTTTTTCATTCGTTGAAATGTTAAAATAAATAATTCATGTTTTCTTAAAGTTTGTTATTCACTATTTAAGGATGAGTCAATTATTTAATCTTTTCATGTGTCTTAAATTATGACCACTCGGTATTGGATATTAATTGGTACTCACGTAATAATTTTACGTAAAAAATGTATCAATGCTGTTTGTACAAATTAATAAAGTCTTCATAATTTAAACTGCGTAATTAATCATATCTGCGCGAGTGCATTTAAGCTACTGTTGTGCTGAGCATGAACACCAGAGAATGGATGAATAAATAATCCATTTAATACTCCTTTGTGGATAAATAAGGTAAAAAAGTTAACTCATATAGGCCTACCAAAAAAAGTTCATTTCGCCATTTAATAAAGAACAGTTTCAGTTGTCAAATAACTACATAATTCGTAGTTAAACAAAATGAAAATGTGACACGGATAGTTTTACAATTGAATGAAAACTTGAAACACGGTTTACAGACAGATGAGATACCTAGTTGATTCGGCTGATTCGCAAGTGTCCGGAAGTGATAAAATGGATAGTTCATCCGGATGAATATTAAAGTAACCATCGGATGAATCGGTTGGCGCGCAACAACCAGATGAATCGTTTGTTTCTATCGGATAGTTCCCATCACTATGATATGGTGTTTCTTCACCGCCTTGTCCAATGTAATTAAACTGCTGGATGGATGATAAAGCGCTTGTTCTTGATGTAAATTAAATTTGATCAATGTCCATGTTACAAGGAATTAGGAAAAATACTCTACAGGTGTATTTTTTCCCGCACTTGGAACAATGCTCCATCAAAATATGGTTTTTGTTGTCACTTAATTATAAACACAACAATAACATATTTGTTGCAACATCAATTGCTGTGTTTATAAAATTAATTAATAAGTTACTCAGCTAAAGTAAAATTGAAGCAGAATTCAAAGGTTTGAACACTATCTCACATTATAAGAAAACTGTACTGTCACTTCTCTTCATGTAATATAGAAATCTATGGAAGAATCAAACAAAAGGTTAACTTAAGACAAAGACATGGTAAACAAACAAACTAAAACAAAACTTAACAGCTGATGTATCTTCAATACTTCAATATTTAAAAAATGTCAGTACCGGGGGACCGAGCCTTGATCGGTTGTGGTTATTTGTTTTAATTTTGTAATATGGGTTCAACAGTTGAAATAATATCATGATCAGACCAAGGTCCCACTAGAAAAACAGGTCATGCTGCAGGATCCATGACGTCCACATTAGTGAATAAGTGAATAGATTCATTGATAAATTATCACTGATATTTTGCAATATTCCAAAGGTAAATAAACTGGCTGTGTGTCAGATTGTCAGATTGTAAATGGTAAGATTTGAGTACAACTATCCACCACTGTGACGTAGTGTTGCGCTGCCCGTGCTGCAGCATGGCCTGTTTTTTTCTAGTGGGGCCTTGATCAGACACATTTTATCATTTACAAAAATTATTTTATTTTTTTTTTATCAAAAACATTTAATCGCTAAAAAAGTATCAACTGTGTAATGTGTGTCTAATTACACATGTTTCATAGATCATAGCGTTTAGATTATTTGCAGCACCGTTTGTGACTTGAGTAATAACATTTTTTGTTAGGTAACCAAGCACTGTCATACCGGTACGGTAAACTGCTGAGAGCTCATAGTTATTTTGAATTTAATGGTCAGTAATAATGAAACTATACGGAATTTTGTGTTTAAAGCTACCTGTAGGCTACAGGGAGTAGAGGCCATCCCCCACGCCTCGCAGATCAAACTGGATGTTTCAAGCGACCCCATTTTCTACCTGCCAGATTTCTTGAGCAGTTTGGATGTTAAAGAACAATGCTGGTACCCTCAGACCGCGGATCAGTTCGGACACATGTTGTGTGTATTCATGACACATCAAACGGTTCCAATCGTGAATATTCAAAATCCGCTGACACGGCGACTTTAGAGGCTTGAGGAATTGCAGTGCGCTGACGTTCTTCCAAACGTCGAGCAGCGATTCGTCAACACTCCTGCTCAAGATGATCTGCCTCTTGTTCTTTATTTTGCACGGCCATAAGATCTTAAAATTATTTCTCTACTTTTATTCTTTGATGCACGACTTTGCTGAGGTTTACAGACATTTAGTGAGATGTATGAGCTGGTTGGAACTAGCTCAGGTGTAGACAAAGAGGTGAATATTTTTTCCTGAGGATGATTGTAGCTTATCTACCTTTTGGATTATTTATAGATATTCGCTTTGGAGATCTTCTGTGTTTCATTCTTATAACCTTCAAAACATTTAACAGTAATGTATGTAAACCAAAATGAATACAACTATTCTTTATTTTAACGTTTATTCCAAAAGTAACCGATAGTCCGATACAGTTATTTTTGTTTACACATAAATTAAAATGATGACTAGAGTCTAAACCTTCGCTAAATCATCACGATGTTGTCCCCTGGCACTGCGGAGTGGGGGAAGCAAAGCATTCTATTGGCTGAGGGAACACCATTACCGCAACGATACGGTTTGTTTGTAGACACCGGCCTCGGTGGTCTAATGGATAACGTGCCGGGCTGAGGATCTGAAGGTACCAGGTTCGAATCCTCTCGGTACCACTAACTTTTTGTCTAAGATTTTTGCATTATCAGCAAGTTTGGTTAGTTTGGTTAGGTTATGACAGTTTAATTTGTTAATTAAAACATTATAAAATTCAATTTGAGCTATTATAATTTTAGAACTATTTTTTTTCTATTAGTAAACCTTGTTCGATTTTTCATTATCAGCAAGTTTGGTTGGTTTGGTTAGGTTATGACAGTTTAATTTTATAATTAATCAATTCTAAAATTGAATTCAAGGCATTTATAATTTTATTTTATGGACAGAACTATTTTTTCGATTAGTAAACCTTCATTCGATTATTATTTTATATATTTTTTTATATAATCTGCATGTTTGGTTGGTTAGGTTAGTTTATGACAGTTTAATTTTATAAATATTCATTTTTTAACTTATTGAAAAACTGCAGCATAAGGTATGATATGCATGTAAAACAACGCGGGCTTGTTTGGACGCCGTCTAGAGGGGAGGTGGAGGGAGAATCATTTCCCCCACTCCGCAGCGCCAGGGGACAACATCGTGATGATTTAGCGAAGGTTTAGACTCCAGTAAAATGATGACGGTAAAAATTATCTGTATCAGCTGTTTTTTTCCAGGCTTGTGACCAACTCCAATCGACTTCTCGTGGCCAAATACCCAAAAAAAAAAATCATCGGACAGAAAAAGGTATGCCTGTAGGCCTACATACGCTTGTATATGTTAAGTTACCACAACACTATCCACTAACCTCAAGAGCTGTAATAATCTAAACGTTAAATCATATAACCTTTAGATTATATGAGTAAATGCAGCTCTTGAGGATCCTGCCCTTAGGAGACGGCTTATCGAAATACCCCCACCGCAGCAAACCTGCCGTCTAAGCGAATTTACATTTAGCTGAATTGATTTTCAGTTGAACTAAATAACCGACATTACGTTTAACGAGTACCTAGGTTTGCTGCTACAAGGAAACTAATAAAGTGTGTTTTTTAGTAAAATAATTATAGCTTAGTATAAAATCAATATATTTGCCAAGTTTTATCAAAATATATCCATAAACAAGCAAACTACAACATTTTACAATATTCTCAATAAGAATAACAAGAGCATTTTATATTTACATTTTTTTAGCTTTCTCCATAACCAATAATCATACAAAAACACTTTGATATACTGTACTAAATTGTTTGTATTTAAGCTCTTTAAGGGCGTTTAGATAAAAAATTGGGAAATTTTATGTCTTGAGGGTTAAAAAGTCGAAAAACCAATTTTTACACCATAAAACCCCTTTAACATGGTCCGATCATGCTAGATAACAACGAAAACGACAACAGTGTCAATTAACTGACAGCGACAGGTCACCGGTCAACGCCACCAGTCACTGGTCTGGTCGACTGCTCAGTGGTCAGAGGTCAGTGTCAGATCGTGTCTAATAGTAAAAATTGTGAAGTGAACACAGAACACATTGTAACAGCTGATCTATTTGCACTAGCTGAAAGGCTCCCGTTCGATAAAAAATACCCCCGCCACAGCAAACCTGCAGACTAAGTGAATTTCCATTAATCTGTCTGATTGGATTTCACCATAGATAAAACATACTATTTCACTAAAATGTCTCCTTAAAAATATCACACTTTATTCCTTATTTAAATAGCATTTCGAGTACTTAGGTTTGCTGCAACAGGAAGGGTAAAAAGGTGTTTTTTGTAAAATTTTAATAGTTCAGCATGAAATGAATGCATTTTCCAAAATTTGATCAAAATATGCTCATAAACAAACAAACTACAACAGTTTACAATTTTCTCCAATAGAATAACATGAGAATTTTAAATTAATTTTTTTTTAATTTTATCCATAGCCATTCGGCGAAAAAAAAACGCTTCAATATACTAAATTTTTGTTTTTTAAGCTCTATAAAATGCTTTGCTAACAATATGCTGCTTATTAACCACAATGTTTGTTCAAAATATTAATAAAATATCTGATTCTTTTAAATGGCAGCTTTTAAAAATATTTTATGCCAAATTCCACGAAAACAGTTAATTTTACAAAATATTTGCTGAATATGTAAAATCTAGTAAATTATGCAGATTACAACAAAATCTTATAAGCTTAGTTTGGAGTGTGAACAAATAATAACTGAAAAGTTAATTTTCTCTTGCCAAACCTCCAGTTTTGTCCATTTAAACAATTTTATAAAGTATTTCATCAATTTAATAAACAGACTGATTAATTTATAGCTGAACACAGTGACAAAGGTTCAGTGACAAGAAGCTCCCAAGCTTCTTGGACTTCATTTCGATCCTGAGCTCTCCTTTTCTGATCATGTGAGTTACGCATGCCAGAGAGCAATAGGTCGTCTGAGAATGCTGTACAGGCATCGTGACTTGTTCCCCAAACCCACCAAATTTCGGCTTGTGCAGGCACTTGTACTGTCTGTGTTTGATTACTGTCTTCCAGTGTATGGTAATGTTAATATCACTGGGAGACATGAGTCGGATGCAGGGGGTGCAAAACATGTGCGTCAGGTACGTCTGCGATCTGCGAAAATTTGATCGAATTTCATCAGACCTCACATATCTTGGCTTATTGCCTATGGCTGACCTGTGCCTTTTGCGCACTTCCTGCATCATCCGGAGGGTACTGTCAGAGGAGAGACCTCAGTACCTGAAGGTAAGACTGAGAGCTCGCTCTGAGATGCGATCCCGATGCACACGGCAGGATGACATGCTGGAGATGCCCCGTGTGCGCTGTGAGTCCGACCGTTGTGGGTTTTCTTATTTTGCCCCTAAAATCTGGAATATATTGTCATCCAGGACTGAGCCAGGGGTGTTGGACAGTGAAAAGTCGTTTAAAAAATATATAACAAATGGCTTGAAGAATGGTAAAATAAAAAGGAATAGAGAACATATTTTAACTTTTAATTAGCCTAACTTAAGATTTGAAAGTTGCCTTTGTTTTATATTATTTATGTTGACGTGAGTTGTTTTGAAAAACATATGTTGTTATATGAAAAACGCTCAAGAATAAAGACGATTTTAATTTCAAAGTTTGCTCATTTTTGTTTGCAAGACCCTCTGTATAATTTGCTAGTAACATATATACTCCATAAAGTTTGTATATTCAATGATATGCCCTGTCTCTTTCTTAGTCCTAGTCTTCTTATTTCCTGAGACATGGCATGGCCATATGGATCTGGTGGTGTTCTCTTCTCTCTCTGTTCTCTTGTTCTTGTTGACGACGACGTAAGGATTTACTGTTTACGTTTACGTTTACGTTTACTGCATCACTGAAAGTTTATTTTATTAGCAATATGGTACTATTCTAAATAAAACGTAAACAATATAGTCATAAGAGTATCGATTCTCATACTGGTGTGGAAATTGTTTCATTTAGAACTTAAGCCTAGGATTAATCTTCTTGAAGTATAAAACAACATTTAAAACTTGCTAAGCTGCTAGTTTGTATTTCGTTCTAAGAACATTGTCTTTGTAAGGAAACTAAGCATAACTTATCTCCTTTGGCTGTAAAAACAGGGGGTTTCTTACTATATTTCAAACCTTATAGCTAACTTCAAGTATTTAAAATTGAGGTTTGCTTGTAAATTTAGGCCCGTATAGTAACTAATTGAAGCATTTAATCACAATGTCGTCTACCTGGGAAGATGACAGTTTTCTGGACTTCAAAGAACTAGAAGACCAATTATCACAATTTGTCGATAAAAGTGAAATTGATGAAATGCTTAGAATACAGTTAGAAGAAGTGGAGATGTTACAGTCAATGTTCTCAAATCCAGGAGAATTTGAAATTTATGACCACAGTGTCATTGCAGACATCAATGAATTTGTTGAAGGTAAAAATAACAGCCTCCCTCCTAGGTTAGATTTTACCATCCATCTAGTTATTGATGAAAAGAAGCTTGAAGTTTGTGTTAATTTACCACTTAACTATCCAGCTGATGAACCAGACATTTTTGTACGCAGTGACTCGTTATCAAGAACACAACAACACGAATTAAACAGTGATCTTGCTAAACATATATGCTCCCTTACTAAAGGTGAGATAAGTATTTATCCTACAGTGGCCTGGCTGCAAGAAAATGCAGGTTCTTATTTTATTTCAAAGAACAGAGTTCCTAAAGGAAGCCACCCCGTAACGAGGAACACAGATGTCTGTGACCACTTCACGAGGTATTGGATATATTCCCATCATATTTACAGTAAAATTAAAAGAAGATGCATAATGGACCTGGCTCAAGAGTATAGCATCACTGGATTTGTTTTGCCTGGTAGGCCTGGAATTATTTGTGCTGAAGGATGGGAATCTGATTGCAGTGATTGGTGGCAGAGGGTAAGTTCATAGTCTAATTGAAGTTAATATTAAGTTACTCATTCATTCACTATTGTGACGTAAGAGTATACACAGGCTTGTCTATTTCTAGTCTTTGACACCAGTTAAGTTAAGCTGTAACTTAAGCCTAGTGCTATATGAACCGAGTAGGCCTACTGACTATAGGCTATAATTTTTAAAGAGTTCCAAGTCGCACAGTGGGTTTTATATAGTTAACAGTTAGACTGCACTTGGCAGTAACTTAAATGCACCTGGTGCTTATAGCCCTCGTTCCATTAAAAATATGGTGAGTAAGTTCTAGTCCATCACTTTTAGTACCTACAGGCTCTTAAATACCGCATCTAATTAACTCGGTTTTGTTCATCTGTAAATATTGATTGCTCAGAGTTGTGATTTGGATTTTAGTTGGGAAGGCTAAGTATTTGGTTAAGTAATGTAACTTGGAGGGTTTTTAACACTGACTTAAATTTACTCAGAATTGTGTAAACTCGGTTTAGTTTAACCTGAGAATAGGCCTACTGATCATTGGGAATTGTGATATTTTTTTGGTGTGATGGTTTTGAATCCTGAGAGCTTGGAATTACAAGGCCATCCAGAAGGTAACAGGATTTTGGCCTGGCACGGCAGTGGGACAGGCTATCATAGCCATCTTCTTGGCATCAGAGTTTCCACACACTTTACGCAACCAGCTCCAGCTTTGGTAGCTATATTCGATAGTGCTCGCCTATTGATCAATCAAAAGGTTACTGGATCGATCCTGAGAAAACTCAGTACTGGTAGCCTAACTGTAGGCCTAGCTTTTTGTTGGTTTGAAATTGGCCCCTGCTGTTCCTGATCATTGGGCTTTGAATAAATGATCCTGACTAGGCCTAATGGAACAACTGATCATAGAAGAAACTGAGAAGGTTTTTTTCAAACCAATTTCTAGTTCATCAACTAGTTTAGTGTAGGCTATTTTCTACTCTCAGATTCTTTGAATTCAGAGATCAGGCGGTTACAAAGTGTCTTGATAAGGTGTTTGACTAAGTGGTTTCTCTAGAGAGTCGGAAAGTAATTCGGCAACATCAGTATCAAGGTTTCCAAGAATGTGATAGGTAGTATTTTGTCCGTTCTTATGATATTTTTAACAATAAATTGTGCGTCAACTTGGCGTGGTAACCAAACCTTCTCATTTTTTCTCCAAAGGGTTAAGTTTTGACGGTTAATTTGGAGAGATCATCTAAATTGGTTGATAAGTTAGGATCAGTGACATTATCTTCAGTGTCTGACATTTTTAGGCCTAAACTAACCTGGGTTTGGCTCTGACTGATGATAGTTGAGGTTTCTTGGAGATGTTGACGTCTTGAAAAATTTGCTTCAATGTTGCTACGTAATTATCACGTTGTTGGTCACCAGTGTGGTTAGTGATGATGTACAATGATTAATAAAATAATAAAATTTTAGAGGATTGTATGGACAAAAAGTACATCATTAAAAAAAAAAGGTAGGTAATGAAGAAAGTAAATATTTAGTTAACAATAATTTCCAATCCCCTCGGTATGTTTTAATGACAGATGACAGCCACAAAGTAAACTACACTTAAAACTTACCGTTATCTAATTTTTTCAAAGGACCTAATGATGATAGAAAAGTCCCAAATAAAGCCAAAACATGGTAAAGTCAAATGACTGTCGTGGAATAGCCTAAATTATACTTGTAGGCAAGAGTCAATAAAAATTCTTATTGTTATAGCCTACCTAGGCCTACCTTTAGTAATATTAATCAATGCTTTCCAGTACATACAGTACAGAACTTATTGACAAAATTAAGATACAAGCAACAATTTTGTTACAAGACAGTATGTTTATTTACACAGTAACATTCTGTAGAGTTTAGCGTATTGTTCCCACCGCCGAGCGTTGGAGCAGAAATGCCGAGATTCCTAGAAAGCTGAGGTTAAATCGAACTGCCCTCAGAAAAAGGTCAGTTAGGTAATAACAAACTGTAATATTTTACTAGCGAAGCCGGAAAATTTTCATTATCGGTTGATGCGAGGTTGGTCTACTTTAATTTGTTTGTATCAGCTGAGTGGAATTTGTGTGTTTGACATTATTTAGTTTACAATAAAAGTTAAATCAATTATAAACATTGTGAGTCTTCTCATTGTTTCCGTGGAGACCGTTAAATATTTACTCTTAAAAGCCTCGCTTCACAACTTTTAAAGCCTATGGGGCAAAGCTCTCAGTCAGTATCGCAGCAGGAATAGTCCTAAAATGATACTTAGAATACTGTAGTAGGTAGCTATGAGAGTGGTTTAAAACAAAAGAATATTACCTTCTGACGCCAATTGGTTCACGCTAATTACACACTAATTAGTAGCCTAAATTTTTTTTTTTTTTTTCTGTTTGTATGAATGTTCAGCAGTCATGGTGGGGAAGTCGTCTGGTTGCCCGTTGTTGCAATATTAACTAGCCCCTCTACTATATTTAACAATAGTATACTATAGTTAACAATAGACCTTGCTTCGAGTGGACCTGGTTTGCAGCACCAGCGCTTTGGTGACAACTTAGAGCCCCAATTTCTTGTCACGAGGTGACTGAGCTCGCAGGCGGCATAGTTCTTCAACAAAGTAATTTCATTCTTTGGGACTATTTAGACAAGTAGTAGTCAATTTCAGTTACTCCTTTAAACATCACATTTCAAACGTTCCTTACTTTCTAAACAACTCTCATATACGTATTTTTGTAAAATTTAATCCCAGTTAGTTGAGTAGCTTTTGTGTGATAGAGTAATACTTTGACCAATAGTCAATGGTAGCAGACAGACACCATTAAATTTTTATATAGGAGTGGCCTAAATAACACGCCCACAGTGTGGGAGGGCGCCGACATCCAGGGGGCGCCGAGGTTCGACAGTGACCGATTAACGCAATCACGAAAAAAGGTGACATAATTTCCGAAACGACGGGAGACGATGATGATGTCTTCAAGACCAAAGAAGACATTCATGATTTGGCCTCAATCGTAAAAATAGAAGACGTTGTTTCCGTGATCGTGGGCAGTGCCGGATTTAGGGTACTTGCGGCCCTAGCCCAAATTACTTGAGCGGCCCTCCCCCTGTGGTGGAAATTCCTTGCAATCGTGAAAGTAATCGTGAATGCACCAAATCGAGGAAATAACCTATGCATCAAAGAGACAACATCATCAACACCCGTGATCGTCGATGAAATCGTGGACATCTCTCCTAAACCAAGTCAAAGGCATCAAGGTTATCTGTGACCGTGACCGTGGCAAAATCATTAACAAATCTCGCGGGCTGCAACAACGGGACATCATCCTCAAACCTCGCGACCCCAGCGAAATCGTGATCATATCCCGTGAGCTGTGACCTTGAGGACGTCATCACTGTCACCCGTGACCACAGTAAAATCGTGAACATCTCCAGTGGGCTGCATTCACAGGGACATTATCATCGACACTTGCGACTGTGGCAAAATCGTTAACATCTCCCGTGAAACAGCAATCACGGGTACATCATCATCGACACTTGCGATCGCAGCAAAGTCATAACACATCTCCTGTGGACTGCGATTATGAGGACATCATCATTGTCACCTGCGGCCAGGCCAAAATCGTAAACATCCCCCTCGGTAAGCCATCACTGGGACATCCTCATTGACACCCCCAGCCGCTGCAAAATCGTTAATATCTCCCGTGAGCCGCAATCACGGGAACATCATCATCAATACTGGGAGCCGCGATGAAATCATGAACATCTTCCGTGGGCCGCAATCACGGGGACTTCATCATCGACACTCGCGAAAGCGGCTGATTCTTGAATGACTCCCGCGGGCTTCAATCATCCGCGGAACACATCACCGTCATCCGCGGCCATGGCTAAATCGTGAACGTCTCCCACGGGCCACAATCACAGGGACATCATCATTGACAACCCGTGACAGCGGCTAATTCTTGAACGTCTCCCTGCGATCATGATGGCACATCACCGTCACCCGCGGCCGCGGCTGAATCTTGAACGTCTCCCGCGGGCCACAATCACGGGGACATCATTATCAGCACCCGCGGCCGTGGCAAAATCTAGAACATCTCCCTTGGTCCGCGGAGACATCATTATGGTCACCTGTGATTATGGAAAACTGGTGGTTAAAAAAAAATTATTTTTTAATCTAAAAAATGTTTTTCTCAATCCTCTGCTGCTCCCTTTTGCTTGCGACCTAGTGGTTAATCCGGAACTGATCGCGGGGACGACGATGATGTCTAGAAGACTGAAGAAGATATTCACGATTTTTTGCGCAATGGCAAAAAAAGATTACGTAGTTTGTTTGACTGCGGGAGTCGAAAATTATGTCTATAAGACCGAAGAAGATATTCATGATTTTGGCACAATTGCAAAAAAAAAGATTGAATTACTTCCGTGACCGCGGGAGACGATGATCATGTCTACATGAACGCAGGAGATATTCAATATTTTGCCGCGATCACCGATAACTATGACGATGTTTCCATTACTGAGAGAGTTGATTAAAAAACGTCCGTGAGAGTTTTTGGATTTTGTTGTGATCACGGCTTTTGGTTAGATAAACGAAGAAAACATAAGTGGTGATGTATTTTTGGGGAGGGGGGGCGCTATCTACATGTAGGCCTAGTGCGGGTAGGTGTGCTTAATGTACCTACGCCACTGATAGATAGATTTAGCTTTGGGAGCTCTGGTCAATCGAAATTCAATATTAACCCAGAAACAAAATCATTCCGAATCATGGGATGATCCCTTTCTAATGTTTTTCAGAAGAACAATTATTTGTTTTACTTGTGTATTTCAGCAAACCTTCATTGAACCAATGTCATATTTTACTACATAACATGTGAGTCGTTGGCTCAGTCGGTAACGTCGCGGACTTCGGGCCCAAGGCAGCGATGTCGTGGGTTCGGATCCTGGTCACTGCCACTAATATTTATCAGTACAGTTCACCTTCGTACTGTACCGGCTCACTCCTTGCTTTGCTGTAAACGATCCACACACGGGCGCTTAGTCTATGTGGACCGGGTCAATGCAAGGTTAAAAGAGGCCGCCAACCTCTTTTTTTTTTTTTAAAAGAAAAGAGTAGGCCTAGAAGTGGTTGCTCAATAAGCCGTTTCAGCTGCGATGCAATCCCATGGTTTACTATAAGCCTGGCCCTCTGTTTTAAAAGGCCTAGAAGTAGAATATTGTAATAGCTCTAAAATTGTACTGTATTCAATTGGAACTATACTAAAATGGAACTGTAGGTAAAAAAAGTTTACATCAAAAATGGCTTTTGTATTTTTAATAAGAGGTTTTTTTTTTCTAGATTCGTTGCATGAACTGGAAAAAGATTATGTGTAAAAAGAAAGAAGAAGAAAATATATCCAAGGATTTCAACATGGACGCACTTCGTAAATTTACAGGTTTCAAGGAGATATCTTTTGAAGGAGGAAAATCAAAGTCTCGGGAGAGTCACATGAACATGGGTGAATTCTATAAGTATCTTTCAGATCATGAATGTAGTTATGTGTTCAAAGAATATTTTGGAGTGGAAGGCAAAGTTAGTGGCTCAGATAAATGACTTAAACTGACAAAACTTGACAATGATATTGAACATTGATTGGCCATATTTTTGATACATGAACTTTTACAACACAAAACCTACATGGTTTACTACTCTAATTCTGTCCCTTGCGTTGTAGTACTACGATTAATTTAGTAGTACTGGCGATGGCCGGAGGCCATCAGTAATCAAATTAACTGCTTCAGACAGAATTAATTGTTAGTTAAGTATTTTTAATAAATCATATAAAAAAAAATAGAATCATCCTTTTACAATTTCCCTCCAAATTTTCTTAAGGATTTATAACCGAATATAACGTCTAAAATCATTTCTATTTTACCTGATAGTTTGTTCAAGTCAATGTCAGGATAACTTCTCTTGTTAATCACATGATTTTCTGACCCAATTCTAAAAGTTCGTCTCACTTCATTTACATAATTGTTGATAAAATTGTTTACCTCAACTTCTCTGGCATCCTCTGAAATTCAATAAGATAGATCATTCACTGTCATAATTTGTGCTATAAAATGTATATGCTTATTCATGATTGATATTTATACATTTAGTTCCTGTACATATAAAACTTGTTTGTTATTTTTTATATCGATTAAATACAATTCTTACAATTAATTTTCATCATCTTGTAATTTCTATTGTACCTGTTTTAATCCAAAAAGTCACGATAATAACACATCTGTGAATATGAAAGAAATTTAGCAGTTGTTATTTTAAAGCTTAATTTTCCTGGCAGCTAGGATAGATAATTTTATATCCGCATCCGTTGTCTTTACAGAGAAGCCAAAAGACACGGGTAATTACACAACATATGATTTGTTTTTACATTCCTTAATTAGGTGATATCTAGTAAAAAACTTGAACAGCCTATAATGATACAAAGCTGATCGAAGGAACTATTACAATGGCTGCTGAGTTGAAGTTATTCTTTGGAATAAGTAAATGAATAAAACCTGGTACAAAGGGTTATCAAGCTAATGTTTTATACCATTAAAACTTACAAACTGTCAAAAGTAGAGTAAAAAGTTGTACTTAAGTATGGATTACACTTGCCTGTTATTGAGTTAATGTCTTGAACATTCTGTAGCATCATCCATACCAACAAAATAACATTTCTGTAAAGCTTCATTCTGGTTCAATTTAATTTTACCTGAAAACAAAATGAAAATTATTAACTTTTCTTTTCTTTTGCATTTATAAAAATTACTCTTTAGGCTCAAAGCTCTCAAGACAATCTTTCACTTTAGATGAACATTGGATGATGTGTGTAAACAGCCTGGCCAAAAGATAAGGATATTTTGTACCCCAAAGTCAGTGTGCCTTTCAATTTGAATTTATATACTGTGTAGCCTTGTAGTTTGTGGAGAGGCTACTGAAGAAATTCATATTATGTCCTTTTGAAAAAGTGTCACATGGCAGTGATCGATAAATTTACCAAACTCAACCTGACTTTACCGTAGGCCTACTCCAGGTCACTTTATCAGTCCCTCTATGGAAACAACGACTTGGGTGAAAACATATAGTGGAGCGGCAAAGCTAGAGTGAAGCGAAGAGCGTAGCTAAGAAAGAGTTTTTTTTACCCCCGATTGTAACGGCGCTTCACATGCACATAAAGGACCGGTGAAGGGGCTGGAAAACAGTACTTTTGAATATTCATTTAACCTCCTTTATCCAACATGGGGGTTAAGTGTACTAATTTTGTGAAGAAACCAACTTGTGGTGAGAATAGTAAAACACAAGAAAGTCCCCATTTATATTGTATCCATACAACTGCTTATGTAACCATTATTCATACAACAACGCTTCACTATATTAAATTTTTTAAGCTCTACAAAACAGTTTGGAAAGAAATTGAAAATTTTTATGTTTTCAAGGTAAAAAATTGGAAAACCCAATTTTTACTTCATTAAAGTTCTCATGGTCCAATCATGCTGCTTTGAGAACTCGTTCAAATAAATGTAGGTTTACACATTCATACCAAATTTCATCAAAATCATATCATCATTTTAGAGAGCTGAAAACCCTACTGGGGCTGTTTTATAACTATGAAAAGTGCATTTTAATGACGGTTTTACCATTGAAGCTCAACCCTCGACCAAACCTTAAAGATAAATAAATCCGAGTAGAATAACGGGGCGAAAAGGCTAGGTGTGTTGGCGTGGGTACCAGCTACATTCTCCACTACACTATGTTTTGGCACACCTTCGTAATGGATTATTTAAAATCCGATCAGCTATGCTCTAGCCTCACCGTTCCACTATTTTTTCACCCTTTCTCATCTATAGAGTTTAAAAACCAGCTGCTTATTGTGTAGGGTGGTGAACACTTCTAGGGTCGACACTTTTCGACCCAAGCTCAAGTTTTACGATATAGGGGAAGCAATGGTAGGAAAATGAACGAGGGTTGAAAAGACACTTTTTGCCCGTGTTATGAACTATATTTTTTGTCATATTGCACCATTATTTTAACAAACTACGTTACAAAACTAAAATAGTTTAAATTTAAAGATACCTCCTGAAACTACTTCTAACTTGTTTTCAATTTAATTTGCTAATGGAAACAAGCAGCTGTTTAGTTTGTTATTCAATAATTTTGTCTATTACGATAGTGTGTAGTGTTAGTGTACATTATACTATGTTGAACTATTTACAATAAGGCAACAATAAGCTACAATAGTTAAACAGTTGATACACACTCTCAATACATGCGATTGTTTACAATAGAAATTTTCAACTGAGATGACAGCTGATTTTTACTCCCTAGGGGCTAAAAAGCTTTAGACCTGCAACGCATCCATTAAAAACGACTGTTTTTGCTGCAGTGTGACAGAAAATGTACTTTAACACATTCAAAAAAATACTTTACGATCACTTTGTATACAAAAATACAAGAATAGCTTATTTAATTAATTGTTCCTTTAAATTTAAAGGAACAATGAGATCAATACGCAGTAAAATTTATCAGTTTAAAAAAATGGTAAACCATTAACTATTAAGCATTAACTCGTGTTAAATACCATTCAACCATGATGTTTTTTTTAAATACTATTAAATTAACTAATAATACTAATGTAATAGATACTATAACGAAAGGTATAGTCAGTAAAAAGACCAGAGGGTTTGGACCAGTTGACCAGTCCCTTAAAAAATAACCGTAAAAAATGCCAAAGGCGTAGGTAAACCACGCTGTAAAATCTTAACTTGTACAAACAAATCATATTGTAAATAAATAGGTTCTTAATTAATTTGATTTCAAGGTTTTATATTCATTTATAGTACTTAAGTAATCATAATTGAACATGTCGCATCGGGCCAAAAATATTAATTCCTTTTGCAGTAATTATATCTTAGATCTTATACACTATAATGGCTTAATATTTAATTAGATGTAATCATTAAACGTTTTTAATGGAAACCAATATTTTCTTCAAAAGTTAGTTATGTGTTGTAGCATCAGTAACCATTTCACACAGAGTATTGCTGTTTTTCCTGTTGTCTAGTATATTTTAAGTCTGATTGTTGTTCAAATACTCTCATAAGCAATTACAACTACAACTTAATCATAAGCAAGAAATTGTTTATGAAACATAACATAAACATATTTTGAGGATATTCATTACTTACCAGTCCTTTTCAGGAAGTGAAATAATAAGTATAACTAAGTTATTAGATGTTGGATAGACTATGTTCAAGTATGTATTTTTATCATCAAACTCAACAGTTCAAAACATGAAATATAGTGATGGAGTTCTACCTCAGGTCAAAGGTGGATAGGATACCTGTACCAACCTATCCTCTGAGTATAAGCATGTCTCTTTGGTATAAATTAACAGAAATATATATATAAATTTAATTAAATTATATATATATATATACTTATATATGTTTATTATGTTTCCTTATTTTGTTTCTCTACTGCAGAATAATCTATTCGTAAACTTAATTTTTATTCTTGATTTTTCGTTGTTTCAACTTTTATATATGCTAAAAGCCTTGAGTGACGCATTGTAAAAATGAGTAACAAAGATTTGATAAATTTTATTGAGATACATTTTGATTTTATTTTGAATTATTTCAAACTGCCTACCATGCATAATATTTTTTTATGTAAGCATTGGTGTAATAAAAGGCTGACTTAAATAATTGTTTTACCAATATTGTACAAGTTTTTTTCTGAATACAAATATTTGATCGAATTTTCAGTTTTGCACTCTGGAATCAGCATTACTAAAGTGTCTCCCAAATAAATTGCATGTTAAATTTTATGGACGTCAAATTTCTTAAGTTTAACTTTTAAAAGACAGTCAGGATGAAGGATTATATCAGCTAGGATTGGTTATTATATTAGTGATGGTATTATTGATGTGAAATGACATCTTAGTTATAGAAAAATGCTAATATCTTATTTATTGCTTATTCTTGTTCAGCATATAGGAAAAACATTTGCCGTAAATGGTGTTTAAAAAAAAAAAACTTTAAAATAATATAAAATATAAGAAAAATATGTTCATTACCATATACAGGAATTTACTCATATTTCATTGGTAATTTTAGTTTTAAAATAATTCGGGAGTATGTGTGCTGCGGCTGACTTGAACGAAACTACAGAAAACGTACTATAGTAGTATGTTTACTGTGACGAAACACAATGCAGAAGAAGTCCAGTTTTCAATCCCTTATTTAGCATTTGGGGCCATTTACTGGCAATAACGCAAGGAAGTTTTGCTTCCAAATCGTCCAACGTTTGTGGTTTATTGAGATGGACTAGTTGCTTTTGAATCCACATACAATACTCCATTGGTGTCAGATTGAATGGTCGTGGAAACAAGTTCACAGGTCCATTACACAAAATGTGATTACCAAATGTTTCTTTCAGTAAGACTTGTTTCACATGCTATGTATAGCAAATAGTGATAATATCATGCTGAAACCAAAGATTTTCTTCATCGTAATTTAATTGGGGAAGGAAAAAGGAAATAATCATAGCTCTTTAGCACTCTTCATTTTCAGTAACAATAATATGAGTAAAATCGTCTTTGAAAAAATATAGACCAATGAGCCCACTCGCCCACAATGTATACCAAACTCCAGTAACTTTTAATGGATGCAACGGGATTTCAAAAAATGTTCTTGAATTTTCTTTAATCCAAATATGGCAGTTTTATGTACTGATAAACCACATACGTTGGACGATTTCGAAGCAAAAATGTATCATGTGGTTGCTGGTAATTGCTCTAGCTGCTGATTAAAGTAAAGGGAAACTTTTGACTTCCAAATCACTCTTCATTCGAGCCAACCGCAGCACCCATATATCCAAATTTATTATCAAACATTAAATGGTAACAAGTGAAGTGATGAATACATGATGAGAGGAAAACCAAGCAGCACACTCAGGCATACCATAAATAAAAAAAGGGACTTGCATGGTTTTTTTTAGTTTAAAAAAATCATCGACACTGTCAAAATTGTTGATGGGTTGATCAGGAGGAGACATTCCACACACTTTTTCGATAGTTTGTTTGGAATGTTCTGGAAGCATAGGCAATTGGGCTGGAATGTTCTGCTAACAGTGTCGGCACAAGTGTACAAGTGGATTAGTAGATGTCGCTTGCACTTCTAGCGCCCGCAACCTCGATCATCTGTCATGATATTTGATGAGTGACTGAAAGATTAAACGATTGTAAAAAGATTGATAAAAAGATTTTCTTACAGTCAACAGTGGTTCAGGCACTTGGTTCCTTTTACAATTCTTGCTGCCTTTTTTGGTGAATCAGGACTCTTCAACTTCACGAGCAGCATATCACAAGTCACCAACATAGGGTGGCGGAATTTTACCCCCCAGGTTAGTGTTTATGGGGTGCAGGTTGAGCAGATTAGTGACGTAACGATGACGTCTCAGTATTATCTCGACCAAAAAGGTGTGTACAGGCTGGAATTGTATCCCCCTCATAAAACTTTGATATTGTTATGCATGCATGAGTGGTTTCATTAAATCCACTGGCATCTAAAAAACTGTACGGGCCGGAATTGTACCCCCCTGGAATTTTATCCCCTGGTGACCGCAGAAAAAGATGTAGCCTACAGCCAGGAAATGTACCACCCCCCATTTTACTGTAATTAATAAGTGCATGTGTGGCATCAAAAATAAATATAATAATATGCGTTAAACTACAAACTTTGAATAGACTTGAATTCTACGTAATACCTTAACTAATTTGACCGCTCTGGACTTTTACTACTCTATATTATTAAAAGGATTTGTTGGATTTTTGTCTGCAGTAAATCGACCCCTAAATATTTATTTTTATAGGCATATTGGGTATCAATTTAAAGCTGTTATCCTCTAGATGTGCCTTTTACGGGTTTAGGGTTATATCCCGTGAAAGCCCTTCGTTCTATAGGCTTTTAAAATGTCATAGTTTGTGCTGAATTCTGTCTTCAATCATCTGAACTTTTTCAAGTTTACATTTGTTTTACATCAAAACATGGCCATGGTACAATTTTGTTTACACCCATACGAAAATGGGGTTACCTGTTGTTTGGTGATGTTTCAGTGGATTTAAGTAAAATGTTGTAATGTTTAATGTTATTTGTATAAAATGTAAAGAAGAAAATTACTTACATTAGATTTTGTGTTGTGATAGGATTTTGTGTTTTCATAGAATAGTATGTTTAAGGGAATTCAAGTAAAATACTGGTTATTTGTTTAAAAAGTAAAGAAAATGACTTACGTTAGATTTTGTGTTTTTATAGTATGTTTCATTAGTATTTCTAATTTTTCTAAGATACCTGGAAGAGATTTGAAATTTTTTTCCAAAACCGTTACTTGTAGCACCACAGTAAAGCTAATTTTAATATGAGAGGAGGCTGGCGTGGGCTGCCAAGCACCCTAACTCCCAGGATGCTGGGAAAAAAACAGGGCGAGGGCAACACCCCCAAAGCTGACTCTAATGAAGCCTCCAGGAAGAAAGATGGAAAGAGGGGGGCGAAAAAAGAAGACGAGGACGAAAGAGAGCGAGCGAGAGGGCTCGGGTGTTTAACAGAGAGCACCGACATCCACCTATTTGGAGATACTGTCTATGGAGAAGTTGGCTATCACCAAATCTGAACACCCGGACTGGAAACGGGCGGAGGCTGAAGCCAATTAAATCAAGGGGGAACTGTCCAGGTGGGCCATTCGTGGCAAAGACGTCAGCCCAATCCCATTAGTTTATGTGTGATTGAGCAACACACAAACACACACTTAAATGCACAAACTTTTAGATTTATAATATTAGTATTAATATTATATTCTATATAATATAATAGTATAATAATATATTCCACTGCTATGTGGAAACCTACATTTATTTGAACGAGTTCTCGAACCAGCATGATCAGACTACAGTATGGGAACGGGGGTTTATGGGGTAAAAATTGGTTGTTCCATGTATATTTATTTGCTATTCTTGTATTTATTTTTGCAGACCATCTTGTTTTGATATGTATTGTTTAATGGCATTTGCCGTAGAAATGAATAAATGAAACAATTAGTAAGATCATGAGATGCCAACCCCGTATGAAGGACGGTACACTGCTATGTGGAAACCTACATTTATTCGAACGAGTTCTCGAACCAGCATGATCAGACTACAGTATGGGAACGGGGGTTTATGGGGTAAAAATTGGTTGTTCCTATTTTTGACCCGAAAAACATAAAATTCAGCAATTTATGTACAAACCATTTTGTAGAGCTTAAAAAACAAATAATTTAGTCCAATGAAGTGTTATTATGCGCCTAATGGTTACGGAGAAAATTAAAAAAACCCTGTAAATTCAAAATTCCCATGTTATTCTTATGGAAAATAAGCAAACTGTTGTAGTTTGCTTGTTTATGAACGTATTTGATCAAATTTGGAAGATGCATTTATTAACTAAACTATTAACATAAAAAAAAACACTTTACACGCCCTGTTACAGCAAACCTAAGTACTTGTCAACGGTCAAACTAATTCTATTTAAATAGGGAATAAATGTGATGTTTTTAAGGAGACATTTTAGCCTCTAGACAATGTTAATCCAATCAGGCAAATGGACATTCGCTTAGTCTGCAGGTTTGCTGTGGCAGGGGTATTTTTTAAAGCTTGTTACCAAATCTATTTGATTGAGCAAATAACTGTTGCAAAGAGACATTGGGATTTTTATGGGCCTACTTTTATACCATGGTGGAAGGAAAATACATTTACCTTCCACCATGCTTTTATACTGTACTTTTCATGAAATATTTTGTTGGCTGCTTTTAAACCACTTGCTACAATAAACACTAAACAGACAGCTGATTTTAGGTATTTTTTATGGTTGCCGATGGTAGTTTTCCACACGAACCGTTGTTTCCCGTAACACCGCCCACCAGCGCACCTTCCCCCACCACCGCGCCGCCCCGTTCCAAACGCGTCTGCTGCTGTAAGCTGTTGTCGTCTGCACGGCATGTTGTTATGGTTAATGTAAAAATATTAATGTAAATAAATGTAAATTAAAGAATGTAATATAGTAAACCTATATTTTGGATTATAAGAAATATACTTGAAGAACATCATTAGTTAACATAAGGTATGTTACTATTTATAAAATGCTCATGGGTCTATATATTTTTATTGTAGAAATAACATGGCTTCTTTATGGGTTTTGCTTATTGTAATTATGTTTATCTTAATTATGCGAGTCAATTACGCAAATTTTGGTTAGATATTGTGTTGAATTTGGATGCAAAGAAACGTACAATAAAGGAAATGGGGTCCAGTTTTACAAGTAAGTTTTAAATAATTACTGTATCAATAAATGTCGCTAACTTAGGCCTATAGACTGGTTAGGGCTTCAGATAACTTCTTACTGTTAAAAATCAGAAGTGCATTTTAATTTGAACTATTATAACTGAATCAAATAAATTCTTGTATTTTTATTTTGGTAACCATACCTACTAGCAATGCTACTATACATGCTACTAGCCTATACTCGTACCTATACTGACAAGTAGTACCTAGCGTCAGCTCCATTTATCAATCATAGGCCCTTCATAGCTATTTTGCCATTATCATTGACTATTGCTATTATTTACATTTCCAGGTATAGGTGTTGAACTACAATGTATGTGGATTTATGGAAACCTAAGTCTAAAGGTTACTGTGAATTAAGTTAAACTATTTTTTAACTTTTTCAGATTTCTATTAACTCGCCTAAAGCTGTTGAAATCCTGGGAAAAGGCTGTCAAAAGAAAAAATCGGAAAGAAACTGTTTAGTATTGATTCTTTGCAGTAAACAATTATCTGATGACACAACGATGAAGTTTAAGTTAAGTTAGATAAGACTTGGAGCACTTGTCAAGCTCCTTAAAGATGACGCTGTGCTCACCGATTATGTACAGCAGTTCGGAAAAAAAAAAAACGCCGCCGTGGACAACTTTTCTATGGATAGCCTGATATTGTTGAGGTAAGATCTTTTACATCTTAAATACATATTAAGTTAAAGTTTTAACATAATAACATAAGACCATAATAAACCTAACCTAACTCTGCAAAGCGCTGTACAGTGACATTTCAGGGGGTTACAGAAAAAATAAGGCCTAGGTTGTTTGACAGTGACTGACTGACCATTTGAAATGTAATCGTTGCCAGTGGTCGTGCCCCCGTCTGGTATTACTCCACCAGAGAAGCAGTCACAGTTATAGGTTGTTAACATTTTTAACCCTCGGAGTGTTAAGCGTCGCGTAATCGACGCACAACACACCCGCCGTGGTGTTATGCGTCGCTTTTGCTACACACAAGCATCGTTTACGGCAAAGGCTCTGGGACCGACTGAATCAGATTGAACTGGATCGAGATTGGTATCGTTGTTTTCAGCAGATTCTAAGCTTTTTCCAGATGACGTGCGTATTTGTAAACAGCTTGGTTAACCTTGCACCGATGACTGATGTGTTTTATTACGTTTATCATTGTTTTAGTGTTAAAAATAAAATGTTGTGAGATACGTGGTGCATTATAAGAAGATTTAAGTGATTTTGAAGGGCTGGTTGATGATCCTGAAGAAGTTGGTAGTGATATTGAAGTAAATCATCCGCCAGATTCCTAGCTATGGTTAGGCTAGCTGACGCTAAATGTACGAAATCTGTTTTTCACCCATAACTTATTTATTTGCAAACCTACTTCCTTATATTACGGTACTATATTTTTGGAATCCTCATAAAATTTTGAACAAATTAGCTATTTTAAAAAATTTGTAGACCTATGAATTATTAACATTTATTGAGTGCAAACATAAAATTGTTTTATTTATTTTATAATTTTTGAGAAATAATAACCCCACAAAAATGTTAGAACATTTTTTTTGTAATGTTTTATATAACATTGAAGCCCATAATTTTCCAAACAATATGATATATAAAACAGTATACTTTAGAGTGTTTTTCAGTTACATTTACATAAGGTACATTTTAATAAAGTCCTGCGATTGCGCAATAAATGGGCGGACATTAATACCATTACTATGGACACTTGGAGGGTTAAAATACCTTAAAATGAAAGTATTCTGTGCCTTAGAAAAATGTTAAGGTTGTTTTCATGTATTATAAGATCGAATAGGCCTACTTAATTTTAGGAAAAAATAAACTGGCATCGCAAAATTTCACAGACACAGAAATTGTTGCTTATCAGCTAACTTATAACTTATGATAATATTTTGGCCTTAAAACTCAAGCAGACCTTACTTACTTGGATACTTGAAGTCTATGTTGTTGACCGATGATATCGGTATGACTGCGTCATATTTACCTATAACCCTATCAGAACTACAATACTACCTACTATAATATTCAAAAATTATTAGGCTGATGTCCTATTAAAGAATACAATTTAGCCTACAGTGTCAACATTTCAGGTGCTAAGTGTCTTTATCGTTATTCATGCAATGTTTTAAAGTCCTCAGATTATCCTAGATTTTTCCTTCCGGATCGATATCTGCCATATGAATCTGGCGACAACCTTACCTAACATAGGCCTAACTGCCACAGTGAGAGTAATAGTGACACTAACTTATTACTCTCACTGTGGCAGTTAATAGGGGCTGTAATTTTAATGAAATCCCTGTAAAAAAAAAACTATAAATTGTATTAGCTAATTTTGGTTACACTTCCATATAAGGCCTGTGGAACAGCAACATGGAAGTATTTAGTGTAAAGTAATTTTGTTATCTGACGGAACTTTGAAACCTAACTACTATAATATATACTGAATACCTGATTTAGTATTCTATTATTTTTACTTTTATTACTTCTACCTGGTGTCAGCGCAAGTGTAGCCTTGATTTTTAAATTTTTACAGCTCATTTCAGTAGAAGCGAATTATTATCTCACACACAGTTTTGTCTACTTTGGTTTAATCTTGATTGGTTTTTTGATTGAAACAGTTTAAAAATCTGAATCAGTAAAGGACCACCTCTTACTTTTTTTATCGAGTAATGTTATAAAAAAACTAAGGCCTTTTTTGTTTCAGACTCCAATTGAACCCATGGAGATTAAGACGCCAAGACAAAGCACAGGGAAAATCAAACGGACATCAGCCAAATCCACCACAGCAAACACACTCAAATTGATAGTTCAGTTTCTCCAATGAAAAAAACTCCAAATGTAATGATCTAAGACTTGGATAAAAGAAGATTCACTTTGTTTTTGTGAAATGTTTAAATACACTGTATTTGACTAATTAATTTGTTTTATTTACTAAACCTCAACTTCCTCATCAATAAAATTCCTATTGTGCCTATTGGGGTTTCTAAATTAATTAAGTTACTCTTGCAAAATATATTTTGTTTTATTTCACAGTCATTTTATTTTTTAATATTTCATTCTTGCAATTTGGAACTTTAAGTTATTCAAAATCCTTAACTATCCTTCAGCATTGGAATTGTGCAATGTCAATGTTTCACAATAATTATAATAATTGCCTAATGAAGATCTCAACTTATAGCCAAGACAGTCAAACGGTAACAGTGGTAAAAAAATAACATTTTTTAGCACTCTAACATGGATTTTTACATAGCCTAACTTGAAAGAATCTAAGTTTCAGAGGTTTACTGTTTTCATGCGTCTTGTTAATTGCCTAAACTTAATATAATATAAGCCATTTTAAAATTCATTTGATCACCCTTAAAATGGTGATTCTAATCTAGTAAGGAATAACTTTTGGTATTGTGTCTTTAAAAGACTGATATAACAAATTCAAGAATTTTGTAAATGTAGCCTATTTGTTTGAATCAGAAGCATAGCCTACAGTAATAGGCCTTAAAATGCATTCATGGTCATGCCTTAATAAAATAATATATTACTTTTATTTGCTTTTACATACAGTTCTGCAGTGCTAACAGATTGTTATAATCAAAATGATTATAACTGTATAAAAAAAACTACATCTATTACTTTTAGGTCATTAATAATTAGTTAGAAACGTTTAAGTATGATTTTTAGCCAGGATATATACTCTCTAGTTACAAAACAAAGGAATGCTTGCCATACTAGAAGCTTGATTATAAATATGTTTAGAATTTTTGATTTTTGGCCCCAAGAACTGAATATGCAATGAAAACCTACTCACGGTCAGATGATCAAATCAATTTATCATGTAGATATATTACATGTATCTCTGAATTTTTGGCTATGTCAGGTAATTGTAAATAAAGACTAGTATTAACAGAAATGTTATCACAATAAAACTCATTTATTTTGTTTTCTAGTAAGAACTCGAAGGTTGAACACGAGCCATCAGCCCATTTATTAACACGCAATTTAAATTTCGCGCCAACTCCGGCCTCACGCAAACATGGCGGGCGTTTGACGCGGTGGTGGGGGAAGGCGCGCTGGTGGGCGGTGTTACGGGAAACAACGGTTCGTGTTTTCCACTATTTCCAGTCTCCACTCTCCAGTCAAGTCAAGTCAGACTGGCACTCGCAGTGTTTTTATCAAACTCCGTGTTTAACTAACTTACTTTTCTCTTTTCTTTAGCTAGTTGAAGTTTTCAGATTCTTCACTGAAGAATATTGATTGTTTTTGCAGTTATTTATTCATTCTTAAACAGCGGAGTCAATGACTCTTTAAGGTGTATTGTTCTAGTTGTAATTTAATTAATTAGTTGGACCGTGGAATTGGACATGGAACGACATACATCGTATGAAGTTGTAAGTATATAGGGTAGCTTAAGGTCCAAATTAGCCTACTGTTTTATACAGACACCACCATGGTTCTATAAATCAGCTAAGGCCTATTGATCAAGAAAGCGATTGATCAAATTAAGCAATATTAGGCAAGGCCTTGTCAAAACAAAATACTTTTTGGTCCATGCACTAAGCGTAAAAGTACATAGCCTAAACCAAAACACCATAAAAATACAGAGAAAACTAAATAAAGTACTGAAATCATTTTTGTTTCAAAGGCTTAAGTTAGCCTATCTAAGTTAAGTTAACTTTTGTATAGCCTAAATACTTAGTCTGTACATTGCTCAGAATTATACATTTTTTGTTACGTTTTATACATTTAATATGCCGAAACAAGTCTTATCTCGGGGTACAGTTTCTTAACTGGGCAATGCTAATACCGATTGAAACTATCGATTCGATTAGTAACTTAGCCTAACATAAGTTTAAACCTTCATTCAATTTTTTCTCTATCAGCATTTTGACGTTTTATACATTTAATATGCTGAAACAAGTCTTATCTCGGGTACAGTTTCTTAACTGGGCTAATACCAAATGAATGCTAATACCAATTGAAACTATCGATTCGATTAGTAACTTAAACGTTCATTCAATTTTTTCTCTATCAGCAAGTTTAGATTAGTTAGGTTAGGGTAAACTGTTTAGTGTATGACAGTTTTAGGCAAGTGAATAATTAGAAAATTCATAACAAATGAGTTAAAAGGGATAAAATAACCAGAGTAACATAATTGGTTTTATTGTTTAGTTAGCTTTAATTGGATATTAGGCTATGCATAATACTTTTTACATCCACTTAAGTTATCACAAAAAAAAAATAATAATATGGTTGTATGTCAGTTGTCTAGTGAATGACACTATATTTCTTAATGTGATACTGGTCAATCTAGTGTATGACACTAACCTTTTATTGTGTTTAGTGTATGGCAATGAATGAAATGTAGGCCTAATTTGGCAGTCAGTTAGCTTAACTTAAGCCTAAAATGGCATTTTAAGTTTAATCCAAGTCTTCTTCAGGTTCAGATAACACAAACAGGTCGTTTTCACTATCAGGCTCACGTTTGTGACATAGGCCTATAAATGCCAGTTCATCATCGTCGTCATCCTCTTCTTCTATTCCAAAGGTATCACGGTGTTTTTTTTTAGGAATACACTTGTAATGGTAAGCATTTTTGCAAGTGTCACAATTTATCCTCGTTTCTACCCAGTCCAATGATTAATTCCGCAGAAAATCTTTTCTTGCACACTTGGCAAATCCAATCGTCATCTTCATCCTGAACCAGTTTTCTTTTACACTCTTTACTTTTCTTTTGGGCTGTTTTTTTCTTTTCTTCTCTAATCCTTCTTCTCTCAGCTTTCTTGTCTTCTTCTTGCTTCTTTTCAGCTCTTTTCTTTTCCTCATAGTACAACCATTCTTTACTGTTCACAACTTATGGTAGCCTAATTTGTTGTCCTGGATTTCTTCTTACACTTTTGGGGGGTACCAGGCCAAAACAGGTTGTTCTTGAAAGGTGATGGAACATCTGCTCCCCCTGTTTGAGGTGATAGCACCTTAGCCAGTTTCTCTTTAGATAGAGTGGAGCCACTAGTACTTTGCTCTGCCATAGAAGTAGTAGCCTTACAAGGTGTTTCACCTTCTTTTTGTTGGCTAACTATTTCATGCTCTTCAGCATCAATCGTGGGGTTCTCAAGCTCGTCAAGATTTGCTGGGTCTTCAGTTACGCTAGGCTGATAAGATTTCTTCAGAGTCATTATCTTCTGCAGAATTGTTTGATTTTGACTTGTTCTTCAATTTTTTCTTTTGAGATCTGATATAGTCGTTGGCTTTTTTCCATGCCACATATAAATCATGGCTACATTCATCTCCATTCCAGATAGATGTGAACTTATTGTAAGTGGTTTGAAACTTAGAAATAAGATCTGGGGAAATAAACGATTCAAAGAATGTCAAACATTCCTTCCCCACTGAATGAGTAGGCTTGTTCTGAATGCATTGTTTTGTTTAAAATATCGACTTTACTGTAGTCCACTGCTTCTTGATCAAATGGACAAAGACCACAACGAACAAAACCATTCTTGATGGTATCTTGAACCATTGTACCTATTATCAAAGACAGTTTTGAGCATGGGCACAAAGTTGTATTTTGTTAACCAATCCCCTCCATTGGTCATCTGCCACGAGTGTACAGCCTCTTGCCAACCTTTCTTAACTGGACGAAACACAGCAACATCCAGTGGTTGCATTATATGTGTACAGTTTGGCAACAGCGCTATTAACACAATGTTGTTAGCAGAACAAAACTTACTCAGATGGTATGTGATGTGTGATTTGTGGCCATCAACAAATACAATCACTGGAAACTTGATTTGAGTCAATCAACCACTTATAAAAGTACCTAATTTGTAAAATATTCATAATATACCTCGCTTGTTATCCACCCGGATTCCGATTTGGCAATAATCCATTCATCCGGCATGTTCAATTTCAAAGCCTGAGGCAGTCTTTGACCTGGATAAACAATCAACGTTGGGGCGACTTGCCCTGCTGCGTTTACATTGGCTAGAACAGTGAGATTTTCCTTATCACTTGCTGAGCTCACTTCATAAACATTCTTCTGCCCTTTGATGCCCAGGACACGATAACTTTTTGGACAAAGAAAAAAAAGGCTGTTTCGTCCATATTGTAAACACGAGCAGGATCAGTGATTCCTTGGAAAAGGTTATTTTCTTCTAGATATGACCTAATTTCAGCAAACCATCTCTTAATGTTGCCTTCTGTGAGATTGGCTCGAATTGAACTTAATTTTTCTACAGTTCTCTCGGCTATTTGGGGTTTTCTTTTTAAAAAACAATTTTAACCAAGTATCTCCAGGCCTACCCCCTGGAAACTTGTCTAGAGCATCCATATCTTTCAGTATTTGCTGCACTAAGGTTATTAAATCTTTTTTTGTTATCGGGAAGCCTTTGGTAGCCAACCCCATTACCCAATTTTTTAACATTTATTCTGCCTCAAACCCTAGTTTAGGAGCAGGTCCTAACTTCCTCTCTTCATTCAAAGGCAATTTTCCTGAAGCTTTGCCTATCAGTGTTGACCGGGGTACCCCATACTTTTTGCTTACTTGGAAAACATTTTCACCGTTCTTATATGCTTCTAAAGCCTTCAGTTACTGCTCATGAGTATAGGCTAACTAAATTTTGTCTTCTTGACCGGCTTCTTTGGTATAGGCTTATTTGGCGCCATCTGAAAAATAGAGAAGAATTATTTGTAGCCTAGACAGTTTCTCAATTTTTATAATTAAAATCAACAGTTAACAGTTAAATTAAACTAGCCTACCAGTGAAAACTATTATCCAAGAGTTCCCTAGGCCTAGGTGGTTAATTCCTTTTTACTCATAGAGTTGTGTCATAGACTAGTTTTTTAAATATTTAGTGTATGACAATAAGTGTCATTCACTAAACGCAGAGGATACGCGTCCGGTAACCGGACGTGGATTAGGCGTCCGGCAGTTACTGTCATAACCTAACCTAACCAACCAAACTTGCTGATAGTGAAAAAAATCAAATGAATGTTCAATTCTCTTCATAACATAAAATTATAAATGCCAAAAATTCTAACAAAAGATGTACAGTTAAGAAAAAATTACATTCAAAGCAAAATCTGTGACAAAAAGTTAAAGTTACCAATGGGTTTCGAACCGGGGACCTCTCGCATATCAGTCGAGCACTCTATCCACTACACCACGAACACTGATGGCTGAACATCGTATCATTGTGGTAATGGCGTTCCGGGACCTTCTTCCGGACGCCTAATCCACGTCTGGTTACCGGACGCCTAATCCACGTCTGGTTACCGGACGCGTATCCTCTGTGTTCAGTAAAATTTTTGACCATGCTGTAGTTTAGTCATTGACACTAGCATAACCTAGAAATGGGAAGGTAAAATAAAATGTTAAAATAAACTTCGATAAAAAATACACCCGATAATTGAACAACAATTTATTCAAAACCTCTTTTTAAGTAACAAAAACAAAAAAAAAATTACTTAGGCCTACCTCTTAATTTTTTGTTAAGACAAAAGAGCACCACCATCCAAACTTTTCTAAAAATTTTCTTCATAACTGTGCAAACTAAAAAAAAATGTTGGAACACTGGAAACTATGAAATAAGATCTTAAAAGCTAATATTGGGTTTTTAAGTAGGGTATTCGTTTATTACTTATTCTGTAAAAAAATAAGTTAATTTAGTTTTTAATACCGGTAGCTAAGACATTGTCGAAAATGTTTTCAATACTGCTGTAAATAGTTTAAATCTCGATCGATGCTCTCGTTTTTCAGGAGAAGGCCACGTAAAATGCCTTCTGGGCTGTGACAGACGGACAGAAATTGAGTTAAGGGGTACAGTTTCTTAACTGGGCTATGCTAATATCGATTGAAACTATCAAATTGAAAATGGTAATTATTTGATATTTCTACAATGCGATATCGTGTAATTTTTAGATGTCTACTTACAGTATTTTTCAAGTTGAATCCAAAAATGCAATCAGTTTTTGTCGGAGGGATTCCTAAGTGGCCTTCAAACGATATTTTCAATTTGATAGTTTCAATCGATATTAGCATAGCCCAGTTAAGAAACTGTACCCCTTATCTCAATTTCTGTCCGTCTGTCATAGCCCAGAAGGCATTTTACGTGGCCTTTGCAATTGCCTTAATTTAGCCTAAGTACCATTTCTACAATAAATGTATCAAACAACAAGTTAGTTAGATCCTTAGAAAATCATTAGTGAATGAGCTGTGTATTTTTGTACGTGATGCTGTTTTTTTAACCTTATTTTGGTGAATTGAAACTAGTTGCCTAACTTGACAGATTTTGCCCAGTTACACATTAAATTCTGATTGAGAGGTCGCTTTACCATTGTAGTGAAAGATAATCTGAGGTAACTTAACTTATGAATGTAACGTCAGCAGGCTCCGCAACCGGAGATGAACAACAGTGTGAACCTAACGGTAGTCTTGCCACCTGAAGCTCCTCCAGTTCACTCTCTGCGCATTGATCCTCCAACCTTCCAGATGTCTATGTGTTCTCCTCATCAAGTGTCAATGGTATGATACAAGTTTTGTCAACTGTTTTATTAAATTGGTAGGCCTACATTTTAAATCTAAATGTTTAGTTAGCCTATAGTTTTTTTAGAAATTAAAATCAAACCCTCCTGTAATCACCAGTAATCCTGTAGTCTACACTATTCTGCGCAGGTTAAACATTAAATTACAGACCTATTTTTATGAATATTTGACTCAATTTAAATGTTATAAACTGACTAGTGCACCTGTTGCTCGAATTCGAGCAATTGCTAAGTATTACAGGCGTCAAAACCAATAACAGTCATAATTTCCGATGACTTAAAAAAGTCTACTCAAAGATAATGTTGTCAATCACTCCACTCTAGTTATCGAAACTGAAAATGAACTCACTCTAAAAACCAATGCTCACTCCACTCCAGTTATTAAAGTTAAAAACTTACTCACTCTGAAAACGAACGCTCTTGTTTCTTGTTAGTATTATGAACAGCTGCAATTAATACAAATCATTAATCTGTTTAAGTAAACAAAATCTTTCCTTCATAAGAAATACATTGGGATTTTAATGGCCTGTGGGGCACAGCCTGAGGACTTTTATTGCAGGAAATGTTGAAAGGGGGGATCTACACAGCAAATACTTAGGCCTAATTTTGACACCTCGTTTGTAAATATCCGTCCATTATTAACGGAGGAGTAGTGTTTAGTAGAAATCGCCTTCACGTATTATATACTGTATAAGGATTCTTTAAATTATGGGAATCTTTACTCTTAATGCTCCCAGTTGTTTCTCTTGCACATGACAGATGCAGTAAACATAAGTTCACACTAAGTTATTTGTCAAGGATTTTACAAAATAACTTAATTTAAACTATGCCTGTGCCGAGTGGTCGTTGTAATTATTGAACCTTAAGGAGTTATAGACTAATTTTAAAAATGTTTGCAGGTTGAAGATGACATTCCGCCACCAAAAGCAGATTTTTCTGCTCCACCTCCTTATGACTTGGCAACAAAGTTGCCAACATATGAAGAAGTTCAACGTGAAAAGACTCTTCAAGGGGAACTTCCATTGCCGAGGGTAACTATAATTCTCTAACTTAACGTTTTGTTGATAAGGGTCCTAACTAGGCCTATTCTTAATATTGATCAGTACTTCAAATGTCTGATATTTTGGAGTCCCGCTAGACTACCACGGGGGTACTTTTCTGTTAAAGGGAACATTTATTTATTTATTCATTTACGGTATAACCATTTTACAATAATTTAAATATGCATTCATTTGCTCAAGATATTAAATATAAATAAACAATAACAATAATCAATACAATAGTAAACAACTGTAATAACAATAAATAATACTAATAAGATAATAAATAACATCATACAACATTCCTTATTATCGATGGTTTTTTTTCTTCAATTGATATTATTTTTGTTTTCCTTTAAATTTTACCTTCGATGTCTTCACCACAATCCCGAGATTGGGGAATCGTCATGGTTCTTCCGTCTGGACGGGTTTTCGCTATATTTTCACAAAGTGAGCTGGCGTATGTGTGTGTATGAATGTTCTTCTAAGTACTCATTGATGTTGTAATATGGTCTATTGGTGAGGTATTTTTATTTGGAGGTTCTTTACGATCCATATTCCTTCTGTTCTAATATTGTCTAACACATTTAAATTACAAATTGACAACTAACTGTTATTGTTTAGGCAAAAAAGTTAGGATTAAGAAATCAAACTGTTCTAAACCAACCTAACATAACTAACCAAACTTGCTGTACCATTTAAAAATTCTGTTTGATAACAGAAAAGGAATGTGGAGAATATCAATGGAAATTTGAAATGTTACCGCAAGTTTGGTTAGTTAGGTTGGATTAGCTTAGAACAGTTTCATTTCAATAATATTTTTTTTAATTGTTTGTGTTGTTACTGAGCAATAATTTATTTATTTATCGTAGTTGTCAGGTGATATGTTTTAATTTGTTAATATCAATAGGCCTATATCGGATCAAAAAGTAAAATTTTGCCATAAAAAAAAACCATCGATAATAATTTTATATCGATTTCCCCCCTGTGAATTCCTGAACAAAACAATGTAGATATGTGTGAATGAATACTAAAAACAGGTTATTTAAAATACCCGTAGTCCTCATTTTATCATCATGGCCTAACTCCGTGAATCGCGGAATTAATATCGTGATTTTCTGGCCAAATTCTGTGATGTAGTAATACTTACCAACAAATTGTGTTTGACAGCTGTTTTATGACTAAAAAGTAACTAAACAATCTTCAAACAAACCTTCAATTTAGTCTGCTGGAGCACATCACACAGCAGAATGCTACTGCATACATTACATAGAGAAAGGAAATAAGTACACAGAGAAGAGAGCTTACGTTAGCTTTATGTGTAAGAAATTGTTTACACAAAACATGAATAAACAAGGACAGAAACAAAATAAAGTAGTTTACATAGATAGTTGGATTAATATTTACATAACCACATGCTGTACTTAATTTTAAACTAACTAAATGACAAAAAATTACACATGAACAAAAGAACGAAAATTAGATTAGTTTGTAACTTACATGCCCACGTTTGTTACAAAAGTTTAAACAAACCAAGTGATGGCACCGGCTGCTTTAGCCTACGAATGAAAACAATACAATAACACCTAAAAGATCATTAATTTACATGCTTAAAACATAGCAACAAATCACAAAATACATAAAGCGGCTAGAAATATATAAAGGTACAAATTAACTGTGCACCTAAATGATAATTCACATGCATAAAACAGAGCAACAAGACAATGGGACTAGAAATAAACAAAGGATTAATTGGGCATTCAAGGGAATAAATATCACGAAGATGGCAAAAAAAAAAAACTTAAAATGAAGTGAAGTCAGTTTAAGTCAAGTAGCCCCATCAGTCCAAATTTGGTTCTCTCAAGATACGAACAATTTCATTGATTGGGGCACATTGTACACATCGTCATTGATAGATAAGCCACTTAAATTTGTGTTCATGGATTTTTTTTTTAAGAATTTGAAGGTCACACTTTTTGCACTGTCTTTACTGTTTATGGACAAAATTTGCCCCACAAAATGTTTTGTTTCGTCGTTATTTGTATATGGGACGACTACCCACTGGCTTTGGCAGAGACTGTTCAAATCAAGTGGTAGAGGTGTTTCTTCAATGGGAGATTCTTCATCTTCTAGGGCTTGTACTCCTAAATCTTCTACGACGTCGTCGTCTTCTTCAGATTCGTTACGGGATCTTCTCTTTTTTTTCGCCTTCAATTCTTCCTTTACTTTTCTTTCTTTCTGCCTACCTTCCCGCAATCGTTTCCTTTCTTCTTTCTCCTTCTTGGTTCTCATCTTATCTTTTTCTTTTTTCAAGTAGAAATTTTTCTACTCTTCTGGTGCTGCACTTAGAAATTTGAGTTTTTTCTTTATTGTAGTCGATTTTGGGGGTTTCTGCTCTGGCCAGTAAAACGCGTCTTTAAATGGTGTCATCATTTTTGCCTTCATATTTTGCGGGGTCAAGGTCGTTGTTTTGGGTGAGGATTGATTCGATGTTTCCGGGGGGATCATTATGGAGTTTTGGTCACACTGCAAGTTAGGAGTCTGTGGGAATTTGGCAGGTGGCGAGCTTAGGTTTAATAGAAACGATTGATTAGATATGTTGGATAGGTTGAATGATAGGGGAGAGGGAATATCAGTCGGGGAACAGGTTGTTGGACCAAGGAGTGAACATGATAATTGGGGGTTTAGATACAAGCCAGGGTTTGTTGACTGTCCTAAAAGTGGGTTTTTGGATGTAGAATTTATGTTTTCTGTGTACTTGCTTTGGACTGTAATTACTGGCACTTCCAGTTCGATAGGGAAGCTTATATCTTCATCCGCAAGAAAGTTAACAGCCACTTTCGACCCATCGGCAATTACATATGCCTCAACCGCTTCTTCTTCTTCTTCTACATCTTCTACACCATGTGGATTCACCTCAGATCGCCTGTTTATTGGGCATTCTATCAAGTCCTTCTTTGTAGAGGGAGACTTCTTTTTTATGTATAGCCACACTCCATGGAGAGAGATTTGTCTTCCATATTGATGTTGTTTTCTTGGAATGTCTTTAGCCTCTCCTTCCCAATTTTGCCCTCAATATCCGTCAGGTGGCTACGCAACATTAGTCATTGGCTTTGACTGTTTGGTTTTTGTTGTATGCCACTAAGGTTGTTCTGCACAAGCTTCTTGAAGTCGATGTCATCAGGATTATGAGTTGAAAGGCCAGTAGTGGTGAAGCGACTGGTTATAGTCTTCTTGTTGACGCCTTATTTAAGACATTTGTCTAATAGAGGAGCAAATTCTTCTTTTTTGATTTTTGATGCGCCTGTCTCCAACCGCTATTGCTCCCTGGTCTTTTTCCACCCCAACTTGAGCGGATGGAAGACAGACACGTCCATCAGCTGGAGAATATGAGTCGAGTTAGGGTAGAGAGAAATGAGCTCAATCCCATTCTCTGAGCAGAACTCGCTCAGATGAAGGGTAAGGTGGGAGGTGTGTCCAAAGAACAGGATGACAGGTCTGGGAATTTGATTCGACAGCAACCAAGGGTGGAAGATATTGGTGATGAATTTGAAAAAAATGTTTCTCTTGTCATCCAACCATTTTCTGATTTACTGATACCCCAGGTGCTTGGTACCTGCTGGACAATACTTGATGGGACTCTTTCTTTTTGAGTATACGATCATTGGTGGTGCCTAGTCACCTGAGGCATTTGCTCTGAGAAGTACTGTGAGGCATTCCTTTTCTTCATTTCCTGTGATTGTGTATACCTGCTTCTGACCTTTCCTGACGTATAATAGTTTGCCTTTAGGGCATAGAAAGTAGGCAATTTCATCACAGTTGAACACCCTCCTGGGGTCATCGAAGATAGTCATTTGGTTCTTACCTTCTAGGTATTCCCTTATTTCAGAAAACCATTTCCTGATGTGTCCCTCTGTGACATTTGTCCTGGTGGTTGTAAGGGCTTGTGACACTCTGGCTGAAATTTCAGGATGTCTTTGTGTGAATAGAGCCAACCATTTATCTCCAGGAGCGCTCTCGGAAAAGGGATTTTCTCGATTCAAATTCTTCATCAATTTCTGGACGCTGGTGAGAAGCTGATCTTTGCTGATAGGGAAACCAATCGTGATCACCCAGTCTAAGATAGTCTGCTCTTCTTCGGGAGTCGAAATAGACGGACGTCTTATCTTGCACAAAGTGGCATACTTTCCACTGATCTTATCTTTCAAAGTCTGCCTGGGAATGCAGAACTGCTTTGAAGCAGCAGACACCGTCATCCCATCTTGCACTGCTGCGATGGCCGCTTCCAAAGTCTCCTGGGAGTAAGCTCTTCTGGGCGCTTTCGGAGTAGGCATTCTATAAAAAAAGAAACACAACTTTGTAGGAGATAAAAACAGTGACATAATAAAGTATTCATGATAGTCTTGTACACGCAGTTATATACATTTGAATTGAAACCAATCAAAAAACTCACGCATATAATACGTTGTATTTTTAGCTCTAAATAACAATATTTAAATATATTCAAAGTTTAGTTACAAATTAACCGAACCACACAACACAATTAAGGTTTGTTAGGTGCACATTTTGTTGAATTCTAGTATTCGTGGTTGAATAAAAAACTCCGTATAACTATTTCTACTATTTAACACAATTGAAACACTCCTGTTAATTCACAGAGTTTATATTGATGCTGTATATTTCTGCTAAGTAACGTGATCCTAATTTAACCTTTACTAAATTGAAAAATCAACTAAATGAATGCATAAGAACTAAATACTATTATAACTCTATGAAATAACACCAAAATTATTCATACAGCTGTCATACTTGATGAATTAAATCCTATTTTGCTTACCTGAATCACTATCTTGAAGCTCAACAGACGTTAAGAATCGGCGACATTCGAACTGGTCACAATTTCAGACGCTACTGTCACAGACTGCTTGGCGCCGGCTACGACCGAACCATAGAGTAATAAACTTAAAGACACATAGAGCAAGCTATTGTTTATCTATGTGTTGTACCTTCAGTCGTCTGCTTATTATTTATGTTTAAAGCAGGGAATCACGGTATTTGGGCAAGTCATGGCATTTGGCAACTTACCTTAGGCTAACTAGAAGTTTTTTTTTATTAATGTCCATACAGTATTCGGTTTTTTTATAGGTTTGTTTTTATATGTTAATGCCATGTTGGATTAACTGTGGTTATTAGTTAACCATGGTCTCCCTCCTCTAAAAGACCCCTGATAATAGAAGGTTCTACTGTATGTTGTTTTTTATGGGTTCTTTACGTTCTCGTCACAATGCGCCATTCACAATTTGTGATATCAGAAGGGATTTAAAAATAATGAAATTTAGTCAATGACAAAACTAAATGATTTATTTATTGCAACTTTTTACAACACAGTTAAATGAGCTTGTTTTCTTCACAAAGCAAAACAAAAAATAAACTTGATTATATTCATAAAACAATTAAAACACATGACTATTATAGGCTAAATAAGCTATGAAACAATAGTAAATCTCATCACTAGGGCCTAAAGTGACTCTTTTTGACCAGAGCTCAAGTTTTACGATAGAGGCGAAGCCGAGGTCCAAAAATTAGCTAGGGTTGAAAAGACACTTTTTGCCCGTGTGATGAACTATATTTTTTGTCATGTTGCAGCATTATTTGAACAAACTATGTTATAAAACTGAAATAGTTTTCATTCAAAAATAACCACTGGAAACTACCTCTAGCTTGTTTACAATTTAATTTGCTAATGGAAACAAGCAGCTCTTTAGTAAATGATTGAATCGTTTTGTCTATTACGATTAGTTTACATTATACTATCTATATGTCGAACTATTAACAATAGGGCAACAATTAACTACAATCAATTAAACAATCGATGTATACTTTCGATACATGCAACAATACAATTGAAATTTACAACTGAATTGACAACAGCTGGTTTTTTCTCCCTAGGGGCTAAAAACGGTACCCTATTATCAAAAGGGTAGCTACTTTCATTGCACGTCCTATTTGCATAATTATAAATAAATGTTTTTATGAAGGCATATTCCCCAATCAAATGAAATATGCTGAATTGAAGCCTCTTTTCAAAAAGGGATTAGTGGAAAACCCCGATAACTACCGCCCAATATCAATACTACCCAACATCTCTAAAATCTTTGAAAAAATTGCATACAATCAAATTTATTCTTTTTTTGATGCTAGCAAACTATTTGCTGACCAACAGTTTGGTTTTAGATCTGGAATGAGCACAATATCTGCTATCTCTGATTTCATAAATCAGGTGTCGGAGGGTTTGGATGGGTCGCAGAGTACAGCGGCTGTATTCTGTGACCTTTCCAAGGCCTTTGATTCTGTAGATTATGATATTCTGTTGACAAAACTTAGATACTACAAATTTTCTGCTAAGTCATTGTCTTGGTGATCTTGGAATCTTACTTAAGCAATAGGTATCAAAGAACAATTATAAAGAAAAATGGTAAAACATTTTCCTCAACATGGGGTAAAATTAAATATGGTGTCCCTCAGGGGTCAATTCTAGGACCTTTATTATTTTTTATATTTGTAAATGATTTGCCCAAAAACGTTTCTTCTAACCTCATTCAATATGCTGATGACACTACAGCGATAGTTAAGGCTAACAATTCTAATAATTTGAAAGTAGAGCTAGATCGTTCACTTCTAGAGCTATCCAACTGGTTTAATGTGAATGGATTGAAACTTAATAGTTCAAAAACACAAATTTTAAAATTTCAGCCCGCTCAAAATAAAAATATTTATACATTTGATTTGATTTTTAATGGTGATATTTTATCTTTTGTAAAAAGTACAAAATTTCTTGGCTTACATATTGATGAAAACCTGTCATGGAAACCGCACATTGATATGCTTACAAAAAAATTAAACACTGCTTGTTTCCAAATTTATGTGTTGCGAAATATAATAGATACCAAAACTAAAATTATGGTATATTATGCCATGTTTTTCTCTCATTTGCAATATGGTATTGAGCTGTGGGGTTCCACTTCCCACGCAAGTAAAATATTTAAAATCCAAAAACGTTTCTTAAAAATTCTATCTTTTAAATCTAAAAGAACATCATGTAAGCCACTATTTAAAAAATATGAAGTCTTGACAATGCCTTCACTGTTTATTTTCAAAACTCTAGTAAATTTAAAAAGTAATTTTCACAAATATGTAAGTAAGCAGTTTGTTCATCACTACCCCACACGTTTCAAAGATAACCTGCAGTATCCAAGGCATCGGCTTTGTCTGTACGAAAAGTCACCCTACTATATGAGTTTGAGGCTTTACAATAGTCTACCAAATAGATTCAAAAATATTAGCTGCATAACTAAATTCAAAAATGACCTTAAACTGTATTTAATATAAAAAACCTTCTATTCTGTATCTGAATTTCTGGATGACAATAATATTGGTGCACACTTTGGGCAATAACTCAGTTTATAGTTAATTTTACTTTAATACTATTTTAATTTATGGAATGTTTTCTTTGTTTTAACTTATATTATGCATATTTGACAATGTCACCTGTTCCTCTAGCTGCGCTAGAAACTTGGAATGTATTCTTGTGTATGTGACAATAAAGTAATATTATTATTATTAAACGCTTTTTACTCCCTAGAGAGTAAAAATGCTCCTTAAGACCCGTAACGCATGCATTAAAAATGGTCGTTTTTGCTGCAGTATGGTGAAAAACAGTTTATTAGAAATAAATAAAAACCAATCCCTCAGCCAATGTTTTGTTCAAATTAAGGTTTAAAACTAATGACTGACTAGGCATTTCATGAAAATTATCGTCGCTAAAACCTCCAATATCTATTTTGAACATTACTCAACCAAGGCCATTTTCATACTTGATCTTCTTCTGAAGTTGTCTATAATTTGCTTCTTCGGTGGTATCCCTCACTTCAATTATCCTGGTCAATCGAGGTTTTGCTGTATTTAAATTAAATTTTACTGTTGGGTTTGTTTACAGAGTAGTGCAGCTCACAGACCTCAGACCCTGGCCTTCCTTGCCATTGACACAGACACAGTCGAGTCAGACGGGGAAAACAGTCTCCTCGGTACCGATTTCATGTTCTCTTTGGCATTTTTTGGTAAGTACTAGTACTGCTAAGTAGGCCTATTACAATGTCTTCATTTCCTTTAAATAATTTTTTACAGAAAAATGGTAAATGGATGATAGTCTCACAATTCTTAGTAGGAAAGAATAAACAAAAGTCCCCGCAGTGTAGATATATTTTAATGAATTAGCTTACAACAAACACCTTCAGGAAGTCACTGCACCAAATAGCCTACTTACTTTTCCAATAAAGTAGGGTATCTATCTAGCTAGTTTGTCTTGGGAGGCTGATGCTTGAGTTCTGCTTATCAGATTTGTCACTAGACTTCTCTGCGAACATCCAAATATTTACTGCCTTTTTGGCAAATGAGTGTGCACACTAAGAGTTAAAGAGATTTTTAAAGTCTGTTTTAAATTTTAAACTCGAAGAGTCCAGATAGAATATTTATATTCTTTTCTATCTTGGCTGAGGTTTTGCAACTGACTTGATTAGGACTTACCGGTATGCTTATAATTTGTAGCTTTTAAAAATTAAAATTTTTCTAACGTAGAGTAAGTAAGTTTTATTTTAGTACTAGCTGTAACCCGCGGGCTTTGCCCCGTTTAACTTCTTAATTTTCAAGATTATCTCGTTCGCATGGCTCAATCACGTCCTGGTTTAAGTTTTTTCGCTACGCTCACTCACCTTTAGGTTGGAGCTCGTTCGCTGCGCTCACTTGCCTTCAGGTTAGCTCGTTCGCTACGCTAACTCGCCTCCAGGTTGAAGTTCGTTCGCTACGCTCACTCACCTTTTAGTTGCAAATTAGCTGTTGTCATAAATGTAAAAGAAATAATAGTGCTGCACCCTGTTGGTAATCCTTGTAACTTTAATGCTATTGAACATCATAGAACAGAACCAACTTGTTTAGTTGAAACAGCTGTTAAGATTCAATAATTCCATTTCTCATTAGGTTAACATGGGAAACTCCAGAGCCACTGGGGCGGAGCCCGAAAGGATTTTTGAAATAAGAATATGCCTATATGTTAATCGGGAATGTGAGCTATCATCATGCCAAATTTCAGCCCAATCTGACCAGTATTTTTCGCGTTCACTTGTCACAAACATACATCCATACATCCATACATCCAAACTTTCTCATTTATAATATTATAGTAGGATAAGTAGGCCTATAAGGAAAGTAGTTTTTTATTTCATATTTCTTTATAAGTAAAAGTAGTTTTCCATTATGGAAACTATATGTTCTGATTGTGTTTCATAGTGGCATTCCTGTTTAACTGGATCGGATTTCTCCTGCTGATGTGCTTCTGCCACACAGTAGCAGCTCGCTATGGAGCCCTGTCTGGGTTTGGCCTGTCTCTCGCTAAGTGGACTCTCATAGTCAAACAGTCCACAGACCTTGCTTCTCATGAGAACAGCTGGCTCTGGTGGCTTGTCATGACATTTGGTAAGCTGCACACATACCATTCACAATGATTATAGTTTCACTATCTAAAGAGATTTACCTGTAATTTTGGATCTTTAAAGCTTTAGAGAGTGTGGTAACAGGATGGGGAATGCGATTCACAATACCATTCGGCCGTTTTTTCATATGACCATCAATTAATGATACCATCTAACCAAATATATAACCATGTTCATAACCAATAAATACATAACCATTGTTCAATAGTAAAAAGACCTGGGTTCTCTCCATTCCCGTACAAAAATGTAAAAAAATATCAATGACGTAAACAAATTTATGTTTAAAAAACACAGGAATAAATTACATTATGATATTTCTTCTTTCTTGACTTCACTTTGGTTAATCAAAGGATTAACTTGACAGGGGTGAATTGACATTAGTTAAAGTAGAAAAAATATGAAATATTGTTTTGTTTTAAACTAAATATTTTATAGACATCATATTACCGAGACACTAATAATTGCTTAATGGTAAACATGGTGTAAAAACTAACATTACATAGATGAACCCAATATACAAAATTTTGACATTAGGTACATTATAAGTTTATAGAATTTTAATTTTTTTTTAAATTAGCCTACTACCTACAATTCTGCTGTGTAAAATGATAAGTAAACCTTGTTTTCCATTATAGCTCAGCTCAAGAACGGCTCCTTTTCTTCTACTAACCTTCTCTGTCTGCTATGCTACCCTACTATAACTTGTATGTGTTGGTTCCAGGACTATTGATCTGTGTCCGTGCCATCATACAGTATCTAAACATCAAGCGAGGCTGGAGGTTGTTGTCTGGCTCAGCTCAAGAACGGCTCCTTTTCTTCTACTAACCTTCTCTGTCTGCTATGCTACCTCACTATAACTTGTATGTGTTGGTTCCAGGACTGCTGATCTGTGTCCGTGCCATCATACAGTATCTAAACATCAAGCGAGGCTGGAGGTTGTTGTCTGGCTCAGCTCAAGAACGGCTCCTTTTCTTCTACTAACTTTCTCTGTCTGCTATGCTACCTCACCACTTCTTGTAAATACCTAACACTTTCACCCAAAGTCATATTTGTTAATACATCACAGTTAAAATCTTGCTGTACATCTTGGTTCTTGGTTGTGATATTATAATTGTTATGTATTTGATGTTCCCTGAGGATCTAGAAACAATGTTCAAGATTTAGATTTGATTCGGCAGTTCAGCAATATAAGTTTAACTTAACAGTTGTATCAAATTTTTAAGTTTAGTGACTCTGAGAGACTGCTAAGGCTCACTTATGATTCTTACAATGTCTAACGAATTGAAATTAATAGCACAATGTTGAGGTTACCATCTTTGGAATAATTTGTTTAACGCCACATCTAATTATATTCATAGTTTCTTTGGACTGAATTTAGATCTGTGGTAATTAGGATTTTAGGACTTGTCTTTTTTGTTATAGGTTTTATTTTTATTAAACATTGAAGTGGTTATGTTGTAATTTTGACTTGTAAGCTTTAATCAACTTTGTCAATTGAGAATTGATGCATGATTTGCACTGTCAAAGTATAAACAGTTATCCTAAAAATGTTTCATCCTTTTATCAATTTCTACTAAATATTGTTGATTCTGGTTTGACAAAATCATTAATTGATGAATGTATAAAAGAGCCGCATTTCTATGATGTTTGCTCCAGCCTATTTTTAATCATGATGATATCCCAACTTCATTTTTGAATTTTATTTATATAGGTTGACTTTAGAACTTTTAGTTTAATTTGAAAACTGACCCTTGCATATGATCAAATGATCAAAATTTTATTGTACAGGAACATGTGCTAATCCTTTATATTTAAGTTGTATTTTAATAAGATGGTTTGTACCACATTACCTAGAATAACTCAATGGAAAGTGACATAATTATATACAAGTTTTATAGATGTGTGCTGCAAATTTTTTAATTTGATTGTTGGTGAAATAATCAGATTTTCAGCATTTCTGCCTCCTTCACATGTTTTATGTTATTTACTCCATTGTAATGTTATTCTAGGTAGTGTGCTTGAGAGAAATCTGTATTGTATTAAGCTAAGGCAATAGGGATTAGGCTGAATATTTATATATTATTTACACTTTAAAATGTACTGTTAGTTAAGAGAGTGTATAGCATTTAGGACTGTTAAGTTGTATTTATTTAGATCACACACTTTTGTTTTAAATGATTCCTGAATACTTAGGTGTTTAAACATTTGTTTGTAAAGTGTACAAAATATTCCATTTGTGAATGATGCTTTTAGTTAAGTATCGTGTAGAAAATTATATATTTTGTGTTGTTTTATGCAATAAAAATTTATATTTGAAATTATTTTTTATTTTTTTAAGTATAAAAATCTGTACCTAATTCTTTGGGATGAGTAGGTACATTGTACATCATTCTTTATTTATTGATTAAACTGTGAAATTTTTATGAACAAATAAGCCGAAACAAGTTTTAGGCGAATATACAAAATAAATAAGTAATAATTAGCAAAATATCTTATGCAATTCAGAAAGAATTCACCCATCCCTGACAAACACTTGAGCCCTCAACCATTTACTGTGAGTTCGCCTCCCACAAAGCATTACCATACACAGGTGAACTCCTCATGTATTGTACCTCAAACCTAGTGGTCTACTGCACTTACAATAATGGTCTCTGTCACAAGCATTGCAGATCTAAACTAGATCCCACGGATTGTTGAACAGAGCTACTTAAATTATTTATAAAATTCCTATTTCCTGTTTCAGCTATTACCTCTTTTACTTATGAACTCCTATAATTTTTATAAAATGTCTTTTCAAATTTTATTCCATTATTTCACCCAATCAAATTTTTAAATGCCTGCCATTTTGGCTTGGGGTGACATATCGACAGGTTTGCACCATTGCTTATAAAAAAATAAAGATTTGTTTCCATATTTGTGAAATTGGTGCTTTTTCACATAACTCAAATTTTGCAAAATACATGCCATTTTGGCTAGGGGGTGAGATATCCACCTCAGGTTTGCGTCATTGTTTCTTTTGACAAACCCTTTGAAATGAGGGGTCACTCAATAGGGGTTGCTATTTGAAAAAATAAGTTACCCCTTACCCACTACCCTGTTGGGGGGGGGGGGGGGTTAACAATATTTTTGATGTAAAAAATTGTGGATCCTTTGTTAAATATGAATGCCACAAACAGAATATTTCTCTCTATTTCGGTTTAAAAAATACAGATTTGTTTCAATACTTAATTACACACTGTAAACCCCAAGTTATTTGTGACAAGATTCATCCAGCCTAATAAGGTTGAAAATGGGAGTTCATAATGGTTAACGGTAAATAAATTATGATTGGCCGATTTTTAAATTGTTATAATTGGTATACCCCAAAACATCCCCCCCCCCCACAAAACACTATGATTAACTGAAACATCTGTTACTGAAGTGTGTTTGTTTATAGAAATTGGAAAAACCTTTTATTTTACAAACCATTGCAAATAGAATATGTAAACTTTGTATAGTGTTTTTTGGCTATTTTAACTTTTTCCATGCAAAGTCCATCACACACATTCATTGGAAAGATGGCCCGTGGAGGAAGGATGGACTGTGGAGGTTGTCATGGAAATATTGAAGGAAAGCATGCGTTGAGGAGTAAATCATATTAATGAGCTCAGTTGGTAGCGTCTATTGCCACAAACCGCATATCAATAGGTCGATGGAAGCCAAAAAAATAGGTGTTATCAAATTTTTCACACATCAAGTACATTGACAGGAATTTTCTAATAAAATAACAACAAAAATTCAATATTTATAAATATTTACTAGGAAAGTATCCAAAATTTATTTACATAGGTTTTTACATATTATTATAAAAATATACTGCACATATTATACCAAATATATAAAATCACACAATAATAATCATTTTGCAATAAAATATATAATCTCTTATAATAATTGACTAATATCATAATAATGTAAATAACTGATCTTTATAACAGGCAGAATTAAAATTGGAAGTATAAGCAAGTAAAATAACAATTTCAATATAAATATCAAGCGTACTTCAGCAAAATAAAAATATCAATAATCAATATAGTTAAAGCTGCCAAAACATATCAATAGTATATAAAAAAATAGGGCTATATTTTTTATAAAAAGAAAATAGAGAGTTCAGCAACACTAATTTGTTTAATTCTTCATTACGTACAAACTTGGTTAAATCTCAAAAGAAAATTTGACAAAATTATCTAACAACATGATGTAATATTAATTAAACAATTAAAGGTTGCTGAAAATCTTGCAATACAATTGCAATAAAATTATCTTATACAATCTATTTGGTTTTTTAAAATCTGAATTGATAACCAACTCAAAATTTTGTTTTTTTTCAGAGGAAATATTTCTTAAAATGGTTTACAATACCTGCATATAGTAATCCTTTGTTGCTGATTTTGGCAACTAGTTTCGGTTCATTATTGAACCATCTTCAGGCCTCAAGATGTCAAATAATCACTTCATTCGAAGGTCGTTAATAACAGAGTTCAATAAATAAGACATATACAAAACACGATACACGGAACGGACGCACATTACTAAAAACACAAAGGGACATTGACAATAGATCGTGACCGGGCTGAGGTAAAGTCTAGACTAGCGGTCAAAGTGGTCTATGACGTTGTCTCTGTCTTCTTATCACCGGTGCGTGTTCATTCATTCATTGTTCCCCTCCAGTATCCTAATAGCTGTATTGTAAATATAGTTGGATTGAAAGGAGAGTTTATCGTTCAAAACGTTTTAATGTGAAAAATATGGAAGTTTTACATTTTTCGCAGGACCGTTTAAACAGAAACACATTGGAGGAGTTTAAAATATACAGAGCAGTTAAAGCAGACCATCAAAACGTTTTGAACGATAAACTCTCCTTTCAATCCAACTATATTTACAATACATCTATTAGGATACAGGAGGGGAACAATGAATGAATGAACACGCACCGGTGATAAGAAGACAGAGACAACGTCATAGACCACTTTGACCGCTAGTCTAGACTTTACCTCAGCCCGGTCACGATCGATTGTCAATGTCCCTTCGTGTTTTTTGTAATGTGCGTCAGTTCCGTGTATCGTGTTTTGTATATGTCTTATTTATTGAACTCTGTTATTAACGACCTTCAAATGAAGTGATTATTTGACATCTTGAGACCTGAAGATGGTTCAATAATGAACCAAAACTAGTTGCCAAAATCAGCAACCAAGGATTACTATAGTCCTCGCCACCCTAAGTTGAGGCAGCCGAAGGCCGCACTACATATACGCCGTGTGGCCTTTGGCTGCCTCAACTTAGGGTGGCGAGGACTATATATGCAGGTATTGTAAACCATTTTAAGTATAATACAGTAATCCGGAGGCTAAACAACTATTTTTTGAAATATTTCTAAATAAATTTTCTAATAATTTACGACAAACTTTTTACTAGGGTGGATCATGGCCATGTATAAGGTGGATGGTTAAGAAAATGCCTCCTGTGTTTATAGCTTAACAATAATATTCAACAAATTAATGTAAACAGATTTATAGTTAATCAATAAATTTTCAAAGACGGGACACATGTTTCTATAACTGTCAAAAACATTCGGTAGACAAACATCCTGAGCAACAGTAATATAAAATATCGCAAGTCTTTTCAAAAGTATTGTTTTTGTAATTTTAATCCTCAATAAAGTCGAATAAATAGATAGGGTATAACATTAAAGGTTAGTTAAATAGTGCTAAATAAGCTCACTGAACTTATAACATTAACAATGCTTTGAACATTTAAGCAAAAAATAGATAATGCTTGAAAACCTCTAAGTGTACATTTCATTATTTCAGAAACACGGTTGTGTATCTGATCCATACTTGATTATTGATGTTCAAGTGACTAATTATTGGTGTAAGAGAATACAAGGCAAAGTGGAGAGAGAGAAGACCAAATATGTCATATGTTTTGTGCGCTGATTATGGACACATTTATACAACTACTACACATATAGGGGTTACAAACAAAGTGGAACATGTGCATAAGCTACAACACTTAATTGTTGGATACAAATTTTGAAAATAACCCTAGTAATTGGTAAACATTGAATTCCATACCTATTTTGACAAAAATCACATTTAAGTAAACAAATGTTAAAGCTATAATGATTGCATTGTATTTAGTGCAATCGGTAAGTTAGTTGTCCAGCAAGTAATAATTTGCCAATACTTTGACACACTTTTCAAATTGAGACAATGTTGAAAGAAAACTGACAGAAGATATAAAGAAACCCAAATTATACTTGAATTTAAAGGAAGTAAATTGACTCCACATTTGTTCAGCTAAAGCAAAGCATTAGTTTGACTTAACAACATTCAACATTGTCATAAGAATGCACTTGCTTTCATAAATGAACCATAATCCAAAATTAAACAAGAATACCTTTTTTTAAATGAGTTGTGAAACTTTAAATCTTGTTATAAAACAGCTTAACTAATTGTGCAAAAATTATAACAGTCATTTATGTAAATCTGACATTCAGCAACAATAACAAATTGTTAATTAACCCTTTGCAATCAGAAAAATTACTTTTAGGTTGTCTTAATCAATTTTAACATAATCAATCAAGTCAACTGAACTGGCCACAATCGGCAGATAAATTTTATTTCCGTTGGTTTTGCCAACCTGGAAATGCTTGGTAGACTAGTAGCACTGGCCAACAAATATACCTTTTTAAAAACAGTTTCTTTTTTAAACAGCTCTTTTTCTTCCTAAGGAGTAATCCATATGGAATAAAATCAGCTGTTGTGAACATCGATTGTAGGCAATCACATTTGTCAATTGATGTAAGGTAGTAGATTAATGAGGCGTTCTTGTCAATAATTCGACATATTGCGATAGTATAATGTACACTAACACAATCACAATAGACAAAATAATTGAATAATTTACTAAACAGCTGCTTGTTTGCATTAGCAAAATTGAGAACAAGTTAGAAAAAGTTTTGAGAGGTTATCTTTACATGAAAACTATTTTGTTTAGTACCTTAGTTTGCTTGATGGTGCAATATGACAAAAATATAGTTTATTACAAGGGCATAAAGATTCTTTTCAACCCGAGCTCACTTTACACCCTAGGGATGAAATATACTAATACACAAAACATTATACATTTTTAGGTCTACTGAGTAGTAATACCTAATGAGCATCTTTTAAACTTAAGTTATTATGTGCTTGTACAAACACCATCAGAATAAACAACAGCAAAAAAAAACCAGTGCTACTGACTGCACAAGCAATATCAACCAGCACAAGAACAAGTGGTTTAAATAAATTATTGGATACAAATTAAAAAAAAAAAAAAAATACTAAATTTGACTAATTTGAGTTAAGAATAAGACGAGACCTTCCCGATCGGAACACCCATCACCACTGCGCCGTGCCGAGTGCTTCCGCATCATACCGTGCATAGCCAAACTGTTCGCGGCAAATTGTTTTCTCACTGTCATTGTAAAAATGTATCGTATGTAGGTTAAATTTAAATTAAATTTAATTTAACTGTCATAACCTAACCAAACTTGCTGATAATGAAAAAATCAAATGAAGGTTTACTAATCAAAAAATAGTTCTGTTCATAAAATAAAATTATAAATGCCTTAAATTCTAACAAAAGATGTACAGTTAAGAAGTAATCATATTCTAAGTTAAATCTTTTGACAAAAAGTTAACGTCCCCGGTGAGATTTGATCCGGCTGCCTACAGTTCATCAGTTTAGTACGGTACACTATCCACTACACCACCGAGGCTGATGGCTTTAGTCCGTATCGTTGCGGTAATGGTGATTGGTGTTCCCTCAAGAGAAGAGACTGACATCACGCCATCGGCACGGCGCGGTGATGGGGTGTTCCGATCAAGAAGGTTTCGTAGAATAAGTAGTTGATCAGAACATTGGAAAGAAATAATAATGTATATTATTCCTTTCAAAGGATATAAAATATATATTTGTATAGACACGGTTAAAAAAAGATCACAAGCTGTAGGAATTACACTATTCACTATAAACATAATAAATTTAACGCATTTACCTAACTAATATAAGTATTTGATCTGCTGTCTGGTGTAGTGTTATCTATGTACATTGCCCAGTCCATACCATTGGACAGTTTCACGGCCCAGATCTAGAGATTCCAGAGGAAGTGACACTCCTCCCAGAAACTCATTCTCCTGCAGAGGATCGTGGTTCCACACTGTAGCCTGCAGTACACGGTGTTGAACTATCTCCAGTGGCATACGATACTCCAGCTGTATAACACAACAACTGTTGTAACATCTATCACACACTGGTATCATCTAACAGGTCATTGTAGTAGTTAGTAAGTTGTGTGACATAATGATAATACTCACCATTTCCATGAAGGACGGGTGGCAGCTCCTCCTGATCACCTTGGTCTTGCGTTTGGTCTGCTTGTGAGGGTCTGGCAGGAGGTACACCTTGACATAGGTGGAGGGTTCTTGGCCATTAGCTGTTGGTAACTCCCGAGCATGGTGGACCATTACCTGTCCAAGAAAGTATCTTTTAGTTTTGACACAAAATGTTTTTTTATTAGTAAATTTTGATTTATCTCTTTTTCAAAAATTTAAAACAATATTGGCCTTACCATGAGAGTGCCCCTTTGGTAGTGCAAGGAGAGTTTTAGCTGTCCTCTCAGCCTCCAGGAGTCACTGTTGATAATCCTCTCCTTCTTGCGTTCTAAACAATAACGAAAACATGTAAAACACATGATCCTGTAATGTGAACAAGCCAAATGTAAAATTTACAAAGAATTTCAGCAATACTTCAAACTGAGGTTAAAGCCTATTGATCACATGGTACGTGGTCACTCCCCCCCCCCCACGTGTCACCCAAAAACGACTTTGGCAGTTAAAAAATCATGTTGAGCAGAGTTAAAAGAAATGAAAAATGGGTTTTTTTGTTAGGTTAGTTAGTCCAGGCAACGAATGCTAAAAAAAGGGTATAGAGGGAAATGTTTGGAACACAATTTCTGACTTCGTAACTTTGTTTAGTATAGTTAGGAGGTTAACATACCAAAAGTCCCCGCCTCTAGCCCTTGTGCTGTGGGGGAGGGGGGGGCTTGAAGGTACCATTTTTCGGTTTTTTGCTGATATCTCGGAAACCATGCGTCCAAGCGAAATTATGCTAATATACAAAATGAAAGCTTATTAAATTTCCAGAAAGTTTGTAATTTACCATTTTTTGATATCTTGTATAGTTTTCGTGTTATTTGCTATCAAAAGTTTTTAAATTTGGAAAAATACATTTTTCTCATGTTTTTTGTTCTTTTTGACAAGTTGTCTCTCAAACTATGCACCCAAAAAATAAATGCTGGACATAGGGTTGTAGAGAATTAAATTCCCTTCAATAATATATATGACTTTACTAGTTTACCTCCTTCCGTTCAGATGTTAAAGCAAATTAACCGTCAGTATAAAAAAATTAAATTTAATTAAAATTTAAGAAAATTAAAATCTAGTGTTGGGCAAGGAATTTGAAGTCTTGCAACAGCTGTTGACTACTTAATATTTCAGTTTATCACCTTACAAAGTCAACTAATTGGTTGGTATATTCACTATCATGTAGCTAAGGTAAGTGATGGGCGTCTAAAAATAGCACAGATACACTATAGAAAATATATACTTGTGGGCTGCCTAACCAGCTTCCTCACACTTGATGATCTAGCTAGACTATTGTAATGGGAAAATATGGTGTTATAACCATGTTTAGGCATATAAGAGTGTCTATATGACACTGGAAACCAATCACAACCATAAAATTGAAACCAAGACAATTGACATGTTTAAGTAGGAATTAACATAAAACATTACATTAGTGAGTAGCCTTAGCCTACTATTGAATCAATTCAGCCTTGCTATCTTAGTTTGGAAAGGACTACCATCCTCATAATCGTTTTTATCCTCTTATTCTCTAAGAAAGAAGGTAAGGGACATCTTTTTCTGGCACCATAAACTATCTTAACAAGGATTAGATGATATTTTGAACGCGATTCTACTGGATGTGACAAAAAATCTTCAGCATTTGAGAAAAGCAAGGTTGCGAAGTTGTATCTGAATTCCCCAGTGGCCCAAAATGCATCATCTGTCTTTCACGCCCCCTCTCCAACACCACCCAAATAAAAAAGGTAGGGAAAATGTACATCTTGATTTGATATGAGCTTCAGCGAGAGAGGTATCGTGCACTTCAACTTCAATCTATACAGGTAGAAGTCAATTTTTAAATCTATGGTCTCCATCAAGCCTAATATCTCTTGTCTTCCTCCGACTGATGGTGCTTTCAAACATCGTTTCCTATCATGTACATTCCAAAAGGTTCAGCTGTGGCTGGGAAATAACCTGCCTTCTCTTATGTAAGAGTGGAAAAGAATAATAAAAACTCTGTAGTAACAGAGTACACTCAGCATGAAACTACACTGAAGGATATCCTCAAAATTTTTTTCTGCCTATGCACATAAAACTGTACTCGTGCAAAATCAGGTAGCAAAAAAGCAAGCCTAAAATAAGTATGCCAAAAATGTCAAAATGTTGTCCCTGGGAAAGATGACTAAGAATATGAAGAAAAACAGTATACCTATTTCCAAAATAGGTCCGATGGAGAAAAAAAGGATACAAATGATGAGGATGGTAGTCCTTATTAAAATAAGATAGCAAGGGATAGAATAGTAGGCTACTTACTGATGCAATTTTTTTATATTAATTCATTCAAATATGTAATTTATCTTTGTTTAAATTTAATGGTTGTGATTGGTTTCCAGTGTCGTATAGACACTTTTATATGCATTAACACGTTCGCTGCTACGGACGTTCCGGAACGTCAGCCGGGCTACGGCGCCAGGAGCTAAGAACGTTCCAGAACGTCACCGTTCATTGTTGTTTAACGTTGCTATGGATAAGCCAGCACGTCACAAGCGTTCTATATTTCTTTGCAGCTCGTGGGGACGTACTTTTCTGACAATAAAAAATATAGTTTTTCCAAATCACCACCAGGGTCGTTTGGAACAGGGCTTTGTTTTACCTCTTTCCTGCTAGATAGCGATACTACTTTAACGACTGTAACCTGGGTAGTGCTGCTATCTATCAGAATCACTTAGTACTATATCCAAAGCCAGTTGTATTGCAGAACATTGCCATCCAGTATAACTACTGTTGTTTTTATTGTAATTCAGTGTATCGGTGGCAATGTCACGCAGCGGCCGAGCGTTAGTTCAGCAACTGGCGCCGTCCCGGCATCTAGTGCTCAGCAGCGAACGTGTTAACATGGTTATAACACCATATTTTCCCATTACAATAAACTAGCTAGATCATCAAGTGTGAGGAAGCTGGTTAGGCAGCCCACAAGTATATATTTTCTATAGGGTATCTGTGCCATTTTTAGACACCCATCACTCACCTTAGCTACTTGATAGTGAATGTTCCAACCAATTAGTAATGTGAGGTGATAAATTAAAATATATTAAGTAGTCAACAGCTGTTGCAAGACTTCAAATTCCTTGCTCAACACTAGATTTTAATTTTCTTAAATTTTAATTAAATTTAATTTTTTTATACTGACAGTTAATTTGCTTTAAAATCTGAACGGAAGGAGGTAAACTAGTAAAGTCACATATATTATTGAAGGGAATTTAATTCTCTACGACCCTATGCCCAGCATTTATTTTTTGGGTGCATAGTTTGAGAGGCAACTTGTCAAAAAGAACAAAAAACATGAGGAAAAAATGTATTTTTCCAAATTTACAAACTTTGGATGGCAAATAACACGAAAACCATACAAGATATCAAAAAATAGTAAATTATAAACTTGCTGGAAATTTAATAAGCTTTCATTTTGTATATTAGCATAATTTCGCTTGGACGCATGGTTTCCGAGATATTAGCCAAAAACCGAAAAATGGTACCTTCAAGCCCCCCCCTCCACCACAGCACAAGGGCTAGAGGCGGGGACTTTTGGTATGTTAACCTCCTAACTATACTAAACAAAGTTACGAAGTCAGAAATTGTGTTCCAAAAATTTCCCTCTATATCCTTTCGTTGCCTGGACTAAGTTTCTCATCATTCGGATATGCAATAATGGTAGAGGGCTGATTTCAATTTCTCACCCTTGAGTTTCTGCTCGTGGATACTGGCCTCCTGTTGATCACGCAGTAATGGGTGAAAGAATGTGTAAACAAGGTCACTGTGGCAGATCTCATCAGCCATCTTGAACAGTGACACCAGGAATCGCTTGATGTCCACCAGCCGCTTCTCTGCCACTTGCTTGATGTTGGATCTGCCCATGTGTAGCGAAGTGCTCTGCAGGCTACCACAGACAAAAGGATAAATAGATATCATCAAAGTGCTCTGCAGACCATTATTTTTACATTCTTACCTTAAACAACTGAGTTATATAATTTAATTATAAACAATAAATATATATAGGCTAACTGAAATGAATAGCAAAATAAGTTGAGATAGATCTGTACCTGTAACACTTAGCCAAGGGAAAATGGATGCAAAGTTTCTGCTGGAACTCTACAAACTCCTTGTATGAGCGGAACAGGTATGTCGGGTCTCTCTGGCTGACTCTCTGTACCCTCAGTATGTATGTGTAGTACTTGTCTGGGTCGTATCGCTTCTGATACCCATACACCTCCACACTCTGTAGTCTACCCTCTGCAGCCATCCTGCACATGCAAACACAATATAATTTTCTTATTATTTTCATATTTTTTAAAGCAGTCTTTTTCAAACATTAGATTTGCCCATTTACGTGGGCCTCAAAGGCCAGTGAATGGAACATAGCAAACGAAGCAAGAGTCATCATAAATTTTAAGAGGCAAAACCGGGATGGGAACCCAGGACATGCCTTTGTTTCACAGACAATCGCACTACAAACTGAGCCACTGACTCGCCTTCAAACTAGGCCTATTAGGCAATATGTCTTGTTTAAAACATGGAGTTTCTCAGTAGTCATTGTAGATATACAAAAGATTTATGGAATCTGATTTTAAAATACTGCAGTATAACCTCGATAAGAAGTGTCTCAAGGGGATTAGGAAAATAGTCTTGTTATCGAGATGCTCTTATTGTCAAGAATTGTGTTATCAAGGTCATTTCGGTCAGCAGTTGATTTATTACGAACACTGTCACAAACGGGTAAATAGTAGGAATGGACGGGTCCCAAAATTTCAGGAAATTTTCGGGAAAAATTTTTTCTAGATTTTCGGGATGAGATTAAGTTACATTTTAGTCGGGAATTTTTCAGGACGGGATTTGACGGGATTTCGACAATTGCGCCATGACCACGAGTCATTTCGACGATCGTGCCGTGACCCGATGTCATTTCGACCACAGCAAAATTATGAGCATTTCCCACGGCCGTGTAGACATCATCATTGACTCCTGCGGTCACAGAAACTTCATTATCGAGGTTCGGGACGGCGGCAAAATCATGAAAATTCCCGACTTAGATATCAAAATAAAGACTAAATCCCAACTTTTCAAGACCTTTTTGAAATTTAAATACTAATTCCCAACTTTCCCAGCTACTAGACAACCTGTTGACCGAATTGACATGGGAACTGTTTCATACAGTTATGTAGAGTTGTATTATCAAGGTTAATATCTCTAAATGACTTGTCTTAGAGGTTCTGAGTTGCCTTGTGACTTGTAAAAAAGGCGTCTTATCGAGGTTGTTTTGATAAAAACAGTTGTATTATAGCGGTTAATTTAACATTGAGTTTTTTTTTTTGCTTTTTCAAGGGGATGAAAACTGCACTTGTAATCGAGGTTGTCGTGTCATTGAGGGTAGTGTAAACGATTTTCTACTGTATATCCAATGGTAAATATTGTAGATTTTGAAAATAAAAATTTACGACTAAAAATATTGGGGAAATATAACTGTTGATTACTCAACTTAAAATAAAGCATGTTTTCTGTAGCCTACTGGAGCTAAAATAGAGGTAATCAGTTAAATAAGACACAAATATAATATCCCAACATACGAGTATGTACGAGGAACAAAACTGAGCAGTTCCCCATCATTGTGGTCTCCGGTAAACCTCAGTTGTGCCAGATTGTGAAGGAAGAAGTTGAACTGAGTGAACCAGGACTTGAGGGAACTCTGGATCATACGAGCAAACATGGCTGCTGCCTCAGGATTAGTCAGGTCCAGCAACAGTGAGCGCTGGATGTAGCGGACAGCATCCATGGTCACACCAGAGATACCGGAGGAGGCCATCTACACAAACAAATAAAGTATGCTCAAAGAATATCATAACAAACTCTAACTTTACACTACATTCCTGAAAGAAAATTAAAATTATAAACTAAAAAGTTAAAAAAGTCTAGTACAAGACATAGGACAATACTTACTCTACGGGAAGAAGTGAGGAATCTAAAGAAAATATAATGGAACAAAATACAATCTGGAGAAATGAGATATTCAAGGGCTATTAAGATTTTTAAAAATGGGATTGAGTTAGAAATAAAGAGATCAGAAGAGGGCTAATTTAAGTCTGCATAAGGGAGAAAGTAGAAAATAAATGAGATGGTTTGGATACAAAAGGAGATGAGGGAATTTCTAGGTAAGTAGAGTTTTTGGTGATAAAAAAAGAGATTAAGAGAGTTTGAAGAAGTTAAGTATGAAGTAGCAAGAGATTTGGAGATGAGAGGAGTGAGATGAGAAATAGTGAAGAAAGTGTAACTGAATTGAGGGGTAGGAGAAGACTAAGCCTAGTCGACACCCAAACCCAGTAATAACTGGAATGGATACGTCGCTGGTTCATAGATTTGGAATGAATTGCAAACATCACAATCCTGCTGATCCATTATGTTCAAAATTTAATTTAACTTAGATAGATAGAACCATGTAAAATACTATAGAACGAATGTTATACTCACCAATCCGAATAGGTTGAGTATCAAGTTGCCATGTTTGCGCACAATGTTGAATGCTTGACAACAGAGGTCCACAAAGTGATGGAACTTGGCTGAAGGCTTGTCTCCTCCATTGATCACATAGGCCATGTCTGAGGTCAGTACAAACGGTGTCCGGTCCCTGCAACAATCTTAACTAAAGCTGCTGCCACAACCTGTACTCTTCAACAAACTGCCAATTATCAAACTTTAGTTTAGTTCCTATCAAAATTATTTTTTTATAGGGATTGGTCGGTTTTTAAAGTTGGATGTCGGTTTTACCAGTTTTTAGCAAACTGGCAAACTCTATTTTGAAAATTTAGCAGTCAGCAAATTAAAAACGCAAAGAATTTATGGAAAACACTTTTTTGGATTATTGGTTGTCATGCAATAATATAGTCTTCACGATCGCCTGTGATGATCTTAACAATATCTTTAGTTTTTTGATAACTTTTTTCATGCGATCACAGGAAACACTGATGATGTCTTCAAGATTTTGCTGCAATCACAGGAGACAATGATGTAATGTTCGATAAGTCAAATTTGGTCTTGGAGTTTTAACGGCAATAATCTACGAAACAAAATAAACTTACTAAATCCATCAGTAAACCTTACACAAAGAAAATTTCCATGGGGCTTAGGCTGAGATATAAATGGATGGTATTTTATCTAAAAAAAAAGAAAACTATACTGAGATCTGATAAAACAAAAATCAAACTCAGAAAAATTGCAACCGTCACATTACTTAGTTTTATGTAAGATCTTAGAAACAGGGAAATTTGTGCAATTCTTAAACATATTATATTAGTGTTATAAAAGCAAACAAATTAAAAATAGTAATATAATAGAATGTAAAATTTTAGATTGAATATATTTTTGTACTAAATACAAATGTTTTACACTAACAGCCTACTGAGTTACTGAGCTACAGTAAGAATACCTTTTGAAGTTGCCAAACATCTGAGCGTCGCCGAGGAATTTGCCAAAGTCAATGTGGAACAAGTGTCCGGATGTCTTGAGCATGATGTTGTCGTTGTGACGATCACAGATACCCAACACATAAGTGGCCACACTGTACCCTGCGCAGGATGCTGTAATATTTTCAGGCCATGAGCTCAGACATACCCAACAATATCACACATGGTAGGTATTTCCCCTGTTGGCTGAATCAAATAACTTTGGTTTGGGATTTAATATAAATAGCACGTGTATATTCAGAAGAGACTAAATATTAAGTTAACTATTCGAACCTCTTTTGGGCTTTCACTATAGTTCGGCCGCTTAATAAATAAATCTGACAATTTTAAGAAAATATTTTGTGAAAATCCAATCAGATAAATGGAATTTCGCTTAGTCTGCAGGTTTGCTGCAGTGGGGTATTTATTTTTGAAATTCTTATTCCCTCAATTTATAATTTAATTTAGGAAGGAAAACTACTACCAATTTATCTCAATAGCATGCTATAGTTCAGCCGCTTTACGGAAACTCGCTAAAATTATTATCGGAAAAACAAAAACAAAGATATCATAATAATCAGAAAGGGCAAGAATGAGATACTTTAGCAAAAATAAATTTAAATTTATAACATGGACCATATTTATTGTACCAGTATTTGAAGGTTAAGTAAACTGTTTTACTTGTAACTAACTGTATTTACCTGTGAAATTAGCCACAGCTCTCTCATACTCAAGAGCGGAGGGATTGTGCTTGGCCAGCCACTCTGCGATGGTTCGGTCCTTGAATGAGCCTGCAGGACCCAACTCTACCACCTGTATCTTGCGCAGCGTCTCAGCCTCCGTCACCATCTCTATCATACCTAGACAAGTAAACATTATAGGAGAGGATGAGATGTAAGTGGTTATTCCCTCCAGAATCCAAAACATTTTAAAAAGAACTTTGACTTAACTTTTTATTTGGACTACAGTATGTAGGCCTACCTATTTTGGTGTCGTCAATCCATTATCTACTATTAGGTGACTAACTTTAAAGTGTCATGAGATTGTCAAATTGATCAAAAATACATATAATCACAAAAAAAAAAAAAACATTTGAAAAGAGATATAAAAAAATTAGTAACATTGTGGGAGCCAAATGAGAAACTTTGAGTACCGGTAGATATTTATCTGGGAATAATCTAAAAATGAGATTTAATTTAATCACTTTCGATTTCAATAGGCCTACCTCTCTTGGTGCCAGTGGGTACACATGCGAAGGTGACCATCTTGAGATCCAGTCCCTCCTTCAGCCACAGTTTGTCCATGATACGGATCATCTGCAGTGTTAGCATGTCCTGCTGTAGATCATCTCCAACCTGGGTAACAGTTCATCATAGTTATATTTCTTGAAGGTAGCTGGTTCAATTTGTCATTGAACATACAATAGGTAATGATTTTTAATAATGAATTAAATTCATAAATGGTGATATTCCACAAAAGTTGACATTATATTGTAAACTTTCCAGGGTTTGGACAACTCCTTTAAAAAATGTAAAACAAGTGATTAAAAGGCAATCATTGCCATGAAATTCATATCATGGCATTCCACACTATAGCTTCTTAACAAACTTTCTGTCATTTCCCTATCAAACTACAAATAATTCTTTTAATGTTGCATCTATATGATGCTTTACGTGATGATTTACCTTAAAGATAGCAGGGATGATGCAGCTATCACCACAGTTGAAGTTGATCTTGAGAGGGAGAGTGTTGGAGGGGAAGTATGAGCAGGAGCGCACTTGTACCCCAGCCACCTCCATGCTCGGCCCCAGCGGCAGACAAGTGCTAGTAGCCTCCAGTGACGCATGTACACCCTCCAGTGAGGCTAGTAGAGCCTTCATCCTGTGTGACTCCTTTGTGGTCTTCACTGTCTCTGCCACCTCATACAGGCTCTGTGTAAACAATCATCTAATGAAGCTTGTGCTGTGAGCAGTTTGTAGTCTGCTTAAATTTGGATGAATGACAATCCAATATGGACAAAATTAATCACATTTAAAGGTCCATAAATATTAACTAGATGTAATTGATGTACTAAATAATCAATAAATCATTAAACAATATGGACTTTGACAAAAAAAGCTAAACAAAATAAAATTGTTGTGTTTATTTTTTATGTTGAGAAACTGAGAGAGAGACGACTGATCAAGCAGCAATAATACATGCCAAGATCTACTGCATAGTTAACATAGTAAAATTGTTAACAAAAACTTGTATCACACTTTTAAGACCAGTTTGTCAGTTGATAATGCATCAGACAGCATTATTGACCCAAAACCCTCTCATTAGCTTTCATGAATTGTAAAGACTTCAACAATGTTCAATATTCAGGTGAAAAAAACAACCTAAAGAATGTTGTTCTTGAAACAGAATGCAAATGTTTCACAAAAAACTTACGACAAGAATATAGTATTTTTTCACAAAATAAAATATTATAAAATAATATTGACTAATTAAAATGATAAATCACCGATCCAACACAACTTCTCTTCGGATGATCATTATGTGATATGTTCTAACCTTGACTAGGAGTTGCTGAGACATGAAGCGTTGACGAGGAGCTTCTCCAGATATCGCCAGCAAGGCTCTGAGGATCAGCTGCAGACGACGGAAGTATCTCGCCTCACACACACTTTGGTCCTCTACCCCCACCTCACTGGAGTTCTGTTATAAACAATACCAGAAGGTTCAAATACAATTTTTGGTTGAACTATAAGTGGTGGAAATTTTATAAAAGGCCTACCAAGAGAAAGTATCCCCTGTGAAACCTCTCTTTTTTTTGGTTTTGTATGGGTAGACTTTCAGTTTTTTGTGATTTGAATCTCTGGATATCAGATTAACACATACTCTCATGTTTTCGTTGCTTCCTGAATCACTGGTGATATATTATTTATAGGGTTATATAAGTTATATTACCTTGTTCGCCAAGTGATTCTTGTCCTCCAACGTATTAAACGTTTTGTGACAAGCAGCAATGTCAAATCCCACAAAAACTTCTTCTAAACCATATGGTTGCATCACAATCTTTCTGACCATATTCAGTGAATTAGTTAGTAGGCCTACATTAATTTTTTTTTTTAAATATATTTGTAATTTGTACAAGTGTGTCGGAAAGACTGAGACGTGACCATAAGTTAAAGTGACATAAAATACGTTTTTGTGGGATTTGACAATGATCTTTATCGTTGAAAGGCGTAATCCTTTGGAGGACAAGAATAACTTGGCAATCAAGGTAATATAACCTTATATATATATAATACATAGGCCTACTCTTAGCTAAAAGACATTGGTGATTGGCGGAATTTGAACAATGACCTTTAGAACAGAAGTGTTGCATTTTGGTCAAAGACCAACTGCACTCCTTGATCAAAGAAATTGTGATTGTGATTAGTTATAAAACATGAGATATTGTAGGCCTGATTCCTCAATCATTATGAATCTTAATGTATAACCAGAATACATTAGACAATCAATTGCTCAATAAACATGTTAACATTTGCTGACCTGTGGACTGTTACCCGGCAGAGCCTGAGTGAGCAGCCAGTAGAGGTGGTGAGCAACTCTAGGTGATGTTAGAGCTCTCTCCAGTAACAGTCTGGCGAGAGGAGAAGTCTCGTATGTCTCATGCTTCAGTGCTTGTACCAGCTGAGGCAGATAGTCTACCAGCTCATCACTAGAGAGATCCTGGATCCAAGATACAGCTACTCTTCGCACCTCTCTGTCTGGGAAACTGTAAATACACAACCATCATTCAGTTATTGAAGTAGGCAGTTGGCGTACCAACTTGTAAGTAGACAGACTCTGAAGTCACAACCAGCTACTTGCTGCAGTTTTCTGTTAAGGAAATAACATATAAAACACTGTTTTGATCCTTTTGCCTAAATTTTAAGTTTAGCACTGATATGCGATTTCCTTTACTTCAAATTGTTTTTATCTTTCAATGCTTAAAATAAAATCTTGTTGGAAGTTAAGATTGTAATAGGCAATTTACTAATGTAGACATCCTTTGAATGACAAAATGTATGAGATAATTAGGGGTCTGCAAGTCTCCGATATTTTCGGGTTGGGTCGAAAAAAACATTTGGCCTGAAAGATTGGTTTGGGCAGGAATATTCTGTCCAAGTTTTAGTGCAAGCGGTTGAAATTTTGAGTCACGCTCTTATTTTACAGTTGCAGAGAGCATCTGCAAATATACATATTTAAAAAATTATGCTTCCACTGCTATTGCAGGAGACATTGATGAGTCAGCATTTTGTCATGACCGCTGAAGGTGCTCACAATTTTGCTGTGACCGTGGAAGATGTTCATGGTTATGATGTGACCTTTTAGAAGATGTTCTTAATTTTGCCCTGACTGCAACAGACAATGTAAGATAGTGTATAAACTTGCAAAGTAAACCAAGACTGGAAGGCCCAAAATTTCTGACCTGACCAGTCGCAACTCAAAGTAAAAAAGTAAGGCTTCAGGCATAATATTCAAACAATTCTGAGTTTAGAAAGCATTGATCATGATTCAATTGTGTCATGTGTACTTACAAGTAGCATTAAAAAATTATTTCCTTCTGCAATAACTTTTATATATAATTTTTATCAAATTGGTAAGACATTTAGCAGAACAAACCATGGAAGTAGGAGCTGAAGGGCACTGACAGGTTCCAGGGGAGCCCAAGTGTGCAGCATAGCATGAAGATCAGACAAACAAGCATAGTCCCAGCTGTGGGCGGCCAGCAACACCTTGGGTAGGGCTTGAGGCTGAGACACCAGGTAGTGCCTCTTCTCCCACAGAATCTCTCTGTCCTCCAGTAGTGGCCTGGCAAAGTAGAACATTAGTATACAGATTTACTAAAAAAACCTAGAAATTGTATTTGTATTTTTTAGACTGTTCCCGTAAAAAAATATTAACGTCAAAACGCAAAGAATACCTGGTGAATGTGTCCTGAGCAATGATGTCCTTTAGCAGATCCTGTGTGTTTCCATCCAACGACTCAAAATCGTGGGATGTGGAGAAGGAGTCTTGTTCGACCTCTTTGATGAGAGGGGGAAACTCCACTCTACTGCCATAGTCAGGCAACTCCACCCCCAGCACAGGGTGAGTGTCTCCGTGGGGCTGGGTGCCAGAGGCGGGGGCAGGTCCCAATCTCTTGTCAGCTCCTGGAGGCCAGACAGACAACAACAGGCTGCCCTGCACCAGGACCCTACAACAGACACCTTACTGTTTAACTTTATGTTCATTCTGTGGGACTCCAACATTTTCGGGTGCGATGGAGCCCAACAGTTGGTATGGGCCGGGATTAAATTTTGGGCCAAACAAAAGTCAGATCGAGCCAAGCAGAGCTTTTTTTAACAATAGTTTATTCTAACAATAGCAGAGAGCTACTTTAAAGGTAAGTAATAAAAAATGTCCAATTTCGCCGAAATCATGGGAGACGATGATAGTCTTGTGACGGCCTGGCATATTTGCCTCATTTTGTTGTAATTTGTTAACTTTGAGCTTAAGCTGATTGGCCTTACTCCCTAAACCTGGCCCGTTGGCTATCACCGAATATTTGCTAGGTTGATGTGTCAACCGTATTTAGCAATATTGAATTTTATTTAACTTCACATAAGTCTCCAAGTGAACCTTAAAACTCGTATTCCAATTCATCTCATTACTTTGTAACCCTACAATAATCCTAACCAGACGTCGTGGCTTGGCCGGACGTGCCTTGGAATGTGCTAACTTTGCATGCACGTGTGTCGCGATAAGCAATGTTACACTTCTAGACTCAGTTCCTCGCTTCAGTTAGTTTCATTAATGACAGTTGTGATCGTTTGGCTGCAGCACCAGACGGGCGAGTAAATTATGGGCTGAGCGCTCAGCGTGTGCTGATTGGCCGATGACGGTCATGTGACCACGCTGACACTTCCGCTTGGGCGATGCTGAAGCCTCAGATCGTGCCGGAATGTAGCGAACGTCGGTAGGGTCCGCGCGGGCGGTCTCCCCTTTCTTTTACTCTTACTCCTTTCTTCTGTAAATCCGTGTACGTTTTTAAATTCATTATTGTAATTCGTATGTTATTCGGTTAGTCGCGGTTTGCTTTGTAAATTGTAATGTGTAATTTTTAATCGATGAAATTGTTAAAGATTAATTTATTTTAAGTAATAAAGTGTTGGCTGATCCCTATTCGCTTGTTTTAATGTTCGTTCTTCCTGCTCCCAACCGCTACGAAGACTAGAAGAGAGGCTGCTGTGACAGTCTCAAAGTCACAAGTTCGCTGTAAGGCTAAGAGCACACGGTCGATTTTTTGATTGGCCGATTAAAAAATTGGCCAAAAATAAATCGCCCTTCATTTATGTCTAGGCGCACACAAGGCAATTTTTTTAGTTGAGAAATGGATTTTTCGAGTGCGCTAAAGTTTCGAGTGTTCAAGCTATCCTAAAATTGACTTTGTTGAATTTAACCTGTGTTTGTGCTCTTCTAATTGGACCAAAGAAAAAAAGACAACGTAAATATTGGGTTTATGTTTATTCGGTAGTAAGTCAGAGACTTTTTAATTGACAGTTTTATAAACTGTACACTTGTTTATGTGATGACAGTAAAACGTTCATTAATTACTACGGAATGTCTGTTGAAAGTTTCAATTTTATTATACAGCTGTGGCCTTTTTTCTATTGCAGTTATAAACAGTTCAATATCAAACTATGCCACTGCCATGGTAAAAAAGACAAAATAGCAAAGAAAACAACACAACTTACACTGAAGTACACCGACTCCTGTGGACAAAAACAAGCGAAAAGCGACTGGCCAATTTTTTAGTCGACCGTGTACGCGGACAGGTAACAACATGTACATTACTGACTTCCGGCCGACAATCACCTCACCAACGAATCTGCAAAATGCTGCTTCGGCACAATTTTCGATCGCCTGTGTGCGCACTTCCATTCTAATACATGATGCCCAGATTGGCCAATGAAATAATCGCCTCAAAATAATCACTCGTGTGCGCCTTGCCTAACTATGTTTACAATTTTTGCCAGGATGATGGAAGATGTTCACGATTTTGCCGTTATCGCTCAAGATATTTTAGATTTTACTTTGACCTAGGAAGATGTTTTAGACTTTAATGTGACCTCGGAAGTTTTTTTCCCATGACCTCTCTATTAATATCTCTATATTATATAGAAGATATTCATGATTTTGCTGTGGATGCAGAATACAAGAAATATTTATTTTAACATTCCAAAGCAACCCGATTTTGGGTTTGCGTCTAAGGGGCAACATTCTTTACCTGACCTCAGATAAAAAAAGTCTGACCCACTGACCCCTAATGTTCAGTGAATTGTGTTATTATTGCTGAATATAGATTTTTGAAATTAACGTAAATACAGGAGGAAATATAAATGAAGGTTAGACATTTCCTTAATCTCTATGGGAAATGATCAATGAAATGAAATGAAATGAATGAAATGAATGAAATGAATTAAATGAATGAAATGAATGAAATGAATGAAATGAATGAAATGAATGAAATGAATGAAATGAATGAAATGAATGAAATGAATGAAATGAATGAAATGAAATGAAAATGAAATGAAATGAAAAAATATCTTTATTCATATGGTATACAGTCGCATACATTGAATGGCGTCACTAGGCTTAAAACTAAATCAAACTTACAATTCATTGAAACCATAAAGTGTTTTGCCAGTTAAGAAATGTTTAAGTTTTTTTTTTAAATTTGGAAATATTATCAATATTCCTCACCTCAGCTGGGAGTTTGTCCAAAAACCTTTTCCCTGCACAGGTGGTTTTTTTGTTAAAGAGCTCCAAATTATGGACACTGACAGCAATTTCATTTCTGTTCCGGGTAAAATAATTATGATTATCACCAAGTTTAGGGACCAAATTAGCATTAGAAAGTTTTTTTGTGTGTAAAATTGTATGAAAAACATAAATACTTGTGACGCAAAATTCTAAGGGGGGAATAAACTAGTATTCACCTAAGTCAGGCTAGGCCTACCCTAGAACCGGCCACACTCAAATTTCTTCCCCGGAGTGCTCAGAAGGAGCCGAGAAAAATCCAGGGGTCGATACGAAGTTGTCACGGCTTTGACTGATCAATTTATTTAAAATTTAATCGAAGGCTCAGAGCTCTAGAAGCGCTCAGGAAATCCTGCAGACGCCCAGTTGGAGCTATATCATCCCAGCCTTCGTAAAAGTGTTTTGGAGAATTTTGCCTAACTTTTAGAATGACTCTGTAGGGCCGACGAGTATTCAATCTGAAGCCAATGTGATTCAATTACTCGTAATGAACTTTAAAATAATTAGCTAAAGGCCTAGGTAAATAATATAAAATCGAATATAATGTAAAACCCAATCCCTACAGAGTCGTCGGGGCCTAATTAATATAATTGGACAGATAATTTAACGTGAGTGGTTTAAAATAAATTTAATACTGATTTTTGTAGCTGATTATTCAACTCAGCCTGCTCCCATTACTTGATTCTTTCACCCGCCAAAGACGGGGTTTAGAACTCAGACGACGAGTCTCGGGGTATTAAAACGTCGAATTAACTGGAATAACTTAAGTAATAATTTAATCGTGAAACGAACCGAATTAACGTAATTTAATAGCCAATTGGTTTAAAAGAGCCGAAAAATATCCACTGCTAGTCACTGGCAGGCAGGAACTGGCGGGTTTGTACGAGTCGGCAAGAACTAAGTTAATAAAATTTAGAAAATTATAATCGAACGTAAACGGATAAAATAAATGGCAGACGAGTATGCGTATGTTAGAAAAAGAATATTTAAAAGAAAGTAGGAAAGTCTGAAAACGTAGCTAACCTGAATCGATATCGTATGACGAAGTTAGTTTCGTTGTGCGAAGAGGCTTCTCGTTAACGAGTCGACGGTCGAACAACGAATAATCTTGTCCGGCTCAAATCATGATTCATGATTTCCTCGGTCGAGGCTTAATCGCTCTGGTGGTGAGTTCGAGAACTAGCCAACAGCTGATCGGAAATTCACCTGTTGAGCCGGTCTAGTTGTCTTTTGTCGTCTGTCGTTGGTCAACAAACACCATTTTGAGGTTAAGTGATGTTGTCATCGGCGTTAAATATTCGTAAAATCGGTCGTTTTAACTTTATTATGTGAAACGAAGTGCTATTATGAATAAATATATCGTTGTGGGTGTGTTTGTGTACTTCACTGTTATTAAAAGTAGGCCTACGTTCTTTGGCCCATAGCCCAAGCTAGGGCCAACACATAGGCCTAGGATTAGGATGTTGTGGATAAAAATCGGGTAAGTTATGGTGTTTGTTGACTAGCAATACGTTTTTACCCCCTTTAAAATTTGGTACCTCACATACTATACACAGTCATTATTCCCAATTTTGAAAAATATTGACGAGCGGAAGTATCCCATTCTAAATTTAACATAATTCTGATTGCACTTTTTTGAAGAGTAAGAATTCTATCCAGGTTTTGCTTAGAGGTACAGCCATAAATACTTATGCCAAAAGATATTGATGAATCGATAAAAGAAAAATAAAGAATCTTTAATGTTTCTATTGAGCAAAATTTTGACATTCTATTAATAGCATGGATACCAGAAGTAATTTTGTTGACTACCTGGTCAACATGCTTATTCCATGTAAGATTTTTGTCTAAAATTAATCCTAAAAACCTTGTTGTGGTGATTTCTTCCAATTTATTATTTTGAAATTGAATTACAGGCTGTACAATTTGTTTTCTTTTTCCTGTTGTAAAAACCATAAAATTACTTTTGCTTAAATTTAACAAGAGCTGATGAGAATTTAAAAAAGTATTTAGTATATTTAAAGTATCAGAACAATGATTTTCTAAATTTGATAAAGATGAATTGCTGATTTTAAAAGTAACATCATCAGCATACAGGAAGATATTACTACTGTGTAAACTAGTTGAAAATGGAATTGACAGATCCCTAATATAAATGAGAAATAAGATCGGTCCCAAAATAGACCCTTGGGGTACCCCATGGTGAATCTCTGTAAGAGGAGAAGATCTTGAGATTAACCTGTTATTTGTCAAATTTTTAATTTCAACGTATTGATATCTGTTTGAAATATATGATCTAAACCATTCAAACGAAATGCCATCAATGCCCAAACTTCTGATTTTATCTAAAAGAATTGTATGTGACACACTGTCAAAAGCCTTACTTAAGTCTAAAAATATGCCAACTGTTGTTTCACCTTTGTCAAGAGAGTTTATTACTGATTCTATAAAATCTATTGCTGCAGTTGTAACTGATCTTCCTGATCTGAAGCCATGCTGATTATTGTCATGTAAAGAATACGTTTCCCGATAATTTGTCAGTTGTATGTAAACTGCTTTGTCATATATTTTTGAAATGGTAGGTAATAGCGAAAGAGGACGGTAATTGGTTATTTTTTTTTAATCATTGTTTTTATAAAGAGGAATAACTTTAGCAATTTTTAATTTAGAAGGAAATAATCCACTAACAAAAGATGAGTTAATTAAATGCACAAGAGGTTTCACTAACTGATAGCAAGCATGCTTTAATATTGTCATGGGTATCTCATCAAAACCAGTTGAAAGTTTGTTATCAAAGGAACTGATAATTTTTAAAACTTCACTATCTGTGACTGGTTTTAAACTAAATTTAGTTTGGGAGGCTTGTTGAATTGGCTTGTTGACATGTGTGTTGCTATTTTGTGCAAGGTGAGGAAGTATTGATGAGGTTACATAGGTGCTAAAAAAATCATTAAATATTAAGCTAATATCTCCAGGATCAGTAAACAATGTATGATTAAAATCTATTTCAATATTACTAAATGCTGGTTTCTTGTTGGAGACCTCATTATTAAGGATTTTCCAGGTAGTTTTACATACATTACTAGATTGCTTAACCTTAGTCTCAAAATGTTTCTTTTTAGTAGCAATGACTTTTTTTCTAAAATCCTTATTCAGACTTTTGGCTTTATCAAATAAAATTTTATTTTTTGTGTTACGTGCCATTTTACTCATGTTTACAATTTTAGATTTTTCATTCTTCCAATCTTCTGTAATCCAGATGTTGTGGGTTTGGTTTCTTTGTCTGTTTGCATTTGCTTAATATTACCTTCCAGCCCGGTAATTAAGTTGTCTTTGATTTTAATCTGATTATTTAATTGAGAAATCCTAGTCTCAAGATCATCGATTTCCTTCCTATATTTAGAGCACAGTTCCTCAGACTCCTCCTCAGCTAACCTCAGGGATTTTTCCATCTTACTTTTCTCAAACATGAGCTGATAGTTAATCTCATTCAATTCTAATAAACTAGTTTCATGCTCAGGTTCATTATGTGTTTCTGGATCAAAAATAAACTCCTCAGCTGTTATTTTAAATGAATTAGCTTCACCTATAGCTTGTCTCAATTTACTAGTCACTCTCTTTGTAGGTAAAACATCTTCTACATACATAGAAAAATCAAACATATCCATCCCCTTGCAGGTGCCAGTCTGCCCCGTGCCAAAAAATGTTACATGATATTTATCTTTGTCTACCTTGGTTACAAGAGCAGGCCATGGCTGATGTCCTTTAATTTTTGCAAAAATCTTGTCATTAATTGAAAACATTATTTACAAATAGTCGAGAATATATTTACAATAGGTAGGTACAGTTTAATCTTCTTTCATTTGTATGCGGGTAATGTATATTTAATTATTGTAGAGTAAAATGGATTTAGGTAAAAATAAACATAAACAAACTTCGGCATATATGAATCCTTGAACTGAGTTACAAGAGATAAGATAAGGACCCCCAGCAGAGTCCAGTCAATCTGACCCTCCTTATCTGATCTGATAACAGACCCTTCTCTGCACTGTTATTTGAAATATTTTCAGGATTTTTAATCACATTTTCTTACCTAGCTGTTTAATTCTTTTCCACTTTGATAAAAAAAAGTCAAGATAACATTCACTAGTTAAAAGTACACAAATTATAGTAAAAATTATGTATAAAATTGCAGTATTTACTCATAAAATTAGCAAAAAATCAGGAGCACAAACTACACTAGACTTGCCTTGCTGCTCTCTCCCTCTCCACTCCTCCTAGTGCATTAATAAAAATATTAATTACAAGACACACACTTACAAAAGAAAGCTGTTATGTAAATACCCATTGTAATTGAAGAACTGCACAGCGGACCAGCCCAGCTCCACCTGAGTCATCTCCTGTGCTGCTGCTGCGTTCTCTCCCTCGGCCGCTGGGGTGACGGAGCGACCGTAGACCACCAGCACAAGACGGCACTCTCGGGGTAACTCACACACTGACATGCCCTCAAAGTTCAACCTGCACATTTCAAATATCCCAAATATTTCCAAAAAATTATACATTGAACAGTTAAGGGTTTAAGATATCTCCTTACCTGCTCTACACTAGGATGTATTAGGGATATTTTACAGAAAGTAATAGTATACACATTGATTTTATTAGTTTAGTTATTATACATTATACATTAGTTTTATTAGTTAGTAACTTTTGTTTGTTGAGAAAGACTCTATTACTGAAGAGGAGCTGGAAGCTCCAAAAAACTATGTGTTTGTGTGTTTCTTTGTGCATTTTCATCTATTTCGGCCAGTAAGGCAAGCCTGCTGTTAAACCTATCCACCACAAAATCCTTGAAAACATAAAAAAATTAAACAAAAGAAATTAGCTTTAATAATAATGTATGTGTAAAATATTAGAATTACCATGAATCAAAGACAATCCGGTTGTAAAGGGAGGTGGATGGAGATGTTGGCTTTGACAGTACAGGATGGCCTACAGGTCGGGTGCCGTGGTACAGCTGACCAGCGACCATGTATGTGTCATGGGTCCAACTGGCCGACAGACGATGGAGACACTCCACATGGACCAGTACTGTGTCCAACACCTCCGAGGACAGCTTGGTAGTGTCTGTAACACACAATATTGTGTAGGTATTCTAAGATTCTATAGACCATGTATGTGTCATGGGTCCAACTGGCCGACAGACCATGGAGACACTCCACATGGACCAGTACTGTGTCCAACACCTCCGAGGACAGCTTGGTAGTGTCTGTAACACACAATATTGTCTAGGTATTCTAAGATTCTATAGACCATGTATGTGTCATGGGTCCAACTGCCCGACAGACGATGGAGACACTCCACATGGACCAGTACTGTGTCCAACACCTCCGAGGACAGCTTGGTAGTGTCTGTAACACACAATATTGTCTAGGTATTCTAAGATTCTATAGACCATGTATGTGTCATGGGTCCAACTGGCCGACAGACGATGGACACACTCCACATGGACCAGTACTGTGTCCAACACCTCCGAGGACAGCTTGGTAGTGTCTGTAACACACAATATTGTCTAGGTATTCTAAGATTCTATAGCCCATGTATGTGTCATGGGTCCAACTGGCCGAAAGACGATGGACACACTCCACATGGACCAGTACTGTGTCCAACACCTCCGAGGACAGCTTGGTAGTGTCTGTAACACACAATATTGTCTAGGTATCCTAAGATTCTATAGACCATGTATGTGTCATGGGTCCAACTGGCCGACAGACGATGGACACACTCCACATGGACCAGTACTGTGTCCAACACCTCCGAGGACAGCTTGGTAGTGTCTGTAACACACAATATTGTCTAGGTATCCTAAGATTCTATAGACCATGTATGTGTCATGGGTCCAACTGGCCGAAAGACGATGGACACACTCCACATGGACCAGTACTGTGTCCAACACCTCCGAGGACAGCTTGGTAGTGTCTGTAACACACAATATTGTCTAGGTATCCTAAGATTCTATAGACCATGTATGTGTCATGGGTCCAACTGGCCGACAGACGATGGACACACTCCACATGGACCAGTACTGTGTCCAACACCTCCGAGGACAGCTTGGTAGTGTCTGTAACACACAATATTGTCTAGGTATTCTTAGATTCTATAGCCCATGTATGTGTCATGGGTCCAACTGGCCGACAGACGATGGACACACTCCACATGGACCAGTACTGTGTCCAACACCTCCGAGGACAGCTTGGTAGTGTCTGTAACACACAATATTGTCTAGGTATTTTAAGATTCTATAGACCATGTATGTGTCATGGGTCCAACTGGCCGACAGACGATGGAGACACTCCACATGGACCAGTACTGTGTCCAACACCTCCGAGGACAGCTTGGTAGTGTCTGTAACACACAATATTGTCTAGGTATTCTAAGATTTTATAAACACAATTCTGCAAAGTTCAATTGAACACATAGCACAGTGAATTTACATTATTGGATTTCTTTTTTCTTTTTCAGATAACTCACTTGTGTTTTGGATTCATTAAAATTGATTAAAATATTTGGACACTTTTTTTTTTAATTTAAACTCTTTATATTTAGACATTATACTTATATAGACACTTAAACCCTAAATCACACTTCTGAACTGAACATTAGATAAAACCGGACCGCCAAGATCTTCTGATGGCAAGAGGTTCCTAAATTATGATGTCATGGCTGTCCACCCCTCACTCAGGGTGGAATGGGCAAAGATCACTTCAACTTTGGAGCCCTTAGTACCCACCATGTCATCACACCAGTGAAACATACCATTTAACACCTCGAACCCTACCATTTGTAATTTTCCTACTGTGTATGTTGGAGTATGAGATCTACAACTGTTTGTTGTATTACCATTAGTTGGTGCCAAGTAGTCTGTGATCTGGAAGTCCACCCGGAAGGCCAAGGCGTATGTCTGTATCAAGCCCTGGACAGCTTCTCGTATCCTCTCACAGTGTCCTGAGATGGTTTCAGATGCAATCTCTCCTGGGAACAACACTACCGAGTAGTCTCCGTCCTCATCTACAATCTCTGGCCGCCTCCAACTCTCCTCCTGCAAATGAGTTAACATGAGGAAAGTTTAAAGTACTGAAAATAATTCAGCTGTCAGTTTTAAATGTCTTTGCCTTCCATCACTGACTGCCAAGTCATTTAGCAAAGTTAATCTATTTTTGGTTAAATCAGACCATCAACGTTTGAAATCAGTATTGCCACTACCACTTGTAGAGTAAATGTAATTCTAGATAATGTAAATCATCAACACTCAATTACAAAGAAGTAGACAACCGAGAAAAAAGATACTGTAATGGTTGTATGATGGTCGCAACTGTGAAGATTACAATATACAGCACAATAGCCTTAGTTAACTCCTACTAATGAAGAATTGGTGTAACACAAACCTTCTTTTAACTTTCAATACTTAAAAATTGTCTGGTACATCCGAGTGGTTGCTCACCTTAAAATCTGAAGATTACTAGTTGATATGTCATTGGGTTTTCAATTGGGGCTATCTAACAAAAGGACTTTGGAAAAGGTCTACAAAAAACCTTAAAAATTCTGATGGTGTAGGAAAATACTAAACAAATACTAAGAGAAGTTGATGTTTACAAGGATTTCATTCTTACTAACTCTTTTACTAGAGGAATAGTGTAATAATGATATGTAGTGATGGGTTAATTCTAGAAATGTTAAATTCTGATTCCGGTTATAATTATTTGAAATCGGTTCTCAATTCCATTGATTCCATTATGTTAAAAATAGTTTATAGTGCTAAAACTATTACTTTTCACTAGTGATTTAACGATACCAAAACATACTGACTCTTGATACCAATAAAATGTTGTTTACTTTTATCAAATTGTCTGAATGGATTGATTTATACTACACAACACCAAAATAAATTAAAATGAATGCAGCAATAAAAAATTCTAACCAGCCAATTGCAATTTCTGATCATCTCCCGTGGTCGTGTTGACATTGCTGTCATCTCCCGCGATCTTGGCAAAATCATTAACATCTCTCATGGTCGCGTGGACATTATGGTAGTCTTCCGCGATCGTGGCAAAATTCTGATCATCCCCCGCGGCTATGTAGACATCATCATTGTTTCCCGCGGTCACAGAAACGTTTTTGTCGTCTTGCGCAATCGCGATAATTTTCTGGTCGCGTGAACTTCGCAGAAGGAATTGATTTTGAGTGGTCGATTTTCAATTCCGATTCCAAAGCCAAGTATCGGTGGAATCGAGAATCGACCTTTGGTGTCGACCCATCCCTCGTAATATGTAAATTAAAACATTGAAGGCTAGGTAGATGTTACCTGAGGAGTCTGACTGAGTTGGCCACAAGCACGATTGAACGCCTCCAGAGCTTGTGTGATGGCCAATGTCTCCACACTACCTAGTAGAGCACACACAGCCTTGACAGCCTGAGTCACCTTATGTGGCTGGACACTGCCTTCTCCTGCAGCCTCAACTCTCTCCATCTCTCTCTCTAGAGTCTCTGAACAAGTGACAAAACTATAGAAACACTCAAAATCAAGAAGGCAGGGAGAGGGGAGGGATAGCAACTCCTTAGAAAGAAACTAGTGATGGTCGGATCCAGATATTGGCCTACCGGATCCGCCGGATCCGAGCTAAAACCGGCACCGGATCGGGTCCAAAAAATTCCGGATCTTGGGCTGGATCCGGTTTTGATGGATCCGATTTTTTCAAATTTTTTCCCGATTTTTTCCTAAAACAAAGCTGTCTGTATCACTGTACAACCCCGATTTTTTTACTAACACAAAGCAGTCTGTATCACTGTACAACCCCGATTTGTTTACTAACACAAAGCTGTGTGTATCACTGTACAACCCCGTTTTTTTACTAACACAAAGCTGTCTGTATCACTGTACAACCCTGATTTTTTACTAACACAAAGCTGTCTATATCACTGTACAACCCCGATTTGTTTACTAACATAAGCTGTCTGTATCACTGTACAACCGCAATTTTTTTACTAACACAAAGCTGTCTGTATCCATGTACAAGACCGTTTTTTCCCCGAGTGTTTGTCTCTTGATGCAAATAACATATATGGCAATGCCATGTCTCGATGTTTGTATCTAGATGCATATAACTTGTAAAGCAAGGCCATGTTTCATTGTTTGTCTCTTATTGCAAATAACTTATATGGCAAGGCAATGACTCAGTGTTTGTCTTTTTATGCAAAGAACTTATATGGCAAGGTCATGACTCAGTGTTTGTCTCTTGATGCAAATAACTTATATGGCAAGGACATGTTTCATTGTTTGTCTCTTGTTGCAAATAACTTATATGGCAAGGCAATTACTCAGTGTTTGTCTTTTGATGCAAATAACATATATGGCAAGGCCATGTCTCAGTGTTTGTCTCTTGATGCAAATAACTTATATGGCAGGGCCATGTCTCAGTGTTTGTCTCTTGATGCTAATAACTTATAAGGCAAGGCCATGTCTCAGTGTTTGTCTCTTTATGCAAATAACTTATATGGCAAGGCCATGTCTCATTGTTTGTCTCGAGATGCAAATAACTTATATGGCAGGGCCAAGTCTCAGTGATTGTCTCTTGATGCTAATAACTTATATGGCAAGGCCATGTCTCAGTGTTTGTCTCTCGTTGCAATTAACTTATATGGCAAAGACATGACTCAGTGTTTGTCTTTTGATGCAAATAACTTATATGGCAAGACCATGACTCAGTGTTTGTCTTTTGATGCAAATAACTTATATGGCAAGGCCATGTTTCATTGTTTGTCTCTTGTTGCAAATAACTTATATGGCAAGGCCATGTCTCAGTGTTTATCTCGAGATGCAAATAACTTATATGGCAGGGCCATGTCTCAGTGTTTGTCTCTTGATGCAAATAACTAATATGGCAAGGCCATGTCTCATTGTTTGTCTCTTGATGCAAATAACTTATATGACAAGGACATGTTTCATTGTTTGCCTCTTGATGCAAATAACTTATATGGCAAGGCAATGACTCAGTGTTTGTCTTTTGATGCAAATAACTTATATGGCAAGGCCGTGTCTCAGTGTTTGTCTCTTGATGCAAATAACTTATATGGCAAGGCTATGTCTCAGTGTTTGTCTTTTTGTGCAAATAACTTATATGGCAAGACCATGACTCAGTGTTTGTCTTTTGATGCAAATAACTTATATGGCAAGGCTATGTCTCAGTGTTTGTCTTTTTGTGCAAATAACTTATATGGCAAGACTCAGTGTTTGTCTCTTGTTGCAAATAACTTATATGGCAAGGCAATTACTCAGTGTTTGTCTTTTGATGCAAATAACATATATGGCAAGGCCATGTCTCAGTGTTTGTCTCGAGATGCAAATAACTTATATGGCAGGGCCATGTCTCAGTGTTTGTCTCTTGATGCTAATAACTTATATGGCAAGGCCATGTCTCATTGTTTGCCTCTTGATGCAAATAACCTATATGGCAAGGCCATGTCTCAGTGTTTGTCTCTTGATGCAATTAACTTATATGGCAAGGCCATGTCTCATTGTTTGCCTCTTGATGCAAATAACTTATATGGCAAGGCCATGTCTCAGTGTTTGTCTCTTGATGCAATTAACTTATATGGCAAGGCCATGTCTCATTGTTTGTCTCGAGATGCAAATAACTTATATGGCAGGGCCAAGTCTCAGTGATTGTCTCTTGATGCTAATAACTTATATGGCAAAGCCATGTCTCAGTGTTTGTCTCTCGTTGCAATTAACTTATATGGCAAAGACATGACTCAGTGTTTGTCTTTTGATGCAAATAACTTATATGGCAAGGCTATGTCTCAGTGTTTGTCTCTTGATTGCAAATAACATATATGGCAATGGCATGTATCTTTCCGAACTGAATCCGACCCGATATATGGCAAGGCCATGTCTCAGTGTTTGTCTCTTGCTGCAAATAACTTATATGGCAGGACCATGACTCAGTGTTTGTCTTTTGATGCAAATAACTTATATGGCACGGCGATGTCTCAGTGTTTGTCTTTTGATGCAAATAACTTATATGGCAAGGCCATGTCTCAGTGTTTGTCTCTTGATGCAAATAACTTATATGGCAAAGCTATGTCTCAGTGTTTGTCTTTTTGTGCAAATAACTTATATGGCAAGGCCATGTCTCAGACTCAGGGTTCGTCTCTTGATGCAAATAACATATATGGCAAGGCCATGTCTCAGTGTTTGTCTCTTGATGCAAATAACATATATGGCAATGGCATGTATCTTTCCGAACCGAATCCGACCCGATTTTTCGGATATCTGCACACCTCTAGTTTTTAGTTTTGTACCTAGCTATCAGTACTGTGGACCTGGAACGAATTTAAGGAAGAGATTAACAAGAGGTGATCCAGGCATAAATAAATTGGATGCTGTATGCAAAAACCACGATATAGCATACTGAAGATCGAACTATTGTAAAATATACACAGATACCCTTTTGGTGGTCGTGCAAACTTAGTGCATTTTATGATTTTGTTAGTGTCCCCAAAAAATGAGGGATTATGGGCTCAACTGGAGATTACTCTATATATAAGATATATTAACCTTTAAACATAACCAATTTAATTTTAAACCGTATGATTTAAATTGGCATTCTGTTAGTTACGTTTTTTTAACCCGCCCTTATGACAGTGTGTATCTGGATCCGGTCTGGATCCGGATCCGAAGATCCGGATCTGGATCCGGTACCGACATTTTCTTGGATCCGCCCATCACTAGAAAGAACATTGGACTGAGATGGAGATTTTAAAACACGTTTACTAAATCCAACAGGTATACAAAGATCAAGACATAGAAGGAGGGGTTATTACATTGGGCCGAAAACATTTTGAAGAAAGGAGAAAACTCTTTTTTTTCAGGCCAAGCTCAGGTCACATTTAGCCAACCATTTATTTTTTCAAGCGCAGAAAGCATCTGCAATGTGTCTTTATTAACGATTCCGTTACGATTGCGAGAAGATGTTTACAATTTTTCCGTGACCTCGAAAGTTATTCTTGATGTTACTGCAACTGCCATGTCCGCAGAAGACCTTCACGATTTTGCCAAGACCACAAGAATATGTTCAGAATTTCACAGTCGTGGCAAAATTGTTCACTTTTTTTACCGTTTAATTTTTAATTTTTACTTTTCACCTCTTCCTAACTACACGTTCTATTTCAAAATGTCGTTAATTTTAATTTTCTATAGATTTTTTGACATTATCTCTTTCTTTCTTGATAACGTTTATTTATTAAACAAAATTCACAGTAATTCAAGATCTATTAATTATTGCTATGCAAATCTCCAAGATGAATAGGCCATTTACACTTTTCTCTTGTAAACACACCATTTCTGATTTGTTATTGTATAGATGCTATTTAATTTAGCTTTAGAGGAAGCACTACAAGAAGTAAGGCAAACAGAAGCTGGAATTACAATAGGGACCAAAATAAACGTCCTTGCGTTTGCAGATGATGTTGCAATTATAGCGGAGAGTAAAGAAGAGTTGAAAATGCTGGTCACAAAACTCTTAAACCATACAAAGAAAGTTGGTTTAAGAATAAATGAAGGGAAAACAAAAGTAATGGAGTGTGGGAGAGCAACCCAAATAAACAATGACAACAATATAGAAATAGAAGGGTACAACTTTAAAAAAGTAAACAACTTCACTTATTTGGGAGTAATGCTGACGAATAATAATGAAGAAGATATGGAAATACAACAAAGAATAAATGCAGCACACAGAAGTTTATCAGCATCCCACAAACTATTAAGCTCTCGAATACTATCACACAAAACAAAACTCCGTATATATAAAACCATTATAAGACCAGTTCTTTTATACGGCTCAGAAAATTGGGTGTTAAGTAAAAAAACAGAAAAACGTTTGATAGTATTTGAGAACAAAATATTGAGAAAAATATATGGTCCAACCTTTGAAGATGGAGAGTGGAGGATAAAACACAATGCAGAGTTGAGGCAATTATATATGGACCCAGACATAGTGGCCGAGGTGAGAGGTAGGAGAATGAGATGGGCTGGCCATCTACTAAGGAAAGAGGACGACTCCTTAGTCAAAAACGTCCTTTTGAACAATCCGGAGGGCAGAAGACCACCAGGAAGGCCCAAGTTAAGATGGCGAGACCAGGTTAGAAAAGACCTAAGAAGACTGGGAAGAAGGGAAGATGAGGCAATGGATAGAAAAATCTGGAGGCAGTGTGTTGGCGAGGCAAAGTACCACCTTGGGTACCAAGAGCCACGGCAGTAAGTAAGTAAGTATAGAATCATAACTGTATTCTTGTCAATCAGCTGTGTTTAGGTGTTACTAACTTCATTAAATAAAACTGGATTAAATACCCTTACAAACAAGGGATACAAGTTAAGTGTTGCTCTAATGGTTTTCGTACAGCAAAGCTATTAAATCAGGCCAAGACTTTATGGACACCCCGTACTTTAAAATTTGTAAAATTACAGGTTTTATATGTTTATCTCACATTGTCAAACAAGTTTCCAGAAACAGCTATACCTACTGAGTACAGCTGTTCAATATGGCATCACACCTGACGTCAAAACAACAGTGGGCACTCTAAGTGGCCTATTGACCGCAACATATCATGATTGTGCAATAGCCTACTAATTGTGTTTTGCAAATTATCTAATTAACTATACAGCTCGATGTGTAACTCACTCACGGGGGATACAAATGTTTACCAATTTCCAGAATAGCTAGAGGTATAAGGCGTTTTTAATTGGTTTGTAATATATGTTTGTCATGTTAGGTTAATCGTGAGCCCTGGATTATCGAGGTTCTATTGTTGTATATAGCTTCAAATACATGTTACCAGTTTCAATATCTTGCTTAGCAACATATTTGTGAAAAGTGTGATTTAAGTTAATACTATTTTGATAACATTTATAGTAATTTTAAAACCAAACACATACAGTAGTTGAATACAGTATAGAGCTTGAATCCTCACCAAGAAGAATTTGAAGGGTTTCACGAGATATTGGTTGCACTGGTTCCTTAGGTAAGAGATCTTCGAGAGTTAAATCTTTATCTCTCTCATCATCTTGAGGCTAGAAATAACAACAAATAAGAAACTATACAGTTGCAACTAATAAAAAGTGTAATGTTTAAAAATATGGGAGGCTGTACAACATTGTTTTTTTAATGTCCAAGGTCCAAAAAACTATACCAGAATTTACTAGGACAATTTTCTACCTGGAGCCTGGGCACAACTTTTTTTACAACTAAATAAGATCTCTATAACAGAAGTAAATAAAATAATAATACATAACTAGTGATTGTCATAAAAAACCATAAAATTCAGTGAGGCTCTAGAGGAAGCCCTACAAGCAGTAAAAAACTCACCCTTAGGACTAAAACTAGGGACAAATATTAATATATTGGCTTTTGCGGATGACGTAGTACTGACAGAAAAGAAAGAGAATATAAGGGTTTCAACAGACATGAAACTGAATAAGTAGGACTAAAGATAAACGACATGAAAACTAAATTTATGAGAGTAGCAAGGGAAGAAGATGAAAATATTGCCAATTTTCTCAAAATTAACAACCATGAACTCCAAAGAGTTTAATTTCAGATATTTCGGCATTGTACTATCTTATAGAAATACAGAACACTTAGAAATTCAGAATAGGATAAATGAAGCAAATAAAAGTTGGTATGCATGTGGAAAACTAATTATATTGAAGCTTTTATCAAGGAGAACAAAAATTATAATCTGCAAAACAATAATTAGACCGGTACTTTTGTATAGAGGGGAAATTGGATTCTGAGCAAAAAGATGGAAAAGAAGATTACAACCTTTGAGAATAAAGTTCTAAGAGCTATATATGGTCCTGTGTGTGAAGATGGAGTATGAAGAATCCGCCACAACCAAGAGTTAAGAGAATCATTCCGAGACCCCAATATTGTAGGAGAGGCCAAAAGCAGAAGGCCAAGGTGTGTTGGCCATATCTTGAGGAGAAATGAGGAGAGCTTGTTGAAGAAGGTACTAAGGGGAGATCTGAGGAGAAGGAGACCGGTAGGAGGACCAGAGGCCAGGTGGTGGGATCAAGTCCTGAAGGATGTGGATAAGATGAGTAGGGGTGGGCGAGTACTCGACCTTCGAGTAATTACTCGAGTTTTTTCAAATACTCGACCTCGAGTCGAGTAGTAATTACTACTCAAAAATTCGAGTCGAGTAGTTATAAATAGTGCCACTTCACGATTTTCTACACCCATATTTAATAAATTATATTTTGTTTTGTGTTGATGCCTTATTTAATCCCAATTCCTACAAAAAACAACTATCTAACCTCATATAGGTTAGACCAGCGTAAACCAAATGTTCAACAAACAACCATCGTCATTCGGCAGAGCTAGCAAGAGGGTTACTAAACTTTCCTACAACAGTCAACAATACGTCTCGATAACGATACTGTAAGTTGAAATAAAGCATTGAATGAATCTATCGAATTGCAATAGTCGATAGTCAATAAGGGAGTCCCGTGACTAGTATAACAATGGCAGACGATTCTTGAAGATATTATAAAGTACTGTATCAGATTTAGTTTGAACTGCCATAAAAATATTTTATACCAAAATATAGAAATAACAAAATATTTTATACCAAAATATAGAAATAAAATAAATAAAAATAACCTGTTGTAGCATAATAATTTTTCACATTAATCGGTATTGGTGTTTAGTTTTACAAACCGATAAGTTACTGCAAGGAACATCGATGCATCTGAATGACGCAATCTCATTGGGTCTTGGCCTTCTTCTGATTAGAAAAGATCAGTTCCACTTTAAACTCAGTGTTGCCAGATGGACGATAATTGTTGTACTTTTACAACTGTGGTATTGGCGTAAACAAACTATAAGTTTAATTTATTTTCTAATCAGTTTACATAAACATGATTAAAATTAGTCAAACTATTAATTGTTTTACGAAATAAAAGCTATAGAAATTTTATGATAATTTTACTGACATTCACCATAATGGTGTAATGATAAATAAAAGCAGAAGTAGAATGAGCAAACTGACTAAGAGAGAGAGAGAGAGAGAGCAGATATGGTGACAGCTGGCGTAACAAAACAACAAAACAATGGATTGGAGTGATTGAAGTTATGTCAATGTCAGTTTTGAATGTTTTTACTTTGAAGTGAATTTGTAACTTAAAATAAAATTGATTTTGTTAGTGGAAGTTTAATAGAAGATAAAATAAACAAATTTTGTTTGTGATTTTGATTGTGCAATTTTCAATCTGGTGGCAGAAACATGACAACGACAGTTTGAATTGTAACCTAGAAAATGTGAGTTTATAAAGAAAGGCCAAATAGGCTATACCGGGCTACAGTGAAATGTGTTTTATTTTAAATTAAGTGTTTAATGTGGGATTTTATTTCGAGATAATAGGCCTACTATGTTTTTGTTTGATATTTTCAGTCTGTCAGAGACAAGTGACTTAATCATTTTTATAAATTTACTATATATATTGAGTGAAGAGGATAGCCCTAGTACCCATAATCTTCAAACGTAAGACAGATGAAGTGCTTATCTAAGTGATTATTTTTAAAAATCTAATTGCATATATTGATGTTTTTAACTTGTGATACAATATGTAGTTTGATATTAGTTTTGCTTTCTGTTTTATAAATAAATTAATTTTTATAAACTCTGTTTCTTATTTGAATTGAAATTATTCTTAAAGTTACCTTATTAAGTTAGTTAGTTAGGTTGATTATCATGTTAGTGAGGAGGAATTAAAGGCAAGAAAAAATAAAACGCACTAGAACAAGTGATGTGTAGGCCTAAATAATTTAATGCTGCAGCCAACAAGTAGTCTAGGCCAAATTTTTTATTAGGCCTAAGGTAGGAGGTACTAATAATTAGTAACCATATAACTTAGAAAATTTGGTATAAGTACTTAAACTACCTATTTAGGCCTAGGCAGGGTTTATGCTAGGATGAAATTTGTTTCAGCAAAATGCTGCAAACTCTCTGCAAAGACAAAAACTAAGTTAACTGTAGAAAAAATATTATTCAATAACTTAAGCATTTAAAACAAAAAAATCTAGTAGGCTAATATTACATTTGTTTGAACATTACATCTTTCAATTTTATTTGTAGAAAATTTGCCATAGGCCTAGCCTGCAAAACAATGTAAACTTAGGATTATTAAATTGTGAATAGCAAGATGCTACAAATACTACCGCAGCTTAAACCCTGGGTCTAGGCCTACTTAACGCGCAACTACTCGACTCTCGACTCGATACTCGAGTTTTTACTCAAATACTCGACTTGACTCGACTCGAATTGAAAAATCACTACTCGCCCACCCCTAAAGACGAGACTAGTAGAGGAAGATTTGGAGGACCGAGAGAACTGGTGACGACGTGTTGGCGAGGCCAAGTACCAGCTTGGGTATAAGTGGCCATGGCAGTAAGCAGTAAATAATAAATTTTAAGATTCTTTGAAAAAAAAATTCTACCCACAATAATTGTGGTATAATAATAACAAATTATTTGATTATTTGTTACGTTAATCAACAATATTAAGCAGTATGCTCCTTAATCTGGTCTCCGATAATGCGGACGTCGAGCTAACTCAAACAGCCTAAAATGAAAGTACACTAAAATAAGTATTACACAGCTTAAATTTGCTATCTGCAAAACTAAATACTTTCTTTTAAATAAAAACCTGTTTGTCCTTGGCTATTTTTGGCAAGAAGAGATAGCTTAATCAAGTGTTAGGAGCTCATAATCTATAAATACTTTAATCTTATTTCCAGGAAATGATTCATTTCACCAGCTTACCATGCTACAGTATATCTGTTTGAATAGACTGTGTGTCTAATGGTGACATCTTTTATATTTGTTATATATTTCTTTCTCCAATCTGGTATTGATGAAGTTTTTGTAAAAAAAGAATTTTTAAAATTTAGTTATGTTATCAACACATTTCTGAACTAGGTTTGTACACAAAATAAAGTTACTTGTAGCGTGTGCTGCGTGTGAAGTTTAGAAATGAGTTTTGTTAATCATTAAGACGTTAAAGTATTTATTTTAGGCGTGCAAAATTACTATTACCTTCTGTACAATTAAATTACGGCTTAATCATGAGCATCTACTTTTTGCTGATCATTGTGACTTTTAAGGCTTTTTTTAGGTTTAATCTAGATTTTTACTGATCCACACAGAATGTGTTCCCATTACTGATTAGCAAGACCATACTGGACTGAGAAATAATTGAATGCAACAAATATACAAACCGTTCTAGCCAGAGGACGAGGCAAGTGGTCTACATGGACTAAGACCAGCCGGATATCCTGCTCTAGTTTGATACACTGGTGGACATACTCGTAGTCTGCTAGTTGTGTATGGGTCGTTAGATACTCTGCTAGACCCCACACCTGTAAACAACAACACATCAGGATACTCATAGCCTGCTAGCTGTGTGTGGGTGGTCAGATACTCTGCTAGACGCCACACCTGTAAACAACAACACTTCAGGATACTCATAGTCTGCTAGTTGTGTATGGGTCGTCAGATACTCTGCTAGACCCCACACCTGTAAACAACAACACTTCAGGACATACTCATAGTCTGCTAGTTGTGTATGGGTCGTCAGATACTCTGCTAGACCCCACACCTGTAAACAACAACACTTCAGGACATACTCATAGTCTGCTAGTTGTGTATGGGTCGTCAGATACTCCGCTAGACCCCACACCTGTAAACAACAACACTTTAGGATACTTATAGTCTGCTAGCTGTGTGTGGGTGGTCAGATACTCTGCTAGACGCCACACCTGTAAACAACAACACTTCAGGATACTCATAGTCTGCTAGTTGTGTATGGGTCGTTAGTTACTCTGCTAGACCCCACACCTGTAAACAACAACACTTCAGGATACTCATAGTCTGCTAGTTGTGTATGGGTCGTCAGATACTCTGCTAGACCCAACTCCTGTAAACAACAACACTTCAGGATACTCATAGTCTGCTAGTTGTGTATGGGTCATTAGATACTCTGCTAGACCCCACACCTGTAAACAACAACACTTCAGGATACTCATAGTCTGCTAGTTGTGTATGGGTCGTTAGATACTCTGCTAGACCCCACACCTGTAAACAACAACACTTCAGGATACTCATAGTCTGCTAGTTGTGTATGGGTCGTTAGATACTCTGCTAGACCCCACACCTGTAAACAACAACACTTCAGGATACTCATAGTCTGCTAGTTGTGTATGGGTCGTCAGATACTCTGCTAGACCCCACACCTGTAAACAACAACACTTCAGGATACTCATAGTCTGCTAGTTGTGTATGGGTCGTCAGATACTCTGCTAGACCCCACACCTGTAAACAACAACACTTCAGAACATACTCGTAGTCACATTGATAATCAAGAATATATGATATGTATAACCAAGAATGATGAGTGTGAACCAAGAGAGGTAGTGTGCAGTGATTAGGAAAAAAATGTCAGAACCAATGATCATGATCAAAATTCCAATAGTAAACCTAATATTTAGTGATGAACTGGTAATTAAAACTAATTATAACAATCAGTAAAAACCAGTCTTTTAGTTCTTACAGAACTTTAGAACACTTTCCTCATTCCTCAAATATCAAAGAGTGTTGTTCAAGATTTTGTGGTGGTAATATTGGATATGAAATATATATTTATGTTAATTTAGGATAAGTTAGATTAGTTAAAACCAGTCAGTGTACAAACCTGTGCCTCAAGATTATAGAACAAATTTATTTGATAGCCTACCACAAATCTTGTTCCAGGTGGGTCATGAAAATCCTATTCAAAAACCATAAAATCAAAAACTTTGTTACCATCTCGCATTAAGATGATGATGTTCCCATGATTGAGGGAGGTGTTCATTATTTTTCCGTGTTTGTAGTTGGATGATGATATGTCCACATAATTGCAGTGATATTTACAATTTTGCCTCAATTTTAGGTGAAGACAATGATGTCAACCTGCTCGAGGAGGTGCTGGAGGAGGTCGTGGTTTTGCTGTGATTACAGGGTAGTGTCACCTAGCGGTGTGGGCCGCAAGCACCCTAATACGGCAGCGACGGTCGGACACTAAGTGGAGTCGGTTATGAGGGGTTCTACTGCACAACAAAATATTACGATAAATGTCAGAAGATTTTGATTTTTTAGAGTCTTGATTAACAGGTAAAATGTTTTCAGTTGAGTACACTAACCTTGAGGACATAGTCCGTAGGCGACCCTGCATCCAGCAAGCCACAGATGATTTGTTCCATGACCAGGTCGATGCTGCAGCTCACTACAAAGAATCACACATTTTTGGTAACATTATGTTATGTCTTGTATCTTGAATTGATCATACAAAAATTCTAGTTTCAATTACTACAATAATTATCGCATTGTCCATGTTTTACACTCAAATCTATAAAAAAAACTTTTTTATAACAGGATTTGACAAAAAGTGGAAATAAAAATAAATAGGATAATATATCAAAGTGTGTTTGCATGCTGAACAATTGTAACTTGTATATCCCTAATATGCTAAGCTTGAAATATGTACCCACCAGAATCTGAGGCTCATGTTAACAAGAGAAACAAGGATATGTAGTTTCCTAGTGGCATAAGAACTAGCTTACACAGAAGTAAATTTCACATGCAAAATCTAATGGAGACTTAAATAGCTTTTAAAAAAGTTAAAAGCTAAATTATCAATTTAGTTCACAAACCAAAATATTTTATTTAAAATTTATTCGAAGCCCCTTTATGTTAATTTAGAACAAACAATATTTTTGTTAAATCAATTTACCCAAATCTGTTTTGGTGATCACTCCTACAAAAGTAGTTTTTGGAGTAATATATTTTAGTCAATATCTATTTTACATTAATGGCTTGCCCTTAAATTCCGCAAAATAACCTAAATGTTACAATTTATAAGGATTCTCGTTAAAACTTTGTGGTTTATAGGACTTCAAATTGTATTACCAATTGACTGGATTTACAGTGTTTAACCTAAGCCAAAGTTGTGTTAGGCCTACCATCACTGGTGAAGGTGAGAGGTTGTTCCTTGTCAGGACAGTGAATGGTCAGCTTGACACTTGTACCTTGTAGATAGGAACTCTCAATCAAAGGGCTGATAACCAGGCCAACGTTGGTGTACGGGTCAGAGTGGACAAACTCAGCTGTAAAATAACAAGGACGTTAACTCACCATCACTAAAAATGAACTTTAAACAAAAAGTTACCCAAACGTAAGTTTTATAGCTTTGCTACAGTATGAAACTGGTTTATTGTTTAAGCAATATTGTTAATTGAAAGCCTATACTGATCAATAACCAAGTACAGTAATGGATCAAAACTGGTGACTTCTGTGAGGTAAATGAGTATCAGTATTATAACCGCTTGGTAATTATATCATAACCACTTGGTAATGATATAATATCTTGAGTATCATACTTAACTAAATCACATAACTGCCAAAGAGGTTTTTAACTAGCAATTACCAAATGGTGAACCGAACAAATAATGTGCATAGTAGAACAATGTTGTAGCAATCTGCATAGCTAATATCCAGAGCTTTAATGAATTTTTACCACAAAAGGTTAATAAAAATAGCAATTTCACATGAACATAACACTACGCTTAATGAGTACTTACATAATAAATAAATAAATAAAATAAATTAGTTGTGTTAGTATAGTTTGGGAAATTCACTGAGATGCTAAATAGATTTCAAATCAATCAATGTTAGACTATCTTTTTCTTAATATAGACTTTGTAAAAATAACTGTTCGTTGAGAAAATGCTTTTTAACATTAAGACTGAAATACATCGATTGATACCAATACTTCATTTAGTACCAAACATTTTGGAGATTTCTTACAAGTAGGAAAATGGCAGAAAGGATCATATCTAAAACATGTTACTAAAAGCCGCTCTTAGGAGAATATACACAGTGTTATATGAACTCATAAGTAGATGTTTACCTCTAAGAGCCTTGACCATGGTGTGGAATGCTACGAGGTCTGGGTCTGTGAGGACGGGCTTGTGCTTCTCCACCAACACACTGTCGTATAACTTGCTCTGTCGATGGGACTGAAACAGAGTCATTCATCATGGTAAAAACCAAACCTAAAATCCAAAGTAACCCTCTTATTTTCTGTAAAAACAAAAACCACTCCTAACTATTATTAACTTAATTTGACATTATTTTGTATAGATAGCTTTTTCCAGATTTAAAGGATTTTGTGGTGGAAAGGTTGAATAGCTCAACTTCCTGACAACAATAGTTAGTTCCAATAAACACATGAAACATACAATTTTACTAGCTCCTTCTTCAGTCGTAGAGTCTTTGTACAAGGACAAAGATTTGATTTTACAACATAAAAAGGAACAAGTAGTTTTGAAAATGCAATGTTTCATGTGTTTTTTGTACTTTCAAATATTTTTATCAGTAAGGTTAACCTAAGATTATTGTTTTAAACCTATTTAAAAACTTTTAATCGATTTTCTTCACTGTTTATTACATAATCACAAGAAGACGGCAAAATTGCCAAGTTTGTGCAACTTGATCATCCGACTTCAGATTCCATTAGGTGTCCTGCCTTAACCAAATGCACGGGGAGTGAGGGCAAATGGCTAGTATGGCTAAATGTGACATTGACTCACAAATCCAACCAATTAAATCTTGAATTCAAATATTTTCTTAGGACTGGGGGATTATAGATTTGACTTGGATCATTGACTATTGGATTAATAGTCAAAGCTTGGATACAGTAGGCCTAAAAGTGAATGTTTGCAGGATGCGGTATGTTTCCTTAGCTCATTGGCGGAGTTAGACGTAATTTGTTGGGGGGTGGGAATGAATTCTTCAATTTTCACTGGGGGTCCGGGGTCCTCCCTCCCTTCGAAAATTATTTAAAAAGCTTTGAAGCCCATGAATTTGTAGGAGTGACCCTGTTGGATCTCAGCAAGGCTTTTGATCTAATTTCTCATAGCGTTCTTTTAAATGAAGCTTCAATATAATGGAATAAATAATGAACAGTTAATTTTTGTTCAAAACAAACCTTTGTGGTGGGTTACGTATGGTGTCTGTTGGGAACTGCTCGTCTTCTTTTGAAGAGGTTCTTGCTGGGGTCCCACAGGGTGTAGTCCTGGGCCCTTTGTTATTTATATTGTACATAAATGACCTACCTGTTAGTTTAGATTGTGATAACATACTATAAGCGGACGACACATCTGTGCTAGTAAATGGGAATTGTTTGATGATGTGATAAACCAAATTAATAGAGCAACTGTCTTTGCCAATCTGTGGCTCCATTCTAACTATTTAAAGATAAATGAAAGTAAAACTGAAAGGATAATATTTACTTTGAGACAAATTGAACAATATAACATGGCTAAGTCACTCAAGCTTCTTGGTGTTACTCTTTACCAAAAACTACTATGGGAGGAACATGGTCAACAACTTAGCTAATCGATTATCTAGGGTTTGTTTTTATTGAGAAAACTTAAGACTTGTGTAAGTCAAGAGCTAATGGAAACTTTTTATTTCAGATTCTTCCATTCACATTTGTTAGCCTATATGCTAATATTTTGTGGGGAGGTAGTGCTGGAGCAGATAGTTTTTTTTTTTGTGGTAAAAGAGAGCAATAAGAATATTGTTTGGTTTAGAGTTTAGTGATAGCGCTAGGAGTCATTTCTCTGCACATAATATTATGACTGTTCCCATGCAATTTTATTTTTCAGAATTAAATTTATATCCAGGAAAATATTACAGACTTTAATGTTTTAGTGACGTTCATAATTATCAAACAAGAAATTCCAACAAATTAGTTTTACCAATCCCAAGACTAGAAAAGTAAGCAAAGAGTCACAAATACCAACAAATAAAATTTTGTAACACAATTCCAGAATCATTTAAGTTGTTAAATTTAAAACCATTTTTAAATAAGATTCATGATTGGCTTACTACATGCATTTTATTCAATAAAGGATTTTTTATAATGTGATATATATTGTAAACTAAGTGTTGGGTCCTTTATTGACCATCTGTATTAGTATATCTTATGTTGTTGTTGTTGTAACTGTTTTTATTGTCTTGTTTATTTATTTTGTTTTTACTACTTTCAATTTATATTGATTTTACTTTATTATTATTATAATCTAGGTACTGTCTTTCAATGTACCTATACCTGATGAAGCCTATTGTAATCTTGTATTGCTTAATGGTGAATAAACTTCTTGATTCTTATACTCACCTTCCGCTCGGCACTAAGCTTAGCAGCAGTGTTGCGTGGTGGCAGGGGGGGAGGAGAGATGGGGGAAGCTTTGACTACAGCCGCGTAGATGGGGTCCGAGGCCTGACTGCCAGCTATGGAGGGTGGGGAGTACAAGTAGTCAAACGGGTCATACGGGTCGTAAACACTTCCAGAACATTCAGACTGGTCGTCTTCCCTCATATCTGGAACATCAACACCAACACCACTGACAAAACAAAACAATACTGTGCACTGCAATGGTTGCAACACCTTACATGCACAGATAAGATAGTACAAGTGACAGTCAACATATTGCTTAGGATAACGTAGTAAATGCTGATAGGAATAATACAGTACCTAGCACAACTTGTAATACTACTGTAGGAACATACAAATTACAATAACAGAACATTACAAAATGAAAGGACCATTATATTATCAAATACTTGTTGTAACACAAACATATTCCAGGTAGCTTTACCTGACTTTTGCAACAGGCTATGTATGGATTGAAAAGTCCCTTAAAACCACAGTAAAAATAGCTTTTATCTCCATTGTGATTCTAATTATGTATTTGTTTTAATCAATGACATGGCAATAGTATGAATAAAAATACCTAACACAGAATTGTACAGAATATTCAATCAGAAATGTCTCAATGAGCTTAGTAACATGCAATAAAACCAAATAAAAATTCTTATGAGCTAGTTCAATATATTTTTTTATTGGCATTTAATTATTTACTGTGGGTGGAAAAAAGCCCCGGGACAGTTTAATATTTTAAAAATAATCAAGATAGCCCTAAAAAACTTGGTACAAAGTTACTGGGCATCAAAATCATTTTCACACATTATTCAATTAAACACTATCTCCTCAGGGGGACATCCCGCTAGGTGACTGAAGAAAATCTTAAATGTAAGCATATGACTGGGAATGTAACGTCGTCCTGCAATCCAGCTACTTGGAGGCAGGGCCGTACCCAGCTTTGGCAGGCCCAAGAGTATCATAAAATTAGATTTGGTTTTTTAAACCTAGGAAGTTTAAAAAAAAAAATAGTTTCCGACATAAGAAGTTTAACTTTTAAAAAGTTCAAATCTCTGTCATTTTGCCAATTATTAAACACATACTGTATATTTAATTTTATGCAAGACTAGTAATTTAGCTTATGTATCTAGTTTTATCAGACGTCAGGCGGTGTAAATTTCCATCTCAAACATTCATGACATACAGATGGAAATTAAGGTAGGTTTAGTCTTTATAAAACTACAAAATCTAAAACAATTTGAAAAATTTGTACAGTAGAACTCCAGTTATCCGAACTCCAATTATCCAAATTGCTTACATAAATAATAGGCCTATAAAAAAAACAATAAAACTGAAAACCACAGTAAATTGTACCATCCGTAAGTATGGTTATAAAGAAGGCAGAAGCTGTGATCGCGGCAAAATCGAAAACCTCTATTGCGATCGTTTTGACATTGTCATCGTCATATGACATGAGACTCACCAGTGTCCTCAGCCAGTGTGGACTGTGAGTAGGCCTGGGAGGAGGTGAGGAGCGGGTCAAAGGCCTCCAGTAGACTGACTCTTACACCTCTGTCTCTCTGAGGTAGCTCAGAGTCGAACGGAGTCAGATCTATTAGGTTGCTGTTGTCCCTTTTCTCTACAGTCTTCAGAACATTCACACTGTTGTTGCAGCCTGCAAAATTACATCACAAAATAGTCTGGCACAATAAAGCTCACTGATAAAACATCTTTTTGAATCTTTAACCTGTTCAAGGAGTTTACGAGGAACCTAATCAATACTTGTTAGGATTGTAGGAATGTAAGAAATTAATTGGTTACATCGTTGCAATAGATTAGGGTAAGGAGAAGTAGCAGGCTGGCCAGATAAAGCTTACTCAATATAGCCATAGGATATAGTACAAGTAGTTACGCTTTTTAAGAGTGGACAAGAAATCCACAAAGTTAAGGCAAACATTTTTGATGTGTCAAGAAAAATCTGAACATGGACTATACATTTTCTACGTTTAACAACATTTTGGGACTCAAGAGAAACAACAGAATAGGCCTGACTGAAATTCTAATTCTGATTGTTTCAGGTTATGCAGTAAATATACACCTGATATGATATGATGTGTTGTGAACCTTATCTTAACACAGACTACAGTAACACTTTTGGAGTTTGGATATCAGAAAACCGCTCATAACAACAAAAGGGCATCCTCGGATAGAAGTTCTAAATGTCAAGTAAGTTGAACTGTTGAAGCTAAACTCACCATTGTAGAGTGTAGTGGTGGTTGAGGTAGATCCAGATGACAGTGTTGGCACAGGAGTAGCTGTAGGTGTAGCTGTAGATGCAGACAGGTCAAAGCTGTACATGTAGGAGTTGACAGCATGATGCCCACTAGAGGGGTGCGGAGACATGAAGAACCCTGGGGGAGGAGCTGCAGGGAAGGTAGACGTAGTGGAAAGTGGTGTAATACCACTCAGCTCTGAGCCCAGGTTGGTCAAGTCAAAACCTATGTCTCGGAACCCACTCCTGTACAAGCGACCAAAACATTTTGTTATTGTTATTACTATTACATATTTTTTTAACCGTCTGTACTTATATGACTCAATTATAAATGCTTACATTTTCAAATAAGTCAAATAAATATTGAGACACGTAAGTACAATTTTAGTACACTGTGGACACCATTATAGTTAGTGTCGGTATTATTACCTTTTTTACTTTGACTTTGGCGAGTAAATTAAATTTTTGTTGCTGTCATACATCTTTAAGAACCTAGTATATATTTTTTTGGTACACCGTTTCAGTTTCTTTTATCAGAAGCAATTATTTAGTTATATCGAATCCGAGAAGTGAATCGGCATACAAGCGGGGAATTATTTGGTTTAGTTTATTTAATTATTTCACTTTGACTTTATTTCCATTGTAACGAGCCAATTTTTTCAAGATACTTTTTACCTTCCTCCTTAAACCTTACGACTCCTTTCCGCCGTCCCCAATCAACTTCCGCCGCACCACACCATCTTCCGCCGCCCCAAATATCTTTTCGCCACGGCCTCCGCCCATTTCCCTACCTCACGTCTCCTTTCCGCCGCCCCTAGTCAACCTCCGCCGCCCCTACATCGCCTTCCGCTGCCCTACCTATCCATCCGCCATGACCTCCGCCCATCTCCTTACCTTACGTCTCCTTTCCGCCGCTCCAATCAACTTCCGCCGCCTTACATCGCCTTCCGCTGCCCTACCGATCCTTCCGCCACGATCTCCGCCCATCTCCCTACCTCACGTCTCCTTTCCGCCACCCCTAGTCAACTTCCGCCGCCTCACCTCGTCTTCCGCTGCCCTACTGATCCTTCCGCCACGATCTCCGCCCATCTTTCTACCTCACGTCTCCTTTCCGCCACCCCTAGTCAACAATGATTTTCCTCCGCTCACTGCAAAGGAATCCACGGCCGAAATCATAGCGGAAATGTTTTCCCCCGGAAAAACAATGAAGTAACCCAAGTTGAAACCTCAACTACTCAGGGGATTTCTGCCACTCTTAGCCAGGCTAGTCAACAGGACCAGCGTGTAAGTTGGGTATATCAATTGTCAAAGTCTCAAATTCAAGCTGAGCTGGAATCACGAAATTTAGACGCAAGTGGGAAGAGTTAAGAAGTCGCCTCGTCGAGCACATTCGAACTCCTGGTGTTACTCCAAGGACGGAGAAAAATCAGTTACTTTTCCCCCCAGTGGACACGGTTGAAGGGGGGGCTTCAAACTCAAATCTGGACTCCAGCCTACTCAACAATATCATGATGATCGTTGGTTTACCCCCAAATTCTGAGGTCAACACCTTAAGAATGAGGCTCGCAGACCTCACTGAGAAAGAAAGGTTTGTTCAGAAGGCATCAACATCCAACGCCTTTCCCGAACTTCAAAGATTTGTCAAGGAAAGATCACCGCAAGAGTTGAAAATAAACCATCCTCCGTTTCCGGTGAAATTGAATTCAAACAACCAACCTCCCACGGATACGGCTAGTCTCTGCAATCAAGTAAGAAAGTGGAACATTCGTTTCGATGGATACACGGACCCCGTCTCATTTATGGAACGACTAAATGAACTAGTGGAGGCTTACGATATACCCCTAAATCGCATACTACAAGCGATGCCAGAAATCTTCAAAGGGAATGCCCTCCTCTGGTGGCGAAACAACAAGGAATTCTGCAGAAATTTCACTGAGTTTCAACGAGAATTTGAATTGCAGTTCCTACCTCCTGGCTATTACAAGAATTTAGATAGAGAAATACAGGATAGGACTCAAGGAGAACGGGAGACTTGTCGCCAATACGTTGTTGCAATCGTCACTCTAATTCGTCGTCGAGGAGGATATACTGAGGAAGACAAATTGGAAAAGATTTATGGGAACTTAAAACCTGAATATAAGCTGTATATTCCCCGTCAAAACGTCAAGACCGTCTCTGAACTAATCGCTCGAGCTGAGGAATACGAGGCAGTACTTCGATGTAGAGCAACGTATCGACCACCTCCTGCTCCTGCTCAATCACTGACGCCTGAAACAGCATATCAGTCCAAAGGAAGAAGAAGATCGGAATCATATGAAGCCTTTAATCTCGAAAACCCCCTTCCAGTGCAAGACTGAAGAAAAAAGGAGAAAAAAGCAACAAAAAAATGTAGTGTTAAGTTTCATATAAAAAATGTCTGTTTAGTTAAGAAAAGTCAAAGGTTTTGTTTTCGTAAAACCGAAAGGTATTTGTATAGATATTTAGATTTAGGTTTTCTTTAAAGTTGATTGTTTTTTTTTTATCTTTGTGATACAAGGTTGTGATTTTTTCGTTTGTTATTCTCTTTTAGAATAGAAATTTTGTACGAGTTTTTAGTTTTGTTAAGAAAAGGAAAATTGTTTTTGTTTGAAAAAATAAAACCGTTATTTTGTTTTAAATTGTTTTGTTTTTCTTTTCGTAAAGAAAGTGGTGAGTGTAACGAGCCAATTTTTTCAAGATACTTTTTACCTTCCTCCTTAAACCTTACGACTCCTTTCCGCCGTCCCCAATCAACTTCCGCCGCACCACACCACCTTCCGCCGCCCCAAATATCTTTTCGCCACGGCCTCCGCCCATTTCCCTACCTCACGTCTCCTTTCCGCCGCCCCTAGTCAACCTCCGCCGCCCTACATCGCCTTCCGCTGCCCTACCTATCCTTCCGCCATGACCTCCGCCCATCTCCTTACCTTACGTCTCCTTTCCGCCGCTCCAATCAACTTCCGCCGCCTTACATCGCCTTCCGCTGCCCTACCGATCCTTCCGCCACGATCTCCGCCCATCTCCCTACCTCACGTCTCCTTTCCGCCACCCCTAGTCAACTTCCGCCGCCTCACCTCGTCTTCCGCTGCCCTACTGATCCTTCCGCCACGATCTCCGCCCATCTTCCTACCTCACGTCTCCTTTCCGCCACCCCTAGTCAACCTTCGCCGCCCTACATCGCCTTCCGCTGCCCTACCTATCCTTCCACCATGACCTCCGCCAATATCCTTACCCTACGTCTCCTTTCCGCCGCTCCAATCAACTTCCGCCGCCTTACATCGCCTTCCGCTGCCCTACCGATCCTTCCGCCACGATCTCCGCCCATCTCCCTACCTCACGTCTCCTTTCCGCCACCCCTAGTCAACTTCCGCCGCCTCACCTCGTCTTCCGCTGCCCTACTGATCCTTCCGCCACGATCTCCGCCCATCTTCCTACCTCACGTCTCCTTTCCGCCACCCCTAGTCAACCTTCGCCGCCCTACATCGCCTTCCGCTGCCCTACCTATCCTTCCACCATGACCTCCGCCAATATCCTTACCCTACGTCTCCTTTCCGCCGCTCCAATCAACTTCCGCCGCCTTACATCGCCTTCCGCTGCCCTACCGATCCTTCCGCCACGATCTCCGCCCATCTTTCTACCTCACGTCTCCTTTCCGCCACCCCTAGTCAACCTCCGCCGCCCTACATCGCCTTCCGCTGCCCTACCTATCCTTCCGCCATGACCTCCGCCAATATCCTTACCCTACGTCTCCTTTCCGCCGCTCCAATCAACTTCCGCCGCCCTACATCGCTTTCCGCTGCCCTACCGATCCTTCCGCCACGACCTCCGCCCATCTCCCTACGTCACGTCTCCTTTCCGCCGCCGCTAGTCAACTTCCGCCGCCCCGCATCACATTCCGCTGTCCTACCTATCCTTCCGCCACGACTTCCGCCCATATCCTTACCCTACGACTCTTTTCTGCCGCCCAAGAGCACCTTCCGCCGCTCCACGTCTCCTTCCGCCACCCGAAAACATCGATACCAATACCATTATGCCAGTTCCTGATCCTATCCGCCGAACCTAACCTCAATTTACATCCCCATTTGTTTTTATGTTAACTTAGGAACCGATCAACTCTCCATGACAGCTGGGTTGCAACTGAGCAAAAACGCACTTTTGCGCATGCGCGACTTTCCCCCTCCAGGTGGACCAGATTTTCGCATAAAACCGCGGCAGCTGGGCACCTCAGTCTCTTTCGCTCCCGGGCAGTGGCCCAGGACACTTCATAGGAGGTGCACTCTCCTAAAATCCGTCCTTATTGCTAGAGCAATCCGAGCAATCCGTCCTTATTGCTAGAGCAATCCGAGCAATCCGTCCTTATTGCTAGAGCAATCCGAGCAATCCGTCCTTATTGCTAGAGAAATCCAAGCATTCCGTCCCTATTGCTAGAGAAATCCGAGCAATCCGTCCTTATTGCTAGAGCAATCCGAGCAATCCGTCCTTATTGCTAGAGCAATCCGAGCAATCCGTCCCTATTGCTAGAGCAATCCGAGCAATCCGTCCTTATTGCTAGAGCAATCCGAGCAATCCGTCCCCATTGCTAGAGCAATCCGAGCAATCCGTCCTTATTGCTAGAGCAATCCGTCCTTATTGCTAGAGCAATCCGAGCAATCTGTCCCTATTGCTAGAGAAATCCAAGCAATCCGTCCTTATTGCTAGAGCAATCCGAGCAATTCGTCCTTATTGCTAGAGCAATCCAAGCAATCCGTTCCAATTGCTAGAGCAATCCGTCCCTATTGCTAGAGAAATCTGAGCAATCCGTTCCTATTGCTAGAGAAATCCAAGCAATCCGTCCATATTGCTAGAGAAATCCAAGCAATCCGTCCCTTTTGCTAGAGCAATACGTTCCTATTGCTAGAGAAATCCAAGCAATCCGTCCTTATTGCTAGAGCAATCCAAGCAATCCGTTCCTGAGTGCTAGAGCAATCCGAGCAACCCGTCCCACGTGCTAGAGAAATCCCAGCAGTTTATCCTTTGGCTGTGATGAGTCAGGGCCATTTGGGAATCTTGTGATTCATTGCCAATATTCTGAGCCAATTCCAAATCCTTTTAACATCGACCCCTGGAATCAAAAACCCAGCTACGACTTTGCTATCAAGGACAAGTGTGCAAGCTGCAAATCCGCTCCGTTCCAAAAGTACGTCACACCATCAAGAGGATTATTTTAGTTATTTTTAGAAGTTATTGTTTTGTTAAGCTTAGGTACAGGTTGTGTATTTTTAGTTAGAACAGACATATTCATTCGTCAGTGCGTAGCTGTGCTGGCACCATGTTGTCGTGCAATATAGATGTAATGATATTTGGCGCGTCGATGAGACGAGCTACAACAGTAGTGTACTCGTGTATGTCGGGCGACAAAATAGCATCATCCTAAGCCCGAGCGGTAAGAGCGTCAGAGATAAAGGCAAGCGAACCCTGGACGTCTCGAGTTATCCAAGCAAATGGGAGATAAAAGGTTAGCCTAGTTCCTAACAAAAAAAAATCACCTCACAAAGTACATAGGCTTATCTTTTGTACTTATGCCCCTTGGTCTTGCAAGCGTCTGATTATATATTTGGTAGGCCTATATTTGGGTGACTAAAATTAATAGATCAGGTACCGGTAAAAAATTTATGACTTAGAAGACTTACCGTAATGATGTTGATGGTAGACAAGACAGATTTTTTATGGAATGTTCAGCCAGAATGCTTGAAGTGGGTTTTTGGTTGTTACTGAAAAATAAACCAATACTTAAACTCTTCTAGAAACAAATATTTGGGTTGTTTTTAGGGTATGCGAGTACAAGGGTGGTACAGTATTTTTGAGTGAGTACTTCAGTACCTATCTTACTTGTCTGGACTCGAGCCTTTCAAGAAATCTCTTAGAGTCAAGCTATTTAATAGTTATGTTGGAAGCATTTTTATTTGTACAGTAGGCCTATGGGAAAATCAACACAACATCTTTACACTAGCAAGTTAAGTAACTTAAGAGTCAGCCTCCATACCATGACCGGTGGTTAATAGTAGGCCTACTTAAAATGATAGGCCTAAATGTTTTTTGTGCGTTATGTCCTTTGTGTATTCTTCTGTATGTAATTTGACGACTCTATTAATGGATGAAGCATTCTTAATAGGAGATCACCTGACGATGCCTGAATAGGAGAACACGTTGTGAGTTTGTAAAGGTATGTACCTTATAATGTTCTAACTTATAGTTAATGTCAACTGACCTTAAATCATAAAAGTTGTAAAACTGAGAAGAGATGTGTAAATTGATTTGTTTGGATACCTCAAGGGCAAGACGTAAATGAAATGAGAAGTACAGACTCCTAGATCTTTTAAAATAATAACAAAAGTATATTTTTAAGGTTAGGATGTGGAAACAGTCTTTTTTGCCTGATATATTTCCTGTCGCTATTATAAAAGGTAGTAAAAATAAACATTAAGTAAACAAATGTGGGGTGTTTTACTTTCCAAAACTTACCAACTACAACATGTAGCCATTCTGTTTAGTTAAACAGAAGGCATAGCTAACGTAATTCCTTTTACAGTAATTCTACTACAGTAGACATGGAGTCTAATAAGAGGGACTTATCCTGACTCCTTGGGACCGAGCTAACGGTTTTTCCGATTAAACCGACGTTCCCAAAAACTTGTTAAACAAGAAGAACAGTCGTTTCAGTACCGCACACTTCCCGCCGATCTAGTCTGGTTAAACCGATGTGCTGATAAAAATTGTCCGGTTACAGAGATGATGTCATTTGCGTTGAGTGTAGTCCGGTTAAACCGATGTACGGTTAAAAGGTGTCCGGATAAGAGGGAGTCTACTGTACGTTCATTTTTATTCTACAATTGGCAACATGTTTAACATGGGATTTAAATTTATGCTTCTATAAAAATAAACACAATTTGTTCACCCTCTTAGTTAATTTAATCATAGGTTTCTGTGACAACAAACACAACAAGTTGTTGGAAATATTATTTACCTCAGGTGGAACTGGTGAGGTGGGTTTGCCGCGGCAGTTGAATTGTGGGTGTTGGTGGGGCTGGTGAATGATATGAGGTCACTAGTGGCGGGGGTGGCAACACTGTTGCGCCGTCCAGCAGGCGGGGGCTTGATCTGGTACACACAGGGTCCACCTGTACAGTATATGGCCTCGTGAACAGATATAATCTAGCTACCAAACAATAAAAATAACAAATTACGCAGAACATGCAGTAAAAGAATAAAAGTTACATTCAGTATTCAAATCTTACAGCAGAGTCTCAACTAACCAATCTTTGGTTATCCAGTCTTCCATGCGGTAAAAGCTGCTGCAATGTGTGTAATTATTAGATCTGAATTCAAAAGAAGAGTTAAACACATTTTGGACAGTTTTATAGACCTAAAAAGAAGCGGGGTAAACTGGCCATGATGTCATCCATGCCAGATCATTCCAAAAAATTACTATACAACATTAACCAAATACTAACTAATCACTTATGCAAAATTTGAATGAAGACAACGTAATGCAATTGACAAGACTTATAAGTTGGCTTCTTATGCAACACATAAGGGCCTAAATGAGGATCTAAAGGTTAGGCTAGGCTATATGTATTATAATTGTGTATTATGTATATAATTTAATTGATAGTTGAGTTTCAATTGTATGACCCCGTCACTTCAGGCAATCGTGTAGCGAGAAATTGTGTGATGTTTCTGTGTGGTATAATTGTACAACATAGCCGATATGTCAAGACAACCTCCATAGCACCCACCAACAACAGGATTTTTCTCATTGTTTCAGTACGGTACCCATCTTTTCTTAGTCATGGTATGTGCGAAGGGAGATGGTCTATGGCTGAGTATACAAGTACTGCTTTATCTTACATTGTACTGATACTGATGCAGTATTTTTTTTACTTTATTATAATGGTTTATTTTCAATCTCTTAATAAATTTATTTTCATAAATTTAAATTTAAATAAGTAATACACAAATTAATGAGCTGGTGTCACCTGTCTGTCTACCATGTTATCTTATGGGACCTCTGACGCTAAACAACACTACTTGCGATGTTGCCAATTCTAATGTTCCAACTGGCAATGGCAGAAGTCTGTAGTGGCAAGGCATTTTTGGTGATTTTGCAGTCATACTTTCAAAAATTCATATAAACTAAACCAATAGAGCGAACCTATTGAACCGTTAACTTGCATTTATAGCAGCCTGTAATCTTATTAATCTAAAAGTAGGCTACAATATTCAGGTGAAAAATGACTTTATTACCTGTATTGAAAGAACCAGGACGCGGTCTAGAGCGACTTTCAATTGAAGTAGAAATCGTTGATTCAACTGATGATTCCCTTGAGAAGCTTTTATCTTGTTTCAATATCCTAATTTTTTGGTCTGTAAATTTTAAATGTACACTTGGTTAGTTGTTTTTATAGTAGACCAACAAGTTATTACTCAGTGATTGTAAAGTAACAAGTTATAGTAAAAGTTTGTTTTAAAATAGTTTTACCTGCGACCGTTTTTCAAGCTAGCCTTTTCAATTCTGTCCTTGGAATTGAAAAGATCTACTTTGAAGTATTGTTTTGATACTTAACAGTACAAGTTTGGACCAATGAGGTTCAAGAATTGAAAGAAAAAAGTAAAATTGTAATACTTTGAACGTCAACTTATCAGATGTTAAGACCAATTTAATTGATTAAACAATAAATTATGATATCAAATTAATCAGCCTTGACACCTTTAATATGCTATTATAGATAATAATCTACTTACGTATCACGTATGCCAGTAGGTGTCAATTATTAATACTTGGTTATGCTGTACATGTTTCAAGCCTAAATACGGCTCATCTTCAGCAGCATTTTTCTATGTACAATTTTCTGAGTAGGCCTACAAATGTCGTCCGGTCGGGTATTGTCTAAACGAGCATACGCTACAAAAACACATGTAAATAAAAATAGCATGCTAAAACGTTCTGTGTTTATGTGTATATGTGGTCTGTATATAGTCGACAATCATCTCTCGATGTGAAAATTGTACATAGAAAAATGCTGCTGAAGATGAGCCGTATTTAGGCTTGAAACATGTACAGCATAACCAAATATTAATAATTGACACCTACTGGCATACGTGATACGTAAGTAGATTATTATCTATAATAGCACAATAAATTATGAGCGAGTGGTTGGGACAATAAGTTGTTGCATTACAATCAGTGGCAATGAGAGGTTATAAATGAAAACATAACCTCTCTTAGAAGTTATGAGTAGTGATTGTTTTGTTAGTAATAAAAAAAACGGTCGTAGGTAAAGTAGTGTACGCAACTTGCGTAATAAGCCTTTACAGCACTCATAGAAGTTTTAAAGGGATTTGCCAAGGCTAGAACTTTAAATTTCCTACTTCGTATCGTTAAGACTATCCTTACGCGATCCTTGCGTAAACTACTATTAGAGTGTCTAACTGCACAAATTGATTACAAGGAAGTTTCTTTTAAATATAGGCTGAGTGATGTCTAATTCATGAATAGAGTTAAAAAGTAGAGGATAAATTTGAGTCTCATCCTAACTTTATCATGTATTAAACTATCCTTTACAGCCTTAACAGACAAGGGCTGTCAGAAAATTAATGTAAACAAAGAAACAATCAAACTGTTTGATTTAGACTCGCTGGCTACTTACTAGAGGAGTACATGCATTCAAATGGTCGAGTATTTCAGTACTTGGCTTGACTTGAGCTTCCCAAGAAAACTCAAACAGTTAAGCTTTGTTATGAGTTTGCTGAAAGCATTTATAGCCTTCTTTTACAGCATGGCAGAACCAAGCAAAAGCATGGATTTTTACTTTAGCATGTTATGTTATAACTTTTACTCTCGATTGCCCTTAAGACATAGGCTACGCCTACTTTAATAAAGTTGTTACAACTGTAAAGATAAGTATAAACTGCTTGGTTTGGATACCAAAAGGACAAGCCTCAAAGTAAATGAAATGGTGTAAACAACTTAATAATCTGACGAATTAATGACAAAAGCATATTTTTGAGGTTAGCACATTGATACAGACTTTTCTTGTTTGCACATGAATTAATTTTCTGTTGCTATTCTTAAAAGCAGTGACAACATATTTAAACATAAAGTGAATAAATGGTATCAGAAATCTGATACATACTTTCTCCTATAAGCATGTCAGCAACCTTTATAGTGGGTAAGCGGTGGGAGTAACTATGATAATTTTGTAGAAAAAAAAACACAAAAGTTGTAATAACTTTCGAACCGTAATTGTTACAGTAATGGGGGTTGCATTATTTTGTTTAGAATTATAAGGACCATCCTACATTAATTTTATTCAAAACTGGGTTTTTTCCAAAATCAGATTTTTTGTGGGAAAATAACATAAGTTACAATAACTTTTGAACCCTACATTTTACAGAAATGGGATTTGGACCATTTTGTTCAGAATCCTATGGGCTATAACATACTAAATTTTTATCTAAATCGTTCAGGCCATATTTGAGAAAATCTGATTTTTCCGTTATTTTATAGAAAAATCCCTATTAAAAATCAAAATAAAAAAAAACCCCTGGAGATACCATAGAGTACAGTAGACTCTCGCTCATTCGGACTAATGTAGCAGACGTCCGGTCCGGATTACGATATATCCGGACTACCGAGAGTCGAGCAAATCTGTTTTTTTCAATTTTGTTCCAGGTATACTGTGGGTATTGATAGCCGGGCAAATGCAATTCCACCAGTAATAATTTTTACCTCCGTGTTATCCAAGTTTTTGATGACCATCCAAGGTAGTCTCGGTCCCGTTTAGCTCTGATAATCAGACTTATACTGTACTGTGCCACTAAAAAAAATCACGATTGCCAATCTGGACTAGCGGGAGTACGAACAAGGCCGATCCGGATTAGTGAGAGTCTACTGTACCTACATACCAAATTTCATCAAAATCAGACTACAGGTGTATCGGATTGTTTCGGTAGCTCGGTACGTACACATCCACACAAGACACACACACACAGACATCACTTCGAAAACAAATTTTTTGGGTTCAGGGGGACCCAAAATGGATATATCCACTCAAAAATCAAACTCGAAAATTTTGACAAAAACAATAGCCTACATTCTCCATATATTATGTATAGTGGGAAAAGGTAAAAATACCCTCGCCGCAGCAAACCTGCAGACTAAGGGAATTTCCATTTACCTGGTTGGATTTCTACTAAAAATATTCTAGATTTATTTTCTATTCAATTAACATTAATTTTAGTGGTACCTAGGTTGGCTGCTACATTTAGGGACACTTTGTCTAGCCTATTCTTACCAAATATATTTTCCTGATTTGTTGATTAATCTTAATCTTTACTGTAGTTGTACCAGAAGAATAAGTACGGTAAGTAATAATATACAAAAATTAAGTTTTGAAATATAAATTTGTTAAATCGAGAGAAACATTACTTTAGTTAAAGCTTTATACTGTAACCGAAACACAATCATCGTCTCACACAACAGCGACAAAATCTTGAATATCTCCCTCGGGTCACAGAAACGTCATCAACATCTTCCACAATCGCTGTAAAATCCTGATATCTCCCCCGGCTGTCTGGTTATCATCGTTGTCTCCCGCGTGCAGTCACCGAAACGTTATCATCGTCATCCACTATCGTGACAGAATCCTGGATATCTCGTGTGGTCATAATAGTCACAGTCTGGGGAGCGAGCTGTTCTAGTGGTTAGAGCGCGGGACTCCGGTTCCTGGGTTCAAATCCCGCCAAATCACCAATGGATTTTATCTAAGTGATAATGTCGTAACCCTTAGGTCTAGTCTGACGTACTTTGAAAAACAATTCCGCGATCGTGCCTACCATCCTAGTCTAATCATTCCATAACATACAATAGCCTACTTTTGCATAGATATCAGCAATAATCGTAATTTATTTTGATGAATATTTTGTTTTTAGAGAAGTCGGGTCCAAAGAAGTACAAACTAGGTTGGTACCAGTAATGCATTACCTTTTTCTGTTTGACTTTGATATCGGTGAAGTTCCATTCTTAACTTCTCCATCCTGAATTTTTCGAGTGCAAGGGTTTCCAGGCTAAGTGCCTGTGCCTTTTCCAAATCTTCTTGAAACTGTCGATCATAGTCGGTGTCATCTTGACCAGTTTTCGCCATCTACAACAATTATTCATACTTAAAGAACATATAAGAGATTGTACTATGTAGACTACAAACATCTGACATATTGTTTTAACGAGAAATTAACAAAATCCAATCAGTGTTCCGCTAAGCTTTATAAAGGCTACCTAATGTCATGACTACACTATGCCCAAATAAACCTGAAAAAAGTGTTTCTACTACATAGTTTTGAGTACACCTCCTTGGTCTTAACCATATGTTAGATTTAAAACGTATTCTTTAATAGCCTATGTATTATTTTAATAGAATTTGGTTGATATATACCAATTGAAAGGGAACTCAACTGGGTGTATTTAAATTTAAATATGAGTGAAGGATGTAGAATTGAGTGAGAAACCTTATGTAGGCTAGCTTTATCACTCAATTGGAAATATTTAACTTGCAATTATGATAATATTTTTTTATAGATTTTAACAGACTTTTACTTAGTATTTGCAATGTAAGCAGCATCATTTTACAACTTAAATAAATGTCTCGTACATTGTAGCTTATTTGATCACTTTTACACAAAAGCTCTAGAGCCTCTGTGGCGGAGCCCGAAAGGATTTTTGAGATAAGAATGTAACTATATGTTAATCGGAAATGTGAGCTATTATCACACCAAATTTCAGCCCAATCCGACCAGTGGTTAAAGCGTGATTGAACTTCAAACAATCACACAAACTTTCACATTTATAATATTAGTATGATGTCTTGTACATTGTAGCTAAATATTTGATCACTTTTACACAAGTTTGAAAATTGTCTTAGTCTGCATCAATCAAACTCACCTTACAAACATTTACGACTTGCCTATTTCTGTTTGTGAAGAAAATATTTTATGTCCCTGTAATCTCTGTCAGCTTCCTAGCATCGGGGCTAACCTAAAAAGAAAAATACTCTTAGGATTGTCAATTTACTAAAAGAACTACAGAATTTCTATTCTTGAAAGTTATTAGGCCTAGAAAATTGACAAGAACTAATAAGGGTAATTCTGAGCAATTACTTGGTCAACCTCAATTTGTTTCATATTTTACTACGGTCATCAGGAGGTTCTCAGAAAGCAAGAAACATATAATTCAAGCCCCGCAAGGTTAAGTTAGGTTAGTTTAAGTTAGGTTATTAATTAACCTAACCTAACCTAACCTAACGTAACGGTACTGTTACAATTGGCCTTAGAGATGTATTTGAGACTAAAAAAACATAATAAGTTAGGTTAGGTTAGGTTAAGTTAGGTTATTAATTACCTCAGTAATCGCCGGGAGGATTGTCGGAGGAACCACTAGCCATAGCCATAACGGTACTGTCACAACTGGCCTTCCGCGCGTCTCCCGCAAGCCACTGTTATCGCTTGAACTTTGAACCTTCTTATCGCTCGGCAACCTGTACGATGGCCTTGAATTATATGTTTCTTGCTTTCTGAGAACCTCCTGATGACCGTAGTAAAATATGAAAAAAAATTGGGGTTGACCAAGTAATTGCTCAGAATTACCCTAATAAGTAGTTTACGCTTGTTTTGAGCGTAACGAGATGAGTGAACGTGAGCGCAAAAATGGGCGTGTTCACCCGGTACTTACCGGTGTTACAGGAAAGTAGTGTCATAGAATGATAATCAAACAGCCTACAATGAAGTTGGTTGTTAAGTTTAAGGTTTGCCAATCATGTAAAATTCATACAAAAGTTTACTTCTTAAAAAAGGCAGAGAAATCATTTATTCATGGCAAATTCACCATATTAATTATAAATTGGATGCATGGAATTTTTTAATAGGTAGCCTACTGTAGCTGCCTAATGTGTGATTTTGTTTGTTTGATGATAGTAGGCCTAAGTTACTTCCAAGTCATGTAAACACTAACTTAACTAAGTTAACCCCGGGTTAAACCCCTCTTTGTTGTGATCAGTGTCTCCTTACAACCAAAACAAAAATTCTGTTTAATGGGTCAAGAAAATCCCGTTTTACTTTAATGAAAAATCCTGTTTGATCCCACGTGAATAACTTATTCCTGTTCTAGCCTATCTCAAGTGATCTTTACATCTAAATACCAGCTCTTAAATCCTTTTTACGATGCTGTGCTAGGAAAATTTAAGCAATTGGGGTTAGTTTTTAAGTGGAAAGTGGTACAGTATAGGCCTAAAAAAGATAATTATTCGTCTTAGCAAATCTTTTTTTTTTTTTTTTTTTGTATCTACGCCAGTGGCATTTTTCTAATGAAGTCAAACACTTTTTTTTTTAAGGGAAAGCGGTCCATTTGAGTAAGTATCCTGTTTTAAACCTGCGCATGGTCATTTAACAGTATACATACTTCAGCTGCAGAACTGGTACGGTACTGTAATCAAGTAAAGTAATCAAGCAAGCCTAGCCTAGGCCTAAGTTAGGGCGTCACCATAAAGATAATGGCTTTGACATAAAAAATTTGATTGAATTCGCTAGCCTATATATCCTTCATTCTTCAAACTAGTAATTATAAGCTCACTGCTCAAATAACTTGGTTATGCCTGTCAAATTCTGAAAAGGTCAATTAAAATGGATAAAAAGAAAAGAAATATCTAGACCACAATTCTCCGTCATGTACTAATAATGTATTGAATTAGTGTTACATTGAAGTTGTTATGATATAATATAATCTAAGGAATACTAACGAAATATACTTGTAGTGGAAAACACTAAACTGTTGACTAGGCCTACCTCAAACACTGTTACAACTGCAAAGCTGTTTTAACAACGTAATTGAAAGTTATCATAGCTATTTATTTTGTTGGTATACTATTGCAAATAATTAAAATAAAACATTTTTCATATATTTAATTTAATTTTTCAATTAAATTGTTAACTAAATAAATAATAACATTGCTAAAATCTTCTAACTAACGAAAACTTTAGCTGAAAGTGACAGACAAACTGAACAGTGGGAACAGTGAACGAACATGAACATTTTGTTAATTTAAATGCCTTTGGTGCCAAACCCAACCCGTGCTACCCATCAGCTGGTACCACCAAACCCCGCAGAATATTGAAATAGGACAAGTTATTAAAAGTGATACTCTCTCTTACTATATGAAATAAAATGCCCTTCACTACAAAGAAATTTTCAGACTACGAAGATTAATATTTGGGGGTTTCAATGCACAAATATAATATAAACCGTTGTTATTTTGCATGGCAAGTGATCCGATTTCAATTGTTCAGTGTGACGGTTTCAATTGCTTCCTTCTAAGCGAAGTCGATGAAATTGTCGAGTCCATATCCGACACTGTATAATAATACACGTCTACTCATACATACATTATAAACCGGCACCTCAGACTTTGTAAGGCGGACTTCTGTTAGCTGGTGAGATCGTTAAGTTTGTGAAACATTTTAAGAATAAAAAGACTCTCGACATACACGGAAAACCTGTAAATGTACTTAAATACGTAATTGTTGTTATTGCTGACCCCAAATACCTGATTGATAACAAAAATAACAACAATTTACAAGTATGTATCTCAAATGCCACAGACTATTCAAGGGCAGAGCAAGGGGCGGACGGCCTCGGCCCGGTCGCAGGTAGTCTAGGGTCCAGACGCCAAGTGTATACAGATAATAACAATAATACACATTTACTCATTGATTGACTATCTTTATAACAGTTATTAAAAATGAATAGCTTAAGATTGGTCCGCAAGCTAGGCAAGAATGTAATTTACCCCAGTTAATAGCTTTAGAGTCGCACAATTAACGTCTCTGCACAGATAATATAGGGAACAATCTTTTCTTAGAACGTTTATTTCTTTGTTGCCTTTGAACACTTCATAGAAATAATTACAATAGGACAGAGTAAAGCAAGAATGTAATTAGATAGGACTTGCCAACGAGTCTGCTGTTTACTACAGGCTTTTGAGTAGATAATTTAATCTCCTTTGATGTCAATACATTGATAAATTCTTAAGAGATTATTGAAATTCCTGAAAATTTTTCGTGTGCCAGGATGGTGGGCAACGACGAACAACAATTAAATATCGATACTATGCTTTATTACACACAAACTTTGTCATCATACTTAGTTAAAATTTGAATAATTATTATTTTCACATTATTACAATAATGATTATCATAGTTAGGTACTCTAAAATAAACGAACAGCATAATGGCTGAGTGAGCTCTCTGATATTCGGAAAAGGTTTGCAAGTAAGTCCTAAGTTTAGTCTTTAGTTAGAAATTTAGAATTTAAAACATTACAACAATTAGTACCTATTGAACTTGGCTGATTTGGCAGTAACCCGAGGAACTACTTACAGCTCAGAAGGTAAGTGCTGCCAGCAGGAGTCTATGGAAGAGAATGATCTCTTTTTCAGCTAAAACCCATGAGTTGCAAAAATCCCTAGTTTCGCTATAATCTACATTCCCATATTTGGTAAATCCTTTAAATAAACGATTCCTATTGGTCGGTCTATTCGGGGACAACAACAGGATGCTCATATCTGTATGCAAGCGCGTGGCAACTGATAATCCTAGCTGGACCAACTATCCTTTTAAATTCAATTAAAACAAAAAAAAAACACAAATTTCAAAAATATAATTTATATATAATTTGTACTGAAACCGATTTGAATTAATTGAAACTAATATTCAAATATATATGAATAATGATGTGACAGCATCACATTCGCCCCATCTAAAAGGAGAATACCATCTCCCTTGGCAGTTGATTTTCTAAGGTAACGTAAGTTCGTTACACTTGTCCTACAGCAAACAGTCCATCGGAAGGCGGCAAGATAACTTGTCACGGCAGCGCTTAGTTAACTAGCATAACCCATCCATGATGTGTTGGACACTTATAATCTATTACAAATATATTCATTTTACAACCTTAAAGTGAGAACCTCAGTTAATATTGAGGCGAGGATTGAATAATTTGTATTAAAACAAAGTTACAAAGGCTACTTGAAGACAAACCAACAATTAGATAAACAAGAAAGAGAAAAAAATATAAAGGCTACATATAGCCTATATATATATTTTTTTTAAATATTGGTTATCAACAATTTTACAATACAATAATAACGCAATAATAAATTAATAAAATACAATAGTACAAAAATTACAAAACTTTAATTTTACAGATTAAATTTAAATGTATAATTTAAAATCTTATTACACATTATAATTCACCCAAACAAAAATTAAAATTTCATACGTAATTCTGATAAAACTATTCTAACAAACATTAAGCAGATAAAAAATTGCTAACAATATTGCGAATTAACTTATTAAGGTAAGCATGAACTAAAATAAAACTTTAATCGCTTCAAAAGAGAATTGATTTTTGACTCCAAATCCTTTTGAATAATATCAACATTTTAAAGCTATAACATTACCAAAGCAAAAATAAAAATCCTATTCCACCTAGTTGTCTTCACGTTAATCCCCCCATATAAAATTCCAATACATAACAAATACCCAAATATACACTGAATCTTACATGCGAAAACGACATAATTACTCTTAAAATTTCCCTAATTGCATTGTCAATTATTATATACATACTTTTTTATACACGTGCAAAAATGACATAAATGTTCCAGCAAAGTTCGTTATCCCGGAGTCGTAGGCGGTGTTATCAATGTCCGGAGGAACTTCTGCCTTCATCCACTTAATTTCCAGTTAGTCTTCCTCGGTTGTCTAGCAAACTAGCTTGTCTGCCCGCTGCATTCTCGACGTATACACTCGCGTTCCTCCCAACACTTCCTACGAGTGGTTCCGTGTAGTGATATTGTTCGACTCCCAAACCCTCGCTTTGAGCAAAGAAGTCTAGGCTTTCCGACGGAAGCCGTGTCGAGGCTGACGTCGACGGCACAGGTGCGAGTCTACCTCTCGTTTCTTCTAGAAGTCAGCAGTCTCAGCATTGAATATATAACACTCTGTTATAACAGAGTGTTATAACAGTGTTATATTCAATGGTCTCAGTCATCCCCGGCAACGGAGGTGACCGAAATTGATTACATCTCCATTGATGATCTCCCACCTGTTGCGCCCGTGACGGAGATGGCTGCTAGACAAAGCTATCTACACTCTAAAGGAGTTCTTTGCATGGCAAGACCACACACAACACTGAAGAAGGTTTTCCATTTCACTTTGTATCTATTATACCAATGTTATTTATTTTACTTATTTTAATTTGACGCTGTAACATTTCTTGATGAAATTGTAATAAATGAATTGTCTTTTGTCTATTGTCAACCACTGATGTGAAATGTGGCTTCATCTGGAAAAACTACTTCATTCAAAAATGATTCATTTTCTGCCATTTGGTTCAGCATAAATGTAGCGAATCCTGCTCTTTTTATCAAATCTGTTGTTTTTATTTTTTGAAGAAGTTGAATTTTGTAGGCATGAAGATGGAGTCTTTTGTGTAAAACTTTGTGAAGAGAACTTACAAGTATTCCTAATTCAAGACTACGGCGAGGGAGGGATTTCTTTGGACTTCCAACACAAGATAGTCTGATGTCTTCAAAAACCAGTGGTCTACCAGGGTTACTTTGCTTTTTAACTGACCCAGTGTTTATGAATTGCTTACTCCAACGATTAATGTTGTTTTTATGAGGCGGAGCTTTATTGAGAGTTCTTCGAAATGCCCGTGGCACTAAAGTCACTGACTTTAACTCACTTAATAACAATACGCACTTATCGTTTTCCAGATCTGAAAACATGTTGGTAAAAAAAAAAACACTCAACTTATTGAATAAGAAGTGTTTTGAATAGCACAACAATCAAAACAGCTGTTTTAATGTGAACAAAACTGTTTGAGTTACTGAATACAGGGATACCAACAGAAGCTATTTAATTTGTCTTATAACAGGTTTTCAGGATGTTAAAACCGCACCATTATTTTATAGAAACCCTTTATACAGTGTGTCCCAAAGAAAATTCAACATTTTTTTTCAGTGTACATGTTTTACTAACAGGCTTATAAAAATGTTAATAAATGTAAAGTAACAAATTGGTCTTTGACAAAACCCAGACGAAATATCACATGGTGTTAGGTCCGGAGACCGTGGAGGCCAGCGTATCGTAAAGGGAAGGAGTTGCCACGTGACTAACAAAAAGCTTCCAATGCGGCGGGGCTCCATCTTGTTAGAAAATTACGTTGGGCTGTAGATCTACTATTTGTGGGAAAGAAAAGTTGTCTAGCATGTCTAGATAAAGTTTGCCATTAATTTTTCAGTTTGTTCGTGGAAGAAAAATTGACCAATAAACCTGTCATAAGATATGGCGTGCCACACATTCGACTTGGGGCTCTCTCGAATAGGATATGTTCTTGAACTTCATATGGTTTTTCAGTGCCCCATAATCGTACATTGTGTGTATTAACTTTTCCACAAACATGAAATGTGGCTTCATCAGAAAACAGTAACTGACTAAAGTCTTAACCTACGTCTAAGTTTATCATCTGGGGTAATTTTTAGTAAAATCTGCAATTTATAAGCCCTCATGTTCAAGTTTTTCTTTATTACTAGGGAAAACTCGATTTTGACAAATTTAATTCACGTGCTGCAATGCGAACGGATTTTTGAGGACTATGAAGGAATGATTGTTGCACGTTTTCTACGTCTGAGAGTTTAGGCGTACCATTACCTTTCAAGTGTGTGTGTTATGCTTCCAGTCAACGCATCGCTCCATCGCTCATCCTTGATGGAGGATGTCAACCATAGCGTGTTCTAAATCTTCTTTGCACTAAAATATCAGATTTCGTTTCAATGTATTATTCAACTCACTGAGCTTTCTCTTGCACGTTCATGACGTCTGGGTCTGTATTATTGTAGGATATGTTTCGAAGTTTAAGCTTAGAGTGACAACAATGAATGAGCTAACTAATGCAAATCATATTGAAAAAGTTTATGAGTATGAGCATGGTTTATCATATGGTTATTAAAAACATGATATATGGACGCCTAAATAGATTGTATTAGGCTTCACTAATCACAGAATAAAGATTAGTACAAGCATAAATACAATATGAATAAAAATATTGCATTACTTTATAACTATAAGTTGAGACAAAGTCTTTTGAAGAGTGAAATTGTTCTTTTCATAACATTAGCATACCCTGCAATATTTTTAACTCTTCGTTATTTTCAAGATATATTGGTGGAACAAAACAAGACTGATTTGTTTGAAAACTCTGCATTTCACACTCTGCACTTCACTCTGCCTCTGCAAAAAATAAAAATAATGGTGGAACAGGAATTCGGGAGACGGACAGCGGCCCAGATCTTTGTTTGGGTTAATCCCCTGATTTATGGCCTGAGGGTAGTGGTCACCGGGTGGGGAATCGAGAATTCTGAATCCCACCGGAGGCGTTAACTTTTTGTCAAAGATTTCGCTTAGAATGCGATTACTTTTTAACTGTACATCTTTTGTTCGAATTTAAGGCATTTATGATCAGAACTATTTTTTAATTGGTAGACCTTTATTCAATTTTGTCATTATCATCAAGTTTGGTTGGTTTGGTTAGGTTATGATAGTTTGATTTTATAATTTAAAAATTATAAAAATGAATTTTAGGCATTTGTAATTTTATTTTTAGAACAGAACTATTTTTTTATTAATAAATCATCATTCGATTTTTCGTTATCAACAAGTTTGGTTCGTTTGGCTAGGTTATGACAGTTAAATTTAATTTAATTTAACCTTTAAACAATACGTTTTGACAGCGACGGTGATAGAGCTAACAATTTGAAGCGAACAGTTCGGCTATGCACGGTATGATGAGGAAGCGTCCGACACCAACATAGAACTGACAGGTCAACCGACCGTGATTAAGAGGATTACAGCCTGGTCCATGTGCCTACACCCCAGGAATTCATTCGAAGAGTGCAAACTGCAGAGTGAAGAGTTGCAGAGCCCTATGGAGGAATAGGCCCCTGGTCTACTAGTACAGTAGTGGCAGAGGTTGGTAATTCAGTACCAGAGGTCCCGAGTTCAAATCCCGTCAATCGCCATTGGATTTTGTCAATGTGATAATAGAGGTAACATTCCTCTAAGTACCCTCTAAGCATATACTGTAAGAATAATGGTCCCGGGCTAGAGTCTAGAGAAAAAAAAGGAAATAAATATAAAATATTACCCAATTTAACGAGTTTTAGAGGACGTTGGTATAACCGGAAAACCTGTTATCCGGACTGGTCTCACCCACAAAAAGATATCCGGAGTGCGGTTACAGGTAAAACATTGTATTTATGACAACTTTATATAAATTTACAAGAGAAATCTTTCCATGGTATTCATCATACTACAAAATAAAACATGTTATAACAATTCTGGGCTTCCACACTCGTCATCATAAGCTTCCCATTCAAAGTCTTCAACAAGGATCCTTTGTCCTTGTTCCATCTCAGGAGTCAGTTTCTTCACTCTCTTGTAGTTTCTAGCCCTACAGCCGCCTCCTGGCATGCGGAACTCTAGGCTAAGTTTGTCACAAGACCACACGGTTTGCCTCAGGATGAATCTATGAAACACATTTTATTGGTAAATACACACTGAGTGAGGTAGAGGACAACAAAAGTAGCAAAATGCCCGATTTTACAGTAGGTGCAACTCCTAGAGCCATCAACTTGTAACAATTCATATATTTTCACTAATATTTTTCCATAAAATCATTCATTTTTCACCATATGTTTCTTTTAGATCTGCATGTCAATGTAAATATTCATTCTTCCTGTAAACCATGTGTAATAATTGTCCAAGCAGAACAATAGGTAATTAATTTAATATATGTCATATAGAAAACTTTTAAATAACCTAATTACGTAAATTTGTGATGACAGCCTATAGCCTTTTGTAACAAGACTGTTTCAAATGTAATATAATTTACTTAAATAGCTTTTCCGAATTCAAAATTAGCTCTGTAGCAGATGTAAGTTTTTATAGTGTGTGTGTGTGAACAGTAACCTGCAAGTCTACAGTGATATATTCAGAATTGACATGTTATTTCAGTGCAACAATGCCCTAAAACACACTTCCAAGAGAGCTGAACTAGTGTTAACATAATTGTAAACTGGCATATTTTAATATCAAAATGTTGTCCCCATAACAAAGTACCGGGTGTCCACAAAGTCTTGGTCTGATTTAATAGCTTTTCTGTACGAAAACAAATAGAGCCACACTTAACTTGTATGCCTTGTTTTGAAGGGAATTTAATTTAAGTTTTATTTAATAAAATTGGTAATACCCTAAGCCTCACCCACTTACAAGAGAGCTGAACTAGTGTTAACTTACTAATTTTGTAAACTGGCATATTTTAATATCAAAATTTTGTCCCACAAAGTATATTTGAAGTATATTTGCATATTTGAACAATGTAGTTAACATTTTATAGAATAAGATTCACACGTCCTATGATGTCCATTTTTTATAAACTTAAAGAAGTATTTTGACCTGTGCAGAAGCCATCTAAATTGGGTGAGATCACACCTGTAACACGTTTACCTGGAAGCCATTAGACAATTTTTAGTCCATAACTTTTGGACATTTATAAAAAATGTTAACCTCAAGAAACTATTTCAGTCTATTCCATAACGTTTATTCCATTAATTAGAAGACGAATTTTAAGTAATATATAATTACAGAACCAAATTTGAACTTTTAATCCTTATGTGAATTATTACATCAACAGAACATTGAACAGTCAAATTGATGTCGAGTTTCATGACCTGCTACTGAGTCTTTTATTGCAATTAATTATATTATATATTTAATTCTCCAGGACTTTTTATTAACAACTATGTTTAATAACCAAGTAATTAAATCACAACATTAACACAAAAATAACAATAACGACAAAAACGAACAATAACACATAGTTGCACATTTATTTGCTAGAAACTAACCTTCCCAACTTGGCGTCATCAGTGTTGAAGCTGTTGGAGTCACTGACTTCAACAACATCCAGTGGCCGATAATCTAGAGAGATGATGAGGAAGTTGCGACTAGTTTCTACTTTTCCAGCCACCTCAGAAGTCGTCACTGCCTCTACCTGTCAACTGTCGAATGTCGAATAGACTAGTACCTGACCAATGACAAATTATCAATATAAAACATTAACAAATCTTTGTTAAACTACATAAAAGTTGAATACTTTATTTGATTACTTTATGTTTTAAACTGTTATCAAAAATGTCTTATTTCAGACATCACAGACGTAACAGCCCAACATGAGCAGTATGGAACAGATAGACCACATACAGGGTGGAAAAAAGTCCCGGGACGGTTAAATATTTCAAATATAATAAAACAGTGCTTTAAAACGTAGTACACTGTTACTGGGTATTAACATAATTTTAACACATGATTCAGTTATACACCTTCAGGGGGCTAGGAGTCATTTTAAGGCTAAACGTAAGCATAGGTTGATATACACATCAAATTAAAGGTCTGTACTAGTAGAATACAATGCCGTAAACGTTAACTCAAACAGACACCCGAGTAAAAAATGGCAGCCGTTCAAAGATTTCTTTTTTGAATCTTTGAACTTCTGCCGGTTTAAATTACGGTTAAAAAATTATTGTAACTTATGTTAACTTTCGCATAAATTTTCCCATAAAACCACATGAAATAACTAAAAGTCAGATTTTATAAAAAAGCCGGTTTTGATTAAATTTAATGTGTTATGGTCCTTATGATTCTAAACAAAATAGTGCAACCCCCTATTGTTGCAACAAATAATGTTCAAAAGCTATTGCAGCTTTTGTGATTTTCTCTATAATATTTCATAGTTACTCCCACCGCTTACCCATGACGAAGGTTTTTGACAAGCTAATGGGAGAAAGTATGTGTCAGATTGCTGATACCATTTTCTTTCTTTTTATTAAAGTAAGTCATACCAACATATTCACCATTCTGTAAAAGATATGATAAAATTTCTTACTAGCTTGCTTCTAAAGGAAATTGGGTGTTTTTTTAGTAAAATGTTAGTAGCTTAGTCTTCAATCAACAAATCTCACAAATGTTAGTTAAAATATATTCATAAACAAGCAAACAACAACAGTTAACGTCCTATTCTCTACATCATTAACATGTGAATTTTAAATTTAGATATTTATTTGAATTTTTCTCTGTAACCAGTGTACAACAACACTTCAATGTACTAAATTATTTTGTGTTTAAACTCCAAAAATAATATATGTTGCTCTAGAAATAAGCTGCGCAATTTTATATTTTGATGGTTAAATATTAAAGCGTGCTATTTTTGCCTGTAAAACCCCCATTCCATAGTCCTATGAAACTGGTTAGTGAACTCGTTTAAATCAATGTAGGTTTACAAGCTTGTCTCGAGTTTCATGTCGTCACTTTACAAAAAGTTATACTTGCTTTAAACTTGTAATAGCAGAAATTCCTGTTGGGCCAGTAATATATGGCTCTGACGCGGCGCCTGTTGTATCCGTCTAGAGCTGGGTTGGGACCTAGCGTTGTGTCAGCCAATGGCACTCCAACATTCAACACTGCAAAATATAACTCATATTGTCCCTTGGTAGGCTGTATAAGTGTAGTTCTCGTAAATTGTTTGTTCTTGGCCTAACCATACTTATAACCATAAGAGGTTTAAGAATCTAAAGCAGTGGTATCCTATTTTATTTAAATTAAACAAATCTTTATTGTTTGAAGACATAATAGCATCAGACCCCCACCCTTGACGTACTTTCCAATTGTCAGCTTTTGTTCATATAGCTTATTTTTAATTATACATGAAAGTTCACTCGCAGAATCTGCCCACCAAGGTTTCGACTACTTCTTCTGAGGCCTATACAAAGGGGACCAGCAGAGATGAGCAAATTTTACATTTATGTGTTCCTTGTAAGGTGTTGTATAAACTAGTAAAATTTTCAACTTACATGATAATTCTCTGTTATCTGTTTCATTCTCAGGGTCTGCACTCACACCAGTGATTAGTACCTAAAAGATTAAAATTTATAACAAAAAAAAGTCTAGATGTATTTTTAAGCAAATCGTCACCAATTTTAGGCAGAATATCGTCTAGTAAAATAGTGTTTTATAAATAAATGCTTGTTAGACTTGAATATCAAATTCTATAGAGCTCTTGGAAAAGGGACTTCTGACTTGCCATTTTAAATTTTTCTATTGAAATGCATTGTATTGTCTGAAGCAATAAAGAATATTATACAAAACAGTATTGTCATGCAGGGCAGTTATCAATTATCATACAGAATTATAAACAAAATCTTGGGCCAAAAGCATTCAAACAAGTTGAAATTAGAGTTAAATACTTTCCTTTTCTTAGCATCTATTTACGTGGTTTGTGGAAACAATACAGAAAAAGACGATGCATTGATTATACATGTTATGCTGTATATGTTATAACAGTAAAATATGGACATTTTTGCCCAAAGATATTTTTGGACAAGATTCCATAATCTTTCCTGAATGTCATACAAAACTAAAAGGGTACACATTGTTTCAGTTAGTAGAACATTTGAAGGAATCACGGAAACTATGTTCTGAAAAGAATTATGTAATCACGTACTGGCGGACATTAACGACTATATATGGTTTCTATACTAGGTTAATAGATACACTTAAAATAAACACTTTATCTAAACTTGTATTGTATTGTAAAAACTTACAGCAAGCCAGGTGCTCAGTAATACTTCAAACTTCAACATTGAACTGATGTCAAGGTCGTTGAGTTAGCAGAACAGCAGATCACAGGTGAAAACATCTACATTACATTGTACACTTGTGGCATATTTATCCTAAAATACACAAACGTGATAACTAAGAATGACTCACTCTTTCAAATACAAAAATTTGTTCGTGGTAGTACATTAATAAAAGCATTGTACAAATACAATACAATTAATAAAAGAATAAATAAAGTGGATGAATTTTTCCCATGAAGCAAAAAATCATTATAACACTGAAAATGCCTAGTGAAATACTGATACATTCCATAAATTAAACAAAGTTTTATCTTGTATACAGTACATAACAATAAATAAATAATTAATTAATTAAGGTCTTTTTTGTCGTATGTTTGTGTCATGTGTGTTCTCAATATCAACGACGGATCTAGCCTAGATAGATGACCTGATGTTTTTGTCACCTGATGATGGACTCCTAAAGGAAGTTCCAAACTATAGTATTGTACTGCACTAAAATAGGATCACTCGACAAAGCAAGGTAACCAAGACATTTTGTTATTAATTTTTAATGGCTTTTGGGTAAAATTGGGCACTTTTAATTCAGACTCGTCCATAAATATCTCTGTTATGGTTATAATACATCAAAGCGTGTGATGAGGGGATTAAAAGCAATGATTGTTCCAAATTGCCAATCATCAGGTGACAAAAACATCAGGTTATCTATCTGACTAGATCCGTCATTGACATTGAGAACACACATGACACAAACACACGACAAAAATACGAGAAATGAATATAACTAGTGTCCCTGTTGCTCGAAATCGAGCAATTGCTAAGTATTACAGGCGTTATTTTAAAACGAATAACAGTCATATTTTTTATGACTATAAAAGATTCGACTCAAAGATTATGGAATACTCAAGATGTACATAATAGATCGATATAATCAAAATTTCTTGTAAATATCTTATCATTTTTCAAAAGCTGATTTTGTTTTTTAGTGTTTATAACACACATTATTTCTATTTCTTCCCCTTGGTGGTGTTCTATGACTTTCCTATGTTTCCATAGTTTGCAAATCGTCTCTTTCAATGATTACTAAGAAATGCAGCACAGTGTTAATTCAGTTTTCTTTTTAGTATATCAATTTATCTAGGCTCTCTCGTTTTTTCCCATTGTAATAATTACGCCAACCCAAATTCAAATAGTAACTATTTAATTTCAACCGAGTAAGTAAATGTTTGTGGCAAACTAACTGTTAAATTAGCAAACTTATTGACTGTTTACAATTAACATATGTTCTTCTTCTCACTTTTAATTTCTGACAACAGCTGGAGTTTCATAACAATATTTGTTTCCCATGTTAATCTTATGGAGAAATACGAAACTTTAAAGGGCCCCAGGGCCTCACCCTCTAATTATTTCCCTAAAAAGAAAGTTTCCTGCAACACTTCACGTTACGCTTTTTCCAATGACACCAAGAACATGTAAATCGGTTCAGTAGTTTCGGAGGAGTAATTGTCACAAAAAACCTGCTTGCGTATTAAATAAGTACTAGTGTCCCTGTTGCTCGAATTCGAGCAATTGCTAAGTAAATATTTGTAGCAAACTGTTATAATACTATATTAGCAAACTTATTGACTGTTTAGGATTAACCTATGCTCTTCTTCTCACTTTTGATTTCTGACAACAGCTGGAGTATCATAACAATTTTTGTTTCCAATGTTAATCTTATGGAGAAATACGAAACTTTAAAGGGCTCCAGGGCCTCACTCTCTCATTATTTCCATAAAAAGAAAGTTTCCTGCACAACTTCACGCTACGCTCTTTCCAATGACACCAAAAACATGACAATCGGTTCAGTAGTTTCGGAGGAGTAATTGTCACAAAAATCCTGCTTGCGTATTAAATAAGTAAATAGATAGATAGATTAAATAAGTATAGATACTGTAGAAATTGGCCAGTGTTATCACAGGAAACATGTGTGGTAGAAGATTAGTCATGACAAATTTACATGATAAATTTAGCTCAAATTTAGTGGTCCATGAAAATAAAAAATGTAAGAGTCAATCATCTGATCAACTGATCAACTCACCTTGTACTGTGAGGCCCTGAAAGTTCTTATCAAATCTCCCACATGAAATCCCACCCTTAACTCATAGACGTACGTTATTTCCTCTGGAAATGTATCTTATGTGTTTTTTTTTTCAATTTATTTCAAAGAAACTGACGGGTTCACAGCATGTAGTTCATAATCATTTATCTCTACTCGTACAATACTGTTACATTTATACAAAAGAGCATTTAATATTGATTTAAACGCGTAAAAGAAATGACATTCTCTAGAGAAATTTATATAATGCTGCATCGTTTATTTACATTTATAATAAAAGCTCAATTTTATTGATGGGCTTCGAAAAACAATTATTTTAAGTGCTGATGGGTATACAAACCCCAGTGCACTTTTTAATTCTTCTTTATTCAACAAACTGTTTTTGAAACTCCCAAGTGGAAGGTGGTGAACTATAATAATGTACTTCAACTAATTAATAGTGGTGAAATGTGGAATATTACTCTCTGCATTTTTGTTTTCTAAACAAAACTGTGTTTGTGTCATGTGCGAGTGTGTATATTAGTAAAATGATTACTAGTAATATTCCTGTATCACATATTTGTTTAGAAATCAGATCTATATTTAAAAGCATGAAACACACAAATCTTTAATACTATCTACATGCCGCATCATAAAAACAATTCAAATTGTTTTCTTTTGAATGAAAAGATTTACTCCTATGAATGTCTTTACAATTTGTATACAGGATTGAAATATTTAAGGTTAATATTTAAAATACATAACTTTTCCAAATGTTTAAGTTTTACTAAGCAATGCCAAATACGTACAAATTATCACAATATAAAAGACAAACCAGAACACAACTGCCAACATTGGATAAAACTAGTGGAATAAAGACATTTTAAAATTTGTCTTCAATTACACAACTGATAAGAGGTATTTGTTTGAATTTGGTGGTGCTGTATAGTGTACATAAGATAGAATACTTTGTAATGAAAATGTATCACTATTCAGAATAATAAACCTCATCTCCCTCTGATGAAGAATTGGAAACTAGTATTCTAAAGTGATGATATGAATGGTTTAAAAAGTAAGGGTTCCAATATAAATAATGTTTGGTAGATATTAATTAGTTGTATGTTACCTAACTCATTGATTAATCTTTAATTAATAATTAGCTGTCAGGACCAGTTACAGTGAGATAATAAATAATTAGTCAAGGGATAATGCATTTTGCCCAACTCTTAAATGCTCTATGTTTATATGTAATTATGTGGGATATTGAATATTGTTGAAATGTTCGCCTCAAACAAATGTAGCTAATGTACAAAATTATTTATTGAAATATTTTATACTGAGTTTTGGTGTAAATATTTGTTTGGATTAGAGCCCTGAAAAAAGTTAAATCGGAAGTGATGCCTGGCACAATGCAAGTGTTTGGATACGCATAGAGCTAAAAGACCATGGATCTAAATTCTTTATGTGAGTACGAAACTCTTATACATACTCCAATCTTTTTTACTTTTCAAAATTGTACATTTGACTTAAAAAGTTTAACTAAGGGGGTTTCAAAAGTCACAAAACACTGCAAAATAAAATTAGAAAACTTGAAATGATTTAAAAAATATAAAGTTTAGGATAAATATTTTTACGCAAGACAAGCCTTTCTCTTAAATACTGGACTGACAAGATAGAACATTTTTCTTTGAAGAATTGCACAACATGTGCTTTTGGTGTTCAACGCTTCATTTGTTTATACATAATTCATCGCACTATTTCCAACTAAATGAATAAAACATGCTCCCTTGCAAAGAGAATTCATGACAGCCAATAGTCTTTAAGGAATGGAAATTGTATCTCAAGAACCAACAGACTTTTTTCTTGACCTTTTAAAATATTAGGTTCCCTTTACATTACAAGAATAAATCGAACATAAACGTCCTAAATAGTTTTTTCGTAAAAAAAATATTTCTTCGTAAAACATTTTTGTAAAATTGTATCAGGAGATTTCCCTTGAATTAGTTTTTTTGTAATCAACAATGGCAACGGGGTTTTTGGTTTTCTGTAAAGCAATTATCCAAATCCAGATATTGTTAATAAAAATCTATTTTATCAAAATTTTGTTAAATTGCATTATTAATTGATACCACAATGACAAAATACGTCTGGGTTTCAACTAGATCTTGCTGGGAATTGAGCTAGGAGCCATTTATATTAGGCGTGCTCTAGAACACTCTGCTACCCAAGCAATTTCTGGATAAATATTGTTATATAGTATATTTCATAACAAGAGTAGAAAGTGAGCCATTACATATTTGAGACCATGTGAAGTACGAGATTTATCGAGCACTTTACATAGAATATGTATAGACCCACTTTCACTAGTGTTTTGAACATTACTTTTCGCTACACTACAAAGACTGAATATTTTCTTAATCAAAACAGACATTTGATATTTTCTTTATTACAGTTAGGAACATTACAAAGCTCATAGCATTTTTAGGTTATACTTTCAAATGAAAGTTAACATTTACTTTGGTTGAACAGTTTTGGTAGTTGAAAATTGAAACAACTGTTGGCAGTCTTTGTTTGTTTACGTCGGCAAAATTAAAAAAGTAAGCATTACTTTCGCATAGAAAACATTCCTTTTTCGTAATAAGGAATGTAATGATCAATTTTCTCAGGTGATAAACATGTAAAGAAAACGGGACATTACAAAGTAGTGTAGCGTAAAGGATATTTAATATTGGTAAAATAATGCTTATAAGGGAAAATCTTTTGAGTTGTTTACCACAACATGTTATTGTGTAACAAGTAATCTTTTGTTTTTTAATGAAATATTAAGTGTTTTGTATTGACTATTTAGGTTGGTAGGGTTATTTGATCAATAACTGTACTAACACTCGAAAAATAAATGGACCTATTCCTTAGATGTGTTCTCTGTATTTTAGAAAATAACCCAATGAGGTAGTGTCTATCATTTAAAAATGTATTTGAAATAAAAATTTTCAAAACATAAATAGAGTATTTATGATACCAAAAAAATGCATTCATGTTTTAGCTAAATTGACATGTTTTATGGTAATAGAGGGAGTGTAATGTAGAAACATTTTTTACCACAAAACCAGATATATGTACAATTGTTGAGAACATACAGGCATTGTATAGTAGATTGTAGAGCTAGAGCCGCTGCTCTGTGGTTGATCACTGACAGTCCAGGCAACTAACACAAGTTTGTCATTACTACAGGTAAATCAATTTGATGGATGTATTGTGACTGTACTACTTAAATAGTAACATATCCAACACAACCATTGTAGGTTGGTATCGTGATGGCTATCTGAATATGTTAATGCAAGTTGTGAAAGCACAAAAGTTTTAACTAAGAGGCGTGCAATGCCCACTGAGTAATGTCTTGTCTTGTCTTTTACAAGCATACAAGAATGTTATTCATCTGTTTCATGAAATAAAATGGGCATATTTATCATGTTTGGGTAAAAACTAGTTTGTGAATAAAAGCAATGTTTGTATTTGTGTTATCATGATTGTAGTTTTTGGTAACTAAACTGCTATACATCAGTTGTTATCCCAAACAGGCAAATCTTAAGTCCTTAGAGACCCTAGTTTTTTTAAACACTTGAACATATTTCATTGTGTTAATTTTAGTCTGATGCTCACATTGTAACATTATTGACAATAAATACAAAGTAATTATTACATAATCCAGTAGTGAGTATGCTTTGAACTGCAGGTGTAATTTGTGTGTCCTGTGTTCAGTAGTTCAGTTCATGTAATAAGACATGATATACAAACATTTCTCATACATAAACTGAAAAGGTATACTTAATAATAAAATCGCTTGAGTAATAGAATATTCCAAAATATCTTTAGTTTCAGAACATGAGATCATTATAAAATGTATTCCTTTACAACACCAAATGTGTACATGATGAGTGCCATGGGACTTGGCATTAATACAATCCTGTCATCATCAATCATCGCGATTTCATCACTACCTGTATAACAATAATCATTTCACAATCTGTATCACATATACGTACATAATGAGTGCCATGGGACTTGGCAGTAATACAATCCTGTCATCCTAAATCATCACGCTTTCATCACTACCTGTATAACACTAATCATCCTACAATCTGTGTCACATATACGTACATGATGAGTGCCATGGGACTTGGCAGTAATACAATCCTGTCATCCTAAATCATCACGCTTCCATCACTACCTGTATAACACTAATCATTCTACAATCTGTGTCACATATGTGTACATGATGAGTGCCATGGGACTTGGCAGTAATACAATCTTGTCATCATCAATCATCACGCTTTCATCACTACCTGTATAACAATAATCACTCGTACGTACATGATGAGTGCCATGGGACTTGGCAGTAATACAATCCTGTCATCCTAAATCATCACGCTTCCATCACTACCTGTATAACACTAATCATTCTACAATCTGTATAACATATGTGTACATGATGAGTGCCATGGGACTTGGCAGTAATACAATCTTGTCATCATCAATCATCACGCTTTCATCACTACCTGTATAACAATAATCACTCGTACGTACATGATGAGTGCCATGGGACTTGGCAGTAATACAATCCTGTCATCCTAAATCATCACGCTTCCATCACTACCTGTATAACACTAATCATTCTACAATCTGTGTCACATATGTGTACATGATGAGTGCCATGGGACTTGGCAGTAATACAATCTTGTCATCATCAATCATCACGCTTTCATCACTACCTGTATAACAATAATCACTCGTACGTACATGATGAGTGCCATGGGACTTGGCAGTAATACAATCCTGTCATCCTAAATCATCACGCTTCCATCACTACCTGTATAACACTAATCATTCTACAATCTGTGTCACATATGTGTACATGATGAGTGCCATGGGACTTGGCAGTAATACAATCTTGTCATCATCAATCATCACGCTTTCATCACTACCTGCATAACACTAATCATCCCACAATCTATATTACATACGTTGAGTACCCTGGACCTTGGATGATACAATCCTGTCATCACAAATTATTTAATTACCCCTGCAACTTGTACATTGACATAGTGTAAACAGGATTAAACCTTGACGTAACACTTCTTCTATATTTTAGTATGATATCTAATCATACAACATTTACACATTTCTATAAAAATAATTGAACTGTATTTTTATTGAGTTTTGTTGTATTATTTTACTTGTTGTTGTTATTACTGTTATTGTTGCAGAATACTCTGAAATCCAGCTGATAAAAATAGGTTTATCATGCAGCTCAATTTTTATAAAACATTGTTTAGTCAATCTAAAAAATTAATGGTTTTCCAACTACACCGACAATTTAACTCCAACTAAAGTTACAGATTATTACTCCTTATGGAAATCCACGAAGTACGTGAAGCGTCCAGTAAACATGTTACACCAATAATGAAAAACGATGGCACTTGGGCCAAAACTAACATTGAGAAAGTAAGTATATTTTCAAATTATTTCTCAGAAACCCTTAATAGCCAATCCACCAAACGACGAGAGTGATATTTTTGAATATTTTGTTTCACTTAACCAATTATCTTTGCCTATACCACCCTTACACCGTCCGAAGTTCTAAAAGTAGTACACAAGAAAATAAACAGAAAGAAAAGACCCGGATACAATTTAATCACTGGTAGGATTCTGATTGCAACGAAAAGGAATATTATTGCTGACCTTCATATACAACGCAATATTACGGCTAGAATACTGTCCAGTTTAATTGAAAATTTGTCAATTTGTGGGAATTACAAAACCAGGCAAGCCAACAAATGAAGTCTCGTCCTACTAATCATAAGTTTGCTTCCTATTGTATCCAAATTATTTGAAAAACTAATCCTAAGAAGAATGATCCCAATTATTGAAGACTTAAATTTGATTCCTGAGCATCAATTTGGCTTTCGGAAAGGATTCTATACAGTTGAACAAACCCACAAGTAGACAACATTAAAAATTCATTTGAAACAAAAAAGTCCTGTCCTGCTGCATTCTTGGATGTACAACAGGCATTCGATTAAGGGCCGGTACACACACACCGACTTTTGTCGCGCCCCTGTACGACTCAAGAAATCGTATATCTGCACGACAAGTAGAGAAACAAAGTAAGCAATGGAAGTCGCATGGGGGTGTACACACTAGTGCGACATCAGTCGTGGAGGTGTCAAAGTCGTGGACGACAAATTTCGAGTCGCACCCTACACCGACTGGGGTCCGACAGGCAAATCGTGTCGTACGGCCTCACGACTGTTTTGAGTCGTAGCTAGACATGGCGTTATACGGCTGTCGCGTCGATGTATACACACTAGTGCGTCTTGGGACACGACTTCGGGGCGCCACGCTGGGTTTTTAGGTATTTAAAACTGGTCTATGACACTTAATTATTAAATAACAAACGTTCAAAAAACAACTTTTTGCGATTTTAGACGTTTTCCCAGATGTTATCATGGCAATTAACGGTTGTGAGAGGTTAAGTCAAGTATTAATAAATTTATGTAGGCTACTTCAAAAACGTCTTTGTTGATTTTTATCCATAGGTGATGCATTAAATAAATTTTGACAGTACAGCCGGATAGTCCGGCCTGTCCGGCCATTTTGTAATCCGGCCGGTGGTCCGGTCCCGAGGTGGCCGAACTAGAGAGAGTCTGCTGTATGTACATTTAAAAAAATAACTTATTGTAACGGTAACTTATTGTAAAGGGCAACAAAAATTTACAAAAATTAACATTACCTTAACTAATAACACATATAATTATACGACTTAAGGATGTATAATGAAATGTACATAATAGCATTACTTAAGTTCTTGTTTAATTTTGCAAAGTGTTTCAAAACAACTTTTTTACATAGCAACGACTAAACTTTCCATACACATTCATTCTGTTTATACATGGTTGTATGCCTGGGTTAGTAGCCCTAAAGCCAGTAGAGTTCGCTGTTGTGTTTGCTAAGTTGTATACCGATACGACAACTGTCGTGAGGTAACACGACTTTGTCGTATGCCAGCACGACACGAACAGTCGTACTCACATGCGTCAAAGTCGCGGTGTGTGTATCGGCCCTAAGTGTGGCACACTGGACTTCAGTACAAACTAAAATCCTCACGCCCCCAATCATTTTACAGTTTGATTAATTTGAAGACACTAAACCTATTCCATCTGGAGTACCCCAAGGCAGTATCCGTTGACCTGGTTTATATTTACTATACACCTCTTTCAAGTCATTTACTGTATTTATACTATGCCTTACACTAATTGTTCATAGATCTGAACAGATTGTCTTGTAAAATAAAATAGAGTTATAAAAAACTTATTATCACTAAAGCTACCCGCATTTTGATACATTTTAAATTATGAGTCAACAAGCAGCATGTGTCAAGGTCAGAATATATGTGTCATCTTGATCTCATTTACACATACGAGTACTATTCATTGTACCTAATCGTTAATATTTAATATCAATTCTTAAGATGACGTTTGGTATAGGTGCATTCTCCAAATAACTCATTTTACATTAAATTCAATTTGTTATATTCCAGTTATGTCCAATTTTAGCGTTGGGGACACTAAAAGCTGACATTTCTAATGGAATCCTTTGTAAGCTACTCTGAATTATTGCTAGACTGAAGCAACCAGCCTGAAATTGGGTCGTATTTTCCATTCCTTCAAGTGTTGGTGTTTGAAGCTTTTTACAAGGAAATTGAGCTAGTAAATTGATATTTTTATGTTTTTTTCTGATACTTATAAAAATTTAGTTTCTGATTATTTTATCTGATTGCAACATTAGCTTATGTGCAAAATATTTATCTAACATTTATATACGTGAATGCGTTTTAAAACTTAAATATACTCCTGATTGCAGCCATATAAATAGCGGGATGTATATATATTTATATATACACATATATATGCCATGTATAAGCATATATTATATAAAAGCCATTCATATTTTCAACTTTTGGGGGGACTTTTACAGAGTAGGCCTATGATTGTTGACCAAATTCCATAAAAAATTCCGTACTCTCTGATAGTTGGTTGTAATAAATACATATACAATTATTATCTTTTTTTAGAGATACACTACATTTATATTTGATTCTCTCGTACGTTTTTAGATTAATTATACACTGGCTGCTGTACATATGCTTCGCAACGGGAAGAAAAATCAGTTTTATAATCATCGAAATAGATAAATAATCTATCATAAAGTTTTAGATTAAATAGTCCTTGGACATAGTTTTGTAAAATATATTTAATTTATTTGGATTAGCTGTCTGAATTTGTTAAATGAGCGATTGACAGTTCTGATTGTTTACATTAAAAGTCAACACGAGGGTAAACATTGTGAATTCTCTCATGCTTCCATGGAGACCAATTAATAGTTACTTTTGAAAACCTCGCCTCAAAACGTTGGATATCCAAGGGGCGTAGCCCGAGAATAATTCTATGACGTTCCTAGATGTGTGGACCATCTTTGTGCTTAATTTTTGCTGTATCGGTTTAGTATTTTAGTCGTGACAGCTGCCCAGACAGACAGACATACACCACCTGAATTTTGTAATAGTATAGATTTCATAATTTGAGAGAGGATAGCACCCATTTAATCGCAAGTATCTTTTAAACATTCTCATCCTTAACAGTATGTTCAACTAAAATCGTTACCGTAGTTTACTTTTCATCTCAGATAATTATTAAATTTATTATTCATAAACTGTAAACAAACAGCAATTTCTTGTATAAACTCGTGATGTATTACGTATTTATTATTAGGGGGTTTGGAAAAAGCCCCCACAATTAATTATCACCTACAAAGTAAAATATACCCTTGTGTTCATTTCAAATTGTGTTATTATTGTGATCATGTTTTTTTTAGTTAAGTCATGCGTTCAACTATTCCTTGAAGAACTAGAAACTAAAAACAAGTTCTTTGAAACTCTCAACCTTTACGTAACAAGCTTTGACTCGGCTTCTCTAATTGGGCTCTATGAGGAAGCAGCTCAATCTCTGATAAATAAAGCGAGGACAATTATCTCGTCTCGCATATCAGATACATTTTATTGACAAACTAACAGTGTTCTGTAAAGTCACAAATTTACAAATTATTACATAATTTCCAACAATTAAAATCATTCTTCGAGAGATCATCATTGTCAAATTTCGATGTTTGGTGTACTATTATTACTATAGCTGCTTTACCCGTGCTTCGCAACGTTGCTTATCAATTAAAGTGGTTTAAATACCTGTAATGTTGATAATCCAATCGGTTGTGAAACAACTAGTTTCGGCTCACAATAGAGTCTTCGGTTTTCCCAAGGACATTGTCACTTCTTCCGAAGGTCGTCAAAGCTCACAAATATTTACATAACATAAAAAATATTTAAAACACTTAACACGAATGCCTAGGCCTAGCTTTAACGATGTGACCGGCGGGAGTTTACGTCTAGACTCTGTTGCTTATCAAATAAAAAAATAAAATCACCAATCTATTCTTGACCCTAAATCAATCCAAAAGTTTATGGTTACACATAACCTACTGTAATAGCTAGTTCCCTATAGGAAAACTCGCTAAAAACTCAAACCTAAAACTCAAATTAAGGCTTCGACATTGCCTTCCTGTCCAAATAACTTTTCCTTGAAAAGAAGACTAATGAAAATTAGTCATATGGTTGATTAGAATACTTCCAAGTTTATTGAGTAGTTTCAACAATATGCAGTGCAAGGGATATTTTCTCTTCTATGCATGCATGCGTCCTGAGCATAATAGCTGATCACTACGTTAGTCTGTGCTCCTCAGACGTAAATTTACGGTTGTTCACTTACTGTCGTAGGCTCAAAAAAGTCAATAATGTTCAGATTGCTATTTCACTTTGAGAATTGATTGTAAAAAAATACACAGTGTAGAAATTACCTGTTTATTTCGACATGTCCACATGTCGGTGACCTTATTTATAATTACAAAATACTACCCCGACATCCATAAAATGTTATCGTAAATATGCAAGCAAATTATATTTTTTAGCTTCTTATTCGTGAAATTAAATCCTAGATCTATTTAAATTAAAATGAAATCCAATTCTCTCTATATAATAACTAGCTGACCCGGCGAACTTCGTATCGCCAAAGTTATAGGTTTCCCCTAAGACAGACCGATGGAAAGAAAGTACCGTTAAGTTTAATTTTCAAGATGATCTCGTTCGCATCGCTCAATCACGTCCTGGTTGAAGTTCGTTCGCTACGCTCACTCACCTTTGGGTTGGAGCTCGTTCGCTACGCTAACTCGCCTCCAGGTTGAAGTTCGTTCGCTACGCTCACTCACCTTTGGGTTGGAGCTCGTTCGCTACGCTCACTCACCTTTAGGTTGGAGCTCGATCGCTGCGCTCACTTGCCTTCAGGTTAGCTCGTTCGCTACGCTAACTCGCCTCCAGGTTGAAGTTCGTTCGCTACGCTCACTCACCTTTTGGTTGCAAATTAGCTGTTGTCATAAATGTAAAAGAAATAATAGTGCTGCACCCTGTTGGTAATCCTTGTAACTTTAATGCTATTGAACATCATAGAACAGAACCAACTTGTTTAATTGAAACAGCTGTTAAGATTCATTAATTCCATTTCTCATAAGGTTAACATGGGAAACTCCAGAGCCACTGGGGCGGAGCCCTTTTAAGAATTTCGAAACGGGAAATAGTTTACTTTCTATTCGCATACCTACAGAATTTACACACCAAATTTCATAACGATCGGTGAAGTCGTTCCGGAGGAGTTTGCAGACAAACACTGTGACACGAGAATTTTATATATTAGATTAGATACAAGATGTTTATTACGAGTTATTATTGGCCGAACATTATTGATCCTGACGAAAGTCGAAATATTTTTTAATGGTTCAAAACTGGACGCAGCTGTCCGTGATCAACAAACCGCTCATCCCATAATTCACTCATTTTCAAACTAAAACACGCACCCTGATGATCAGAGTCGTAAAATATCTCCGTCTCATTTTTATGCCATAAACAAAAAGAATTAAATATAGACTGTCAGCTGTGCTGCGGTTACCATGGTTACTATTGGTTCTGGCGCACACCGCTGGGAGCGCCATGTAGTTACCCAGCGACGTTCGCCAGAACCTATGGTAACCGCAGCACAGCTTACGGTCTATATTTAATTCTTTTTGTCTATGATTATACTAACTAAATAATAATAATAATATGTCAGATTGGACCTGATGAGGACCGGTGTTACTAAGTCAATGAGCATATTTCATGGCTGTAGTAACAGTTTTGTAGATAATTATAGTACAAGAAATTGCAGTTCTGAAAGTTACAAATTTTCAAGTTAATATTTCATTTTAGTGTCGTTGTTATACTTTTTCCTACAGTTACCTAACAATGTACATGTTCTCTCACTGATTTGAGAAAGCAAAGTGGCCAATTCGCTCATCAGTGAGACAATGTTAACATTGTCTCACTCTAATTACTTTGTCTCACTCAAGATTTGCAACGTGAAGGCACGAAATAGTGAGCGCATAACATGCAGGCAACGTCGTATGCGCGCGAAATACGTTGGCAGCACTGGCTGTAAATCAGCTGGTCAGCTGCATCGATATATGGTCAGCTGTTGTACTGTTGTATTTGTCACTTCACATTAAATGTTATATTAAAAGTTCACTTCTGTGTAAAACTAGGTTATGTTTCTTCACCAATTTATTTGTTTTATGGTAACTGTAGGAAAAGTATAATGTGCAACTCGAGTGCAAAGTACAATTGCCTCACTCGAGAAACCATTCCTCACTCGCCTACGGCTCGTGAGTAAGTATTTCTCTCGAGTGAGTCAATCGCTCCCTTTGCTCACTAGTTGCACAAATAACTATTTCCAAAACAAGTTTCACTGACTAACAGATGTTTTTTTTATGGATATATCAAACTGAGGTTTCTGGTTTTTAACCCTTAAATTCCTAATGTTATGATTATCTCACATAAAATATAATATTATGTTGTACACTTGTAAGTCACGGCCCTTAGTGGTAGGCCTATTGTAGTCTGTGATGTACAATGTCATCTTCACAGTCTATGCATGTCACTCACAGGCTCGATTCTCTTTGTTGCACCTTGAGGAATTTCAGCATTACTTAATAATTCACTTTCCTTTCCGACTCGGCGATTCTACTTATGGAAATGAATAAAACATTTTCTCCTGATGGTTTTAAAGAGGATGATATTCTTTTTCCTAAAATATTTAAACCTCTTTAAACGGATTACCTCGACGTCAATTTAAAGTAGTCCTAACCTAAATTGTATGATTGTTTTAGTATCGTGAGTTTTGTGAACATTTAATCAGTGAATAGTATGACGATAAATCACTATATAGTTTGAAACAATAACTTTTCTTAGTTTGTAACAGTTCCTACTAAAACCAAAACTACAACTGCAAAGGAATTACAAGGAATTACTACAATTATAATACCCACGCCGCAACAAACATGCCGACTAAGAAAATTCCCATTTGTCTGAATTGATTTCCAATTAACTCTGTTTAAATAAAATTAGGTTTAATAAAAACCTAGGTTTGCTGCTACAAGGAAAATAATAAAGTGTATTTTTAGTAAAATATTAGTAGTTTAGTATAAAATAAATAAATTTGCCAAATTTGACGAAAATATATTCATAAACAAGCAAACTACAACATTTTACAATATTCTCCATAAGAATTATATGGGAATTTTAAATTACCCAAAAACACTTTGATATTCTAAATTGTTTTTTGTTTTTTCCTTTTGCATCATTTAGACCTTTTTAAAAAGGTCTAGAGAGATATTGGGAAATTTTGTGTTTTGAGGGTAAAAAATGAGAAAACAATTTTTTACCCCATAAAACGCCGTTCCCATGGTCCGATTATGCTGGTTCGCGAACTCATTCAAGTTTACCCCGCCTTACACCTTTAAACCAAATTTCACCAAATTTGGACAAAGTTACTCAAGTTATCGCGTTCACGGACGTAAAGGCCAATATATATAATATAAAAATTTGAATGAATGGTGTTTTTGACCTCTGGGTACATCAAAATGAAAAAAGTTAATCGGTCCCTGGCCTAGGTCTTACCGTGCCACCTATGGTAATAGCTACTTCCCTATTGGGAAATTCGCTAAAATGACCCATACAAAACATGTTGGCTCTACAAACTTGTAATTTTTATTTGATTGATTTTGTACCATGTATGAAGTGTTAAACAAATGACAATTATGAGAACAACTCCAAGCTTGGAGGCCGTGGAAGCTTTGGTGAACAGGATATATATTTTCTGTAATTCTGCATTGAGGTGAGATTTTTCACAATTTGTAAACGAAAATGTAGTATGAGTATACATTGTATTGAGTCTCTCATATAGAGAATAGGCTGTTACTGTTGGTCTCATGGTAACACCTAGATCAAAAATAGCTTAGTGCATTGAAACGTTGTACGCCTAATGGCTACGGAGGAAATAAAAAAAAGTTAATTTATAATTCCCATTCTATTTATAAGGCGAATAATTAAAACTTATGTAGTTTGTTTCTTTAGGGATACATTTGGATAAAATTTGGCAAATCTGTTTTTTTTAAACTATACTATTATATTTAATAAAAACACTTTATTTACCTTTTGTGTAGCTCAGCAAACATAAGGGCTCGTTGAACCTAATGTTTTTTTTTAATTATAAATAAATCAAACATTTTTGGGGAATATTTGTCAAACATTTGGGAAACATCACCAAACAAATGGAAATGTACTTAGTCTGAAGGTTTTTCTGTGGGGGGGGGGGTATTTATACAGGGTGTCCCGGAACTCTCTACCAATATTTTAGGGCATTGTTCCTGGGTAAGAAACATATCTAAATATCATATGTACATTGTCCGGAAGTCCTTAGTTACTCAGATAGCCGCCATTTTGTTTTTTTTTTACTTATTTTTTTTCTGAAAATTGGTTAAACATACGAAGTTGAAACTTTGCACAAACATTTATGACAACTAGACAAAGCTAAAAAAAAATTATGGCGATTTTTCAAATTCATAAAACAAAATGGCGGCTGTTTAAAATTAAACGTGACCGCTGGATATTAGTTGCAGTGCATGCTGAAAGCGGTAACGTATCACTAAAACTGCCATATCTCAGTTAATACTCGTCCGATCTTAAAGATTAAGGTGTCGATCGATTTGTTATAAAATTGCATTAAAAAAGTTATTCTAGTAAAATCTTTGTAAAATCAATGGTTTTCGAGTAATTTAAGAAACAAAATTTTAAACAGCCGCCATTTTGTTTTATGAATTTGAAAAATTGTCATAATTTTTTTTTAGCTTTGTCTAGTTGTCATAAATGTTTGTGCAAAGTTTCAACTTCGTATGTTTAACCAATTTTCAGAAAAAAATAAGTAAAAAAACAAAATGGCGGCTATCTGAGTAACTAAGGACTTCCGGACAATTTAAATATGATATTTAGATATGTTTCTTACCCAGGAACAATGCCCTAAAATATTGATAGAGAGTTCCGGGACACCCTGTATAAATCTTAGATTACATGCGCGTATATTCTTTCTGTAACAATTTCGTTAACTCGATAGATACAAACTAAAAACACTGCAAAAAAATTAGGTAACTAACTCTCAACAAAACCAAATAGTTTATACAAATTAATTGTTCATTGTGCATATACTTAAACATTCGCTACATATGTATAATTGTTTTACTATATAAAATAAATGTAAATTAGACCTACAGTGTTAAAACTAATAAGACCACCGTATCTATATATATTTTTAAGGCTTTTCATGCATTATTTATTATATTAATACTTAATAAGTTAGTAGAAAATCAATTAAGTACCTATATAAAATCATTGGTTTAAATTAAAAATTGTAATTATTGAATCCTTTTACACGCATATTCTAAAAGTCCTATCATACTAGTGTTGTCAAAACCATAAGGATCTTATTCACGATGAGCTGTGAATAATATTTGGTCTCTTAATAGAGTATATTGTTCCTAAAATTATTATTCCTGGTAGAATATAAACTATTTAAATTAGATATGCTCTAATGTTAGTCTGTACTGATATTGTGTCGATAAATAAGAACATCAATAATCTTGATTAAATAAATAGTAGTCACTCAACAATGTGCAGTGGTGTAGAACTGTCTACAACTGTTGTAGACGCAGACAATAGACGCTGGCTAACATTTCACACAACACTGCAGAGTCAACTTGAGAATCACTGGTGAGACAGGGTACTAGTAATTCTCTTGAGAAGCTATACTTCCTCAAATGTATGATACAAATTGTAAATGTAGGCCTACATAGAAGGTATCAAACAACAATGAGCAAACCCCAGTTAAAGACCAAACACATTCTAACTGTAGTCTAAGGAAAGATCGTTCTAAGCAAGGAAAACTCTAAATGAACAGCGTTGAAGTACAAAAGTTTTAATGAAACCTTCACACATCGTAGGCTGTATTGCCAAATACAACCTGTAACGTTAATCGTAACAAGAGATGAAAATGGGCGGAGGAAATGTTTTAAACATACAACTTTCAAAGTGGCACGGTTAATTAAAGATGCATATACGCTAATAACTTAGTTTTTGCTAATTAGACTCTAAAGGAACAGCGATATTTCATTGTACATCAATTACCTGTTAGAAGTGATGTGCACAGAGAAAATAACATACCTCAGTGTGATCTTGTTCGTTAAAATTCTCTACACTGTTTGATCATGATATTTTTTATACATTCTATGTTTGTCTAAGACATTCACTGGAATATAACAAAACAAGAGAAACCGAGACATTTCAAACCTAAATTTAATGAGAATGTTTTTAATAATGAATTCATTCATTTTATATATTAACATACACAAGCCTGCATGTTACAAACTAAGACTTCAAACATAACTATATCACCGATTGAGATGAGAAAGCGACAAAGCTTATGTTAAGAAGAATTAGATAGAAAATACAAGCCTTTACATGACACAGTAGCTCGGAAATGAGCGATGTCACAAGGAACTAGCCTTACATATGATAATGTAGCTGATCAGAATGATCGATACCTCAGGAGTGGTAAAGTCAGTTCCCTGGGGCCTTACATATCACAGTTACTGAGACATTAACTATGTCACAAGGAACTGGCCTTACATACAATGATAATATAGCGGATCAGAATGATCAATACCTCCGGAGTGGTCAAGTCAGTTCCCTGGAGCCTTACATATCACAGTTACTGAGACATTAACTATGTCACAAGGACCTGGCCTTACATACAATGATAATGTAGCGGATCAGAATGATCAATACCTCCGGAGTGGTCAAGTCTGGTCCCTGGGGCCTTACATATCACAGTTACTGAGACATTAACTATGTCACAAGGACCTGGCCTTACATACAATGATAATGTAGCGGATAAGAATGAACAATACCTCCGGAGTGGTCAAGCCAGGTCCCTGGGGCCTTACATATCACAGTAACTAAGACATTAACTATGTCACAAGGACCTGGCCTTACATACAATGATAATGTAGCGGATCAGAATGATCAATACCTCCGGAGTGGTCAAGTCTGGTCCCTGGAGCCTTACATATCACAGTTACTGAGACATTAACTATGTCACAAGGACCTGGCCTTACATACAATGATAATGTAGCGGATCAGAATGATCAATACCTCCGGAGTGGTCAAGTCAGTTCCCTGGAGCCTTACATATCACAGTTACTGAGACATTAACTATGTCACAAGAACCTGGCCATACATACAATGATAAAGTAGCGGATCAGAATGATCAATACCTCAGGAGTGGTCAAGTCAGTTCCCTGGAGCCTTACATATCACAGTTACTGAGACATTAACTATATCACAAGGACCTGGCCTTACATACAATGATAATGTAGCGGATCAGAATGATCAATACCTCCGGAGTGGGCAAGTCTGGTTCCTGGAGCCTTACATATCACAGTTACTGAGACATTAACTATGTCACAAGGACCTGGCCTTACATACAATGATAATGTAGCGGATCAGAATGATCAATACCTCCGGAGTGGTCAAGTCAGTTCCCTGGAGCCTTACATATCACAGTTACTGAGACATTAACTATGTCACAAGGACCTGGCCTTACATACAATGATAATATAGCGGATCAGAATGATCAATACCTCCGGAGTGGTCAAGTCTGGTCCCTGGAGCCTTACATATCACAGTTACTGAGACATTAACTATGTCACAAGGACCTGGCCTTACATACAATGATAATGTAGCGGATCAGAATGATCAATACCTCCGGAGTGGTCAAGTCAGTTCCCTGGAGCCTTACATATCACAGTTACTGAGACATTAACTATGTCACAAGGACCTGGCCTTACATACAATGATAATGTAGCGGATCAGAATGATCAATACCTCCGGAGTGGTCAAGTCTGGTCCCTGGAGCCTTACATATCACAGTTACTGAGACATTAACTATGTCACAAGGACCTGGCCTTACATACAATGATAATGTAGCGGATCAGAATGATCAATACCTCCGGAGTGGTCAAGTCAGTTCCCTGGAGCCTTACATATCACAGTTACTGAGACATTAACTATGTCACAAGAACCTGGCCATACATACAATGATAAAGTAGCGGATCAGAATGATCAATACCTCAGGAGTGGTCAAGTCAGTTCCCTGGAGCCTTACATATCACAGTTACTGAGACATTAACTATATCACAAGGACCTGGCCTTACATACAATGATAATGTAGCGGATCAGAATGATCAATACCTCCGGAGTGGGCAAGTCTGGTCCCTGGAGCCTTACATATCACAGTTACTGAGACATTAACTATGTCACAAGGACCTGGCCTTACATACAATGATAATGTAGCGGATCAGAATGATCAATACCTCCGGAGTGGTCAAGTCAGTTCCCTGGAGCCTTACATATCACAGTTACTGAGACATTAACTATGTCACAAGGACCTGGCCTTACATACAATGATAATATAGCGGATCAGAATGATCAATACCTCCGGAGTGGTCAAGTCTGGTCCCTGGAGCCTTACATATCACAGTTACTGAGACATTAACTATGTCACAAGGACCTGGCCTTACATACAATGATAATGTAGCGGATCAGAATGATCAATACCTCCGGAGTGGTCAAGTCAGTTCCCTGGAGCCTTACATATCACAGTTACTGAGACATTAACTATGTCACAAGGACCTGGCCTTACATACAATGATAATATAGCGGATCAGAATGGTCAATACCTCCGGAGTGGTCAAGTCTGGTCCCTGGAGCCTTACATATCACAGTTACTGAGACATTAACTATATCACAAGGAACTGGCCTTACATACAATGATAATGTAGCGGATCAGAATGATCAATACCTCCGGAGTGGTCAAGTCTGGTCTCTGGGGCCTTACATATCACAGTTACTGAGACATTAGCTATGTCGCAAGGACCTGGCCTTACATACAATGATAAAGTAGTGGATCAGAATGATCAATACCTCTGGAGTGGTCAAGTCTGGTCCCTGGGGCTTTACATATCACAGTAACTGAGATATTAACTATGTCACAAGGAACTGTCCTTACATACAATGATAATGTAGTCGATCAGAATGATCAATACCTCAGGAGTGGTCAAGTCAGAACCCCGGGGCCTAACATATCACAGTTACTGAGACATTAACTATGTCACAAGGACCTGGCCATACATACAATGATAATGTAGCGGATCAGAATGATCAATACCTCCGGAGTGGTCAAGTCAGTTCCCTGGAGCCTTACATATCACAGTTACTGAGACATTAACTATATCACAAGGAACTGGCCTTACATACAAAGATCATGTAGTAGATCAGAATGATCAATGCCTCAGAAGTGGTCAAGCCAGATCCCTGGGGCCTTACATATCACATTTACTGAGACATTAACTATGTCACAAGGACCTGGCCTTACATACAACGATAATGTAGCGGATCAGAATTATCAATGCCTCAGGAGTGGTCAAGTCAGTTCCCTGGAGCCTTACATATCACAGTTACTGAGACATTAGCTATATCACAAGGAACTGGCCTTACATACAATGATAATGTAGCGGATCAGAATGATCAATACCTCAGAAGTGGTCAAGTCAGGTCCCTGGAGCCTTACATATCACAGTAACTGAGATGTTAGCTATATCACAATGAACTAGCCTTACATACCAAAATCATGTAGTGGATCAGTATGATCCATACCTCAGGAGTGGTCGAGTCAGGTCCCTGGGGCCTTACATATCACAGTTACTGAGACATTAGCTATGTCACAAGGACCTGGCCTTACCTTAAGACCTGGACCTGGCCTTAATGATAATGTAGTGGATCAGAATGATCAATACCTCCGGAGTGGTCAAGTCTGGTCCCTGGGGCTTTACATATCACAGTTACTGAGATATTAACTATGTCACAAGGAACTGCTGTCCTTACATACAATGATAATGTAGTCGATCAGAATGATCAATACCTCAGGAGTGGTCAAGTCAGAACCCCGGGGCCTAACATATCACAGTTACTGAGACATTAACTATGTCACAAGGACCTGGCCTTACATACAATGATAATGTAGCGGATCAGAATGATCAATACCTCCGGAGTGGTCAAGACTGGTCTCTGGGGCTTTACATATCACAGTTACTGAGACATTATTTATGTCACAAGGACCTGGCCTTACATACAATGATAATGTAGCGGATCAGAATAATCAATACCTCAGGAGTGGTCAAGTCTGGTCCCTGGGGCCTTACATATCACAGTTACTGAGACATTAACTATGTCACAAGGACCTGGCCTTACATACAATGATAATGTAGCGGATCAGAATGATCAATACCTCCGGAATGGTCAAGTCTGGTCCCTGGGGCCTTACATATCACAGTTACTGAGACATTAACTATGTCACAAGGACCTGGCCTTACATACAATGATAATGTAGCGGATCAGAATGATCAATACCTCCGGAGTGGTCAAGTCTGGTCCCTGGGGCCTAACATATCACAGTTACTGAGACATTAACTATGTCACAAGGACCTGGCCTTACATACAATGATAATGTAGCTGATCAGAATGATCAATACCTCCGGAGTGGTCAAGTCTGGTCCCTGGAGCCTTACATATCACAGTTACTGAGACATTAACTATGTCACAAGGACCTGGCCTTACATACAATGATAATGTAGTGGATCAGAATGATCAATACCTCAGGAGTGGTCAAGCCAGGTCCCTGGGGCCTTACGTATCACAGTTACTAAGACATTAACTATGTCACAAGGACCTGGCCTTACATACAATGATATAGTAGCTGATCAGAATTATCAATACCTCCGGAGTGGTCAAGTCTGGTCCCTGGAGCCTTACATATCACAGTTATTGAGACATTAACTATGTCACAAGGACCTGGCCTTACATACAATGATAATGTAGTGGATCAGAATGATCAATACCTCAGGAGTGGTCAAGTCTGGTCCCTGGGGCCTTACGTATCACAGTTACTAAGACATTAACTATGTCACAAGGAACTGGCCTTACATACAATGAAAATGTAGTGGATCAGAATGATCAATACCTCAGGAGTGGTCAAGCCAGGTCCCTGGGGCCTTACGTATCACAGTTACTAAGACATTAACTATGTCACAAGGAACTGGCCTTACATACAATGATAATATAGCGGATCAGATTTATCAATACTTCAGGAGTGGTCATGTCAGGTAGCTGGAGCCTTACATATCACAGTTACTGAGACATTAACTATGTCACAAGGACCTGGCCTTACATACAATGATAATGTAGTGGATCAGAATGATCAATACCTCAGGAGTGGTCAAGTCTGGTCCCTGGGGCCTTACGTATCACAGTTACTAAGACATTAACTATGTCACAAGGAACTGGCCTTACATACAATGATAATGTAGTGGATCAGAATGATCAATACCTCAGGAGTGGTCAAGCCAGGTCCCTGGGGCCTTACGTATCACAGTTACTAAGACATTAACTATGTCACAAGGAACTGGCCTTACATACAATGATAATATAGCGGATCAGATTTATCAATACTTCAGGAGTGGTCATGTCAGGTAGCTGGGGCCTTACATATCACAGTTACTGAGACATTAACTATGTCACAAGGAACTGGCCTTACATACAATGATAATGTAGTGGATTAGAATGATCAATACCTCCGGAGTGGTCAAGCCAGGTCCCTGGGGCCTTACGTATCACAGTTACTAAGACATTAACTATATCACAAGGAACTGGCCTTACATACAATGATAATGTAGTGGATCAGAATGATCAATACCTCAGGAGTGGTCAAGCCAGGTCCCTGGGGCCTTACGTATCACAGTTACTAAGACATTAACTATGTCACAAGGAACTGGCCTTACATACAATGATAATATAGCGGATCAGATTTATCAATACCTCCGGAGTGGTCAAGTCAGTTCCCTGGAGCCTTACATATCACAGTTACTGAGACATTAACTATGTCACAAGGACCTGGCCTTACATACAATGATAATATAGCGGATCAGAATGGTCAATACCTCCGGAGTGGTCAAGTCTGGTCCCTGGAGCCTTACATATCACAGTTACTGAGACATTAACTATATCACAAGGAACTGGCCTTACATACAATGATAATGTAGCGGATCAGAATGATCAATACCTCCGGAGTGGTCAAGTCTGGTCTCTGGGGCCTTACATATCACAGTTACTGAGACATTAGCTATGTCGCAAGGACCTGGCCTTACATACAATGATAAAGTAGTGGATCAGAATGATCAATACCTCTGGAGTGGTCAAGTCTGGTCCCTGGGGCTTTACATATCACAGTAACTGAGATATTAACTATGTCACAAGGAACTGTCCTTACATACAATGATAATGTAGTCGATCAGAATGATCAATACCTCAGGAGTGGTCAAGTCAGAACCCCGGGGCCTAACATATCACAGTTACTGAGACATTAACTATGTCACAAGGACCTGGCCATACATACAATGATAATGTAGCGGATCAGAATGATCAATACCTCCGGAGTGGTCAAGTCAGTTCCCTGGAGCCTTACATATCACAGTTACTGAGACATTAACTATATCACAAGGAACTGGCCTTACATACAAAGATCATGTAGTAGATCAGAATGATCAATGCCTCAGAAGTGGTCAAGCCAGATCCCTGGGGCCTTACATATCACATTTACTGAGACATTAACTATGTCACAAGGACCTGGCCTTACATACAACGATAATGTAGCGGATCAGAATTATCAATGCCTCAGGAGTGGTCAAGTCAGTTCCCTGGAGCCTTACATATCACAGTTACTGAGACATTAGCTATATCACAAGGAACTGGCCTTACATACAATGATAATGTAGCGGATCAGAATGATCAATACCTCAGAAGTGGTCAAGTCAGGTCCCTGGAGCCTTACATATCACAGTAACTGAGATGTTAGCTATATCACAATGAACTAGCCTTACATACCAAAATCATGTAGTGGATCAGTATGATCCATACCTCAGGAGTGGTCGAGTCAGGTCCCTGGGGCCTTACATATCACAGTTACTGAGACATTAGCTATGTCACAAGGACCTGGCCTTACCTTAAGACCTGGACCTGGCCTTAATGATAATGTAGTGGATCAGAATGATCAATACCTCCGGAGTGGTCAAGTCTGGTCCCTGGGGCTTTACATATCACAGTTACTGAGATATTAACTATGTCACAAGGAACTGCTGTCCTTACATACAATGATAATGTAGTCGATCAGAATGATCAATACCTCAGGAGTGGTCAAGTCAGAACCCCGGGGCCTAACATATCACAGTTACTGAGACATTAACTATGTCACAAGGACCTGGCCTTACATACAATGATAATGTAGCGGATCAGAATGATCAATACCTCCGGAGTGGTCAAGACTGGTCTCTGGGGCTTTACATATCACAGTTACTGAGACATTATTTATGTCACAAGGACCTGGCCTTACATACAATGATAATGTAGCGGATCAGAATAATCAATACCTCAGGAGTGGTCAAGTCTGGTCCCTGGGGCCTTACATATCACAGTTACTGAGACATTAACTATGTCACAAGGACCTGGCCTTACATACAATGATAATGTAGCGGATCAGAATGATCAATACCTCCGGAATGGTCAAGTCTGGTCCCTGGGGCCTTACATATCACAGTTACTGAGACATTAACTATGTCACAAGGACCTGGCCTTACATACAATGATAATGTAGCGGATCAGAATGATCAATACCTCCGGAGTGGTCAAGTCTGGTCCCTGGGGCCTAACATATCACAGTTACTGAGACATTAACTATGTCACAAGGACCTGGCCTTACATACAATGATAATGTAGCTGATCAGAATGATCAATACCTCCGGAGTGGTCAAGTCTGGTCCCTGGAGCCTTACATATCACAGTTACTGAGACATTAACTATGTCACAAGGACCTGGCCTTACATACAATGATAATGTAGTGGATCAGAATGATCAATACCTCAGGAGTGGTCAAGCCAGGTCCCTGGGGCCTTACGTATCACAGTTACTAAGACATTAACTATGTCACAAGGACCTGGCCTTACATACAATGATATAGTAGCTGATCAGAATTATCAATACCTCCGGAGTGGTCAAGTCTGGTCCCTGGAGCCTTACATATCACAGTTATTGAGACATTAACTATGTCACAAGGACCTGGCCTTACATACAATGATAATGTAGTGGATCAGAATGATCAATACCTCAGGAGTGGTCAAGTCTGGTCCCTGGGGCCTTACGTATCACAGTTACTAAGACATTAACTATGTCACAAGGAACTGGCCTTACATACAATGAAAATGTAGTGGATCAGAATGATCAATACCTCAGGAGTGGTCAAGCCAGGTCCCTGGGGCCTTACGTATCACAGTTACTAAGACATTAACTATGTCACAAGGAACTGGCCTTACATACAATGATAATATAGCGGATCAGATTTATCAATACTTCAGGAGTGGTCATGTCAGGTAGCTGGAGCCTTACATATCACAGTTACTGAGACATTAACTATGTCACAAGGACCTGGCCTTACATACAATGATAATGTAGTGGATCAGAATGATCAATACCTCAGGAGTGGTCAAGTCTGGTCCCTGGGGCCTTACGTATCACAGTTACTAAGACATTAACTATGTCACAAGGAACTGGCCTTACATACAATGATAATGTAGTGGATCAGAATGATCAATACCTCAGGAGTGGTCAAGCCAGGTCCCTGGGGCCTTACGTATCACAGTTACTAAGACATTAACTATGTCACAAGGAACTGGCCTTACATACAATGATAATATAGCGGATCAGATTTATCAATACTTCAGGAGTGGTCATGTCAGGTAGCTGGGGCCTTACATATCACAGTTACTGAGACATTAACTATGTCACAAGGAACTGGCCTTACATACAATGATAATGTAGTGGATTAGAATGATCAATACCTCCGGAGTGGTCAAGCCAGGTCCCTGGGGCCTTACGTATCACAGTTACTAAGACATTAACTATATCACAAGGAACTGGCCTTACATACAATGATAATGTAGTGGATCAGAATGATCAATACCTCAGGAGTGGTCAAGCCAGGTCCCTGGGGCCTTACGTATCACAGTTACTAAGACATTAACTATGTCACAAGGAACTGGCCTTACATACAATGATAATATAGCGGATCAGATTTATCAATACTTCAGGAGTGGTCATGTCAGGTAGCTGGGGCATTACATATCACAGTTACTGAGACATTAACTATGTCCTGACATCCCATTTACGTAAAACCATTGACTAAGGACTTTGTTTCCCTTGTCTGTGGTAAAACAGAGGTAGCATTGACTTTGGAAAAGTATTGTATTAATATGCTTACTTCGCTCAAGCAGACAACTACATTCTACATAATGTTTTAAAAATTGATCCTTAGTGTATAAACCCCTTTTGATTTGGGTATGAGATTTTATAAGTGATTTATATTTTATCCATGACACATTCTATCTGTTCTGGCCAATTTCATGATTAGTTATCCTCTGAATCAAGTTATTGCAAGAATAGTTTTCTGGACATTTAATGACCCATATTATCAATACACCACTGAACCCTGGAGATTGTTTAACTAATGAATGCTTGATACCTGCGTAAGTTTATATAAACAAGTAAGTTTATTGTAAGTTTTATTGTTAATTTGTTGTTTATTGTAAGTTTATTGGAAACAAGACATAGGTACCGAGGGAGATTAATTTATTATTATAACAGGTATAAATAAACCACAGTACAGTAGTTGTTGGTCAACAATGGCCGGCACTGGTCTCTCCGGTATTATGTATCTCACTAACTCCGACATTAATGTCCGTACAAGGAACTGACACAAAGTCACACCCGTACTATATATACAGAAAACTAATTATAATCCCAACATCTAGATGATAAAAAGACTAATCTGAGTTTCGGGTGTACAGGTACTTCCATCATTCTCTAAAATTGATAGGAACATTTTGAGAACACTTAGCTTAAATTGCTTATAAAAACTTAATCGAAAACAAAAGACGAGACTTCGGCAAAAGTCCCTGATGAAATTATTTCATATCGGTAGTCATGTGATAATAATATTTTATGGTTACAATTTACTTTTCTTTGATTTAGACCTACATATATCTATATATTAATAGGCAAGCATGTTTCTTTAAAACCTTTTTTCTCAGCTCGTGTGTATCGTACGGAAAATCTACGCATACCGATAGAAAGCTATTTTCCTGTAGGTGTGCAGAATCCCTTTATAAACTAAAATAGGCACAAAAATAAGCACAAAAAATGAATTTGAAATTTTAAAAAATTAACATGGGTTTTATGGGTTGCTATGGTGATGACGAAAAACAACAAAATATAAACAGAAAATCAAAACAAATGAAAGACATTCCAATCACATGTTTTATTTAACAGTGTGGGGGGAAAATAGAGAAGTTTGCACAAAACATACTTTTGGTCGATTTTTCGACCACGGGGCGTGCTCTCGTATTTTTTAATACGTCACATATATTCTACAGCTGATAAACAATCGAAAGTATAAAGACAGACTGTCTTTGTCGTTTCATATTTTTATAATTAAAACAAGTTATATGATTTTCGACTCTTCAAGTGTTAAGACACCCAGACAGTAATGAAAATACCAAAAATAAATTATAAACAATGTGCTATTTCAATCTGCAACTTTTTGTATCTTTGATATAACCTCTTTTTTGCTTTTTTACTGTAGATAACTCCTACCTATATTGGGTTCATTACGGATAATTTAGACGTCCTGCAATTAACAAAATCCTATTCAATATATCAGCTTCAGTAATTGTCAATATCGCATTATCAAGATTGAGCATGCCTTCAACAAATAATTAAACGTATGTGAGGTAGAAAAACAAATATATTTAGTATATTCAACACGTAATGTTAGGTGGCCGAGATTTTATTTAAGGAAATAGAACCAAGAGTAGCAGAGCCACATTGCCGAAAGTGATAGAACCACTTAACTCAATTTTAACTAAACTTCCCAAAAGCCTCATGAATTATTGACAGCTAGGAAAGTTTTGTCTTGACTTTTCCCTGTGAATCAAATTGCATACAGATTATCTGGGAGTATTTTTAATATATTTAGAGGCAAAATTAATTGAGCATAAAACTTCTAACGAGAATAAAACTCTATTGTTAAACAACTAATATGAGTACAGTTTAAAGCAGCAATGTAATGTGCAACAATGTCAAGTAGCAAGTAGCTCAATAAGCCATTCCCGTGAAAAGATTTGAAACTTTTGAAACAATTTAATACATTAGTAGTTCATTGTTCTGTTTAAACTATTAAGAAGTCCATAGGTGTCGTTATGCTAGCTTATACTCCGAGTCCCTAAGCTTTAAGCAGATGAACAAACTTATAGTATATGCTTTTTATTTTAGTACATCCTAAAAACTGTAACCAATGTGTGTACCAATGTATGTGTAACCAACAAGTGTAACCAGCATTTCATAAATGAATAATTCTTTTCAGTTCTGTAGAAAATATTTGAGTGTTTGAAAATTTAAAACGTAATCTGATTTACAAGTCATCATAGCACGCTGGAAGTCGTCTATTGAATGCAGACAAAACTAGCTGTCAAATTAAGTCACAAGAGTTCAGTTTTCACACACAATACCAAGTGTAAAGCAATACATCTAGGTTTGATGATACGTACAAAATAAGTAATAATACTTCCACAACATTGCATTAAGGGCTTACATTCATTTGAAATATGACTTTCAATTTTTAAATTAGCTTAGCACCAATAATTTATCAATCCTCCACATTTTTTTAAATACGATTTATATATTGATAATATTCAGTCTAAAACTTTATATTATGAAGACGTGTAGGGCTTGTACCTAATATATCTTGTTAATTTGTATACCCTGATAAGAGATTTATTTACTTAAAAACCACCAGAAGAAAATGTTTTATTCATTTTCATAACCAGAGCCACTACTACGGAGACGAAAGTAAATCATCAAGAAATTCTGGAATGCTTCATGCAAAGTTGCGACAGAGACAACTGTGCCTTTCAGACTTTTGTATATTAAGGGAATAGTTTTTAATAGACAATTGGGACATTTAATATTTTTTGGGGTTCAGATTAGCGTATGAAGTGTTTACCTTCTATATCCGGAATCAATTTTTTTTTTTAAACTTCAATCTTACAGAACTATTCAATCTTATTCAATATGCTCCCCTTATCTGGGTCAGAACACCTCTAACTTCTTTAATTAAAAAAAAATTAAAATATATTGCATTGTTTACTAAATATATAACATTTAAACTAAAGTGTAACGTTTAGCCTCAATATTTAAACTACTTAGATGCTATATTCTTATACTAGCTATGGCTATACGATTGCGGGATTGTAAAATTTAACTCAAAATCCAGCGGAAAGATAAGACTTAAGTTGGAATCAGGGGCTTGTATGACAAAAAACTTGATTTAAGTAAACCACTACATCCGGAAAACTCGCTTATCACTACACTCATTTGAATGTTAAAAATTGTATTATTGGCCATATGGGTTGCTAATATTTATGATTGTTTTACACAATAACAAGGAAAATTATAGATAAAAGAATCTTAACACATGTTTATAACCAGTGATCCAAAGTATAATAGCGAATTACAACATACAACACAATGGGAAAATGAATCAGTTATGACTATTGAACAAAGATGGCATCGATTAATCGTCATCGGGAAAATTAGCTAAATACTGATTATTTTATTTGTCTCTCTCCCAAGTACTTGAATATTTTTCGTTTAGCAGTGAAATAAATACTGTATTTAAACATATTCATATTTACGGATGTTTGAGGGGTTATTGCGGACAATTTATACCACAATTAACATGAAAACTTGTATTTTTACAAATATTCAAAGTAAATTACTGTATCAGAGATTTTTAGTTGGTATAAAATGTAACAAAACTTAATAAAAGAGCAAAAGCTCGAATTCTTTCAAATAAATAGTGCTAGATCAAAAATTAGTTTCACCAAATATACCGTCATGCTATTATTTCGTGTTAAACGATGAAAATTGAAGGCAACCATTTTTAAATTAAATTATTTAGGTGGTTTTTATATTTTCCATCTGCTTTGTTTATTTATTTATTTTATTTATTTATTTTGCCAATTATTACATTAAGTAGCGTAGTTGTTCTAATATTTACCGTACAATAGGTACTTGATCCCCGGGGATATAATACCATATATAAACATACCAATACCAATACTGTGCCTTCGTCTCCAACGGTGCGCAGTGTAACTCATCAACCGAATAGCACACCTGATTTTTAAAGTCACGCTTCAGTTTCGTTTTGAATAAATGGGGACTTTCCATAATTTTAAGGCTCTCAGGAAGACAGTTGAGGAGCCTTACGCCTATTCGATGGACGTAAAGAATGAACAACTGTTTTATTTGACTATAGTTCAGAAGAATGTTCGAGTAACACTTTAACTTAAATGATACCAAATGTCTTCATTTCAATCTAGTTGTGTTGCTTATTTTTACATTACATAGTTCATCACCAATTATAAATATCATTTAATTATTATGTCAGAAATATAATGTTTATCGTTTGTAATCGTAAATTTGAGAATGTGTCTTATTCATATTTATTTTACTCTCTAACCCAATTAGTAAACCGCATAAGAGCCTTGATCGGTCCCCCGATACTGGTTAGTTAAAATGACAACTTAAATAATTTAAACTGTAATAACTTTTTGATAAATTCAATATACAATGAATTATTACATTTCAATATTCTGCACCTATTTCCCGTTTTCCAGGAACTTTACAGAGCTGAACTGGGACATTGTAATGACGTTCCTTAATTGTGATTTGCATTTTCCAATTGACGGACAAGAGGCAATCAGTTGTCGGAAATAGCCAAACCTGTTTTGCTGTTATTGTATGTTAGGCAGTAATTGCGAACAAGTTTACTAAGAGTTCAAATTCAAATTCAACCTCAATTTTCAGTAGACTTCTACCTGCGATGGTTTCGTTGCAATTTTCCCTCTCCCTCGTGCACATTATTATTGAGAATTCCCCCTTCAAACCTCTTCAAATGTTCAATTTTTAGTTGCCTCTGTCCATATGCCTCATAAATATAAAAAGTAGTATACAAACAATACAACAACAATAAACAAGTAGTGTTTAGTTCAATTTGTACTAATTTGTATAGTGAGTTCCAAGGATGTTAGATCAGAATTGGTACGGACCATGAATATAAAGAAAAGACTGTCACTGCCCCGAAACCTATACAATATTAATCTTAAAATAAGGTGTGGACCTTTTTTAAGGAACCTTTTGAATAAATGCAATCAACTTTACTTTCGGACCAGTGACGTTATTTGTTTATGTTTATGAATTATAAACACTACTAGTCATTGCTAGGCAGTACTACTATTGCAAATACTAGTCTATTGTTGCTGGCGTATTGGGTCTGATGATGATTGGAGTGTCCAATCGAAATCGAACACCACTTACCATCTTTTATGTATATTTACAATCTTGTGAGTAACAGTATAACCTTAAAGATATGTTTTAAGTGTTATAATACGTTTCTTTTATTTACTTTTCGTATATTTATGATCCATATACTTTCAGTTTTATTGCCCGTGGTGGGTACCAGATCAAAATATCTCTTCGGGTATTTTTGTAAGGGTGAACACCGTGAACTAATAAACATGATAAATTTACTCCTGACACCTATGGGATATAAAAAATTCGAAACAACAACTGTCATATTCAATTTTTAAGTTTATTTCCGTTTTATTAACATTATAAATCTCTATAAATAGTTATTTGAAATTTGTTTATTTTTTGTATGTGAAGGAGTAGATCGCCAAGATCATACAGATGTTGTTTTATCTCTATATTGTTTATATCTACAAAGATAAATGTAATGTTTTAATGATATAAAAATAATTACAACTGTAGGCCTATAAGAAATGATTTGCTCAAGTGGTCGGAAATCCTGAGTTCCGTATTAAGCCAATAGGTTAGTTGATCTCTCAAAATAATTCCTATATGAAGAGGTCACGTTGACAACAATAGTTACGTATTTTTCATATACAGTGATGAGTTGCAATCGGTTAAATTTTCATACAATAAGCCGTGATTTGTGAAATTATCGAAATTATATGGAACTTGTAAGATAACTTGGTTGCGCATAGTAATTAATTTCGTATACTGTAGGCAACCAAATCCATAGGTAACAGAGGACAATAAAATTGAAATAAAAAAACAAAACATTTTAAAATTAATCAATTACCTATTACGACTAATTTGTTAATGTATGGTTTTACAAATACCTCAAAAATGTGTATTAAAAACTTCTGTTGTGCATAGGGAAATTGATTTCAGGAAATTGTTTTAGTTTAGTTGAATCCCATTGCCTATATTATTTTGGGTCAATAGATTAATATCACATTGATATTCTTTTTATCGTACTGCAAAAAAGTATATTCATTGATATATTATTTTAATCCAACCGAGACGCGGGATCAGTCAATATTTTACTTTATTTATTCAGCAGATTGAGCTGATTTCCTTTTGAATCCAATTAAATAAATCGAAGTTAAATATTGTCAGTTTCGTGTTGCATAAGATTAATTAATTAGATGAGCAATGGATTTCCTTAACAAATACATTTTTAGAAGAATGGTTAATTCCTGCATCATATAACGATTTAGGTGGAAGGGGATATATTTGAGGTACAGTAATTATGAGGAGACATATATTACAATGTCTAAAATGCGTTTAGAACACGTACGTGGGGTTTTTATGCAAGTTAAATAATAAATTGCGTTTATTAGACACGCAATTCAATTTCTTAAATAAATTTGATTAGTTCTACGTTGGTTTGATTTCAACTGTAAAGGTATTGCATTGATATTTAATTTTGCTTTATACCAGTTGTAAACCAAACCCCGCGAAGTGCGATGCAATATACTGTCAATTGTCAGCTGTCATCCCTCTTCCTGCTAGAGGTCTGTCATACCTAGAGGAATTTTAACATTACTTAATAATTCACTTGCCACTCCGTTTCGGTGGCGCTGGTTATGAAGATGAATAAAACAGTATTGTACGGAATAGTATGAGAGAGGATTCCTTTATAATTTTTGTTTAAATTTTCATTTAAAAAAATCATATAAATTTATTCCTGATAATAGTGAAATTAAATTTACTTTCATATTACCGGTACATTTAAATGTCAATCAAACTCTTGAAATGGTTTTTAACATTTTAAGCCTTTTTACTGACCACACGGTAGATGATGATTTAGGTTTGATTCACAACATAGAAAAAATCCGTTGATTGAGTAATAGGTTTTGGAAATCAATACAAATATATCTGTAGTCTTAATAATTTTCTTACTGCAATAGAAGCCTAATACAGGATGATTTTGTATTCTTCCTGTTGCGAGAATGAAGAAAGTTAAACGCTGCCCATTTATAATATGGACATTAAAAATAGCGATCAGAGAATAATGCGATGTGAGATGAAGGAATGAGATTGTATATATAACTCGGAAGGGAAATATCTGCCTCTTTTAGTGCTTGCTGTTGCAGAGGTTAAACCTATTATTAAATACGAAATTCTTTTGACCTAAATGATTCTAAACTTTTTTGTTATGAATTTTCCATAAGCGAGTAATTTAAATTATATTGCCATCTAAATCTGAAAGTGTAAAATAATACTAACTACTGAACTTCCAATTCATTAAGTATTTAGTGCTTGTGATGTTTAAGTAGTTTAAGGACAACATTTGATTCAGATAATAATTGGAGAATTTATTTTACAAATAAGTAATCTACTCCTTGATTCTGGATGTGTAGGTGATTTGACATGTGATACGTGATAATGTACATTACCTATCATGTCTATGATGCCTACATGTAACATGTTACTATTTATGTGATGCGAACTGTATGTGATATGGTTCTATGTATAGTCAAAGGTGGTGTTTTAGCCAAAGGTTATACTATGAGTACGCTCCAAAGTAACGGACGAAGGAGAATTCCCATGCATACGACTAATCTTAGCAGTATTTACGACAGTCTCCGTCAGAAGCACTAATACTGACAATCTATAAATGTAATGTTAAAAAGTCAAATAATAAATGTTTGTTGGTGAAATAGATAAGAACAGAACTAATTATTTTAGGAATAACGGACAACATAAGAACATGACTAACCTTTAGCATGGATGACGTTGGACAGCCGTTGAGCCAGAGATCTGGTAGTAATGACGTCCCGGCATTGGTACAGTGCAGCCAACACCGTTAAAACAACTAGTTCTCTTAAGCATTGATTCCTTAATTTGATTTATTACAGTTGGTAAAAAATCAAATGGAAAAAAGTACAAATACTTACGGGAGAAAATCAAAGCACATGCTTAGTTCAGAATATTAAATATTCAGTAAAATACGACAATAGATGTCTGGGTCTTTTATATAGAGAATCAAAACCTGTTAACAAGTTCGCGATAAAAATCTTGTCCAACTCATGTCCTGTTTATTGTCTACGTCTACTTTACAATAGTTGTAGAGATGGTTCTACAGTATATCACTGCACATTGTTGACTGTTCTGTACATCTGCTCACGGTTTATTGATGTTTTACTTCATTGAGTGTGAAAATTATTTGTAAATAAGTTGGCGTATTATTCCTATAAAAATCTATACTTGAAAAAAATCCGTTATCTTATATCTTCTCCTTTATCAATTAAAAATATATTACCATCTTTTAAATACTGCAGTTTTAGTGTACCTTAAAATTGTTTACTTACTTTTGCAATTTATTTGAGCGTCCTAAAATTCAATGGAACTGAGGAGTGGTTGCAAATTAATATCTTCTTATCTAACTATAATCAGTATTTATTGAATTTTCGCTTAGCCTGGATTAATATTGTTTCAACTTTCTTTGAGTTAAACAATACATTAACAATCCGTAATACATTTCAATAAATCAACTATTGATCTAAAAATCCATCAAAATACTGTCTACAATTATTCCCATGTACATGTATTTAATTATTTTAAAAGAAAAAAATAAACGTCTGTAAACTGTATAAAATATTAAATTAAATTTATTTTGCACCCGTTACATTTTCAGGTCAACTCATTCGTGTCGATTTCAGTTTTGTTTATGATTTTACTTGTTAATCTGATTCATCAAAACACCAGCATATCACCTGTTGTAACCAACACAGAATGTATTTTACGTCTACCGTACAAGTGGTAGTCTGCATGACAGACATGCCAAATATGTGAAAGAGATAAGAATGAAATGTAGTCATATGATGAGATATTCGTGTCGATGGCTGTCATAAAACACGTCCCCAGGCTCGGAGCACGTACAGAGTTTATGGCATAAGCTTTGAAAAGCTGTTGACGTAAACCATTATCTTATAGTTGAATCGTCATAATATACTGTACAGCGACCGTAGTAAGCTGAACCCGACTCCTAGCTGAAGTAAAACAATGGGCTTGGTTATTAAACATGTTTATTGACAGGCTATTAATACAAGTATTAGCTTTTAGCTAAAACTATTTCGTGACAACGCCATAATAAAGCTAATGTGCTTGGTTGGGATTAGTTCCTTTCACGAATATATTATTGTTAGCGGCCAGGCATATTGCGTACTATTTCTGGACAATTTTATTTAATCATTCAGCACAGTGGCCCCTTAAATATATTTTACTAATCATAGTTTGGAATCTTGTAATCATCAAGAGGAAATAACAAAATATAACAAGATAATATCAATCGAATGTATCCATATGCTTATTAGATGAATTAGACGAAATAGTTTGGATACAATATTATTTCATGTCAGCAAATTAACTTAAAAGGTTTTACTTAAATACTTGTCCATTTAACTAATAGTTTAGTGATATTAATAATAATTAAACTTTAATTTTAGTGAACCTAGACTAGGTCAACATAAAGATAAGTAGATTTTGAACATGTTTGAAGTAAAATGTTTAACAACTTGATATTTATGACATGGAAGAGTAGAATGCTTCCAACGGGAATACAACATGGCTATGTCAAACGAAAAAAAACTCTAAAAAAGGATTGAACTGAACTTTGCAAAACCCAAAATAGGACACATATGGAAATATTTAATTTTCATAGTTGATATTCTGAAAACCATTTAAATTCTTATCTATGCTCCTTTAACCAATCACTCCTTATTTATACACGTATGCATAATATGCACGGTTTCTTTTAAATGCATCATATGCTTTGTCTTAAAGTATGCATTCTTAAAGTGTTATTTTAAGGTTCCCTTTTATATCAGTTGACAATAATTTTGAGGAATATTCCACTTTATAACCTTCTGAATGCAAGAAATACAAAGAGTCAACGCATATTAAACCATAATCTCTTTAAGAACTTTAATAGTTCACAATAAACAAACTATAGGATTATAGGATTTTCAACATAGTAAATAGGAAGGAACGAGTATAAAAAATAGTCAGTTAAATCAATAGGTTTTTGGTTTGGTAAACGTTTTTTAAATAAAAGAGTGTATTGAAAACATTATGATACAACCTTAGGGAAAAGGGCTTTTAGGATAACTTATGAGGCCACGTCATAAAGTGAATAGCTGCAGGATCAGATTGTGACACGGGGAAGCGTCCTGGACCTCATAAAATATGACCAGAGGCGAGAAATAATGCAATTTATAGCAATGTGTCTTTATTGTTGGTGGAGTATGTAAACTCGGAGAGGGAATAAATGTCAAATGTATCTGGAAGGTTAAATGATAACGTACTGTACATAATAGTCTAAGTCTTGTTAACCATTGAAATACTAAGTTTTTATCATACATTTTTGTAAAATACAAAATTATTTTGATTTCTTCCCATGTCTGTGTATTTTATGGACAATTCATTGAATATGTAAAAATATTTCTAATACTTTAAACACAGTGGGATGAATATTTTTCTCTAAACAAATCTCAGCCAGGCAAAAGTACGCGTATTGTAAAACATTACTTACAATTTACGAGAGGTTCTTAGGTGTCTGACACGATTACTAGAAAGTAGCACGGTTAACTAGAAAGTAATCGTGGTGTCTGATTAGCATATATAAAGGAACAATGCGTAATTAAGTTTGATGGACAAATCACTGCTTTGAATTGCTTTGTATTATAACTTTTCCTCCGACTACTTTCATCTCTTGTTGCGATTAACGTTACAAGCCGTATTTGGCAATACAGCCTACGATGTGTGTAGGTTTCATTAAAACTTTTGTACTTCATCGCTGTTCATTTAGAGTTTCCCTTGCTTAGAACGATCTTCCTCTGACTACTTACAGTTAGAATGTCTTTGGTCTTTAAAACTATGTTCAATCTGTGTTAAATTAAACCCATGTTTACCATTGATATCAATGCTTATGCGAAGCAACAGTACACAATTACAACACTATTCCTCAAGTTGAATCTGCAGTGTTGTGTGAAATGTTAGCCAACGTCTATTGTCTACGTCTACAACAGTTGTAGAACGTTCCACACCACTTTACAGTGTTGATCCTACAGTTAATCTAATCACGATTTTTAATGTTGCTATTTATTAAAACAATAGCTGTGGTAATGTACCAATGTGTAGGTAGCATTGGAATACCTACAGGTAATATCAGAGTACCTAACACATATAGGATATAGGAAAATACCTCCTAAATTAAAAAATATATAAACTACGAGGTATTGACATGATTGCAAATAGGTCTAGTATTACGCTTTTTATCCGCAATGTGAAAACAAAACAAGAGTAGTATATAACTTACTTTATAACCAACGAAAACTGATTTAGCTGGCCGAGAGTAATCATTGATAAAATAAACATATATATATATATATATATATATATATATATATATATATATTAAAAGGAAAATTTAATACAAAAAGTAGGCGGATAAATTTAATATAAATATATTTTATAGATATATTTTTGAACTATGTTTGGACAACTTTAAGTTGACCGTAAAGCAATAAGTGTAAATAAGTTTAAAATATTTGAAGAAAATGGAATATCTTCTTTAAAACCATCAGGAGACAATGTTTTATTCATTTCCATAAGCAGAGTCACCGAGTCGGAAAGGAAAGTGAATTATTAAGTAATGCTGAAATTCCTCAAGGTGCAACAAAGAGAATCGTGCCTGTGAGTGACATGCATAGACTGTGAAGATGATATTGTACATCACAGACTACAATAGCACTACAACCCATATATACAAATTTGAACGAATGGTTTTTTGGCCTCTGGGGACATTAAAGTGAAAAAGTAAAATCGGTCCCGGGCCTAGGTCTTACCATGAGACCTACGGTAATAGCTACTTCCCTATAGGGAAATTGGCTAAAGTTGTACAAATTCGTTGTATATTCCCACCAACTAATGGACAAAAATCTACAAAACTTACTCACACTTACTCACAAACTCTGTGAGAGGTTATGTTTTCGTTTATAACCTCTCATTCACATTGAAACTGACTTAATTGTTATTCAACGACTCATTGTGCCAACCACTCATTGCGCCACTCATTACATAATCAGCTGGTGTCCAGTAAAAACTCAGTTTACTTAGTACTGAGTAAAGTAAAACGTATAGTAGTACGGAATGAAATCACATTTGATTGAGTAGGTGGCAAACAGCTGTTTTCAGGACTAAATCCTTGCGTGTAAAGTCCATTTAAAAGGTTTAGTGTGGCTTGAGAACATTTTTTTAATAAGGGAGTGCATTTTAAACAATTTGAAGCTACTTTGGAGAAAGGCTTTTGGGAGAATTCGTGTGACCATGACATTATAAAAATAGGTAAAGGATCAGATTGTGACACGGGGAAGCGTACTGGACGTTATACAGTATGACCAGAGGCGAGATATAATGTAATGCATCTCTCAATGGTCCTCACTGTCCGTGGAGTATGGAATCTCGGAGAGTGAATAAATAATATCTACAAAGTGAAATGAAACAATAATATAGATTCTGCACAGTACACGGTTGTGCTAAAAACTAGTTGTAATACTATGTTCATATTTTACACTTTTGTAAATTACAAAATCTGTAATATTTAAAAAATGCATGTGTTAGTTGTTTATATCGTTCGTGTTACATACTCATGGAATGTCAGGAATTGTGTGAACAATTATAGTTAAAAAGTACTTACAAAATGGTTTATATTTAAGTATGACCTTTTTTATAAAAAAAGCTAGGCCATAAATATACGAGTAGTGTAAAACATGATTTATAATTATAGGAATGTTCTTTCGTTGTCTAATTAGAAATGATGCATACTTAAGTTTAATAAACATTTCCAAGCGACTATTTAACAATGAATGGTTTTGTTTATCAATAGTTATAGCATTAACTCCGACCACTTTCATCTCTTGTTACTATTAACGTTACAAGTCGTACTTGGCAATACAGCCTAAGATGTGTGAAGGTTTCATTAAAACTTTTGTACTTCAACGCTGTTTATTTCTAGAGTTTCCCTTGTTTAGACCTTCCCTTAGACTACAGTAAGAATGTGGTCTTTACCTTTTATAAGTTACATCGTTGTATAATAGCCCATATGTTTATTATTTGTATCAATGCTGAGCAACAGTACACTTTACAGCAATAATCCTGCATTGATGTGCAAAATGTTAACCAACTTCTCCTGTTTATTGTCTGCGTCTACAACAGTTTGTAGACAGTTCCACACCACTGCACATTGTTGAGTCTTCTGTTGTCTAATCACTAGTATTGATGTTGATGTTTATTGAAACAATAGTTATACAAACTATCATTTGAAAACCCACAGGCAATCCATTATAAAAAAACTTTTAACTAAGTATAAATTACTTTACAATGAATGAAAACTGTTATAGCCAAAATTATTAAGAACTGTTAAAAACGTACGTTCGTAAACGATCAAAGACAAAAAAGGTTTTTCCAAAATCCTTGATAAAATCAGTTTATAATACTGTACAAATATTTATTTTTCAAAAAACAAAGTTAGCAGTAAACTTATCCAGGAAAAATATTTTTGTAGTTGAAAACTTAAATTTGAAGGTAAAGCAATACATTTGAAGAGGATTTAAATATTCCAAGAAAAGGATCTTCCTCTTTAAAACCATCTGAAGAAAATGTTTTATTCATTTCCATAAGCAGAGTCACCGAGTCGGAAAGGAAAGTGAATTATTAAGTTATGCTGAAATTCCTCAAGGTGCAACAAAGGGAATCGTGCCTGTGAGTGACATGCATAGAAATGCAAGTGTATTAAATACGATTTTATGCATAACAGCACATACTCAGGTAAAACAATCGTACAACCTTCGAAGACGTAAAATTGTGATAGCTCAAGTCTACATATGAAGTGAAGTATGAAGTGAATGAAGTATCAGAAAGGTTAAGTAGTTTTTAGATAAAGGCATTTTTTGAGATTTACAACTTCAAGATTGAGCTGGTGACAGTTTATCGTTTCTTTGCTGGAAGGTCGAACAACTAAATAACTAATTGTTCTAAGAAAATACGTTTGCTATAACACTTGCACGAACAAAATATAAAACCCTTCAACTATATATATGTTTTTTAATACTTACAACTATGTGTTATAAGGCCTTTAAGAAAATAGTAAAATATAGAAGTTGTGTACTAGTAAATTTACTTTAGAATAATAGTTAAAAATACGTTACTTTTACCTATTTCCCCACAAAGCTGTTACAATTCGTCAATAATGTCTGTCTGAGTAACGAGATGAGATAATTGTCCTTTATTTATTCAACAGAGATTGAGCTGCTTCCCTTTTGAGTCCAATTAGAGAAAGTGAGGCTTTAATATTACGTAACGGTTGCGAGTTCCCAAGAACTTGTTTACAGTTTATAATGAATCTATCAGAAATATTTTTTCTTGACGATCACCTGTACTAAATAAATTACAGTGTGAAATGAAAATATTACTCTGTTTTTCCAAACTGTTTAGAAACACTTCTGTTATGTGATTTAGGTTATAATTTAAAAGTTACATTACAAAATTGATATTTTTATACTTTTCGAAACGAAGATTTGTTGTAGTAATGTTAATAAAAAGTAAATAGACTATTTGTAGTTATTGTATGCAATTTTGTTACTTAGCTTAAAATTTGAAATATAATAATTTTGTACTTTATTGGAAACATTTGATTGAATTGGGAAACTTTACAGCTGACATATACTTAGATAAAATATTTTTATTAAAGAATTTTAAAGGGTGTAAAAGATTTTTTTTTTATTACAATATTTTTCCCAACAAGAGATTGCAATAACTTATTAATAGCTAATTAAGCTACGTTACAAATTTTACTAATGGTGTTTACTTTTAACTATTATGAAGGAAGTAAGTAAACATTGTCTAAAGCAATAAATTATATTATTATTGTTATCAACTTCTCAAACTTTGGAAACTATATTTTGCTGATATCATTTCGTTTTTGGCATTTCAAGGGTAAATGACTTATGTAATCATTTAGAATATAACTAAACTTAGAATACAATATAAACAAAAAATCTGAAATATTTCACCCATTATCTTGAGGGTAACAGACAAAAGCTCATACCCAAGGTTTAATACTTAACAGACTAACTACTAGCTTAATCAACCAGAATACCAAATTGCATATTAGTTACAATTCGTACATACAGGTTGGCTTATAAAACCTCAAAAATGCATATGTTATGCTCTCCCAGACAACAGTTATACAATATAAGTAGAATAGTAATCATGTATAAGTTAATGAGATTCAGCCTTTGAAATATTTCATTAATGGTAAAATTTATTTGCCATAAATTGTCGATTTACATTTACAATGTATTCATACAATCGGCCTAGTACTAGATATTTGATTGGATTAAAGGAAAACCTCATAGATCCCTTCTATAACAAAAAATATTTCGGATTGCTGCTTACTAGGATATAAAAAGCTCCAAACATAGTCACTTAAAGGAATAAAAAATACGATCCAATTTCAGGCTGGTATCTTCAGTCTAACAATAATTCAGAGTAGCTTACAAAGGATTCCATTAGAAATGTCAGCTTTTAGTGTCGGAAACGGCGAAATTGGACATAAATGGATTGTAACGGAAAATGTTTTATGTACAATTAATAATTTGGATCGTTTTTTTTTTCAACAATATTTTTGGCTCTTGTAATGAAAGTCTGATGGAGGAAAATAGCTTTTACGATTGTGTGTCAGTTTTTGACATGAAACTCATAATAAGGATGCCACAGGAAGCATCAGCATTGTGTGTAGTAGCTGTGTTGTCCATAATTATCCATATTTATTATAAGTAATTTTTAAACGTTACAATGTTAGGTATATTTAAATACAATACATACAATGGTACGGGTTTGTGAAAATATCATCCCTTAATTATTTATCAAAATCTTACTGTTCTACAAACAAGCCCATTGATTTACTTTATTCTGAGACGGGTTCAACTTACTACGATGGCTGTACAGTATATTATGACGATCCAACAATAAGATAATGGTTTACGTCACCAGCTTTTCAAAGCTTATGCCATAAACTCTGTACGTGCTCCGAGCCTGGGGACGTGTTTTATGACAGCCATCGACACGAATATCTCATCATATGACTACATTTCATTCTTATCTCTTTCACATATTTGGCACGTCAGTCATGTAGACTATCACTTGGACGTTAGATGTAAAATACATTCTATGTTGGTGACAGCAGATGATATGCTAGTGTTTTGGTGAATCAGAAAACCTTACACACTTACACTTATACACTTAGAGGTTTAAAGTGTATGAAGTCATCAAAAATATGATATGTATACATCATTTTAGAAATAATTCCTGTTGGCTTTCAAATGTTTATGATAGTTATGGGTGGAAAATCGTTTATCATTAAAGCGAAACGGTCAGATTTTCGGACATCGTTTCTAAGGTCTTTAATTTATTTTCTAAGGCCTTTAGTAAGGTATTAAACTAAATATAAATAAGGCATATGGAACATAAAAATGAGGCTTAGAGTGTGTAGATTTGTCAATAAATACTGGTATAATCGAATTTCCCAAGGGCTACGCCTCACATGCTTCCAAAACATAAATTATTTTATTTAATTAATTAAATGAAACAGCAGATCGATGCAATTGAGTAATCTGATCTTTTTTCTTGCTAGACACAGAATTGCCATAAAATAAGAAGGGGGTTGAAAGTAATTAGGTCTACCCTTTTAAATAAGTTTGCCTTTTCAAATTAAGTCACAGAGCTAAATATTTTAAAACATACTTTAGCAGCACTTATTGACTATAATTGCTACTTAGGAAATTTTACCCCTTTTTAACTACCTAAGTATAAAGAATAGTTTATTTCCTCCCTTGGACCTAAAGTGACTCTTTAGGATCGAGGCGATGGAAGGTTCGAAAATGAGAGAGGGATGAAAGAGACTTTTGACCCAGGGCTACATTTTTACTTTATTTTTTGTCATTATGCACAATTATTTGATCAATCTATGTTACAAAACTGAAATAGTTGTCATGTAAAGATAACCTCTCAAAACCTTCTAAGTTATTTACAATTTAATTTGCTAATGGGTAACAGGCAGCTGTTTGGTACGTGATTGAATCGTTTTGTCTATTACGTTGTTTTTGTTAGTGTACAATAACTATCGATATGTAGAACCTTTTACAATAAGGCGACAATTAGATAATCAACCAAACAATCTATACATACTTTCTATACATGCGATTGTTTACAATCGAAATTTACAACTGAGTTAACAACAGATGATTTTTACTCCCTAGGGGCTAAAAACATCTATTATTCCCTTGAGAGTAAAATTGCTACTTTAGACCAGCAACGCATGCATTTAAAAACTGTTGTTTTTGCTGTATTATGACGAAAAAGAATTGTTCACCTCACTTTAGCCGTTTTAGAAACGTTAATTGGAGGCCGAAAGCTACTTATTGCTGGCCATGCGAGCTGTCGTCATTTGGGGACCGAGCAGGTTTTTACATTCCTAGGGCCGAAAATCTGCTGTTCGCTTATTTACTTAAAACATTAATGTATATTAAATACGCAAGCAGTATCCATATCATGGGCTGCAATAGCCTGGTTTTATTATTACCGCTGCCTAGGAACTTTTTATTGTTTTCGGGTTTCTGTAAATATATCTTCACATAAGCTTAAAGCTGTATTTTCGTGCAATTATTGTATAAATGTTCTCAATTTTGTATAGTGTGGTAAAAAATTGCGTTCGTACCACGGGCCGATGGGTCTAGCAGCTCTCGATAGTTTTAAGTTAATGTTAAGTTTAACTCAAAAATATTACATTTTACTCATTAGATTAATCATGTTATCTATTTAAGACGAGTTTAGGTGATAAATGCAACAACATGATAAGTAATAACAACTACAACAAACGTATTCTTACAATACATTCTCATTTACTTACTCTGGTTTGCACGATATATCAATAGAAAAGTTAAAAAAGCGAATGAAACTACACTGAAAAAAACTTATCGTTTTCAGATTGTAATGGCAGAAAAGGTGATCCAAAAATTATAGTTTTTAAACTACTGATAAGTGGAAGTTCGCCAACTAATTTACAATTAATTTTCACATCTCAATAAACGAAAACATCAATAATACTTGAACAGATCAACAGAAGACTCGACAATGTGCAGCGGTGTGGAAATATCTCTACAACTGTTGTAGACGTACCAATACAATAGACAGGAGTTGGATGATATTTTAAATCGTAAACTCGATGTTGGGAGTTGTCAATTGTGCAATTCTCTCTCAAACATACAGACCCATTTGTCGTATTTACTTAATATTTTTGAATTTAATACTACTTAATTTTATTTCAATATATCCCTTGCCTGACACTTTTGTATAATATTCTTTTCAACTGAATTTTTTAGTTTATTTTACAAATGAACATATATTTATCAAATTCATAGTTACTTCAGTAATAAGCGTCACTACATAAGATGTGTTTATGTAATTGGGTATATTTTCTATCACTAAGTGCTATAATCAAGCTCTCTACAAATATGTGTAATTGAAAACTCTTTATGAATCAAGAGTTCAATATTTCTTAATTTACTAATGCTCAAAACATACAGATATTTATCGAAATGTTACTTACATCTTTATTAGTAGAACAAGCATAATCAAACAGTTTACTGAAACAATTACTCGGACTTAAAATTGCTTCTGATTATGTGTTTTAACTCAGTTACATACTAATTTTACAGCAGTCGTGTAAAACTAATCATTGAAAGACGCCAACAATTTCCTTCAGAGTAATATATATATATATACAATCTTATTTCTGCAACCTCTCCTTCCATTGTTCTGAGATCACGCGGATAAATGTGCTAATTATAACAGCTTATTTACTAATACCTACATACTATAAACAAGTGGTAGGTGTGTGTGTGTGTGTGGGGGGGGGGGGGTAGAAAAGTAACAATACGTAGGTAATAGTAGATGAATTGTTAGCTGACTTGTTTGAAACATCTTCAAGTAATAAATAACTCTTTAAGTTAGTTATTGTTTAAAATACAATAACAAGGTTTGGCTATTTCCGACAATTAATTGCCTTTTGTCCATCAATTGGAAAATGCAAAGCGTGATTAAGGAACGTTATTACAAACTTCCAATTTAGCCCTGTGAAGATCCTGGAAAATAGGAAACTGGTGAAGATAATAGAACTGAATTCACTCTTATGGTCCAAGTTTTATCTGATTGTGGAATTGTACAATTTTGCATGTACTTACTGTAAGCAAAAAATGTTCAACAAATTCACAAAACAAAAAAACTGCCATGTAATTTTGCAGTAACTCTCCAGGCAGTAGTTAATAGTACTCTCGTATTTGAATTGTTTAATCAGTTAACTGCAAAATCTGTGAAACATAAAACCTTTAAAATATGGAAAAAGTATTCTTGACCAAGCATTATGGTTTTTAAAGGTTGCATGGTCAAATTAGTTTATTGTAAATCTTTTATTCTGTGTTACTTCTTCTGTATTAGCAAAAGTGTCAGGGAATGGGATCATACAAATTATATCTTAAAAGTGTAAAATTTTAACGAGAATTATTATATTCATACACAGTAATCTTCTTATGGGATGAAACATTATGGAAATAAGCCGCATTGTATTTAAATTTAATATTAAAAGCTGTATTTTACATGTACTGTACTTACATGTATTTTATAACCAAATCATTTTATAATTAATTGTTTAATTTCTATCTGCAATTCAAATAAAATATTTACGACAGTGATGCACATTTTCATGCGTATTTTAATCTGAATGTACAAAAATACGTTAAATAACACTTGCAGTAAATATATTTAGACTTATACTGTTTACTGACAAGACCTTTATACATAAAAAATATCGTAAGTGGTAATCGATTTCGATTGGATTCTCCAATCGTCAGACCCAACATACAGGCTGGCTGATACATATTTTATTTGTATTTGCCGTCTTGTGAGTTAACAGTATAAGTGTAAATATATTTATTGCAAGTGTTATTTGACGTATTTTTCTACTTTCGGGTAATTTAATATTATAATTTATTTAATTTAAATAAATATAATTTAATAACACTTACAATGCTGATCATGAAGTTATTTATTTTAATCTGATTATGAATTAGGGTGAGTCTAGAGTAAAACATTGAGCAAGACATTGTTACTGACTAAAACTAGTTGTTTTAAAAACCAGAATCATTTATTGAAAGCCTAATTATCAAGGTCAACCAGATACCAAACCCAAACTTGAATACCTCTGTACATCGAACCTCAATTAGCACCCTAATAATAAGCAATCGTTTAAAATATGATTTCAAGGACTTTAAAAATAGTTAAGGTAGTAAAATTGTGATCTATTTAACGTGTAATGTAACATTTAGATGGAAAACCTAAGGAGCAAGGTTTTAATAATTTCTAAGTTGGAAGTTGCAAATTTTTACCCAGGGAAAATAGTATATTTCATCACAAAGTTAGAAGTTGCAAATTTTTATTCAGGAAAATAGTCTATTTCGTAACAAGAGTAGAAAGTGAGGCATTACATATTAGAGACCATATTTGAAGTGCGAGATTTATCGAACACTTTTTAAATGGTCGAGAATATGTATAAACCCACACTTTCACTCGTGTTTTGAACGTTACTTTTCGCCACACTACAAAAAATAATAATTTTCCTCATTACAAAACTCATAGAATTTTTTAGGTTATGCCTTCAATTTAAAGTTAATGTTTACTTTAGTTGTTGAAAATTAAAACAGTCGATAAAACAATAACAAATGTTTCTTTGTTTACGACGGCAAAATAAAATTAAAATAGTAAACATTACTTTTGCATAATAAACACTCTTATGCCATAGTAAACAATGTAATAGATTTTCGCAGGTGATAAACATGCAACGAAAACATGTCATTTCACAGTAGTGTAGCGAAAAGGTATATTTTTTTTAACCAAACCTGATTCCAAACATTGTTTATAATAAATGAATAAATGAATATTTATCCAACATCCTGAGGGTTGAAGAAACTATCTCAAATATTACTTGAAATATATTCCACGCAACATATATGTCTGAAAGACGCGGTTGTCTCTGCCGCACCTTTATATAAAGTAGTCCAGAATTTCTTAATAATCCACTTTCGTCTCCGCCGTGGTAGCTCTACTTATGAAAATGAATAAAACATTGTCTTTTGATGGCTTTGAAGTAAAGAGCTCTCTTGTAGGGGAATACGAATTGTAGAGTTATATTAAGTACAATCCCTACTTATCTTTGTCAAACAAAAGTTTGTACTGAATGTTACGAATATCTTTGATCCATATTGTAGATTCTTAACAATTGTATTGATTCTGAATGGAATATTTGAGATGCAAGTCATATTTTAAATACCGGTACATACATGTTTCCCCAAACTCTCTTTACCAACGTTTTAAGGCATCATTCTGTATCAGTATATCGTTTCGTAATAGTATTCATTTCGTATTAGAATACTCGTTTATTACAGTTGTTCGTTTTATAATCACTTAATTTTGCTTTTTAATATTGTTAAGATAAAAATTTACTTTTAAATCTTCTGTAGACAATTTTATTTACAGATAAACTCCTAGATGAAAACGTTTTGACATATCAACAATTCACAAGACTTTTGAAAACTTAATAACTTAAGCTAGTCAATAGTAAATTAAGGATTTTCGTTTTATTAAACAATTTAAGCAGAATTTACTTCAATTATATGGAAAACTTACTATCTTTTTAACGCTATTGATAGCTTACTGACAGGGTGATATATTGGACACAATTGCTTAAAAAAACCAATCGGAATTGTAGATTACTTATAATAAACCAACTAGGCTATTCGAAGGAAAGTAATAGCAAGTATAAACAGGGTGTCAATTGTCATCCCTTGGCCTCCTTGAGCTCTGTCATACCTTGAGGCATTTTAACATTACTTAATAATTCACTTGCCACACTGTCTCGGCGGCGCTGGTTATGAAGATGAATAAAACATCGACATAGAGAATAGAATGAGTGAGTTTGTATTTTGTCTGTTTAAAAGTGAAAAAAGTCAATATAAATGTTAAATTCAATACCATCCGATTATAATAATATATTTAAATACAAATATTTAAAAATTGTAATGAGATGTTTTCTCTTTGTTGTCAATCGAAAATGGATATTTATATTCATTTGTTCCACAAAATTCAAGAAAATGCTTGGAAAATGTTTGGTGACCAAAACATATTATTAGGTCCTAATCGTTTATTATTTTCATTGCCCTATTCTATGCTGCAATGGTTATTCCAGTTATATGCATTTGTTGCGTGAATGTTTCAAATGTCTATAATTGTTAATGTATACATTCATAGACGAATTAAATGTGATTTATGGAATTTTCCAGGTAAATGCTATTAAATGAATATTCACGGTCTTTTTGTTGTTATAAAATACTATACTAAAACAATTTAATTATAAATGTATATATTTAATATAGGTAAGGCTAGTCAACAGTTGATATTTTTAAGAGCTTTCGTCTTATAACTAAGTCGTTTCAACAATGTAACATACACTATTTTGATTCATAGTCAAGATCTAAGCATATTAACAAACATTAAAACTTCACAAAAGGTATAAATATAATCTGCATTAAACATAACAATTAATAACTGACCACTCTACCATTAATTTTATTTATCTTTCAGTAGTTGGGCATGTAATTGGTCAAACGTGTATATCTGTAATTGTAATAAACTAGGTGGCGTTCGCAGAGGCATCCACAAAATTGAGCGGAGCCATCAAGGGTTTATATTATATTGTTTTGGTCATACTGCAGTAATACCAGTCGTTTTTAATGCATGCCTTGCGGGTCTAAAGTAGCATTTTTACTCTTTAGGAAGTAAAAATAGTTTTTATCCTCTATGGAGTAAAAATCAGCTGTTGTCAACTCAGTTGTAAATTTCTATTTTAAACGATAGCATGTATCGAAATATGTATCGATTCGTGCTTCGTAATTATTTTAACCTACAGTCTACAGTCTCTTCCCATAGCGTTTTAGCATTGCAGATACATTAATCCATTCTCACACTCAACACGCTGACCTTTACTACTTCCTTCACCACCCCCACGTCGTGGACCTATTTCCCTCTCTTCCTATAGCATTTTAGGATTGCAAATACATTAATGTAATTGCCAAAGACAGTTCCCACACTCTGCACTGCAAGCCTTACTACTTCCTTCACAATTTCCTACGTCATAGACTTGTTTCCTTCCCTTCTCATAGCATTTTTGGATTAAAGATACATCAATCTAATTGCCACAGACGGTTTTCACACTATGCTCATACTTTACTACTTTCTAAGCCATTTTCTACATCGTGGGCCTGTTTTCATCACTTTCCATAGCAATTTAGTATTTTAAATTACGTTAATCTAATTGCCACAAACATTCACCACACTCCGCACTGCTAGCCTTTACTACTTCTTTCGCCATTTTCTATGTCGGGGGGATGCTTCCATCCCTTCTTATAGCATTTCAGCATTGCAGATACATTAATCTAACTGCTACAAACGGTTTCCAGTTCCCACACTCCACACTGCTCACCTTACTACTTCCTTCACCTCTTCTTACGTCGCGGACATGTTTCCCTCTCTTTCCATAGAATTTTAAGATTGCAGATCCCTTAATCTTATCGTCATAAACAGTCCCCACACTCCGGACAGCTTGCCTTGACTACTTCCTCCACCACTTCCTACATCGTGGACCTGTTTTTCTCCCTTCTCAAAGCATTTTATAATTGTAGATACCTTAATCTAATCGTCATAAACAGTTCCCACACTCCAGACAGCTTGCCTTGACTACTTCCTTCACCACTTCCTACGTCGCAGACCTGTTTCCCTCCCTTCCCATAGCATCATAGGATTGCAAATATCTTAATCTAATGGTCATAAACAGTTCCCACACTCCAGACTGCTCGCATTTACTACTTCCTTCAACACTTCCTACGTCACGGACCTGTTTACCTCCCTTCCAATAGCATTTTATGATTGCAGATACCTTAATCTAATCGTCATAAACAGTTCCAAAACTCCGGACTGCTCGCCTTTACTACTTCCTTCGCCACTTCCTACGTCACGGACCTGTTTACCTCCCTTCCCATAGCATTTTAGGATTGCAGATACCTAGATCTAATCGTCATAAACAGTTCCCACCCTCCGGACAGCTTGCCTTGACTACTTTCTTCACCACTTCCTACATCGTGGACCTGTTTTCCTCCCTTCCCACAGCATTTTATGATTGCAGATACCTTAATCTAATCGTCATAAACAGTTCCAACACTCCAGACTGCTCGCCTTTACTACTTCCTTCGCCACTTCCTATGCCACGGACCTTTTTCCCTCCCTTTCCATATCTTTTTATGATTGCATATTCTTTAATCTAATCGTCATAAACAGTTCCCACACTCCGGACAGCTCGCCTTGACTATTTCCTTCATCACTTCCTACGTCACGGACCCGTTTTCCTCCCTTCCCATAGCATTATATGATTGCAGATACCTTAATCTAATCGTCATAAACAGTTCCCACACTCCAGACTGCTCGCATTTACTACTTCCTTCACCACATCCTACGTCACAGACCTGTTTACCTCCCTTCCCATACCATTTTAGGATTGCAGATACCTTGATCTAATCGTCATAAACAGTTCCCACACTCCGGACAGCTTGCCTTGACTACTTCCTCCACCACTTCCTACATCGTGGACCTGTTTTCCTCCCTTCCCACAGTATTTTATGATTACAGATACCTTAATCTAATCGTCATAAACAGTTCTTACACTCCGGACAGCTCGCATTGACTACTTCCTTCATCACTTCCTACGTCGCGGACCTTATCTCCCTTCCCATATTTTATGATTGCAGATACCTTAATCTAATCGTCATAAACAGTTCCCACACTCCGTACTGCTCGCCTTTACTACTTCCTTTACCACTTCCTACGTCACGGACCTGTTTCCCTCCCTTCCCATAGCATCATAGGATTTTAAATACCTTAATCTAATGGTCATAAACAGTTCCCACACTCCGGACTGCTCGCATTTACTACTTCCTTCACCACTTCCTACGTCACGGACCTGTTTACCTCCCTTCCCATTGCATTTTATGATTCCAGATACCTTAATCTAATCGTCATAAACAGTTCTTACACTCCGGACTGCTCGCCTTTTATACTTCCTTCGCCACTTCCTACGCCACGGACCTGTTTCCCTCCCTTTGTATAGCATTTTTTGATTGCAGATACCTTAATCTAATCGTCATAAACAGTTCTCACACTCCGGACAGCTCGCCTTGAGTACTTTCTTCATCACTTCCTACGTCGCGGACCTGTTTTCCTCCCTTCCCTTAATTTTTGGAATGCAGATACCTAAATCTAATCGTCATTAACAGTTTCCACACTCCAGACTGTTCACCTTTAGTACTTTCTTCACCACTTCCTACGTCGCGGACCCGTTTTCCTCCCTTCCCATAGAATTTTAGGAATGTCGATACCTAAATCTAATCGTCATAAACAGTTTCCACACTCCAGACTGCTCACCTTTAGTACTTCCTTTAGCACTTCCTACGCCACGGACCTCAAGCTAGTGTCGTCATTTGATTAAATTTATGATTCATACCGTTTCTGTTCTAATATCTGTGGAATAATGCTATCAGCTATTTCTTTATCTACTGTATTCAAAAGTCAACAGCTGATCATATGTCTTTGTTTATGTGTCAAATACTGCTTCCATAAGGATTACATTGAAACTTTGAGACCCAGTGGGGCGGATTCCTGAGAGTTATTTTTAACGCCATATAGATGTTGGCACTCACCGATATGGTCTTTATCACCATCCAAAATTTGAAAACGATTGATTCAGCCGTCTAGGAGGAGTTTGCGTATTACGAAATGCATAAAAGTCGACGTATAAGAGCTTCGCTCGCTTCGCTCGCTCCGCTCAATTACAATAAGTATTTAAAGTTTTTGTGAATAAATGACAACACTATAAAAGCCAGGTCAGGTAGGTGAGTGATGAGTATGTAAACCAGCTGTTATATAAAGTAGCACATTTTCCCGCGCGATCTGAGAATAATGCGAGGTGAGACGCGGGAATGAGATTGTATACATCACCCAGAAGAGAAATATTGGCCTCTGTTGGCTCTTACTTTTGCAGAAATACTGAAAACCGTACAAAATGATTACCAATATGAATAAGTTAAAAATAGTTATCCGTTACAATACCTTATTTACCTCAACTTTAAAGAATTCAATGGCAATCTTATATGTATATATAAATGGTTTTCCTTTTCCGAGTTCGTTTGGCTCTGGTACGCGACCGATTTTCATGATTGAATGAGGTCTCAAATTGAATGTATGAAAGCGCAGATTTGCTATCAAGCATCGGCATATATAATAGAACAAAAATCAATAGCTCAAGTATTGTTCAGGTTTGTTATATGTTGTAGACTAAAAATAATCTGTAAATTATCGGCTTTAATTATAGGCTATTGATCGTTTGAATCAGTTGAGCTCAAGATACCGTGTTACTCAATCAAAAAACATGAATTTGATTATTCCTCGGATATTATATTTATTTTAACGCTGCGGAGCAGCATGGGTCCGCTAGTTTAGTAATTAAGTCATTTACTTTATGTTGAGTATGGCAAGATGATTTGACATGAGATACGTCATAATGTATTTACAATGTCGTATATAATATATCTGTATACCACGCTTTCATCAATTATCAAACTAGCGGACTGTTTATTGAACCATCATATTTGACAGTACCTTACGAAACACACTACTAGTTGAATGTTTAAAATGTCTAGCACAATGGCAATAATTATGTTTTTAGTTAAACATAAACTAAAATATGCTACTTATGTTTAAATATTTACTAGTTTGTTCTATATTCAAGGCGAATCGTAACAAAAGAGAGAAATAATGTTATAAATTCATAAAAGATATTAGGAAAAAGAAATTTCTTCAGCAGATTATCAGTTATTATTAGTTAAAGTATCGTCCAACGACAACTCATGAAACCAGTGTGCTATATGTACTGTTATCCAACTCCTATTATATTGTATGACTGCAATTGTTGTTTGGAGTTATAGACTGTTCCAAACTGATGTAAATTGTTTACACTTCTCGTAATTTTTTTCACAGATTATAGATCTTCTCGATTATTGAGATTTGAAAATGACTTGAAATTGATTTGCGCAATTCTTCTCTTGAGTAAGAATGTTTAGCGATATATAGAATAGCTTTGACTACATTAACGTGAAAAAGATTATTTCGTAAATGGGTTATTTTGATCTTCTTTCAAATAACAATTTGTCCTCAAATTGATTTGTTAAAAGTCTTCATTTAATAGGTTAGCTATACGATCTTTATGTTAATTCAAACTTAACAGTTGTAATTGATAAAAGTAAATCATAAATATACTCAAACTGAAATTGTCTATTGGTCACAAAACATTTCGTTAGGTTCAAGCACGGCTATAAGAAAAAACACAGCATAGCGAAATAGTAGTCAAACTACTAAGTAATAAATCAGATACTAAGACTACATTGTGAATAACTTAATTATTACTTTTAGAAATCAACTAAGTTTAAGTGTCAGAGAGTAAATCATTAATACGACAGTACACCCTATCCAGTAACAGAGATTGAGATTTTTGATTTACTTTGGCAATAAATATTTTTAATTAACAATCAGTTAACGGTGAAGGCTTTTCCAAAATAATGAGGCAGTTTTTCCAAAAGAACTCGTTCAATGTATTGGAAATCATTTATTTCTCATATTGTAATCATGAAAATGCTGGCCCTCCTTTTGGTTATTAAAATTTAATTTAACAAAACTTAAGAAATCAAAACAACACCAATATCCAACAATCAGAATACGTACAGGTTTATGATTGACTGTTATACTTTGCTCAACAGAAAGCATTTGAAACTTTTAAAAAGAAATTTGTAAAATCTTATATAAAATATATGTTACTATTGTGCGCATGAGTATTTTTTAACGGAAATAATTAACCAATATTTACTGATAGCTTGGTTCTTTAAACCTACTCAAGCTTTGCTAAAATTAAACTTCAAGATGCGTTAACCTTAATTTTCATTTATGTTAGTTTTAAATTATGTTAGCGAACATTCAAAATGTTTTAGAATTTGGAAATTCTGAGTTACTAAGCGTTAATGCTGGATTTTTGTTATCTATATAAATAAAAATGAATAACTTTTTTATGGTATTACATAACTCGAAAACGAGTGCGCCGAATTGGATGATTCTTTTTTCTTGTTGTGATCCTTAATGCCAGGGGAAGGTTTTTATAAATGTACGAGTATAATCCATCCAAACCATTATTTAGTGATTTGATTTAAAAAATACCCCTTTAAATTAGCATTGGAGGAAAACGTTTTCATTAAACTTTGGGATAAAATAACATGTGTTAAAAAACCATGTGTTCATTTTCAACCAAAAGGTAAGTGAGCTTAGCGAACGAACTTCAACTAGGACGTGATTGAGCGATGCGAACGAGCTCATCTTGAAAATATACGAGCATGTTAACATTGTCTCACTCTAATTACTTTGTCTCACTCCAGATTTGCAACTTGAACGCACAAAATAGTGAGTGCGTAACATGCAAACAAGGTTGTATGCGAGCGAAATACGTTGGCAGCACTGGCTGTAAATCAGCTGGTCAGCTGTTGTACTGTTGTATTTGTCACTTCACATTAAATGTTATATTAAAAGTCACTTCTGTGTTAATATATATTACGTTTCTTCACAAATTTATTAGTTTTATGGTAACCGTAGGAAAAATATAATGTGCAACTCGAGTGCAAAGTACAATTGCCTCACTCGAGAAACTATTCCTCACTCGCCTACGGCTCGTGAGTAAGGATTTCTCTCGATTGAGCCAATTGCTCACTTTGCTCACTAGTTGCACAAATAACTATTCCAAGCGACTGTTTAACAATGAATGGTTTTGTTTATCGATAGTTATAACATTAACTCCGACCACTTTCATCTCTTGTTACTATTAACGTTACAAGTCGTATTTGGCAATACAGCCTACGATGTGTGAAGGTTTCATTAAAACTTTTGTACTTCAACGCTGTTTATTTCTAGAGTTTCCCTTGTTTAGACCTTCCCTTAGACTACAGTAAGAATGAGTGTGGTCTTTACCTTCTATAAGCTACATCGTTGTACAATATACCATATGTTTATTATTTGTATCAATGCTGAGCAACAGTACAGCAATAATCGTGCATTGATGTGCGAAATGTAAACCAACTTCTCCTGTTTATTGTCTGCGTCTACAACAGTTGTAGACAGTTCCACACCACTGCACATTGTTGAGTCTTCTGTTGTTTAATCACTAGTATTGATGTTGATGATTATTGAAACAATAGTTATGCAAACTATCATTGGAAACCCCACATGAAGGAAAACTGTTATTGCCAAAAGTATTAAGAACTGTTAAAAACATTTGCGTAAGGTATCAAAGGACAAAAAAAGTTTTTAAAAAATTTTAGATAAAATCTGTTTCTAATACAAATATTGATTCTCCAAAAAATAAAGTTAATAGAAAAAATAGCCAGGAAAATATTTTTTTAGTAGAAAACTTAAATTTGAAGGTAGAGCAATACATTTGAAGAGGATTTAAATATTCCAAGAAAAAGATCTTCCTCTTTAAAACCATCTGAAGAAAATGTTTTATTCATTTCCATAAGCAGAGTCACCAAGTCGGAAAGGAAAGTGAATTATTAAGTAATGCTGAAATTCCTCAAGGTGCAACAAAGGGAATCGTGCCTGTGAGTGACATGCATAGACTGTGAAGATGATATTGTACATCACAGACTACAAAAGCACTACAGATCTGGAAATGCAAGTGTATTAAATACGATTTTATGCATATTAGTACATACTCAGGTAAACCAATCGTACAACCTTTGAAGACGTAAAATTGTGATAATTCAAGCCTAACATATGAAGTGAAGTATGAAGTGAATGAAGTATCAGAAAGGTTAAGTAGTTTTTAGATAAAGATATTTTTTGTGATTTACAGCTTCAAGATTGAGCTGGTGACAGTTTATCGTTTCTTTGCTGGAAGGTCGATAACTAATTGTTCTCAGAAAAGACGTTTGCTATTACACTTGCACAAACAAAATATAAAACCCTTCAACCTTATATGTTTAACTTATATGTTTTTTTAATACTTACAACTATGTGTTATAAGGCCTTTAGGAAAATGGTAAAATATAGAAGTTGTGTACTAGTAAATTTACTTTAGAATAATAGTTAAAAATACGTTACTTTTACCTATTGCCCCACAAAGCTGTTACAATTCGTCAATAAAGTCTGTCTGAGTAACGAGATGAGATAATTGTCCTTTATTTATTCAACAGAGATTGAGCTGCTTCCCTTTTGAGTCCAATTAGAGAAAGTGAGGCTTTAATATTACGTAACGGTTGCGAGTTCCCAAGAACTTGTTTACAGTTTATAATGAATCTATCAGAAATACGAGTATTTTCCCTTGACGATCACCTGTACTAAATAAATTACAGTCTGAAATGAAAATATTCCGCTGTTTTTCCAAACTGTTTAAAAACACTTCTGTTATGTGATTTAGGTTATAATTTAAAAGTTACATTACACAATTGATATTTTTATACTTTTCGAAACAAAGATTTGTTGTATTAATGTTAATAAAAAGTAAATAGACTATTTGTAGTTATTGTATGCAATTTTGTTACTTAGCTTAAAATTTGAAATATAATAATTTCGTACTTTATTGGAAACATTCGATTGAATTGGGAAACTTTACAGCTGACATATACTTAGATAAAATATTTTTATTAAAGAATTTTAAAGGGTGTAAAAGATTTTTTTTTTATTACAATATTTTTCCCAACAAGAGATTGCAATAACTTATTAATAGCAAGCTACGTTAAACATTTTACTAATGGCGTTTACTTTTAACTATTATGAAGGAAGTAAGTAAAAATTGTCTAAAGCAATAAATTATATTATTATTGTTATCAACTTCTCAAACTTTGGAAACTATATTTTGCTGATATCATTTTGTTTTTGGCATTTCAAGGGTAAATGACTTATGTAATCATTTAGAATATAACTAAACTTAGAATACAATATAAACAAAAAATCTGAAATATTTCACCCATTATCTTGAGGGTAACAAACAAAAGCTCATACCCAAGGTTTAATACTTAACAGACTAACTACTAGCTTAATCAAACAGAATACTATATTGCATATTAATTACAATTCGTACTTACAGGTTGGCTTATAAAACCTCAAAAATGCATATATTATGCTCTCCCAAAAAATATTTATATAATATATGTACAATAATAACCATATATAAGTTTATGAGAGTCAGCCTTTGAAATATTTCATTAATGACAAAATTTACTTGTCATAAATTGTCGATTTACATTTACAATGTATTCATGCAATCGGGCCAAGTACTAGATATTTGATTGGATTAAAGGAAAACCTCATAAATCCCTTCTATAACAAAATATATTTTGGATTGCTGCTTACTAGGATATAAAAAGCTCCAAACATAGTCACTTAAAGGAATGGCAAATACGATCCAATTTCAGGCTGGTATCTTCAGTCTAACAATAATTCAGAGTAGCTTACAAAGGATTCCATTAGAAATGTCAGGTATTAGTGTCGGAAACGGCGAAATTGGCATTAATGGATTGTAACGGAAAATGTTTTATTTAAAATTAATAATTTGGATCATTTATTGCCTACAACATTTTTGGGTCTTGTAATGAAAGTCTGACGGAGAAAAATTACTTTTACGATTGATTGTCAGTTTTTGACATGAAACTCACAATTAGGAGGCCACAGTAAGCATCAGGATTGTGTGTTGTAACTGTGGTTTTGTCCAAAACTGTCAATAAACTATTTTTTAAACGTTACAATGTTAGGTCTATTTAAATGCAGTACATAAAATAGTGTACGGGTTTGCGCAAATATTATCCATTAATTATGTATCAAATATCTTACTGCTCTACAAACAAGCCCATTGATACTTTATTCTAAGTCGAGTTCAACTTACTACGATCGCTGTACATTATATTATGATGATCCAACTATAAGATAATGGTTTAAGTCACCAGCTTTTCAAAGCTTATGCCATAAACTCTGTACGTGCTCCGAGCCTGGGGACGTGTTTTATGACAGCCATCGACACGAATATCTCATCATATGACTACATTTCATTCTTATCTCTTTCACATATTTGGCACGTCAGTCATGTAGACTATCACTTGGACGTTAGATGTAAAATACCTTCTGTGTTGGTGGCAGCAGGTTATATGCTGGTGTTTTGGTGAATCAGGAAACCTAGTAAAATCATAAACACAACTGTTATAAACATGAATGCGTTAACTTAGAGAATTAAAGTGTATGAAGTCATCAAAAATATAATATATTCATCATTTTACAAATCGTTCTTGTTGGCTTTCAAATGTTTATGGTAGTTATCAAATGTTTATTAGTGTAAAATTGTTTATTATTAAAGCAATACGGACAGATTTTCGGACATCGTTTCTAAGGTCTTTTACATTTTTTTTACTTATTTTCTAAGGTCTTTAGTAAGGAATTTTACTAAATATAATTAAAGGCATATGGAACATCAAAATGAAGCTTAGAGTGTGTAATTTGTCGATAAATACTGGTATAATCGAATTTCCCAAAGGGCTACGCCTCACATGCTTCCAAAATTTAAATTATTTAATTTGATTAATTAAATGAAACAGCAGATCGATGCAATTGAGTAATCTGATCTTATTTCTTCCTAGACACAGAATTGCCATAAAACAAGAAGGGGGTTGAAAGTAAGTAGGTCTACCCTTTTAAATAAGTTTTGTCTTTTCAAATTAAGTCACAGAGCTAAGTATTTAAAAAAAAATACTTTAGCAGCACTTATTGACTGTAATGGCAAATTAGGAAATTTAACCCCTTTCTAACTAAGTATAAAGAATAGTTTATTTCCTCCCTTGGACCTAAAGTGACTCTTTACGATCGAGGCGATGGAAGGTTGGAAAATGAGTGAGGGATGAAAGAGACTTTTGACCTAGAGCTATATTTTTACTCTATTTTTCGTCATTATTCACCATTATTTGAACAATCTATGTTACAAAACTAAAATAGCTGTAATGTAAAGATAACCTCTCAAAACCTTCTAAGTTATTTACAATTTAATTTGCTAATGGGTAACAAGCAGCTGTTTGGTACGTGATTGAATCGTTTTGTCTATTACGTTCTTTGTGTTAGTGTACAATAACTATCGATATGTAGAACCTTTTACAATAAAGCGACAATTAGATAATTGATTAAACAATCTATACATACTTTCGATCGTGCGATTGTTTACAAACGAAATTTACAACTGAGTTAACAACAGCTAATTTTTACTCCCTAGGGGCTAAAAACATCTATTATTCCCTTGAGAGTAAAATTGCTACTTTAGACCAGCACCGAATGTATTTAAAAACTGTTGTTTTTGCTGTATTATGACGAAAAATAATTTTCCCCTCACTATGATGTTTTAGCCATTTTACAAACGTTAATTGGAGGCCGAAAGCTACGGTAAATTGCTGGCCAAGCGAGCTGTCGTCGTCATTTGGGGACCGAGCAGGTTTTTACATTCCTAGGGCCGAAATATGCTGTTCGCTTATTTACTTAAAACATTGATGTATATTAAATACGCAAGCAGTATCCATATCATGGGTTGCAATAGCCTGGTTTTATTATTACCACTGCCTAGGAACGTTTTATTGTTTTCGGGTTTCTTTAAATATATCTTCACATAAGCTTAAAGCTGTATTTTCGTGCAATTATTGTATAAATGTTCTCAAATTTGTATAGTGTGGTAAAAAATAGCGTTTCTTACCACGGGCCGATGGGTCTAGCAGCTCTTGATAGTTTTAAGTTAATGTTAAGTTTAACTCAAAAATATTACATTTTACTCATTAGATTAATCATGATATCTATTATCTAACACGAGTTTAGGTGATAAATGCAACAACATGATAAGTAATAACAACTACAACAAACGTATTCTTAAGATACGTTCTCATTTACTCTGGTATGCACGATATATCAATAGAAAAGTAAAAAAAAAAAAAACTAATTAAACAACACTGAAAAAAACTTCTCGTTTGTAGATTGTTATGGCAGAAGAGGTGATCCAAAAATTTTAGTTTGTTAAGCAATTGTTTAGTGGAAGTTCGCCAACTAATTTACAATTAATTTTCACATCTCAATATACGAGAACATCAATAATACTTAAACAGATCAACAGAAGATTCGACAATGTGCAGCGGTGTGGAAACATCGCTACAACCGTTGTAGACGTACCAATACAATAGACATGAGTTGGATGATATTTTAAATCGTAAACTCGATGTTGGGAGTTGTCAATTGTGCAATTCTCTCTCAAACATACAGACCCATTTGTCGTATTTACTTAATATTTTTGAATTTAATACTACTTCATTTTATTTCAATATATCCCTTGTCTGACACTTTTGTATAATATTCTTTTGAACTGAAATTTTTAGAGTTCATTTTACAAATAAACATATTTTCATCAAATTCACAGTTACTTCAGTAATAAGCGTTACTACATAAGATGTTTTTATGTAATTGGGTATATTTTCTATCATTAAGTGCAATAATCAAGCTCTCTACAAAGACGTGTAATTGAAAGCTCTTTATGAATCAAGAGTTCAATATTTCTTAATTTACTAATGCTCAAAACATACAGATATTTATCGAAATGTTATTTACATCTTTATTAGTAGAACAAACACAATCAAACAGTTTACTGAAAATTACTTCTGATAATGTGTTTTAACTCAGTTACATACTAATTTTACAGTAGTCGTGTAAAACTAATCATTGAAAAACGCCAACATTTTCCTTCAGAATAATATATTGTTCTCAGATCACGCAGTTAAATGTGCTAATTATAACAGCTGGTTTACTAATACGTACATACTATAAACAAGTGTGTGTGTGGGGGGGGGGAGGGTAGGGGGTAGAAAAGTAACGATACGGAGTTAGATGAATTGGTAGTTGACTTGTTTGAAACACCTTCAAGCAATAAATAACTCTTTAAGTTAGTTACTGCCTAACATACAATAACAGCACAAGCAGGTTTGGCTATTTCCGACAGCTGATTGCCTTTTGTCCATCAATTGGAAAATTCAAAGCGTAATTGAGGAACGTTTTTACAAACTTCCAATTTAGCCCTGTGCAGATCCTGGATAATAGGAAATTGATGAAGATTATTGAATTGAAATAACTCTTATGGTCTAAGTTTCATCTGGTTGTGGAATTGTATAGTTGTTTTTCATGTAAGCAAAAACTGTTCAACAAATTTACAAAACTAAAAAAAATCTAACATATAGGCCTACTTTTACAGTAACTCTTCAGGTCATAGTGATATTATAGTTCTCTCGTTTTTTAATTGTTTCAGTAAATTAACTGCAAAATGTGTCAAACATAAAAAGCTTTAAAATATGACAAGAGTATTCTTGACTAAGCGTTAAGGTTTCTAATAGGTTGCATGGTCAAATGAGTTTAATGTAAATCTTTTATTCTGTGTTACTTCTTCTGTATTAACAAAAGCGTTAGGGAATAGGATCATACAAATTATATCTTAAAAGTGTGAAATTTTAACGAGAAACTATTATATTCATACACAGTAATCTTCTTATTGGATGAAACATTATGGAAATAAGCCGCATGGAATTTAAATTTAATATGAAAAGCTGTATTTTACATGTACTTACATGTATTTTATAACCAAATCATTTTATAATTAATTATTTCATTTCTATCTGCAATTTAAATAAAATATTTACGACAGTGATGCACATTTTCATGCGTATTTTGATCTGAAAGTACAACACTTGCAGTAAATATATTTACACTTATACTGTTTACTCACAAGACGGTAAATACATAAAAAATATGGTAAGTAGTGATCGATTTCGATTGGACACTCCAATCGTCAGACCCAATAGGCTGATACATCTTTTATTTGTATTTACCGTCTTGTGAGTTAACAGTAAATGTGTAAATATATTTATTGCAAGTGTTATTTGACATATTTTTCTACTTTCGGGTAATTTAATAACACGTACAATGCTGATCAAGAAGTTTTTTATTTAATCTGATTATGAATAATTAAGGGTGAGTCTAGAGTAAAACATTTGTTACTGACTAACACCGATTTTTTTTTTAACCCAGAATCATAATCAGAATCATCACCCTTTGCTACCCAAATTATGAAATCACCCGTAGAAAATTTATTTTTTGTGCTTTTCTATTATAATGGATGGTAAATAATGGAAAAATGTGTTTTTATATTTTTCTTCCTTAAAAAAAAAATGTGTGTAATACATTACTCATTGGTTTGTTATGAAATGACCGTGAGTAACAAAATCATCATTGGAAAAATAAGGAGAGACAATATAGAATTATAGCAAAAATGATTTTAAAAGCCTATTTATAACATATAATGATTAAATATATTGATTATATATTAAAAAAAAAGTAATTATTTCAGTCTTTCAATTAATATTCCAGTCTCGTAGGTAATTGATCGTGTACTCTTGTTTCCCTCTTCATTTCCTGTGAAAACAATTAATATAAAAATTACAAATATTTTATAGGTATATTATATAGATGTCATGAAATAGATGTGTTTTATCCTAGGAAACAATAAATAAAATATTGGACCATGGGTAACTTATCGTCCCAGTGATTATTTTACTACTCATAACTCAAAAATACCCCTAACCGCCCAATGATTATTCTATTCCTCACTAATGTAAAACAAGTACCCAATGAGTATCCTGTTACTCACTACAAAAACCCAACCTAGTAATCAACTGGCAACATATTTGGCCTTGAATTAAATTGAGTATGAAAGAAAACACTGTAGGTTAACACATGTAATTTTTTGGTAAGTGTTAAATAATGTGTACTCACCTTAAAAAAAATCCCAAAATGTGGAAATCTCGAGAGCAGAGAAAACTGTGACCTCTCACTGCAAACTTTTTCATAAAACTAAAATGGTGACAAGGAGCTATATTTCCCAGCGCTGCCAACGATTCAGAACTAAATTTACCAGGATTTCATGAGTATTACAGGAGTCAATGGGACTGTTTAGTATATAGCATAAGGGTGTGAAAGTCGTGATTACTACAGTCATCAGTGGGTAGGAAAGGGCCTAATTAGCTTAATTATCAAGGTCAACCAGATACCAATCCAAAACATGGTTAAGAGGTACATCGAACCTCAATTAGCACCCTAATAAGTAAACATTTCATAAGCAATTGTTTAAAATATGATTTCAAGGACTTATTTGAAGTTAAGGTAGTAAAATTGTGATCTATTTAACGTGTAATTTAACATTTAGGTGCAAAACCAAAGAAGCAAGGTTTTAATCATGTCTAAGTTAGAAGTTGCAAATTTTTACTTACGGAAATAGTATATTTTATAACAAAGTTAGAAGTTTCAAATTTTTAAATAGGAAAATAGTATATTTCATAACAAGAGTATAAAGTGTGCCATTACATTTGAGACCGTATTTAAAGTGCGAAATTTATCGAACACTTTTTAAATGGTCGAGAATATGTATAAACCCACACTTTCACTCGTGTTTTGAACGTTACTTTTCGCTACACTACAAAGAATAATAATTTTCCTCATTACAAAACTCATAGCATTTTTTAGGTTATGCCTTCAATTTAAAGTTAATGTTTACTTTAGTTGTTGAAATTTAAACCAGTCGATAAAACAATAACAAATTTTTCTTTGTTTACGTCGGCAAAATAAAATTAAAATAGTAAACATTACTTTTGCATGGTAAACATTCTTTTGTCGATAGATTTTCACAGGTGATAAACATGCAACAAAAACATAACCCTGCAACAGCTGACTTAAAAACCTGATTCTAAACATTGTTTATAATTAATTTAATTAATTTAATAAATGAATATTTATCCAACATCCTGGAGGTTAAAGAAACTACCTCAAATATTACTTGAAATATATTCCACGTAACATATATGTCTGAAAGACGCGGTTGTCTCTGTCGCACCTTGATATGAAGTAGTCCAGAATTTCTTAATAATCCACTTTCGTCTCCGCCGTGGTAGCTCTGCTTATGAAAATGAATAAAACATTGTCTTTTGATGGCTTTGAAGTAAAGAGCTCTCTTGTAGGGGAATACGAATTGTAGAGTTATATTAAGTACAATCCCTACTTATCTTTGTAAAATAAAAGTTTGTACTGAATGTTACGAATATCTTTGATCCATATTGTAGATTCTTAACAATTGTATTGATTCTGAATGGAATATTTGAGATGAAAGTCATATTTTAAATACCGGTACATACATGTTTCCCCAAACTCTCTTTACCAACGTTTTAAGGCATCATTCCGTATCAGTATATCGTTTCGTAATAGTATTCATTTCGTATTAGAATACTCGTTTATTACAGTTGTTCGTTTTATAATCACTTAATTTTGCTTTTTAATATTGTTAAGATAAAAATTTACTTTTAAATCTTCTGTAGACAATTTTATTTACAGATAAACTCCTAGATGAAAACGTTTTGACATATCAACAATTCACAAGACTTTTGAAAACTTAATAACTTAAGCTAGTCAATAGTAAATTAAGGATTTTCGATTTATTAAACAACTAGCAACAGTGCCCGTTGTGGTTAAATACAACGGTCTCTAGTAAAATAATGGTTATGTAATCCATACACCATTTTACTCACTAATATTAATGGTACAGTTTAAGCACATAACATTAGAATCACACATTTAACACAAGGAACACACTTTAAAGATAAATGCAAATTGTTAACAACATTTAATAAAAGAAAAATTAATTTGATAACAATATAACAATAAGCTGTTGAATTATTAACACATGTTTCGTATGATTAGATTATGCATACTGGTAAACCAATTATTGCCATCTAAAAAAATAATTGGTTTCTCTTTTCCGAGTCGGGTTAGCTCTTCTACCCGACCGATTTTCATAATTTTGGCCTTAAACTAAAGGTATGGGCGTACCTCAGATTTGCCATCAAGCACCTGCATTCATTTTGACGTATCTTTCGAGTTACGCACAAACTGCCTCCCGGTACATTTCTTATTGGAGTTAAATTTGGTTTTTTTCGAGTTCATTGTTTCGCAGGCGGGCAATGGTTTTAGGGAGGGCTCTTCTACCAGCCCGATTTTCATAATTTTGGTCTTAAAATAAAGCTATGCAAGCATATATTTGTCATCAAGCATCATCATTAATGTATCTAATGTATTAGTCGACGAAAGAATTTTTTCCTCTTCAATTGAAGATGTACTCCAGCAGTTCTAATTACAATATACATTTTGGTCTAAAAAAATACCAGCTTTCATTTGAGCTATTGAGTATTAAGATCGGACTACCTAAAGCACACTGCTGAATCACAGATAAACAATAAATACAATCGTTTTAGTACCTATCTGCAATCAATGATACGTAAATCTATTTTTATTTAAGTTATTTTATATGTCTTGGTCTTAAAATACTTCAAAGGCTTTCACATGAGATATTGATAGTTTTAATCAGTTAAGTTCAAGATACTGTATCGCTCAATCAGAAAATATAAATTTGAATATATCTTGGATATGGAATTTAGTTTTAGATACATTTACTTAATTCTAATTACGTTATTCTATTTGTTTTGACCTAAGAACCTTCATTGAAATACCAGCTTCCATTTCATTAAAGCACGCAGCTAAATCACGACCAACACAAATTGTTCAAAAAATGGAGGTATTTATCATCGATTTATAGCCAAACGATCTTGCTTGCAACCTCAACAGTACTTTCATAATTATTTGCAAATCTTCACAAATTAGGCTATCCAATGACCTATTAATTAATAAAATCGGTTTAGTAGAACTGTAGATTTAATTAAGCTAGTCAATAGTAAATTAAGGATTTTCGATTTATTAAACAACTAGCAACAGTGCCCGTTGTGGTTAAATACAACGGTCTCTAGTAAAATAATGGTTATGTAATCCATACACCATTTTACTCACTAATATTAATGGTACAGTTTAAGTTTAACAACATCTTTAATTCAGCATTTTCTCACTACTATAAACCTGGAGGTTGCTTAACGTTTTTGCAAATAACTTTGAAACGGCGAGGAAATCGACCAAAGTGGAAGGTCTAATAATATTTAATAACAAGACTAAACAACAACACACAACCAACAACACAATAAGTTGTTTTTCAAGCTCTATAAAATAGTTTAGGAATAAATTGCTTGCAATTTATAAATAATAAATAACACTTGCAAGTGTTCAGATTTGGAGTCAAAAAAGAGAAATACCCCCGCCGCAGCAAACCTGCCGACTAAGCGAATTTCCAGTTGCCTGAATTGATTTTCAATTAAATGTATTTAATTAACATTAATTTCTATGAGTACATAGGCTTGCTGCTACAGGGAGGGTAAAAAAGTGTGTTTTTTAGAGAAATATTAATAACTTAATATAAAATAAATAAATTTACCAAGTTTGATCAAAATATATCCATAAACAAGCAGACTACAACGTTTTACAATATTCCCCATAAGAATAACATGGGAATTTTAAAATAACAATTATTTGAATTTTCTCCGTAACTAATAATAGTACAAAAACACTTTGATATACTAAATTATTTGTTTTTTTAAGCTCTTTAAGAAGGTCTGAAGAGAAATTGGGAAATTTTGCGTTTGGAGGGTCAAAAATTAGAAAAACCAATTTTTACCCCATAAAACCCCCCGTAAAACCCCGTTCCCATGGTCCGATCATGCTGGTTCGCGAACTCATTCAAGTTTATCCCGCCTTACACCTTCAAACCAAATTTCATCAAAATCGGATAAAAATTACTCAAGCTATCGTGTTCACGGACACATATATATATATATATAAATCTATATATATATCTATATATATATACATATATAAAAATTTTAACGAATGGTGTTTTTGGCCTCTGGGGACATCAAAATGAAAAAGTAAATCGGTCCCGGGCCTAGGTCTTACCATGCCACCTACGGTAATAGCTATTTCCCTATAGGGAAATTCGCTAAAATCACAATTTTATAATTATTTCTAAATCTACATGGGTTATGCTATCTAATGACCCATTAATTAACAATATCGGTCCAGTGGAAGCCTAGATTTAGTTGTACAAAGTTTAACAAAAATATCCCAAACTCAATGTTTTCTCATTACTATAAATTCGGAGGTTGCTTAGCTTTTTTGCAAATAACTTTTAAATGGTGAGGAAATCGACCAAAGTGGAAGGTGGTATTCTGAAAGAGAATAAAATTTCCTACAAATTGATACCATGCACTTCTTGGAAATATTCAAAAATGGCAGCTAAAAGTCGCACCCAAATAAAAAGTGTGAAAAACACCGTTTTCAATGTATTTCTTATGGAAAATACGTTTTCTTTCATTTATCACCATAAATCATAACAAAAACAAACTTTCATAATTATTTGCAAATCTACACGACTTAAGCTTTCCAACGACCCATTAATTAATAAAATCGGTCCAGTAGAACTCTACATTTAGTTGTACAAATATTTTTAAAACTGAATTATATTTAGAATAGATTTAAGCAAGAATTTACTTCAATTATATGGAGAACTTACTATCTTTTTAACACAATTGATAGCTTACTGACAGGGTGATAAATTGGATACAATTGTTTGATAAAACTAATCGGAATTGTAGATTACTTATAATAAACCAACTAGGCTATGAGAAGGTGTCTCTGACATCTAAAGGATAATAGCGGAATGTAAGTAGGTCCTACACGTTGAAACAGGGTGTCAGTTGTCATCCCTTGGCCTGCTTGATCTCTGGCATAGCTTGAGGCATTTTAACATTACTTAATAATTCACTTGCCACTACGTCTCGGCGGCGCTGCTTATGAAGATGAATAAAACATCGTCATAGAGAATAGAATGAGTGAGTTTGTCATTTGTCTGTTTGAAAGTGAAAAAAGTGAAAAAAGTCAATATAAATGTTAAATTCAATACCATCCCATTATAATAATATATTTAAATACAAATATTTAAAAATTGTAATGAGATGTTTTCTCTTTGTTGTCAATCGAAAATGAATATTTATATTCATTTGTTCCACCAAACACATGTTATTAGGTCCTAATCGTTTATTATTTTCATTGCCCTATTCTATGCTGCAATGGTTATTCCAGTTATATGCATTTGTTGCGTGAATGTTTCAAATGCCTATAATTGTTAATGTATACATTCATAGACAAATTAAATGTGATTTATGGAATTTTCCAGGTAAATGCTAATAAATGAATAATCACGGTCTTTTTGTTGTTATAAAATACTATATTAAAACAATTTAATTATAAATGTATATACAGTAGTTAATGTGGGTAAGGCTAGTCAACAGTTGATATTTTTAAGAGCTTTCGTCTTATAACTAAGTTGTTTCAACAATGTAACATACACTATTTTGATTTATAGTCAAGATCTAAGCATATTAACAAACATTGAAACTTTACAAAAGGTACAAATATAATCTGCATTGAATATACATGTTACAAATATAATCTGCATTGAACATAACTAATTAATAACTGACCACTCTACCATTAATTTTGTTTATCTTTTAGTAGTTGGGCATGTAATTGGTCAAACGTGTATATCTGTAATTGTAATAAATTACAATAAGCATTTAACATTTTTGTGAATAAATGACAACACCATAAAAGCCAGGTCAGGTAGGTGAGTGATGAGTATGTAAACCAGCTGTTATATAAAGTAGCACATTTTCCCGCGCGATCTGAGAATAATGCGAGGTGAGACGCGGGAATGAGATTGTATACATCACCCAGAAGAGAAATATTGGCCTCTGTTGGCTCTTACTTTTGCAGAAATACTGAAAACCGTACAAAATGATTACCAATATGAATAAGTTAAAAATAGTTATCCGTTACAATACCTTATTTACCTCAACTTTAAAGAATTCAATGGCAATCTTATATGTATATATAAATGGTTTTCCTTTTCCGAGTTCGTTTGGCTCTGGTACGCGACCGACTTTCATGATTGAATGAGGTCTCAAATTGAATGTATGAAAGCGCAGATTTGCTATCAAGCATCGGCATATATAATAGAACAAAAATCAATAGCTCAAGTATTGTTCATGTTTGTTATATGTTGTAGACTAAAAATAATCTGTAAATTATCAGCTTTAATTTGAGCTATTGATCGTTTGAATCAGTTGAGCTCAAGATACCGTGTTACTCAATCAAAAAACATGAATTTGATTATTCCTCGGATATTATATTTATTTTAACGCTGCGGAGCAGCATGGGTCCGCTAGTTTAGTAATTAAGTCATTTACTTTATGTTGAGTATGGCAAGATGATTTGACATGAGATACGTCATAATGTATGTACCATCTCGTATATAACATTTCTGAGTACCGAGCTTTGATCAATGATATGAACTAACATATTTGACAGTACTTTTTACGAAATACACTACTAATTGAATGTTTAAAATGTCTAGCACAATGACAATAATTATGTTACTAGTTTAACATAAACTAAAATGTGCTACTTGTCTTTTGTGTTTATATATTTACGAGTTTGTTCTATATTCAAGGTGAAACGTAACAAAATGAGAAATAATTTTATAAGTTCTAAAAAAAATATTAGAAAAAAGATAAAGTATCGTCCAACGACAACTCATGAAACCAGTGTGCTATATCTACTGTTATCCAACTCCCAATATTTTGTATGTCTACAATTGTTGTTTGGAGTTATAGACTGTTCCATACTGATGTAAATTGTTTACACTTCTCGTAATTTTTTTCACAGATTATAGATCTTCTCGATTATTGAGATTTGAAAATGACTTTAAATTAATTTGCACAATTCTTCTCTTGAGTAAAAATGTTTAGCGATATGTAGAATAGCTTCGACTACATTAACGTGAAAAAGATTATTTCGTAAATGGGTTATTTTGATCTTCTTTCAAATAACAATTTGTCCTCAAATTGATTTGTTAAAAGTCTTCATTTAATAGGTTAGCTATACGATCTTTATGTTAATTCAAACTTAACAGTTGTAATTGATAAAAGTAAATCATAAATATACTCAAACTGAAATTGTCTATTGGTCACAAAACATTTCGTTTGGTTCAAGCACGGCTATAAGAACAAACACAGCATAGTGAAATAGTAGTCAATCTACTAAGTAATAACTGCGATACTAAGGCTAGATTGTGAATAACTTAATAATTACTTGTCAAAATAAACTAAGTTTAAGTGTCAGAGAGAAAAACATTAATACGACAGTACACCCTATCCAGTAACAGAGATTGAGATTTTTTATTTACTTTGACAATAAATATTTTTAATTGACAATCAGTTAACGGTGAAGGCTTTTCCAAAATAATGAGGCAGTTTTTCCAATAGAACTCGTTCAATGTATTGGAAATGATTTATTTCTCATATTGTAATCATGAAAATGGCCTTCCTTTTGGTTATTAAAATTTAATTTAACAAAATTTAAGAAATCCAAACAACACCAATATCCAACAATCACAATACGTACAGGTTTATGATTGACTGTTATACTTTACTCAACAGAAAGCGTTTGAAACTTTTAAAAAGAAATTTGTAAAATCGTATATAAAATATATGTTACTATTGTGCGTATGAGTATTTTTAACAGAAATCATTAACCAATATTTACTGATAGCTTGGTTCTTTAAACCTACTCAAGCTTTGCTAAAAGTAAACTTCAAGATGCGTTAACCATAATTTTCATTTATGTTAGTTTTAAATTATAATAGAGAACATTCAAAATGTTTTAGAATTTGGAAATTCTGAGTTACTAAGCGTTAATGCTGGATTTTTGTTATCTATATAAATAAAAATGAATCCCTTTTTTATGGTATTCCATAACTCGAAAACGAGTGTGCCGAATTGGATGATTCTTTTTTATTCTTGTGTTCCTTAATGCTAGGGGAAGGTTTTTATAAATGTATAATCCATCCAAACATTATTTAGTAATTTTGATTTAAAAAATTTATAAATAAAAAACTTTTTTAAAACTAAACTTTTTTAAACGCACTAAAAAGTAGAAAATAATTTATAAATATGTGGAGAATATAAATACTTGTAAGATTTAAAACGAAAAACGTGGGGTGCATGCAATCGACAATTTACAAATAAATTTACCTATTGAACTAATATATTATTACCAATTGCATGCACCCCACGTTTTTCGTTTTAAATCTTACAAGTATTTATACTCTCCACATGTTTATAAATTATTTTATACTTTTTAGTGTGTTTAAAAACGTTTTGTTTTAAAAAAGTTTTTTATTTATAAAATATTTTCTACTTTTTAGTTTTTAATGTGTGTGGATCTATTTCAAGCATCTATATCAGATTAAGTCAGAGGCATGTGGGAAATCTAAGGTTAATTTGAGTTTCTTTTCATATATAATTATGCATTAGATTTAATGTATGGCCTACCTACTAACTATAAATATATCAATCTATTAAATTTATTGTTTACTTTATAGAATACTAAATAAATAACAATTGACATTATTAACAAACACCTTTATATCTGCAATCAGATATTTTATATTTATTTTGAAATGTTTGTTTGTATAAAGAATCTCTTGGGAGCATAACCTGTTCCTCTTAACCTCTGATCTTCAAACTGTCAAATTTAAGTATTTACAGCTGACTTAAATTAACTGATATACTTACATTCTTTCAAAATGTAAACATGAAAAATTTGGAAGCCCATGGGGCGTAGTCCAAGGGAAATATGAAAATTAAATTATATAGTATTGCATTGTCCTCCATTTGTGAGCTATGTTTCAAATTTCAAATCTGTAGCTCATCGGGAAGTATCAAAAATTGCAAGAAAGCGAGTTAATAAAAACAAGCCCATGAGGCGTAGCCCAAGGGAAATATGAGAATTAAATGATATAATATTGCATTGTCTTCCATTTGTGAGCTATGTCTCAAGTTTCAAGTCTCTAGCTCATCAGGAACTTCGTTTAAAATTGATATCAAAATTTGTAGGAAAGCGAGCTAATAAAAAGAAGCCCATGGGGCATAGCCCAAGGGAAATATGAAAATTAAATTATATAGCATTGCATTGTAATCCATTTGTGAGCTATGTTTTAAATTTCAAATCTGTAGCTCATCGGGTAGTATCAAAATTTGCAAGAAAGCGAGTTAATAAAAACAAGCCCATGGGGCGTAGCCCAAGGGAAATATGAAAATTAAATGATATAATATTGCATTTGTGAGCTATGTTTCAAGTTTCAAGTCTCTAGCTCATCGAGAAGTTAGTATAAAATTGATTGCAAAATTTGTACCGGACAAGAAAGCGAGCTAATAAAAACGTTTTAAAATTGCCTTCAAATTAGCATTGGAGGAAAACGTTTCCCTGCACACACCAGAGCGATACTCCGTGCGATACTGGAGCGGGCGCGATACTTTTTCTTGGAAATTCTCTTGCGATACCAGTGGTCCGTGCGATACCATGGAGCCTTATGGAGCCGCACACACCAGAGCGAACCGCGATACGCGATACCGAGGCGAATGCGATACCGTAGCGATAGTATCGCGGTAACGCTGCATGCACTGTTTGCAGCGCTGTATCGCGGCGATACCAATGTGGCCAAACGATGAACTACTCAGTTTTGTCTTTTCTCTGTACGTGTAAAAACAACAACATGTCGTGTATCACCGAACATTTACGTGAAGTTGTTTTTACATACCCGATGCACTATGATTTATATCACGTTTTAGCAACTAGAAATTTAAAATAGGGTTCGTCTTCATTATTTGTTATTAAACTACGTTTTTCTGAAGAATTTACAATAGAATTCCCAAACATTCAGACATCTTGGATTTATTAATTATTTTAACACTTAAACATTTGATTTGAATTATCAATAGTTTTTCCAGTGCCGCTGTCAATCCAATGTTGGGTGATTGCTGACAGAATAACGTATTTAATACTGGTTTGATGATGATTCAAATTACTATTTAATAGTTAATACAATAGTGTACAGTATTAGCTATAGCACAGCATATTGTAGAGGTTTTGCTAGTCAGACTAGACGAACTAGAGAGATGGTAGGTAATGGTAATAGTAATGGAGGTGGGTGGAATGCTAATTGATCCGTCAACTCATTGAAAAATATATCTACATACCAGTCTTACCTTAAAGTGATTGGGGAGCGAGCTGGCGTAGTGGTTAGAGCGCGGGACTTCAGTCCCTGAGGTCCCGGGTTCGATCCCCGCCAAGTCACCAATGGATTTTATCTAACTGGTAATGCCGCAACCCCTAGGTCTAGTCTGAGGTAATGTGAAAAACAATCTCAGGCTCGTGCCTAGCGTCCTAGGAAAAAAAACCTTAAAGTGATTGCTAGCCGTTCTTCGGCACTCGCTTGACGGTAGTGGGTACTTGCCTTTTCGATAATGCCAGAAATCAAACTCAGCAACTCGTCAAAACATTCCTGATTAATTCCAGAATATATGTAGAATCTTGTTTAATCGTTTCTTAACTGGGTCATGAGCGTATATGGTACTCGCCAAATCGCAGCCGTTCTTTATTTATGTAGTATACCCACATTTTCCTTGCTCTCTCATCTTCTATAATAGCACGGCTAGTTAACAGAAAAGCTTCTTCTTCATCAGACCATGTCATAGTTTTAAGTTTACACACTGTACAGTATACAAACACTAACTATAACACAACACTTTTGCAACTAGAGAGTCTCACAACCACCGCACCCTCTGAGGTGTACTGGCTTTCCCGCGCGTCCCTTTCCCGCTCTGGTGTGGAAGCACCTGTTTTCGCTGCGATATTATCGCCCAAGTATCGCAGATAAAATTCTAGGAATAGTATCGCGCGTCCCCAGCGATAAAGTATCGCTCCGGTGTGTACAGGGCTTCATTAAACTGTGGGATAAAATAACATGTGTTAAAAAACCATGTGTTCATTTTCAACCAAAAGGTGAATGAGCGTAGCGAGCGAACTTCAAACAGGACGTGATTGAGCGATGCGAACGAGCTCATCTTTAAAATTAACGAGCATTTGACATAAAACCACATTAGGACAGGACGACGTCTGTCGGGCCAGCAGTGATACGATATAAGTACGTTGTCCAACGCTATGAAGATAGATGCGTGAGAAAATCTTTTCATACAATTTTACATATTTAAGAATGTATTGTAAGAAAATTTTCATTACTTTAGGGAAATGGTTTTGGGACAATTTATGAGGCCACTACATAGAGTGAATCACTGCAGGATCAGATTGTGGGACGGGAAAGCGTCCTGGACCTCATAAAATATGACCAGAGGCGAGAAATAATGTAATGTATGCTTCATTGGCCCTCACTGTCAATATAGTGTGGAAACTCGGCGGGAGGATAAAGATCTACCTAAAAAACTGATTATATAGTCGACACAAACCATTTAAGTTTTATTACTCAAGAAAATATATTGACTAAGATCAGCTGCTTCATTAGATAGGATCATTTTTCATTGATGATCAGGGACAGCTGGGTCTAGTTTCGAACCACCAAAAAGCTACTGACTTAAACCTCAGTATCTATCCGGCAACCTTTTGATTGTTAGACGAGCACCATAAACCCCCCAGCTAAACAACTAGTTAAATTTTTATTTATTTTTATTTCTATCTTACTTTAAGTTTACAATTCCTTCTTTAGGATGTCATGTTAATGTGAAAAAGGAAATCCCAGTTGCAATTTTTTTTTTTTTTTTTTACTTTACAAGACAATAAATGAAGACAAACCATCCATTACATACATGTATATTCAATATATTTACCCAACAAACACTATCGTTAGACAAAGAAGCTCTACATTTGTTGTGAGATGTAATGTTTTTAAATGACGACACAGAGTAGACGTGATTACTGTTGCCGCCACTCAGCTGCCAATCACCAACCTTCCTTCATTATACGTGTTGAATCAGACTTGATTAAATCCTTGGATTAGTATTTACTATCTTCACTGTCAATAGTGTAGTATAATCCAACATTGTCTGAGATCCTAATTTGATATTTCCTGAAACGATAAGAATTCCTGTTATGTTTGAAATGTAAGAGAAATCAAATGACTGACTAATTACATTATATTAAACCTAATAAGGATGTCCCAAGAAGGAGTTGCTTTTTAAAATTAATATACCAACGTATACTACATATAAACGATGCACTCTACGGTGATGATAAATATATACATTAGTAAATCAAACTCGGCTATCATTTATTCAGACTTCTTAAAATAAAATGGGGGGGGGGGGGGAAATAACTGTGACATTTTTTCTAAAACACTTATGATTATTTTTAGCGAATTTCCCATATAGGGAATAAGCTATTACCATTTAGGTCATGGAAAGACCTATCCCTGGGACTGATTTACGTTTCCGTTTTGAGGTTCCCAGAGCCCAAAATCACCATCTGTTCAAATGCATATATACACGTGTGTCCATTGCACAATAACTCGAGTAAAATCCATCCGAATCCGAAAAAAATCGGAATAAATGTAAATACAGTACTGTACCTACATTTATTCGAACGAGTTCGTGTACCAGCATGATCAGATTACGAAAACGGAATTGTATTGGGGGGGGGGGAGGTTATGGAGTAAAAATGGTTTTTTTCTCATTTTCGGTCATCAAATCATTGAGTTTAATTTTGAGTTAAATTTTCTGTAAACTATTTTGTAGAGCTCAAACAAACAAATTATTTAGTATATTGAAGTGGTTTTGTTTAGTTAATACTCGTAATTACGGAAAAAGTTTAAAAATTGAAAAAATTTAAAATGTGCATGTTATTTGTACCTATGGAGAGGTAAACTGTTGTAGTTTCTTTGTTTATGGATGTATTTTGAGAAAATTTGGCAGGTTGGTTTATTTTATCTTAAGCAATGAACATTTTACAAAAAAAAAAACAAAAAAAAACACACCTATATTTCCTGTAGCAGCAAACCTAAGTATTTGTTCAACCTAATGTTATAATCTAAAGAGAATAAATCTGACATGTTTAAGGAAATATTTTAATTGAAAATCAAATGAGGATAGAAATCCGCTTAGTCTGCAGGTTTGCTGCGGCGGATGTAATGCTTACTTGCCATCAGTGCATAGCGATTAATCAAGTTTAGTTCGAATAAATATCTATTAATGAAACTAATTTCAATTTTTATTTAGCACTTTAAATTTTTTACTGTTGTTTACTTGTAGCATTTTCAAAAATCAAGAATTAATTTCAAATGATTTTGGAAAAACACGCTTTAACGAAGTGTGTCCAAAATGAAGGGAACAAGAATGTTTTTAGAGGGAAACTTGTAAGATGTTTATGGTGACGTGGAGAAGCCCCAATATAAAAAGCGTCCTTTAAGCTTCTGAATACTCTCGTCTAATTGAACATTGCGTTTTACATCCCTTTTCAATAAAAACGAGGGTTGTTTTTTGTATTTCCATTTAATTTTTTAAAGCTTTTATATGTAGGCCTATGCATAAGTAGCCAAACTACATTTATAAGAGTCATAGTCTTTCAATAAAGTCCTTTGAAGTAAGAATTACATCCATGAAGATTCTTCTAGAAAATGTATTTACAATCTGTTTTATTGTGAGAGCATTGATTACATTAAATGTCAATGGCCTGAGGTAATCACGCTCCAAAAACTGTATTAACATAAATAAAAAGTTCTAACAGTTATAATTAAGTATTACTTCTATTAGACTTTCAGCCTTATGAGTTCATTATGGATTAGACGAATATAAATTTTAAGATAGTTTTCTATTCTGTATACGTCATGACGTATTATTTCAGAAAATTTGAAACTATTTTATCAAAATCAAATGACTTATTTGTAATACGCTAATGCTGATACAGACATTTTGTGAAAAAGTAAAGCAATATTGTAAAACCTATCTCAAACTGAGAGAAAACGTTTATTAGATAACGCATACGAAAATAACCTGACATGAAACACGGGTCAGAACAGCCCCACCATTGTCTAATAAATAATTTGAGAAGAATATTTCTTCTAGAATCTTAAGTCTGACGTGACCCGTGTATAACTCTCTAGTTCGTTCAGAGTAAGATAGACCATCCTTCAGTACAAGGAGTGATTAATGGCTATAATATTACGAAACTGGATTTCTTTACGAGACAAAATGCTTGAGCCTCAATCCAGCTAACCCAACCTGACCTAACCTAACCTAACCTAACCTAAACGCCATATTGTCCAGTCTCCTGACATCCCCCCTCCATGTTCCGGCCCGTTCGAAGACACTTATGTCTCTTAGTTCGGCCTTCAGCCACAGACTTCTTTAGTGTCAGATTGTGCATTTTCCGCTCGTCAGAAATTGCTTAATTGAGCAACCAGTCAATAGAAAATTGTTGTGAAGTTTAATAAGTCTGCAACAGAGAATTACTCTCTATTACCACAAGGGTCTGGTACACAGGTTTTGCGTGGTTTAAACGTCTCAAAGAAGGGAAAGTATCAAATATGATCCGCGTTCAAGACGTCATTCGACTTCAAAAACCTCATAAAAACATTTAAGAATAGGTAACCTCATTAGTAAAGATCGTCGTTGTTTGGTATTCGTGCTTGGACTGTATGAATCGACCAAGTATCAGTTCAATATTACAGGAGCATTTTCACATAAAAAAGCTGTGTTGTAAAATGCAAAATGGTGCTCAATATTCTCATGCTTCAATCGCCCATCCCTAGTACGAGGGTAAGCTATCATTGATGTAAATCTGTTCTGACACAAAAGCACCCAGAAAGATCCTAATCTGTTGTGTATTTATTTAAAGTTTTTTAACTGTTACTGAGCTTCATAAACCGTTGCTCAATATTAGCGTTTGTAACCTATGCTCTAAATAACTTTTCCTAAATTCCAGCTTACCTACTGTTTAATCAGTATTCCAGTCTACTAAGGCAACACTCATTATTCATTATAAATATGTTATAAATTAAAGTAATGGTATTTATTGAATATTTAAAGACCTATACAAAATGGCGTCAACATAGAATGGACACTGCGACAGTCGATAGTGATGGGTGACACGAGTTGACTTAATCTTCTTACAACATTCACAATCCGCGACAAGCTGTCAGCTAGGCAACAACAGCACAAGCCGATTACACTTAGCTTTAGCAATTAGCTAACACATCCCGTGAATCTAGCTCACTGTACGATAATGTGCACTCTATTTAGTTAGAAATCCTAGACAAGATCACACTATAAACAATACACTTTGACAATATATACTGAAAGAACATAATCTGGTTTTGGTGACTGATGTTCAGTTCTTTGGTGACAAATCTATGAACAATGCCGGGGATAAAAATGCTGAAGAAATATACCTATGTTTAATATCAAGAAATACTAAACCTTACAAAATGTTTTTTTTAATAATATGGATTGTGTATTCAGAAGATACTATGTATGATTTGCCATTTCTTTTTGTCACGATTGAAAAGTAGGAGGATAAAAATAAATAGATCGTTATCGCAGCACATTCTGCTGGTAGATCAATCAATCTACTTTTAAAACTGCCTAAAAATTAAGCAAGGAAGTGCATTTTTTACTGTATTTCGTGTGTCCATAGGTGATAGTGACCAATACGTTTGTGGGAGATTTCCAAGACGACAGGCACCATTACTACATTTTGGCGTCAACAACTGAAGGCGATATAAATGAGGAGTTTTCATTTCCAATCTTAAAATACAGGGTGCGGCAAAAAAACCGATCCATTTTCTGTTCAGCGACAGGCCGTCTGAGACTGAGAGTGGTGGGACAATGCCATTTTTTGTTGTCATAGAACAGTGGTCACCTGAGCTACGTGTGATTGTTATGGAGTCGTTAAAAAAAAGTATTGAATTTATTCATTGCAACTCAGCGGCATTTTCATGCATTCTTTCAATTTTCAATTAAGGTGACATGGAGAAGTTACGTTGCGTATCACAGTAATGCGGTGGGTTACTAACTTTATAACAACGGCCTCTGCGTTGAAAAGGAAGCTGAACGGCCGTCCAAAGTCAGATCGGACGGTTCATTCGATAGAGTTCGTGCTGCTGTGGAAAACAGTCCTCGTAGGCCCGCCTGAAAACAAGCGGCTGCCTTGAACATGTCTGACTGCTCAGTTGCACGAATTTTGAGGTTAATTTTCATCCCTACATATTATTATAATAATAATCTGTTTAATTTGTTATCCATACAGATAATTACGACGGAACCTCTCCATGTCGACCTAAAAGAATAAAATCAAGGAGCTACAACTGAGTTGCAATGACTGATTGATTACTTTTTTTAAACGACTAGATAACAACCGCATGTAGCTCATTCAACCACTGCTCTATGACTACAAAAAATGGCATTGTATAGGCTTTGCAACGAGCCTACTCCCACCATCCTCAGACGGCCTGTCGCTGAACAGTGCGCTGAAGAAAATAGATCGGTTTTTGCCGCACCCTGTACTAGGCCGTAGGCTCTAGCTCGGAACTGTATCATCATGGATATGATGAACCTATACAAAATATGTATAGTAAATATGTTGATCACGTATACAAAATCCATTGGTGTCCGAGGCTCTGGGAACCAATGTCCCACGCTCTAACACTAGACCAGCTCAACCCCTTGATGTAAATAAGGTTACGTTATGTTATTATGTTTGGATGGTTAGTTATGTTAGGTTACATTCTGTTAAGTTGGGTTGGATTTGGTTATGTTAACCTGGGAAGGGGGAGACTAAAGGGCCAGACTCTTCCGCAGCTTAATTGTTTATATTAATGAGAGGGGGCATAGGGTAGTTTAGGTTCGTTATTTCACGAGATGTGAGTAAAAGGATGCATTTCTGTGTATAACACTTACATTACTTGATTATTTTGCTTTTTAATTACCTCAATTTTAATAGGACAAATTTCAATAGTGGCTTCCCTCATCTTGAAAATATCCCATTTCTGAACCAACAAAATAGTGACCTAGAAAGAAGATGACCTGGATAGTATCGACCCTAGTTTTAAGCAGGCGTCTTAGATAAATAGCTCCAGGGAAGATGAGATAGATAACATGAGCAAATAATCTGGTTATGATGATGCAGCATTGAATCCATCGTCTCCGTTGATTGATTTGGTCTTGCAGTTTACCGATGTGCATAAAGTCGGTTGTTAAAATAAAGTTAACATTTGATTATCCACAAGTTTGGTCCGAATGAACAACTTATATAAATTTGGAAACAAATATTTATGTATACACTTGTTATTCAGGTCTAAACACCTTACAATACCTACATATAATTTTGGCAAACCTCATTTATAATTTACAAAATTAAGCTGGCCTACACTTTCAGAATATTTGACAGAATTTATGTAATTAATTCCAAAATCTACTTTTTCAACAGGATTTGTCCACATGATTACAGTTACTCATGACAACAAAAACACATTTTGGACATCACGTAGACAATGCGTTCAACATATGAGAAGGCGAGACTGTTGCAACTTGTGGCAGAAATAGCAGAGTTTGACGGATGACCACTGAGTGTTCTACCCAGTAAACAGAGACAAGATAAGGTACACACTACACTCTCTATCACTCGCCGCCACACACTCGTCCTAGTGTGTGGTACAAACAGCACAAGTTGTGGCAGAAATAGCAGAGTTTGATGGATGACCACTGAGTGTTCTACCCAGTAAACAGAGACAAGATAAGGTACACACTACAAACTCTATCACTCACCACCACACACTCGTCCTAGTGTGTGGTAAAAACAGCACAAGTTGTGGCAGAAATAGCAGAGTTTGATGGATGACCACTGAGTGTTCTACCCAGTAAACAGAGACAAGATAAGGTACACACTACACACTCTATCACTCGCCGCCACACACTGGTCCTAGTGTGTGGTACAAACAGCACAAGTTGTGGCAGAAATAGCAGAGTTTGACGGATGATCACTGAGTGTTCTACCCAGTAAACAGAGACAAGATAAGGTACACACTACACACTCTATCACTCGCCGCCACACACTCGTCCTAGTGTGTGGTACAAACAGCACAAGTTGTGGCAGAAATAGCAGAGTTTGACGGATGATCACTGAGTGTTCTACCCAGTAAACAGAGACAAGATAAGGTACACACTACACACTCTATCACTCGCCGCCACACACTCGTCCTAGTGTGTGGTACAAACAGCACAAGTTGTGGCAGAAATAGCAGAGTTTGATGGATGAACACTGAGTGTTCTACCCAGTAAACAGAGACAAGATAAGGTACACACTACACACTCTATCACTCGCCGCCACACACTCGTCCTAGTGTGTGGTACAAACAGCACAAGTTGTGGCAGAAATAGCAGAGTTTGATGGATGACCACTGAGTGTTTTACCCAGTAAACAGAGACAAGATAAGGTACACACTACACACTCTATCACTCGCCGCCACACACTCGTCCTAGTGTGTGGTACAAACAGCACAAGTTGTGGCAGAAATAGCAGAGTTTGACGGATGATCACTGAGTGTTCTACCCAGTAAACAGAGACAAGATAAGGTACACACTACACACTCTATCACTCGCCGCCACACACTCGTCCTAGTGTGTGGTACAAACAGCACAAGTTGTGGCAGAAATAGCAGAGTTTGACGGATGATCACTGAGTGTTCTACCCAGTAAACAGAGACAAGATAAGGTACACACTACAAACTCTATCACTCGCCGCCACACACTCGTCCTAGTGTGTGGTACAAACAGCACAAGTTGTGGCAGAAATAGCAGAGTTTGATGGATGACCACTGAGTGTTCTACCCAGTAAACAGAGACAAGATAAGGTACACACTACAAACTCTATCACTCACCACCACACACTCGTCCTAGTGTGTGGTAAAAACAGCACAAGTTGTGGCAGAAATAGCAGAGTTTGATGGATGACCACTGAGTGTTCTACCCAGTAAACAGAGACAAGATAAGGTACACACTACAAACTCTATCACTCGCCGCCACACACTCGTCCTAGTGTGTGGTACAAACAGCACAAGTTGTGGCAGAAATAGCAGAGTTTGACGGATGACCACTGAGTGTTCTACCCAGTAAACAGAGACAAGATAAGGTACACACTACACACTCTATCACTCGCCGCCACACACTCGTCCTAGTGTGTGGTACAAACAGCACAAGTTGTGGCAGAAATAGCAGAGTTTGACGGATGACCACTGAGTGTTCTACCCAGTAAACAGAGACAAGATAAGGTACACACTACAAACTCTATCACTCGCCGCCACACACTCGTCCTAGTGTGTTGTACAAACAGCACAAGTTGTGGCAGAAATAGCAGAGTTTGACGGATGATCACTGAGTGTTCTACCCAGTAAACAGAGACAAGATAAGGTTCACACTACACACTCTATCACTCGCCGCCACACACTCGTCCTAGTGTGTGGTACAAACAGCACAAGTTGTGGCAGAAATAGCAGAGTTTGACGGATGACCACTGAGTGTTCTACCCAGTAAACAGAGACAAGATAAGGTACACACTACAAACTCTATCACTCGCCGCCACACACTCGTCCTAGTGTGTGGTACAAACAGCACAAGTTGTGGCAGGAATAGCAGAGTTTGACGGATGACCACTGAGAGTTCTACCCAGTAAACAGAGACAAGATAAGGTACACACTACAAACTCTAACACTCGCCGCCACACACTCGTCCTAGTGTGTTGTACAAACAGCACAAGTTGTGGCAGAAATAGCAGAGTTTGACGGATGATCACTGAGTGTTCTACCCAGTAAACAGAGACAAGATAAGGTACACACTACACACTCAATCACTCGCCGCCACACACTCGTCCTAGTGTGTGGTAAAAACAGCACAAGTTGTGGCAGAAATAGCAGAGTTTGATGGATGACCACTGAGTGTTCTACCCAGTAAACAGAGACAAGATAAGGTACACACTACAAACTCTATCACTCGCCGCCACACACTCGTCCTAGTGTGTGGTACAAACAGCACAAGTTGTGGCAGAAATAGCAGAGTTTGACGGATGACCACTGAGTGTTCTACCCAGTAAACAGAGACAAGATAAGGTACACACTACACACTCTATCACTCGCCGCCACACACTCGTCCTAGTGTGTGGTACAAACAGCACAAGTTGTGGCAGAAATAGCAGAGTTTGACGGATGACCACTGAGTGTTCTACCCAGTAAACAGAGACAAGATAAGGTACACACTACAAACTCTATCACTCGCCGCCACACACTCGTCCTAGTGTGTTGTACAAACAGCACAAGTTGTGGCAGAAATAGCAGAGTTTGACGGATGATCACTGAGTGTTCTACCCAGTAAACAGAGACAAGATAAGGTACACACTACACACTCTATCACTCGCCGCCACACACTCGTCCTAGTGTGTGGTACAAACAGCACAAGTTGTGGCAGGAATAGCAGAGTTTGACGGATGACCACTGAGAGTTCTACCCAGTAAACAGAGACAAGATAAGGTACACACTACACACTCTATCACTCGCCGCCACACACTCGTCCTAGTGTGTGGTACAAACAGCACAAGTTGTGGCAGAAATAGCAGAGTTTGACGGATGACCACTGAGTGTTCTACCCAGTAAACAGAGACAAGATAAGGTACACACTACAAACTCTATCACTCGCCGCCACACACTCGTCCTAGTGTGTTGTACAAACAGCACAAGTTGTGGCAGAAATAGCAGAGTTTGACGGATGATCACTGAGTGTTCTACCCAGTAAACAGAGACAAGATAAGGTACACACTACACACTCAATCACTCGCCGCCACACACTCGTCCTAGTGTGTGGTACAAACAGCACAAGTTGTGGCAGGAATAGCAGAGTTTGACGGATGACCACTGAGAGTTCTACCCAGTAAACAGAGAAAAGATAAGGTGCACACTACACACTCTATCACTCGCCGCCACACACTCGTCCTAGTGTGTTAAACAGCACAAGTTCCGAACCTGTTGGTTTCATCCAAGCGTTCTTAGATAGTATATTTTGTACGTGAGTTATCAATTGAGCCGATTAAGCAAACGCGAATGAAATAATAGATCATGAAAATCCAAGGATTGTCACTTATGTACAAATGTATTCATTACCTATAACCAGCGGTGTGTTTAGTTTCTACCTTCAAACTAAAATCACAGTAGGTTTCTGGCCTAGGTTTGACCAGTAAAATACTGCCACCATTGTCAAGACGCAGGGACAAAAATAATTCCTTTCTTCTCCATTTCCGATTTTGGGTCAAAACACTACTTTCGGTCCTAAAGGGACGTTCCGAAGTCCTGATGACGTACCGATGGCAAAAACTCCATTTGAAATTAGCATTGGTATGCCTGGAAATGCCGGTTTGTTTCAAGCTAACATGTGAAGCGATATTTTGCATACACTAGTCTGCGGGCGCCGAGGTTTCTCTTGGGTAACAAGAGGCGAGATGGTATGATGATTAACTACTGTTGCCGTTAGCGATCGCTTAAAACGGTGATTAGTTAATATAATTAGACTTTGCACAGCATAGATAAAGGCCTTCCATACTGTTATTCCTGAAATGAACGTATAGTAATAGTGTGGTTATTACATAAAAGTATCACGTATGAATACGAATACAAGAAGTACGAAATTACATAAGGTAAATCAATGCAGTGGTGTGTTTTTGTACAAGACAAAGAAAGCTGCCAGTCATCACAGAATAACACATGAAGCACTCATTATATTGTGCGCAGGCAGATGACGTCAAAACTGTATCATAGAAGAAAGGATTGTGGTGTACGGCTTGCTCTCTCTGATCAAGAAATATGTCGCTTCTGCCCTTTCTTTGATAGTAGGGGCTGTATTCATTGGTAGGGGACTTCAACGTCAGAACTATCTATGCTATTTAACAAGTACATTGGGTTAATGGTAGGAATTACTGCACTGGTGTGACAAGATTTTTCGCACAGAAACAAATGATTGACAATATTCTTATTTGAGGTACGGTACAGCAAAACAGTTAGTTAAGGCGGTTCTCCATCGTTAGCCGTTTGTTGGCAAATTTTGGGTTCCTTGATTCGAATTGAGGAGGCTCTTTATGTATACAGTCCAGACCACACTGTGGACAGACGCGCTCGACGACTCACTTGTGTGCAGCGACAAGCAGTGCCAAGGGGGACACCGAAACTGCCACGACGTTTTACGATCATGCTCCATACTGAAACTGCCACGGCAATTAGTGAGGATTATAAGGGTGTTTTTGAGGGTTGTAGGTCAGAGGGTCCCAGGGTTACCCAGACAAGGGTCGGTCGTAAAATATTTGAGCGAGTGCGGTCAGAGGGTCCCAGGGTTACCCCTCATTAGCGATGGGACACTCTGGCAACGCCAGCCAAGAGAGGATTAACGCGCAAGTCACTGAAATACACATGTGGGGTTACTGTTGGAAATAAATTATTTTGCGTTTCAGTTGCATTACAACCTTTATTATATGCACAATTTACTATGGAGGTAAAACTCGATGTATTACTAGTTTCAAGGAATATATCTCAGGTTTATGTATTTTAATCAGCCTTGTTGAAAAATCATAATTAATAACTTCATTGAGATTTAACTCAATCTTCCAATGAAAATGTATTAAACAAATGGAAAAATGCAAAAGAGAAAAATAAACAATCAACTATAAATAAAAGACCAATGTAACAACGGACACACTGTACTATATCTACACAATAATATCATACAAAGATCTAAAGGGGTCTGCTGTGGGTATGCTAATCAAGTACGTAAAAACTAACAAAAATAAAGTTACCATACCTCGGATCTGTTTAGGACTGTTCATGCTTCGATATCGTCCGAGGGCTTTGCTTGCTGATTGTTAATGAAATATTTATTTAGTTTTTTATCTATATATCTATCTAAAATACTAATGTTCGGGTAAACACTGTTATGTATAAACCGTTTAGATCATATAGAGTACAATAATAAAGTCGTGAAAAATAATAGCCTAATTTATTAAAAAATATATAATGATTACATAAGTTTAGATTGATTATTAGTACCACTTAATAATCATAAAAAGACGTCAAACAGTAAAACTAAAAAATACAACTATTTACAGTAATTGACATGAAAACAGAGAAAAAAACTACTGATATACTGTTTATAAACAAATAATGAAAATTTGAAGGAAATTCTATTTATTTTTAACGGTATAAGGATATGAATAATAATTATCAGTGTCAACCCGTTTTGATGACACTTGCAAAACTATATTAAAACAATTTAACTATATGTGAAGTATGTAGGGCCTACATGTGAAGTTCTAAACTGATGCATGTCTTAAAAAACTAGAATGTTTAGGAATTACCATTATACGAGAGTTTATACTGTTTAAAGTTATTTGGCAAAACTGTTAAACATATAATATATTAGAAAGCTATTTACATAGTGTAATCACCAGCTAAGTTGAATTAATATTACCACGAACACATAAAATACATCAAACAGTAAAACTAGAAATATACATCCTTGTTGAATTTATGTTTATATTCTACCCTCGGCACGGGCAAAATAATAGCGTAAATAAAGTTAGTTTTAAAGAGTGTTTAGTTTTGCTGCTACGAAGGTAAAATGTGTTTTTAACGAACGTTTATTGTATAGGATGAAATAAATCAACTAACCAAATATTATCAACATAGAGAAACATGTAAACTACATCTCCACAACAATAACAAAGATATTTCAAATGTCGTATTTTTTATTTTCAAGCTTTCTCCGTTACCGTTAGTACATTATACAACAAGTACCTAGGTTAGCTGCTACAGGGAGGGCAATAAAGTGTGTTTTTTTATATCATGAAAATTGTTTTTAACTCACGCCCGTTCATCCCACCTTACACCTTCAAGCCAAATGCCATCATAATCGGAGATAAATTACCCAAGTTCTCGTGTTCACGGACACCGTTAAAAGTATATCGGCCCCGGATGTAGGATTTAATGTGTCACCTAATACCTTATAGCTAAATTCGCTAAAAAAAAGCTACACAGAACATCTTACTTTATTTTGCACTCACAGTGCATTCATTTTCAGCTTAAAATACACATTTAGGTGGGCTTAGCTCTCTTAATGAATCAATGAATTGCTTAGCACGTTTCTGTAAACATTATGGTTTATAAAATAATAACATTTTAATTTCGCACGTTATTTGTTTAATAGTTACGTGTTCTATATTCTCTCGGCAGTACACGAATACTCGAACAGACTTTCTGTTCTCCTATTCGTGGCAACCTATTAAAAGCCACGAATGGTATAATGATAGATGACGTTTGTTATAAAGCTTAGAAGAAATCTTTCCAATATCACACAAAACATCTTTAGTTTCGTATGAAATAGTTATTTGTGTAACTAGTGGGCAAAGTGGCACATTGCTGCACACGAGAATGATCTCGAGTGCAGCAAAGGCCTTTTGCACTCGTGTTACACATTATATTTTTCCTACAGTCACTATCAAGCATATAAATAATTAGTCTTTCAAACACTATACAACACGTTTTAGGTTCAGCTGGCAACACAAATAGGTGCCCTAGAGAAAGTAGTACCCGGTCCGTATCACTCCGCTATTTGTCCTCGGCAAGAAATGTGCTCCGCGACTTGAGAATATAGTTCCGTATGTTTTTGTAATTTGAAGTGATTTCCGCGCCTAAGAAAATGCTTTAAAGGTATTTTCTTGTTTATTAAGATCGTAGGAATGTTTTAAAAACGTTTAAAAGAAAAGTCCAGAAAGTTCAGAAATACCGAGCCTATAAACACGAAATTACAGGTTAAATCGTAGTTATAATAGTCAATCAGCTGCTCATAGTATTATTATCTGTAAGTGTTGCCAACCTATTTCCAAGCGTACACGGATTACGTGCATAATGGAACCACGCTGTTTTGTGTTGTTTCGTTGGAATCTTGATGTGCGCCAAAGTCTTAAAGAGTAGCTAAAAATATGCTTGATAATAAATTTGGCGCTGTTTCGTTCAGTATACGGCATTTGACTTCAAAGTCCTTTTATAAACGTTTTGGCCCAACCTGTAAATACTGTTAGAGACAATTTATTTTTATTAGCACCAAAATGATTGGGGTGATTAGATCTTTATTAAATGAATATATCACACTACACATATGCATTTGAAAACCTTTCAAAAGTGCCTCTACGAATTGGGCCTTTTTGGTGCATTTTTCTGTATTGAAAATAATTGTATTGAATTCGGCATGGCAGAAATAGGGAGTAATGAGGACATAACGAGTGCAAACAACAGATATGGAACGTTTTAAAATTTTAAGTGACTATTCTTTGTTAAATAAATAGTGACTAAATTTACTAAGTTGATCGTGAAAGATAGAAATACGCTGCCCCTTGTCAACATTTATCAAACCCGAACCTAATCCTTTCCAGGCGACTGCGGTCTGAGGGTCCCAGGATTAATGAGGGGTCGGCCCGGGACCCTGTGGCAACGCTCACCAAAGCAGGCAAAGGATTTTTAGGTAGATTTAGAGGCTGGGACCCTCTGACCGTCTCCCGTTTTTGAGAGGGCTAGAAACACTGAAACTGCCACGGCGGATTCCCCAGATAGACGGGGAGAAACGGGAGACTCAAAATTCCCATTTCTGTCTTAACCTTTTCTTTCACAATAATACGTTGATTGGAAAAAAATAAGTGATTGACTTGCTTCATTTTTATGTTGTTTGTTGTTGTTCCGGATCGGTATGACATACAATAAAAGGTTAAATTACCTGTGTCCGCCAGTCGATCCTTATGTGCTGTGTCCTATTACAGGATATGCATTTCGGCAGAATAAATTGCCATCATCAGTCCTAATATAAGATCTTGATCTTCCCCGTTGGGTGCGTCTTGAATTTTTGAAACATGTACACGAACTTTACACTTATATATACAGTGTATTCGTAAATGTATATAAGTGTAAAGTTCGTGTACGTGTTTTAAAACTTCAAGACGCACCCAACGGGGAAGATCAAGATCTTATATTAGGACTGATGATGGCAATTTATTCTGCCGAAATGCATATCCTGTAATAGGACACAGCACATAAGGATCGCCTGGCGGACACAGGTAATTTAACCTTTTATTGATTGATTTGCCCTTTCGTATTTATATTCTAGGAGTTATTTTATGTTAATTTAAGTTTTTAGTGTTGCGACTGTTAGAGTATTTACTTTATAAGTATTTATTCCGTCTCTTGATAATATATTTGCTTTAATGAATAATTATTTACCACTGAGAAACAAGTTTTATGTTTCATTTACCACTTTTATAACACTGCATTTTATATGATCTGTTCGACGCTTTTAATTACACGAGAGCTGATCAAATACTAATATAATTCTGTAAAACTGTAATATTCAAAAATAGTTTTATTCGCCCAAGACGCTAGGTTGCAGAACTACAAATACTGTACCCAACCATGGTCTGCAGAGGGGCGTTCACGTGGAATCTCATTGGAATGCCCTCCTATTAGCTTGACTCATGTAATATTTTTCAAATTCGGCATTCCTCAACAGTTTTGTTTTTGTGCCATCCTTCAGAGAGTTAGTAGTAAGGGTGTTGGCGTGTTAGTTATACTTAGTTAATAGTCTTTCGATGGAGGATAAGATATTTGAAACGAAGGGAAAGGGCGCGGCGTTGTTAGTAGACGGCTACCGTTTTGTTATACAAAGTGTGGTGTTGATAAGTGGTTTTGCTTGAGAAAAAATCGGGGAGGATGTCGAGCAAAATGCTTCACATATTATATATAACAACGAGTGGCAGTAACTGAAACGATTTTAACGCGTAGGCCTACCATTCTTCAGTCACTGTAGTTGGTTGAGTTTAGGTAGAGACCTCTAGCTTTTGTCGATATTCTTTCTTCGATATATATTTCTTCGACTAATGGCCTATTAATATGAGGTGTCACTCGATGGGGCCACCAAAATAACCTATTTTTGGTTTAAGAACAAAATTTGAATACAACAAAAAGTTCACTTGCGTGATATAGAGACGTGTACAGAGTTTTGTTTTCTTGGCGTAACCCATTAAAAAGTTAACTGGTGATGTCCATACTTTTGCCCAGCCCTGTATATGTGAATAAACAAAATTTATAATTGAGGTGTATTACTAAATAAATATGCAAAAACATACACCGAGTCTCATTTCATTCTAATTAAACATGAGAAAATGGGAAACAAATTCGTTTTGATTTCCCACCAGGCGTAACATCCGTGACAATTTTCTGTGATCATAAAAACGACCGAGATTATTACTTGCGATTAGGGAAACGCCTAAAAATGAAGAATCGGCATAAGAAATTTTAACGAACATCCGTGATCGTATGTTACGATCGTGGCCAAATCCGTGATAATTTCTAGCGATCAAACGCAGAAATAACTGTGATGGTAAACTACTACAGCAATGATGATGACCGGTGATGATTTCACAATTGCGGCAACATTCGCATTCATCTCCAGCGATTATTTTAACACCCGTAACTATTTTTCGCGATCGACGAAAAATTAATGATCATCTTGCACTTGCCGCTTAATGTGTGATGATTTATGGATATTGCGCCAATATTCGTGGTAATTTCTACAGTAGTTTCTCGCAATGGCGTTTTTCGATTACGCAAAACGTGTAAACTCTGTGTTTTCGGGTGGATTTTACGGCAAATATTTTACCATTTTTATTTCCTGGTTTCTTACTAAATTCAATTACAACTCATGGACTTTTTCCTGATACTTAAAATTCACGTGCTATTCCCGGTTTCTAGGTTGGCAGAATTAGGTGAACACCCTGAATTATCACTACAAGTAGCCTAGGCTAATTAGGATTTATTTTTTATCAACCGTATCTAAAATGTATACTTATCAATTTGGAAGTTTTTATCTGGTATTAATGTAAACCTGCACATTATTCGCCTTATGTATACAAGTATAATTGTATCTGTATATTTCTTGGCCTAGTCTTGTATTTTATTTGTTTTTCGTACTAAACAAAATCTGGACAGACTCGAACTCAATTCTGTGTATTCTAGTCATCACAAAGGATCTCATACTTCGACGCCAATTCCTAAGACAATTGGAACGCAGTGCGCGCAGTATTTCCAACTCATTGCTGAAAAGCATGTTTGCATGGTATTCCCAGGTCATTTCCAAATACATTACCTCCACCGCAGCCCGCAGCAAACCTGCACACTGAGTGAATTTCAATTTGTTTTATTGGATTCTTACTAAAATTGTCCATAAACAAGATATATTTATTCCACATTTAAATAACATTAGATGTAACAAACGCCTAGGGTTTACTACTACGGCGAGGTCAAAAGTGTTTTTTTGCAAAATATTAATAGTATAGGATGAAATCAGTAAATTCGCCAAATATGATCAACATATTTATCACAATTGTGTTTTATTTATGCTTCAGGACACGTATCGCGTTTGCTATTATTTGCATTAGATTATGTTTCTTCTTGTGCAATTTTGACGATGCCTACCTACACCTTGGTATATTTATAAACTGAAAACTTCCAAATCTAATGATAAAATATGTGTTTATCGAGTTCTTTAACGCCAGTAATTCACTATAACGGGTTAAGAGCATTCATATAATACATTTAGTAAGAAACATTTTACATTCCATTGCAATCTTAATCCTTTAGAACATATTATTTAATTATTTCTGACTTCATCGGTAGTTAAATGTCTTTTTCTATTGATACTTGATTTAAATAAGTACAAAGTTAGTATGGCCTCTTTTAAGTAGCAACATGAAAAGCATTTAACTAAGTTATGAGCAAAGTAAAGTGTTGTGTTTCAAAATCGTCACTGTGATGAGTGAGGGATATTCTCATTCCCGTTTCTCCCTGCACGTTGCCAAACCAACCTCCCCTTCCTGAGGAATCCGCCGTGGCAGTTTCAGTGTTTCTAGCATTCTCAAAAACACCCTTATAATCCTCACTAATTGGCGTGGCAGTTTCGGTATGGATTATGATCATAAAACGTCGTGGCAGTTTCGGTACAGCCGTGCCAAGAGTTTAATTTTTACTAAAGAACAGCTGTAGCCCGTCGAGCTGTTTGCATTGAAACGACCTAACAGCTAAACAGTGGTCGCGAGAGAACAGAGGGACGCTGGGTACAGGACAATACGCGCTGTGTGAGGACAAAAGGATTGTTTCTGATCCAACCTTGACTAAAAGGGTACAGAGAGAGGTGGTATTCTATACTACTCCTTGGTCACCACTAAACCCATCTCATAGAACACGTCGTCAGTCGGTTGGGGAACACAGCCTTCATTCAGGATCGGTACGACCTGAAGTACAAGTCGCTCCTATCCTGGATGAGCAAGATTGTGTTACCCAACCGACTGACGACGTGTTCTCTCATTTATAGTTGTATTTTTCATTGACGATTGTGCTAGTAGTGTTGTTGTACAACGCTGAACTAGGAAGGTTCTCCACTGGCCTGGTATGAGCGATCTCATTATTTCTCATTGATGAGGTTCGGCGCCAGTCGTGTGTGGAGCCCATTATTACGTCGAATCTCATTGCCAGGGATGCTCACAATTTGGGCCGCAGTTTATAAAATACCACCCTTTATCATTATTCCATGAACCCCATTATACACACTTGGATGAGAGTATTTATAAATAAACATTAATTTGAAATACATGAAGTGGACAAGTTTGTCGTTCTGTACCACAGAAATATCACAATGTTTACTATCTTGTTTTGGCAAATTTAAACCTAAATAGTACAACAGTTAGTAAATAATTATAACACCCAAGAAAATAGGTTAAAATAGTTAAGGGTTTTCTATTGCGTACATTTGATTTGAACTTTGCCATGTTACCAAATAGTTGCATTTAATGTAAACGTCCCCATTTAGTTATTTATTTCATATCAACGGCTAAAGGCAATTTCTACAGTTTCATTAGTAAACACAATGGATACGATTTTGCCTGTTCCTCTTATTATTCCTTGGCAAGTGAACGATATGTTTTTTTAGACACAACTAACAATGTTAAACTGTATTTTCAATTTTAAATTACATGCCACAACGATCAGCGAATTGATTTTCAATTAAATGTATTAAATTAACATTAGGTTTTATGAGTACCTGGGCTTGCTGCTACAAGGTGGGTAAAAAAGTGTGTTTTTTAGTAAAATATTAATAACTTGGTATAAAATAAATAAATTTACCAAGTTTGATCAAAATATATCCATAAACAAGCAAACTACAGCATTTAACAATATTCTCGAAAAAAAATAACATAATAATTTTAAATTTATAATTTTTTGAATTTTCTCCGTTACATATATACAAATTTTAACGAATGGTAATTTTGGCCACAAAATGAAAAAAGCAAATCGGTCCCGGGCCTACATCTTACCATGCCACCTACGGTAATAGCTACTTCCCAATAAGGAAATTCCCTAAAAAGAAAAGACGCGATTAAAGAAAATAAAACAGTTGTAATTTGTCGTGTGTATTTTAAATTAGTCTCTTGCAAATATATTTTATAAATAAACGGTATCAGCAATCTGGCACATACTTTTCCCTTTAGCTTGTCAACAACCCTTATCATGACACAGGGTAAGCGGTGAGAGTAACTTTGATAATTTATATGGGATATGGCAAAAGTTGATATAACTTTTGAACCGTAATATTTACATCAATGGGGGTTGTGAAATTTTGTTTCGAGTTTAAAGGACTATATCATACACACAATTTGAATCAAAATTGGTCAAGCCACTTTTATGAAAATCTGGTTTTTTCTGTTAATATAACTTACAAGTGCAGTAAGTTAAAATAAAATTACAATAACTTTTGAATCGCAGTTTTGATTCATTTGGGTTCAAAGAACAGAGCAAACTTTTACCATCTTGTTTAGAGTCAAAAGGACATATTAATCAAAATCGTACTGACGAATAAAAAAATTTGTTGTTTTTTCGTAATGTTATGTGTTTTATGGGAAAATTGCCATTAAAAAATAAAATTCCAAAAAAATGTCAAAATGAAAAACGCCTGGAGATACCATGGTGGTACCTACCAAATTGCATCACTCATAGCTCTATAAATATCCACGCACACCCACATACATCACTTCGATACCAACTTTTTTCAGGGGGAATTCTCATGCCTTAGCTTTGTATTTCCTGTGAATGAAAAAGAATAAAACATGACATGAATTAAAGATGACACTAAAAAGCAATAAATACAATAATAAAACGCGGATGACACTAAAAAGCAATAATACAATAATAAAACGCGGATGACACTAAAAAGCAATAAATAAAAAAATAAAACGTGGACGACACTAAAAAGCAATAAATAAAAGAATAAAACGCGGATGACTCTAAAAAGCAATAAATAAAAGAATAAAACGCGGATGACTCTAAAAAGCAATAAATAAAAGAATAAAACGCGGATGACAATAAAAAGCAATAAATAAAAGAATAAAACGCGGATGACACTAAAAAGCAATAAATTGTTAATGATTTAAAATGATCTTGCTATTTCTGATTTGGATGCGTTCTGGGATTGTATTACCTATGAAACTACCTATTAACCTATATACACACACCTATATTTCTGAGGATAATGCTTGACTGGCTGGGATGGGGAAATGATATTTATCTTGATGCCATCTTAACTCACACAATTAAGACGACTTTTCCACGCTGAGTGCTGATGACGGGGAATTCCCACAATTGCTTGACAATGAAAAAATGCATCTTTCGTGTTAAAACATGTCAACCGCAATAATAATGTTAAAACACTGTGTTTATTGTTTATCTCTATCTCGTTAAGTTGTTTTTCGATTAACTCCTGAACTATTTCCCCAGGCAATTTCTCGAAATAAAAAACAACCGGTCAGTGTTGTATTAAGGTTATTGTTCACTTTACATCGTACAGTTGACAGTTGTTATGTCTGTCAAATTAAAAGGGAAGGAGTGACAGAGCTCTGAACAGATGTCTAAAAATATTTCTCCCGATCGAAATTTACTCAGCAACGTAGTATCTCAATTTGTGTGATTATAATTTTTATAAACTCCTCCTTAATAATGCTACTGATAACACCTAATTGAGATCAAAGTTATTGTATATTTGTAATTGGGTGGTACTTTTGTTGTTACAGTTGTTACTCTTATTTTTGTTCTACTTGAGCAATATTTGAACTTTAAGCTACTTCTTGTGACTCTTTTTGTAAATCAATAAGAATACCCCAATTTTCTCCATGAATTCATTGAGTGGAGTATTCAAGACGTAACGCTGTCTAATTATTGACCTAACTAAAATGTTATTAATTTTCGACTACCATTAATTTGTTTGCCATAGTTTATTCGTTTAGTAACAACAACATATAGCTGTTGTTTTTATCACGAGTCAATTCGTTTACAAAGTTAAGTAAACAAATTAAAAACATTTTCATAGTCAGGACATTACTACAACCTCCACAGTATGATGCGGCGAGCAGGCATCACGTTGGGCATCACTGTGAACAGGTCTGCGCGGCGGAGGGGTGGCAGTTCCCCTACTTCCCCCACCACCATCAGCTGTTTGACGCTCGCCGGCTCGGGTCAGTTGGTGCCGCGCGCTCGACCTGTTTGGTCCTGTATTGTTCGGTGCCGCGTGTGTGTGTATGTGTCTAGTGATTGTTGTTACGGTCACTCCTAGGATACCTCACCCACTCGGATATCATGTAATACTCTCATCAGGTAAGCTACAGTCTTTTGTCTCTCACAATACAGTTTAGTTTTACCTGGCTAGTCGGTCGTGGTCGTGAGGAAAGGTACGCAGCGCCGGTCGAAAGATAAACTAGTTTCACTGGTTCACCGCTGTGTTTCTGTCTTGTTATTCTAGAGTTGGAGTTTATGCAGCGAGCGAGGTCCCCGGTGTAGTTTCAGGGCCGGACTTAGGACTTCAGAGGCCCCGGGCGAATTTGCCGATGGGGCCCCCAGTATGATTATACGGTACACAATGTAACGCATTTACATGCACACTAATTTTAAATAGCTAATTTCAAGGTGAATTAATATGTAAACCTGTTAGAATGCTGTATTTTGCATAAACTAATTGTATGTAATATTTTAAGTCTGAAAATAGCTACAATGTACGGTGTTATTTTATGATTTGTTCTTGTTGTAATTGAATTTATAAAATTTTAATATACCTAGCAGGTACCTTACACATTTTTTGCAATACATTTAAATGTAATATCCTTTGCAACAAACAATGAAAACTATAGATAAAATAAAAATAAAATAAGACGTACTTGTAAAAGGTTTAATTTAATTTTTTTACTGTAATACACATTCTATTTGGTGCTTGAATGAAAACTCAAATGAAAAATAACTAACATTAATTAATTAATGGAATAAGTTATATTTAAACACGTGATGTAAGTCAGAGATAATGCATAAACTTTTAAAGCTTTAATATATTTTATAACTTACTATAATTTTACTAACAAACCTTTTACTATACTAAGTTTATAAGATACAAGTCAAAACAATTTTAAAGTTTACTGTTTATAGATAAATCATTATAAAGTTTAGAACATAGTTATTTTCCCTATAAATAAATGTCACTTCCTACTCTGATACGTTGGCATGGCAATTAAAACCTCCTGCTTTTCCTAAATTTCTTGGCTGCACTAAAACTATAAAATCATAAACTATGACTTATGTTTATTTTCATAGTGGTTTTGGCATGGAATTCTCGTTTGTATAATATGTTAAAAGTCCTAGCATGAAAAGTACCATTAAGAACTTTAACGAGTTTGAGTTTTTTCTTGACGAGTAAAATGTTACAATACAAGTCTAATAACCAATCACAAGCTAACCATTTATATGAGTAAACAGAAAGATGTTTAAATGTATTCAATATAAATTAATACAACACAAACATAACATTCAATACAACATTAATTTGTTCTTTGTAGTGTTTGCAGAATTAATAATAAAATACAACACAAAAGTACGATAATGTCAACCAAAAACACACTGGGAGTAAAGTGATTTAAATTGTTTTGGATTGGCGATAAGGCATTGTATGTATGTGTATGCGCGTGCGTGAGACAGACAAGACTAGACAGGATCCCTTATCAGCTCATTATCATTTATTGTTGCAGCTGCTTGTTGAGCGTTTTTTACGATTTCAGTCGACAACGCTCGCCCGCTCCCAAATAATGTAATTTTTGTTAACATCAGACGACCCTAGTTGTCATAAAATGTCTATATAGATTTTTTATCCTACTGGCGCTGTATGATTTTGACTCTATCGACTAAATTGAAGATCCGAATTTCGACGTATAACTTAATTACTATTTTATAAAACCTTTTAATTGAATGGGTAATATAATACTTCTGCCCCTTAAAATCGTGAATGGCATATACTTAGAGGTAAAAGAATAACATCTAATAAAACATATTTTTCAAACAATGTTTTTATTTTTCAAAAGTATTAGATCTCAATTGAATCTCCATTTAACCCCAACACAATTGTACAAGTTACGTTCTACATTAGGACAAGAGTTTTCATATTATTTATTGTATTTTTTGCCCCAAGCGAAGGGGCCCCCTTCAATTAGATCACCGCGGCCGTAGGTTTGTGTGAACGGCTTCATTGAAACTCAAACTGGTCCGTCACAGCCTAGCAGCTAGCTATGCTCGTGTAAACTAGGTCTAAGCGCGGGGCCCAGTGCAACCCTGAGGAAAAGTCCCTTAGAGTCAAGAATTTTGGTCCTAGTAATACCATAAAGTTCATCTAACAATAACCTTAAATATAGGATAACGACAATAAAGCTGTTAAAAAAGAAGATCATTCGGTAAGTGTCTGATTAATTTTCGAAGATATTAATAAAAACTACTGTGCAAGGGGCCCCCTCGGGGCCCCCCCTAGGCCCGGGGGCCCCGGGCGCTCGCCCCGTCCGCCCCTAGGTAAGTTCAAACTACAGTAGTTTTAACGCATATTTATTAGTTTGAGATAGTTTATTTTAACATCGTACCGCTTTAACAAACTAGGCTAACTTTAAAATTTTCTCTATAAGAACGGCGACGAAATTTTCATATGATTTTATCCTGTAGCTTGGTTAATTATTTGATGAATAGTAGTAATAATACACTTTGAGATAAGTAGATTCTGACTACTTTTATTGGGGTTATAAACTTGTAACAACTAACAACTATACGGGCTTCCACCCACTTATAGGTAATAAAAAAAAAAAAAAAACTCTGCACGTAAGAATTGTTTGATTTTTTAATTCAATAGCCACTTAGATCGAATTTGGGTTTTCTGCTACATTTCAAACACATTTAATAACATTAAACAAACCTCTATTTTGGCATTTTATTTAGCCTAAACTTATTTACCGTAAAAAATAACTATTTTACAATAATTTTTAAACATTCATTTGCTCAAGACAATATAATATTAAATAATAAATAATTTAGATACAAATATGACAACAGTGTTGGTATGTAGCCTAATTTTATATTTTTTCCAGTTGAATAAATAGATCTATATGGAATGATGACAACATGGCAATTTGGACACATAATAATAACAAGTATACACAGAAATAACCCCTGAATTTGTGGAAGGATGACAACATCTTGAATAGAAAAAGTGCAGTGGTCCAAACTACGCGAATTTGTTCGTGCGTAAAAACTACGTAGCTTCCCCTTCGAGTGCACTTTTCAATTGGGCGGAATCAAATTGAAATCATTCTCCGTTAGAATATTATAACATTAGGATTTAGCCTAACATAATATAATTCTAATTATATCGTTACTGTATGCATTGTTTTTTATTGTCGAAAACAAATTCGAATTGTTATCTAGATATTCCTAGTTAGTCGTCAATACTTCCTCCATAAGTATTGCCTTGCCGTTGGCATGCACAAATAAATAAATTACAATTTATAATTGAACTATTTATTAAACTATATATTACTGCATATTAAAAGGTTATATACATTTGTGCTCAAGCTACCTATTTTCAGCTCACCAATATCTTATCTGGAGCACTTCCGAACTAAATGTTTAGTTTGGTTCGTAGTGAGAACCTACTTTAACTTGTTTAAGACTCCAATAGTTTAATTAAACTCGATTTATTGAGCGAAAACACTTTAGATAGGGAAAATGCTTCTTTTGTTGAAAAGTATTGCATTTTCAAAGGGACGTTGTAGACTAATTATTTCTAACACAGTGAATTTGTAGTTTGGCCGGTCTCTGCCTTATTTTAATTGCACAAAGCGTTTAAAATTCCTTTGATGTTTTTATCCTCTTAATTGTGTTCATAACTGTTACACAATCGTATTGAATCGTAGGACTCGTGTTCTCGTTGTTTAATTTTTCAAATATTAAAGTTACCGAGCAGTGCTCAACTACATCTCCCGCGCCCTGTAAATTCATATCTCACTACTGCCGATTAACAGATGTTTTATTTGAGCATTTTTTGAAACTTTATCGGTATTTTGGGCAGTTTATGTAAGAACACGTTTAAAATCCTAATATTTTTACGTGATGGATTTTAGATGGATTCATAAACCATATATATATATATGTCTAATTATCGATGAAGTAATGTAATGTATATTTGACAACGCCAAAACTCAAGGGTGGGCTTCTTTTAAGGCGACGATGAGTTAATGATGAGCGTTGAATGTATGAGATGGGAGGTTTTTTTTACTGTAGACCAGCAAGTTCTCTGTTAGACATTCCATTCCCATATTAAAGTTGTCACAAGTTTAATTGAATCAAATTCGTCGTAGTTGATGTGAGCCACCGATAGATTGCGCTGATCTAAATTACTGATTTCTGCCGAATACACGATGATTTTTTAAGTTTAAAATTTAGTTTTACTTTTTTATCTAGTAAAACTGATGGAACGACATATGTTCTATAGCAACTGTTATGACATCAAACTGTCAGAAACAAATCATAGGGTAGAAAATATAATTTTAGACACTAGCCACACAACTACCAACATTCTCTTGTAATAAAAAATGGCTACAGCTGGTCCATATCAATGAATACAAACCACTATAGTGGTTTGTATTCATTGTCCATAATATGTACAGTAGATGGGATTTCTAGCCTACTTCAGAATCCAACAGTCAATGGTAGGGTAGGCTTACTTCCTTGTAAAGCTCGGATCCTTCCGGAAGCTAAATAAAAAACGGATAGAATCTCTTTTTTGGCCAATCCGATTTACTCCTTCTGAGATTTTGAAATTTTACCTGGCCAAGTAAGTTATTTTAGTCAATATGTGCCCAGTGTGATGGTTATTATTTTTTGTTTTCTTCTCTGCATGGTGTGTTGTAGGCTTATTGTAGCCAACATTTTGTTGGCTTCAGGATATAACTAATTTTAATTCACACAGCCTGTCTGGGGCGTGTGCCGCGTGTATGGTGTAGTGTAGGCCGCGGCAGACCACTGTGTAGGCTAGCGGCGAGACGACCTCTCAAAGTCAAGGACACTTTTTACACTATCACCATCACCGCCGAGCCCATCTGTTGTTCTTTCCACGCTTTCAAGGTCCTTGATGAAAGATTGCATTTCAGAAATGTGGACAATCTAATCTTAGTCGACCCGCAAATGAATGCCTTGTTTGAAATAGTTCCTAATTACAAAATGGCGTTGGTTACGTTCCACCATTGACTATTGGATACAGAAGGTTCCATTCAATGTTAGAGTGGTTAAGCAGGAAAAAAGGTTACCGTGGTAGATCAATCCTGATTCTGTAAGTGGGTTAATTATATGCAGATTAGTGTATATAGGTGTATCTTTTCTTTTGATAGGAAGACAATGCTAGGTCATGCTTCTTGCTACGTCTGCAACCATTGTATGAGATTTGCATTCGTATCAAAAACGCCCTTACCTATAGCTGATGAAGGCCGGTGTTCGACAAGCTATTAATAGCTATTTTGTGTACCCTCTGTAGTCTATTGTTTGAATTGCATGCACGTTTTTTGTAGAATTCTACATACTGCATACTTTATTAATTTTTTAGTGCCTCCCGCAGAATACATATTTATTTAAGAATATATTTAGAATATTTTATTTTGTTCTAAATGTATTCACCCTATAGGTTGATTTTAAATTCATCAATTGAATGCAGCAAGCAGATAAGGGGCTGAGAAATGTTTATATAAGTTCGAAGTTGGAAGCAAGCTCTGAGGATACCACTAATGTTGTCTAAAGTTATCATTTACTAATGTTTTGGTTAAACTCCCAGAGCTTATAAGTCAACAAACTTAACACAGTAGTTGTTATCAGTATACACTACCGATATTTATAAGGCACATTATCTCAGGATTGTAAACTACTGTTCGCACGGTAATGAGTTTGTATTTTGGGATACCGGAGAGAATGAAATTAATTTTGGTAGTAAGCGTAAAATTAAAATTAGGCTATTCCACATTTTTAATAACTAAAAAAAAAAGGATTTGATGTGGTGGAATATTTTTGTTTAAACCCAAATACTGTAAATAAATATCAATAACATATAAATAAAGTACCGAAGGTAAAATATATTTAACTAAGTAAAGTGTCAAATTAATAAACAATGGATTACACAATGCAAATTAATAAATGCGTAGGCAATTGTAAAATAAATTGTCTCTAGTTAGACCCAAAATTAATAGCAGGGTGAAGAATAAAAATGGACATTTTGTACTGCAGAATAGTTTATGCGATAAACAAAATCGCTCAACGCGCCGCAATGTATTGCACAACGGTTCGTGCAATTGACAACCCATCTAAAATAAAATCCAATGTGAGCAATTTATTTGATTTATATATCGACACCACTTGAAATTAAAATAATCTTTTGTAAACACTATAAGTATATTTAACACCTTGATAAAAGTCGTGACCCTCAGGTGATGATACGTTTGATCGTTTATATCATTTATCCACAGTTTAGGAACGAATAAAACTGGAGCAGTCTGGGCGAAGATAAAAGCGAATTTATTGTTTCCTCACTAGATTGATGGACCATCGACGGGGTTATCGTCAACATTCAAGATAAACCCATTCACCAACTCGAGGTGGCTATTTTCAACATTAGCAGTTATATATAACACTCATGTGCCTGAGATATTGTGTAAAAACAAAGTTCATGTCAAACCACATTGAAATTTAAAACTGGAAAGTAGACTTATCATCGTATAAAAACATTTTATCTTGTTTTTGAATGTATTTTTATCGGTACACTTGAGTTCGATGATGAATCGCAACTTTTTTCTCTTCTTTTAGTATAGATTTTATGACGTGAGGTCTACTTTTCAGTAAAAAAAACATATCGTGCAATATGTTAAATATTTACAGTTTTATTTAGGTATAGTAATAATTTGGAATTGGGCTGTGGAATCAGCAGGACGAAACTCTGCCTGCGCGACTACTGGGTTGCTACAGTCTTTCAATTACCTAAATTTAAATTTAATTTACCTCTAACTTATTAAGACCTCTAAATTCATCATCCATTGAGAGAAGTACTTTTACTCACCACAAACGCCCTAAAGTCTTACTGGATATAAAACACTTACAGTATAGACACTATTGCTTTTGATTGTACAATAGTAAGAGAAGTAATGAAGCCAATGATACTACTGAGGAGTTTCATAATTATTTTAAGTAATGAATATGTCTTATGATTAGAAGATATTTTTTAACATTCGACCCACACATCGAAACATGAATTTACAAATCTGCACTTAACATGTTAAGTTGTACGGATTCCGTTTACCCTACTCCCACCTTGTTTATTGCCAAGCACAATGGGCGCAGGGCCGTTGTCTACAGTCTACACTAGGGGTGTGTCTGCACAGAGTGTGCGCTGTATAGTGTGCAGTGTGCTGTACCCGCGCACCAGAAACTGGTTATTTTTACTCCCCAGCCCACCCCTGGGGTGCCGCCCCACCCTCCGACATGGCTGTTGTTGTATCAGATAATGTATACAACAGATACGCTCTTGGACCACTCGATTCCTTTCACATTCAACCAGACTTTAATTCACACTGGTCAATCTTCGTTTATAAGCCAATTTTCCATTAATTTTATATGCAATACAGTAATACAGTACCCAAATAAAATGCTCAATTCGGTCTCTTTAGGATCCTTAGTATTATAGGATTTTTTACAAGATCTTCTTTCACAGGGTTTTTGTAAAATTATTAGGTACTGTATAACATTGAAAAAATTTGCAACCAAACGAGTGCGGATTAGCGACCGTCCAAACCTCTAATTCTCCTAGATCATTGCTATACTCCTAGTAGTACTGTAAGTGTTTTTGTGATTGACTGCTGAGTGCTGATCGTACAGTTTATGGACCGATTTATTGTCCGCTTCAGCCGTGTAAGTTCAATTGCTGGTAAAATGTGCGAAAACATTAGAAAGTATCTGGTTATAGAGCGTTTATACTAACTGGTAAAATGAGTGGTAATATCATACAGATGACTGGTAAAATGTCCGGGTACAATAGACTAATGTATTATCTGGTAAATTGTGCTATACAGTTTACAAATGGATGGTAAAATGTGCGGTTACTATGAACAAATACAAATCGCTGGAAAATGTATGGCAACACTTTATCTGGTGCAGTGTGCAGTACCTAGTAAAACGCCAATATTGTGTAGGCTATTCACAAATGCAAACTTTCCCATGTTCCGTTTAGAATGGAAAGCTTTAATGCATCTTGATTCCCGTTTGTGTTTGTGCTTCAATTGATTCTATACCACTATGGTGGGTACTTGACAATTATCGTTCCTGCTCAATGAAGAAAAATGTTATTTAGCAGAAAATTGCTATTTTTGGCTCTAATCCTTAATCTTTATACCATGGAGAACATTTGTTCAAATTTGTACAACTTGTGCATGATTTTTTTTTTCTGAAACGAACTAATTGCTGCTTTGTTGTGGGATGTTTAAAATATATTAATTTTACCAAGCGTATTGTTATGCTTTTTATAGAAGCAATTTTTTTCAGGGAATGTTTTAATCAATAATAACGGTTTGTCCTGTGATGGATTTTAGCCTGAACTAGCTAGTGGAATTAGAGTATCTGTTAATTCGTAGCATTCATCGACTTGCTCGTTCACTAGTGCTGTACAAACCGGCGATTTCCCGACTATCAGTATAATATCGTAAACCTAAGTATCAACCAACGACTTGTCAAGAGTATATCCATTCAATAAATTTTACACGCTAACTTTGAGAATAAAAAGGCCTCACTTCCACAGTGCAAACAAACTTTACACGCCCAATGACAGTCATGATGACTCAAATCTGCGACGACGCGGAGTCGGGTCATTTTTATTTCACCACCTGCTTGTGTTTATGGTCTATAAATCGACATGGCCGCGGGTTACGGATAGTTAGCTGGTGTACAATGGCCGAGGACAATGGCTGGCGAATAACTCGTGTCGTTAAACTGTCGTTTGGTGAAAAACCGGACAAACTATACGACTAGATATACCGTGTATTTATGTCCTGATAGAGATATACGACAGCCTACGGCATCTACGATGTATACGCCAACAAAATCATTGACTTTCTGTTACGTTTAGCTTGTGATTATTTCTCTCTACTCTATTCGATGATAGAATATCTCTTTATCACATAATTCACGGTGAATGGTTTTGACCACCATTAGCCGTGTAATAAAACTGCTATTGTACAATTTCTGTGGCTTACAAGTGATGTATTTCACGGTTCTTTGTTACCTTTGTGTTTTTAGATTTAGTACTTCCAACGCTAGGATTGCAGTCCTTCCCCCAAATTATTGTACGCGGTTATACAATCCTTGCAGATTTAATGTTCACCATGAGTAGAAGTAGACATTGTCAAAGCAGAAGTAAGTTTAGGAATGGAAATGACCATAAATGACCTCCTACATAGTGCTAATATCCATACTGATATTTGTGACATACTATGCACAAACGTTTTACCCAGCGTAACAGAAAGGAAAGCTTATTGAAAATTAAGCACCTTTTTATGACATTTTTACACGTATGTACCTATTCTCATTGCATCGGAAAACTAATTGCTACAATAGGATTGTCTCCTTAGCGCATTCAGAGGGGCACATTAAAAAGAACATTTTCCCGGAGTAAAAAAAAAAAATACCCCCGCCGCAGCAAACCTGCCGACTAAGCGAATTTCCATTTGTCTGAATTGATTTTCAGTTAAATATATTTTAATAACATTAGGTTTAACGAGTACCTAGGTTTGCTGCTACAAGGAAACTAATAAAGTATGTTTTTGAGTAAAATATTGATAGCTTAGTACAAAATAAATAAATTTGCCAAGTTTGATCAAAATATATTCATAAACAAGCAAACTACAACATTTGACAATATTCTCCATAAGAATAACATAGGAATTTTAAATTTACAATTTTTTTAATTTTCTCCGTTACTAATAATCGAACAAAAATACTTTTATATACTAAATTATTTGTTTTTTTAAGCTCTTTAAAAAGGTCTAAAGAGAAATTGGGAAATTTTGTGTTTTGAGGGTAAAAAGTGAGAAAAACCAATTTTTACCCCATAAAACCCCCCATAAAGCCCCGTTCCCATGGTCCGATCGTGCTGGTTCGCGAACTCATTCAAGTTTATCCCGCTTTACACCTTAAAACCAAATTTCATCAAAATCGGACAAAAATTACTCAAGTTATCGCGTTCACGGACGTATATATATAATATATATATATATATATATATATAAATTTGAACGAATAGTGTTTTTGGCCTCTGGGGACATCAAAATGAAAAAGTAAATCGGTCCCGGGACTAGGTCTTACCGTGCCACCTACGGTAATAGCTACTTCCCTATAGGGAAATTCGCTAAAAAAAAAAAAAAAAAAAAAAAAACTGGCAGTATAAGTTTTGGTTTAAATCATGTATACAATTTCAAAAGTGCCTCTGATTCTACTTTGTTAACATCTATTATCCGAGATTAAAATCATCACAGCTCATTATATTGTCGTCATCAATTTACATTTTCATACCGGTACGAGTGATTTTATGTTTAACATTTGCATTAACATCAGATAGAGGTACATTACAGACCTACTCTGGGCCAAACACGGGTGGAGTTTTACAGATTAGCTTTGAGGCGGGAAAATACGATCAGTGCGGGATTTTCGTAACGCTTCCTCCCACAAGCCCAACTTTGGCTTAGTTTAATGCAGCGCTTTATGAAAGGCGACCAATTAATTCTCTCCACACTCTCAATCCCTGGCTCTGTAAAATTGTTATTTTAGGCCGCGATTTTGGTAGGGTTTTAAAATCATGGTTTTACCATAATGAGAAGTAATTCATCGCTATTTAACTTAAATAAGAACTTTTTTGTGTTATGACGTATAAAAATGACTAAAAATACTGTCGCCCTTGCCTTTTGTATCAGTTTAAAGCCATGGTATCGTACCTGATACGACTACCCGTTGTTTAGAGTCGGTAGTGTGATGGTGACTAGTTACAAAAAAATATAGTCTACTGTACCAAGATTGATGTATCTTATGTTCATTTTTTAACGATTGACGTTATCACTCATCCCCATGTCCCCCACCTCTGCAGTAGTGTTGTAGAGTGTCGCGAGCTCTTTGGCCACGACCACGTCAGGTGTTGCGCTCCCCCCATGTTTCACACCTCTATGATGTGACATTGCACGCACGTATGTTAATCACTGTGACTCGCTTGATAACTCACTAGCACGCGTAATCGCTATGGTGTTAAAAATGAATTATCTACCTATTAGCATACACTGTAGAGTATGGGGGCGGATATTTAATATTGTCATAGAGGACCTAATTTGTAGATTTTTGCCAAGAGAATACTTTTAATGGAACGTAGGAATATTAGTCACTTATATTGAGTTAGTATGGTCGATCAGCGGCATGTTTAGAGGGCATGATGCGGTCACGGACCAGTGATGGTAGGTGGACCGTGACGTCACGGCCGCTGGTCGCTCAACATGTGGGTGGGGGGGGGGGGGCAATCATAGCTGATCACATCCTCCACCTCGCGACTGTGAGGAAGTATCTCATCACATACACTGGTCCGCATCACATCATGCGGTAAACACTCTGCATCTCACGCATTCCGTGTACTTTACACGTAAACCGAATCATCTGAGTTGACGTAGAATGCAAACGTTCATTTGTAGGTGAATTTTTGGTTCTTTTCCGTTAATTAACTACCACTACCACTACCACTGCTGATTATGAAATGATTCTGACAGTGAATAAACGGAATTGCAATAAAGAAGTAGTGGTAGAGAATTAACGGTTAAGGACCGTATTTTTTATTATGATGTCATGATTTTAAGCGATGAAAGTAGTGTCCGGCGTTCCGCGACAGACCCGGTAATTTCTCAGGTCCATTGAGTTAAATGGAATATTTTTTTGCACGACGCTCGTACATTTGTGTCGTCAGGAACGCGACGTTCCTGAAATACCCGAGACAGACGCGGCGTGTCCGAGACTGTCGCTTACTCCTTCTAAATGTAGTCAAATGGTTGTGTTCATGTAGTGCATCTCGTGTCCCGGGTTCGAGCTCAACCTCAACAACACTTCACCGAATTTGTAAGACGCGAGACGAACCTAGAGTCATGATACCAGGCCATGTATGTAAACCTCCCCTAGTCTCTATAAGTACCATGTCTCTAGGACGTAGCAGTTGCAGTTCGTATATCCCTCCCTCTTTCTCTCTACCATGTCTGTGTCTATATTTAGTGTTGTGTAAAGCAGCGACAAACTGCTTCTCCTCTCTTTCATTCATTAACATGTCTGCCCTTGGATCTCTCTTTCTTTGTTGTTGTTTGGTTAGTCCGCGACTGCTCTTTATTACGATTGATTTTTCAATTTCGGTTTCTTGTGTATAGTTTCTGCTTCTCGTTTAGTTGCAAGGCAGACGCTTTGTGTTCGTCTCTGTTGATTGTTTTTTCAGTGACCCCATTACATCGAAATATCGGTTGTATTCTGCAGAGTTTTCTACAAGTGTGCTTTTCCGTGAATTGTGAAGATTTAACTCGAAACTCGGGAAGATGAAACCAGTGCTGATACTTCACATACGTACATGCTGATAGTTAATGATACAGGGTGTTTCCAAATTGTCTGTACATATTTTGTAGACTTGTTCCTTGGGCTAAGACAAACATATAGTGCCGTATAACTATAGGTCTAGAACGTCTAGATTTCTGTTTGTCGGTCTGTTTGTGATTTTTAAAGATTTCAAGATAAAAATTTCAAAATTGGTATAAATGTGTAGTTTAGAAAGTGAAAAGAGCTTAAAAAAGTTCGTTTCAATAGTGCTCGCTGGTTTCAATATCCCAAGCCATTTAAATAAGGCGGCAATTTAAAATCTTTAATGCCAAATTTAATGAAAACCGTAAATTTTAAGAAATTTTTTTTATAATCTAAAAGATAGGGAATTTAAACTTTAATCAAATGATACATTTTTTGTTAAAATTGGGTAACGAACACCAAAATTGCATAAAATATATATAAAACATTACACTTATAAACATTTTTCAACATATATAAAATGAGCAAATAGCGCTTTTGGCCTCTGGGGACATCAAAATGAAAAAGTAAATCGGTCCCGGGCCCAGGTCTTACCACGAGACATACGGTAATAGCCACTAAATTCGCTAAAAACGCCCAGGCGCAATTTATTCTTTTTCAAATGGCTAGTTTTGTTTTTGGAAATGTAAATGGAACAGCTGGACTTTCTAAACATGTAAACAAAAATGTAAACACACCATAATGTAAACAAAGTGTTACGTTTCTTTCAAGGGTTATGGATTAAATAAACAATTTAAACAAGTTTGCAAATCTGCACACCCAGACGCATACTTTGACGTAAAGTGAGGGTAAGTCTTAAAACAAACCGGAACTAACTTTCAATGTAAATATTAAATATAGAGGTTTTAATGAATCTACATTTAGAAATTGTTTTCCATATGACATAAGTGTGTGACTATGCAGCAATGAGACTACTTGGGTAACCTGGCTGAGTGCTGCGATGGGCTAACAAGGGTTAAGTGCAAGTCTTCCCAGTTAATTACTGTATTGCTGCAGTAGCTTCCACTCTTTTACCCATGCCATCATACAAAGCTGGCTTGGTATCATCTAAACACTACAACCTGGCTGAGTGCTGCGATGGGCTAACAAGGGTTAAGTGCAAGTCTTCCCAGTTAATTACTGTATTGCTGCAGTAGCTTCCACTCTTTTACCCATACCATCATACAAAGCTGGCTTGGTATCAACTAAACACTACAACCTGGCTGAGTGCTGCGATGGGCTAACAAGGGTTAAGTGCAAGTCTTCCCAGTTAATTACTGTATTGCTGCAGTAGCTTCCACTCTTTTACCAATACCATCATACAAAGCTGGCTTGGTATCATCTAAACACTACAACCTGGCTGAGTGCTGCGATGGGCTAACGAGGGTTAAGTGCAAGTCTTCCCAGTTAATTACTGTATTGCTGCAGTAGCTTCCACTCTTTTACCCATGCCATCATACAAAGCTGGCTTGGTATCATCTAAACACTACAACCTGGCTGAGTGCTGCGATAGGCTAACAAGGGTTAAGTGCAAGTGTTCCCAGTTAATTACTGTATTGCTGCAGTAGCTTCCACTCTTTTACCCATGCCATCATACAAAGCTGGCTTGGTATCATCTAAACACTACAACCTGGCTGAGTGCTGCGATAGGCTAACAAGGGTTAAGTGCAAGTCTTCCCAGTTAATTACTGTATTGCTGCAGTAGCTTCCACTCTTTTACCCATGCCATCATACAAAGCTGGCTTGGTATCATCTAAACACTACAACCTGGCTGAGTGCTGCGATGGGCTAACAAGGGTTAAGTGCAAGTCTTCCCAGTTAATTACTGTATTGCTGCAGTAGCTTCCACTCTTTTACCAATACCATCATACAAAGCTGGCTTGGTATCATCTAAACACTACAACCTGGCTGAGTGCTGCGATGGGCTAACAAGGGTTAAGTGCAAGTGTTCCCAGTTAATTACTGTATTGCTGCAGTATCTTCCACTCTTTTACCCATACCATCATACAAAGCTGGCTTGGTATCATCTAAACACTACAACCTGGCTGAGTGCTGCGATGGGCTAACAAGGGTTAAGTGCAAGTCTTCCCAGTTAATTACTGTATTGCTGCAGTAGCTTCCACTCTTTTACCCATACCATCATACAAAGCTGGCTTGGTATCATCTAAACACTACAACCTGGCTGAGTGCTGCGATGGGCTAACAAGGGTTAAGTGCAAGTCTTCCCAATTAATTACTGTATTGCTGCAGTAGCTTCCACTCTTTTACCCATGCCATCATACAAAGCTGGCTTGGTATCATCTAAACACTACAACCTGGCTGAGTGCTGCGATGGGCTAACAAGGGTTAAGTGCAAGTCTTCCCAGTTAATTACTGTATTGCTGCAGTAGCTTCCACTCTTCTACCCATGCCATGCCATCATACAAAGCTGGCTTTGTATCAACTAAACACTACAACCTGGCTGAGTGCTGCGATGGGCTAACAAGGGTTAAGTGCAAGTCTTCCCAGTTAATTACTGTATTGCTGCAGTAGCTTCCACTCTTTTACCCATACCATCATACAAAGCTGGCTTGGTATCATCTAAACACTACAACCTGGCTGAGTGCTGCGATGGGCTAACAAGGGTTAAGTGCAAGTCTTCCCAATTAATTACTGTATTGCTGCAGTAGCTTCCACTCTTTTACCCATGCCATCATACAAAGCTGGCTTGGTATCATCTAAACACTACAACCTGGCTGAGTGCTGCGATGGGCTAAAAAGGGTTAAGTGCAAGTCTTCCCAGTTAATTACTGTATTGCTGCAGTAGCTTCCACTCTTTTACCCATGCCATCATACAAAGCTGGCTTGGTATCATCTAAACACTACAACCTGGCTGAGTGCTGCGATGGGCTAACAAGGGTTAAGTGCAAGTGTTCCCAGTTAATTACTGTATTGCTGCAGTAGCTTCCACTCTTTTACCCATACCATCATACAAAGCTGGCTTGGTATCATCTAAACACTACAACCTGGCTGAGTGCTGCGATGGGCTAACAAGGGTTAAGTGCAAGTCTTCCCAGTTAATTACTGTATTGCTGCAGTAGCTTCCACTCTTTTACCCATACCATCATACAAAGCTGGCTTGGTATCATCTAAACACTACAACCTGGCTGAGTGCTGCGATGGGCTAACAAGGGTTAAGTGCAAGTCTTCCCAGTTAATTACTGTATTGCTGCAGTAGCTTCCACTCTTTTACCCATACCATCATACAAAGCTGGCTTGGTATCATCTAAACACTACAACCTGGCTGAGTGCTGCGATGGGCTAACAAGGGTTAAGTGCAAGTCTTCCCAGTTAATTACTGTATTGCTGCAGTAGCTTCCACTCTTTTACCCATACCATCATACAAAGCTGGCTTGGTATCATCTAAACACTACAACCTGGCTGAGTGCTGCGATGGCCTAACAAGGGTTAAGTGCAAGTCTTCCCAGTTAATTACTGTATTGCTGCAGTAGCTTCCACTCTTTTACCCATACCATCATACAAAGCTGGCTTGGTATCATCTAAACACAACAACCTGGCTGAGTGCTGCGATGGGCTAACAAGGGTTAAGTGCAAGTCTTCCCAGTTAATTACTGTATTGCTGCAGTAGCTTCCACTCTTTTACCCATACCATCATACAAAGCTGGCTTGGTATCATCTAAACACTACAACCTGGCTGAGTGCTGCGATGGGCTAACAAGGGTTAAGTGCAAGTCTTCCCAGTTAATTACTGTATTGCTGCAGTAGCTTCCACTCTTTTACCCATACCATCATACAAAGCTGGCTTGGTATCATCTAAACACTACAACCTGGCTGAGTGCTGCGATGGGCTAACAAGGGTTAAGTGCAAGTCTTCCCAGTTAATTACTGTATTGCTGCAGTAGCTTCCACTCTTTTACCCATACCATCATACAAAGCTGGCTTGGTATCATCTAAACACTACAACCTGGCTGAGTGCTGCGATGGGCTAACAAGGGTTAAGTGCAAGTCTTCCCAGTTAATTACTGTATTGCTGCAGTAGCTTCCACTCTTTTACCCATACCATCATACAAAGCTGGCTTGGTATCATCTAAACACTACAAAGTAGGGCCTGCTAGTGTTTGAGCAATTTCGTGTTTTAAAATTTAAAAAAGTGCGGGTAACTTCAAACGAATTCATTTCGGCATTTTTATTTCTTTAATAGAGATGAAGTTATATTGCGAGCCCATAATTCTGCTGTGCACTGCAACCAAAAGAAATGGTTATTAATGTTTAAAACCATTCGTCTACGATGCCTCCAGAAGTGTTTCAGAGTCTGAATCAGACCCTCGTTGACGAGTCGATGTAATACAGTATTTTGTATTCAACACAACAAAATTAATCAGAATTTTGTTTAGTAGTTCTTTATTTAAAGGTGGTGCTGTAAGCATTTGCAGTTGCATTGTGTAGGCCTAATGCATTTAACACAACTTCAGAACTTGTGTAAACAATCGTTTGGACTACACAAAATACTTGTTTAAATACTAGACGTGATGTTGTTTGGGCAATGGAAAATTTTACGTGTACATTACAAACAGCAGTAAAAGAGTGGCTGACAATAATGTAGGTCTACCACTACCATGTCGTATCAAATCGACTTTGACCATAATAATTTTATTTCATTTTCAGTAGTGGGTAGCCTATGTTGTGAGGTTATTGTTAGTACATATCGCTATTGTCTAAAGCGTAGCGGGTACAGTTCGCAGTCGGCAGTGGTACAACAATAGCTGGAGTGTATGGTATGGGTGTGTTCTCTGTTCCACTGTACAGAGGTGTATTATGATGTTGACTGGCAGTTCCTTTGTCGTGTGGCGCCCCTGGGCCCTCGCCCGTGGAAGGTCTGGCAGTCTGGTACCTGACCGGGACAAAGGAGTGAGAGAGAGCGATATACGAGGTGGAGGGGAAAGTACAGTTCACAGGCGTGCTCGTGCGCTCGTGCGCTCGCTCTGACACTATGCAACAACACTGAGAAGTGACTTCTCTGTGGCTACAGCTATGCAGCTTTATAGGCTAACATCTACTGCAGTATCTACTGTGACTGTAATACGGATAGTACTTGGATGTATAAAAAATGTAAGGTGTAAAATACTTATTGTTGACCGATAACTTGATTGCTAGCGTAAACCCTGACAAGTTGTCTAATGAGGTATTATAGATACCTTTAACACAGACTTGCAATACAGTATTTGTTCAACTCCAGGACACACACAGGTAACATTTTGAACATTCCTTGCTCGACTGTTGAAACAGTCTTATAAAAACCGATAAATTTGAATAGAATCATGAAAATGAAATACCCCCCCAGTAAACCTGCAGATTAAGCGAATTTCTAACTAGATGAATGGATTTTTACTTTAAAATGTCAGACTCATACCATTTTTTAACACATTAGCCCAAGTAAACGAGTACTCAGGTTTGCTGCTACAGGGTTGCAGCAAAAAACATCTAAAAAGGTGTCTTTTTAGTGAAATGTTAATAAAATTGGAGGAAATAAGTAAATTTGCCAAATTTGTCCAAACTACACTCATAAACAATCACACAGTTTACTTATCCTCCTTACATGGACATTTAAAATTTATAATTTTTGAAATTTTCTCCGTAATCATTTATTGTACACCAACCCTTCAATGTAGTAAATTAAGCACTTCGAAATAGTTTGAAAAAGAAATTGCTTAATTTTAGCTTATCATTGTCGCATACAATGATAAGCCCCAGCCAGGCCGAACATAACATAATAATGAACACAGAAAACAGTCAAGCGAATAATCAATTCATACTCGTAAATTTTGAACACATTGAATTGCTCACAAACAACATTTACATTACGTAGTAATATAAAGAAATTCAGAATTTAATATCTCCTAAAGTGACCGATTCATTAAAAGGAAAATACTCCTAGAGAGTATAATCTTTATATCACAGTAAAACCTTATTTACCAATTTGTAAGCAGATGTTTTCTCCTTTCTTCTTAAAACCCCTAGAAGCCAACCGCTTAACTCGAGGATAGCGCTACAATATTGGCTACGTCTTCCCCCTTTAACCAACATCTTGATTAAATCCAGGGTGCGATAGTTAGTAAAACAGCAGGGCTCTGTAAATATCTCACGTTTATGATGGGACCAGTCGCGTCCAACGTCATATCTATCTCGTCTTTTATATGCTTCGGAAAATCTAATATTTTAAACGATGAAGACAGTTGAGTTAGTAGTTTTTTATAGGTTTATCATAAATGTTCAGTGAATTTTCAAACTAACATTTCAGTTATGGAAGGATTCAAGTGTTCGTTTATACCACGTGTGTGACATAGTTTATGTTACGTGTTCGTATAACAAAATTGTATGATTCAATAAAAGAATTTATTTAAAACGTGTCAAGCACAACTAGGTCCACATCTTGAAAACACATAGGCAAAGAAATTTATGTAACCTCTTACTTCATTTTACTAAATTTTAAATATCTCTCCCTGACAAATCTTTGGCTAGCAGGTCGTTTGTTATTTTCAATACACAATTTTTAAAATACATCTTTTCGGTTTTCAACCAATAACAAGTAGCCTACATAATTAGTTTCAGCTAGCGGAATTGAAAGGGTTGAAAAGCCTGAACACATACATTACTGTATTAACGTGTTAACCTATATACTTAAAGTGATGGGCACATCTCGTTACTTTAACCCAAACTGTTATACAAATTGTAACTGTTTTTTATGTCTCACCTTCACATCATAGGACGCTAGTTCTAGCCCGGAACTGTTTTACACGTTACTTCAAGCTAGTCTTAGTGGGTTGCGGCATTATCACATGGATAAAATCCATAGGTGATTGGCGGGATTCGAACCTGGGACCTCGGGCTTGAAAGCCCCGCGTTCTACCACTAGGCCATCTCACTCCCCAAACTGTAACCGTGGTTACAGTTACGTCTAAATAATAAAAGAGTTTTAAAATCATAAAAGCAATCTGCTTTCCCCACAAAGGTAACCCAACAGAAGGCAGTAATTGACTAAATGAAAACGTGTAGTAATCTAAAAATGTATGAAAATGGTCCACTGGGGTCCGTTGCTATCATTGCTATTGCTAGGGCAGAATTGAACTGACATTCGAGTTTCATTACCTTTACAATTGTAAAGGTAAAATATTGCAACAAACACACGTAAACGAATATCGATCTGATGTATACACAGTACACTGTACACTAGGACAATGTGGGGACTACCTGGTGTGTGTTACTGTAGTGTACGGTAAAATATTGCATCAACTGTCAACGACCACTGACAACACATACGTAAACGAATATCGATCTGATGTATACACAGTACACTGTACACTAGGACAATGTGGGGACTACCTGGTGTGTGTTACTGTAGTGTACGGTAAAATATTGCATCAACTGTCAACGACCACTGACAACACATACGTAAACGAATATCGATCTGATGTATACACAGTACACTGTACACTAGGACAATGTGGGGACTACCTGGTGTGTGTTACTGTAGTGTACGGTAAAATATTGCATCAACTGTCAACGACCACTGACAACACATACGTAAACGAATATCGATCTGATGTATACACAGTACACTGTACACTAGGGCAATGTGGGGACTACCTGGTGTGTGTTACTGTAGTGTACGGTAAAATATTGCATCAACTGTCAACGACCACTGACAACACATACGTAAACGAATATCGATCTGATGTATACACAGTACACTGTACACTAGGACAATGTGGGGACTACCTGGTGTGTGTTACTGTAGTGTACGGTAAAATATTGCATCTACTGTCAACGACCACTGACAACACATACGTAAACGAATATCGATCTGATGTATACACAGTACACTGTACACTAGGGCAATGTGGGGACTACCTGGTGTGTGTTACTGTAGTGTACGGTAAAATATTGCATCAACTGTCAACGACCACTGACAACACATACGTAAACGAATATCGATCTGATGTATACACAATACACTGTACACTAGGACAATGTGGGGACTACCTGGTGTGTGTTACTGTAGTGTACGGTAAAATATTGCATCTACTGTCAACGACCACTGACAACACATACGTAAACGAATATCGATCTGATGTATACACAGTACACTGTACACTAGGACAATGTGGGGACTACCTGGTGTGTGTTACTGTAGTGTACGGTAAAATATTGCATCAACTGTCAACGACCACTGACAACACATACGTAAACGAATATCGATCTGATGTATACACAGTACACTGTACACTAGGGCAATGTGGGGACTACCTGGTGTGTGTTACTGTAGTGTAAAATATTGCATCTACTGTCAACGACCACTGACAACACATACGTAAACGAATATCGATCTGATGTATACACAGTACACTGTACACTAGGGCAATGTGGGGACTACCTGGTGTGTGTTACTGTAGTGTAAAATATTGCATCAACTGTCAACGACCACTGACAACACATACGTAAACGAATATCGATCTGATGTATACACAGTACACTGTACACTAGGACAATGTGGGGACTACCTGGTGTGTGTTACTGTAGTGTACGGTAAAATATTGCATCTACTGTCAACGACCACTGACAACACATACGTAAACGAATATCGATCTGATGTATACACAGTACACTGTACACTAGGGCAATGTGGGGACTACCTGGTGTGTGTTACTGTAGTGTACGGTAAAATATTGCATCAACTGTCAACGACCACTGACAACACATACGTAAACGAATATCGATCTGATATATACACAGTACACTGTACACTGGGGCAATGTGGGGACTACCTGGTGTGTGTTACTGTAGTGTAAAATATTGCATCTACTTTCAACGACCACTGACAACACATACGTAAACGAATATCGATCTGATGTATACACAGTACACTGTACACTAGGGCAATGTGGGGACTACCTGGTGAGTGTTACTGTAGTGTACGGTAAAATATTGCATCAACTGTCAACGACCACTGACAACACATACGTAAACGAATATCGATCTGATGTATACACAGTACACTGTACACTAGGACAATGTGGGGACTACCTGGTGTGTGTTACTGTAGTGTACGGTAAAATATTGCATCTACTGTCAACGACCACTGACAACACATACGTAAACGAATATCGATCTGATGTATACACAGTACACTGTACACTAGGGCAATGTGGGGACTACCTGGTGAGTGTTACTGTAGTGTACGGTAAAATATTGCATCAACTGTCAACGACCACTGACAACACATACGTAAACGAATATCGATCTGATGTATACACAGTACACTGTACACTAGGGCAATGTGGGGACTACCTGATTTGTGTTACTGTAGTGTACGGTAAAATATTGCATCAACTGTCAACGACCACTGACAACACATACGTAAACGAACATCGATCTGATGTATACACAGTACACTGTACACTAGGGCAATGTGGGGACTACCTGGTGTGTGTTACTGTAGTGTAAAATATTGCATCAACTGTCAACGACCACTGACAACACATACGTAAACGAATATCGATCTGATATATACACAGTACACTGTACACTAGGGCAATGTGGGGACTACCTGGTGTGTGTTACTGTAGTGTAAAATATTGCATCTACTGTCAACGACCACTGACAACACATACGTAAACGAATATCAATCTGATGTATACACAGTACACTGTACACTAGGGCAATGTGGGGACTACCTGGTGTGTGTTACTGTAGTGTAAAATATTGCATCTACTGTCAACGACCACTGACAACACATACGTAAACGAATATCAATCTGATGTATACACAGTACACTGTACACTAGGGCAATGTGGGGACTACCTGGTGTGTGTTACTGTAGTGTAAAATATTGCATCTACTGTCAACGACCACTGACAACACATACGTAAACGAATATCAATCTGATGTATAGACAGTACACTGTACACTAGGGCAATGTGGGGACTACCTGGTGTGTGTTACTGTAGTGTAAAATATTGCATCTACTGTCAACGACCACTGACAACACATACGTAAACGAATATCAATCTGATGTATACACAGTACACTGTACACTGGGGCAATGTGAGGACTACCTGGTGTGTGTTACTGTAGTGTAATATTTCGCATCTACTGTCAACGACCACTGACAACCCATATGTAAACGAATATCGATCTGATGTATACACAGTACACTGTACACTAGGGCAATGTGGGAACTACCTGGTGTGTGTTACTGTAGTGTAAATTATTGCATCTACTGTCAACGACCACTGACAACCCATATGTAAACGAATATCGATCTGATGTATACACAGTACACTGTACACTAGGGCAATGTGGGGACTACCTGGTGTGTGTTACTGTAGTGTACGGTAAAATATTGCATCAACTGTCAACGACCACTGACAACACATACGTAAACGAATATCGATCTGATGTATACACAGTACACTGTACACTAGGGCAATGTGGGGACTACCTGGTGTGTGTTACTGTAGTGTAAATTATTGCATCTACTGTCAACGACCACTGACATCACATACGTAAACGAATATCGATCTGATGTATACACAGTACACTGTACACTAGGGCAATGTGGGGACTACCTGGTGTGTGTTACTGTAGTGTAAAATATTGCATCTACTGTCAACGACCACTGACAACACATATGTAAACGATAATCGATCTGATGTATACACAGTACACTGTACACTAGGGCAATGTGGGGACTACCTGGTGTGTGTTACTGTAGTGTAAAATATTGCATCTACTGTCAACGACCACTGACATCACATACGTAAACGATTATCGATCTGATGTATACACAGTACACTGTACACTAGGGCAATGTGGGGACTACCTGGTGTGTGTTACTGTAGTGTAAAATATTGCGTCTACTGTCCACGACCACTGACAACCCATATGTAAACGAATATCGATATGATGTATACACAGTACACTGTACACTAGGGCAATGTGGGGACTACCTGGTGTGTGTTACTGTAGTGTAAAATATTGCATCTACTGTCAACGACCACTGACATCACATACGTAAACGAATATCGATCTGATGTATACACAGTACACTGTACACTAGGGCAATGTGGGGACTACCTGGTGTGTGTTACTGTAGTGTAAAATATTGCATCTACTGTCAACGACCACTGACAACACATATGTAAACGATAATCGATCTGATGTATACACAGTACACTGTACACTAGGGCAATGTGGGGACTACCTGGTGTGTGTTACTGTAGTGTAAAATATTGCATCTACTGTCAACGACCACTGACAACACATATGTAAACGAATATCGATCTGATGTATACTCCCAGGTAATGTAAAGAGATTGGTTCCGGTACTGTTGTTCCATTACAACATCGTCTGTAACAGACTATTGAATACCGGCACTTTTATTAGGTTTTAAATACGGCACGTTCAAAATATTTTTCATATCCACGTCTTTTAAATGTATAGTACGCATTGCCTTTATAATATTAAAGGGTTGATGAGAAATTATCTTTGAAACCTATATTTTCACTTATTTTAAGTTATAGATTTTTATGGAATTTGGAAATAACACCTTGGTACTAAGAGTCATTAATATTAACATTGTAACACAATTGAATTCTACAACAGATTCATTCGGACTGAGCATTGTTTATTATTGGTGTGCATAAATTGGAATAGCTATTGTATTCTGATGATGTTTGTACAATGATTATTTATTTGCAATGATAAGCTAAGCCAGGGCACATATTTATGTAATTTTTACTTTTAGTATTGTAGTTATTAAAACTCCTACATAAACTAACGTAACGCATTTTCTTATATGGCTATCTATCTTAAGCCATATACTTAAGATAAGGTGGTGTCTGGTAACGTATACATACACCCACCAGGCGAGGAGATAAGAGCCTGTCTGGCGGTCAAGTGCCGTACTGATAACAAATCTACGACCTTTACTGATAACACGTGTTCACAACTTGGCTTTGACAACACCGCACACACACACACTCACATGGTAAACAGATAAGATAATATTGTCCGAGTATAGGAGTGGGTAAAGTGTTCGGAATTCTAATCTTAAAGTTTCTGGTTTAATACCAAACACAGGCAATTCTACACCTAGTGGCTGCTTGACGCTGGGCTTACAATCAAATCAAAAGGTCTATATTCTAAGCTAACAAAGCAAGGGTTTTGTCAGTGTCCTAACAAAATATTGTAACAGTTTCCGAAGGTGTGAACGTGTAAACACACCTAATAAGCTTGTCTTGCGTCACTGTGACAACGACAAATGCAACACCGATGACCCCACCACCAGTTTTATATCAGTACTTTTTATAAATATTTAAATTCATATAATAACATAGCCGTATTGGCAGGCATTTCTGTGTAAAAGTAACACATATATGTCACATATTATACTATAACAGGATTACTATCGTGTTGCGTTAGTGTTACAGTACAGTGATTGCGTATCCTGCAGGGAAGGTAGCTAAGTCGGAGGTTTCTCCCACAATCTGTCGGCTCATCAGATGATGACAAGGCTCCGCTACCGCCTCATCCACATCATCTGTCTACGGTCTTATCTAATCTGCCTTACTCGCGGTTCAATACTACCGTTGCTGGAATTTCAACACTTTCCTGGTAATTTAAACCAAGTAATAAGTGCTTAAGCGGGTTACGATAGTTAAATATATGAAATATGTTCGTTACGTAACGTATAGTTTACCCCATTGTTTATACAAAAATGTTTTGTAATGTTATTTTTTATTATTTAAATTGTCGGTTTGTGTTTTACGCCAATTGCATTTTATGAAGTAAAGAAAGCGGACTGTCCAATGCTAAGCTTTTAGGCCTACCTACTATCTAACGTAAACATTTTCTTGAATAACAGCATTAATCGATAGATATTTTGTTTTTAACTCACGTTTATTCATATTATAAAGCACGTTACTCGATCTTAAAACATAACGTCCTATAATCTAGTTACAAACTAATGATCAACTTCGAGTCTGAATTTCGCTGACAGTAATACATAAAAGTTTACATAGATATATTATTGCGGACTACTGACAGTTTTTAATGTCATTACAGTACATTTTTGCCAAATACATTTTATTATTTTACATTAAAAAATACATTTTTCCAATGTACATTTTACCTGAATTTATGACGGAAAAAAGACAATTTTTATGATTGCAGAGTAAGTTGTTAATTATTATGTAAGTTGTTATATTTGCTATAATTACTCACCGAATTGTAAAATGCTGATTGTGGTTTCGATCTAGATTTCTCAATAGACGAAGTTTTGCTGAAAAAGCGCTATCGGATTATTTTACTTATTTAACACCTACATTTATTGATTTATTCTACTTCTATAAGTAAGGAAGCAATTGATATGAAAAAATGTTAATATTCTTTAAACAGTTGAGGATCGGGCATATTTCTATCTTGTTTACATACAGTTTCCTGAACCCCGACACAAAGCAAAGCCAATGTCGACCAACCAAGACTGTTTGCAGACGAATCACGCGTCGCTCAGACAAACATTGCGACTTTGACTTTGCTACATCACTATACACTATACATGACTTGTATCGTCATGTGAAAGAATATACTTAATTAACTCTCTATACTAGGGTGGAAATCCCATGTATTTGAACCAATTGTAGCACATTTTTCTTATTTGAATACAACCACACAAGTAGAGTGGGTATGGGGTTTTAACAGGTGGGATGGAAGTTTGGAAGTCCGAAAAAAAAAATAAAAAAAAAATAAAAGCGTAACAGTGCTGTTTTTTTTTATATGTTTTATTAAATAATAATAATTAAATTAATTATAACATGCTCATCATATTATAAAATTATCATTATCATACATTATATATGCCGGCTTATTGTCATCCAGTTGTAAAAAATCATACACATAAAAATTCTTACAGTTTATGAGCGTCCTGTGTGTGTTTGTGTATGAAAACAAAAAAAACCTTTTTAGTTTGTTACTAGCCTACATACCGTATACATTAGTACGAGGTATGTTTTTTAAGTAAGTACCGTTTTTAAATTTCTCCGTTCCAGCACTGCGATTGGCATTTCGGACATTTGCGCTGTATATGTGCATCTATTGGCTAGCTCTAGCAGGAAATTCGACAAAAATCTGCCCTGTTTACATCCGGTTTCGAGCAATTCAAAATGGTGCCGCCAAATGAGACTGCCGCCGACTGTGAAGTGCGCGCTGTAATTAGATTTTTAAGTGCTAAAGGTGTGAAATCCATTGAAATTTATCGACAGATTAGTGAGGTGTATGGCGAGAACATTATGAGTGACGGAATGGTACGCAAGTGGGTAAAGACGGCGCCACCAACGTTCATGATGAGCAACGCACTGGGTACTGGGGACATTGACGCCGCCCAGTGCGTTGCTCATGATGGACGTTGGTGGGGCCGTCTTTAGATGCCCTTACCCACTTGCGTACCATTCCGTCACTCATAATGTTCTCGCCATACACCTCACTAATCTGTCGATAAATTTCAATGGATTTCACACCTTTAGCACTTAAAAATCTAATTACAGCGCGCACTTCACAGTCGGCGGCAGTCTCATTTGGCGGCACCATTTTGAATTGCTCGAAACCGGATGTAAACAGGGCCGATTTTTGTCGAATTTCCGGCTAGGGCTAGCCAATAGATGCACATTTACAGCGCAAATGTCCAAAATGCCAATCGCAGTGCTGGAACGGAGAAATTTAAAAACGGTACTTACTTAAAAAACATGCCTCGTATCTATTTTGTGATGGAGACCAGTGCTAATGTTATGATTATGTTGTCTTTGAATAAAGCTTGTGTTAACCGTAAACGTAAAGACTTGCGATGTTTGCTTTTGATTAATAGCGTGTTACAGAAAGCTAGAGAAGTGTTTTTACAGGAGGCATTCTTTGGTGATGGTTGTAATAACGGAATAGCAAATTGAGTATAAAATATTTCTAAACAGTGAACTGGACATTGTAGTTGAGACATATAAGGATGTTTATGAGTGTTGAAATAGAAAGTTGTTATTTGTTATTGAGGAACACAAGTTTCACTTATCCTTGAGTGAATCTATATCTACTCAAATTGACGAAAACAAACTTTCACTTTCACCACCTGGAGGCAAATAAGCCCCTTAAAACCCCTGCATGCGATGGCAGGAATCACTCAAGCTCGCAGAGTCAACACTGTGACAATCTACATCTGAGCCTCAAGACACCTCCGAGAATCTACCATGGACCCGCAGGACCTGAAGGAGCAGCTCAACAGCGTGAGACAGCCACAGTACACACGGTTGTCCGAACTGAGGACTGAGATGCTGTACAGAGTCGTCAAGTTCGATCGCTGCACAACGAGACTTGGAGAGGCTATCTCAGCAACGCTGGAGGGACTCATTGGAGATGATTTTTATCTTCGAGTCTTCCTACCGGACCGCTTCAAGGCAGTTCTACCAGATGAGGTGATAAACTCCTACAACAGTGAGGACACCCCTAGATTGTCGCTGCAGTACCTGGGGCGTGGAAAGGGTATCGAATTTGTATAAAATGTAAAATAATGTAACTGAATAAAATTTTCATTATAACAACTTATTTTACTTTTATTTGTGTTACTCCTCATAGTTATTTAAAAATGCTGCTTGTGTTTAAGTAGAACCAGTGTTAATCATGGATCCAAGGTGGAAACATCCATTTTCAGCAATCATAGCAGGCCCTTCAGGCTGTGGAAAGTCTCATTTTGTTAGTAAATTTATTGAATACATGAGTATTATTTGTGATACAGTGTTTAAAAATGTGTATTGGCATTACGCCGAGTGGCAACCAGGTTATAACTTGGAAAGTGTTGTGTACAAAGAAGGTGTTCCAAATATGAACGACTTTGATGGTTCTGAACCTTGCTTGGTTATAATTGATGACTTGATGAGAGAATCAGATAGCAGAGTGGTTGATCTGTTCACAAAAGGTTGTCATCATAGAAATATAAGTGTATTTTTCATAACACAGAACCTATTCCACCAAGGTAGGGGACAAAGAGATATATCGTTAAATGCTCATTATATAGTGTGTTTTAAAAATCCTAGAGACAAGGCTCAAATAAGACATTTAGCTCAGCAAGTGTATCCAGAAAACCCAAAATTTATTCAGGATGCCTACAATGATGCGACAAAAGCGCCTCATGGTTATCTGTTACTTGATATGAAACAATCAACACCTGATGAAATTAGGTTCAGAACAAGCATATTTCCTAGTGACGTAAATAATTATGTTTATGTTCCTAAAAACAACAGAGGAAAGTGAATATAAGTCAAGTGTTTGTGTTTTACTACTTCAGTCTATCGCCATGTCTCAAGCGGTCAAAAAGAATATTAATTTGTTACGAGCGATTTCGCTCATGACTCCCAGACAACGTAAAAGTGTTTTAAAAACAGCTGACAAGGACTTAATTCAGTCAGTCTGTGAGTGTGCTTACAATCTGTTGCAAGGTAATGTCAGTGTTACTCCTCAAGTGAAACGAAAACTATCTAAATATAAAGCAGTGTTAAGAAGATTGGTGAAGAAAGGTGAAAAGTTCAAAAGTAAAAAGCGATTTATTATTCAGCAGGGAGGTGGCTTTGTACTACCAATACTTTTAAGTGCAGTGTTACAAGCTATCCTTAACTAAAAACCTATAATGGAACACGCAAAGAAAATGATAATTATTTCTCCTGATGATCTACAAAGAATGCAAGCCAACCCTGAAACCCACGTGAAAAGTTCAGGTAACAAAAGCGATACCGTTAGTGAATTGGATCGTGAAATGTCGAGTCTGCTTAATAACAAGAGTCTTAGTGATCAGGATAAATGGAGTCAATATCAGCAGGTGTTACAGAGATATTGGCATTTTGCGAGTCAAAAGCGAAAGCCTGTTCAGATACCCATCATTGATTTCGAAACACATAAGCACAAGTCTTTAAATACAGATGAGTTGGTTGAAACATTTCCTAAAACATATAAGTCTGATGTTAAAAATTTACTAAGACATTTTGGGAAACACCAGGATAAGATAGAATGGGATGATAATGGATTAGTCTTTATTGATGGAGTTGTAGTGGAAAATACCAATATAATTGACTTGTTGCATGATATAATAAGAGCAAGGAAAGCTACTCAGCCGCAGGGATGGAAACAGTTTGTGCATGCTCTAAATGATATAAGTACACCTATTGAGTTCATAACCAATCCATTTGCACGAAACTACTATGAAAGACTCAAAGGTTATGTTTCACCAGCAGATAAAAGTATCAAGCCGATGTCAAGTGGAACAGAAGAGTTAAAGTTCTCACCACGTACACTGCGACCATTGTTTAGTGCCCAAGAAGAATTTGAAACACCTTCAAGATCGACCCCACTTTCAACATCATTTGCGCGTAGAAATAGAAAGCAAAAGTGGGACAGCTTTAGGTTCGACTAGATGTCAACAGATTTAGCAACTATCTATTATGACCCTGCACACCCAGCCGGATATCGTGGAGTTGTACCGTTATTGGAAGCAGCGTCTGCAAAGAAGAAAACTGTAAAGGAATGGTTACAATCTCAAGATACATACACACTTCATAAACCAGCGAGAAAAAGATTTCCTCGGAATAGGTATGCAGTGTATTCAATCAATGAACTCTGGCAATGTGACTTAAATGATATGAGAGGGTTAAGCAAATATAATGACAATGTGAACTACATCTTAACTGTTATTGATGTTTTCAGTAAACAAGCGTATGCAAAACCGCTAAAAAGAAAAACCCCTGCAGAAGTTATTCGAGCGTTTAGTTTGATTCTTTCAGAAACGCAAAACCATCCCAAGAACCTACAATCTGACAAAGGAACGGAATTCACAGCTAAGAAAGTAAAGCAATTTTTCAAAAGTAAAAATATAAACTACTTTACTACAAATAATCCTGATGTAAAAGCAGCTGTAGTTGAAAGATTTAATAGAACATTGAAAACTCGCATGTGGCGCTATCTAACACATAACAATACGTACAGGTATCTAGATGTTTTGGATGCACTGGTGAATTCATATAATCACAGTCAGCATAGAAGTATAAAAATGAAACCAATCGAAGTTGATGAGACCAATTCATTCAGAGTCTGGAAAAACCTCTATGGTGTAAAAGAAAAAGTTGTTAAACCCAAACTATCAATTAAAGATACTGTGCGTATATCAAAAAGTAAAGGTACTTTTGAAAAGGGTTATGAAACCAATTGGTCAGAAGAGGTGTACAAAATTGTAAATGTCATTGAATTTCCCAAACCAATGTACAAATTACATGACCTAAACAATGAACCAATAGATGGATATTTCTATGAGCAAGAGTTGCAAAAAGTCAATCTTCATAACAACAAGATTTTTAAAATAGATAAAATCATAGCCACCAAAGGAAAAGGTCCCAGTAAGGTTTACCTAGTGAAGTGGTACGGTTATAGTGACGATTTCAACTCGTGGGTGCGTGCTTCAGACCTTCAATCAATATGAATGATCAATTCTACCTCACACTACCTAGTAACAGTTCCATGGGCTACTATCCACAAAATACAGTATCGAACTTCATTACTCAACTATCACGCCCGATAAAGCTGGACGGGTTGTGGGAAGTGGCAATAGTAGAGGTTCACTACCCCTGCTCTTTGTTGACTCTAAGTGAAAACAGTGTAATATACATCCATGCTTACCCAAAAGACACATACGAGCGGGTAAAGACCAATGCTTGGGAAAAAGATGAAGAACCCAATTATGATTTGATCGCTCCTATGATGGTGGTTGCAACATTGACACCTGGTGATTATATAAATGTTAAGGAAGTCATAGATATGATCAACAAACACGAGGTCATTCGTGATCACACATATTTTAATTATGATGAAAAAACTAAAAGAGTTGAAATCAACAGCCAGTCTCACGTGATACAGATTGAATTGTCGGACAAGCTAGCTCTGCAACTTGGTTTCAGTCCCGGAGAAAACGACTTGCTGAAGAATAACCAATCGATTCGCCCAGCCAACCTCAGAGTAGGATTACCCTCTCAAATGTATATTTATTGCGATATTGTGGAATCGCAGTTTGTGGGTGATTATATGGCCCCGCTATTGCAAATTATTAATATCGACACAGCTGACTATGTTCAAAGTCACTGTTCAAAGCCCTAAACTTCTATAGTTAAATTTACATGTTTATTGTAGCCTTTTTAAAAAACGTATTGTAAATTGTATTTAAAAACAGAGATGCTGACTGGTTTTCATTTCCTATTCATATTTATGCAAAGACTATTGTAAATAGTTATTAAAACATACCTTATCAAACACTGATGAAAGGGTGAAGATGACTGAAGCGGTGAGGCGTACTGATGGTCGTCAACTAATTGGCTGAAGTTTCAGTGCGCTATGACACACTAGCCAAGGGGTAGCGTTTATACAGGTGGTGAAAGTCGGCGTCACAACAGGATATTGCACAAATAATCTTTCACCCTCAAACTCTTCTCAATGTTAAAAACTACTATATTTAAAACATATTTCATCTTGACATATATTTTAACACATAATACTGTTTAATGCTTAGATGTTTGTTTCACGTTAGGCTCTCCTTTGACTCATTTTTTTTTGTAACTTACAATTTATATTAGTCGGAAATATCATAGTAAAACAATTACTAGCAAACAGTATGTAGTTTTTATTTCTAACCGCAGGGCTCATACGTTTAGATTTTTCTTCCATTTTATGTATATTGGTCAAAATCAAACTTTAGAGGCTTATTTCAGTCATATACTTAAAAATGGGGAGCACGTCTAAATAAGGGTTGGTGGGAAATATCCAAGCTTAACGGTCAAGTGACCTAAAAACGGATTTTTGATTCAGTAATTCTTAAACATAAATATAAAATTGTCTTAAAGAATTTGTGTATTTATATTCTTACACTATAAGCCCAGACCATTTATACTTGTAATTCTTAGTTCTCATTGTAATCTATTCTCAACTGCAACCATACAGCCGTGCTTATTTCATTATAATACCTTTTTGTAATTTTTACACTAAGACCAACTTCAATTATATATTTAAAATGTGACGCGCCTAAATAAGGGTTGGTGGAAATAGCCAAGCCTAACGGACACACACACAGGTTTCACCTAACGGTCCCCGCTGAGACACCAACCGCTAATAGCTTGACAGAACTACCCATCTTACGCTTTCTCATATAACGCTCAGAACTGTAAGAACTTTTACCTAACATTTTTTTTTTTTTTTTTTTTTTTACAACTGGATGACGATAAGCCGGCATATGTAATGTATGATAAAGATAATTTTATAATATGATGAGCATGTTATAATTAATATTATTATTATTATTTAATAAAACATATAGAAAAACAGCACTGTTACGCTTCTTTTTTTTCGGACTTCCAAACTTCCATCCCACCTGTTAAAACCCCATACCCACTCTACTCACACAATGACGTGTAGAATAGCCTTCTCTAGTACCACAGCCACCTCTAATACAGAGGTGGCTGTGCATGTAGCTATGCTTTGATAGAACGGCGTAGAAAGACAGAACGCTCAAAAAGTGTGCTTTAATTATCCCAAACTGGCTACTATAGCTTAAACATGATATTGCAATGTTCACTTGTACCCAAGATCTCCCGCATAGGGGCCCACGCTAACCACGTGGGTACGTGGCCTTGCGACCACGCGGACCCTAGCTCCGAGGGGTGCCCACGCTTGCGTGGGTTGGTGGGCCAAGCGACCACCCGGACCCTAGCTCTCCCAGAGTGAGGTTTGCCGCAAGGTGTCTCTCGTCTCTGGGTCCCCCAAAGAGGGGGGATAACGCCTTTCGTGTCGGGAAGCGTAGCGCCAGAGTGAGGTTTGCCCCCGCAAAAGAGGTTAGGTTCGCCGCCTCCGAGGGGTTTCGCTCGTCTCTGGTTATTACCGATGGGGCGTGAATTGTCCGAAAGGGGTTCACACTTGTGTGAATTTGTGGGGTTAGCCGCCACACGGACCCTAGCTGAGCTTGCCCTTCGGGGTTCAAACACAGGCTCGGTGCACCTGCCCACTTCTGGTGGAAGTACCCAGGACAGAAACCAGGGGAAACGGGTGTACTTGGGACGGTACACGCACCGCATTCAGTGCTTTGCGGGAAAGTAAAGGCATCGGCTGCCCCTCATTGGCGGCCTGTAAGACCTTGAAATGTGTCCGGGTCACAATGTGGCGTCCAGTTCAGGGGCACATGGTAGCGTCGGCTAGAGTTCTTCTCGTCGCATCGCGCCATGTGCTTCACTGTCTGGCGACCGCGGAGTGGCTTTTCTCACCAAGATCCCGGTGAGACCCCTCCCTGAAAGATGGGAGGGTTATACGGCTCCTTCCTTGCGGTGTCTAGGGTAAGCCCCGAAAGCTCCTCAGGATAAGCCGGCGAACGGAGGCGATGCTCCATAGATGGCGTTTGTAAGTCCATAAAGCATCGGTGCTCTCTGTCTAGCAAACAGAGGTCCAGTGGTTGACCCAGCCACAAGACTAGGTAGTCGGTCTAAAATTGGGGAGGTCCGTGTGGTTGTACCCACGGGTCGAAAGCTGACCTAGAGCTTTTCTGGTACCGGGGGTGCAGGGGCCCCTGCTGTGTACATTCACAAAGGAGCGAAAATCCTCAGGAGTAAGTTTCCTGAGCGAAACGAAAATCCGTAGGAGTAAGTTTCGTTCGCGTGTCTGTGCGCAGTAGCCCTGCAGACTGTGGTTTGGTCTCTCGGGGGTAGTGGTGGTGCCGGTGAAAGCCCGGTAGTCCCTTGGCTTCGGCCCGGGATGTGTGTCCGTCCACGTTAATGATGGATCGGGGGCAGGCCCGATAACCTGTCTGAGAGGGCATAAGATAGGTGCCCCACCGGATTGCGGTCCGGGGGTTGTACGGAGGACTAACCTCTCCGTCACCCGAAGCGGTGCATCCCCTCGGGGGTGCCATCTGGAACAGGCCTGCGGCCTCTCAGATGTCATTGCCGCCTGCGGCGTGAGCTCGAACTCATTGTACCCAAGATCACTAGGTATGAATTATTAATTATCGTCCATTTAAGTCCCCTTTTTACCCCTCCTTACGTCGTCTGTGTAGTGTGTAGTGTAATGAAGGAACCACCAAGAGAGTGTGAGAGTGACGACTAAGTTTATTACGTCGCAGCCACGTTAGTGCTGAGTGCATTGCCACGTTGTAAGTGACGTCGTCTGTGTAGTGTGTAGTGTAATGAAGGAACCACCAAGAGAGTGCGAGAGTGACGACTAAGTTTATTACGTCGCAGCCACGTTAGTGCTGAGTGCATTGCCACGTTGTAAGTGACGTCGTCTGTGTAGTGTGTAGTGTAATGAAGGAACCACCAAGAGAGTGCGAGAGTGACGACTAAGTTTATTACGTCGCAGCCACGTTAGTGCTGAGTGCATTGCCACGTTGTAAGTGACGTCGTCTGTGTAGTGTGTAGTGTAATGAAGGAACCACCAAGAGAGTGTGAGAGTGACGACTAAGTTTATTACGTCGCAGCCACGTTAGTGCTGAGTGCATTGCCACGTTGTAAGTGACGTCGTCTGTGTAGTGTGTAGTGTAATGAAGGAACCACCAAGAGAGTGCGAGAGTGACGACTAAGTTTATTACGTCGCAGCCACGTTAGTGCTGAGTGCATTGCCACGTTGTAAGTGACGTCGTCTGTGTAGTGTGTAGTGTAATGAAGGAACCACCAAGAGAGTGTGAGAGTGACGACTAAGTTTATTACGTCGCAGCCACGTTAGTGCTGAGTGCATTGCCACGTTGTAAGTGACGTCGTCTGTGTAGTGTAATGAAGGAACCACCAAGAGAGTGCGAGAGTGACGACTAAGTTTATTACGTCGCAGCCACGTTAGTGATGAGTGCATTGCCACGTTGTAAGTGACGTCGTCTGTGTAGTGTGTAGTGTAATGAAGGAACCACAAAGAGAGTGCGAGAGTGACGACTAAGTTTATTACGTCGCAGCCACGTTAGTGCTGAGTGCATTGCCACGTTGTAAGTGACGTCGTCTGTGTAGTGTGTAGTGTAATGAAGGAACCACCAAGAGAGTGCGAGAGTGACGACTAAGTTTATTACGTCGCAGCCACGTTAGTGCTGAGTGCATTGCCACGTTGTAAGTGACGTCGTCTGTATACTGTGTAGTGTAATGAAGGAACCATCAAGAGAGTGCGAGAGTGACGACTAAGTTTATTACGTCGCAGCCACGTTAGTGCTGAGTGCATTGCCACGTTGTAAGTGACGTCGTCTGTATACTGTGTAGTGTAATGAAGGAACCAACAAGAGAGTGCGAGAGTGACGACTAAGTTTATTACGTCGCAGCCACGTTAGTGCTGAGTGCATTGACACGCTGTAAGTGACGTCGTCTGTGTAGTGTGTAGTGTAATGAAGGAACCACCAAGAGAGTGCGAGAGTGACGACTAAGTTTATTACGTCGCAGCCACGTTAGTGCTGAGTGCATTGCTACGTTGTAAGTGACGTCGTCTGTGTAGTGTGTAGTGTAATGAAGGAACCACCACGAGAGTGCGAGAGTGACGACTAAGTATATTACGTCGCAGCCACGTTAGTGCTGAGTGCATTGCCACGTTGTAAGTGACGTCGTCTGTATACTGTGTAGTGTAATGAAGGAACCATCAAGAGAGTGCGAGAGTGACGACTAAGTTTATTACGTCGCAGCCACGTTAGTGCTGAGTGCATTGCCACGTTGTAAGTGACGTCGTCTGTATACTGTGTAGTGTAATGAAGGAACCAACAAGAGAGTGCGAGAGTGACGACTTAGTTTATTACGTCGCAGCCACGTTAGTGCTGAGTGCATTGCCACGTTGTAAGTGACGTCGTCTGTGTAGTGTGTAGTGTAATGAAGGAACCACCAAGAGAGTGCGAGAGTGACGACTAAGTTTATTACGTCGCAGCCACGTTAGTGCTGAGTGCATTGCCACGTTGTAAGTGACGTCGTCTGTATACTGTGTAGTGTAATGAAGGAACCATCAAGAGAGTGCGAGAGTGACGACTAAGTTTATTACGTCGCAGCCACGTTAGTGCTGAGTGCATTGCCACGTTGTAAGTGACATCGTCTGTATACTGTGTAGTGTAATGAAGGAACCAACAAGAGAGTGCGAGAGTGACGACTAAGTTTATTACGTCGCAGCCACGTTAGTGCTGAGTGCATTGCCACGTTGTAAGTGACGTCGTCTGTGTAGTGTGTAGTGTAATGAAGGAACCACCAAGAGAGTGCGAGAGTGACGACTAAGTTTATTACGTCGTAGCCACGTTAGTGCTGAGTGCATTGCTACGTTGTAAGTGACGTCGTCTGTGTAGTGTGTAGTGTAATGAAGGAACCACCACGAGAGTGCGAGAGTGACGACTAAGTTTATTACGTCGCAGCCACGTTAGTGCTGAGTGCATTGCCACGTTGTAAGTGACGTCGTCTGTATACTGTGTAGTGTAATGAAGGAACCATCAAGAGAGTGCGAGAGTGACGACTAAGTTTATTACGTCGCAGCCACGTTAGTGCTGAGTGCATTGCCACGTTGTAAGTGACGTCGTCTGTATACTGTGTAGTGTAATGAAGGAACCAACAAGAGAGTGCGAGAGTGACGACTAAGTTTATTACGTCGCAGCCACGTTAGTGCTGAGTGCATTGCCACGTTGTAAGTGACGTCGTCTGTGTAGTGTGTAGTGTAATGAAGGAACCACCAAGAGAGTGCGAGAGTGACGACTAAGTTTATTACGTCGCAGCCACGTTAGTGCTGAGTGCATTGCTACGTTGTAAGTGACGTCGTCTGTGTAGTGTGTAGTGTAATGAAGGAACCACCACGAGAGTGCGAGAGTGACGACTAAGTTTATTACGTCGCAGCCACGTTAGTGCTGAGTGCATTGCCACGTTGTAAGTGACGTCGTCTGTGTAGTGTGTAGTGTAATGAAGGAACCACCAAGAGAGTGCGAGAGTGACGACTAAGTTTATTACGTCGCAGCCACGTTAGTGCTGAGTGCATTGCCAGGTTGTAAGGTTGTAAGTGAATTTACTTCATAACGTGCTGTCGCCGTCACTGTCTCTTCATAACGTAAAATACAAATATTACAAATCCTTTGACAATTACACGAAGTCACCATTACTGTCGATGTTAAACATTATATCAACATTCATACAGTCAGCTCGTATTAGTATAATGTAAATGTTTAATCGTTACAATCACGATTACTAGAAAAAACTTAGTTTTTTTCTAAAAACTAGTTAAAAAAACTAGATTTTTTCTAGTAATCGTGGTTACAATCAATGATAATGAAATACGAAAAAGTTATGACTTCTTCGTACCAGCCTTAAAGAACATTGAATAAACAAAATTGCTTATCAACTCATTTAACAGCTTTCGATAACATCTAAAATTATTAAAAGACATTTGGTTAATGGCCTTGTCGAGAAACTTTTAAAAATTATTTGGAAACGTATTGCTTTTGCTTAGCGGAAAAAAACGTTTATTTTATCATTTTGTTTGTCATTGCATTTTCACATATACTACCGTCAATGACGCACACTGAATGTAATAACAGAACTACTCATAAATATCCATCATGCCATATCTTAGCACCATCGAAAGAAATGCACTATTTTTTATTTGTCTACGCATTCATGTTTTTATTTTTTTAGTACGATTTTTTTAAATAACATATTATGACTGTTTTTTGTATAGAGTAATCATGATGGTAATTAATCTTGTAAATTATTTTCTTTTTAATCGTGCAAATTAATGTACTTAGCCTATAGCATAACTGCTACGAAGAAATATTTATACAATTCTGTTGAACAAGCTCATAGAGATAAAGTATTTTGCAAAGAAACTTAAGTTCAAAAATATTCAACCAACTTAATATAAATAAGAAAGAGTGTATTTCGCATTCTTTTTCCCTCGAGTATTTACGAATTCACATCCAATAAACCGAAGATGTAAACAACCAGTTTAAGTTGCGACGCTGTTTTCTGCACTGGGAAAATAAATATTAAAAGTGCAGTCGTCGCCGTTTGCCGGGGATAGCTCAGCCTACAATGGCTGGGTAAAGTTCCAGGGTCTGCGATAAGGTCAGGGAAACCACTAGGCCAAAAGCCGGGTCTAACCGGTATAGGACTGGCTCATACACGGGCACTGTGAACAAGTCAAAAACAAGTCACCAAAACAAACGTGCAATAATCACTACCAGGCCTACGCCGATTCTCCACACTCCTAGGGGGTCGTTGCTGACTACGCAACTCGGGCTTCGTCCTAACTATCCAATAGTTAAGCCCAGAGTGCCTAAAACACGGTGAGTTACACGACGACTTGCCAATAAAAACCACAACGCGTGTTATCACCAGGCGGGGTCTACTAGGCCACTATAATCCAATACACAACTCTAATGCCCAAGCTAAGAATCAAACAGTTCACTCAATAATCGTACCACATAATAATATACAAGTACACTATAGGTAGAGTGACTACACCACTAGTAGCTGGTCTCAATAAATACCAAGCCAAACAAGCAAAACTAAATGGCAATTGCACTATTAAAATATTGAGCTACTTAGTAGCAGATAAATAAATATTAACTACGTTCCAAACACTAGATAAATATATTATCTGATAGCCGGTACTCCGCTATCCAAGCTACCAAGCTAACGTGTTGGATTACTAAGCAAGCTGTTCAGGTTAAATTAAAATAATTAAATGATTAATCAATACCAACCCTACTGCTACTACCAGTACTGCTACTATATCAACGTTATATTGCTTAGCCGGGCTTCTGTTAATAGGCTAATAAAACTAGCTACTAGCCTACTGGCCTCGTGCTTCCAACTACGCACGCTAAATCGTGCAGCCTAGGTTTGTCGGGCCTCCGAGTTATTAGTAATATAACTAACTCTTGGTACAACGCAAAATAATAACTACTACAGTCAATAAATTATATTATTTGCGCTCTAGCACCTGCCCAGAACCGTCAGGAATATACTTTTATTCCTGACACCTGTAAATAAATCCTAACTACCGTCAGGCTTTGACCAGCACGGTTACAACTCTAACTCTCGCAATAAAACCAGATATTAATATTATCAAACGAATAATATCAAGTCGTCCACTCACCACAAGTGGGTCAGTACCCAACTTACACCAACACTCGGCGCGATCACACCACCAACGTACTCCGACACCACTGTCACGGTCACGTACACTCCTCTCTACGTACACCACACCGACGTATCCCAGTCGTCCACAAGACACCACACTATCCTCACTGTCCGGGATCCACGACTCGAATGTCCGTTCTCGGCTGTCCAGTAGTCCCAGGATACCCAAGCTTATCCGAACTGATAAGCCGGGTCAAAGAGCGCTAGCCAGGTTCGCCGCCGCTGCTTGCTTACCTCAACAGACCCGCGGCCCAAATAACGAAAATATACCCCCCTGGGAAAAATAACTCGTTACACCCCCCACTTACATCGGGGAAAAAAAAAGAAAACGGCCAAAAGAAAAAAAATCTCCAAACTCCGACCAAAACAAAACACTCCGGCCCCTCACCCAATGATACCTCCTTTACTATGGGTCTCAATGTAAACCAAAAACCAAACTACTAGATTAACAAAAACAAATAAATCACTCCCACTCCAACTGCGAGCAGTAAACTAAAATTAAATATTGTAAAGCCCCACCCGCATCACACTCAATGAAGTGTCTCTAGGGTCCGGAGCTTGGCGGCACGGATCTTGAACTTGGACCCATCGGCCCGGGTCACCACCCAGCGCTTGTTCCTCAGATCCGTCTTCGACCACCCTTGGGTCTCCAACTCCGCCAAACGGTCTCGCAGGTGTTGTGGCACTTCGAACCCGCGCTGACCGCTGGCCTCCGTAACCACCCGCACGTCCGACTGAGAGCATGCCGGCGGCCTTCTCTCCGCCCTCTCAGTGAACCGTCGCTCGAGCCTGCGAGCCATGTCACCGCTCCGCCCAGACCGTTGAGGAGAATGCAGTCTCTCGCACCGTCGGGCCAGGAGCTTATACCTCAAGTCGACGTGAGCACGACGACGGGTCTCCTCATTCCGGCGTCGACCAGGTTCCTGCTGCTGAGGTCCACCTTCCCGGCGTCTCCTCGTAGACACTCCTTCCGGATTGCGCCGATTCGCCTCCACCCCGTGGTCAGGTCTCCGAACCCTGTGTCCACCTAGACCACGGCTCCTCTCCACCACCTGTCGCTGCTGGCTTCCCTGGTACCTTCGAGTCTCGTCGCGATGCCGCTCGAGCCTTCGCTTATGTTCTCGACGGGATCCTGGGTGACGGTGTTGACGACGATCCTCACCTCGCTGACAACCACCCAATCTCGACTGGACCGCTGGTCTGGCGGCTGGTTCCGCGTCAAGCTCCACCACCAACTCGCCATCCTCCAGGTCTAGACAGGGCTCTTGGCTCTCGACGGGTTCCCGCATCGAAGCTTCATCCTCCGCCACATCGTCTAACAGCATGGCTGAGGTCTCGTCACCTAACAGCCTCGCTTCCTCCGCAGCCCCCCTGTCAGCATGTTGCTCGACTTCCCCAGTCACCTCCTCCACCACCTCGAAGATCTCCGATGGGGGTCCGTCAACCGGCAGCGTGAGGTCGATTGTAACGGCTGACGACTGAGGAGGGACGGGGTTGACGTTCCGGCGATTTTGGAAATCCTCCCTGTCGAATTTCCCTCTCTCCAGGACCTCAGCGATGGCCAAGCGTGCTGCATTGACGTCAATAGGTTCGGTGATAGGGGCGTTCCTCGCTAACCTGTCAGCGTATACGCACACAAACACTCCGCAGCTCTCTGCATCTTCTTGGCGAGGCAAGCTTGCCGGGGAGTCGACTAGGGTCCAACCATCCGCGTCAAACGGGAGGTTCTCGGACCTGGCGTACAGCCGAAGAAAATCTAGCACGCCCTCCATTTGTTGTCTCGCTGCTGCTCGCCGATGCCCGACAGAATCGAAAGTAGCTATTTCCGCCTTCCGGGGCCACACACCGATCAGCGACCAATGTCCATGCTGTCCAACGTTCGGCAGGTGTACTGGGAATAACAGAAGCTCTCTACTAAACGGGTTTATATTTCGCAACCGCCACTTCGTCACCTCATATCCTCCCCTTACCCAGTCGGACCTAAATTCGCTGTCACACGCCCAAACTGTAGGTAAGTTCCGGTAATAGAAACACCTGCGCTCAATAAGGCGAAGGTACCCATTAATCGCAATCCCATTAACTAGGCAATTGGGACGAAGGGTCTCAATGTCTTCCGGCAAAACAAAAATCTCCGAACGCAGAGACATCTTAATACTAAGCCAAAGGTAAGCAAGCAGGCAAACAAGCAAGCAACCAAGCAACGACTACCCAAGCCCAAAGAAACTGCGTTCACCTGCAAAAAACATAAAAAGAATAGCAAGCACAAGCCATGCACAAATCGCTATTTGACTACCCACCACCATGCATAACCAAGAATAACTAGGATTCGGTTCTTTCATGGTAGGTCTTAAGGTCCTTAACATGGACGACGTGGATCTCTCTCCTACCCTCGTCCTTTACCTCATACATATTAGGGGCCACTCGCTTCACTACGGTGCAAGGACCCTGAAACTTAGGGGCCAGTTTGCCCACTATAGCTTCAGCCGCTGAGGACAAGACATGTAGTCTTCTCATGACTTGATCACCTCGATGGTATTGCACCTCACGTCGTCTAAGATTATAATATTTAGACTGGCGCTGGAAAGCCCTCCTCAAGTTCTGTCGACAACTATCGTACAACCTCTTAAACGCCCGCTCCCGGTCACTATATAGCTCATCCGCGGTTCTCTCACGGTCATCTCCAGGCTCCGGTCCTGTGGTCAGAGACGACCCGATTGCCCTAGGTAGCCTGAGATCTCTCCCAAAACACAGTTTGGCAGGTGAAAACCCAGTGGAGTCGTGAACGGCGGTGTTCATCGCGTACTGGAACTCGGCAATGAGTGCATCCCAAGTACGATGATTATCCTGAACGAACTGGGCTATCATAGTTTTGATAACCCGGTTTGGCCGTTCAACCGGATTGGACTGCGGGAGTCTGTCGGAACTCGATTCCCCACTCTTTCGTCAGGTCTCGGAACACCTTAGAGACGAACTGGGTTCCATTGTCACTCATTAAAATCACAGGGGAGCCAAAACGCAGCAATAGCCCGTCCTTGAATGCACTAGCTACAGCCTTGGCCGTAGCTGACCGCAGGGGTCTTATTTCAACCCACTTGCTAAACAGGTCCTGGAAAACTGCAAGAAAACGATGCCCACCTTTGGATCTGGGGAATGGACCCATCAAGTCGACCGACACGGAATGCCAAGGTCCTTGAGGGTTTCGAAAGTACATTTGTCCCGCCGGTTTCTGCTGCAATACCTTAAACTCCTGGCACGTGGCACAGGACCTAACGTATTCTTTCACGGCACGACGCCAACCCGGCCAGAAATAGTTTTCCCCAACCCGGGCAATTGTTTTCTTAACTCCCAGGTGGCCCGCCATAGGAGAGTCATGGTTCTCTACCAACACATCCTTAACCTTAGATGGTGGTACACAAGTCCTCCATACCACTCCGCCTTCATCATACTTATCTTTCCCAAGACGCCTGTATAACTTCCCATCCCTAATACAATAACTCGGGACACGTCTGGGATTGGACAACACACACTCTTTAGTGCGCTGGTACCATGTGCCATCTTCTGGCTGCATACCCTCGGTCTCTAATTCGGCCTCTCGTGGGTCTCCTCCCATCACAGCTACGTCAGCCGGGGTATCGTCATCTTCACCACCCACGGGCTGACGGGAGAGAGCATCTGCAACACGATTCAACGTACCCTTACGGTACCGGATCTCGAAATCATGCTGTTGCAACTCCATAACCCAACGAGCAAGCCGACCGGACGGTTCCTGCAGCTTCATCAACCATCTTAATGCCACATGGTCCGTTATGGCCACGAAGCGATAACCCTCCAGATATGGTCGGAACTTCCGCACCGCCCAGACCAGAGCCAAACACTCCTTCTCGGTAGTCGTATATTTCCGCTCTTGGTCTGTCAACAGACGGCTCGCGTATGCCACGACGGCCTCTTTACCGGCCTGGTCTTGCGTCAAAGCCGCACCAAGGCCATCGTTTGAGGCATCTACCTGCAGCACGAACGTCTTCGAGAAATCCGGGCATGCCAAAACTGGTGTTGAGCTCAGGCGGTTCTTCATTGCTTCGAAAGCAATCTCCTGATCCGAGCCCCACTGCCATTTCTCCCCCTTCTTTAGCAACTTGGTCAAAGGCCTGACCAACGACGCAAATCCGTCGACAAATCTCCTGTACCAGCTGGCCAGCCCAAGAAAACTTCGAAGATTCCTCACGCTTCGCGGTGTAGGAAAGTCATTGATTGCCCTGACCTTCTCTGGATCGGTCGCGATTCCAGCATCACTGACTACGTGACCCAGGTATTTTAACCGGGTCTTACAAAAATGACACTTGTCAGGATTCAGGCGCAATCCCGCCCCTCTCAATCTGGCGAAGACGGTCCTCAACAATTCCAGATGTTTCTCAAAAGTTTCAGAAACCAAGACCAAGTCATCCAGATACGCAAACGCCGATGGTTCTAGGTCCGGGCCGATCACCCTGTCCAGCAAACGCTGAAACGTGGCTCCCGCAGAATGCAAACCAAAAGGCATCACTTTAAACTGAAATAAGCCAACCCCGGGTACCGTGAAGGCTGTAACCGGGCGACTCCGTTCATTGAGAGGCACCTGCCAATAACCACGGTACAAGTCGAGAGTACTTATGTACCGGGCCCGCCGAAGCTTTTCTAAAATGGCGTTTATCCTCGGCAGGGGGTAAGCGTCCGGCACGCTGGCCTCATTAACCTTTCGCAAATCAAGGCACATCCTAAATTTGCCCGAAGCCTTTTTTACCAGCACGATCGGTGAGCTCCATGGAGACGAAGAAGGTTCTATAATCCCATCCTTCAACATAACCTCCACCTCCCCATTAACCACAGCTTGCATAGCTGGATTTCTCGGGTAATGCCTCTGCTTCACCGGGACCACTCCCTCTTTCAGCCTAATAACGTGCTCCAAGAGATGGGTCCTCCCGGGCACATCGTCAAATTTTGACAGCTCTCCCTTCAAGAATATCACCAACGACTGGCTTTGGGTTTCCGTCAACGGCTTTATCACTCCTTCGCCCTTGACGTCATCACAAACGGGATCATAATCCACGCCACTACCAGCCAACGAAGTGTCAGATACTTCGGCTTCAGGAATAAGACGGGGATCTCCATCGTCAGGGCCTCTGGGGTCTTGGTCACTAATTTCGACTGTATCGAGGCAGCCCACTTGACCAGCACAGTCCTCACCCACGCCCATTCTTATCACCTCCGTCACGACCGTCACAAGTCCGAGATGTCGTATGACATCCATACCCAAAATCATATCCGTGGTAAGAGTGGGAACGTACAAGGCGTCTCCAACCCACCGTCTTCCCGCAGCCTCCCCTGCCAATCGGAACGAATACTCGGCCCTAGACCGCGACCCATCTGCCATCCTTAGAGGAGAGGGTTTCTTAAAAGGTTCTACCCCCTGACATTGAAGATGATTGGCGACTTCGCGCCCAACCAGGTTAACTACGGACCCAGTGTCCAATAACGCCTTAAAAACGCTGCCCATCAGCACAACTTCAACAAAGGGCCTTGTCTCCGAAACCAGCCGGTTCTCGTCTACTCCACCAACCAGGCTGTTTAGTTTTCCGAGCCACTCGGACCACTCTTCTGAGGTCGTTCGTTTTGGGTGGCCTTGCCCAGTTGACCTCCTGATGTCTGAGCTGGCCTGCCGTTTCCCGCCCGACATCCACACTGACTCACCGTCAAACCAGGTTTGCCACACCCATAACAGGAGACGGTCCTTGGTTTACCACATTCTCGGGCAAAGTGACCAATCTCCTGGCACCTAAAACATTTAACCGTCCCCTTTGGACCCTCAGGCGCTCTAGCTGCTGTCACGGGCCGTTGACCGTGGACCCGATCCGACTTCAAAGCTACCCGCCCAAGCGACTCAGCTGCCGGAGATGGTCTCTCGAAACTCCGCTTCTCGACGGCGGCAGTTTCGGCGCGCTTCTCCACCTTCTTTTTGGGTGTGTAGGCGGTTTCCAAAACCAGCGCTACGTTCGGAGAAGGAGGAGGTCTAAAGGCCGCCTTCTCTCGCAGATAGGCCTCGTAGTCTTCGGCTAACTCAACCATCTCGGCCAGATTGCGGAAGTCCCGCCGTCGCACCATGAGTTTGTACTCTGGTCGCATGTTGTTGTAGATCAAGTCCAATCTACCATGCTCGGACAACGTACCGCTACGCCTAAGCAAGGTACTTATAGCAACCACGTAGTCCCGGAAGTGCTCGCCTTCACCTTGTGTCCTTTTCCGGATCTCCTCATCCAAATTCCTCTGATAACCAGGTGGAAGGAACTGGATCTCAAATTGATGCCGAAAAGCTTCAAATGAATACAGGAGCTCCTTGCAATTCCTGTACCATAGAAGCGCTGAGCCTTGCAACAGCTCCGGCAGCGCTCTGAGCAGGTCCTCTGATGTTATAGAGTACGAGACCATCAGCTCTTCAAGGCGCTCCAGGAACGACACAGGGTCTCGTCGGCCATCAAACCTTAAACCCCACTTCCGTACCGTGTTGCATACTTTGGAGCAATCCTTTGGCTCCACCCTGCTGGCCTCATTTGAGAGCATATCCGAGCCTCGTGGCAGCTCCAAGCTAGAAGGCCGGGCTGGTCTCTCAGAAATATCATTGGGCCGCTGCCATCCCTCGGGTCTACTAGGTAACCCAAAGGTAGGCATTGGAGCAGCCACCACAGGGGACGTAGGGTTGGCGGGTCTTTCGAACCCATAGCCGACCCCATTACTCGGCGAGCCTCTCGCCTGTCGCACCACCGATGCCAGATGTTCTCTAAGAGTCCGGGTATCAGTCTCCAAAGACAACCCAAGGATCTCTTTAACCACCTCTAACTCCCTGCTAAGTCCCACTATCTCTGCTTGATTCGATTCCGCATTACCCAGTACCTGAGGTACGGTTCTCAGGGGGTCATGAAGCTCCACAGTTGTAGTAGCGGGCGGTAAATATGTCGGTGCAGCAGCCCCAGCTGTACACAGCCTATCATCGCTGTACCGACGGGCATTCCGCTGCTTCCAAAACGACGAGAATCGCTGCCGTAATTCCGCAGAAGTACCAGTGGTCACCAAACCATACTGGTCCATCGTCCTCATGAGCTCCCCTTTCGAGAGGTCATAGATCCATCCCACGCGAACGTCCCGGGGCTGCGACCCCAAGGACAAAGTCGCTGGCGCGGAATAGGTCAACGAAGTTGTCACCGTCGTAGCCACTACCGAAGAAATTGTCGGCCAAACGGGCGAAGACGCCGGCCACAATGACGATGTCGTCATCACCGACAGTTCGGAGCTAACCCCAGAACTCGTCGTAGCAATAGCAGACGTAATAGGCGTACCGCCCAGCACAGACGTCGTACTCGTAGTCACAACCATATTTAAAATTCAAAACACCACGACAAATCCTCAAAAATAAGGGCGTAACCAATTAAAATATATTTGACACCGTTATAATAAATCAAACCGATTATAGGTGTGAAAGTCAAACCACAAATACACAATAAGGGTTCTCACTCAAATAATATTCAATGGTAAAGCTCAATTAATTAGCAAAATAATAAATCAAACCAATTATAGGTGTGAAAGTCAAACCACAAATACACAATAAGGGTTCTCACTCAAATAATATTCAATAATAAAGCTCAATTAATTAGCAAAATAATATTTACCAACTAATATCTATGTATACAACCACTAAATAAATTAGGGTTCACAACACACCACGCTGTAACAGAAAACAGGTTAGGCCTACCCAACCGACTATAAAATCACAGCAGGTCTGCCTAAAACTCTGCTCAACAGCTCAGGTCCGCAGCCAATCTGCACAAGTCCGCAGCAAATCTGCACAAATAAAATTATTTTGTTCGGGCGCCGTTAATACGTCAGCAACTCAGCACCACTGCCAACCTCAGTCCCTGTTCGCAGGCGCCATCTTGCGACGATATTTTCTGCACTGGGAAAAAAAATTAAAAGTGCAGTCGCAACCGTTTGCCGGGACAGCTCAGCCTACGATGGCTGGGTATTGTTCCAGGGTCTGCGATAAGGTCAGGGAAACCACTAGGCCAAAAGCCGGGTCTAACCGGTATAGGACTGGCTCATACACGGGCACTGTGAACAAGTCAAAAACAAGTCACCAAAACAAACGTGCAATAATCACTACCAGGCCTACGCCGATTCTCCACACTCCTAGGGGGTCGTTGCTGACTACGCAACTCGGGCTTCGTCCTAACTATCCAATAGTTAAGCCCAGAGTGCCTAAAACACGGTGAGTTACACGACGACTTGCCAATAAAAACCACAACGCGTGTTATCACCAGGCGGGGTCTACTAGGCCACTATAATCCAATACACAACTCTAATGCCCAAGCTAAGAATCAAACAGTTCACTCAATAATCGTACCACATAATAATATACAAGTACACTATAGGTAGAGTGACTACACCACTAGTAGCTGGTCTCAATAAATACCAAGCCAAACAAGCAAAACTAAATGGCAATTGCACTATTAAAATATTGAGCTACTTAGTAGCAGATAAATAAATATTAACTACGTTCCAAACACTAGATAAATATATTATCTGATAGCCGGTACTCCGCTATCCAAGCTACCAAGCTAACGTGTTGGATTACTAAGCAAGCTGTTCAGGTTAAATTAAAATAATTAAATGATTAATCAATACCAACCCTACTGCTACTACCAGTACTGCTACTATATCAACGTTATATTGCTTAGCCGGGCTTCTGTTAATAGGCTAATAAAACTAGCTACTAGCCTACTGGCCTCGTGCTTCCAACTACGCACGCTAAATCGTGCAGCCTAGGTTTGTCGGGCCTCCGAGTTATTAGTAATATAACTAACTCTTGGTACAACGCAAAATAATAACTACTACAGTCAATAAATTATATTATTTGCGCTCTAGCACCTGCCCAGAACCGTCAGGAATATACTTTTATTCCTGACACCTGTAAATAAATCCTAACTACCGTCAGGCTTTGACCAGCACGGTTACAACTCTAACTCTCGCAATAAAACCAGATATTAATATTATCAAACGAATAATATCAAGTCCACTCACCACAAGTGGGTCAGTACCCAACTTACACCAACACTCGGCGCGATCACACCACCAACGTACTCCGACACCACTGTCACGGTCACGTACACTCCTCTCTACGTACACCACACCGACGTATCCCAGTCGTCCACAAGACACCACACTATCCTCACTGTCCGGGATCCACGACTCGAATGTCCGTTCTCGGCTGTCCAGTAGTCCCAGGATACCCAAGCTTATCCGAACTGATAAGCCGGGTCAAAGAGCGCTAGCCAGGTTCGCCGCCGCTGCTTGCTTACCTCAACAGACCCGCGGCCCAAATAACGAAAATATACCCCCCTGGGAAAAATAACTCGTTACAAAGTGAACCTTTATAGTCTTTCGGTTGCCAATCATATGCGAACGTGTTTCTGTCCAAAATAATGAGGCGGTTTGTTGCTTTATAACTTAAAATTTCTTGGCCCTTCGTGCTTTTCCTATCCACAGGGTGTTTCGAAACTCGCTCCCGAAACTCCGTGGGCATGTTCCTAAAAAAAAAAACAAACAAAAAATATCATACAAACATATGCCCTATCTCACTTTGTTTTCCGTCTGTCGCACGGAGCCCAGACTTTGTCGTTCAGAGTCCAAGGAGTTACGGGAGAGAGTTTCGAAACACTCTGTATATTAGGGCCTAAATCATTGTATCATGCAGTTGAAATAATAGGTTACTTGTCTAAGGTAACTTGTACTCTCTATTGGAATACGTATTTCCTTAGTTACTCTCACGAGTAGTGTCAATATACCAGTACTGCAATAGTTTTCAGTATTCTAAACATTGTATTAAAAAAAATGTAACATACGAGTAGAGTATTATTTTTTTCACTTGATGGTCATTCAAAAAGGTAACTTTATAATATGTCACGTGTATTGCAATGAAAGCAGCCACAATAAGCCTAAATGACAATATAAACCCAGTATCATTAAGTAATTGAGGATTCAATTCCCTCATAATAACCTAATCTGACTGGCTGACGTGATGGCGGTTTTAGATCAGCAAATATTTGCTTTATCGACTCGGCTATCAGCGCGAGTTGCTAAACAGTGTTGGCAGTTTATAGTTGTTTTCGTCCGCTCAATGGACGAAGAATTCGGTCTTTACTTATCGGCTAAACTAACCCAATACCTTCACTTTTTCACTTCTGAAATTCACTTTTCGTATGAAATTGTATTTGTTATACTGTAATTGTAAATTAATTTCGTATCACGGCATGACATTTTTAAACAAATACTCCTACTTAATTTTTGCTACGGTATTATTTATTGTTTAAGCACGTATAAGAATAAGAATTTATAAGAATCTTATTGAGTAAACCAATTCTTTTTTAAACCGCCTTAATAAATATAGGCTTATCAACATAAACTCAATCTTATAAAGATGTAAGTCTTATAACATACCCAACTAGTTACTACCGGTTCAGGTAATTCCATGGTGTAATTTTCAAAAAGGTGAACAACTTTTAAACTAGTTTCAAACTTGTACAACTTAAACCGTTATTAGTAATAAGTTTTTATAATATGGTCAGGACCTAAAACCGAGTTATGTGTTATCAAATTAGTTTTTGCATAATGTAAACCAAATCCTCTAGTATAAAAATATGACCTGACCACTAGCTCAGTTGCGCTTCTTATGATTACTTATTACAAAATATGTGTATCAATCCTTCATTGAACAATATAACTTCATTTTAACGATATATTGTACACCATTAAATGATAACATGTATTATATGTTATTTATCTTTTACTATTACTAAGGACGGTCCAATTTGTACGCCTAATTGTATACCCACATTAAATACACACATTGCAAATGCTAGGATTTTCAAATCTACACTACTCGTATTAAAATTTCTTTGAAACGGTTATTACTGTAAATGTTGAATTATGCAATGATTCATTTGCCGTATAGCATCATCGTCGCATATCGAGCACATTGGCAAGTTATTTTGAATAATTTCCCCTGGATTTAACATTGCGTCATCTTTGCCTCAAGTCAAGTATTTGTCTAAGTTGAAAGTTCATTGAATACTAAGTAACTCAAGTCAGACTTCGCCAGTTCTCAATCACTTTGTCGCTCTTTACATTTCTTGGAAACATAATATTTTTGTTCGTAATTATGCGAGATTTTTTCCAGTCGTAATATGGACCGGGTATCAAATTAATGAGATTATTTGTGTCTTTCCCTACATACAATGTATTTTAATCTATCTTATGTTATATTGCTGTATAATTTGCTATTGTCTGCTTCTTAAATTTATGCTATCCATAGACTTTACGATGGTTACTTAGGCCTACACCATTGACTATATAGCACTATGCTTACATGCTTAATGCGTACACACACAAAATGTGAAGGACGATATTCAGTTATCCGTATTGTTTTTATCCATTTACAATTTATAAGATTTAGATGTTAACTTTAAATGTTATCAAAACTAACATGGTTGCAACGTTTTTATTAGTAGTCTCATACGAAAAATTCACACATGTCAGGTTTATTAAATCGTACGCGATACATTATTTGTATTTATTCACTTTTCTGCAGAAATTTGTGTTACTGAGTGCATATCGTAACCCTTTTATGGCATTTATTTAAATAGAAAATAGGTATCAACATATTTATACTTCACCTCTAGATTCGTGCAACGTTGGTGATGATGAATTCATTGTTTTAGAAGAACTATAGATAATTGAACTCCTATCTTCATACTGTAATTATTCAAAATGAGGTTTCCCTAGGTATCAGTGTTTACCATCTTCCTACACGTTATCAGCTTGTCGGATGTAGTGAGGGCAGCGGTCGACTGGTCGAGTGAAAGAGTCAATGTTTGGACACTCATGTCGATAGCTCGACCAGATTGACTTACATTGAAGTGGACGAGAACCACTAAACACTGTAAACAATCTGACACAACATGTCGGACTTGTATCATCAGTTCCACACCATGTGCTATTGTGGCACAACAAAGCCACAGAAGTACGTTCAAACGGGTTTGTATTGTTATTATTAAATACAAAGATGTATACAGTAGTTTCGTACAGTGTTTATCTCACTGTGCAGCGCCGGCCGCGTGTGTACTTTACCTCAAGTTTACTTACCCCAATGTGACGGCATCGTCAGGTTGATTAATTGTGTTTGGGGTTCTTTAGCTTATCCAATTAATTCATTACTCGATAAAAATCTGCATATACATTTTTGAATAGTTACTTTCGAATTAAATTTTCAGCTTTCGTAAAATTATTTTAATAAAACACATAGAATAGTGTTAAAACACTCATTATAAAGACTGTTGTTTTTTTGTGATAATAAATAAATGTGTTTGAAAGGCAAGCGTTTGCTGAGCACAATAATTGGTTCAAGTTGAAGGTAGGAGTGACAAATAACATTGTGAGAGTAACAGATTCATTGGCAGAAGTAACAACTGGAGTTTAACGAGAAACACTGCGGTTTACTACACAGTGGACGGAGGGTTGACGACTAGGGTGGTTGGGAGGAGGGAGGGGACATGGTCTTTTAATTTGTAAACGACGACACCTCTCATGTCTCTTTTAACTTATTAAAGCGAGTAAATTCAATTCAGCACGCAGTCGCTTAAAATAAAAGATAATTTTTCAAAACGTAACATCCTTACACTCTTTTTACATCCGTACTCAATTTATGTTTAATCTTTAGTATAAGAAATTAATGTTTCTCAGTTAAGATTTTTAATCCATAGAGTTCTATTATTTTCTTGACCGCCCAATTATTTGAGGGTTTTAGCATTTTCTATTAAATCGAACATATTTAAGAGCTTTAAAGCGTTGCACGTTGTCGTCACATGTTTACATAACTTAACAGTCAAATCCTTTTTAGAATGAAAACATTTGTTTTGTATTATTGGTAAAAAAAAACCTGCCCCTTAATAAACAACAAATTATAACAATAACAAATTTAGATTAATGTAAGATTGTTAAATGCAGACGAAGGTATCAATCACATTGGCATGTTAAAACTTATTTGCTCACCGACAACATAGTTACCTAGCATTAGACTTCAAAATATTTACTTTCAGAGCACTTACGTTTACGTAAGTTAATTATTCACCACTTACACGATGGTAAGTACAACGGTGAGTTTGTTAAGACGCAGCGTGTTCACTAAACTCAACCTTTGTCGCAGGCTGCAGACCGGTTAACGTTAACGTCAGTTTATAATTTACCTCTTACACGATGGTAAGTACGGAGGTGGGCGTGTGAAGACGCAGTGTGTTCACTAAACTCAACCTTTGTCGCAGGCTGCAGACCGGTTAACGTTAACGTCAGTTTATAATTTACCACTTACACGATGGTAAGTACGGAGGTGGGCGTGTGAAGATGCAGCGTGTTCACTAAACTCAACCTTTGTCGCAGGCTGCAGACCGGTTAACGTTAACGTCAGCTTATAATTTACCTCTTACACGATGGTAAGTACGGAGGTGGGCGTGTGAAGACGCAGTGTGTTCACTAAACTCAACCTTTGTCGCAGGCTGCAGACCGGTTAACGTTAACGTCAGTTTATAATTTACCTCTTACACGATGGTAAGTACGGAGGTGGGCGTGTGAAGACGCAGTGTGTTCACTAAACTCAACCTTTGTCGCAGGCTGCAGACCGGTTAACGTTAACGTCAGTTTATAATTTACCTCTTACACGATGGTAAGTACGGAGGTGGGCGTGTGAAGACGCAGCGTGTTCACTAAACTCAACCTTTGACGCAGGCTGCAGACCGGTTAACGTTAACGTCAGTTTATTATTTACCTCTTACACGATGGTAAGTACGGAGGAGGGCGTGTGAAGACGCAGCGTGTTCACTAAACTCAACCTTTGTCGCAGGCTGCAGAGCGGTTAACGTTAACGTAAGTTTATAATTTACCTCTTACACGATGGTAAGTACGGAGGTGGGCGTGTGAAGACGCAGCGTGTTCACTAAACTCAACCTTTGTCGCAGGCTGCAGAGCGGTTAACGTTAACGTAAGTTTATAATTTACCTCTTACACGATGGTAAGTACGGAGGTGGGCGTGTGAAGACGCAGCGTGTTCACTAAACTCAACCTTTGTCGCAGGCTGCAGAGCGGTTAACGTTAACGCCAGTTTATAATTTACCTCTTACACGATGGTAAGTACGGAGGTGGGCGTGTGAAGACGCAGCGTGTTCACTAAACTCAACCTTTGTCGCAGGCTGCAGAGCGGTTAACGTTAACGCCAGTTTATAATTTACCTCTTACACGATGGTAAGTACGGAGGTGGGCGTGTGAAGACGCAGCGTGTTCACTAAACTCAACCTTTGTCGCAGGCTGCAGAGCGGTTAACGTTAACGTCAGTTTATAATTTACCTCTTACACGATGGTAAGTACGGAGGTGGGGGTGTGAAGACGCAGCGTGTTCACTAAACTCAACCTTTGTCGCAGGCTGCAGACCGGTTAACGTTAACGTCAGTTTATAATTTACCTCTTACACGATGGTAAGTACGGAGGTGGGCGTGTGAAGACGCAGCGTGTTCACTAAACTCAACCTTTGTCGCGCAGGCTGCAGAGCGGTTAACGTTAACGTCAGTTTATTATTCATGAGATTTCTGGCGTCTGCTCTTTCCTTAGTATTTATGCAAATATTAAACCCACCCGTTAAGTTGACAACACTAATATTATTCTAAATAATCTAATGATAGAAGGTGCAAAACGCGACCCTAGTTAAAACAACAGTGATGTGGACATTATCTATGTGAGTAACGGTCTGTTTTCATTATGCAGATAACCTTTCTCGCCCAGAACTCAAGGACACTTATCTTTCATATTGTATACTCTTAAACGAAGACTGTAAAATATTACCGAGGTTTTAAATGACTTGGTTGTCAACAGTGTTTCCACAATGTGCTCATGTCTCGTAGCAATCTCATGGAACATTAACATTATAGTTTACGTTTAAAGAATCAAGTATGCGTGTTTGGTCTACTTATCCTCAAACATCGGACTTTTTTGGCCAAATAATGAGGTGGACCAAATTGATGCCAATGGTAGACTAGACTACATCATAGAATATAGACTCTAGTACGGTTATGTTTGATTTGAATGGGTTTGACTTCACCGCGACGACCTTTACATTATAAACGTGAGTATCTAGTTTGTATAGTATCTATAGGGCGGTGATAAGGGCCTGGTCAAGTGGCTCACTGATAACAAGTCTACTGATAACCCGTGACTGTGCTGCATCCAGCGTGCAGTGATACCAACTGTCGTGCAAGCGTAACATAAACACCATGCAACAATCAGTGCTTACCATTAATTTGTCTGCAATATTCATTATAAACATGTAGTCTTTATTTATTATATTCATAATTAGAAAGTAAATGGTTGTCACCCAAACAATCAATTTAATGTTAACATGTTATGTTTACTTAATTGAGTTATTTTTAAAACTAAAAATTGTATTTTGGAACTCAAAAACTTCTGTACCAGCCCTGATAAATATAGTGTGTGTATCCAAAACCCGATTACATTGTAGATAGTTATATGAAGTATTTTGCTTGGAAATGAGCTGGTCTAGTGGTAGAGCAAAAAGATTCGTCCCCTAAGGTCCCAGGTACAAATCCCGACAGTCACAAATGGCATTATTAGCAATGCGGCAATGCCTTGCCCCAGGTACGGATATGGGCAAGAGCCTTCGTTCCATGATGTGAAAGAAGGACATACCCATAACAATTTCATCATTTTGATGGAAACATAGCCCAAATAACGCGGCACAGCGCAACTATACACCCCTCCATTACTAGGTCGTTGTATCCAACTTTAACCTACTACCTCTCCACACTATACACGCAAATAGTAAACCCGAAAAGTGTATTATTTTTCAAAATTACTTATGTTATGAAATGTAGTTAACACACAATACATAGTATATATTAAACATTCTCATAGACGAGTTTATAATATTTTGGTCGAAGATATTGCCAAGAGTGTCTCTTTGTCACTAAGTGTATGCACTTTATAACGTGTTGCCCCCTCACCCCCTTTCATCCCTCTGTGTGCCATCTGTTACGGATCCTTTGATAAATTACGATGATACAATATATTCAGTACACTCTCAGACCCCTTGTCTCTATCATGTAGAGACAACTCCATTACCGTGATGGGATGGTACACATTACATATTAGTGAAGTAATCGTTATAGTTTTTAGTCTATTTAAGTTTTTAAACATTCAATCAAAAGTAGTTATTACATTTATACGAGTTCATAAGGCATAATGCTTTGCTTTTATCATGAGTTTAAAGAGCCGCATTTTCGCATCCCTCCATAAGTATATTTTATCGTGGTTAGTGCGCGGAATTTCTTCACTGGAGTTCAAAGATCAAGTTCTGCGAATCCCTAATGGTTATAGTTATATACCAATGGTAATATAGTAAGCCAATGGTTCGGAGCCCCCCTTGAGACGATATTAGATTTATTGAATACAAAAATATGACAGCAACACAGAGCACGTGTTTCAAGGCGAAAATGAGTGAAGAGTGAGTGTTAGATGATGGTTTTGTTACTAAAAATAAATAACTGGTTCTGTAGCAAGTACCAAGAAATGCTGGGCGAGTGTACAATTGTTGTGACTTATTTTAGTCAGGGCCATTCATTAAAACCCCAATGTCCAGCTAAACTGTTGCAACTGGGAAGCTCGATAAAGTTTCGAACCATAAAAAAACTACTAGCTAGGATCGAACCGTCAACCTATGTATGAAATAAAAGAGATAGGTTGCTCAAGCGAGATCTTTCTCTATACTAAAAACTTCCTCCACAAAATTCTCACGACAGTTAATTGTAATCTCTATGTTAAGTCCCCAGAGTTATAAAATAGGTGTAATGGTTTTGGTTGCCTTTTGTTACTAACTTTGCACTCTTAAAATATATTGTTTTTTTATAGATTAAACAGAGTTTAAAGATCTAGCACAACTAACTGTTGTCATTAATCGAACGTATATACGTAAATTCATGTTGATAATGTTATGGAATCTTTACTGATACCATTGGCAGTTTTCCATGTCAACATTTTGGACTTACTTGCCCCCTATTGAGCCAAGAATTCGCCAACACTGGAGGAAGTTTATAGTTGTTTCCGCTCAACCAATTGCCCGGATTCCGGTGATCACTTACTGACTATAACCACCCCGAGTCATCAATTCTCTCCCCCACTCTTCCCCCACCAATCCCCTTCAACGAACCAATGGTCAATCAAGCATCCAGACCTAAGTATTCATACTAAGAAACTAGTGAATTATTAAGTTAAAATGCCATATACTCTTGCCAAACACCGATACATATTCTTCCTTACGAAAATTGAACTGCATTTTATCAAACTTTACTTTCTGATATAATAGAGGCCTATAGGATAAGAACTTTATACAATTTTCATAAGGCATACTATGTAAAAAAAACCTAATTAAGGCTAAGATTTAAAGTACCCCAAATCTTAAATTAAATTATTAATAAACTCGTCATTTATTTGATTATAAATGACTAATGTATTTTAATTTAGGTCAGTATGGCTTTAAAAGGCCTATTAATATTCCTATTAAGTAATACATTTTTCGAAAAGTTGTCCGGCCTTTTTGCCGATCTGTTGTAAACCATACTTGGTGCTATATTTTATTCCCTGTAATTTATATTGATTAGTGATACTGTTATTAAGTTGGACTATTCAAAAGGAGGTATTTCCTAAATGTAGAGCATTTTACGGAATAGAAAAATGTTTCCACAATGGGGAATGTTCAATGTCCGGTCCTCCGTGTACCTTCCGATAATAGAAAATTCTGGCGTCCTACCTTTACCGGTATACAGCACATTGTCACTATATTGCTTCCCCTCAGTTTTCCATTTTAAGAATTTTATACTTTAGAGGTGTTTTCAGAGTTTATATTTTTATAACAAATCTGCACTGTAGTTGTAGCCTAAAACAAAGTGATTTTGAAGGTGACGTAAGCACAGTGCTCCTTAAAATAAATACTAGAAAATGTATTAGAAACAACTCTTTTAGTTTTCTAAATATAGTATACAGTTCAATAAAACATCATTCTACAACACATCTCTTAAACTGATATAAACAATTTTTTTAAGAAAAAAAAAACGCCGTTTATAAATTAAACAAATCTTAAACAGTAAAATATGAGGGGTTACAGATACGTATTATTTTGCAAGGTAAGCTTTTGTTATTCACTTGAAAACTTTCAATCTTGACAAAGCTAACACGTTTTATCAACTTAGCTGCATACTTTTCTAGAGTGCCGATCTTTAAGGGAATTATTTAATGGTGCAATCATGTACAATAAAGTGATTTCAAAATGTAATACTTCGTTATCGTTGTGTTGATACTTAACCATACTTAAACAACTACAAGTTTAGTTTAAGCTTTGACTATTAATACAACAATAGTCAATGGTTTAAGTTAGCACGTTCGTTCATAGAGATACTTAAACAAATAAATTAATGGATACGTTTATCGTAATGGTAAGTAACGGTTGATTTCTCGTCAATCATATCCATGATTAACTTTAAACATTACTTAACTATTTACGAATGTGTTATGGTTATCCTGTTTAAATCAATATTTTAACTACAATATTGTCATTTTTTGCAGGTACTTACTCGAGTTTTAGCTGAATGGATTAAGTGATGGAAAAGTAGCCACAGGTATTGTAATTTTATGTAAACGGTACTATTTAGTTAATATTAACTAAATATATTGGTGGTTAAGCTTTTAAGATGAAATATTATTGAACACCATTAACTTAAGGAATATCTTATTCAAAATTATATCTGAATAGCATTTAAAACTAACGTAGTTTAGTCAAAATACTTGAACTGAAATTATGTTTTAAAAATTTCCATGTAATTTGTCATGACGCTATAGGAAGAGTAATTAAATAAGTCATACAAGTATACTAAACATGACAGTAGGTATGCATGTGCTCCATGCTCGGTGGTTTGTGCTATTCAGCTCGCCGCGGCATCCGCGTCAATTAACTTAGATTTATTGTTGAGTCTAGACTGTGGACTGGCCAGCCTCACTCAATTCGTATGCAAACCGTTCAATAGCTACAGGCTCTTTGTCTCTGAAATACTGCAACACTGCAACCCACCAGAGACCGGATGTTATACTCATCATTGTACTTAAAACTTTATCGCTAAGTATAGCTGTTCGCACTTCCGATTCGGGGGTAGTTTAATTTCAATAATTCATCTGATTAATTAATTGTGTTTTTTAATCACAATCGACTTCTTACGTTTAGTAACAAAAACTTAGAATCCAGTTTGCGGGTTCTGTCTTGAAAATGTTTGAAACTGTGTTTTAGGCCTTCTTGTTCACTTTTAAAACGCTTCTTTTCTGTTTTCCCCTTCGTCGAAAATACTGCCAACATGTTAAAGGTGTAGGTAGTTAAAACCCAGGGCTAGATATATATACATGTATATCTCTAGACCTGGTTAAACTAACTTTATAAATTACATATCAATTGTTTGTGGTTTAATTATTGACCTCTTTACCTTAACTTAAATGAATTATATCATGCCGAATTAAATTATATTGTAAGCTTACTCTATAGCCTCTTTTATGTCTTTGCCACATAGAATGAAATATTAAAAGATAGTATTCTCTAAAAAAAAAGAAAAGAAAAAACTGGGTGCAGCTAGCTCATAAAATGAAATGTTTAGTTGAGTTATTCAAAGTCAATTAGTATAATTACAGTTTTTTTTGCACCTGCCATAGCTTAATTACCCGCATAAAAAATGTTGTTGCATACGATAATATGTCCAAGATTTTTTTTAGGTGAAGATAGTCCAATGTTAGGTATAATATCATGCTCGTGAGCTGAATTTACGGTTGTAGCAAATTCGGAAATATCGTGTAGTGTGAAATGAGACACACTACGTGGCTTATAATAGTTGGGTAGTCGAGTTGTTGTAGTTCTCACCTAACAATTTAAACGTCACAGGTTCGATCGTAAGAATATTCGGCAACCTTTGATGGTTAGAAACTAGATTCAGTTGTCCTTGATCATAGGGTCCTGGATCCTTGCATCACACTGTCATACACTCGCACTTGAATTTATTATGAGCTTTAAATAATATTTAAAGCTGATAATAAATTCAAGTGCGAGTGTATGACAGTTGGGGTTAATCACATCCCTCAGACTTTGTGTACATATTATGTACACAAAGTCTGAGGGATGTGATTAAATGATAATACTTTCTACTATCAATAAACTCACCTGTTTGTCATATCGGTCCTCCCACAGAAAACAATATCCACTCGTAACATTTCATGTCAGAGTTGACAACTCCAATCAGTCTCCGAGTGTTCCATTCAGCGCAACATCAGTCGCCGTGTTGGTGTTGCCAGTATCACTTGTATCAGTATGACGACAGAGTGGGGCCGGTATTCCGCTGCATTCCTTCATCAGTCGCCGTGTTGGTGTTGCCAGTATCACTTGTGTCAGTATGACGACACAGTGGGGCCGGTATTCCGCCGCATTCCGTCATCAGTCGCCGTGTTGGTGTTGCCAGTATCACTTGTGTCAGTATGACGACACAGTGGGGCCGGTATTCCGCCGCATTCCGTCATCAGTCGCCGTGTTGGTGTTGCCAGTATCACTTGTGTCAGTATGACGACACAGTGGGGCCGGTATTCCGCTGCATTCCGTCATCAGTCGCCGTGTTGGTGTTGCCAGTATCACTTGTGTCAGTATGACGACACAGTGGGGCCGGTATTCCGCCGCATTCCTTCATCAGACGCCGTGTTGGTGTCGCCAGTATCACTTGTGTCAGTATGACGACACAGTGGGGCCGGTATTCCGCTGCATTCCGTCATCAGTCGCCGTGTTGGTGTCGCCAGTATCACTTGTGTCAGTATGACGACACAGTGGGGCCGGTATTCCGCTGCATTCCGTCATCAGTCGCCGTGTTGGTGTCGCCAGTATCACTTGTGTCAGTATGATGACACAGTGGGGCCGGTATTCCGCTGCATTCCTTCATCAGTCGCCGTGTTGGTGTCGCCAGTATCACTTGTATCAGTATGACGACAGAGTGGGGCCGGTATTCCGCTGCATTCCGTCATCAGTCGCCGTGTTGGTGTTGCCAGTATCACTTGTGTCAGTATGACGACACAGTGGGGCCGGTATTCCGCTGCATTCCTTCATCAGTCGCCGTGTTGGTGTTGCCAGTATCACTTGTGTCAGTATGACGACACAGTGGGGCCGGTATTCCGCCGCATTCCTTCATCAGACGCCGTGTTGGTGTCGCCAGTATCACTTGTGTCAGTGTGACGACACAGTGGGGCCGGTATTCCGCTGCATTCCGTCATCAGTCGTCGTGTTGGTGTCGCCAGTATCACTTGTGTCAGTATGATGACACAGTGGGGCCGGTATTCCGCTGCATTCCTTCATCAGTCGCCGTGTTGGTGTCGCCAGTATCACTTGTATCAGTATGATGACACAGTGGGGCCGGTATTCCGCTGCATTCCGTCATCAGTCGCCGTGTTGGTGTTGCCAGTATCACTTGTGTCAGTATGACGACACAGTGGGGCCGGTATTCCGCTGCATTCCTTCATCAGTCGCCGTGTTGGTGTTGCCAGTATCACTTGTGTCAGTATGACGACACAGTGGGGCCGGTATTCCGCCGCATTCCTTCATCAGACGCCGTGTTGGTGTCGCCAGTATCACTTGTATCAGTATGATGACACAGTGGGGCCGGTATTCCGCTGCATTCCTTCATCAGTCGCCGTGTTGGTGTTGCCAGTATCACTTGTGTCAGTATGACGACACAGTGGGGCCGGTATTCCGCTGCATTCCTTCATCATTCGCCGTGTTGGTGTTGCCAGTATCACTTGTATCAGTATGAAGACAGAGTGGGGCCGGTATTCCGCTGCATTCCTTCATCAGTCGCCGTGTTGGTGTTGCCAGTATCACTTGTATCAGTATGACGACACAGTGGGGCCGGTATTCCGCTGCATTCCTTCATCAGTCGCCGTGTTGGTGTTGCCAGTATCACTTGTATCAGTATGACGACACAGTGGGGCCGGTATTCCGCTGCATTCCTTCATCAGTCGCCGTGTTGGTGTTGCCAGTATCACTTGTATCAGTATGACGACAGAGTGGGGCCGGTATTCCGCTGCATTCCTTCATCAGTCGCCGTGTTGGTGTCGCCAGTATCACTTGTATCAGTATGATGACACAGTGGGGCCGGTATTCCGCTGCATTCCTTCATCAGTCGCCGTGTTGGTGTTGCCAGTATCACTTGTGTCAGTATGACGACACAGTGGGGCCGGTATTCCGCTGCATTCCTTCATCAGTCGCCGTGTTGGTGTCGCCAGTATCACTTGTATCAGTATGATGACACAGTGGGGCCGGTATTCCGCTGCATTCCTTCATCAGTCGCCGTGTTGGTGTCGCCGGTATCACTTGTGTCAGTATGACGACACAGTGGGGCCGGTATTCCGCTGCATTCCTTCATCAGTCGCCGTGTTGGTGTCGCCAGTATCACTTGTATCAGTATGATGACACAGTGGGGCCGGTATTCCGCTGCATCCCTTCATCAGTCGCCGTGTTGGTGTCGCCAGTATCACTTGTATCAATATGATGACACAGTGGGGCCGGTATTCCGCTGCATTCCTAAATAAGTCGCCGTGTTGGTGTCGCCAGTATCACTTGTATCAGTATGATGACACAGTGGGGCCGGTATTCCGCTGCATTCCTTCATCAGTCGCCGTGTTGGTGTCGCCAGTATCACTTGTGTCAGTATGACGACACAGTGGGGCCGGTATTCCGCTGCATTCCTTCATCAGTCGCCGTGTTGGTGTTGCCAGTATCACTTGTATCAGTATGACGACAGAGTGGGGCCGGTATTCCGCTGCATTCCTTCATCAGTCGCCGTGTTGGTGTTGCCAGTATCACTTGTATCAGTATGACGACACAGTGGGGCCGGTATTCCGCTGCATTCCTTCATCAGTCGCCGTGTTGGTGTTGCCAGTATCACTTGTATCAGTATGACGACAGAGTGGGGCCGGTATTCCGCTGCATTCCTTCATCAGTCGCCGTGTTGGTGTTGCCAGTATCACTTGTATCAGTATGACGACACAGTGGGGCTGGTATTCCGCTGCATTCCGTCATCAGTCGACGGCGGATGTCGCTGTCGCGGTGATCGACATTCCCACTCAATGATGTTAATTAAATCGCCGATATCGTGTGCCTTTTTGCTGTTGTGGTCGTAGTTTATAATATCGATTGCATAACTTGAAATGATTGATCAATACATGATTATCGGAATGCTTATGGTAATAGGTTCTTAGCTGTAAATTAGCAGGAGATGCATACAGTTTATTATCACTGAACATATAAATCTATCAGATATACCTTGATTGATTTGTGTATTTCATAACACGAAAAAATTTTTGGAAACTGTGATAAAATTAAATAACGTTTATGGGTTCATTAAGCCTACTGCACGGTTTTTTTATTCAATTAACATATTTAGCGGTTTTTATTTACTCTTTCTACAATATCCTGAAAATACAAATGAATGTGTAAACAATAAATTTAGAGACAGTGTTTTTTATACTCACAATTTAGATTCAATAGGTCTATTTATGAGGAATCTTTTTGGTAGTAGAGACTATTGCCTGATTAAAGGATTGAATAACTTCACTAATGGAAACACAATACATAAAAATAAATAGAAACTATATTTATTTTACGATGGTAATGAAAAATAATGTCCATAAACGGTAACGGATAGTGCAGTTTTACTATCGCAATGAAACGAGAGAATGATGTTGAATAGTAAAAGGTTCGTTGTCAATTAGTTAAGTAATGTGAGAGGGACGGAGGGACGTTGTACAAGTGCGATTTAACGACGGTTTTTACACGTTTCGTGTCGATGTAAACTTGATGGTCGGCTGAACTCATTTGTCCATATGTGATACTGTCCGGTCATCAGGCGATGCGCGAATACTTTCATGTTTAATGTTTAAAGTCCATTGTTTGTGATGGTATTAATACTTTATGATTATTACTTTCATGAATGAAACAAATGTCAGCAATCATACTTAAACATTTATTGCTGCATTGGATATCTCGAAGAAGAAATATTTAGTTAATACACATAAGGTTGAGGTATTAATATAAGTCATTTTGTCATGATATATGACTAGTTTTCGATTGTTTTCATTACTAACACCATGAAATCTACTAACACATTACATGCTGTACCAGTACTTTGTCTTCTTTACGTGATAGCTGAAGCTCGTCCAGGTTTTGTCCATATGTTTCTTGAGAGATGAGTATTATTAGTAAGTGAGCAGATTTTTTTAAATTGCAAAGCACAAAATTGAAACAAAATCTTCTCGCTAAAAATTATCAATTATTATATACGTCAAACATAATTAAGGTGCTTAACAAGAAACAGGGTATACATTTGAGGGTTAAGTTATTCCCTTTATATGTAACTTGTTGTTGCCATTTTCCAGCTCATAAGTCAGTTGATATCACGCTTCAAACGGCTAATGGCAATGTTTGCGCGCCACCCTCGTCTAGTAAACACCATTATGACGGAATATTAAATTCTTAACCAACTGCAATAAAAGCCTGCGCAGAACTGGGGGAATATCTAGATAGTTTGATGATCCTATCAAACAACAGCCCTAATAAATAATAAATTAGCATAGTTTATTATACAGTACTAATAAATGCTATTTCATTGCAAGGACATTATTTATTAACAGGCGTACACAATTTCGTCTTCCTAGGAACTACATTACATAGTCACACTTTCGTTGTAAGTATACCTGCAAACAAATTTATATTCAGAGTAGGCCTACCAATATATTTTCACCAATGAAAATAGTTTATCCTGTAAGGGAATGTGATACTTCCCTTGGGAAAGTTTATATAACTTTGTCGTTTGGTCATCTTCAAAGTGAAAGAATTTCTCTTTGATGTTAGATTTCCTTTGACTAAGAAATTCTACCCGCTAAGGTAGAAGTTCCTACTTCCTCACATATTTGAATATCAAACAGAAAAACTTTGAATTTAATTCAAGTTTTCTTAATAGAAAATATTGATGTTTCCTTGTTTACTGAGGTTGGTTTCTCATTTATTGTACGTTGACCTTTCATTGACTTATGCCTATAACAAAATTGTGAAAGGCAGTTTTCATCTATGTATGAGATTCGAGAAATGGCATATTATATATATTTTTTATTATTCGTGCACTGTATTGCAATACACGAAACAAATACAAGATTCCGTATAGAATTGCAAAATAATAAAATCCTAATGAAACAACACATGCATAAAAAATAACACATAAGTAGTAGGAAATTGTGTGAAATCGTCATTTACAGTAGACAGAGTTATATAATGTATAAGAGTAGTGTTCAGGAACCAATTAAATTAAAACAATTCTTTCTTGCCATTCTACCATTCTAATTTCTTTAAGTATGTTGGCTATTTATGTGCAATTACCCGTGCGTGTGGTTGACATGTCACACACACACACACACACACACACACACACACACACACAAACACACACACACACACACACTGGGAAGTGTATTGTATAGTGTCACGCAAGGCTCAGTGTCGGTACCCGTGTTAACACCTCCCTCGCACAACCACTAACCTATACAACCACATTATTGCTAAACCACCGCCAAACATTCCACTCTTTTACCCTGCTGTTATTTACGCCAATTTGAACTCTGACGATAAATACCCTGTAGGCGTGGTAATTAAATCAAATACCAAGTAACAATAATATTAGTTGAAAGTGACATTGGATTTTTACTTTGTTAACAATTTCCATAGAAGATGTATTTTTTTGTCAATGATCTCGGAAATCAGGTAACATTTTTTTGGTGCCTTAAACGTTTGCTGTTGAATGACATTTGATGTTTTTCCTTGTTGGGGTTATTTTTTTCCTTGTTGGGGACAGGTGATTGATAAGTTGGCATTCCTGTTGGATACACAGTAGCTGTAAGTGGGCAGCAACAGCTCTCCCGTCTCTCTTGGGACAGCTTATGATTCGGTGGCTTCATTGATCACGCAACTTGTGCGGGAAACTGTCAGTTTGGACAGTTGGCAAACTTTGTTTGGCAAAAGTTTCTGCAAACCTTAAACACTTTTCAACCGTAATAGAATACGACGTTTCTATTGGAAATAAAACGTACTTCATACGACTTATTGTGAAATTACTAACGCGAAAAATGTCTTTATGGACAATTTTGTTTTGGTGTTGTGTAGGTGTCAGGATGCCACCAAACAAGGTGCAATAACATCAATATAACATTTGATATATACCAATATATATATGCCAAATAGCTTAGGTCCCAACTTTCACCGAGGTCGGCACAATAGTAAGAATGACAAAATTTATACATTTACCCAGAAAAGTTCACGCCAGGAAACATTACGGACGTATGACATAATTTGGGTTTAGTGCACTGACACCATTACAGCCTTAAATGATAAAGGAGCTAGTATAACACACGATCACTTCAAACACAATACAACCGTCATCGTCACGTACGATTAACGAGCACGTACATTTACCCGAGATCACATCAAATACACTATCACCGATATTTGTTGAATTACTAACAAGTATGCACAACATGTACACGACATCACATAAAATTAAATATCATCGTTATCGTCACGAATTAAGGATTGCATGTAAGGGGTCTCAAGTGTATCAGGTCATTAACAATGTTTTATCGCAAACCAAAAAGACACACGTATAACATGTAGTGTAGACGAGATGGCATCAAATATATTAACATGGTTATTGTCACGAACGTCAGGTGTGGCAGCTTTTCGTGTTTATTATTCATAGAACATTCACTCGTCTCTGCTTGTCGCTGTTTGTGCAACCGAGCTAATCTGGTAATATTCTGTTGTTGGCTTAAGTTGCGTTCCTCACGTATCGATGGTTCAGTTCCTCGCTGGTATAGCTTGTATCTATTTACTAGACGTTGTTACAATAAGTTAGAAGTTACTTTATCTCAATTATTGATACACCCATCGGTGTTTTCTTTTTTAACTAGCAATATACCTATACTAACACGCACAGCCGAATTCTCTCAACTTTTCAGTTAAATTGTATGAATTTAGTTCCAGAATGAAACTATAAGAAATGGATTCTTAATAAGGAAATCTGTTATGATCCATAAGTGTAGGTTGTAAAGTGAAGCCTTTTATACAATTTTTATTTTACAAAAAGAAAAAAAATAAGTTTTGTGTGGTCTGCATCCGTGTTTATAGATACGGTGGTATGGCAGACTGAGACACTGTAGAATGACGCCATCAGACTATTCAGGCTTCCAGGAATCGTCGCGAAGAAGTGCTGTGATGCAGTCTGTATATAGTGACTCTGCTGTAACTCAAACTACGCCCAACAATGATGTGAACGTGTAACAATCTGCTACTTGCTTAAACTAGGAATAAACGATCTCACCTTTATTTAAAATTAATGGTTGTACAGAAACAGTCGGAACACAGTGACAACTAAACACAGATGAGACTCGGGCGTATAAAGTACAATGTACCAAGTACACAGTTGAGACCGCATGTGGCCAGTGTGGCGTCTCTAGTGGTTGTACGACACATAAACATGCTGAGTGTGTTCTTTGGACAATGAGAACGTGTAAGATCCACCTCACTTCCCTCTCCTCCCCCCGTTACTCTTAAAGTATTGCTTACAACCGCATCATGCAGTGTGCCCAACTTACTTTACACTTACATTATAGTTACTTAAAAATTAAGCCAATTACTTTGAGTTTAATTTTTGTCAATGTGCTTGCATCTCAGTTTAAACCCGTTAAGAAAATAAACTTGTACAGTAAAAAAGAACAACGATTTCAAAATTTTCAACAATGTTTTTTATTCCCCCTTAATTGACTATGTACTTCAGTATCTAATAGTCAATGCTATTTATCACTTGTGGATTATGTACATCACATTAGCAACAGTGTGTGGCTGACGCAATTAAATTAGTTAATTACTTACCGATTACAAGTGATTGTTTAATTACTCGATGCAATTGTTGTAGGTTCTATGTAAAGGACATATTATCCGCTTAACCAAGTAACTTGTGAAAAATACAATTGTTGTGGTATAAAACTATACAAGATATGTCATATTAATCTGATACTTGAGTAATTAAATAAAAAAACCTTTAAGCCAAATGAAGGAATAAAATGTCTCATGAGTTTTTGGCCAGTAGCCTCCTTCCTCATACTGATGAATTGGAATTGTAAATGATTTATACATGTACAATTGTATTTAAGTCCATAATTAGACAACACGCAAGTTTAAGACAAGGTGATTATCAGTATTCTATACTCTCGACATAGTGGCGAGATACAAGTTGTATATTCGCAGGTTGTCAACAAGTTGTCGTGTTGTCAATCGTCGCGTGCCTCGCCAGTCGCCGCAGACGACCTCACTGGCGATTATAGGTAATTAGCCACAATGCCAACACAATTTATTGCTTCTCTTTATGTCTTCCGTACTCTGATCTTTTGAGTGAATCATCATACCACTGTTCTTTTTAGTGTTTACCCAAACCATTTCATAATCAATGCCATTGATGAATTTATCAATAGCATTGATAATATGCAAAATATACCGTTAGCTGACTTAATATCCCAGCCTAAAAAACGACTTACCTTTAGGATACTGATTTGAATTTTTTTAAGTGTTCATCGCTACAACACGTACATTTTTCAACGTATGTTTTCAAAATTGATAGGGGTTTTTAAAGCGTTTAACACTAAATGAATACCGTGCACTCAATATTAGTCTGATAACATATTCAGCCAGTCCGACACGTTCCATTAAAGCAGATTAATAATGTTTAATTACGTACTTTAAGTCTCGGACAAATAGCCATTTGTTAGTACCATCTGATTAATTGAAATACCGTCTATCAAACAAATGTTGACTACTTAAATACATTCTATCACAATATTATATTATTTAAATGGGTAGCCAAGCTGAATCTAAGCTTAGCTTTTAGTTAATAGTGATTTCAGCGATGTGTGCGATCCGCCGAGAACGTCTCGCATTTACAAACATTCACCTGGCGAGTTCGGTTGATCTTCTCTTGTGTTTCGGCAACAAACACATTAGAGACCTCCGCTGAAGGATTTACTCCACAATCGACCTATTTTCGAGTCTGTTTGTTTTCTCTCCGTCGAGATGTAACAGATTTATCTGAACATTAGATTTGATCTATTGATAATTTTCGTATGTCAGTCAAGGATGGATTCTAATAAAAATACCCTCGCCGCAGCAAACCTGCCGACTAAGCGAATTTCCATTTGTCTGAATTGATTTTTAATTAAATTTATTTAAATAACATTAGGTTTAATGAGTACCTAGGTTTGCTGCTACAAGGAAACTAATAAAATGTATTTTTTAGTAAAGTATTAATAGCTTAGTGTAAAATAAATAAATTTGCCAAGTTTCATCAAAATTTATCCATAAAAAAGCAAAATACAGTTTACAATATTCTCCATAAGAATAACATGGGAATTTTAAATTTCCAATTTTTGAATTTTATCCGTTACCACAATCGTACAAAAACACTTTGATATACTAAATTATTTGTTTTTTTAAGCTCTTTAAAAAGGAGATAAATTGGTTAATTTTGTGTTTTGAGGGTCAAAAATGAGAAAAACAATTTTTTACCCCATAAAACCTCCCGTAAAACCCCGTTCCCATGGGTCCGATCATGCTGGTTCGCGAACTCATTCAAGTTTATCCCGATCTACACCTTTAAACCAAATTTCATCAAAATCGGACAAAAATTACTCAAGTTATCGCGTTCACGGACGTATATACATACATATATATTAATATATATATATATATATATATATACATAAAATTAGAGTTTTGTCTGTACATTGCTCAGAATTATATACTTTTAGGTTATTTTTACGTTTTATACATTAAAGAAGCAGAAACGAGTCTTATCTCAATTTCTGTCTGTCTGTCTGTCCCTTTGTCTGTAACACTCAAGATGGCATTTTACGCAATCTTCTCCGTGAAAACCAGAGTACATATCAAGATCCAAGTCATTTTAATGTATTCACTGGATTGGCGAGAGTGTCTTTAGTGATTTAAATATAGCCTCACTACTTTGTAAATAAAATTACGGACGTTCAAAAATGCAGTTTTGTGCGATTTTTGTCAAATTTTCGTTCAATTTTTATCACATAATCGTCTATGAAATAACGAACAGCTGTTCGGATCAAGATTATTTTTTCTAGCTGTCAATGACATGTTTACAAATGTTGTTTACAAATACCGCAACTATTTCGAATCACGTTTTGAAAGCAAATCCCAACCAAGTGAGATTAAAAACGTTTTTCTTACGTAACGGATTTAATTAATCGCAAGTGCAATAATATAGTCTAATAGTGTAACCGTAAATGAAATTAAATAACTAGACATCGTCCAAATCGGAACCAGAAATTCTTTGAGTATAAAATGTTTCTTGAGTTTTGACAACCAGAAAGAAGAAGACCTTGAATCAGTGTTGTATAGGGCTGTGACACTGAAATGATCGTCGCCAATAGCTTACAAAAAAGGTTTCCACTCATTGACGGTGCTTCAATGGCGGTTGTGTAAAGTGTAAAGTAAAAAATCACAACTGCAGTGGGTGATTGTAACAGAGGTTTAACAGAGGAAGTGCTAAACTCGCTTTTCCAATGTGTCACTTTCTGTTTCTACTCACCGTGTGATGCAATCGCTGGACCAGCCAATAGGCCCATAGCTCATATCTTGGGTACGTAAGCCTACATATTTATTCATAACAACCTTTTTGACGACGATCCTTGATACCGGTACTTTTCCATAGAATACATGGCCTACCTACTTAAAAAATAAAATTACAAATGACCAAAACCCCAACATTGTGTGATTTTCGTCACATTTCCTTCTAATGTTAATAGATATACTAATCATTGTTTAGAGAATGCGTAATCTATTAAATAACAAAAAGTTGTTTGGGTAAGGTTGCTTTTTTTCAAACTGACACCGATAAGTTTACGCTATAACTTTTTACGAGAAAATCCATGTGTTGTTTTGTTGTATGTTGGTAACGCATTAATGTCCTCATTTCTCAGTGTTTCACGGAATGGACAAGAGCACCTTTGATACTGAAAATGTCAACCGGAATAACGTGTTAAATGGTGAGGTTGAGGTAGTACTTTAAATGCGTTTAAGTTAACCGATGTGGAAAGTAACTTTCAATTATAGGCCTACTTTAGGGCTACGCTTCATGGATCTATAAAAGATTTTTTAGTTTAATCATTGGACATATGGACCAACACGATCCGGGTGACATTTAATTGCGAAGCATTTATTTTGGCTTGAACTGTCAGATACTGTATTTGCGAAGGTTTATAATATAATAGTTTTGCCAGCATATCTGCAAATATGCAAACTAACTGCTGTTCTTAATCTTAATACAAGAAGGTTTCAACTGACTACTATAAGATCCCCGTGCGTAGAACGGGCACACAGCTAGTAAGTCTCTATATATATATATATATATATTTATATATATATACATATATAAAAATTTGAACGAATGGTGTTTTTGGCCTCTAGGGACATCAAAATGAAAAAGTAAATCGGTCCCGGGCCTAAGTCTTACCGTGCCACCTACGGTAATAGCTACTTCCCTATAGGGAAATTCGCTAAAAACTATTAATCACTCATTTTACAGATTTTTTTTGAAAGTACATAAAAAAAACACAGCTCGTATTAGTTTTTCAGTGTGAAATTGTACCCGAGGTATCAGGAATACATAGGAATAGATTTACTAGATAGATTGCTATTGGTTGGAAATCTATTTTATTTGATCTTGCAAATTTCATTAATTAATTGTATCATTTTGAAAATAGGTTTAAAAATAGAGTTTCGTATTCCTCGTAGAAGAAACCCGTAGTCACTGGGTTAGTATTATTTTACTTGACTATTGGGAATTCACAAATAAATTTTATTTGGAAACTTCATTCGAATCAAAACTCGGTTGAGTTTGCAGTTGTGTTGAGTTGTGGAAATTTTAAACAATACAATGATATTCAGTGTATTATACATCATTATACCATTGACTAATTGGATACTGAAGATTGTATTAATAGTCAAAGATTATACGTACAGTTACAGAGTACCTTTCGCAGAAATTTATTTAATGCGATTATGAGTATCACACATAATTATGCTGAGAGTTAAGATGTTTGCAAATGAATAGTTAGTAATTTTTTATGTGAGTGCAAGATTGGTTTAGGGAAGAATTTTTCCTAAGAAATAATATACCGTTTGGCATAATATTATTTTATGAAGAAAGACTTTCCTATTAACACTATTATTTAAGAATATGCAATCTGCTGAAGCTTTTAGTACTTGATGCCTATCAGTATATTTAATATAAGTAGAAGAATGAAGAGTGAAAATATTGTTGGAAGTGGTTCTAAAAAAAAATAGTTGAATATTTTATTCTTAAGCATGGTTCTGAAATTTTATTTGCGATGGGCGTCAAAATTAAATGCAGGGCCACCCATCCACGGAAAAAGGAATCTTCTAATAATTAAATGTAGAGTTAGTACTGAATAAAACAGGAATGAACTTAGAAATAGATGTTTCCCATGCAAAATAAACACTTGGATAGTTTTGGAGATGAGGAAGTGTTATTGCGTCAACTTTCTTCCTCCAAGTACACCAAGAATAGTGTTAACCTTTGACAAACGTTCCTCGGGTTACGTTTTGGTGCATTTTAATTACGAACTTGTGATTTCAACCAACTTCTGACTTTCCGAATTTCACCTTTTGTCTTATTCGGTTAAAAGTAATGGTTTCGCAACTCAACTTCTGACAAAGATGCTCGGTTTTACACATTTGGTTATGAATAGTAAACCCTTTTTGGTATTTGTTAAACTTCTCTTATTATCTTTGCTATCATTTAACTAAGATGTTTTAAATAAATACAGTACATTATGATGGTACCTATTTGATCTCGGACACTAAACGAGGGTTCTATTTTTTCGCACCAATAATTGCTAGTTTCGTACGAGCTGGAGCATTCTAGTGTCTGTAATCTTTGGGAGAATTACAATTCCGTCAGATAGTTCAACTATCGACCTTTACCTTTATTAATTTAGATAAAATTGGTCTCAGTTCTGGTGATGAAATCGCGGGACTTCTTTACCAGAAATAAGACCAGCGAAATTTTCTAAACTCCTTGACAATGATGTGAACCAGTTGTTCTGGACCTAACTTAAATCGAAGGTCCTCATACGAGTACCAAAGATGTTTGACCAACGCAAGGAGAGCTGTTGCTGTACGAAGAAAGGTGACCATTCGAAAAGTTAAAAGGTTAAGTATCTAGTGAATTTGACAGATGGATGAAACGTATAAAACCATAGGCTAATTAATTAAAAAAGTGTATACGTAGTTAACAAGAACGATCTAATGAGTGGTTTAGTTGTTTTCACGCTCAAATTATCTCCTTTTTCTCAATCCTTTTTACACGGCAGAGCTCCCATCTTTATGTAAGTGTTATGTGCATGAAAGGTCCGTAACTTTGATTATAAAGGTAACTATTTTAACATTCCTTGGTAACCTAACCAATATCACCACAGATTGGTTTTATCAATCAGGATTCTTGTGATGGAGCTTAGTGTTTGCTGATAAGAGATCCAATCTTGTAATCCTTATCTACTGTCAAAACCCGTTGAGCGGATAAACTCAAGTACCTACCTCGTTGCTTGAAAGAAAATTGATTCACGACAAATTCTATTTTTATATTTTTGTAACGAAAGGTATTGCTTTAAGCCCTTTGTCAAACTAAGTAAGATTTATTTCTGAATTGAGGTTTATTTCGACAAGTAGATTAAAACGAGTAATTGCATCTAGGTCTATGACAGCATAAGAAATTTTATGTTAGCACCACATTTCATCTACGAAAGTATATTGATTCAAAATACAAATTTGAATGTAAAAGTTTTGCATACAATCTCGGAGACATTCGGAGTAGCATGTAGTATCTTGTCAGGTCCGTCAAAGCAGCTTCGCCTTACACAAGTTCCATACCTCAGCTCAAAGGAGTTTTGAACTTTGAAACTAAGTTCACTTTTCCTTCCTACTCGGAGCCCAACTTGATAATCCAAGGGAAGGCCAATCCCAAACATTACGTTAATGTTGTCACAAGTTACACACAGGTATATCTCCCATTGCAAACTTATTCCTTCTTCATGTTTTAGTCACTGTAATATATGATTTACCAAAGCAATAAAGATAAACCAATAAATTAACACCTGTACAAAGATTAGCGAGTGTGAATTTTTATTTTATGGTGTACGATACATAAATCACACATTTTAACCGTAAAGCTCGAATAAACCTACAATCACCTGTTAATGATGGTTTCCTGCCCAACTAACGTCGTATTCCATCCGTTCCATTGTCTAGTTTAATTGATATGACAACTCTTTCTTGCGTTACATCAATGAGTAATGTTTTGGCAAGGCTTTCGAGCGTTTTTGTTCAATGATCCCTTGCTCATTTAATTGTTTTAACACTCCTCTGAATAATTATTAAAATTTATTGATTTTACGGTAGCTTAGTTTTTTTACTCGTAATGTTTTTATCTTCTGTAGTCTATTATTTATACAAACATAACACCGAATAAAATTTTACTAAGGTAATTTTTTTAATTGGATTTTGAGGATAAACTGTGTGTTATAACTGAACGTCAATGCAGGAGTCGAATTTGTAGAGATATGACATTAATGGTAAATTTAGGGACAAGTTTGCATCTCCAAAGTATCCAGATCTGATGATTGGCCCAAACGAAGGGTCTACTAATTGTATCGGTAGAATGAAAAGGGGTTTAGCTTGTGATTAACTCAATTATCACTAATTGCACAACTAAATCACGTCACTCAACAAACATAGCTTTTAACACTACCTTGATGTAGTGACACCGTAGTACTGACATCGCAATTGTACCTTGTGATTCACTCAGTTATCACTAATTGGCCAACTAAGTCCCGTCATGAGACAATTGGACTATACAGTGTGTCATCAGTCACACGACAAACATAGATTCACTTACAATACCTTAATATAGTGACACCTCATTACCTTGTGATTAACTCAGTTATCACTAATTGGCCAACTAAGTCCCGTCATGAGACAATTGGACTATACAGTGTGTCATCAGTCACACGACAAACATAGATTCACTTACAATACCTTAATATAGTGACACCTCATTACCTTGTGATTAACTCAGTTATCACTAATTGGCCAACTAAGTCCCGTCATGAGACAATTGGACTATACAGTGTGTCATCAGTCACACGACAAACAGAGCTTCACTTACACTACCTTGATATAGTGACACCTCAATACATATATCACTACTGTACCTTGTGATTACTCAGTTATCATTAATTGGGCAACTAAGTCCCATCTCAATACTCAATACTCAATACTTACATTGCTAGTGTACCTTTTGATTAACTCAGTTATCATTAATTGGGCAACTAAGTCACGTCATGAGACAATTAGACTACATACAGTTAGGTTCATACAGTGTCTCATCAATCACTCTACAAACTCAGCTTCACTTACAATACCTTGATATAGTGACACTTCAATACATATATAACTAGAGTACCTTGTGATTAACTCAGTTATCATTAATTGGGCAACTAAGTCCCGTCATGAGACAATTAGACTATACAGTGTCTAATCAGTCACTCTACAAACTCAGCTTTACTTACAATATCTTGATATAGTGACACCTCAATACATATATAACTAGAGTACCTTGTGATTAACTCAGTTATCATTAACTAGCTGTTGTACCCATGCTTTGCAACGGAAAGAGTACACAAAATAAAAACATTTTAATCTTAACACCTGTTGCATTAATAGTTACACATCCGCCAACGCTTTTAAAAACAAAATTCTACTTTTATGGCCTTAATAGAAACGTTTGGTCAAAGCATTAAGGACTAAAATTTTTTTTAGCAAATACAGTAGGTATATGTTTTATTACATCTCTGATTCTACTCTACAAAAATATCAACAAACAACTTAATATACAAACCAGTTCTATTAATCAGTCCCATCGTCCATTGCCTTTACATTTTCACACTTACCATTAAGTAAACATAGTAACAGATATTTCATTGATTTTAGAAGCAAAAGAACACTGTGTACTGCTTAGTTTTATGATATTTTCATTGGTTTAATTTAATCAGTGGTGTGGAAAAACACAAATAATAAATGTATCAAATAAAGTAAATATGAACTGAAAGCTATGTTAAGATAAAATAAGAGTATTTTGTATTACCATTTGATAATTAAATATAGTTACACATGTACAACAGATTTTAGAAAACAAAAATCAACGACGTACAATTTAGTTATTGATGATATTCTTTAGTTTAATTTAAGCATAGGTTTAGCAAAACACGATAACTTAATTTACATAAATATAAATATAAAAAACAATGTGATGTGCAAGTTATGTTAAGTTAATCTAACACATGTTAAGCAGTTAGAATTTATTTCAAGTAACCTCCAACTCCATACAAAACATATATACATTGTAATTTTCATACTGTTTCCATGAAAACATATCAATAACATTATTTACGTAGCTTAGACGCTTTAAAAATCCAAAGCAGAGCCGGAGTTGATACAGCAACGGTAATAGAATCTTTTTTTCCATAATCATTGACATAGTTTTAGAATAAACAATCCATGACGAAAGGTTAGATTAAAATAAACCTACCTCATAGTTATGGAAAATATTATATTTAATTTCTTGGTATCAGCTGTCTGAAATTTTGAAATAATGTTCACCTCAGAACTTTTAAAGCCAAAGAGGCATAGCCTACGGCCAGTATCGAAATGTGAATAGTCCTATAATGGTCCTTGGTATGGTAGCTATATTTTTGTAAAATTTAAGCCCAGTTGGTTCAGTAGTTTTTGCACCTATTAGTAACACACATACAGACAGACACCATTAGATTTTTATATAATAGTATAGATATAGATTTGGCAACTAAGTCCCTTCATGAGACAATTAGACAATACAGTGTCTCATCAGTCACTCGACAAACATAGCTTCACTTACAATACCTTGATGTAGTGACACATAAATACTGACTGGCTATAATGAAACTAAAGATATTAAATAAGTATATACCCCAATGTCACGTAATTTTCAATATTCATACACGTTGTACTGTAGTTAAAACTGCATGGTTGCGTGTAGCTTTAAAGCAAAATATATTATTGGAAATCTTTAGTTGCATGATAACTACCTAAACAAAATGCGTTAATTCTACCACCTTCATTCACACAGAATATTAGACCTTGACGTTATTAAGAAATAAGTATTAATTTTTTCAAAACGAATTGTCAACTTTTAAGTGGTGTTTTACATGGTTGAAGTATTATACAATATAACTTATATTCAGTTAATTTGTGATGAAACATACTATTAATTTTGAATTCAAGATAAATATGTCTGTGGCATTGTTTTTAAACTTGTGTGTGCTAGACACATCAGTTTGTCATATAAAATCTAGTCACCGGAGTTGAGGCAGTTTGTTGTGAATTAGTTTCCGGCCCGGTATTGTTTCGGTGCGTTGAGGTTTTCAAGTAGGGAAAATATGGGTTTGAACTTGTCCATTCCGATGAGTTTTGGATTCAGTTAGAGCTTCTGTACAAATTAAATTCCAACCAGTCAACGTAATTAGATGACTGTTAAAATTTTGAATTAAAATGTACCCACTCATTGCTATTTAATTACAATTGACCGTTCAGTTACATTTTCATCAATCCGCATTCTGAGTTTCTGTTTACGCATTGAGAGATGTGTTAAACTTGTCACAATACACTGTTCGAATAAAATACGTTTTACAAATGCTTTCATCGTTTTGGTAAATTTCTGCTCCCTCATTCCTTTTGTAATAGTAAAATTCTTCTACTCGTACAGACATTTTATAATTTATTGGGACTGAAAAGGTAGTTAATTTGGAAGAAGTACAATTTCTTAGGTAATTATTTTAGACCCTGTAACGCAGACAGTAAAATGTGTAACAGTAATGCATTAGTTTTGTCCAGACTAGAGCATCGTTTCGCTATGCATTTAAATGACCTCCGGCTCGAGTGTAGTTTAAGGTGGTTTATGCAGCATAGCGCAAACTAGTGTACTTTTGTTATAGCATATTCAACTTTGTATTGCAATGGAAGGTCCATATATGACAAGAATCTGGTTTTAATTGCAGTTCTGTGACAATTCTTGTTTTTCTTGATTCGCCAATCATTAAGTAGGAGTTTTTGTTGTAAATAATTTGATTGAATACTCTGAAAATAATGATCTGTAATTATATGGGGGTATCCTTGTTTAGGACCTTGTTTAGGAAAGCTTCATTTTAATTGTACTTAACATTTGTTTCTAGGCTTTTGACACTTTGTTAACAATAATTAAATCAACATCAGTTAAGTTGACAAATAAAAAAGATATTGGTCTTTTCTATAAGATTATTTCAACAAGATATCCTTAACTCTCTAAAATCTGTAATTGTGAGAAATTGTGAATTTAAAGTCTCAGCAATAATATTTGTACATGAAACGTAGTAATTATAGCTACGTTATATGCAATTGAAAAAACTACTCTATTTATTGGGCAAGCTCAATTTTAACACTTTGCACAACTTTTCTCTTACAGATTTTAGTAAAGTTAAAATATTTCTAATATTGTTTATTTTCTCTAAGTATACGTAAAATTGCTATGAAACATTTTACAGGCAACTAAGCGAATTATCATAAAGGAATTTCGTTGAACTTTTGCGAAAGACCCAAAACATTATAATATGATTATTTATAAACTGCGTCAAACACTCGAATTTTCCACTTTACACATTTTGATGGCGGCAGTACACAGTTTGGCTGATGGAGAGGTCCCAGTTTATAGCCAATTCAGAGTTCAGCACGTTCACTTTATAGCCGCGAGTCAACCATCGCTCACTTCTCGCGCCTACATCATTGGCGTCATTCGCGTTTTAATTGGTCGTCTACTCGAAAAGTGTGAGAGTATTTCAGCATTACTACAAGAGACACTCGATTGTTCATTTAAACAATAACGTGAAACATGCTAAAGCTGATTAAAGGCAAATAATAAGTATAACACGAACAATTAGAACACTTCCATTATCCATATAAATATTTTGTAGTGAATTCAAATTCCAGTAAATCTAGTAATTTTCTACATTAGATTAATTACAAAATGCCTTAAGCTCGAATTTAACGAAATAAAGAGTCCTCCAGGTTCTTTAATAAAGAGATTCAATTTAAATGAAACCCCAAACCGAGGCTTTAAGCAGGATTACACGGAATATCTGATCTCGCCCGGAGACTGGCTGAGTCAAAGAGAAGAGCAAACAGGATTTGCAGTTATATTCTTCTTAGGTTATTGAATGTCATCGCTGCAGGGGTTTGATCCCCAACCACGCTCAAGAGTAGGTTAAGGTGAAACGTTTACGACATTGGTACAATGACTTTGAAATCAGAAACCTTAAAAACAAAAGTAAAAGAAACCTTTTTTTATGATGAAAAACGATTCCAAGAGCTAAAAAATTATTGACGGTATACAATTGTTGTTATGGAAACATACACGACAATATAACACTTACTGTGGAAACAGTAGAAGTTGTTTTTTTGTTAATTTAAGGCACATTAGCGAACTAAAGTTATAGTATTTGTAGCACGTCAGTGTGGTACTCAGTAAGGTGGCGTGAAATAATAAACATGATATTTTTTACCTTTCAATAATGATTTGATTACTTTTTAGTCAATTACCTCTTTTACCTCTTTTACCTTGGTCCTCTTCTCCGTAGTCGTAGAGACTAGGGAATCGTCATCTTCTTTTTTTGTTGTGTTATTGTAGTGTTAATGTGTGTGTGTATGGTGTAAAGTGGGTTTATTTTAAAGCCTATCTTTGTGGTGAGCAGTGTGCTCTTCAAAGAACTCATCTAATTTGTAGAATGGTTTCTGGACTAAATATTCTTTGAGTGATTTAAAAAAAGGTTTTGGAGATTTGATTTGTTTTATATGTTCTGGGAGAGCATTAAAGATTTTTGACCCCATGATTTGGGGTATTTTGCTGGTTTTTGACAATCTGTGTTGTTGGATATCGAAGTTTGTTTTTGTGTTTCTCAAGCTATTATTAACGAGGTCTAATTAACGAGGCTATAACCATAACCTTAATCTTTTCATACCCAGTGTTCACCTTGTACGACTGACACTGGTGTGTCGGGGTTGTATTACTCTAATCTAACCCCAACACGTTTTCATCTTCAACTCCATGATCATATCCATGTAGTCTTTCACATCTACTCTAGATTACACAGATTTAGTCTGCGAGTTAAAAGTTACCAGAGTTCAAGTCAAGTCAATCTGAGGATGGAATTCAACCTATGACCGAAGTGTTTCATACATTATAACACGGACTACGTATCTACAGCATGTTGATGTTATCTTGACCAGTGTATGTAGCCGTCTGGTGTAGGCCAGGCCTGCGATGTGGTTAACCTTGTGTTCTGGACATTGCGCGGTTGTTCACCCACTCTCCTTCATTGACACCTCGCTCTCCCCAGACATCAACCTGCAACACAGACGTGAGATGGTTCAATAGCCACTGTGGTGGTTGTGATTGTTTGGCTAGTGCATGTAGCCGTCTGGTGTAGGCCAGGCCTGCGATGTGGTTAACCTTGTGTTCTGGACATTTCGCGGTTGTTCACCCACTCTCCTTCATTGACACCTCGCTCTCCCCAGACATCAACCTGCAACACAGACGTGAGATAGTTCAATAGCCACTGTGGTGGTTGTGATTGTTTGGCTAGTGCATGTAGCCGTCTGGTGTAGGCCAGGCCTGCGATGTGGTTAACCTTGTGTTCTGGACATTTCGCGGTTGTTCACCCACTCTCCTTCGTTGACACCTCGCTCTCCCCAGACATCAACCTGCAACACAGACGTGAGATAGTTTAATAGCCACTGTCGTGGTTGTGATTATTTGGCTAGTGTATGTAGCCGTCTGGTGTAGGCCAGGCCTGCGATGTGGTTAACCTTGTGTTCTGGACATTGCGCGGTTGTTCACCCACTCACCTTCATTGACACCTCGCTCTCCCCAGACATCAACCTGCAACACAGACGTGGAATGGTTCAATAGCCACTGTCGTGGTTGTGATTGTTTGTTTGGAAACTGAATTTAGTTGAAAAAATAAGTGGGGTTCGATAAATAATGTTATGGACGAGTGAAGGCAAAAACTGTGATCAAACAAATAATGCTGCATGAGCGAAAACAGTGGTTGCGTAATGAGAGAATAGAGACTACGATTTTAGTTCGGCTTTTAAAGCTGCGCGCGCACTACGGCGGCACGGCACGGACGGGCGGGCGGTACGGCAATTTTTAAAAGTTAATAACATTGATTGTCGTATGAGTGCGCCCACTACGGCGGTACGGCCGGCAACGGACGTTCGGCAGCTTCCGCCGTTTGTTAAAAAGTCCGGGAGACAGAACTCTAGGACATTTCCGAGCTGCCGTGACGCCCGTACCGCCCGTACCGACCGGGAGCACTGCACACCGACCGGGCGGGCGGCACGGGACATCCGCCATTCTCAACTGATCTCTGTCAAAGTAGCAGTGTTTTCGTGTGTTGCAAATATAGATGTTAGTAAGTTGAATTTTCTCGTTGAGAAATACCCGAAACTGTACAACATGCGACATCCGGAATATTTTAATAACATCCGGCGTGACAATATATGGACAGAAATATGATCTATTATGAAACAATCAGGTAAGTTTTACACATAATCCTTCTACAAGATCAGGAAACAGGGTGTGGAACTCTCCAAAACTTAATCTTTTCCTGTTTATGTGGTGTATCTAAAATCTTTGCTTGCACATTCTTGTCTCCTCTTCCTCTGCTAAAATTAAACCTACTATCACAACTTTATCTACATCCATCTTTACTCGCAATTTTTAGCTCACAGACTGTGAACTGTCCTAAATGGCGGATGTGCGGATGTCCCGTCCCGTCCGTCCGTGCCGTGCCGCCCTAGTGCGCGCACCCCCTCTTAAAAATGCCGTCCGTGCCGTACCGCCCGTCCGTGCCGTGCCGCCGTAGTGCGCGCGTAGCTTAATCCGTCATTCATATCAGGCAATATGGTGGAGTGTGTGAGAAAACCGTATTTGATTGATAAGAATAATTGGGCTACATTATGAGTTTTAAGAATGATGAGATGCTCCGCTCATCTGAGAGTGCTCTATGCTCTGTCATTCACTCAGACAATAGGTTGCAATGGTTGAGAAGGCTGTATTTGAGTGATAGAGTATTGTGACACTTTGCTCATCTGATAATCCTCTAAGCTCCCTCATTCACCCAGACAATAGATTGCAATGATTGAGAAGGCTGTATTTGAGTGATAGAGTATTGTGACACTTTGCTCATCTGATAATCCTCTAAGCTCCCTCATTCACCCAGACAATAGATTGCAATGATTGAGAAGGCTGTATTTGAGTGATAGAGTATTGTGACACTTTGCTCATCTGATAATCCTCTAAGCTCCCTCATTCACCCAGACAATGGATTGCAATGGTTAAGAAGGCTGCATTTGAGTGAAAGAGTTTTTTGACACTCCGCTCATCTGATAATCCTCTAAACTCTGTCATTCACCCAGACACTGTAGAGTTACGAATGTGAAAGCTGAATTAGAGTGATAGGGCATTGTGAAACTCTATTGATAATCCTCTAAGCTTCGGCGTTGCTGTCAGATAAAGGAGCGCAGTATCTCAGAAAACAGGGAATTAGTCTGCGTTTTTAACTTCCATTGTCGTTTGATAAACAATTCTATTAGGATATGGCTCCAACGCAAAGCGGTAGAAAAATAGTCCATACAGTCTATTGAGTGACTGGAAAACAAAACGCTAGAGTCAGGTTTGTAGAGTCGTCGCTAAGCTGCGTGGGATTAGTACAGTGGACCGTCACATTACCAAAAGCAGCGCCATTTATTGTGTCAACGCATGTAATTGACACTAATTAACATCATTGTTGTATACAGAGCGGGAACATGGCGGACCACCGTCCACCACCACTTACCACGCTACCCAATCTGTAATGTATGTCACATTAAATGTGCTTCTGTTACACCGGAATGGTGTTTGAAAGACCATTATTTGGTTACGCTATTTACATTCAATAAATAGGCAGATATCTCATCTATAGTATATGGACAAGCTGTAGACATTTTATTATCAAAAGAGAATGTCGTTGAATGAACCTATCCCAAAGCGTTATGGCAAAATTGCCTTATATTTTATTTTCTCTCTTAGGTAAATGATATTTAATGTGACATAGACTATACTACAGTTTACAAGTATTTTTATTTAGTTTTCTTTAGTTAAAAAGTTAACGAATGAGTATTTATCATCTTTAAATCTGTCTGTAGCTCGATTTATTCATCTAGGTGCATTTTTAATCTATAATTCTAATAATGCAGCCCATAGCTACAGACTTAAGGTAGAAATTACACGTCTAGATTCCTTTATCGTCAAAGGTTCAATGCATACAGTGAAAGTTAACTGTATAAATATCTAAGTTTGTCAACAGCTTTGAATGGTAAGACTCCTTAAATTCAATATAAAAATAATTTTGATCCTTGGTATAAGAAATAGTGACTGTAAAGTGCTGTAGGTTTATGATTTATTGCATAATCTGTTCATTATCACATATTTAAAATATATTATTTTATATATATAATATATTTTAAATATATTTCAATACATTTTTAGATATTTAAAATACTAATACTGTCATATTAGTACATGATATGACGTACACAGTATGTAGTTATCAAATCATAGTATTTTCCGGTTACAATGAACACCATGCTGTGCTCGGATCGTCAAAAAATGCATTCTACCTCATTACAATCGGTTCAACAGAACTACAAGTAACGTTGAGCTCCCAAATTGATACTTGATTATTGTCTTTGATTGGCGTGAGATGGCGGTCCCCGAGCGTGTATGTGGGAATAATAAACATTGTTGGTATCCACTTAGTTTAATTGAACAGGACTGACGTCCGCCCGTTATATTAAATATTGTTGTGCTAGAATTCAAAGGGTTTTAAATCATACATTGATACAATTTTATATTACCGTCTTGGGATTGTTCAATGCATAGTTATTACAAATATGGTTAAATAAAACATAAACTACTTTATTAGTTCTACATGTTATAAAAATAATGCATTCATATTTGCACGGATGAATATCAATTACTTCAATATCATTGCAAATGTCAATTGCAATCATTGCAATTGTTGAATATCAATTGCAAATGTTTAGGTGGATTAGAGAAATCCCAGTTGTCTACACCTATTAAATTATTTGGGAAAATACATTATACAATACAAACAATTAAAATACAGTAGTCACTATCCAGTGTATGTGTTTGCTAAAATAAACTGCATAACAGTACATCAGTATACAGCTCTTTGCTGTGGTTGACGATATTCAGTATAATATAGCGGTAGAAGAAATACATTCCTGTTTAGATCCACATCTTTTCTGGTATATAGAAAAGGACGATTTTTTTGAATTGTGTTAAAATTAACAAATTGCCTCAATCATCGTGTACCACGTTTCAAAACGAGTCATACCTCGTTTCCTGGTGCATTTCTAAGTACTTGTTACAACAAGGACCAACTCATTATTATGACAGAAGAGGTGCTGGTGCACGTAAATTATTAACTTTATAACGACCTGTTTCGTTTAACACAATCACCTTTTGGTAGTCCAGACAGTGAGTTAGTGCCGCTTGAATGTTGTCTGATATTACTAACTTGTACCTTGCTGTAACTAGTTGCTCTAAACGTTGTTTGGTAAACTGCATATTTTCATTGTAGATGTTTTAGTGAAATAAAATTTCTACATGGCTGCACTTGGTTCTCGTTATAACCAACTGTAAACAAGGAACTAAATGTGATACATTCTCTGAAACTTTGTTTTATTCTATGCTCTAACTTACACCGACCACCGTGATAGGTAAATAGGTTAGTTGTTATAATGTGCTCTATGGTCAGGTATTATACTGGACTGTCTGTTAAGTTAGCGTTCTTGCCCTCTACCAAAATCGTATATTCTTTCGTTTGCGAATATGTTATAGTTATAACCCACATCTTATCGTAGGTTAATAATTGCTCTACTGTGTACTAGACATTTTTTTATCACGTCATAGTTCCAACTTACCTCCCGATGAAGGTAAATGGCTGCTTCGTATTTATGACTTAAATATTACATTTCGCCGACTAGCCACACGTTTTAGATCCTACTTTGACACATTCCTGAATACCGTATTTAACAAGTTATACTTTAAAATTTCAGTCTGATTTAAAGAATGATTGATTTTATTATTTCACCAACCATACTACATTCTCTGATTAGTTTGTAAAAGTTATTGTTAACAATGCCCACGACAAAATTTATAATAGTAGTATTTTTTATTTTAGGTTAAATAGTAATTACGTTAATTGCTGCACAGAACTTGTATAAAAAGTAATAGACACGCTGGAATTGAAGTTTCATTTCTTTCAAAGGAAACCGAGTGATTCCACTTAGCTTTGTGAAGTACATTTTCAACCACGGCTCAATCTAAAATGCATAGTTTGACTAACTGCTACATTACGTTCCGTCTGATGGTTTAGGAATGACACATCTGTAAAAAATGTCAATAGCGTAAATACACGCGGAATAAAATTAAATAAAATTTTGTTGATAAGGGCTTTCAGATGACAAATGTATGTAACCACAACACAGTTTAGACTCAAATATCCGTAAACACGTATCCCAGTATAACACACCTGGGCAGTTTAATGGTTTCATACTGCAGCTACTAACAATAAAATATACTAGGATGTCATCAATCACCAGGAAAATGTTAATATCTCTATAATAGCGGGAAGAGATCGATCTGCCGCGTCGCACCGCCATAATCACCTCTATAACTCATCTTTATGTAACTCGCTATTAATCTGGGTTTGAGTGGACGGCTAAAAAGATCATTTATTCAAGATTTCACCAAGCACTTAAGCTAAAAGCTGTTTCGCAAAAGGTTTATGTCTGACCTTTAACGTTTGAGGTGTAAGTACACGTAATTAATGTAGTCGTTGGTGATAAATTATTTTCAAGTTTCCGTAGTTAGTTTTTTTTTTTTATATTTCCTGTTACACATTTTGAAGATAGTGTAAGAGAACAACTTATTATCTTTTATACTATTTTAATCCAATTGTAACAGGACCCTGTTAAAAATGCAATATTTAGATCAAACATAAAGGAAAGAAACCCTAACGGATTAAAAGAAACTTAACTATAGTACAGTGGAACCTCGATAAAATACCCTCTGTAACAAGTCACCCTTGATATCAGTGTTATTTTCAAATGCAATTGAATTTATTAGACCCCTGATCACTGCAAACCTCGATAAGAAGTCAACTTTCTAACAAGTCATATTTATTAATACCCCATTAAAGTCTTACTATCGAGGTTCTACTGTAGTATCACTTTTTTGTACTCGTTCTGGGTGTCACAAAATGTGCGCCGGCTATACACCTTTTTCTGTGAACGTTCAAACTATTCAACAATGTTCAGTCACGTTTCCGATTACAGCATTCCGAGTTCGACACAAGCTATCTGCCATCTTTACTCATTAAATTCTTAAATTCCGTACCAGATTTACAAGTAATAATATTCCGGGAAAAATACGGTCTCTTCTTCGAGTGGCTATTCCAGTGGTTATTTACAAGCAGTAGTTAAATGCCCTTGTAACGCTTCGTGGTCAAATATTTTATAATTATGACTCGCACTCTAATGTCGGTTAACGGTTACTCTGCCTAATAATCCAAGATATACAACATTTCTGAAAATTTTCGACTTATTTTAGATGCAGCATGCAAAAGTGCACAATTGTTTGAGAACACTGTTATTCTGTGTCTCCAATGAGTTTATGCGACGAATATTAGAACAGAAACGGTGTGGATCGGACACATAAACCAATGACGTCACTGGCCCGAAAGTAAAAAGTGTTCTATTACTATTTAAATAGAATTGTCAAAAAACATCCAAACCATATTGTTCATTTTATTAGTGTAGGATTCGGGTCAGTAACTTCATTTGTTAATTATTATGATCCATTCAGTTTCTGTTAGAATATTCGTGATTATTTCAGACATTTGCCCCTCACAGCATTCAGTTTCAAATGCTTGAGTGTATACATGCTGTATGTACATATGTATTTGCTATAATGTATACATTGATTAAATAATACACGTAAGACCCCTAAATCTATTAGGGTTCCATATTTTTATTGAAGGGGAATGATAGATAAAAATATATAAATAATTATCCTCCATGTGTAAGTAATACCATTCACTGATTAACTCATATCTATAACGAATTTAAAGTTTGCACTTTTCTATAAGCTGCCGATGGCCATCACAATCTAGAGAGAGGGACTTTGGCCTTTTCTAGTTAATGCGTTCCAATTTCAACCCACAAAGAACCTTCTACTTGAGCTTTGTCCGTCTATAAACTCGATAGGAAATTGAATTCCCCTCAAATTGTGAAATGCTATTAGTACTCTCATACATTTAAAACTGTAATTCAATAGGAAAATACACGGACCTTTGTTGAACGCTGTAGTGTTTTAAATAAATTGCTTGAAGAATTGAAACAATGCTAACTGTAATTACTCGGCTGCATGTATTTTATCCAATGCAGCGATATCAGTGAACTAGAACTGTCTAGATACTATCACAACTGACTTTACGAGCTTTGCTTGTTTCTATACCATTAGCTAAAATTGAGAAAAATGCAGGTTGGAGTATACTATCGCACGTTGCTGTTTGTTAAGTCAATTCCAATTGAACACGCGAACAATACAATGAAGAATAACTATCACGAGCAGTGCTACCTTTGTGTACGTATTAGGAAAACTACTAATGTATTAACTGATTCAATTTTTTACGCAACTAAATGGTTGTAATAAAGGTATTTTCGCCCCTCGTTAGCTAAAAGCGTTCTTGGGACAACCATTGAAAAAATGCAAACTGCATGAAGAGGGTTGTATTACATTACGTTATTATGAACAGTTTTCCTATATTATTGTAATTACAATTTCGTTAACACTTAAAGGAAAGTTGAAACGAGATATAGTACTGGTTGCTCTGCCCGTGTTTCGCTACGGGGTGAGAATGCAGAAACGAACAATGCGGTTATTTAGATATACTATAAAAACAGTTACAACACACTTACCAGGAAACATATAGGCAAATCTCAATTGTAGTTATTGATTATTTAAATGCAGATTCCTTAATGTTAGCATCACTTTATAAAGTGTATTTCATTTAAAATGTATGAAAAAATGTAATTTATTGATCAAGTGGCACCAAGAAACAAATCTTCATAAATATCAAAACGAAGCATACCATAATTTAAATCACCTGTTTAAAATTTTACTTTCATATTTTTTGTTAGTAAACAGATCTGACTATAATTCTTTCAAAATCCCTGACATGAGTACATTTAAGACGGTCTCAGGGCTAAGTCTTGAAAGTTATCACGAAATTGATGGTGTATAAACCTTTGCAATGAAATTCTACATTTATCTACCAAATGTCGTGTTCATCGGCCCAGCGGCGTCTGAGTTTATCCCTGCCAAATATATACAGTACTATATACAAACAAATATATAAACCAACATCCTCTTTCATACTTATAGACTATAGAATATAGACTATAGTTAAAGAAAGTACTAATTAACCACCTAACAGTTTTAGCGAATTTCCCTATAGGGAAGTAGCTATTACCGTAGGTCTCATGGTAAGACTTAGGCCCGGGACCGATTTACTTTTTCATTTTGATGTCCCCAGAGGCCAAAAACAACATTCGTTCAAATTTTTATATATGTATATATATATAGATATATATATAGATTTATATATATATGTGTCCGTGAACACGATAACTTGAGTAATTTTTATCCGATTTTGATGAAATTTGGTTTGAAGGTGTAAGGCGGGATAAACTTGAATGAGTTCGCGATCCAGCATGATCGGACCATGGGAACAGGATTTTATGGGGGGTTTTATGGGGTAAAAATTGGTTTTTTCTCACTTTTGACCCTCAAAACACAAAATTTTCCAATTTTTCTCTAAACTTTCTTAAAGAGCTTAAAAAAACAAACAATTCAGTATATCAAAGTGTTTTTGTACGGTTATTGGTTACGGAGAAAACTAAAAAAAATTTAAATTTAAAATTCCCATGTTATTCTTATGGAGAATATTGTAAAATGTTGTAGTTTGCTTGTTTATGGATATCTTTTGATCAAACTTGGCAAATATATTCATTTTATACAAAGCAATAATTATTTTACTTAAAACACACACTTTATTAGTTTCCTTGTAGCAGCAAACCTAGGTACTCGTTAAACCAAATGTTATTTAAATAGATCAATTGAAAATCAATTCAGCCAAATGGAAATTCGCTTAGACGGCAGGTTTGCTGCGGCGGGGGTATTTGAAACTATTTTCGTACGGATGTTTCATTCGTGATGTTCCCAATGTTTCGTTTCATAACCACGAGAGGAAGACAGTTGGAAACAATTTCAATTTCGAGGCAATGTACACCTCAAGACTGAAGGGTGAGCTATTGGAACCCTGAGTCCAGTGCGGAGCAATATCGGTGAATATTGCCAACCCTAAGCTCTTTGTCATTCTACCCATGCAGACTATTCCTCTCATTCCGACCAGATGATTGTAACTGTACTTTGACAATATGCGATATGTACCTTTTTAAAGTTTGCAGGAGGCATTTGATTTAAACAAGGTGCAAATAATAATTGGAGAACACGAGAGTAAAATACTTCCTAAATGTAGTAACATGAAACCACATTCCTGTAGGTTTATGGGTACTCCCACAGAGGTACATCAAACTCCCACAATGTAATTTATCACGATGTGTGTAGTTGCTTAGTCGGTTTTTTTAACAGGATTATGCGAAAAACACTGTTTCTGTTATAATTTTATTGATTCGAATCACTAGGTAGCGAACTCTCGACCCTTTCAAATTTACTTCTCTGTTTGTATTGTGACTGATACTGCAGTTCTCGTTTGGGCAATAACTATCAAACCGAAGGTAATCAATAACATAACGGCTTTTCATTAGTCCTGATTATATGGATTCTGCACAGTTACGGTACTCCTAAAACTATGAAGTTTTTATTTTACATTAACAATCGATAGAGTAATTGCATGTATACAAAATAAATAAATAATTTAAAAATTTTACTTGAGAAAGCCATATACAAACCATATAGTTACGGATTAGAACACCGTTATCGAGTATGTTCAGGTGTTTATGGATCATTTGATAGTTTGTTTTCCTTATACAAAGATATATTGAAATGAAAATAGTGGGGGAAGTGGAAATGGATTCTTAAGACTACCTATTGCTCGACCTAGAATGATCATTCTCATCTTACCAAACATTGAAACAAAAGCACAGAGAGCTCTTCCAATCCCTTGAACGTCCCCATTCTTCGTATTTATGTTGTTTGGTTGATTAAATACGTTATCTTCGCATCATTGATATTTTTGTCAAACTTAAATTGTATAGTAATAGATTTGTTAGAGAGACCGGTAAATTATTAAGTAAATACTGTATAATAGAATGTTAAATAAATTAAAGTGTGGAAATGTAGACCGATACTACAAACGGTGATTGTGTTTTCTCGATCTCACGTACTATCCCCGTCATGGGTTTGGATCAATCATCTGTTTAAAGTGTCGATTACACAATGTATTCATGGATAACACCTAAAAATGTATTCTTTGACACTAATTTGCTTTAAAGTGGCTAAAAATCAATTTCTTTCATAAACTAATATATCAATATTGTATATCTAGTAGAAACCCCTTACTTGTAAGTAGAAAACTACTAACAGCTACTTACTCGTATGTAGAAGTCTATGTGGACGGGCAAATGCAAGGTTAAAAGAGGCCACCAACCTTTTGAAAAAAAAAAAATAAATAAACCCACACACATCACAAACTTACAAACTTAATGAAAGGCAAATAATATCTCGAGCGACTGTACAATTTTTTTTCTTATTATTTATTATTATTATTATGCATATCAGTCTAATTCACACAAGACTAATTGGTTGTCCTAAAACGCTTAATTCCATTGTTCGTTTGTATTATCTGGTGTATGAATGAGTCGGAGCTAGCAGAATGATCAGTCATATACATCACGGGAACACAACGAGAGTGAGAGTCATGAATGAGGGACGAGTTCCGACAGGTCAATGAGGTCAACACTCTACATCCTCTACACCGCCCTCATAATGGTGTCTGGTGTGTAACTCATACAAACTCAACAGTTGATGACTGACGAGTGACGGGAGTGTATACTGTATAGTGTACTGGGTGGTTGGAGATGTTCGCTCCCTTACGAATCGCATTCAAAGTGCTCAGTCATTACTGCCAGAAAATATCCTTGCAGTTAAGCGTTCAAAAAGATTTTTTACATGATCTACTGTTCATCTGCAACTGATTATAGGCCTAGTTCAAACATAAGCCTCAAATAGCCTTTAGAAGAGTTCTTGGAAATTAGAGGAATAAAATTTGCGGGTAATATAGCCAATCATCGTTTCTTACAAGATCGGACCTAAATGACAAATTAAAATCATGCAAGGTGTGCAGCTCTTTACGTTCTAATCGTCTTATCATTCCAACATTTCAATGTTGGTTTTATAACTGTTAGAATCCTTTCTCGATAAATATTTCTCTCTACAAATCTTTGGACGTCAAAGAATCTTTTTCAAGTTTCAAGTAGTTACTGTTGTTATTCAACAGCTGATACAGATTATCCTTCCGGATATTTATTCAACAATTAGTATAAGCAGCGACGCCGCCACAACCTAACGAGAAACATCTGCGTCAACAATTAACTCCTAATTAGTTATGTTCCAACCAAGTTCCTTTGATTAGAATCCTCCAATTAATACTCAGGCAGTGTTTAATTTCAAATATAAGGGAGAAAATGTTATATTTACTATACAATCAATTACCAGATGGGGTAATGTTATATTTTCTTCCTACCATTTATTTATGAGTAATAAATACTTAAAACCGTATACTAGCAGATTTTTCGTGGTTTGCTGATTATGGCTTGACTTATCACTTTACAGATCAACAAAAGCTAGAGGGTATAATTTGTCTACAAAATCAAGGAGGTCGATGATTATTATATTGCGTGTTTCCTAATCCCTTAAACAATTAAGAAATCAGGATTTGCATTAATTTAAGTAGCGGTTCCGTTGTAACGTGAGAATGAGGCAAAACCACACGCGAAGGCTACTGTAGGAAGGGCGTCCGCAGGGAGAACATTACAGTAATGTGTATTGTTTATACTTGTGTGTGTGCGCGCTGCTACCACTATTGTTGCTGACCTAGTAGTGTAAAGTAATGGCATCACCACATTATTGCCCAACATATTTTGAATAATTAAAAAATGTGCCCATAAATAAAATTGTTAAGGCCTGCCACGCACAGGTATTATATGGTGCTCTTTGTTGCTATCCTATGTGTATATATTTCGTAACTATATTTTTTCATAAGTAAATGATAATAAATATGTGAGCGAGGTTAGTGCGTGTTATAAAATAATTTTGACTTGTGTCAAAAGATGAGGGTAAAAATGATAAAGGATGCATAATTATATTAATGAATAAGCTACGGAGATTCAAATGTTAAAAGGATATCAGTTAATCCTGTCAGAAACCGAGCTAATGTACCAAAGTTTTTAAGCTTTGTTCCCTGACAATACATCCTATCTGTGGTAAAAGACTGTGAATGTTTTGTCGGAAGATGACGTCGTGAGAAGTTGACATGGCGGGATATTGATAGTGACGTGGATCCCCAGGTAGCGTCCACAGAACTTCGTTCGGCAACTTTCATTCTTTTGTCTGTAGTTGTAATATTCTTCCTTTTATTACAGATTTACTCTGTGATTGTATTATTGCTGTTTGGGTTCAGAAACAGTCTATCGTTTGGTCAACTCACTAATTAGGTACTTACAATAGAACAATATACAAAAAGTGTTTATTTCCATTACACGGTATGGTGTTATACCAATTTAAAACTGTAAAATATTAGTAGTCTTAAATATTGAAAAACATAATTTTTTACGTATTTAAGCTCTATTACAGAGTATATTTTCATGAACATTTGTTTCAGATCTGCATTGTATCTGCCGTTTATTCCAGACACGTGGCATATCAGAGATTTCACACGTACCTGTCATGAATATTAAAATATAATGGGTGATAATAGTTCACTAGAACTACCGTAAAACGGTGTAAAGGCCATGTTTGGGTTTTCACTACAGCATTTTATTGCCTAGTCGAATGACGACAATATTGTATCATGGAATAATTTAAAATGCAGGTTATCGGCGTTTTGTGTAGTTTGAGTTTCCATACATGTTGTTGGTTCCAATACCAATAGTTATCCAATAGTTAGTTCCAATAGTTATCTTGTGGTGGGGTTATTAGTAACTAAACACACTAAACTAGATCCTCGTACCTTTGATGTACACTAAAGCTTGCTGCAGGGTGTTAGTACTCAGGAATGATTTTCCTATAGCCTCTAGCAATAGCCAAAGCTCATAACTTATTTACCCATGCAATATCGCTTGTACGTTATGGGTGAGACTCTTTAGTGCCACCCTGGGCAGTAGTGAGGCCCGGGTAATCTTCCCCACACATTAGTGCTTTGCCTCTATAGCCTCTTTACTGAGGGTTTAACCTAACGCCCGTTTCATTACATTGAAGACTTTATGGTTGGCCAAAGTGAGTGGCTTACCCACTAGTAAGGTGTTTTATATGAGTCGTTAATTCTGTAAACGCAATTTAACTATATGTTTAAAAAAATAGCTGATTCGTGGTAAAATATTGCCTGCAAATTGTTAATAGTGACAAATAATATTTAATTATATTAGATGATTCAATCAATTATCGCCCAAATACTATCAATGAAAAGTACTTAAATATAATATTTGTAAAATGGGACATTTCTCGGCTCATTGATATTGACTTTTAAATTGTATGTGTATGCATGGTATTTACACGTATACAATTATATTTTTTCGCTAATTTTTAATATAAAATATTTTACCTTTAAATAACCGTTTCTTGTATTGATTTCGAAAAAAATATGTTTTAGTTACACGAAGATATCACATGATAAATGTTGACATTTTAATAACAAGGAAAAGTGAATTTAATAACCGTCTTGAGTCTCGGAAACTTATATACATTTTTAATGACAGTAAACTTCGTCAGCATTCGTGGATTAATTTTTGTATGCATCAGTAACATTTTTTATTTTTGTTATTGTTAAATAGTGGGTTATTGTTTAGTGTAATTTATTTATTGTTTCGGTTTCTGTTACAGGTATGGAATAACAAAATCAAAATTGAAGAACGTCACTGAAGGTAACAGTTGTTGCACAGAAATTTACAGTCTGTTTGTTGTTAAGGGATACCCATCAAACACCAATTTAAATTTTCTTGAGTTTTGATTAAATGATTTATATGGTATAATATCTATGAAGGTAATTATAAAGGTTACATCATATAAATAGAGGCCTCTCAATCCCGTTTCTAGTTTTGTTGAACATTAAGTGAATGGTTTAGTATAGATTTTCAGTAAAAGTGTTGTGACGCAGCGCATTGTATTGTGTACTGTGTACAGAGTGGCTCTTTGCTGATTTTGGACAGTGGTACACCCAAGTAGAGTACTTCCAATTGAGATTCCAACCCCCAATTTTCCGTTAATACTTAAACTTCTACCTCAAAAGAGTTTAAGCTACAAAGAGTATCTCGCCGCTAGGCTTTGTTCAATCAAAAACTCTATTAACTGAATTTTCTTTTGGAATAACTATCCGATGGTTTCTGGAGTAGAGGTAGGATAAGTGATTTTAATTTTGTTATTATTCAAGAATTATTTACTGCCCTCATTAAGTAAATGGTGGTAAAAGTAGCAGTTATGAGAAATTTGGATTTAGTAATCTTATGGCATATATTTGGATCTATTACTGTATTTTTTCCACCATGTACATTTTGGTATTTAGCATAACTATTAGAATCTGTGTAATGTGAAGGCTGAAATGTGTTTGCGTGTTTCTATTACTGAAGTGGACGGAACACGAAATCTATTCGTGAAGAGCGGCTAGCGTGTGTGTTGACGATGAAGTGGTCTATGTATGTAACACCACCACACTATAACAACCTAGGTAACGCCGCAACATCTCAACATGAAATGGCCTATATGCCACACCACCTCACTACCAACCTAGGTATCATCTAAACATGAAATGGCCTATATGCCTCACCACCACACTAACAACCTTGGTATTATCTACACATGAAATGGCCTATATGCCACACCACCACACTACCAACCTAGGTACCATCTCAAAATGAAATGGCCTATATGCCACGCCACCACACTACCAACCTAGGTATCATCTCAACATGAAATGTCCTATATGCCTCACTACCACACTAACAACCTAAGTATCATCTCAACATGAAATGGCCTGTATGCCTCACCACCACACTACCAACCTAGGTATCATCTCAACATGAAATGGCCTATATGCCATACCACCACACTACCAACCTAGGTATCATCTCAACATGAAATGGCCTATATGCCACACCACCTTACTAACAACCGAAACATGAAGTGGCCCAAAATTATGTCACATCACTAACATAAAGTGCAACATGAATACAAAACAAGATTACAAACCAGGAAACCATTCTTTCACAATGGATATTTTGATAGATAAGAGCATAGGGCTGGTTCCCCATTTACTGTACCTGTAATATCTGCTCAGCTTACAAGGTCCCACTTAAGATTGTGGTATAAATATCTCGCTTAACACAATAATTTTTTTACGGCCTAATATCTTGAAAATCAGATAGATAAATAGTTTTGTAACGTAAATTCTTTATGAGTAGTTTGATACAAATAGGATGAGTTGCTGCTCCTTGAAGAAAGCCCAAAACAATTTCAATATCAGTAGGCGTTAGACAGCATTCTCCTCCGTCCAATACCTGAGTGTTAGTCAAATATCTCATAACCTCTCCTACTTTATCTCAGAATTTTGATTTCATAAAGCTTACCCTTCTATACTTATTTTTGGTGATCATTTTTCAATTGATTGATAAAAATTGCCTGTTTATTTGAGATTTTTTGCCATATCCTTATTCAAGTATAAAATATGAACAAATTGAAATCCATCGAGTTAATTTTTTTTCATTCGTGACGTCATTATTAAAAAAACACATATCATAAAAGTATTAACGTAACACTAAAAGTAAGTTTTAATTAAAGTAACATGGACATAACAGTTTTTTTCTTGCGAATATCTCAACTTAAAAATACATGAATTGCGTTTAGGGCTTTAAATGGCGGAAACAGGACCTATTTAGTGTCATAGGTTGTTTAATTAAATATAATCTGATTACCAAAGGCCTCGGATTTAATTATTCCAAACATTACATCAATCACGTACTCTAACTAGACACGTGTTTCCCAATCATTATGTAAATATATTAGTGTAATTAATTAAAAGCGTTTTGTTGATTTAAATGTAAATGTGATACTCGTTTTACCGTATGCGCCCCTGCAACACAATCAAATTTCCCAGTAAGTCAGAGTGTACAGATTTATTTCAATGTTGAACACTATCTGCACAGACTATAGAATATTCTATAGTCTGTGCTATCTGTGTTGCTGTGTTTACTCGTCTCCCACAGCGACGGCGACGCCGCGGCCGAACCTCTGTCTCTCACAAACACTACATCAAAGGAACGCGAGCGCTCCTTCAATTTCCTCAACTTCTAAAACCTTCCTTCTTCTTTCTTTCTTTGTGTTTCTTTCTGATTATAACCTTTCCGAGAAAAGGAAATATCGATTTGGATACTGTTCCCGTTTGGTTCAGAAATAGTTTTAGAGTATGTAGTTTTATTAAGTGTAAAAAATGTTGTACAACACATATAAGACACGTAGCCTATATGTACTAGTTGCTTAGTAAACATTATGATTGGTCTTCAATTTACGATTCATGTAATTATGTGAAATTTCTCTTTTAAAAGTTGGCAAAACTTAATAATATAAACCTAAATATGTATGAAATACATATTTTTGCTGTTTTTTGCTGTTCAATTAACAAAGCGAAAGAGGCATTATTTTGTCATACGCTCTCTTAAAAGTTAAGTTTACATGAGTTGCCATTTTCGTATGGTTTTGGGAAGTGAGACAAATCTAATTTAATTTAATTTTCCCACAGGAATATATGCATAATAGCGTCACAAAAAAATATATAAAAAAATAAATAAAAAAATAAAATAAACGGTATCTTGAATCAGGTCACCCTGTCAGGGGTTCAATTCAACGCTGTTGATTTTTATTCCTAGACATTTTCAACATGAGGACGGAACGTCAAGTCCACCCATAGTCGAAGACACAAACAGATAGACAAGGTCGGGTCGCCCAGTCCAGATCAATCAAAGAGTCTCATCTGATTAATGGTGACGTCATCGGTCACGTGATCTGCCTTGTTTGTGCAATCGAATCTCTTGTGGGTTTTATTAGTTTCTACAGGATTTCGTCTCATGTTGTAAAGTTTTATATTTAGAATCTTTAAAGCTGTTTTGACTCTACACTATTGTTCGAAGTTTTATAATAATTTCAAATAATTTTAGTATTGATTTATATATTCAAATGTATTAATTGAATTTAGTTGTTTAACTATTTTACTACTTGTTATTCATTTTGTTTGAGGGTTGATCCTTAAGGGTCATTAAAGGTATTAAAACGAACGAGTTTCCCCTAATTCGCTAAAAGTAGAAACAGGTCTTTTGTTCAAGATGCGTAATTGTGTTTTGGGCTTAAAACAAATTCATTAACAATTAGTTTTGAATAAAATAGATAAATATGCTGCTTCCATAGTTGTCCGTACTAAAACTGCACTGCTATCGATAGGTGGGTGCGGCTCAGCACCGACGTGTGTTTTAGTATGTGTGAGAGAGTGTGTGTGTGTCGCACGTGGGATGTGGTCCTGGCTCCATTCATTCACTCACACACAACACAACTCGCTGTTTCACTCATTGATTCTTGGCTGTGGTATCCAACTGTGTCAGAAATAGGTGCTGCTTATTTTTAGTTTACTCTCGTCTTAGGAAATTGGTTTTGACATTCCTACTTTCTTTGTCAACGCCAACAAATGTTATTCTTTTGAGTGGTTCAGGACAAACTGTGAGCTTTGCTACAATCCATGAAACCTAATCACTTAATTACTGACTGGTATCCATGCCGAAATGGAGCTCAACAAAACTACCTGAGTACAACGGGCTGTCCACAGTCGCACATTGTCCTAACTGCGTCCAATATAGTTTCCTGATTTACGAGCAAAATAGTTTGTAGGCTAGCAAGTTAAGTATGGATCTCGTTTATTTTATACAGTTGTACATGAACTTTAGATTAACCTAATTACGAGGAAAGACAAAATTCTGCTTGTTTCCAAAGTTTAAAATTAGAGTAGTTTGAATTTCTTTAGCTTCCTGCCAAGTTCGGTGTTCTTAATACGATTCTATGTTTCGCCAAAAAAGCTTCCCGACAAAACTTTTGATAACTGTGTCTAGAACTATAAAGCTAGAAACAGCTCTTAAAGATCTCTTTGGAAAAAAGAAAACAACAATGAACTTGAAATTGTTTGCAATCCCTACCTCTCTTCACAGTACAGTATCACTTTGGGATAAACCGTTACAAATTTAAAGTTTTTTTTTTTAAACATACATAATTTGTATCCATTTTTACTTTTTACATCAAGTTCAATGGCTATGATTTTGTTTTGCCGGTGACAATGTATGTGTATGTGACTGTACCTCGCCTCGCTGAATGAGCGATGACAGTTCAATAAAGTCAACATTCGACTTCCTCTACTCCTCCCTGTGTAACCATCCGCTGTCTAATTGACAAAACTAGTGCTTCCTATCACATACTACAGTATACTGCTACATTAGACACATAAATCTTGAAAGGTTTGTCCTAAAATAGTTTTTTATATACATGGGCCAATAATATTTGTAGGGTATCTTGTTGCGGTTGAAGACAGTTTAGGTTTAAAGTTGTTGGACAAGGACTATGGGTTTTTTAGTTTCAACATTGCTTTGCTCATTTTAAATCTTAATGTTTTTGTGTGTATGTTCTACACTCGGTACTCAAGTGTCGACAAGTCAATCATTGATGCTTTCTAACAAAAACCTACTTTAGAACAGTAAAAGAGTTTGGGATGTTCATTTTGTACAAAACATAAATAAGCCAACGACTGCAAAACGCAAACGTATAAATAAATAAAAACACTATTTTGGTTATGTTGTTTTATCTCCATAATCTCTGTGTAATATTGTATTACGATCGTGTCGACATAGCCCACAGTTTTGACTGTTGTTAGCTTTTTACCACTTAATACAATTTCAACACAATTCTAACGTTGCACTCAAAGAACAGTGAAATACCCAAAATAGATCGGTCCAATCCATAGAAAAGACCACTGTAAAATATCACGGGAATATTCAGCCGACCGGTAGACAAGATAACAATATAAACAAAAGGACAAGTTTCGGCAGAATTTATAAATGGATAAATTGAAACCGTGTAGTCGACGCGGGCACATTGAAAGCTTGATAAATGACTGGCAATGACTGCGGACAACATGTTCGTCACAAGCAGTGTTATTGCCGCACTCACTGGATCACCTGTCCTATAGCTGCATTGACAGTCGGAAAACAATCGGGTTTTATAAAATACAGGGGCTTTTATATGACCTTATAATTTCTGGATTGAAGTTAAAGTTAGTTGACATTTGAAACATGCATGGTAGAGAGCAAAGAGTGACCTTCACTGTTATCAGGTAGGGTTCGGTCCAGCTGGTTTGGTCAAAAAGTTTAAGTACCGTTCAGCTATTTGCGTAACAAGTTGTGGTTTCCAAATTTCATCCTTCAAGTTTACCTTTAAGCATATGGTTCTCTAAACCCTGGTTATCAAACATCAGTGACCACCATGCCAAATTTTTCGTTAGTTTCTTGACACGTGTTATCGTTTCAGGCCATGCTGTGAATCAGTAATGTACATTTGACATATTACAGTAGAGTTTTTATTTTATTTTTTTTCTACGCAAATTGCATTTTTTTGTGTTGAAATGGAACGGTGCAAAACCTGGTGGTATTACTAACTTGTTAAATAGCATAATTAATTCATAGCCCAATGACAAATTGTATCTGGGTCTGGAAACTACTTCGCTTGGAATCGAACCAGCGACCTTCACATTAGAAGGCAAGCACTAATAACCACTTGGCTACCCAGACAATTAATTAGCATTCTTATCAAATGCACTTCCTCTCGCAAATGCTACTTTCGTTAATGAATACCTTTTTAGTTGTTCGTATCTTATCACATAAAAATAATACGTATAGTATTTAAAATAAACACATGGAAAATGAAAATATGTTCGAAAGTTTGATTTGCCTCAGCCGTGGTTTGATTTCAATATTGTTTGTAAATAATAAATTTAATTCATTTAATTTTGATGAATAATTTGCATTTTCCTTGAAAAACTTACTATTTAATCCTTTATGAAATTGGTTGAATAAAAAAATAGAAACATAATATAATAATAGATATTATTTTTCTTTTTTGCAATTTGATAATAAATAATTGGCAGAATATTGTCGTTGATATTGCCAACTTAGGACTATCAAGTAAGTACGGCATCTGTAGTTCTGAGGTATACTACTTGTGATGGATACTTTATGCGCGTGGTCCGCAGATATCTTTGTGGCTGTCAAAGTGCAAAGAACTAAAATCCTCTCGGGATCCCCAAGTTTGAATGTTTCTACATAAAACTCTGAATCTGTTTTCTTTGCAACTCTAAGTTATTTGATTTTATGATTTTGGGTAACGAGAGATGAACCGCTTGCGACGTCGACGAGTTGTTACTCCGAAACTGGGATAAACTTTGCCAACTTCCAAGTGAGGACCATCACAAACATGCAGACACTCGTCTACTATGAGAATACAAAACGTATTAGTGACGAAGTTATATATCGTGTTGTAAAGTACACATGAGATCGCAAAAGAACCTGACGTTAGTATTAATAGTCAAGGACGAAATTCCATTCTACCTTTGAACAACACATACAGTACAACCATTTTTATACCAAAGAAATTCAACTAGCCATAAACAAATAAGTTGTAAATATTTTATAAGCCTGCATGATACCTTAGTTATCACAGTAACTAGTCTTTAAAGTATTGAACATCGTATTACTGTAATAGAAAATTACTTGTGACTCACATACTGTATTAATTTGTATTTCAGTTTTGTATTACTTTATCTCCAAGATGGGCTTATTAACCTGTATAGGATACAAGGGCTGGCTCTGCATTGTGCACAACCGATACTAACCTGCTAAATGGCCTCAATTATAGACATTAGTTCACCGTCTGAATGTAGCCAATACAGCAGTAGCCCATTTAAAGGACTAAACTCCCTCTTGTGTGGTTCGGATTTATTTGGCTGTATATTGCAAATTATAAATCGGTATTGTAGTGACTATTGTTTAATTTAAAATAAATAATAAATAATTAATTTTGAAACTTTTAAGTATTTGAAAATAAACATTCTTTCCTAGAAAGTCAACCGGCTTAAATCAGTGGACGTTCCTCCTTTACTCTAGAGGCTTCAAATTTAATAAGCTGTAGTTTAATATCTTATTGCTTAAGATTTTGAGTAGATTGTTCTTTGTAAAACACAATACTTTATATACAAATGTGGAAGCGATTTCACGTTTAGTCAAAGACTTCGTTCACTAGTGTGACAAATCTACACGTTCTATGGCACTTTTTAAACTCCCATTCAGCAGATCCAAAATATCCCAAAGCGCTCACATTAGCCCCCACAATCACGTGTACTGTACAACTGTACATGTCCAGTAATGTACAAGATGTGAAGTAATGGGTTACACGTGGCTGGTCCAGGTCTATATCCATTCATTCCTTGTTCTTAGAGACTCAAAAATAGCCACCACAGTAATTCATTCGCCGACGATCTGCTGCGTTTCAGAAGTAGAATATTAAAATAACACCAACTAAATCCAACAATACCAGCAATCCTGCTGACTAAAATAATTCCTATTTACTGGGCTACATTTCCTAAAAAAAAATAAAATGTTCACTTAAAAATTGTAGGATTTATTTCCTATTTAAATAAAGTAAGTTTTCATGAGCACTCAGGATTGTTGCTATAGATTAGGTAAAAGGTGTGTTTTTATTGAAATGTTGGTAGCTAAGAAAGAAATAGAATTCCATTTATGTATTTTGTCTTAATTATTTTAGTTGTTATCTTAATTGGAGATCACAAATGGGGAATACCTATTTCCCCCAACAAAAACCCTGTACCACACCGTTCCCATAGTCCGATCATACTGGTTCGCAAACTCGTTCGAATAAACGTAGGTTTCCACGTTTGTACCAAATTTAATCAAAATCGGATGATTTTTACTCGAGTTATCTCGCTAACACACACTTTATTCTTGGCCACTGGGGACAAAACGAAAAAGTAAATCGGTCCCGAGTCTTGGTCTTACCATGGGACCTGCGGTAATAGCTTAATCGATGTATGAAAAATGCACTAATATGTATAAAAATCCATATAACTTAGTATTTACTTTTTAGTATTATATAGAATAATGACGTTATCTACAGATGCAATCTAGTTCCATAATCTAGTCGTCTGTGTAGACGTATCACAATGCAATATCACTGAACCAATCACGAGATCTGTAGTCATTTGGTATTCAGATGTAACTCTGCTGGCAAGTGATATGCCAGGATTGCGTTATTTTGTTAAACCAGAAATAGTTGGTAATAAAGTATACACCACCCAATCCACCAATGATCTGTTGCAAAATTAAAATGGATTTCGCGTTAGACATATTTTAGTTTCTCATGCACAGTACTGGTAGACTTTCACAACAAAGGATATTGTGTTACAATCAATTAGAGTGAAGCGCAGTAAAGTGCACTGCGGGGGTTCACAAGTTGAACCAATGCCTTATATCGCTGCAGTTATTCGTGACCTAAATAAACAATGGGCAACGGCTCTACACAGTGACCGCCATATGTGGAACTATGACGTCATATCGTTAATGGAGGGAGGAATTCTGGACCATCGAGTATTTTGAACTGTGCAGTAATTGTTTACACACATTGCTGCAGTTTTGGCTTCAACGGACATCGGATTGATAAAGTGACCACCATTTGTGGATCAATGACGTCATATCGATAATGGAGGGAGGGATTAAGCGAGGGGTCCTGGAGTTGGGCGATCTTTTTTAGTTTAGAATTTGCTCAGGACTTTAAAAAGGCCTCGAACCTGTGCTTGGAGCATATCCAGCAAAGCAAGGAGTGACACGGTAAAGTACAAGAGTGAACTGTACTGATAACATTTAGTTGGAGCACATGAAGGTACCGAACCCAAGACATTGCTTTAGTGGATTCGGATTCCATCGCGCTATCCATATTCTAAAATGAGGTTAAATACAAAACATATAAACTAGATGTTTGAATTTAAAAACACGTTAAATATTAATAGAAATCTATTAATCGAAATTATAAAAACAAAACAACTCTGTTATGAATAGATGCTGACTAAAAAGTTGATTGGTTCCAGATTTGAAATGTATTCATCAATGTTTGTGTGCTCCAAAACAAATACAATCGTAAACAACGAGTGTGTCATTTGGGAGTCTTCAGATCAATAGGACGAAACAAACAGAAAACAATATCACGACGTGCGCTGTTACTTTTCCCGACCTCCAAATGGTTATCCGATTCAACCGATAAAACTTTAACCACAAGTCGGGGTAATATCCGATTCATCTACTTAGCATTACTAAGCCACTAACAAGAAGGCGAAACAACGCTCGTACGTTATTTGTCTTAACGGATATTATTTAATTAAAAATAGTTGTATTTAAGATGAACTTTTATTACTATATTAATCATTGTTGCATCATGTTTCGAGTGTTGTGCTACTGCTATTATCAAACATAAAGAGGTTATCATCCATCTACCTCGATGCGGTATTGATGTTGACCGTGGTGAAGTGGTCTACAACTTGGTCAAGTAGTCTCGGAGCAGGAGCAACTGTTCAAACAACTAAACCACCTTGCTACTGCTACTATCCAACATAAAGAGGTTATCATCTATATTAAATCTACCTTGATAGTCGATGCGGTATTGATGTTGACCGTAGTGAAGTGGCCTACAACAACTTGGTCAAGTAGTCTCGGAGCAGGAGCAACTGTTCAAACAACTAAACCACCTTGCTACTGCTACTATCCAACATAAAGAGGTTATCATCTATATTAAATCTACCTTGATAGTCGATGCGGTATTGATGTTGACCTTAGTGAAGTGGCCTACAACAACTTGGTCAAGTAGTCTCGGAGCAGGAGCAACTGTTCAAACAACTAAACCACCTTGCTACTGCTACTATCTAACATAAAGAGGTTATAATCTATATTATATCTACCTTGCTAGTCGATGCGGTATTGAGGTTGACCGTAGTTAAGTGGTCTACAACAACTTGGTCAAGTAGTCTCGGAGCAGGAGCAACTGTTCAAACAACTAAACCACCTTGCTACTGCTACCATCCAACATAAAGAGGTTATCATCTATATTATATCTACCTTGCTAGTCGATGCGGTATTAATGTTGACCGTAGTTAAGTGGTCTACATCAACTTGGTCAAGTAGTCTCGGAGCAGGAGCAACTGTTCAAACAACTAAACCACCTTCCTACTGCTACTATCCAACATAAAGAGGTTATCATCTATATTATATCTACCTTGCTAGTCGATGCGGTATTGATGTTGACCGTAGTTAAGTGGTCTACAACAACTTGGTCAAGTAGTGTCGGAGCAGGAGCAACTGTTCAAACAACTAAACCACCTTGCCACTGCTACCATCCAACATAAAGAGGTCATCATCTATAATATATCTACCTTGATAGTCGATGCGGTATTGATGTTGACCGTAGTGAAGTGGTCTACAACTTGGTCAAGTAGTCTTGGAGCAGGAGCAACTGTTCAAACAACTAAACCACCTTGCTACTGCTACTATCCAACATAAAGCGGTTATCATCTATATTATATCCACCTTGCTAGTCGATGCGGTATTGATGTTGACCGTAGTTAAGTGGTCTACAACAACTTGGTCAAGTAGTCTCGGAGCAGGAGCAACTGTTTAAACAACTAACCACCTTGATACTGCTACCACCCAACATAAAGAGGTTTTCATCTATATTATATCTACCTTGCTAGTCGATGCGGTATTGATGTTGACCGTAGTGAAGTGGTCTACAACAACTTGGTCAAGTAGTCTCGGAGCAGGAGCAACTGTTTAAACAACTAACCACCTTGCTACTGCTACTATCCAACATAAAGAGGTTATCATCCATCTACCTTGCTAGTCGATGCGGTATTGATGTTGACCGTAGTGAAGTGGTCTACAACAACTTGGTCAAGTAGTCTCGGAGCAGGAGCTACTGTTCAAACAACTAAATCACCTTTCTACTGCTACTATACATCATAAACAGGCTATCATCAATTACCCTGCAAATATAATTGTTTGTGCCTTTTAGTTTAATGTGCTATATCAACTGAAACACTTACATTATATGTATTCCGTGTATATGTAGCCCTCCTATATATTTTTATTTGTGTTCATTTGTTTATTTCACCAACTGTATTGCAAAACAAAACAATAACATATTTTTGTACTTTGGTGCCATAACTAAAAAATACACGAAGAGTGTACATGGACATTATAACAAATCTATATAACATTACTTAATCTGTGATCCCTAGATGTCATTTAATTTGCAGGCCCTTCTACCCATATCAGTTGTCTCGCTGGGGACTTGCTTTGGTAGGCGGTCTTGGAGGAACAATTATACCCGCTCGTTACTGTTGGCAACCCAGCATTAACAATCCGTAAATGATACCACAAACCCAGGGTACTGTATGTTGCAACCATAATTGTAGCAAACCAATCTGACGCAATAGTCGTAATCATAACCACAATCTTCCTAACCTCGTCTAGGCCTAAGTTTCCTGTTTAAACCGTTTTAGTTGGTTAATTGGTTGTTTATTTTAGTATTTTCTGCTTATACCGTACTGCAAAATCCATAAACATATTAGCTGTAAATCACTTTTACTTAGTCCATAATTTACAATGGTAAAATTAATACTTTTACTAAAGAATTAATAATTTATTCTGGGACACATACCGCTTAAACAAATTTACTCATAATTATTAAGGAAATTTTATTATAGCCATTTTATGAAGTCAATTCTGTATACTTGGTACTTTTTTACCCAATATTATATCTCAATTTTGTATTAAGATTACATACATTCATAATTATAACCCTTCGTTCCTTTTTATAAAATAAATATTTATTATAAAAAACAGTCTCTTCTGCCCCACGTCATTTAGCATCATGCTAAATCTAAGGAAATTAGGTAATTTACATAACCTAGTCAATGTACGCCCCTTAGAAAATTGAGATAATAGTTTTGTGAAGCGTCGGAATGGATTTAGACACGACATTCGACCATTTACATAGAGATGAGCATATTGCGCGGGAGGCCGAGGGCCCTGAGTAGGCAGCGAGGGGAATTATAGCAGTGATTGCTGTGTTTATGGCGGTAACTTATGGTTGCTCGTTCGAGATTAGATTTGGAAATGGCTTAGGAAGAGAATACTGTAGGTGGGGTTGCCATGATCAAAAAATTCCACAGAGTAGGAAATGTCTAATTGGAAATATGTTTAAAGTATTAGACATGAACCAATAAATAACTAATAATGCGTCTAAAAGAAATCGTAATGAAAATTAAATTACAGAAGTTGGAAAGTATGAGTGATAATTTAGGTCTCCACTTAATAATATTTATTTCTATTCATTGTGAATCTGAGATATTCGTTATTCACAGTGATTGCTATGAATTTCAGTAGGAAAAATTCACTAGGAATACAAGTAAATCAATACCTTTAATCATCTGGGTAAATTATCGTAGAATGGTGTGGCATATCAGAGACAGACTGGTCTCGCAGTGTTCTACTGTCAAGGTGTTGGAATATACGTCAATACATTTCCTCTCCACCTCGTACAATAGCGCAGAATGGTCTGATTGATGACTCACTGCATATCAGTGATTAGCTAGGCTCTCAGTGTTCCACTGTCTAGGTGTTGGAATATACGTCAATACATTTCCTCTCCACCTCGTACAATAGCGCAGAATGGTCTGATTGATGACTCACTGCATATCAGTGACTAGCGAGGCTCTCAGTGTTTCACTGTCTAGGTGTTGGAATATACGTCAATACCTTTCCTCTCCACCTCGTCCAATACCGCAGAATGGTCTGATGGATGACTCACTGCATATCAGTGACTAGCTAGGCTCGCAGTGTTTCACTGTATAGGTGTTGGAATACACGTCAATACCTTTCCTCTCCACCTCGTCCAATACCGCAGAATGGTCTGATGGATGACTCACTGCATATAAGTGACTAGCTAGGCTCTCAGTGTTTCACTGTCAAGGTTTTGGAATTTACGTAAATACCTTTCCTCTCCACCTCGTACAATACCGCAGTATGGTCTGATGGATGACTCACTGCATATCAGTGATTAGCTAGGCTCTCAGTGTTCCACTGTCTAGGTGTTGGAATATACGTCAATACATTTCCTCTCCACCTCGTACAATAGCGCAGAATGGTCTGATGGATGACTCACTGCATATCAGTGACTAGCGAGGCTCTCAGTGTTTCACTGTCTAGGTGTTGGAATATACGTCAATACCTCTCACCTCCACCTCGTACAATACCGCAGTATGGTCTGATGACTCACTGCATATCAGTGACTTGCTAGGATCTCAGTGTTTCACTGTCTAGGTGTTGGAATATACGTCAATACCTCTCACATCCACCTCGTACAATACCGCAGTATGGTCTGATGCCTCACTGCATATCAGTGACTTGCTAGGATCTCAGTGTTTCACTGTCTAGGTGTTGGAATATACGTCAATACATTTCGTCTCCATCTCGTACAATACCGCAGTATGGTCTGATGACTCACTGCATATCAGTGACTAGCTAGGCTCTCAGTGTTTTACTGTCTAGTGTATACACGTCAATATCTTTCCTCTCCACCTCGTACAATACTGCAGAATGGTCTGATTGATGACTCACTGCATATCCGTGACTTGCTAGGCTTTAGTGTTTTACTAACTATGTGTTGGAATACACGTCAATACCTTTCCTCTCCATCTCGTCCAATACCGCAGAATGGTCTGATGGATGACTCACAGTATATCCGTGACTTGCTAGGCTCCAGTGTTTTACTTTCTATGTGTTGGAATACACGTCAATACCATTCCTGTCCACCTCGTCCGATACCGCAGAATGGTCTGATGGATGACTCACTGCATATCCGTGACTTGCTAGGCTCTAGTATTTTACTGTCTATGTGTTAAAATACACGTCAATACCTTTCCTCTCCACCTCGTACAATACCGCAGAATGCTCTGATTGATGACTCACTGCATATCAGTGACTAGCTAGGCTCGCAGTGTTTCACTGTATAGGTGTTGGAATACACGTCAATACCTTTCCTCTCCACCTCGTCCAATACCGCAGAATGGTCTGATGGATGACTCACTGCATATAAGTGACTAGCTAGGCTCGCAGTGTTTCACTGTATAGGTGTTGGAATACACGTCAATACCTTTCCTCTCCACCTCGTCCAATACCGCAGAATGGTCTGATGGATGACTCACTGCATATCAGTGACTAGCTAGGCTCGCAGTGTTTCACTGTATAGGTGTTGGAATACACGTCAATACCTTTCCTCTCCACCTCGTCCAATACCGCAGAATGGTCTGATGGATGACTCACTGCATATCAGTGACTAGCTAGGCTCGCAGTGTTTCACTGTATAGGTGTTGGAATACACGTCAATACCTTTCCTCTCCACCTCGTCCAATACCGCAGAATGGTCTGATGGATGACTCACTGCATATCAGTGACTAGCTAGGCTCGCAGTGTTTCACTGTATAGGTGTTGGAATACACGTCAATACCTTTCCTCTCCACCTCGTCCAATACCGCAGAATGGTCTGATGGATGACTCACTGCATATAAGTGACTAGCTAGGCTCGCAGTGTTTCACTGTCTAGGTGTTGGAATATACGTCAATAACTTTCCTCTCCACTTCGTCCAATACCGCAGAATGGTCTGATGGATGACTCACTGCTTATCAGTTGTTATGATATAAGTGACAACTCTTGTGCTTAAGCTTATTCCTCTTTGCAGTATCGATGTTAGTTACTCTATGACAAAGAATAAAGGTCTTTAGATTTACCGTAGAAACGTGTATTCACTACCCGTACATCTTCCCGAATCTTTACTCAACAACAGAAAAATAAGCTAGGCTCGCTATGTTCTACTGTCTAGGTGTTGGAATATACGTCAATACATTTCCTCTCCACCTCGTACAATACCGCAGAATGGTCAGATGGATGACTCACTGCATATCAGTTACTAGATGGGTTTAGTTCTTATACAGACCTTTTCCATTTTCGTTGAACATTATACGTTGTAAATAAAAAAATATAGAGAACGTTCGGACTAAAGTAGAAACATTTTAATTTTTAATCTAATCTCATTTTCTAAGCTTTTTTAGTTATAAAGTTTTTAATGATCAATAGCCGAGATCAATACTTGTTCATATGACCACCTCATCCCTATATCACATTCTTTATTCTATTCCTCAAAGTATAAAATTCCGTCATTCAGTGACGGCAGTAGACAAGATGGCCGATGGCAGGATGTGTGATCCTCAAGGATGTCTGTGTAGACGCCAGCCAGGGTCATTGTGCATGTATGGTGCGGTGAGGTAATGTATGATGGGGATTGCCATTGCTAGCTGTGCAATGTTATTCCTCGCGGATACGATAAAATCACTTATTTCCATGATTGCACAAAGCATTCCCGATTTCCTGTTTATTTCAACACCTGTAAAACTGCTCTAGAGAAGCCATGTAGCATAGCCTTGCCAGTGATGACAATGCCACATCACAGATGACGACAACTCCACCTCACCTAGCAGATCCATCTCAAACGTTGTCCGCCTCTTGGCATGGCTCCAGATGCACGGCTAGTGACCACCAGACACATAAATTACATTACAAAAATACGGAAAACAAGTTTTAACTGTTAAAGTAAATGCCTTTAACAGTGCATCGTCTATAGCCCCTGCTTCTATCTATAGTGTCTATAGTCATGAATTTGTTGCTTATAGCTTTCTATTCTTTTATGAAAATTGAGTACTTACATTTTCTAACCTAATCTATTTGTCCTACTCTGAACAATCCGTGTAATCATATTGTACTACTAGGTAGGAAACTGATAACATTCTGCATTCTGCATTGTATGATTTGCACAGATGCCTCAAAAGAACGTTGATATTTTAACTGAAATCTCAGCAGTTTCAGGTGATGATTGAAGAATGAATGCGAGAGAGGTTTACAAACAGAGCAAATGGAATGGAACGGGCAAACATCGTCCGGGTGTATCGTACAGGCGCTCTTTTCGCTTACGTTAATATTTATTTTCATTTAAGCACTCACTCGCTTCAGTCAAACATTTTTATTAAAGATTTGTACTTAAAATACTTAGCATAAAAATCCTTAAAAAAAGGATAAAAATCAATTGTATTGTGCTCATTTTACTGTTATACATTGTATTCGAATTAATAATCAGCTTCTGCGAGATATTGCGAACTCAACATATTACTTGCTGTAGCATCCTACATTGTTATGCTGGTATTCCACATATCACTCACTGTAGTATCCCAGATTGTGGTGTGGTAATTAACCCTACAACGTCCATCCATTACGTGTGTGATTGGCTGCTTAATGTTGGTTGACGTAATCACACGCTAAGCCTCTCAGAAACATGGCCTAACTGACTGACAATTAGATACGTAATTTGTTAATTGTTTTATTAGAAAGATAATCAATCTTTGTAATAGTAATTTTATTTATGAATTTTAGTATGTAGATATGAGTTAGGTGTAGTATAATAGTCTTATACTACTTGTTCCGGGAATGTCAGGAGCTCCCTTACCCTAAAACAGATCAAACCACATTGAGACACTCTGTGTTGATTTGGGTTAGATTGTTTGGATAACAAACTATCTCGTTAAAGTCAGTGAATGTGACACTGTCGCGGAGGCTGGGGAATTGTGCCTTGGTTTGCGGCGATAAGGGATAATTAGTTCTGCTTGTTACGGTACAGTATCAGTAACGCCACTGATAACCACACAGGATCTCCCAGGCGACAACCTCGCCGCTGTGGTCACCCGAGGATTGGCTAGTGATAATGTAACAAGAGCATAGGCTACTCTCTCCTACCTGTGTCGATTGTTGTTGTAATTCTGTTTTTAATTGAGTTTCATTTTTCATTGCAACAATTACGTACTGCATTAATAGCTTCAGTGTATCGAGCACATTCAATGTAAAGTAATCAACTATAAACACACAATTAAACTTATGAATGAGGTCGGTTGAAACTTGAAAGTCATTGATCGTAGAATGTGAACCCAAAATTGCATTGTGGGTAATTTTAAATAGATCATCAATTTGGTTTAGTACTCAATGTGTAGAATTTGTGTTCAAAATTGTGATGTTTTTTGAAGAACCAAGTTGATTTTAATTTGTAGTAATCAATACTGAGCTATAATACCTTATGACAGTATACCATACGAGTACAGCAGCATAATAGCATTAACTATTTATACTCATAATAGAAGTTTGGTCAATGATATTCGGCAATTCACATGAGTAGGAGCTTTATCACCAATAATACATTGATCTGAATGAAGGACAACCCATGTTGGTGTTTCACTGTCGTTGCTAACCAAAGGCTATAGCTTAAGAAAAAACACGTTAATGCATTTTTATACAAGTTAACATTTATTAAAAAGAAATCTAAATCATTACTCGCCTTTGCCATCACCATCATTACATTCATGAAGCCATGGTGGACCCCTACAAAGCATTCTAGCGTTTAATTATTTTCTTTGCTAGTTCACGAGTGGGCACGTTCACTTAACTGCTGTGCTATAGATAGAAACCAATTTGTGCAAAAGTATAGTTTTAAATGTCTTTTTGACGTATTTTTCTTAAAAAAATTTAATTTTATCATATAAGATTATAAATCAAATACAATACATAGACGTAGGTAAACTTATTATAATAAGGAAATTTAAAGCTGGGATTATGAGTTAAAATAATAGATAGAGGCTTAAAGCACGCGGACTGTGAAACTTCCATTACATAATTGTGAAGAGGCGATGAAGAAAATCAAGATATAGCAATTACTGTCCAAGTTATGACAGCGCGTGATAATGTAGGATCTGATAACAACATTTGGGAGAGCGACGAGAAGAAAAATGATACACTACATCAGACTGAATCACGCCAGGCCTACTATCCTGCGAAACCATCGTAAAATCACCAGAATCATCGTTTGAAACGTTGAGGTACGAACTGATGTAAAAGGGGAGATAGTTGAAAGTATATATTATACCGCTCTTTGATGAATTTGTGTTCTGTGTTTTGCATAGTATGCAATTTTAACCGATAAAATAACTTATGCTAAGTATATTTCATTGCAAGACACTTAAAGGATCGTTTAGAAGTACTTAAATATTATTTCCCAAGTGACAAAGGCAAGCAGTTGTCTGCAGTATTATTTAAATGTTATGACCTCCTGGTTGAGCGTGGTTGTTTGGCAAACGTTCAACCCACTTCATTCATTCCAAGGCGTGTAACGGTTGTGCCGTATCAGGTGTAAAGGTTAAAGTGAGCAAGGTGATCTTGTCTCGTGTGTGCGAGGTGTGGCCTGAGACGAGATGAGGCTGATAAACATTGTACATATATCAGGAATATGATTTCTAAAAACATAAACATAAGGAACTCTATAGACCCTGGACTTGTTACTACATAACGTAGACCTTTTGTGAGAAAGCATAACTAATTGATAAATATTTACAAATAGGATAAATTGTAGATCCAGAATAGACCCTGCTAGGAAGTAATCTTCAGATTCGAAGGCGAGCACTATAACCTAGCCAAATGGGACAAATAAGTTGGCAAAAGGTCTGTCCTAAAGTAGAATGTCTACCAAATAAAAAAATAAATCTTTTTTACTTTGAAGCTTAACTAATTGCCTCATATAAAGTATCTGTAACTTTATATTAAGCTGTATGACCAATTTCCAGCATTAGCTCGTGTGTAATGGGAAAGCGGGTTTAACAGATGTTCCATGATGTTCCATTGGGATATAATAATTGGGACGTATTGACAGGAACACTCATCATTACAGTTTATCAGGTAGTATTAACACAGGAATAGCACTAGTGTAAAGCCTCACATGTAGGCATTCAGGGATACGAGAGGGATAACACCGATGACATAGATTATACCCAGAATAATACTAGTTTTCGACCAGCATGCTACGTTTGTGTACTTTGCTGTATTATCGGTACTCATCTGAAAATACGCTTCATGCGATTAAATTATTCACGTATTAACTTTAACCTAAATTCATGAATACAGCCGTTTAGTCTATTTTACATTTCCCACCAATGCTGTCTTTAGTTATGAGGTGCAATTGTCCAAAGTTATAGTTTTGTAACATACGGTAAAGTAAAACGTTACTGTGCGATGTCTAATTGAATGTACCAGGCTAAGAATTACCTGGGAATTAGTAATTGTAGAAAATGAGTTTTATTACTATATATTTTGATATTTTATGCAAGTTACAAGAAGTTTACAAAAAGTTTATTTTATTTAACTAGTTATTTGTGTAACTTGTGTGCGAAGTGCCACTTCACACTGCTGCACAAAGCCGCAGGAGAGTTTGGACATTTTCTCGAGTGCAGCAAAGGCACTTTGCACTCGTGTTACATATTATATTTTCCCTATAGTTACTATAAAGCATATACATAATTAGGTTTTTAACACTATATAACACTTTTTTAGGTTTGGTTAAATCCAAGCGTTGTGTTGATCGACATGGGAAACGCTGTACCAGTGTAGTTCAAGTAGTCGTTGTGTCTTCAAGTGTTTCCAACTTATTTTCAAACGTACATGTATTACGTGCCTAAAAAAAGCCCACTGTTTTGTGTTGATGGTTGGAATATTGGATTGCGGCAAAAAATGAGTGCGGCAAAAGTACGTAAATTCATCAATTAGCTACTTGGCGTGTTATAATCAGTACAAGAGCCCTTTTTGTCAGGCAACTGTAGGAAAAATATATTTATTTATAAGAAGTCAACATGAAGCAATTAACAAATGCTGCTATAACAATAATACCTTAATGAAGTGAGCTTTATATACTATTATATTGTAACTCCTAATAATTTTCCCCTGTGTCTATGCCAAGCATTAACGCTATTAAAAGTTAATTTTTAAACAAGACAATATTATTATTAACCTTATTTAACAAGACATTATTTACGCCAATGACTAAAAACTCTATCGTTGCAGTTGATTGCCTTCTATTAGTTAACATAAATACAACTTTTAATGAGATAAAAATCCTTGACTGTAAACTTTTCTTAATTGTAAGATTTTAACTAACCATGTATAATGATTGCTGACAACACGGATATCTCAAATAGGCTAAATGAAATTCTTAATGTTGATTAGCAATTAAAAGGATACCGCAGTTTTATATCAGTATATATTCGTTTAATTTCCGCCAGTGGCATTACTTGTTAAGACACGGTGTAGGCCTATGCTAAACCCTGATGCTTTTAATATCTGACCCACTGGATCATGATTAAGGCATTCCTGTAAGTCATTTGCCATATTTGACTGGGTAGCTTGATTGTAATTTGTAATCTACCACTAACTGGCATAATTGACGTAGTAATTCTGTTTGCCGTTGAATGAGCGCTGTTGGTGTGATATTCAATTGAACGGAGGAGGAAAGTGTTCCAGGGACAATATCGGATGTTCAACAACACTGTATCGGGAAATAGGCAAATGTTGAATAATTTTACTATCATTCACTCTCCCTCTGCTACTGTCGTGGTTGTCTGTACACGTTGAAATAAACTGCAATTTACGGCTCCTGGTGATGCTGTTCTTCACATTCTGTTTTCATCAAACACTTCTTACTATGAGGAGTTTCATATTTTTCTGATATTGAAGAAATGTTAGCAATCATCGGTTCGATGTTTGTTCAACATTGTTGCATTATCGAATATTTACACGCCGGTTTGAAAGTTTTCACATAATTAACTCGGAACTGTGAATTTTATCTTTATAAAGACTAAGATTTTGGAAACGCTCGATTATCATAAGTAATCAAGGTAACCTACCTTTAGTCCACACACATAATATCACCTTTGCAGACTTGTCACTTGGTAACACACAACACCAAAGGTAAAAAAAAAAAAACTAAATAAAAAAAAGGTTAAATACCTGTAGTACTGTCAGTGATCCTGGATTTAGGTCAGCGACCCAGGTTTCGAAACTAAAGGTTCATTTTCAATCTGTTACAATTGTTAAAACACATTCCAAACACACAAATCCTCTTCATAACTGGGAAGAGTCGTTATAAATAAAAACATGGACTCCGACTCGTGGTCAATTGCCGCCGGCTAACTTCATGACCAAAAATTTTAATCAAAAAGATTTTGTATGTAGTCCAAAATTAATGTTTAAACGTTGTTTATGTATGTGTTGTGTACGGTAACCCCCAGACGAGTCTACGAAGATGATATTTCGTGTTTTTTAAGACCAGATGTGTTTAAACTCCGAAATTTATGCATAGTCATTATAGTAAAACTGGAATTCCTTGAACTGAAGGTAAAGAAACCTCGATTACTTTACAATTAAACAAACACGGAGGCTACAAAAAGAGTACTGTTGATTGTTATTGAGTCGATTTCAAAGTTTCAATGGCATTAGGTTAATTGAGTTAATAGTTCCCAATTTATTTGTATATTTCACCTAGATGATATAGTTTTCTAAAATCAACTAACTCTGAGCAACTACTCTTCTCCAATAAATACTAAGTGCATACATTGAACAAATTTGTATGAACACATTTATAACAGTTCATAAGTATATAAACTTTTGAATCTTATTAGCAGTGTTCACCGAGTGTGTTATTCAGGTTATTTGATATGTTTTACAATATTGTACGAAACAAAAAGTAATTTAGTTTGCAATCGTAACGGAAGCGATCCAATAAAGAACATTAGTCGGCCTCTGTCCGACCCAGCCGGCTTCTATGTCTCTTATTATTCATTTTCAATTAACCCTCTTTCACTTATGAATCCCCTTTGTTTGTTTGTTTATTTATGCCTTGCAGGACCTATCGTAATTCTAACCGGGTCAAGAGACGACTTTAGTGTGGGTTGATCTTAAGTGTACAAAGATAAAAAAATCTTACAACAATGTAACTGTAAAATAAAACACTTAACTTTTCAACCCAGGAAGCATTATAATCATGGTGTCCAGCAGAAATCTTTGAGAATTATTTTTTCCATTGCGCTCTTAAACTGTATGTTTTACCTCTTTTTGACAAATTACAATATTAACTGTTATATTTCTTTCAGGTATGTGGAGTTGGATCGTTGATAAAGTAACCATTATCCATTATCCATTATCATAAACCATTATCAAGCTTTGCTTCGTATGTCCCATGCAAAATTCTGAAAACTTGGGACATTGTTAAAAATTACCGCATACAGCATTGTTGAAACCATTGACTATTATTTGACTATTATACCGTATACGGATATACGGTACCACATGCCAGCACTGCTGGGACATCCAAATACTGGTGACAGGCTAAATATGGCGGTGAATTGTCTTTAAGTTAATAGTCAATGGTTCGAACTGTAACATTTTATACAGTCCTATCGTACAACGTATTTTTATCACAGTTGTGAAACACGGTAGAAAGACATGCAATCTGTATCTTTGAAACGTTCTATATCAAACCATAGTGCACAGTGGGTAAGTGGTGATGTAAGTATGCACATTTATACACTGATACCATTACTCTGGCCTCGTGACCTTTTACCCATAATGCCGTGTATTGAGCGTCGCCCAGTCCAGATGTACCGCCCGTCACGCGACCACCAGTAGGACAGCACCACAATCACAATACCCTTCCTACGGAATGATAGAAAATAACATACCTAATTGAACTATTTTCATGAATCCTGCGTAAATTCGTTTTAAAGCTGATGGTTTTCCTAAAACTTGAGGGATTTTAAAAATATATGTGGATTTATTTGGAAATTAATGTCTATTAACTTAAATCTGAGAATTGTTAGACAACAAATAGCCTACTTTAATCTTACATAGCCTAGCACAAGCTTTGTACAAACAGCAAATAAGCCGAGAGTAAAATTCAAGATGTTGAGGTTTTACGATTTTACTTTAAGAGTTCTGGTAGGCCAGCGGCCATCTTGGATTATATCAAACCGCTGTTGAAGGGTTATTTATCATCCAAAAAGTTATTAAATCAAATGTAGTAACATGTTAAAAGCCCATGAGCCACCGGGCATATACTTTACTGAACCAAACTCTGCAATTACTCTAAACACAATAAGTATCGTGCCTAGCGCCTAACTGATCCACACAAAGAAGCTAGAGATCGTAATCGTCTGTTACAGTCGCTGTTCACTGTACAGTGTTATTGTGATGGTGGGCGGTCTCCACTCTTTATAACGATCTGTTAATTGCCCAATAAACTAAACGCTAGGTCGCATTCGCTGGGTGGCTTTTGTCATTTGAATTTATGGCATTGTTGAACGAATTTATTGAGAGAACCCCTTATATTGTTTCTAAAATTGTCTGTTTAACGTGATAATTTCGTTAATTAAGTGTGTGTTGGTTAATTTAACGATTTTTGCCTATCTTGGCATATTAGTTCATTAATTTTGCTTTTGCTTGTATAACTTAATGCATATGAGTTCTTTTTTTAACAGAAGAAACAATAATTTAAGTAACCTAAATTTTAACTACCTGATTAACATTTCAACAATTTATAAGTAATCCTGTAGATAGTAATAAACGAATGTTATAATATTTTTTCGAAAGAACTGTAGTTTTACGGAAAATAATAGTTATGACGAATCCCACTCAGGAGAAGTGTTTTAAAAGTATCCTAAGCCTAAATTTTGAATACCTAAATTCCAGCCGTTGTCAATGATGATTACCTGCACAAATATTTTTGAAAGTGTTGTGTAATAAAGCATCTATAATTAATTATAATTGAACTATTATATATATTATAATTGTGTTATGGTATAAGCAGGGTGTAGGTACAACGTTGCACCAGAAAAGTATATGGTGTTAACGCTGGGTTTATGATGAAATGGTATTGTATTATAATGAAGTGGTGTTGTATTATGGTGTATAGGTGTAGTGTTACGGTGTAGTAGTGACCGTGGCTAACCACAACCACACACACACACACGCTCCCTGGTGATTGGTCGTAGAAGCCAACCCACTCCATTAATAGAAACACGCACACTACTTGTACTTTACTGCAAATTAAAGGGCGAAACAAAATTTACATCTGTAAACCCCAATTTGGCGTCGTTTTGCATACCTTTGTTCTCTTAAAGTAGTCGAACAGTCAATGGTAAGGACTGAAAAAGGTTTGTTTTGTACTTTTGGTTAACGTTTTACATCACTTAGCCACACATATATTTATGGGCTATTTTTTTTCAGTGAAAATTACTGTTTACACTTATCGATTCCAACTAAATAACTTTTGAAATGATCGTTATTGTTGACTACAGCCTTGACAGCATTAACACGTTTTTAAATATACCGATTTTAAGCTAATCAAACGTATGGTCCACTAGTATTGCACTTTAAGAGCATAACACAGAACTATCGGCCGAATACTTGATTGCACGTCCGAGCTATATAGTTAACACGGCTCACGGTAGCTATCAAGTAATTGACCGATCGTAGACCTTTATACGAAACACAATCCAAACAAAAATAAAACTACTTTTTGTTGCTTATTGTTGTAAACGTTTCCTACTTTGTATTTTGTTACTTTAGAATCGTCAAGGATTACTTTATTCCACAACCCGTCTCTATCTTCTGTGCTCTTACTGATCAAACACATCATTAAACACAATTGTCAATTGGTTACATTGGGAGACTGGTGTAAATGGATCTGTTAACACACTAAAGACGTGTCACACCCGAATGTGGTCGTATTGGACAACGATTGGTGCATGTTTACCTCGGTCCCGGCACATTAGTAGTGTTTTATGTCTTCCGTAGATCATAGCCTGCCTCCGCCCTGTAACACTCGCCGAATCACCGTTTAATCCCCGAGGGAATTTATTGTTTTTACAATCAATACACCAATATGTTTATGTGCCCCTTAACGCTGTATTGCATTAATAATATATACTTTGTTCAATCAAATCGGTGTTTTATTGCATAGTTGTCTTATTATTGTTGCATCTTAGTATTATTGTGGCTATCTTTGCATCATTTCACTTACGCGTATACTGTGTAAGCCGTATACTAATACGAAAGGATTTAGATTCAATTGGTTTTAAACGGTTTTAGATATTTGTTGGACTTCTTCTCCTTTGATCTTGTTCAATTTAAATCATTTTTTTGTATTATTGGTTTTTTATTACAGCTGACATAATTCTAAGCTTCATGGGAATAGTCATTAAAAAATAGGGTAGAGCGAATTATATTTTGTCTTTATTTGGATTCATGGGTGGTCTCCCCCGTCTCCCCCGAGTTTCTACTATGATTTAGAAGATACATTTTAATACGACGATCCAGTTCCTACGTGATGGCTGCAATCTCGTAGACATGTCTCGTTGATCGTGCAGAATCTCAACTAAGTTCCCCATTGCTGATAAAGCTTGCAGATAATGTTGCTCGAGAGTGGTATGCGGCTGATGTGACTACAGATTGTATATTGTAGGTCAGGCGCAGTGAGCCACAGACCGCTACTGTATCAGTAGCACTAGTAACCCAGTTGAATAGAGACTTGCTCAACCCGCGACTAGTGATCCGTAGAGAGCAATGTAGCGTGTACACACACACACACACTTGCACACACTCACACACAGAGTCAATGAGGTCAACTTGCAGCATCCGCACAGCCAACGAACTTTTATAATCATTCTCACTGTTGTCAACTTAGAGGGAGGAATTGTTAATGCACCAATGTGGCAATTGTTTCATTAAACTAATTTATAAATGCAAATAAAGTATTGTAGTAATGTTCTTTACATAGTACGATTTACTGACTTGTAAGTATTATGTATTACTCCATGGATTGGGACGATGCCTATTGCCCCTGTCTCAGAATAAACCAAGATGTCGAGCAAGCAAGATGAATTTCTTAATTATATAAGCCCTACAAGTCCGAATAGCCCTATTTCAAGTCTTAAACGTGTCCTAGGCAATTAGTATTTATTACATAACACGGGTCGAAATAACTATTGTGTCGTCGCAGTGTAAATAGCGTAATGAGATGCATGCAATCCCTACAATACTGAAGAGAAGCTATGAACATGAATATGAAAATGATTATTTTACTAGGAAAGGTATTTGTTATACATTTTTCCTTTTATACATCCGTTCCTGCTGAAAGCATATTATATTTTAGTACAATATAGCAGTAATCTACGTGACAACGATTAAATTACTTAAGTTGATCATGTGGCTGATTATTGACAAATAATTAAACCGTTAAACGGTGGACTGTTGCCTCCTATTCGCTTAACTTATGATAACCTAATAAAGTTGTTTGGTAATGATTTGTACTTAATTCTAACTATCACAATTTCGACATTTTGTCATCGTAGATGTTATGTATATGAGTATAATAGATTTAACACTCTGATATAGTCAGTTGAGTTCAACAGTTTACTACCCGTTATATGAATGTTTAACCCCCAGAGTGGAGTGTTCGCCAAGGGACGCACTTTTGCTCTCCACTCTACCGTGATTGTCAATAATTGACACTAATTCCGTCACTGTGCAGGGTTTCTGTTTTTGTTTTCATCAAACATTCGCGGGCCGGTCCCTTACCTTGTAAGCTAATTGCTTCATTTAGAATTTACGTATTTTGCAGGGGTTCATTTCCATTTTAGAATTCTAGACAGAGATTTTGGACATAGAGTGATTTCAGGCTCTGTATATATAAGTAACAATGTATTTTCCTGTGTAACTTTACACTATTACAGTTGCATCAAAGGATACATTCTTCAGTGATTTGGCCCTTTTCACATCTTATATTCCATGGAAGAGTTTGTCTGTCTGAACCGTATCACGACATGAGCTATTGGGAAGGGATTGAATAATTTAAGATTTATTGATTGAGGTTTAGTCAATAAACTGCTACTGTTTGAGTCATGCAAGACTCTCTCTTTTCTAGATGTAGTTCTTGTATTCATTTGAGTACTACATGTGTTAAGAATTTTAGCACTAAAAATGCATTTTGAGGCTTATGACTGTTGTATAGTTTTGAAAAAGTGTATTTAGTATTTATTCTTTCATCTCTACGATTAATGTACTTAGACATTTGGCAAAGCATCTGTTTTACCGGAAAACATTAGGCCTAATAAGAGGTGAACTATTTTTAGATGTTATTTCGTTTTTTATATATACCGAGGCAGTACGTTTGCAAAAATCTTACAGCGTTATTTTAAACTGTCTTTGTATATTCAAAGAATTTAATCAAAATCGTTTGACCAGTTTAAATGTTTTCTTTTTGGTTTAAGTCTGATGGTTTTTAAGATGAAATACCAAACCACAAAATGTTCCATTGAACATGCTACTCTCTTTTTCTCAACTTTACTGTATTAGCAATCATACCATTTTTTTTAAAGTTAGCGTTTAAAAGAAACTATTTCGTGCGACTTCACGAAAGAATAGCTAACTATAAGTTTAATCAGCTTAGTTTTAGACTTCTTTACGAAAAGCTGACAACCTATCATACTACAACAAGTCAACTTAGCGTATTAATTGTTTAATTGTTAATTGTATTAATTGTTGTAAAGAATAAATTAAAGAACAATTTACCCTAAACATAACATGTTTACAATTTGCAAGAGAAAAATACAGTGAACAGGAATAATCTTTTTCTTGACTTATTCCGTATGCTGCACAAAATGTTTAGTTAAATTTTAACGGATAGGCTTACAGTCCAAAACTAACTACATCTTTACGAAAACTGTGTTGAATATGACCCTCAACCAAGGGATAAAAACCCAGATGCGACGTTCTTCTTTATTTAGTTGTAAAACTCGATATAATCCTCGAATATCACTTAGTTTTTGCTTTAATATTATTTTAATGGAATTTTTATTTTAAATTAAATAGATTAACCGAGCTGCAGGTTATGTCGCTACCTCAAATGTACACTTTATACTCCGAAAACCATGTCGGAAGACCCCCTACTATCGTGTCGGTGGTTATTTAATTACTTCATTGCTTTACTGACAAATTAGTAATGTATGGAAAGCTCAGCTGGGGCTTGTGCCCGTCACAGCGGCTAAGTGTGAAGTAGAGCTGAGGAGGTCGAGTGATCGCCTCAGATTTTCCGCTCAAACAGACATCTCGGCTCTGTTTCGCTTGTGTGAGCAGTTAAAGGTGTAAGGGTGGTTGTGTTGGGCAAACTTTGAGATCCAGAAACGTTATCGGGCGCTCCAAACTTCTTTACTTCACACTGATGTTGGTTGTAGTTTCTGATATTCACATAGATCGATAGATCATTTAACTAACGCATTTGTTATCCCTTGTGAGTGATTCTTTGCATTAAAAAAACAATTTGGGCATCTCTTACATTTTATGAGTGTGTGTTATTTTATAGACTAGAACATCCCCATGTTAAAGTTGTAGCCAGGTTTTTAATAAAATTGGTCTTAGTTGATGTGAGCCACCTACAGATTGAGCTGATCTAAATTACTGATTTCTGCCGATTACACGGCCAGGTCTAAATTCACCAACATTTTTGGGGTCGTTTCTAATGTCCAAATTCACCAACTTTCTACCTTTAGCAGGTACGATATTTCTCCCGGCGGGCGGGGAAGGAATTCCCTCCGAATAGTTTGCCATCGCCTGCTCCGTCTCGTCTCGGCGAGAGTGTACTGTAACATAACCTAACCTAACCTAACCTAACCAAACCTAACCTAACCTAAAGCTGCCTGAAACAATCACGGCTTAAACAGTACTATTAGGGCTGAGCAGTACACTCTCGCCGAGACGAGACGGAGCAGGCGAGGGCAAACTATTCGGAATTCCTTCCCCGCCCGCCGGGAGAAATATCGTACCTGCTCCAGGTAGAAAGTTGGTGAATTTGGACATTAGAAACGACCCCAAAAATATTGGTGAATTTGGACGTAGCCCGATTGCACGATGGTTTTTACCAAGTCAGACTGATGGAATGACTTAATATGAGCTATAGCAACTGTTGTGACCCAGCAACCATGTCAGTAACAAAAAAATAACGTAAAAATAGAGTTTTAGACAGTAGCGCAATCTGTGACTGGCTCACACAACTACATTCTTTTTTAGTAAAAAATTGGCGATAGCTGATCCATATAGATGGGATGTCTTCTTCTGCTATAACCTACCTAAGGGGTACGTTGCATCACCAAACAGAACACTGTTCATTTTTTGAACGAATAGTAACCGCCTAATTAATTTCATGTTTTAGTTTCATCATTTCAGTTATTACATAAATTATACACTTGCATAATTAATTAATGCACCATTGCCACATGATAATACTATAAACATTTTGGTTACCAACTCTTGTTTGTGTTGCCATGGTTACAGAACGGCCGCTACTAGTTCCATGTGAACTCAACTGTTTCTTGGTTCATTTATGGATAAGTTTAATTTTGTACAACAATAAGACAACTACAGCGAAAGAGACAACTAAACTAAAATGCCATCTTGAATCAAACTTAGACTAACGAGTAGTAACATTTTTTTTTTCATTTTGCTATTTTTTGTTTTGTTTAAAAGCTTACCTAAATGTCTCCATAATGCATCGAGTTCAGTATTTGCCAGTTTTCCAACACGGTTGAGTCAAATAGCGTTAATAGAATATTACAGTAGCTATCGCCGATGCAATCATATTTCAATTAGGATGAACACTCTCTGCTTTTATCTAACCTCCGAATTGAGAGTGTATCGATATGCCTGGTTTTATCGGATATTTCGCAGGGAATTTCATTCCATATACCATCGCAGACACTCCAAGTTTGGTACACACCAAACATAAGCCGTAGGATATATTTACACTTGCCTACTATTTTATGATATCGCTAACGGCTCATGTAAATTAGTAGGTAGGGTCGTCGGACTTATAACCCCCGGACACTATCTTCACTATACCGTAGTAACTTGAGCGGTTGTTGTTCGCAAAGGAAATATTGATCTTGTATATAATCGGCTTTTTGAAGTACAATAAAATCCATGTGACAAGTTAATTCGACAAAAAAAAAAAAACAGATTGAACTTAGAAAAAGATGCAGGCCTAACTTTCTTTATATTAGCACATAACAAATATAAAACTTATAATGGATTCATGATTTATACTATCATAAATTATTTTAGAATAATTTATACGTATGGCTAGAGGAATTTCTTATTTACGTTAAGTTAACGAATTGCAACTTTTTAACTGTATTTAACATAAGATGGTCGTTTTAGTAAATTCATTAAATTATGCATAAATAGACTGGAACTGTCTTCAAACACTTTATTACAATTACTGTATATACTAAAGTGTTACAAAATGCAGAGGGACATAAACATATTTTAAAAACTGTAATGCAGATTAATGTTTAACTCTGAATTTCATTTTTTATTCAACTCTTATAAGTCACTATAAGCAAAAAGCTCTGCCACTCTGACCAGCACTCCTTAACTGAATATTTAACGAAGGTTTATTTCCCGCCATTTCTTGGGGTAATTCCCGCGCTTGGTAATCACGATCACGCGACTTCAGCATTAGCTTCTTGCCAAGCTAATTGTTTAGCGAGTTATTAGCAGACATTTATTTTGCTTCAACCTGGTGGTGGCTAAACTCCGGGATTGGTCACAAAACATTTTACTTAAACTTTTAATTAAAATACGTTATGAGGACTAAAAACCGAAGTAAAATTGTCCATCGCTATACAATTTTGGTTGGTGGAAGAATGTCCTTGTATAAGATAATGAAATTCCATACGCAAATCCTTGAAACTGATTTTAACGTTACCAAGTTACTACAGAACTACATAACTAGTAGTTTGAATGTAGTTCACTACTGACTAGAGGCACAATACATTGATAATATACCGTCCAGTATGGTTCTTGACAATATTACTCGATAATTCTATTCGTTGGCGCTGAGTCCAGTGCCCACACTGTAGTGCCATATACAGTATGCGCCATTATTGTCACTGATGTCACGCAATCCAGCCATCTAGTCACATTGCATATATTTTACTCTAATGTAGTAATTGTATTGCTTGCTGTTTGGTCGGGAATCTACTACTAGTGAACGAGAAATGGTAATTACTGAGGTGTTTTGTTGGCGAGCTGCAAAAACTATGATCCTGAATAATTTATCACTGTGTGCTTGTAAAGGTGTCTGCATACTGCTAACATTCGGTTTATCATTCATTTGTGGTTCCAGTCTTGCAAATAATTTGTTATGTGGAGTTTATATATTTTTTTATTGAAAGAAGAAGCACAATTATACACTCTGTATTTGTTAAGAAGGAAGTAATCTGTAATAGAAAAGTTCACTACAATATCGCATGAATTTATGAAATGTGTATAGAATGTTTATAACTTATGTCTCAGATGCATAAGTCTTAGTTTTTTTTTATTCACATTCATCAAGCGCAAATTATAATAACAATGTCACTGTGGTTTGAAAGGACAAGCACGAGTTTTAACTTGACTAGACATGTAAAAAATACAGCTTCGCTCTTACTGTGTAGATCCGGCAGTTTACCAAGTAGCTTATGGTTTTCAATTTCCAAATACTATCGGGATATTCTTAGGTTGCAAAGTAACTATAGTGCTCGTAATATAAGTAACTATTCGACTATCATTTTGCCAACAAAGTATCCCCTAATATTACTAAATAATATTTTTATAATTAGACAGACCAGTGACATTTTTGTTTCGTTTTTTATTACCAAATACCGATGGTTTTTCCACTACAAAGCTCTACTCTAATGATCGTTGCGTCAAAATCACAAAGTATGCAACCTGGTTTTTAATATTGTCCCAGGCTGATGGTCGTACCCCGCACCTCCATATCCAGCTATGATCGTAGCCAACTTGTAATGGTTCAAGATTGTATGGAAGAATTTATGATAGTTTTATTGATTCGCCAAAAATCCATCAAAAACCTTTTTTTCACAAAATGTACATCCTATATCTTTCACCTGCCAATGCGCTCCTACTTCGCAACTTAGGAAAGTTTCTTGCAAGTTCGAGATTGTTCGAAAGATTACCCATGTAGTAGTGGCGTGATAAATGGTTAATATACAATAATATAAACCCTTGGGGAGCGTTGGCACAGTTTATCGCAAGAAAATGACACATGGGACGTTGTTTGATCGATATTGCCACATTAGCTTCCGCGGTGGTAAAACATATCAGTGATCAGTCACAACAATGTGACCTGATATCAGTTTATCTGCTTTATCGGTGTTGTTTGAGTTTAAACCACTTTTATACTTGATCAGAGAATATGTGAGGCTTTTGCCAATGCCTATCAAGCTACACCTTTATGATTCATTTTTATTCTAGTGTATCTGCGGAATTGGAATTGTTACGTATTCAGAAAGGAGACGGTCCAAACCTTGGTCTTGCTACCATCTTACGACTTTCTGTTACATGGCACCATTAAATTGTGTTTGGCTCACCGACAAAAGGCATCTGGGTCTAGGATAAAACTAGTTTGTAATCGAACCAGATACTAGCGAATTTGATGGGGAGCACTATTACCAATTAGCTATCCAGACAATAATCTCAAGAAGAGAACTTTTAGAAAGCGTAAGCTCTAAATTATTTAACCCCCAAAAAAGTGAGGTTCAAAATGAACGAATGTTTACCGCTATTGAAGAGAATACAATACAATCTATTCTGCAGCGGAATTGAAATATTGTGGTGTAACACGGTTTTGTCAATGATTGCCAATTACTTTCCACAACAAAATTACAAACGTTTCCGTGGAAGCGGTTTATTCGCTCACCGGGTTTTATGCATGGTTTTTGTATTTTAATTGGAAAACATTGCATTTATCCCATTTATACTTAAATCAGATTAACAACATTTACTATTCAAGTTAACAACATTACTATCTAAGTTTAAGTGTATTTATAGTTTATAGTGCATTTTATACTCGTATATATTAATTTCATTAAATTTAGTTAGGTGATATATATAGCCTGCAGGTTATGATGGATAGTATAATCAGATATAGCAATATCAATTTTAATATCTATGTCACGAGTTAATACATACCTGGCTAAATAATTCATGCCAATGCCGTCTAGTCATAACATGCATAGAGGACCTCTCTATATCAAGTACTACTCTACTGTCATTACACATACTCTGTCATCTAGTGAAGGCCTACAATAAACACCCGTGCTATGAGTTATTGTACTAAATGAAAGAAGAGTGTGATATTAAAGAATTAGGACTGAATATGAAATTGTATTAGTAGCAACAGTAATTAGAAATTATTGAATGAATTGCCATAATATTATCAGATATACGAGATTCATAAAACGTGTATGTAATATAGTTTTTCATTTAATTATAGGACCTAACAACGTGTTGAACACACACAAGGTAGTGTACTTTGTTCCTAAAATATCAAGAATATGTTGGTTTCTGAGGCTTGTTTGGTGTTTGGTCGTGCGTTACTTTCATCCTCAGCCAATCTAGATTATACCTAACAACGTGTTGAACACACACAATGTAGTGTACTTTGTTCCTAAAGTATCAAGAATAGGTTGGTTTCTGAGGCTTGTTTGGTGTTTGGTCGTGCGTTACTTTCATCCTCAGCCAATCTAGATTATACCTAACAACGTGTTGAACACACACAATGTAGTGTACTTTGTTCCTAAAGTATCAAGAATATGTTGGTTTCTGAGGCTTGTTTGGTGTTTGGTCGTGAGTTACTTTCATCCTCAGCCAATCTAGATTATACCTAACAACGTGTTGAACACACACAATGTAGTGTACTTTGTTCCTGAGGTATTAAAAGTATGTTGGTTTCTGAGGCTTTTTTGGTGTTTGGTCGTGCGTTACTTTCATCCTCAGCCAATCTAGATTCTACCTAAAAACGTGTTGAACATACACAAGGTAGTGTACTTTGTTCCTGAGGTATTAAAAGTATGTTGGTTTCTGAGGCTTGTTTGGGGTTTGGTCGTGCGTTACTTTCATCCTCAGCCAATCTAGATTATACCTAACAACGTGTTGAACACACACAATGTAGTGTACTTTGTTCCTAAAGTATCAAGAATATGTTGGTTTCTGAGGCTTGTTTGGTGTTTGGTCGTGCGTTACTTTCATCCTCAGCCAATCTAGATTATACCTAACAACGTGTTGAAAACACACAATGTAGTGTACTTTGTTCCTGAGGTATTAAAAGTATGTTGGTTTCTGAGGCTTGTTTGGTGTTTGGTCGTGCGTTACTTTCATCCTCAGCCAATCTAGATTCTACCTAAAAACGTGTTGAACATACACAAGGTAGTGTACTTTGTTCCTGAGGTATTAAAAGTATGTTGGTTTCTGAGGCTTGTTTGGTGTTTGGTCGTGCGTTACTTTCATCCTCAGCCAATCTAGATTCTACCTAAAAACGTGTTGAACATACACAATGTAGTGTACTTTGTTCCTGAGGTATTAAAAGTATGTTGGTTTCTGAGGCTTGTTTGGTGTTTGGTCGTGCGTTACTTACATCCTCAGCCAATCTAGATTCTACCTAAAAACGTGTTGAACATACACAATGTAGTGTACTTTGTTCCTGAGGTATTAAAAGTATGTTGGTTTCTGAGGATTGTTTGGTGTTTGGTCGTGCGTTACTTTCATCCTCAGCCAATCTAAATTCTACCTAAAAACGTGTTGAACATACACAAGGTAGTGTACTTTGTTCCTGAGGTATTAAAAGTATGTTGGTTTCTGAGGCTTGTTTGGTGTTTGGTCGTGCGTTACTTACATCCTCAGCCAATCTAGATTCTACCTAAAAACGTGTTGAACATACACAATGTAGTGTACTTTGTTCCTGAGGTATTAAAAGTATGTTGGTTTCTGAGGATTGTTTGGTGTTTGGTCGTGCGTTACTTTCATCCTCAGCCAATCTAAATTCTACCTAAAAACGTGTTGAACATACACAAGGTAGTGTACTTTGTTCCTGAGGTATTAAAAGTATGTTGGTTTCTGAGGCTTGTTTGGGGTTTGGTCGTGCGTTACTTTCATCCTCAGCCAATCTAGATTATACCTAACAACGTGTTGAACACACACAATGTAGTGTACTTTGTTCCTAAAGTATCAAGAATATGTTGGTTTCTGAGGCTTGTTTGGTGTTTGGTCGTGCGTTACTTTCATCCTCAGCCAATCTAGATTATACCTAACAACGTGTTGAAAACACACAATGTAGTGTACTTTGTTCCTGAGGTATTAAAAGTATGTTGGTTTCTGAGGCTTGTTTGGTGTTTGGTCGTGCGTTACTTTCATCCTCAGCCAATCTAGATTCTACCTAAAAACGTGTTGAACATACACAAGGTAGTGTACTTTGTTCCTGAGGTATTAAAAGTATGTTGGTTTCTGAGGCTTGTTTGGTGTTTGGTCGTGCGTTACTTTCATCCTCAGCCAATCTAGATTCTACCTAAAAACGTGTTGAACATACACAATGTAGTGTACTTTGTTCCTGAGGTATTAAAAGTATGTTGGTTTCTGAGGCTTGTTTGGTGTTTGGTCGTGCGTTACTTACATCCTCAGCCAATCTAGATTCTACCTAAAAACGTGTTGAACATACACAATGTAGTGTACTTTGTTCCTGAGGTATTAAAAGTATGTTGGTTTCTGAGGATTGTTTGGTGTTTGGTCGTGCGTTACTTTCATCCTCAGCCAATCTAAATTCTACCTAAAAACGTGTTGAACATACACAAGGTAGTGTACTTTGTTCCTGAGGTATTAAAAGTATGTTGGTTTCTGAGGCTTGTTTGGTGTTTGGTCGTGCGTTACTTTCATCCTCAGCCAATCTAGATTCTACCTAAAAACGTGTTGAACATACACAATGTAGTGTACTTTGTTCCTGAGGTATTAAAAGTATGTTGGTTTCTGAGGCTTGTTTGGTGTTTGGTCGTGCGTTACTTACATCCTCAGCCAATCTAGATTCTACCTAAAAACGTGTTGAACATACACAATGTAGTGTACTTTGTTCCTGAGGTATTAAAAGTATGTTGGTTTCTGAGGATTGTTTGGTGTTTGGTCGTGCGTTACTTTCATCCTCAGCCAATCTAAATTCTACCTAAAAACGTGTTGAACATACACAAGGTAGTGTACTTTGTTCCTGAGGTATTAAAAGTATGTTGGTTTCTGAGGCTTGTTTGGAGTTTGGTCGTGTGTTACTTTCATTCACAACAATTGTGGCTTCGTCATTAAACGCAGGCTACGTCATGCGTCTCTTGACTTAGTTGAGCCGCTCAAACAACTTCCGGGAAGATGTTATATTTTTAAATAATCAGTTTGGTTAGCTTAAATAATCTCTTTCCTTCTGTCTTCTCTACATATTAGTGAATAGTAAATAGAGCGTGTAATATTGAGTAATCTTCACCTCGAAGGAAGTAATTTATTTTATTTGAACCGTATAAAAGGGAGTTTAAAATACGGTGATATGTTGTAAGCTATTCTCTTAATGCCAAAGTTGGATATAATTGAAACGTATTCTATGTATAAGGATCATTATTTGGTCCACATATTAAACTGATATGCACACATCCTTGAACTATGGCTAGATTTGTGACGACTGTCCCATTTAGTAATTTAATATGTTGCTTGTAGACGCCATGGTCTTTCCGGTTAATCTATGGGTTAGAAATAATATAGTCTTTAGAAAGGATTCTAGTACATCCGAATAAATATTTAAGTCTGGTAGCGCAGCGATAATTTGTATTGAAATCCTTGACTACCTTTTGCCTTGGCACATGATACTGTATTGATAGGATTTTGTTGAATCGTGTTTTCATTTTTAAGTGGAATGAATAACGGGGGGACTCATGTGAGCGGAGTTTGTCAAAAGTCCTTGTATCTTTTATATTACCTCATGAAAGGAGCAATACTCTCTCGTTCATAAAACAGTATCAAAAATCTGTTGATTAGACTCACTCCGTATTTTTTCCTCTTATGAAAATTAAAATATGCGTTTAAAATTCAAATTAATATACATGATCATTGCTCTTTTGTTACATATCAACTTTGTCTTTGGATTAAGTTAAGCCTCATTCTAAAAAAATTAGAACAAATTCACAATATAATAATTATTTGTTGCAATTATACGCTTTATAATTTTTAAGTCGTAAAACTTAATAGGTATTAAGAGACGCAAGTAACTTTACTTATAATATCGAAATAAGCAATTTTAAATCACAGGAAATGAGCGATCTACTCTTTGTTTCAAGCTTTGCTTTATTGATATACCAGTATTTGTAAGTCATCATATTGTAATTTATTTTTGTAAAAAAATACAACCGACTTCAAACGCTCTAAAAAGAATGAAATAATTTCAATAAAGTAAACTTTTGTATTAGGCAAGCTCACGTACTTCAAGTCGGCGCGGCTCTATGATGATTTTTGAAACAAAATTGAAGGAGGGTGTCCATATTGCAGGTGACTATCTATAACTAAAGTTGTTAATCTGCATGTCTTTTTCATAGTTATGCGTTAAGTGTTATTTTATTACCGTAATCAGAGATTGGCATTATAGTGGTATTAACGAGCATCTTTAAAAAGATTATAACGCATCTAAATGTTTCTAACATGGAAAAGTAACGTTTTAATACCAAACTAGCTTCTTTTCCCTATCATAATATCAAACTAAATTATTTTCCTATTCATATAGAACATTTGTGTGTGTTATTTTCATAATGCATTTATTCTGAAGTAAACATAAAATACAATAAAATATTTCCTTTAATATATAAACAAAACAGTTCAGTATGTTTTTTATATATTTATGTTATGCAGCTACAATTTATTGATTTTCAAAATACACACACGCACAATATTTAATTTCAATCATATTTGCAGTTTGAGCCGCGCCGACTTGAGATACGTGAGCTTGCCTAATACAAAAGTTTACTTTATTGAAATTATTTCATTCTCTTTAGAGCGTTTGAAGTCGGTTGTATTTTTTTACAAAAATAAATTATTTCATAATTTTTAGTGACTATAATTTTTTATATATTAATTACTTGAGGTTTTTTGATAAGGAAAACTGTTTGTAACAATCAAAAGTTCCAAAGAACAATCATTATTTTAAAACTGCTTGAGTCACCTGTTCAGGCTACATAATCAATGGGTATGAAAATAAACATTTTTAGATATTCCCTAAGAAAGAGAGAGTTGTCCATTACATTAGGCCTAATGAAAAACTAATTGTCTTTTCTTGATACATTGAAATGCCAGACATAATCGTTTCCTGCAATCGGTGTACTTCTACATTATAAAAAGAAATACAGTAACGTCTCAAGCCTTTTGGAACAATATGAAAGTTATTCCTCAGCTACCAGCAGTAAAAAATCTCTCAAAAGTGGAAAATTGGTCGATAACACGTATAGTACCTTTGGAAATTTTATATGAAAGATTGGTTCAGCTAAAAGTGGTGTAAGTCATGTAGGGGGTTTTGTTTACTCAAGATATAGCCTAGTCGAAATTGCAAATCATCTTCTTCTAGGACTTTCGGAAGCAGGCATAATAGTATTGATATGTTATAGTAACTGGGTAGAGAATATTAATAAACATTCCACATCTGCAAATGAAATATGTGTATGAACGATTGGTTCAGCTAAAAGTGGTGCAAGCCATGTAGGTGGTTTTGTTTGATCAAGATATAGCCTAGTCGAAATTGCAAATCATCTTCCTCTAGGACTTTCCGAAGCAGGCATAATAGTATTGATATGATAATATAGTAACTGGGTAGAGAATATCAATAAACATTCCACATCTGCAAATGCATGTTTAGTAATTAAAATATTTAACACTTTTAAGACAATTGACGATTATGCAATGTCACACTTCTTAGGTTTTAAGTCAGAATATTCAATACTAAAAACAGAATTACTGTATACACAAATCAGATCAAACGTTAAAATACATTTTTTATAGTAACCAAAACAAAATGCATGGCAAGAAATAGTTTATTGATCAATATGAAGCAACTGTTTCATGAAGAATTGTCTCTAGCTTCATTTAAATGGTTTAAACTAACAGCTGTAGGAATGTCATCATTATTTATTGCCTTCTCTGCACAAATGTAAACTATCTGCACAAATGTAAACAAAATAAATGTTGAATATTTAAGGTTTTCAGAATTTTTCACCGAAACAAATATTGTACTCAAACATAATATATAAGGTACCAAATAGAAACTCTCCTGGTTATTTTGGTGGTGGAACCACACTGATCGGTAAAAGAATCGCAGAGAAATTGGTGAACATACATAGAAAAAAAAAACATCGCCACAAACAAATTGAGAACCTCCTCCTTTTGTTGGTAGTTGGGAAGTCGGTTAAAAATTACACTTATTTCATTATATTGTGGCTTTCTCGTTGAGTGTCAATTCTTTCGTTCTTCGTGACGTTCCAATCCAGAGAGCTGAAACCCTACTGGACTGAGGCTGTTTAAGGACTTCTTCCTCTTCAGCCAGGGAAGAGTGTTGTTAAACGTGGTGATATACAAACCTGTGGGAGTATGTTAGAACCAACTAACCAACAGTTTACTGTAGAACCAGGTTTGATCATAAACCATTAAGCTTAAACCTGGCTTATTTATTAAGTGAAAACTTTTGTAAAATAATATAACTACCTAATGACCTTTATATTTCAAATTGGAAGCTCTTAGCAGGGTACCGTTTGCTCTTTACATAATACGTAAGACAGTTGCTCTGTGTTAATAGATTTAACAATTCATTCCGTGTTTAACACTTCAATTGATGAGGCTCTTAAGTCTAATTAACCAAATCAATTTGTCTTCACATCGTCACCATTAAACAAAGTCATGTTCTTGTGATATTATTTACATAATTTGTTCATTATAATCACATCTGTAGGCTTTAAACTAAACTAAGACCTTCGCCAGGCATCATCGACGTCAGTTCCCTCTGATGTTGGCCTATTGCATGACCGGACACAAGAGCCAAGGTCAGACAATAGATTCAGTCGGTGTTGATTTACGGACCGATTGCTTCACGCACGGGCAACTATACGTCTTGCTCAGTAGGGTCAGACATCCAGACCATATTGTTGTTCTCGTACACCCCGAACGTGTCCGAGATGGAATCGCATACGCAAAGAACATCGTGTATGGCGATCTCCTTCTCTAAACCTGATTTGACATTAGCAGTAGGCTAGGGGATCTGCTTAATCAAAACTCCCCGTTGTGACTTGACAACATCGGCAGTACGATAGGGGGCCTGCCTTATCAAAAGTCCCCGTTGTTGTATAAAGTAGTTAGTAAAGTTTACTAACTTGTACATTTGTAAATAATTGTAAATATGGTTCCGACGTTTCCTGGCCTCCCCGTGGCGGAACTGGATATGCCATAAATTGTATGGCTAACCGACAGGGAAACAAACATTACTTGATCTATTTTCATAAATATATACATGAATATCTACTATAATCTATTTAATTCATATGATACTTTACTATTATCAACTTATTCACTTATCAATCGACATACTAATCAATCTACTCATCTTATACAACAGTTCTCTTATTTGTACATTTGTAAGTTATTGTAAATATGGTTCCAACGTTTCCTGGCCTCCTCGTGGCGGAACTGGATATGCCATACAGTTTGTGGCTAACTGACAGGGAAACAAACATTACTTAATCTATTTTCATAAATATATACGTCATGAATATCTACTATAATCTATTTACATCATATATACTTGAATATCTACTATAATCTATTCACATCATATAATACTTTACTATTGTCAACTTATTAACCTATCAATGAACATCAATATCAATTTACTTATCTTGTACAAAAGGTTACTAACTTGTACATATTCAAATAATTGCAAATATGGTTCCGACGTTTCCTGGCCTCCTCGTGGCGGAACTGGATATGCCATAAAGTTGATGGCTAACCGACAGGGAAACAAACCTTACTTAATCTATTTTCGTAATTATATACTTGAATATCTACTATAATCTATTTACTTCATATAATACTTTATGAACTTTATACTATTATCAACTTATTAACTTATCAATCTCCTCTAATAAATTCATGAAATCGTTATTACTTTAATGTTGATTTTTACTATAACGAACCCTTCTCTCCTCATATTATTACTTCCTTTGACCAACAACTCAATTGTAAAAATACTTGACTAACATACTCACTTACCGCAAATTCACCCACGATTTTTGTATAAGGGGCTTTCTAATATATTCGTAAAATTGTTTTTATACAACGTAATATTGACCAACAACTCAGTTGTAAAAATACTTAACTAACATACTCTCTTACCGCAACTTAAAAAATGATTTTTTTATGAGGTGTTCCTTAAACTCGAAGTTATCTTACTCGAAGTTAACTTATATAACTTAATATTGACGGTTTCACTTCTCGCTTTGTTACAACTTAACTCTAATCTACTAATGACGACCAACAGTTAGGGGGCCTGGGGGCGGAGCCCCCAGCGAGCCAAAGGCGAGTAGGCTATATATTCTCTCTTCTTTTTCATTCAAAATCTAAATAGGCCTAGGTTTAAAAATATAATTTGTAATCTTTTTTGGGTTTGCATTGTACATACTAAAACTGTTTAAAAAGCTGACAGTAGAAACCACGCCAGCTTTCATGCATCTTTTAGTTTGAATTGTCCCTATTTGACTTACAGTGATGTTTTTTTTTCATCGTCCACTAGTTTTATTGATTGTTCACTAATTGCATTGCTCTTTCCTCGTGTGCCCGTAGCACGATGAAACTGCACACATTTTTTTGCCATTACATGGATTGCAGTTTGGCAAGAACTTTGAAGTTAAATATTAATTCAAACATAATGACCGATCTTTTTTTGCTCTTGGGTAAAATCGGAAAGTGAATTCTGGAAATGCTCACAAACAAAAGAAAATGGAATGGAGCGAAGCCAAAAACATCATTTGCTGTATCGCGTAATCCCCATTATCTCACTATTGAACCCTCTCACTCTTATCTCCGAAACATAATTAAACCGAACTCGTTTTTGTTTGGCCTATCTGTCTCATATTCCGTATGGTATTGTTTTTTATCCAAACAGTGGGTGTGACCCCACAGCAATACGATGTGTTATGGTATAAGGCGTATGCATACAGTAGATCATTCAACAGGCCACTTTGAATGTCAATTAATTTACATAATTATTTTTAAAGCAGATAAACGTTTTGTCAGTGAACGTGGTTTGACAAACCGACGCCGATTTGTTAACATTGCTAAGCTCAGTTTAAAATTGCAATCATTGACACAAAGTTGTATAATGTAGGTTTTTAAGTGCTCTGAATGTATCAGTATAATAGTATATTCATTAATATTAAAAAATCAGGCAATTGTGTCAAATTATTTTACTGAAAATATAATTTTATTGACTCTATAATTAAACCCATTACATAAAACTACTCTTAATTAAGTATTATGAAATTTAAGACAAAAAAACACATTTTATTTACGATTATACACATCACTTCTTAACACCACTCAGATTTATATTCATATGTATTGAAATTTGCTTTAATCAATAATGCAAATCAAATGTTAATGTATTTTATAGTAATGAGCTAACAATAAGTTTATCAACGTAGCTTTCATGCCGGCCTCAAATAAACATTCGTGGCGTGTTCTCTCTTTTACTTCATATTCCCTCTGCTCTCTTATTATTCATTTTCAATTAAACCTCTATTCACTTAAGTCGTCGCTTCTTGCCTGTTATTCAAATGTTATCACCGGAGTTTGTATTCACATATTTTAGTATTCATATTTTAGCGTGTACATGTTCCGCATGCACAGCCTGCTTGCAACGTTTTCTCGTTCCGAAGAAGGTCTTAACCTGAAAAGTCGTCCTAAAATTTTAAAAAGCTATAACATATTATATTCCAAAAATTGACAACAATCTTCAGCTATAGATTACCAAATGTAGAGTTTAGTAAACATAAGTAAAACATAAGACCAAACCTAAAATCATCTTGTTTTATCAAACTGTCGTTTGTTTCAGGTATAACTTTTGAAGAATTTTGGCACCCAGTTACACAGTAAGGAATATTGATTTTAATTTCACCTAATTTACTTTAAAGATGTCGTTTTATTTTATTTACTTATATTTAAAATTAATGTATTTCTTGGCAAACGAAAAATGCATTAACCTCCTGTTTTCATCTATATAAGATAAGTTGGAAGTTACTTGAATGTTGTATATAGTAGTTATATATTTATCAATCCACCAATATTGAAAAATAAGATAAAGAAAAACAACCACAAATCTAGCAAATAAAATCTTTATTCTGTTTGCTAGATTTGTTGTTGTTTTACTGTTTCTCGCAGTTTGTTCATTACTTGTCGATTGTTGATTTGTATTGTGTATGGTGTATAGGTGTAGTGTTACGGTGTAGTAGTGACCGTGGCTAACCACAACCACACACACACACACGCTCCCTGGTGATTGGTCGTAGAAACCAACCCACTCCATTAATAGAAACACGCACACTACTTGTACTTTACTGCAAATTAAAGGGACCAAACCGTGTATCGTATACGTATGATGGTTATTATGTTCAATAAGTTGAAAAAGTATGATTGGTTTGACCCTTACAAAGAACGAGTCTCAACTCAACATACAAAACGCAGCTGAAAAGTAAGTTATGTACTTTAGTACCAACTGTTGTGAAGTCAATTTTGATATCAGACCTCATTAATCGTTGATTCCTTAATATGTCACTTTATATTTAATACTTTTTTGTTTGTGATTTGGATTATTTTGTATTCTGTTGTGAAATAATGAGGATTAGTGTATACGATTAGCTTACAAGATGATTTCTTTTCACATCATATGAACGTTATAGCTACATATATTGTGTATAGAAGCAAATTTCCTTATATAGAACATATTACTGTAGGTAGCACGGAAATAACCAGACTCGGAGCCGTTTTACTTTCCTTTTTCATATCCACAAAGGCCAAACATTCCTTAAATTTCTTTAAACTAATGTTATTTGAATAGGGAATAAATATGTCTTTTTATGGAATACTTATTTTTGTAAAAATCAAATTAGACAAATAAAAATTATCTTGGTCTACAGGTCTGCTACCGTGGGGGTATTTTCCCTTTAGGGGAATCAATAGGCTACTATTGGTCTAATGGCGGAAAAATAACATAGCTTTGTTACACATATTATATATTATAACTAAATAAAATATGAAAAATTGGATGGAGTATGTATCATTAGATATTTTACTATAAAGCATGATAAAATTGCTAACATCAAACATTCAAGCCGTTGATTATCCTGCCATTACTAATGATGATCGTCATGTATATTTAATGAATGAATTATCCCTTTAAATATACTAAACTTTCAGCATAAACATAATTAAATAAACCGATCTAATAAAATATTAACTGACCTTCGTATCCGATTTTAATTATCTATTTCAATAGTTCATCCCGCATTTGTGGATTACCAGCCAATCGAAATATACCTCTGTGGATATCATTACAACTGGTAATTAAATTTCTTAAGTACGAAACATTTAATTAAAACATCGGCTCTAAGTAGGGAGGTAGAACGGTAATTAATTACAACCACGCTTATAACAGAAGAGCTCTAATTATAACTAAAACATAATTATAGGACGATATAATTACAGCGTATTCACCGTGCTGTGCCACCAATTATAGTCGTGGGGTAATTGAATGGCCCGATGATAACGTTTAAGCTCCTCCCCTCGTATTTGCTTATCGAACGTAACGGTACAAGTGTGGTTATTATCCATTTACTTCTTGTTGAGGATTTCAGTTTGAATACCAAACCAACTCATTTCAGAACACGTAAAGGTATACTTGTTTGTACATGCAAAAGTGCCAAGGTCGTTTCATCTAAAAGGAAGTGTTTAGTCTCTAGATAGCATTTATATGTAGAATCAAAACTAGATTACAATGTTTTATATGAGTATAGGGTTATACAATACACAATGTTGATACAGAATCGTCCATACGTAGTATTTACCTCTGGGCTAAGTACTGAATCTCATGTAGACAAATAAGTAAGCCGTGTGTTAGTTTTTGCATTTAAATGTCCTTGTTACAACACGCGTACACGTGTATGGCGGATTCATTATTCTTTATGAACTTTCATTGAATCTACAAGACCACCCACTACTGATCCTGATGGTTGCTTCTTAGTACAATCATAACTAGGTGTCTCATATTATCCATAAATGTTAAATTAAACCCCCGATGTCATCCACTCAAATTATTTTTGACTTTAACAAGATAAAATTCATTAGATTTTCAATATTGTTAAGAAATAAACATTTGTCTATATTCACACACACCTTTATATTTTAGAGTTAGTTAACACATACAATTGTGATGTTGCCGGATAATTATTCAGTATTATTAGTTTTGCCTGTGGTTTTCCTTTAATCGCTTTATTTTTCTTAAACGATCGGGATGGTTCTTTTAAGGTAAATTAGGTGTTAGCACAGTTTTTGTCACCAACCGGATACTGAGGTAGACATCCTACCCCTATAGAAGTCTTTGTCAAACACAGCAATATTGTCTTCTCCTCTCACAGGGTGTGCTATTGAAGTTTTGTGTTATTGCTTTGTGTTTCATATTACACCATAGCAGGAAATAGTTCTGCCATAATTGGTAGAAATTTACAGGGTGTCTCAAAAATAAATGACACATTTTAACATAAATTTTTATTTACAAAATTTTAACTACATGGTAACATTTACATATGTGCAGATAAAAAGACTCAAAAGGTTTTTGGTGATATTCTGTAAATCTCAATATGACGACTGTTTAAGGCTCTGCCGGCATTACCCATGCAATGTTAATTCCTCCCCCACCAGAAGTATTCAGGACGATCCTGTATACAGTACATATTTAATAATCGTAAAGTCTAAAAAAGCCAAAAACCTCCCAGCTCAGTTGATTCAAGCTATCGTTAATTCTAAAGTGGCTACAATCAACTATCCGCCAATTCATTCTAATGTTTAAGCTGTCGCCAGTTTAAAAGTGAACATGAATCTATTCAAATTGAGCCACCGACAAATTGCACTGTGTAAATCATTAATATTTGTCGTATAAAGCAACAATCTAATCAATGAAACCTGAAAGGAAAAATTAATAATAGTATGTTTCTGTCATATCAATTAAAGTAAAAAAAAACCGTGTGGGGACTTTATACAGTATCGAACTATGAGTGGCACGTCGAACTGTGTTATTTTTTAATAAATACGGCTGCAACTAGTCCTTGTAGATGTAATATCTACTTCAGTGGTATCCAAAAGTCAATTCTACATCTTTAACATGGTAATGAAAATTTTACGGTATTTTATTTACATTCAAACTTTTTTGTATGAATGTCAATGGGTTAAGTTTTCAGCAAACCATATAATCAGACGTCACAGCTGTAATCATTTTCACCAACAGTTATATTAACTAACGTATTAAGTAAATGTCTAAAGTTAAATAGGCCCAATTTCAGTTGGCCAGTTTCGGCATGAGAGAAATGCTCTGCCGTTTGTTTGGATGCAACCTCATCTGTCATTGAAGTCATAAAACAATAGTGATTGATTTGCGTCATTATCAGTTGTGACTGATTGATTCCATCCGACCACTGATTGTAGTTTCAGAAATTCTGGCTAATCAGTGAACTATTAAAATAATCATTTTCAATTCATCATAAGGTATTTTAGATCAGAAGGATAAATAGTTTAGTGGATCGAATAATTTAAACTTAAAATTAAATATAACCAAGGCAATATATGGTGCATACACCAGACCAATAACAATTCGTTAGGCATTGACAAATATTTTAACTTACAGTCTGCAGAGTTTTGAAAAAATCCTTTCAATAATTATATTAATTTATTTTTTTTTGTAAATATACTATGTATATGCCATAATTAATTTGTCTACGTGATATACCTGTATTTACCTTCTGACGAGTCATGACGCACTGTTAGTTACTTGCCAACTTATCTATATTTATCCAACCTCCAGAGAACATATTTTCCTTAAATATTGCTGGTTTTGTTTAATATATATAAAAAGAAAAACAGCAGCTACAACAATATTAAGCTAAAAACTGCTTTTAATGCGAATAAATTCGATAACATCTTTACACTTCTGATCAAAACAATAATACTATGGTACTATATATTCTGTTTTATAAAAAAAGTGTGTAAAAATAATATTATAACTCCATAGAAAGATATATACAGTTTATTATTTTATAGAATTGTGTTAATTCCTAACCTTCTCGATAAGCCTTTTAATTTTTTTCAAGTGTGTCCACAGAAATTAATTTTTGACATCAGCTTCGTTGAACTGTGGGGAGACAAAATAAATATTAATTTTTTCTTTGAATGGTGTATCCGTAGTTATTTATTATCTGGTCCTTTGTGTTGAGCCAGTAGGTGGTTTATGTCTAGACTGGATATTATAATTATATTATTCCGACTCACGCTTCAATACAGGCATTTAATGTACTCTTGCCGTGCAAAGGTATAATTTCAAAATTATAATTTACAATAAAGTTTTCAATATATTTCTTTAAGTTAGGTTGGCATTTATCATGAATTCACTCATTCTAACTTTAGGTTTAACATAGAGGAGCCTGTATTGTTCGAAATAGCCTAATAGATTTATATAAATTCATCCAGGTTTAATTTTATTTTTTTATTTTGTTACAACACCAAATTATTGCAATAAGTTAAATAGTTTAAGTTTTCAACTTTACAAGCACATTTTCATTGAATATTCCTTCCAATTGATAGTTATGATTTGCAGCGATTTTTTTTTTTATTTGTATATAAAGTACAAATTTAAAAATTTATTCATTAGTAAAATATACTGTTTGAGCGCACCGCGCTGACCTTTTGTAAGACGAGGTGGTTTTTTTTATTCCATCGTATTTCGAAATTTGGTCAACCTTAAAAAATACAAATACATAGAAATGACATGTAGTAATAATAGTGTATGCAAAACACTGTCAATATGACTAGGATATCAGGTTTGACTTGTATGATTGACGTTAATTGTGGAAAACAAAAACTACATTCAGCGTGAATGCGTTGTCGTGTCGCTCGCTTAGTTAAACATTCATCGTGTTGTAACGTTGTATCAGACTACGTTTATGCTTCCTCTCCCGCGTTTGTATTCATATATTATTGAAAATGCTGAATTTGTTACTGTTAAAATGAAACAAAATAAATGAATGAATAAAAAAATATTTCGACAAAATGTGAATACCAAAATAAGCATAGTAGGCTGCAAGTTCACAACTATGTGTACGTTTTCTGAAATAAAAAAAATCAACAAACATAATTTTAATAATTACATTTTTAATTTAATTTTCAGAGATATTGATTGGAGGAAAATATCAATGAATTCATAGAGCTTTCCTTTTTGATTATGAAGTTAAAACCAAACCTCTTGTGTGGTTGTTAGAACTCCTTAGCTATTCTTTTTTTTCTAGACGTCGAAGAAGATACAAATTCAATTTTTTCGTCTTACTTATCAAAGGTTTTTAATACTTAACACAGTTACTGACTCTATTTATTGGCTGGATATAATTTATAGGTCCTATAAAACTGTTCCAATTGTTATAAACTTGCATTACTCTATACCAAATAGTAAAATATTGCATACAAGTTTGAAACCTGTTTCACTTTGTCATAACCTTTTCGGCCATAATAAGAAATATTGACCTAAACATGAAGGACGTTTTCTCGTACTGAACGATATATCTCTTCAAAATAGCTCATAATTTGTAAACCCACTTAATACTGTACACACAATTTTAAGCTATTATCGACGATGTCATTGAACCTCGAAGAGTTTCCAAAATGTTGTTTTGGTGTAGAGAGCATGTGAAATAATTTAGTAGCAATTTTTAGTTAGTCTTGCTGTAATATACAATAGGCTTCAAAAATTAAATTGAGTTGTTGAATTTAATTGAATTGTAAACATCCTTGCACAGTACAAAAAAAACATAGTTTTTTTTACATAGTGTATAAAGTGGCACACATTGTCGGACCCAAGCGGTGAAATATTAAACCTTCAATATTATCCCTTCAAATTTTGAATTCAACTCAGATTTGATAGAATCGGAACAATATTGTATTTTATTAAGGTGCAAATTAATAGAAACCCTGTGACATGACTGCGAGTATCTCTCCATGCCAACGACGAAGGGTCTATAGGTACTGCAAAGCTCATATTTCACTACCCTGACCGCCTCGACTCTTCAAAGCCTCAATATACGTGTTCCAATTTCCTGTGCATCAAGAGCCTTTCTTTCGTATTTTATTCAGCAGATATCTATGGAAATATTAGGTTCGAAACTGGAGTTTTGCTGAGTGAAATTATTTGTATGTTTTATCTGCATATTAGTTTTAAATCCATGTCACAGCGCTTTATAAGTTGTTAGCATATTATCAAGGATCGAAAAATGTGTTTAAAATTAAAAACAGATAAATAGTAGAAGTAAATGCAAAAAATTCCGGGTACGGAATTTCACTTTTAAATTCTTCCCTAACAAATAGTATGGAAAATGTATTGTATTTGCCAAAATTTTCGAGTTAGAGTTTTGGGGGAAAATATCCATTTTGGTTCATTTGAATGAAAAAAATCATGAAATGGTTTTCGAAGTGACATCCATGTGTGGTGTGTTCGATGTGTTGGGTGTGTACAGAAATACAGAATACACCTATGGTCTGATTTTGATTTCATTTGGTATGTAGCTACTAACCCATGAAATCTCCAGACTTTTATTTTTCAGTTTTGTTAAAATTGTATTCTTATTGGTAAGCATTTTATTTATGCTTAGCGATTAATTGAAATTTTATTCTTAAAGGTTCTCATCAAAACCCATAAAATAACGAAACAATCCAATTCTCACAAAAAATACGGCTGGAATTATTTTGATTAAAATATTTTGTGTTTTGGTCTTGTCAACTAAAGAAAGTAATAAATGCCACAATGCTGTAAAAATTACTGTTTAACAGTTGCTGCAATTCTTTTGATTTCATCATTTGGCCTGAATAACGTTTGGATCAGCATATTACGTGTTTGAAGTATACCGGAAAGAAAGAGAAAATATATCTAATATCACTTGAAATTTATATTTATACTTGTTTTAACAACAGGGCAAATTTATGTAAAAGATTGCAGTGATGATTGATTCCAATAATTGGAAACTCTAATCATTGTTTGACGCAGAATTAAGCTTAATTTGGTAACATCGTTTCCGATTCGGACACGATGAGCTTTTTAACTGTCTGCAATGAGAACACAGGGCCGCAAATGCAAATACGACCCCATTAAAATGTTAACTGTGTCCAAAACTGATATAGTCTAAGATTACGTTTAATTTAATTTCCTACTCAAAGTATTTAAGATATACTCATTTTTGGAGGAAAAAGTATTTTTCATTCAACGTGTAGATAATTACATAGCATTTAGTAGATATAGTTCTAATGTGTAAATATTTGTTTAGCCTATTTATTTTAACAGATAGAAAAAAACAATCCCAAACTGTTTTGGTACCCTGTATAAAGGTTTTAAACGGAGTTTTTTTATTTCTGCCCTACGCTTTATTTAGATGTAGTTTTGAATTTAATTTTTACGAAACTGGAGCTTGCGTTAGCCTAAACATTGGAGCATATCTTTACTGATCCTTACACCCGTAGTAGTGAACTTCCCAGCACATTATGGTTCAGTTAGTCACCGATATAACGATACATAGCTATGTAGTCAATGTCTGCTTTGCCCCGGGGCAGAGTCGGAATGTCATTGAGCCAGTTCGACATCAAAGCTACAAAGCTAGGCTTAGCTGTGTCACGTGATAATTATTTGATCCCTGCGGCGTCACTGCATCAACGTCTGCTTCTGATTTGTTTACTTTGCTATGTTTTATCGTTCTTTGATCAGTCATCCGATGTTCCATCACATGATTTGTTGACAATAGACTGCATAGTAGAGATCTGTCATTGTAGTTTCTCACCCTTATGCCAGGTGATCCTTCTATTCCCACTCAAACCATTCTCACTGTGTGTTATCGAATTTGCAATACATTCAAGACCCGTTTGTATATTGTATGGTTGAAAAACGCGTCGATATGATCGTTGAACTGTTTTAAGCCTGTAACAGAATAAAGGGCAAACATTTTACAAAGTCCTGTTCTATCTGATTGAAGACAATTTTAGATATAGAAGTTAGTTGCCTCTATAAAGCCCAGTCAAAAGGGAGTCGGGACCACGTAAGTTTGCAGTTTGTGGCAGCCAATCACAAGACAAGGCTAGTGCGACGTTGCCACATCACCCGTTGACAACACTAATAAAAATATACTAAGCAATATTTTCAACTCAGCTGGTATTATTAGATTTGGCAACACCGAACGGTTCTCATGGGTTAATTCAAAACCATATGGTAAATAGGCTCCTCCCTCAACTGCAAACTTACGTGGTCCCGACTCTAAACATAATAAAATCTAGGCAAGAATTTCTTGCTTGGGGTTGATCGTATGGATAACCTAACTAACATCGGTAACTCTTTCTATAATTATTTAGTAAATTCTAGGTAAACCTTGATTGCTTCAGGAAGAACGAATGAAGAAGTTAATTAATTGACTTGGCCAACTCTCTCGATAAAAACAATTTTCTTTGATGTAATATTATGTAATAACGAATAATGGAAGTAAAGAGGTTTAATAGTGGAAAACCGACAAAATCAGCAGTAGTTAAAACTGTTAAGTGATCATTGTAACGCCTTAGATATAATATCTACTACTTAATACCTTTTTGCTTTGTAACCCTTTGTTATGTGGCAAAACTAGCCAAATAAAAAATATTGTTCAATCTGTATGACCAAGGTAAACGTACTTGATAGAAGATGAATGCGTGCAGTATTTAATAGAAAATCCTGCTTACATAGAAACACACCTGAATGACGACAGAGGTTAGTGTAATGATTGCTGAGTGTGATGTTTTATGTTACACTGCAGCTAATTGTGATATCTGACTCCATTACAAAAACAAAACAAACACACATTGCCATTATTTTCAGTGTAGTTTAAATATATGCTTAAACCTGTTTGCATATACGTGGTCATTTGGGTTGAGGTAAACAACGTGTGATGCATTTAGCTAATGTAAACTGAAGTGGACTTCATATTTACATTGTGTTCTGTTGAAACGTATTGTGAAAGGGTGTTGATTTCCCGCTATCATGCAGTATTCAATTGTGCAAACTTTATCTATCTCCCGGCTTTTACGTACATAATGTAACATTAATTTAATTGATTATTTACAAATATATTTTGCTATAATATTTTTCGGCTTTCGATTAGGAATCGTGAGAATCTGTATTGTAGTAGGGTATATTATTTTATCGGCAACCCAACTGTCATAGTATACTATTTGAATAACAATAGCTATTCATTTATATTTCACACTGTCGTAGAAGTAACATTTAAAACTTGGCCTAAACATTTTAATCATATCCTACTCCAATTATAACTTTTAAATCGATAAATGCCCATGGATAATTGTGTATTTTAACCGTGAATGATGTCATTCTTTTCTTGAAATTACATTAGGGTACTTGCCTGAGTGACGTGTTGTCTGTGTTTTCACAGATACTCGAACCTTAAGCTCTAAATTAATGGGTTTTCAAGCATCGCTTCACGGCAATATTGCATAGTTATAAGATAATTTTCAACCATGGCTCTAGAACGGAAATCTTAAAAGACCGTCCCTCTAATATCCATAAACATGAATGTCATACTCGGCGAAATCACTTTTGAATGTAGTATCGATACGTGTGGATAATATGATTTTGAAGACTGTAAGTTCGTCTTTAATCAGTACTGGTTCACAAATAAATGTTAACGCTAACATTTCAGGAATGAGTTTTATTCGCTTCAGGAGTTTTTCACGTAGAACTATTAAGTAAAGTTATTTGTGTCCCTCTATGAAAAATGCCGTTCAACTATAATATATTTGATTTAATACCATTATGGATGTATAAAGCTTCTTTATGCTTGGTTTTCCCCGTATTGTATATTTTACTTCTTAAAACCTGTTATAATTAAGCAATTCTGTTCATCGTTATACTGAATTCAACACCTAATTTCCATTAGTGACCCTTCGCTTTGGCAAACTATTCTGGCTTAGGGCGATCAATGTTTGTATTCGACAATTAATTAATCCAAGTTAACATCAAAGCAATTCACCTTGATTTTGTCCCGATCAGCTTGGGAGTACACCATTAATTAAAAAAAATTAACTTTAAATTTATTTAAAAGTATAACGGGTTGTATTTACTACAAGGCTTTAACATAGTTTATTAAACATAGTTTATTTTTAAGGTCGTTATGATAAATTACTTACCGTTAGGTTTTAAACATTATAATAAGGCATTATACAAAATTGTACACAAAACAATGCTTTTTAATCGAATAACACGAGAAAAAATCTATAATAAAAGTGAGGTTATGTTTTATCATGTAAGCTGACATAAAAATTAAATGCACAATCGCTAGTTTCTAAAAGTATCTGTCCTAATATGTGCTTATCATTCTAGCTATTTTAATCATGTATTTCAGTAACGTATACAAAATCCAATCGAAATAAGTTTTTTTTATATATATATAACAGGTTTAGCGGCCTCTTTTACGTTTCATTTTCCGTCCACATGGACCACAGTAAAGAAAGTTGTTCAGCATCATTGAATTGTTAAAGGGAGCTCTAGAAATAAATTAAACGCTTGGGGCGAAGTCCTAAATAAAATTACCGTTTTCAGTATTTTGGTAACATTCGTCCCTTGGCTAGATCATAAGCTATAAAATTACAACTAATTCGTAACAACCTGTTAAAAGCTAAGGCGAGCGGAAAATGTATCATACAGCAAACCTTCTTGTATTAGGCAAATAGAAGATATTAATTTACGGAATACCAATTAAAAATGGTAGTAAATTGATGTACACAGAATTAGGTTAACCATCGTTATTATAGATTGTCATACTGACATTTAGTTTCTCCTAGATGTTCTAAAGTATAGAGGTTAGAAAAGTAGCTTACCTTCCAAAGTAAATGGAACAATCAATTTTGATTTTCACACTTCAGCAGCCAGACCACTTTGATCGGCTGTGCCCCACATATACGCTCACTGTATTCTATTACTGTTTTGTTTTTTTTTTTAATGCAGTATGGTGAATACCTTCTTTTTACACCTATTTGTATGTAAATTGTGGAATAATATATAGATACATATACTTTTAAATATATGTTTTTAAAAAATATTTACTTTTAGACTTTTTTAATCTATTGGTAGGGTATATTGCACATGCTATCTTCCTGGTTTAATTTTAGTCGTAAACTTAAAGAGACTTGACTGTTATTGATTATAGATAAAAATATATGGCTAAACATTTAAAGGTCGAACACTGTAGGAATTTTAATATATATTTTCTGTGAGTAAGGAATTCAAAGCCTACGGCAAATACGGTAAATAAAATTTCAGCACCTTCCTTAGTCTCTGGAATCAAAACAATTATCTCATCAACTACTGTGAGATCGTCGCAAAAAATAAAAAATGAATTGCATAAATGGGAATGAGATAAAATATAGCAATTCATCCACGAGCACAAATAAATTGCAAAATCGGTTTGAAAATCATACAATAGCATAAATAAAGATTGAAGATGAGAGTTTAAAGAAGATGACACACATTAGGTAATAGTATTTGTTGTTTGTTATACAGTAAAAAACCTCAGCAGCTCTTTAGTAAATTATAATAATTACTCATATACACATTTTAGACACAAAGGTTAAACGTACAAAACCACAAATCCTTTTTCTATAAGTTTAAAAGCAATTTGACCCTTCCTCCCTCCCTTCACACCTATAATATTATTGAGATTGTATACAGCATTGCATAGACAAACATATCTGTTGTGCTGCATTGATAGTTTAATTGAGTTTGCAAACTAGGAATTATAATTATTTCAGTTTCTAAACAATAATTGAGTACTGTAAATAAGTGCATTTAAATTGAAAGTAACAAGAATTGTTTCTGTGCTCAACATAGGTTATTAAAATTACTATATGCGTACATGATTTGTACGTTTGTACGCCAAACAAAAGTTTTTTTGACGGTTTGGATACGCACAATCTATCTTTGAGGATTTAACTACTTTGAATCTTCTCATGTCATATTTTACTTTGTCAGTTGTAGGGAAAATAGAAACAGCTAAGCTCATTATAGTTTTCCGCACGATGGAAGATAATCCGACAGCTTAGCCGACAATTGGCTTGGTATTATGTGAACTTGACGCGACTTGCAAAGATTCTCGGGAGTCTTAACTCTTCTCTCTACCCTTGATGATTAGACTAGCTCTACCAGAGACACTGGCGTTATGTTCTTGTAGATCTGCTCTACGTCTGTGAGGATACTGACGAACGTCATTGATATAGTTTACAAGCTGTACCAATAGTAGCTGTAATGAAGCTGTACAAGCTGTAATTAATAGTGTAGATTCAAAAGTATGTTTATGTTCAAATGTAAAAAATGTTTTTTCATTCGGAAAACATTGAAACTTTAAAGGCCACTGGGACTCTGATGGAATTTCTTAAAATCGCTTCTTACGCACACCTAAAGATGAATTACATCCTTCATTCAAGTTCTTGAGTTCTTATGGTTTGCAGTTTTAGTGATCAGTGAGTAGGCCTTTTATAAGTATGGATTTATTGCGAGGTACAATTTTAGAGGGAACATGTGGATTTAATATTTCTTAATTTTCTAAATTTTTTAGTAATTAAACTTAGTCTTCATTCGGCCTAAGAACACCCATCTTGTCCGTGGACAATATGAACCTTAATTTTCATATATTTTTTAAATACAGTACCGTATACAGTAGAAACCCGGTGAACCGAATTCGGGTTAACCGAAACCTTGGTTAACTGAAACGGTTCCATAAATTAATACAGGGCTAAAATATAGGTAATACGTAATGTAACAATGCTTTAGTAACTTCAGTTGTTTAGCTTATGTTCTAACACATTGTAACATTTCTGTAGCTAAAATAAAATACTGTATTATGACATTGTTTTAAATTCATTTTTCCAACTCACCGTGGTAATACATAGGCTTTATTTAGCATTTGACGGGTTAACCGAAAAATTGGTTATCCTAAACGGCGCTCCCCCCTTTATTTCGGTTAACCGGGGTTCTAATGTAAGCGAGGAACTGTATGTGGAAGAGCGCTGCCACTACTACGAAACACAGCGTCCAACAAAAATGATGATATTTTCTCATCCATGCATATGAAAATTGTAACATCAATTATTCATATTTATTACATTACTATATGCAGAACTACAATTTTATAAATTGTTAAAATTGAAATATTTTAAATTTAAACCTGAATATACGATGTTTATTGTAGACGCTAGTAAAATGAATGAAAATTGTTTTCCGGCGTAAAACATTTAGCTCAAAGCTCAAATGCTCAAAGCAAGTTTACAATCAAAAGCCAACAAATGAAAACACTTTTAGATATTGTTTCACTTTTAAAGGAAACTTGCAAATATTTCTCCCATTGATATGTACTGCAAAGTAATATTGTAGTTGTCGTTGTTTACTATTTAGTCTGTGTTTGTAATAATAAAGTATAAAAAACATAACTCGCTGCAAATGAGCTATTGAATATAAATATGTTAATTAATAAATTGTATAATGTTCATAACTTAACAGATATTTACTCTTTGAAGTTTGACTTCTTACAGAAGCAAAGAAAATTAAGTAACGATCCTTTTAGTCTGTATTTTAACTGTAAACGTAAAAAAATTATCCGAGTAAATATTCATTTTTTTCTTAAATGTTGTTACTTTATTTTAATTGAGGTAATAATGGTACTTTACGGTATACACACAATAACAAGTGTAGTATAAAGTGTTCTACTACTCTTGATAGTCCAACTTTTATTGTATTTGATTATAACTACGAATATTACTGTGAATTTAACAGTTCAATAAAAAGATAAAAGGAATATTTTGATTCTTTAGTCGTTTGGCATCATCAATATTATATGTAGTATAAACTACCCCACACAGTTATGAATGTATCATAATTCACTCGGTATTGGGTATCAATTTATAATGTCGTATTGTTGAGCGGTAGACAGATAAATAATTTAGTGGCAATCAACATCGGGGGTCTTGGCCGTTATTTGACCACCACACGGCACATGTTCAAACCTCAGCTTGGACCAAGTGCAATGATAACATAGATCAAATAGGTTTTTACTATTATAAATAGGTTTGCATACCTTACGTCATTAATCCCAAAAGTAGTCGCCATAGACCAAATTTATGATTGATGGCGTTAAGTATGTAAACCTATTCATTTTGTCAATTACAGTATCAATCCTGGACGCAATGCTGAATTAATGTTTTTACTTCAAAAAATTTTCTGGTTACTAAACACTAAACATCGATTTATTACTGAATTTTTGTTGGACGTGGTTGGATGTCACATAACAATACTGCATAGTACATGTGCTATTTATGTCTTAGGTTCTGAACAAACTAGTCCTAAAAATTATTTTCTAGAGTAAGAATGAACTAATAAGGTTCAATATCCAGTAACAAATACGTTTTAAACCAGTAACGGAACCAACCACTGTTATTATTTCAAGGCAATTATGAAGGTTTTACAAATTATCATATGTTATCAATTTAGTAACTTATCCGTTGTTTACTTTATTGTAGTTATGGAAACGCATTCTGTAATAACCATTCTGCAAGCTAATGCAAACCCTGCAGATGAACCAAATCGATGTTCCTTTAGTATGTTAATTTAATGGAACCTTATTTTTGTATATAAGTTGCTTCTAAAAGCCAGATAAAGTGACAAACTAAGTTTATCTCGAGACTTACAAAAGCACAATAACACTAACTGTTTGCCAACAAGTAAGCCGTCACTTAAATGTCCCCAGTTAAACTGCAATAAAGAGGTTACTCGGCAGAAAACTCTTATTGAAATATCCATCAAATTATTTTGTATGGTTTAACCCAGAAACCGCGTTATTACCTACTTACGAGGGAAAGACGAAATGTGTTTAATGTTTATAAAATCTAATTAGGGAATTGGGAATGTGTTGAGGGAGGAAGGAGGGAATGTGTGCCTCACATGTTTGTCGTGATTAGTGCACCTGGTTGGAGCAGAAACGACGTGCATATTATGGTTTTCATGAATACATAATTTCATACTGTATATTATGTGGCATTGTAGACAGCGGTTTGTAACTCCTAAGTATTATGAATACTAATATACATTTTATTTCTGATTTTAAAATCTTAAAGATAGTTAATCTTAGGCCTACTAATATTATAAATGTGAAAGTTTGTTTGTTTGTTTGTTTGTATGTTTGTTTGTTTGAAGTTCGATCACGCATTAACTACTGAACGGATTGGGTAAAAATTTGGCATGATGATAGCTCACATTCCCGATTAACATTTAGGCATAATATTATCTCAAAAATCCTTTCGGGCTCCACCTCAGTGGCTCTATAGTTCCCTATGTTAACCTTATGAGTATTCATATTTAAAGGGTATTAAAGAATTTAATCAGCTGTTTCAACTAAAAAAGTTGGTTTTATGACAAACTAAAGCATTAAAAGGTTATCATGTTTACCAACAGGGTGCAGCACTATTATTTTTGTCATTTATGAAAACTGGTAATTTGAACCAAGAAGCAATAAAAAAACTGTGATACGCAATGAGAACGGCCAAAGTAAGATTGCTTACAGTTATGTTTATTGTTTTTTTTTTTTTTACTCCATGAATAATTTGTGATATTTTGCAAATTTTTAATTTTTTTTTTAGGTGAAGTGGTGGAACATTATGGCTATGGTAGATGTGTAATACTATACTATACCGTAAATTTAAAGAAGCAAATTTGATCAAACTGTGTCCTCCCCTGCAAACACAAAGCTTAAATATAACTGCAATAATTATTTTATACCTATTTACCAACCCCGTACGAAGGACGGGTACTCTGCTAGTGATTAATAATGTATAAAATCATCGCTGTTAACGTTTATTTATTTTAGCCGAATTTAATAGATGTGTTGGCGTGTTATTTGCATTTGCGTTAACTGGCATCTTAACTCTTCGAGCCAGTTCGACCGAAGTGTATGTATGTAGTTTATTCTGTGTAGAAGTTGGGTTTTGTCAAACTTTGCTGTTGATTCTAAGCCTTTTAAGCATATGTGACCGTCATTCACTTCTGCCTAAAATCAATGTTTAGTCTATCGGTTGATTATTCTACGTCCATTGCTCACCGACATATCTCCTTAATAAAAGTGCTAAACGCAGTACGTTATCTCCCATTATATTGCATTGTAGAATATACTAATTAATGTACGAATAGATGCCTGCTTACTAAATGCTCTTCCTTATATGTAAAGACTGAAATAGTCTTTTTGTAAAATGTATGCTTTTTTTGTTGATGTCTAATGGCATTCATGCGCTTGTTTCAGGAGGCTGGAGAATGTGACGCAGCCAGAGTGATGGGTGCGAGATGTAGCCTCCTGGCGTGGCTCTTGTCTGCTCTGGTGGTAGCCTCTCTCCAAGACAACTTCCGCTTCACCAGTGACCACTACAATGTCACTGTCCCCGAGAACTCCGTCGGCAAGACGTACGTCACCCCCGAGGAGAAGATGGGTGTGTACCGCCTCGACGAGGACGTCGAAGTGCGGTTCAAGATCGTGTCCGGGGATAGAGACAAATTTTTCAAAGCGGAAGAAAGACTCGTGGGTGATTTTTGGTTTTTATTAATTCGGACTAAAACCGGGAACGTGGATGTGCTCAACCGCGAACGGAAAGATCGTTACGTTCTCGACGTGCGAGCGACCGCGACGAAGAAGGACGGTAAGAAGATGTCGTATTTGGAAGCCAACACGACTGTCTCTGTGAGTGTTCTCGATACCAATGATCTCAATCCTCTCTTCTATCCCACCGAGTACTTAGAAACCGTCGCAGAAGACCTGCCTCTGCACTCGAGCGTAATCAGAGTCGCCGCCGAGGACGCTGACCTCGGCAGGAACGGTGAGATCTATTACAGCTTTAGGGAGAACACCGAACAGTTTGCTGTGCATCCTACTTCCGGTGTCGTTACACTTACCAGGCCTCTTCGGTATTCCGAACGAGAAGTCCACGAACTGACAGTACTTGCTCAAGACAGAGGTACAGTGCTCAAGGGGGGTGGCAAAGCCAGTACCGCCAAGTTAAAGATCTTTGTCAAGCAGGTCAATCTCCATTCTCCTGAAATTTACGTTCAACACCTACCAGATATTGTAGAAAATTCTAACGCCGATATTTATGCGATAGTTAAAGTGATGGACAGGGATGATGGGATTCATGGGGAAATTAAAAGCCTTGACATTGTTGACGGTGATCCTGACGGACATTTTCGGATTCGAAAGGCTAAGGGAAATGGTGGCTTGAAGGGAAGTGAATACAACGTTGAAGTTTTAAAACTGTTAGACAGAGAAACAGCGCCCCAAGGCTATAACTTGACGTTGCGTGCAGTGGATAGAGGCATACCTCCTCGTCAAACCTACATGTCAATTCCTGTACATCTAGCAGACCTAAACGACAACGCTCCCGTGTTCGACAGAATGATTTATGAGGTAGATGTTCCAGAAACTGCTCCCATAAATTCTCCGATAATACGACTGAAAGTCACTGATGCCGACCAGGGCCGCAACGCTCAAGTATTCTTGGAGATCGTAGGAGGCAATGAAGGTGGCGAGTTTCGGATTAATGCCGATACTGGGATGTTGTACACAGCTGTCTGTCTCGATGCAGAAAGTAAAGCGTTCTACACCTTGACAGTTTCGGCGATCGATCAAGGGAACACAGGCACACGCAAGCAATCTTCAGCGAAAGTAAAGATCCAGGTTATAGACACGAACGACAACGACCCTTTGTTTGACAACTCAGAGTTGACGGTGTCTGTCGATGAGAACCAAGCTGCTGGCACTTCCGTGACCAAAGTTACAGCTCGAGACAAGGATTCCGGAGAGAATGCGTACATATCCTACAGCATCGCTAATCTAAACCCAGTGCCTTTCGAGATTGATCACTTCTCAGGTGTAATAAAAACCACGCAAATGTTGGACTATGAATCAATGCGAAGACAATATGTTCTACACATCAGAGCGTCGGACTGGGGCGCTCCGTACCGACGTCAGACTGAAATGAAGTTAACAATCAACCTAAAAGATGTAAATGACAATCGGCCTCAGTTTGAAAAGATTGACTGCAACGGACACTTGCCTCGATACACTCCCATTGGAACAGAAATATTAACATTGTCTGCGATCGATTTTGATGCTGGGAACATAATCAGTTACAGGACGGTGGCCGGTAACGAGGACGGATGTTTCAACTTAGACACAGCGACTGGTGTCCTCTCTGTGACTTGTGATCTCAGCGACATTATGGTCTCTGAGCGAGAAGTCAACATGACGGCTACTGACGGGACTCATTTCGCAGATGTCAACACCGTGAAGCTTAAACTCATTGCAGCAAAGAAAGATTCCGATGTATTCGTTAATTCGAATTCAGTTACATTTGAATGTAAAGAAACAGGTGTAGCACGAAGACTAGCTGATGCCATGGACTCAGTAAAGAAGAACAATGCTCTTCATAATGAATCCGAAGTATTTGCCATGATGCCAAGTAGATACGGGGACAACATACACACTCCTGAATTTATAAATTTTCCTCACGAGATTCAGGTAAATGAGTCAGCTCCGATCAGAAGCACACTAGTTAAGATCCGTGCTCGGGATAGAGATTTGGGTTACAATGGAAACCTAATTTTCGGAATAACCTCTGGAGATCACGACTCAGTGTTTCGAATTGAGCCTGAAACAGGTGAGTTGAAGGTTATTGGCTACTTGGACCGAGAACGTGAGACAGAGTATTACCTAAATATAACAGTCTACGACCAAGGCCGTCCTCAGAAGACTCAATCCCGTTTACTTCCTGTCATGGTGCTAGATGTCAACGACAACGCTCCTAAATTTGAGAGAGCTTTAGCTAGTTTTAGAGTTACAGAGAACGCTCTCAACGGCACAGCAATATTCAAACTCAACGCGAGCGATCCCGATCTAGGAGAAAACTCGAACATCGCTTATTCCCTTGTCACTGACACTCAGCATTTTAAAGTGGACCCGATAACTGGGGTGCTCTTCGTCACGGCACCACTAGATCGAGAGACACAGGAACTGTACGAACTAAAGATCAGAGCTTCGGACAGGGCATCCGATCCAAAAGACGTTGAAGCGCTCCACTCTGAAGCCATTGTAAGGGTTTTCATCGACGACGTTAACGACAACGCTCCATCGTTTCCACTGCAGAGCTACTCAGTCAAAGTACGTGAAGATACGCCCGTCGGTAGCGTGGTAGCCATCCTAGACGCCACGGATCCTGACCTGGGCCAAGGAGGAGAGATCCGATACTCTATCCTGGGGGAGAGCGAGGTAGACTCGCCGTTTGTGATAGACAGGATGACAGGGACTGTGCGGACAGTGAAGCCCCTGGACTACGAAGAACGTCAGGTCCACACTCTGACTGTGAGGGCCAGGGACCGAGGTACACCATCCCTCCTCACTGAGGTCACATTGGTGGTAGAGATCGTGGACGTCAACGAGAATCTTCATGCTCCGCAGTTCGAGGACTTTGTGTTGTCTACGTCAGTGCTGGAGAACCAACCTGTCGGAACCCTCGTGACGACCATCACTGCCACGGACGCGGACCCGCCAGGGGACGACTCCAGGGTCGGCTACTCAATCAGGGCTGGCGACGGATTGGGCTACTTCTCCATTGACGATCAAGGTACGATTCTTTATATCACTATACTTGATACATTTCAAACTTTTTTAACAAAACTTATCGTTTATAACTTCGTGTTTGATTTAAAATCATTAGAAAATGGCATGAAGCAGCCTTTCAGTCTTTTACTAATTTCTTTGCCATACCTTTATGGCAAATTGTCTTCTCCTGATAAAGCCATCAGTAATATGAACAATGAGTAACTTAAATAAACAAATAGTAACCAAATAAATAAGACACTCCTTTTATTTTTACATACAAGGAACGTAAATAAAATTCATAAGCCTCAAAATACTGTAACATAGATCACGAACAATCTTTGACAAAGTCAGACAATGCCTACAGTAGTTATTGTCTTGCCATTATAACACTAGCGGAAAACGACTCAGCAACAGTGGCCCTCCCACAGCGCCTCGGTGAATAGAAACATCAACGTGGCTATTCATCGTGTCTTTTGTTGTTACTGGATCGCCTATGCAGAAGCGACGACATAACAATGGCCAAGCTTCCGGTGGTGAAGACTCTGCCACTGTACGACATCGCGGTAACCCAATAGTGACGTCCCGTAAATACTCTGAGATGATAATTTGTAGGAGAATCATAATTTAATAACGTGCAATCTATTTTGTGGTAGTTAAATATGCTTTTATATAAACATTCTTATAATCATACGGATATGTATTGATTGTCTCAACCATTCATGCATCGTCATTATGCTATGTGAACCATAAGAAAACCATAAACTGCGTGTGTACGAGCCAAAAATATATATTTAGTCCTTGTATGCGAAGCTGTAGTAGGGTATGGAATGATTAATTCATAATCATTACAGTTAACTTCGTGTTAGAATCAATATTGCATCATGATTCCAATAACCTTCATTCATTGCATCACTTATTACCAAGAATAATCCGATTCTAAGCTTTTATGTACGACAATAACAGAATATCGGCCTTCAAATCGAGTTGAGAACCAATTTCGCAACAGGTAATTGATCAGTTGACCGAATCACGAGAGCAATTAAATCCTAGTTAAGCGCAATTTGCTCAGACCCCGGCAGTGGTAGTGCGGAGAGGAGACTACGTGGACGTGGCGCCGAGCGCCGAGCGCCGGTAGACGAGTTAATAACTAGCTAATTGGTGGACGGGTAAATTGGCAGGCAAATTGCAATTACTGTCTGTGGCGGTGCGGCGCTACTGACTGACGACTCTCATTATACTGGGAAAAGGAAACTTGCCTGAGATTGGGCTCGGAGTGTAAATCTGGTGGAATTGGCAATGTCAGAAATGAACCTAAGACCAATCAGGGTCGCTCATAAATATAAAGGTCTAATATTTTGATTAGATTGGTACTGGGAGGTCCTAGGTTTGGTAGCTTTACTGTATAAAGGGATACATTGTATAGTTATGTAAGACTTTATCTTGGATTGGCGCTTAAATCTTAATTAGGTTACAACGGAAATGAACCTAAGACCAATTAGCGTCGAACATAGATAAAAAAATATATATTTTGTAATATGAAAACTCGGAAATGCGTTTATAAAATTACATCTTTTGAACCAAATGAAATGATATGCCAGGATAAAAAATCCTGGAATGTAGCATATTAATAAAAGTGCAATGCAACATAAACGCAAAAATGTACTGTTCTCTTTCTATTTAAAAATATTTAAAAATTATTTTAAAATCAAAACAAAGTAATTTTATCTCTATTGTTTTTCATTCCGTTTACATTACACCTACAGTGTAACCAACTTAGTTGTTTTAGTACTCGTATACAGTAATTGCTAGTAAAGATTATTTTGCTCAAATTGACCAAACCTTTCTCATGTATGTTATAATACTTGATTTGATCACCGGGATGTACGTCCTTTAAATGATAATACAATAATAAGTTTATTATATATAATTTAGTAAGTTTTAGTGAATAAAATAGTATATTGTTACTGCAAGATTGTTGTTCCTTTTTTATTTAATTTTTAGATCACTTTATGTCATATTAAACTGTTCAACGCTGGAAAAAAAGAAAAAAAAGAAAATAAGCTAGTGAAATATAATGCACAGTAGTACATTTTAAACATCACCAATACATACATTTTTGATCAGTGAATCGGGAGTTTTTATAACCCACAAAAGGTATTTTGATCCAGTGTCGCTCTGTGTCTGTAAAGAAGTCCATTTCTGCAACAAAGCCCGTTTGGAAGAGTCACTTCACCAAAGAGAGACTGTAATCTCTACGCGGCTGTCACTCTTACTTTTGTATCGCAATCGCATCTTCACGTGGTTATCGCTATTGATCACGTTCTACTAAAGGCACAAAAATTTTAATTTAAAACTGAGGAGAGAAAACGATAAAATATCAATATAGACCAACTATAGTTAGTTAGATCACTGTTTCGGCTTACGGTTCAATCATAAAATCATGGGTTCTACGGCCGAACGTCTATATAGCAATTACTCTTTACCCATCCCAACCTATTGTATTATACACACAGATCCACACGCGACAGTAGCTATTTATCAATCTACCGGAAACTTTCAATACTAATCAGTTCTTGTGCTCTAATTCAATGTAATTTCGCGTAAAAAATCTATGTTTTTTTTTCAACAACATAAATCGTATTTCCGAGATTATCCTTTATTTACATAACAAGCAATACGGAATTATATTATTTCGATATTTCCGTTACCTTTTTAGAATATTCTTATGAAGCCCATTGTAAAACAAAATAGAAAATATAATCTTTCCGGGACAGTAAACCGTGTAATCAGCGTTGTGGGATGCGATCAGTTAAAAAACACGATATTTTTCATAAGTTAGATATCACCATCAAGAATGTATGGTGCGACAATATGTTGGTTGGATGTTGAAAGCCAAAAGAAATGTTTTATTCACAGAAGTAGGAACGATGTTTTTCTGTTGACGGGGACCAAAAAAGGTTATGTGATCTCACTATGAAAACTACACTATTTGCATCGGGAAATCTCCTTAAACTGTATTGAAATGTTAAACGATGAGTTAATTTTTGTATGTTTTAGCGAATTTCCCTATAGGGAAGTAGCTATTACCGTAGGTGGCACGGTAAGACCTAGACCCGGGACCGATTTACTTTTTCATTTTGATGTCCCCAGAGGCCAAAAAACACTATTCGTTCAAATTTTTATATATGTATATATATATATAGACTTATATATATATATATATATATATATATATATATGGATATATATATATATACGTCCGTGAACGCAATAACTTGAGTAATTTTTGTCCGATTTTGATGAAATTTGGTTTAAAGGTGTAAAGCGGGATAAACTTGAATGAGTTCGCGAACCAGCACGATCGGACCATGGGAACGGGGCTTTACGGGGGGTTTTATGGGGTAAAAATTGGTTTTTCTCACTTTTGACCCTCAAAACACAAAATTTCCCAATTTCTCTTTAGACCTTTTTAATGAGCTTAAAAAACAAATAATTTAGTATATAAAAGTATTTTTGTTCGATTATTAGTAACGGAGAAAATTAAAAAAATTGTAAATTTAAAATTCCCATGTTATTCTTATGGAGAATATTGTCAAATGTTGTAGTTTGCTTGTTTATGAATATATTTTGATCAAACTTGGCAAATTTATTTATTTTGTACTAAGCTATCAATATTTTACTAAAAAAAAAACACTTTATTAGTTTCCTTGTAGCAGCAAACCTAGGTACTCGTTAAACCTAATGTTATTAAAATATATTTAACTGAAAATCAATTCAGACAAATGGAAATTCGCTTAGTCGGCAGGTTTGCTGCGGCGGGGGTATCCATATTAGTCAATTAGTCAATAATCTATTTTAATATATTAGGTTGAAGATTGAAAACAATATAAACACACTATGGTATTAGTAGCTGTTATCCAAATGTAGACCTATTTAAATCAGTACAACGGTAAAACCAACTAACAGCAATGTTAATATTGAAACTCAAGCCTGTAAAGTCTATATCAGATCATCAAATCATCGTTAATTTTGTGTATGTTTTTGTTCTTGCAATTTTAATACAATAACGTCACGTTCTAATTTCTATTATTTATTTTAGGTTTCTGACACTACTTGTTCCTTATTTGTCAAACGTCCTCAGAAGGCTTGCAAATCCCTTTGAAAAACAATCTATAAGCGAAAATAAATACCTTACCAAGCGAGAGACTGCGAGAGCCAGGGATTTCCCGCACATTTCTCCGAGTTCTTCTACCTTTTTCTATTCCCTCAAGTTTATACGGCTCGACTTATCTGTGAAGTAAAACCAATTTTCCATTATTTGACACCTTTCAAAGGTTAAATCAATAGTTACATTTTCATTGTCTTTTACGTGATTTTAAACACAAAAATATGTCATAATAAGTAAATATATAATACTTTTTATCGTTATGGGGTGTTTGCGTTAAAATACTTGAAATTTAATAATAGTACACATAATACATCTTTTGAATTTAATTTTTAATGCCACACTTGTAATAAAAATGTTAGTATTACTAGTTAAATTATCCTAAATAAAAAACTGTTTATAATGATAAACTAGTTTGTTTTAAAACCCAGGACTCAGTTTTATTTAGATACGATGTTCAATATGAATCTTTAAATTGATAAGTTCAATCATCTACAGTATTTATTATTTTACATTTCTACTGAAATACATAAAATGACAGGCTATTGGTTTCAGTTTGAAAAGTGAATAAAATAACACAATAAAAGAAAAAAAATAATTAAAAACGTTACAATACAGTGTATTTTTATTGATTACTACAATACTCCATATAACCTGATATTGGTTCGACTTGTTAAACAAGAAAAAACATATTTTTAAAAAATATACGAAGCAGTTGGCCCATACAATTCAAGCATCTAAAATTCCTTACGATACCAATTAAACGCGTGACAAACCAATGAGTACGTGTCTAAAAGTAGTAAGGTCATTAGTTCACCGATCAATGTCAATTTATTTCTGATTATGCTTTGAAATCCCAGAATACGAAATGACGCGAAACTATATATATCTAGTTTGGGATGATTTTCTCGTATTCTACAGGAATTGTAGAGCTCACCCCGCGAACAATACAGATCACGTTGGCCAATTTTGACTGTTTCGTATTGAAATACATTAAGTACAATACATCATAGTTCAATCAATAATTTCCATTTGTTGGAATACGTGAAAGTATAATTTTGTACATCCATGTTGGCCATGTTGAACTAGTTATTCAGTTTTAATATAAATCAACTCAATTGTAACGTGTACGTTCAAGTGTTTTCCCCGAGTATTCCCGTATAAATTATAAATCATTTTTACCTATTGTCGACGAGATTTCCAGGAATTGTGTAGTTGACATTATTTGCTCGTGTAACTGTTGCTCGCATGGGGTAAACAAACGTCCTCAACATGTAATTAAAATGTAAAATAATGATGTCACAAACGAATGCGTGCGTTTTGCAGACATTTGTAACTTTAATTCTCTTTTTACGCTCGTTTCCGATTTTTTTTATCCGTGGTCGGAAATAAAATATAAGCAGTTTTCAATACTCTACAATGGGTTGTTCCACATGGGTCGGATGTATATTCCCAACTAGATTAACGTACTAGTTTAGTGGGTAGATTCACAGATTAGTGTGTTGTAGTTTTGCTAGGATTTACACCTTACTGGACTAAGGCTTTGAGTAATGTGTTGACATGTGGGGACTGTTAAGTTACGCTGGAAGTTGCATTGCAAGTAGAATTTACAGGATTTTAAATATATTGTACTAAAAAAATTGTTAAGAAACCTGAGGTTATAGAATATATATTGCAGATTTTTAAAACATAGAAAATATCATCATATTGACATAGACAAAAAGAATTTTCTTTTTGTCTATGATATTGAATAAAAGTTTACAAAATGATATTTTTAATAGGTAATGTCGAGAGATTTTGAAAAATTACTGTTTTCAGAAGGAGTGAGACATAACTATCTGAATTGTGTATTTCCTATATAGTAATTCACGTGCATAACAATACCTAAACATATTTACCCTGTATATTTAAGTGTATTACCTTGCTTTTCCATATGTTAAGTGTTTTGTAGCTGCACTAAATGTTTCGCCAATACTGCGATTTCTTAACAAAAATGTCATACAATTAGAAAACGCCACGTTGTACAATACGGATACAAAACCATTCCACTTAGAAAACTAATAATAACCAAACTTTACGATAACGAGATCCAACATCAGTAGGTATTGTGCATTCACTTCAAATGGGATTCATACAATGTCTAAAGGCCATAGAAACTTTGCCTCGAAATGAGACTACTTGATCATAGTTTGCACGTAACTGTAACTATGTACAAAGCAGCCCGCGTCGCTGAAATAACCTAAATAACCCGGCGGTAGCGGCAGCGGCAGTTCCACAAATGAGATTCCCATAGAAAACACGCACCTTTGGCACGACATATAGCGACAACATGACACAACGTCGGCGACAGTCTACTTGCTTACCTAGTGTAGCGGCAAACATGAGATTCATGTGATTAGATATTAGTTTATCAGAACTTTACCTGTCTTTTGCTAGGGATGTCAATTTCAAATTAAAGTATAACCCCCTTTAAAATAAAATAAAAATAGCTAGGGTTAGTGATGACTAAATAACTTGAAGTATTTGGTATAAACATTTCTATCACCACTGAAAGAATAACTTAATACTAACCACATGTTTACGAACTAGTATTGTTTATCAGCTGTGCGTGGCTGTGTAAATAATAAACAACAAAAAGTGTTTCCATTCTATGGAGACTAACAACTTGTACTGTATGAGCAATATCTCTGACTTTTAGCAGCCAGGGGTAAAATCCCAAGTTAAAATATTTGAATTTAATTGTCATGCTTTAGACTCTCCTCAAAAAAGTGCAAAACTACAGTCAATTAAACCCAGCTCTGAGTTTGCGTGATGAATACAGACACATAGTTTTATAATCGTATTAGATTATTCAATTAACACTTTTGGGGATAAATATTCCAGTCCTTTTAAACCCGAATTATATGCAAATAAATACAATATTGTTGGTTCATGTGTCGGGAGGTTGTCATTTATTGGTTAATCAGTTTCACTGTCATTGGCATTGGATAAAAAAACAAAATTTTACCACCAATTAATTTAGTTTTATGCCAATGTATAACCGTCCTTATTAATACCATTATTTTTCTTAACCCCCAACCGTTCAAAAATACCTTTAACAAATATTAAAACCTTTAAGCTGAATTTCGAGATTGTTATACAATATCTTTTAAAAATGTGAGCTCATTAAATTAAAAATATTAATCAAGTGAATTGTGATTATAATGAATTCTGTTGAGTTTGTTTCAAGTAGCCTACTGACAGATTACAAATATTAAAGATTATGACTTACTCAACGTGTTTTCATCTTTTAAACTCCAGGTTAGGGGGAGTCAGGCCGATAATAAGTTTGCTTTCTTCTGTAAGAGGCTTAAAAATCTATTGAGTCTAATATATTCTTTCTAAATCACTTTCTACCGTTTATTACATTAACTGTACCCATTAAATCCTCAAATCACCATTTACAATAAAAGAAACACAGAACGACGGGAATTGGCCTGCAAAAAATACATGAGATGATGTTTATAATACATGAATAGAAAACGTATAAGCAATCTGATCCCCGACCTATCTTCCCGCCGTGGTTTGCGGGATTCGCGCCAAGATGAACATTTTATACTATTAACCCGCGCTTTTGTTCGAGGTATAGATTAATTCCTTCCGTTGGCTCTGGGCCCGGGATTAGCGGCAGTTATGGCGAAAGTTTTCAAAAATAATCGTTTGCCCCCTACAACAACTTTGCCTATTGAAACTCGGAAAATTCTTTCATAATGTGTTAATATTTATAGTCATGCCAAACTCAAGCGTATTCGATGTGTTACATTTTTCCCACACAACATTGAGTTCTTATTAAGACATATTGCTTAATGTTTAGTCAGAGTCACAATAGTTGTAATATAATGTAGCATTCCAATTTGTGTGCAGGCTTTAGAATATTTAGCTTTTTATTTCAATCAAAACGACGAATATCTTCTAATAAAGTAAAAGTTCCTTTTGGATTGCCATAAACGACTAACAGCACGAAAGTTTAATAAAATAAACTATTTAAATATGTTCGGATGGCAGTTTATAATGAAAATAAATTATGGAAATGAAAAGTTGACTGCATAGAAACATAGACATAATTTTTATTTGAAAGACACAAAGAATCTTCTACAGAAGTATAGTATAAACATGTAGCTTTTTTATATGTCATATCTCTAAAAATGTCTAACAAATAAGCCTCACCAGTATACTTAAATCAAGGTTCGTAATATGCATTTTATTCATATACAATTATGTGGAATGCAAACAAATAACATAAAACAGAGTAGTTATATCACTCTTAACTACAAATATAGTATAAAAACGTAGTTGGTCCCAACCAGAGATTGTAACTGTATGTTGGTCCCTGGGGGTAGCTGTGCAATTTATGCCACTGAATTAGTTACCAAACATACACACTTTTTCACCTACGTTTACGAGTTAGTTTTGCCAATAACAATGCTAAATAATTAGTTTATTTAAAATATAAAATGTTCTCTCCAATATCTCTTGTCCTGTTATCCAATTATTTTTCGTAACTAATAACAAATTACCTATATGTTCAATAAATTACTAACTTTTAAAGGTTCGGAAGAGATACAAAATTGATTGGCTGGTCGCAAAATTCGTGGATTGTTGGTATATTTTGATTTTGATACTCTAAGTAATACGTGTCAATCACCTTCCCAATTTATTTTGCAAACCTACAGAATGTCTGGCAGTTATCAACAGGAAAATGGCCAAATTAGGATATTTACTATGTCCAACAGTCTAATCAAAAGCTAAAAAAAATTGAGGTTAAATTTTTTATTTGCTATTTTGTTGTTTTCGGTTATCTACATTAAAACGATTTCCGTAGCAAATGTTCTGAATACTAATGCTCACAACATTGCCATAATAATTTTTATTCTTAAAGATATACAGTTTATACTAACTAACTGGTTATCTGTTCTTACCGATCATTCTTTTGTTTAGTTAGGCCTGCTTTTTTAGAACATCTTTTAAAAATGTGTACAGCACGTAGCTCTTTGGCCACACTGATAATTTTGTTGTAATGTATGAAATTTGTTCAGTAAAATAAGTTATACTAACAATACATATTTAAACTAATTTGAAAATCTATTGCGTAATGCACATATTAAAAGGAAAATACGAATTACCTCTTTACGTACGCAACTCTCAGGAATTTTTGTTTACCACTTCCTGGTTCAATTATCTATAAATATAATTTTAAAATGTTATAGCATCAGAAACTATATTTTAAGAGCACACAATGGCCTTCGTGCAGATTTATAAACAATAACACCTTTTTAATCCTTGACTTATTAAATTACACGACACTGGGGTATAATAACTGTTAATAATGTAATTGTACCTTTTTCAGAAGTAATAAATTTCAAATGTTTGTAAGCGCTGCCTCCAGGATCATTGGGACAATACAAGAGTTCGGGCCTTGGCGTCGAGCCAGAGAAATAATTAATCTATACCTTGGAACAAAAGCTCGTCGCTTATTTCGGAAAATACAGTATCCATCTTGGCGATGATCCCTTTATCTCTCAGTGAGACTCGGGCTGGATGTTGTTGTAGGATCATCTTGAGCGAGAAGGCGAAATGTTGGAAAATAACTGTGTCATCTTGAGATCGTCGTGTATTTTAGTCAGAAAAATTGAAATATACATTTGAACGTGACTGTTTTAATTTTTATTCCTAAAAATAGTATAGTTGAAATAACTACTGTATTAAGAATTTTGAAATAACTCAGACGATATGTCGAATAAACTGCATAATGTTTCTGAAATAAATAGAAGATTTAATCAAATTTTGCTATTTAAGTAAATAAAATAAAATTACTTCATACTCTTTTAATTTTCTGTTGTTAACTCCCACCAGCTTTTAAAAAGGTTTTTTTTTAAATTGACAAATGCTTACTTAGTTTGGTAAACGCAAATAAGGAATTAGATTAATTAATTAATCTAAACTCATTTATTATCATAGTTAAAATACATTAAAGAAAATCCAGGAAGAGCCAACAACATTTTATTCTAAAACCTTAATTGAACAATTAATTAATAATTATCATTATTATAAATTAATTATTAATACTTATTACAGTATTATTTTTAAATAATTGAATAAATATCTTGGATTTTATAAATAACCCAAATACTGTGTTGCTCTTTTCGTGCTTTGTTTTCACCGCATATAATTACTCTGGGGATATAAATGTAAAAGAGCATGAAAGGGTCAGAGCATATGCTTTGATGTGGGCTTGTAATGAGATGTGGCTGAGGTAAGACAAGACGAACAATGAAAGCAGACGACACAAGGTACCAGTGTATAGTATACACTTCTGTATACACTATACATTACACAACACAGGGGATTGTGTGGTGGCAAGTAACCCAACCTGAGAACAATACAATACAAATTGGAGTCACCCAATTTAAATTTACTATTTATTATCGTGAACATTTTTCTACATTAAACATCCGCTAATATGGCTAAATTTAATTATGTTTTAACTATTTTTGATGAGTGTTAAAATAATTTTGTTAGGTTAGCAATATTGCCTAAGACAGATATGTTTTACTAAAAAAAAACATACTTAGTGTCTCTTGGACTATTAACTGTTAATCTCATCAACGGTTCAATACTAGGCCAGCCACGGAAAATTATGTTTATAATGTAATTACTATAAGATGTACCTCATAAACAGTCGTATTGATTTGTTAAGTTGTTTGTGAAGATCTCGGGGTTAACGATGGGATATTGTAATAGAGCAACGAAACTAAAAAACTACAACAGTGACGGAAAGTAAGGTATGCCACTAATTAAAATCCTGTATACAATGATGCATTGGAATTTAAATATATCCTCATTTTTAATGGAATGTTTACTTCATTAAATTTCAAAAATATTTAAAATTTATTCTTGACGTATATATATTAAAACATATGTTACTACATTCCTTTGACATCTTACAAAAAAGGTTTAATGACCTAGCAAGATTGAGGTAATGTAGCCGAGTAAGTTACAAAGAGAAAAATATCATGTATTTAAAATTTAAACTCGTTTAAAGTGTTTAAAATTTTAGACACTATTGTCTATTTATTATTTTATTATTTATTACTAGTATTTAAGAATCTTCGTTTACTTGACCTACATAAGTCAACTGAGTAAAACAATTTAGACTATCGATGAGGATGAGCCGAAGTCTACAAATAACTGAGGGCAAGAGCTTGCGCAAATAATTGGTTTAGGGTTAATTAAACAGGTTCAACTAATTGCGAAATGGTAATAATTAATGGGCTTAGTCGCCGGCAAAACAAAGGGTCCTGAATTAGTTGGCAAGGGTATTGAAACATGGATAATACTGTCACAATATTTACTATTCAATTTGTAACTCACTATCCGAATTTCATTTTTATTTACTAAGGGTGTCCGAAAAAGAACTCCTTAGTTAAATATATTTCACGATAGTATTAGTTTAAATGGATGAGCAATAATCCTTTATGTTAGTAGACTATACTAAGTTTTAGTTTCGTACGTTAACAATAAGTTTGGTACACCTGTTTGACCTTGAGCGTAGTTTTGGCAATAAATAATAATAAAAATAATAATAAAAGTCAATAAAAATCGCTTGGATACCGGGGTAAAAATGGTTTGCATATCGAAGTGTACAAGTATTAAAACAACTTTGATTTCATTACCTTTCATTTAATGTATCAGTCATTGTAATTTGTATATTGTAAAATAAATAAACATATTTCAAAACTAGTTTGAAACGGGGGATCTTTTTCTGGCACCCGGTATAAAATATTACGCAAAATTATGTTTATAAAATTACAAAAATTACTCAACACTTCATTGAAGCACGGCTATATTACTGTAATTTAACCAACTCATTTTAAACCTGCTGATTTAGCTTAGCTTTGTTGCAATGTATAGTATAGGACAAAAGTTCGGTTATAAAAAGTCCAAACAACATCAACAACATCTGGAATGACAAAGGACGCCACAAACTATGTCGAGTCCCAGACCGAGTGACACGCGACAGAATAAACTGTAACATTCAACACAACATTTATGCATTATAATTCTCCCTTGTTATCTTTGTAAATATAAACTGCCCGGGTGTGGGCCGTAACGATCACAAATAACTTAGTAGATGGTTAGATGTACAACATAGAGTAATAAGTACGGACGATCTTTGCGTTGGTTACTCGTTCGTTAGTAAATGTAGAGAGAGAACGATTTTAATTAGGAAGGTAACCCGAGACTGAGTTGTGCCTGTAATGAATAGATCTGCAAGCTGAGACGCTCCTCGCTGGGCCTTTATTTAGTGGTAAACTCTTCATTGTTTCTGTGCATCTGTTCCATAACTTATAATTTGTACATTATTATGTCGTATGGAATGTTGCTATAATAAGATGAGCACTTGTTAAACTATTTTGTGCATAGTTATATTTCAATAGTAGCGTTGAAACTTAGTCCAAATTTTTGTACAGGCATTGTTAAACGTTTTTAGTAAGGTATATTGTTTCTAACTTCTGTAGTTATTTTGACAACCTTGTGTTGCTTGAAAATTAAAATATGCCATCAAAGTGGCACTTCCTATAGACCAACGTAAAAAAAATGTATTTACTGAACTAATATCCATGTTATTAAGTTGTAAAATTGCCAAACATTGCTTATACACCCTTTGAAACATTTGTACAAAAGTGTATTTGTCATTTGTAGATATCTAGGTTGCAATAGGGTGATTGATATAAGTGTGCCAGCCGTTTTATTCGAAAACTATAAGAGATATAAAAAAAAGTTAAATTGTAAGTGCCTTGGATTTTTTATCCAAACAATTGTAGTCAAGTCAAAAAAAATATTTTAGCCGCCATTTTTCCAATATGGCCGCCAACATTGATTTTTCTTATGGAACACCCTGTATTTTATGATGTATTCTGGTAGAAAATGTAATTTTAAGACGATTTTATTCTTGTAATTTTTTTCATAAACCTAACCGTTTCATAGATAATAATGGTTAAAGTTTTGAAATTTCTGCATGAGAAAGAATTTCGATAAAGGCCTAAGCAAGGATGCCAGCTGTTTTATTCGAAATCCATTAAAAATTTCACAACTTAAACCATAATTATCTTTGAAGCGGTTAGGTTTATGAAAAAATCACAAGAATAAAATCGTCTTAAAATTACATTTTCTACCAGAATACATCATAAAATACAGGGTGTTCCATAAGAAAAATCAAAGTTGGCGGCCATATTGGAAAAATGGCGGCTAAAATAATTTTTTTGACTTGACTACAATTTTTTAAATAAAAAATCCAAGGCACTTACCATTGAACTTTTTTTGATATCTCTTATGGTTTTCGAATAAAGCGGCTGGCACACTTATATCAATCACCCTGTATTATCACTCACAAAGAAATGTCTTTTGTTTGAATAAACAGAGTTTATGAGGTATCTTCAAATTGCTAAAAAAAAATTCTTAAACAGTTAAACACGTTTTTAAAACGGAAAAAATTATAATAAATGGCAACTTTTATTATTTTTTTGATTAAAAAACTATTTTACTTCTTTAATTTGTATACAAACACATTTTTAAAAACCAAATTCAACAGTACTCATATTGCATTTAGTTTATTATAATTCCCTTGCAGTGTGCTATGTTTATATTTGCATAAATCTTTTATAATTACTCACAAATAAACTCTAGTTCGTACCTCTAAAGTGTGATAATTGAGCGAACAACAATGTTTTCTCCAAATGGCTGACTGTAAATAACGCCCGTCTTCGATCACGATGTTTTCCTCCACTTCTAATCTCAGATAAGTGATATTAAGATGCTACTGTTTTCCTTCATTTCTTTTCACGGGTCACCTCTCTAATTAATACTTGGTCCTTTGTTTTGCCTCATCTGCTAATGGACGGATCGCGATGTATTGTCGTTGAAGGCTTTGTCTCGTGTTTTTGCGGCGTGACACCGTCACTCTCTTGGCGTTTATTGTGTGGAAAACATTATTGGAAATTTATAAATTCTTTTTAATCAACAAACTATAACCCGATGACACACTAAAATAAACCGTGTAAAATTAGCGTATCACTAAGGATTAAAGGGGATGTTTAAAATTTATAGTAATAAGCTAAGGACATTAAAACGGCCCTTCTGCAATTAGCTTGATGAGTTTTATTAAACGGAATCTGATTATACTCGCGATCTGCTGGATCTCCCTCTCTCTGAAACTTTAAAATATCATCAATACTGTTATATTATGCAAGGAAAATTTAAACTAAATATTTTTTAGGATTAAAATGTTTTATTTTTTGTGCCTTTATAATTTAGTACGTATTTTAGTGAGGTTTATATATGTCAAACTGGTTTACCGATTGTATCTGTGTTAATTAAATTACACGGGACATGCTTTGTAATAAATGAACCTAAATACCACTTTTACTACTTTACACATTACATTAATAATATAGTATTTCGTGTGATCATTTTATCTTCAATTATTTGTTTTAAGATTTATTTAACTATACTATAAAATATATTTTAACTTTTTTACCATAATTATACTTACTTAGTTCGAGCTATCAATTACAATAGTACTGTAATTGATAGCTCGAACTAAGTATTTGTATAAATATTCTAAACCTAATAGAAAACTAATATACTTAATACAAAGTACAAAGTTTGAAGATCGAAGAATATTGAAGTGCGTCTTTTTTCTTCTTCATCAACAAATGGAAAACAAAAACATTCTGTAGCTTAGAGACGCCACGATAATACTATGTAATCTTGAAGGAGGACTCTCCTTCGAAACAAGCATGGGTTATGTAAACACAAGAGTTGTAAAATACTTGGGTATTTCAAATGAAATTGTTGACAGTAAAACTGTTTATACGTGGTCTTAACGTTAATAAAAATATTTCTGGATTGGACTCACAGTACAAAGTGTTGACCAAATTATATTCTTGTATTTTACTATTTATCATACACCTTAATAATATTAAGTCCTAGTAAATTCACTTACTACAAAAATGTATTACGTCTGAATAAGGTAATAAACGAATGTAGCTTAATTAGTTGTTCCATTTAGGAGAGTATTGATAGCCTATACTCTTTTATAATTTTTAAAACTATAATTATGTTTACAGTTATGTACTAAAAATTATTGTATTTTATATAGGCCCTCTAAGAAATTCAAATTCTATGGTTTGAATCATAAATACCCGCTTTATGTAAAATAAATTTAATGATATATATAATAAATATTTAATAATAACTAATTTTAACTTAAACTTTAATAATAACATTTTAAATAAATTTTTAAATAACCATTTTTAGCAGACAGTGTGTGTCGTGTGAAGTGGTCGGTTCGCTAGTTATAGACAGTTTATGTGTTGTAGACATCATCCCCTGTGGTCAGTAGACAGTATGTGTCGTGTAGAGTGGTCGGTTCACTAGATATTAGACAGTGTATGTGTTGTAGACATCATCCCCTGTGGTCAGTAGACAGTATGTGTCGTGTCGAGTGGTCGGTTTGCTAGATGTTAGACAGTTTATGTGTTGTAGACCTCATCCTCTGTGGTCGGCAGACAATATGTGTCGTGTAGAGTGGTCGGTAGACAGTATGTGTCGTGTAGAGTGGTCGGTAGACAGTATGTGTCGTGTAGAGTGGTCGCTTCGCTAGATATTAGACAGTGTATGTGTTGTAGACATCATCCCCTGTGGTCAGTAGACAGTATGTGTCGTGTAGAGTGGTCGGTTCGCTAGATATTAGACAGTGTATGTGTTGTAGACATCATCCTCTGTGGTCGGTAGACAGTATGTGTCGTGTAGAGTGGCCGGTTCGCTAGATATTAGACAGTGTATGTGTTGTAGACATCATCCCCTGTGGTCAGTAGATAGTATGTGTCGTGTAGAGTGGTCGGTTTGCTAGATGTTAGACAGTTTATGTGTTGTAGACCTCATCCTCTGTGGTCAGTAGATAGTATGTGTCGTGTAGAGTGGTCAGTAGATAGTATGTGTTGTGTATAGTGGTCGGTTCGCTAGATATTAGACAGTGTATGTGTTGTAGACATCATCCCCTGTGGTCAGTAGACAGTATGTGTCGTGTAGAGTGGTCGGTTCACTAGATATTAGACAGTTTATGTGTTGTAGTCATCATCCCCTGTGGTTGGTAGACAGTATGTGTTGTAGACATCATCCCCTGTGGTCGGTAGACAGTGTGTGTCGTGTGAAGTGGTCGGTTCACTATTTCTTAGACAGTGTATGTGTTGTAGACATCATCCCCTGTGGTCAGTAGACAGTATGTGTCGTGTCGAGTGGTCGGTTTGCTAGATATTAGACAGTTTATGTGTTGTAGACATCATCCCCTGTGGTCGGTAGACAGGATGTGTCGTGTAGAGTGGTCGGTTCGCTAGTTCTTAGACAGTGTATGTGTTGTAGACAACATCCCCTGTGGTCGGTAGACAGTATGTGTCGTGTGGAGTGGTCGGTTCGCTAGTTATTAGACAGTGTATGTGTTGTAGACATCATCCCCTGTGGTCGGTAGACAGTATGTGTCGTGTGGAGTGGTCGGTTCGCTAGTTATTAGACAGTGTATGTGTTGTAGACATCATCCCCTGTGGTCGGTAGATAGTATGTGTTGTGTATAGTGGTCGGTTCGCTAGATATTAGACAGTGTATGTGTTGTAGACATCATCCCCCGTGGTCGGTAGACAGTATGTGTCGTGTGGAGTGGTCGGTTCGCCAGTTATTAGACAGTGTATGTGTTGTACACATCATCCCCTGTGGTCGTTAGACAGTATGTGTCGTGTGGAGTGGTCAGTTCGCTAGTTATTAGACAGTGTATGTCTTGTAGACATCATCCCCTGTGGTCGGTAGACAGTATGTGTCGTGTGGAGTGGTCGGTTCGATAGTTATTAGACTGTGTATGTCTTGTAGACATCATCCCCTGTGGTCGGTAGACAGTATGTGTCGTGTGGAGTGGTCGGTTCGCTAGTTATTAGACAGTGTATGTGTTGTAGACATCATCCCCTGTGGTCGGTAGACAGTATGTGTCGTGTGGAGTGGTCGGTTCGCTAGTTATTAGACAGTGTATGTGTTGTAGACATCATCCCCCGTGGTCGGTAGACAGTATGTGTCGTGTGGAGTGGTCGGTTCGCCAGTTATTAGACAGTGTATGTGTTGTAGACATCATCCCCTGTGGTCGTTAGACAGTATGTGTCGTGTGGAGTGGTCAGTTCGCTAGTTATTAGACAGTGTATGTCTTGTAGACATCATCCCCTGTGGTCGGTAGACAGTATGTGTCGTGTGGAGTTGTCGGTTCGATAGTTATTAGACTGTGTATGTCTTGTAGACATCATCCCCCGTGGTCGGTAGACAGTATGTGTCGTGTGGAGTGGTCGGTTCGCTAGTTATTAGACAGTGTATGTGTTGTAGACATCATCCCCCGTGGTCGGTAGACAGTATGTGTCGTGTGGAGTGGTTGGTGAGCTAGTTATTAGACAGTGTATGTGTTGTAGACATCATCCCCTGTGGTCGGTAGACAGTATGTGTCGTGTGGAGTGGTCGGTTCGCTAGTTATTAGACAGTGTATGTGTTGTAGACATCATCCCCTGTGGTCAGTAGACAGTATGTGTCGTGTAGAGTGGTCGGTTCGCTAGATATTAGACAGTGTATGTGTTGTAGACATCATCCTCTGTGGTCGGTAGACAGTATGTGTCGTGTAGAGTGGTCGGTTCGCTAGATATTAGACAGTGTATGTGTTGTAGACATCATCCCCTGTGGTCAGTAGATAGTATGTGTCGTGTAGAGTGGTCAGTAGATAGTATGTGTTGTGTATAGTGGTCGGTTCGCTAGATATTAGACAGTGTATGTGTTGTAGACATCATCCCCTGTGGTTAGTAGACAGTATGTGTCGTGTAGAGTGGTCAGTAGATAGTATGTGTTGTGTATAGTGGTCGGTTCGCTAGATATTAGACAGTGTATGTGTTGTAGACATCATCCCCTGTGGTCAGTAGACAGTATGTGTCGTGTAGAGTGGTCGGTTCACTAGATATTAGACAGTTTATGTGTTGTAGTCATCATCCCCTGTGGTTGGTAGACAGTATGTGTTGTAGACATCATCCCCTGTGGTCGGTAGACAGTGTGTGTCGTGTGAAGTGGTCGGTTCACTATTTCTTAGACAGTGTATGTGTTGTAGACATCATCCCCTGTGGTCAGTAGACAGTATGTGTCGTGTAGAGTGGTCAGTAGATAGTATGTGTTGTGTATAGTGGTCGGTTCGCTAGATATTAGACAGTTTATGTGTTGTAGACATCATCCTCTGTGGTCAGTAGACAGTATGTGTCGTGTAGAGTGGTCAGTAGATAGTATGTGTTGTGTATAGTGGTCGGTTCGCTAGATATTAGACAGTGTATGTGTTGTAGACATCATCCCCTGTGGTCAGTAGACAGTATGTGTCGTGTGGAGTGGTCGGTTCGCTAGTTATTAGACAGTGTATGTGTTGTAGACATCATCCCCTGTGGTCGGTAGACAGTATGTGTCGTGTGGAGTGGTCGATTCACTAGATATTAGACAGTGTATGTGTTGTAGACATCATCCCCTGTGGTCGGTAGACAGTATGTGTCGTGTGGAGTGGTCGGTTCGCTAGTTATTAGACAGTGTATGTGTTGTAGACATCATCCCCTGTGGTCAGTAGACAGTATGTGTCGTGTGGAGTGGTCGGTTCGCTAGTTATTAGACAGTGTATGTGTTGTAGACATCATCCCCTGTGGTCGGTAGACAGTATGTGTCGTGTGGAGTGGTCGGTTCGCTAGTTATTAGACAGTGTATGTGTTGTAGACATCATCCCCTGTGGTCGGTAGACAGTATGTGTCGTGTGGAGTGGTCGGTTCGCCAGTTATTAGACAGTGTATGTGTTGTAGACATCATCCCCTGTGGTCGGTAGATAGTATGTGTCGTGTGGAGTGGTCGGTTCGCCAGTTATTAGACAGTGTATGTGTTGTAGACATCATCCCCTGTGGTCGGTAGACAGTATGTGTCGTGTGGAGTGGTCGGTTCGCTAGTTATTCGCTCGTGTCACGCCATTGCATCACGCAAATGCCGCCTTCAATAAATAATTTACAAGTCTTTTACAGCTTTTTAAAACACGTTTTGTTAAGTTTAAGGCCATAACTGTAGAAGTTGCGTGTTTCGTACACACATGTCAAATCATCTAGATTTTTTAAATTTAACTTCTAAATATTTTTTTTATGTCATACGTGAACAACTTTTTTTTAGCTTGAGTGAATACTGTCATACAAATTGTAACATTATATCCATTTTGCGATGTGCTTGTGAAGAATAAAATGCTTTTGACGAATTATTCCCTTAAAAATTAAATATTTTAACAGTTATTTATAGACGGTTTATTTGTACATAGTCTTTTAACATTAAATCGGATAAAAAAACATATACTACAGCTAAGTACAAATTTGACTTAGCAGTTTAGCCGTTTGCATGAACATGAGTTTTGGTCAATTATCTTCTTCTGAACAAATTGCAATTATCATACACACAGAGAAAAGTTTGTAGAAAGAAGAAAATCATGTAAAATTACCATACTGAATATTTTTTTCATGGTTTCATCTTTTAAACAAGTCGCCATAGCTTTCAATAAGACTTCTTAAGCTTTACCCTAAACGTTTTCTTTGGTTGTGTCAGATTGGTTTAGTTGAAACCTTTTTATCTGTCGTATTGAACAAGAATACAATATAAAAACCCCATCTACCCACACATTCCAGAATCTTCCATTGGACTTGGAACTTGGATAATCGGATTGGTTTTTCCTTTTTATCGTTCCAAACTGAAATTAAGGTCATACCTGAATTTTGGAGATAAGGCCGAAGATGCACTAAGCTGTTTATCCTTATAGGTACCAACACATATTTTGTATGATAATGTTGAACTATTTTATATGCTAGGAATAATTAGGTAGGATCCACAGTAAAATAGTTTTTTTAAATATTTAACACTACATTTTTAAACTTCAGAATTTTTGAAATCCTTCGAAAGAACCTAAAAACTCGTCTGTTCAAAATCATAACCGTTCTAATATAATACTTATTAGAACGGTCTTCGACTCACATTACTGTAATTGTAAGTAGGTGATGAACCGTTGGCTATAATTATATTGTGCGGTTATTTTAAGTAAAATTCAGCACAAAAAGGTCAGTCATGATTTTTCATAACATGGGAAACACACTCGTCATACTGCATCAAAATCGGATGTTTTCAACACATGCGTTGATGGTTAAAGTAGCATAGTTAAACGATATTTTTTTTGCGTTAATCATCGTTCATACGTGTACCGGTGAAATTACCCGCTGTCAAGTGATTCTCGTGACCTTAAAAAAGGCGACCGGTTTCGATCCTCACGGGTTCTTTAGGCGGACGTCGTCATCTTCATTTTGTTCTTGTGAACACGTCGAAAAAAAAACTTGGAGTCATAACACTCAAACACAAAACACGTAAAAAAGGCCAATAACTATTAACCCATCGGTCAAGCGGGGAGCGACACGGAAGTAGAGTCTAGACTCATCTTCCATATTGTATATTTCACTGTTATTAGATTTACTATATATGATATACATCGCATACTCGCCTAACAGTTCTTTATATTTTTACATCCACTGTCATACAGATAAATACCTCATATACCAAAGCATTTTGTAAAACTCTGTTAGAAGTTTCTCATCCTATGATAATATAAATATACTAATTGTAATTCAACAATGTTTAGCAATTATGTTTAATGTGAAAGTTTTTGTTAGTTTAGACTCATACCGTGTTTAAAAGAATGGTTTGTGCTACTAGTTATATCACCGACAGAGGCCTGGGCGGCTTTTCCCTAATTGATCAGATATGCTCCTGTATTTATCGCCCGTTACAGCGGCTCCTCTCCTCGGCCTCGCGTGGCAACGTCGCTTTAACTCCGCCGTTTCTGCAAGTAATGGCCGCCTTACGTTCTACGCCGATCTTCAAATCTTGATAAAGTTCCGTGCCGTTTTTACTCTTTCACCACAGTTGATTTATTAGTTCTTTTATCGCTGGTAAAAATGTTTGCCGAGATTAGATCGTGTTCAATTTTCTCTGCACTAATGTGCTTTTATTGCAGTTATTAACGTCAACGGTGATTTTTCATTACTTACTTAGATTGTATTGTTCTTTGATTCAGAGTTTGAAATTATTGTTATACCTTGGCTCTAAACAGTATATTGTTTCGTCTGAGTTTGCAATCTTGAAATTTAGTAGCATTTATTAAAATCCAAATACTCAAGGATAACTGAAACAGTATAAAGCAACACTGCCTGTTATCAGATTGTAACAGCAACTTTCTCATCACTAGGGATTTCTATTTCCACTCAGATTTCTAGGAACATGTACTCCTGAATCCAATAATACAAACTATTTCGGTTTTTAAGGAAATCAGATTGGTAGTTCTTCTTCCTTAACCTCCAAAATCGATAATTACATTAATGGGTCAGAATAATTGGTTTACGATAGTATAATATAATAACTTAGTATTTAAGTAAAATGCTTTTTACAAATATTTACTGTATGAGAGTTATTTGGAGCACTATGTAGTGTTGGATTTTTCAGTTAAAAGTTTCTTAGAATCTGATATAATATAATGCTTACTCTTATCAAGGATTAGTAATATACGTTTGAATGTAAGTAAATTTGAACCAGCCGTCTATTGAAAAATATAGTGTAAAATATAAAAACAAATAAAAGTTTCGTTTAATTTTTTTTTTCTTGCAAATATCTATTTATTGGTTATCCATGTTCTAATTTACCAAATGTTTGTAATAGAAAAAAATTGAGATTTCAAATAAGTTAATAGTAGGCCTATAATGACTTTATCTCTTTTTACACTACGGTAAATCTTTAAACGGCTACATAAACAACCTATCTAATATCTCACTTTATTGTGGGCAGCTTATACGTCCGAATTGTATTGAAATTATTACACTCATAGGACACTATTAAAATAAAATAAAAACATACCGTTGGTTTTGTTGTACGTAATCCGGTTGAACAATCTTTAAAGACACGCACGACTTGGTATTGTTAAGCATTAATATTAAACTCATAATAAAGAATACAAAATTACTTTTTACACTATGTTTTCTCCATAACCCCAGTGGAAAGCCAACCTGGCCACGCAGTATCCCCAATATAAGTGATCGGATTACAATGCCGCCGCTAACTTTGTTACAAGACGTTTAAGGAACTTCAAAGCATCAAGCGAGGAAAGATAATGAGCTTAATGTCTTTACAGATTGTTTGTGAAATCTAATACCCTTAGACATTATAGCTGAACTTCTCCGGCTGAGTATTTAAGTGGAATAGAACGTCTCTAATGCTCATATTATATTGAAATCTGTTCACTCATAGTTTTGCTTATTGTGATCGTTATCATAATTATTAACTATGCATTTTCTGTTTGTTGTGTATTTATAAATAAATGCTTTGGAATATCGTATATGCGTCGCATCAAAATGAAGATATTCAATGTAAATAGTACAGTTTAATCCTTAACAATCTATGATATCCTTATATAGGAGTAGTATCAGCATGTCAGATAAAGTTTTGGTTAAACTATATTATTTTCCAAAAAATAATAATTTCCATACTTTATTAAGTATTAGATTTATTAAAATCAAGGACAAAATTCGTAAACTTACTTCCTGACCTCCTAACCTGGGGCCTGTTTCATAATAAACTACAAACTAATATTATTAGTAAATCAGCTGATTGCCCAATGCAAATCGAATGGAAATTACAAACTACAAGTGACAGCTTGTAACTTGTAGTTTATTATGAAATGGGCCCCAGGTTAGGAAGTTAGGAAGTAAGTTTATTTTTGAACCGTTTGAACCATAGTGATGGCAGAAAATATACAGTATTACCTCTAATATAAGTGATGATCTCGTATTATATATTGTTCGTGGTTTAAGTTTGATAAAAACCTGCGTTGCCAAAGATCTGATCATTCTCCCTCCCTCTTTCTCATTATAGCCTAGTGCAAACAAACCAAGATGTATATAACATAGAAATCAGCTTTCTGATTTATTCCTCGATGATGACGTAAACATAAACGAAGTTTTAAAAGATAAGTTAGCGTCGGTTGGATTCAAATGCTCATACCCTACTGACATCAACAAATCTTCCTGGACAATGATGCAGTTAATCTCATCGTGATTAGTGATCAGTTCCGTACGAACTAATCGCAATGCTGTTCTTCTGAGACACTCGAGACCGCAGGGAAGAGGCAGACACTCGTGGGACGTCGATGGTGTTTGTGTAATCAGTTTATTAAGTGGCTGCAGCCTGATAACAGGTCACCGATAATGACGTCGGCAAACTGCGCTTGTTTAACAACTACAAACCTGCAGTAATTGAATTCAGCTTTAATACGCTAACCATACCCGCTAATGCGTGTGTACGCTGCTGATTAGATTAGAGTATAATCTGTTGCGGGAAAACATTAGCTATCTTTAGCTTGTTGTTTGTTTACGTAATTGTAATCTGTGTTTATTGCTTACGTTTATGCCTACATTCAAGTGAATCTTTTGGAGCAGAGGACATTTTAGATGTAATAATCACGTGGCATAAAGTTCAATGTTGAAGTTCTCAGATAGAGAGAGTGTTTAGAAAAACCATACAAGTATCGTGGGAGGAACCAGTTGTGACGCGACACCTGACTCTGTTATGCTTCATTGTCGTCAGTTTCACACACTGCAGCAGGTTCAGTTGTTCGGTTTGGCAACGTCGCAATGCACAACCGGTCGTATCGCAACCAGTTCCCGGCTCGGAACTAGTTACTAGCGCTCACGCTGACCCCCATCTTTATTTACACAGTTTCATTTACATATCTGTGAGGTAACTGTACTATTACTTTCTCCGATTCAAGCACACAGTGGAATAATGCTTTGTTTACCTTGTGAAACCCATGAGAGCCAGAAATATTCTTATTACATATCTTAGCAATGTCGCATTCGGTGTTAGATTAAGAGATCATGTGCAACCCGTATAATTTCAATAGCTATCACATTTGTTGAAAATGCACTTCAAAGAACGGAAAGAACTACATTGCTTTGTCACAACGATCATAACTTTCACCACTCGGCTCAAAATACTAGATAAATAAATAACCAAAGTGTATTATTTTTCATATTAAAAATACGGTGATGATTTTAATTAACTTTTAAGCACATAGTTTACGTCCACAAACAATAAGATAGTATTTGTTAATTGTTGTAAAATAAATATATACAATATTTTTTATGTAATTAACTTAGGTTTTAAATTGAAGTTTTACTTTATATCTAAAACATGCAGGTGCAAAATTGCTAGTCTTTCTTTTTTGATAATTACTATCATATGACCATATTCATAATTTGTGAATATTTTAAAAATACAGTTATAGAAATAACTCCAACTTTTAAAAGCATAACCAAATACAGTATAAAAATCATGGTTTTCAGCTAGAGTTATTTTTTGTAGTAAACATGATATGAAAGTTACCAACGTGGAATGTAACTGCATAAATGTTAACGGTTCGTTTGTTTAATAATATGAACAATTTATCGTGTACTGTAAACTCCTTAATATTTGTACGAGTAAACCGTCACCAAAATGTTAGATTCGTAAAATGATCTCAGGCCAATAACAAATTCAGCATTAGAACTTCATTTATTACAAAACAATAAACGTTTTACTCCACGCTCTTCAATCAAATTGAATCTCATAAAAGAATAAGTGGTGTATTGGATGCTGGAAGTGCGCTATTCGCTGCTACTTTAGTGTTGAAGAAGTGTCGACATAAAAGAGCATTCAATTTCCTTTCTTTATTTTGTCATATGTTTTATGTATTTTCATTGTAGCTCAGTTGAACTCTCTCACTTAAATGTCCATAAACTTCATGCCATTTCAATTGCAGTTGAAATGCAGGTTAATAATTTAAGCAAAAAAAAAATAAAGTTTATATTTTTCTAGTAGAATTATAAGTAAATTTCATTATTTTTATATTTTCGGCTATCTTTATACAGTATAATTGTTTCATAGATCAAATGTTTTAATGGTTTTCACGACCAAACGCTTGTCTATAGTATACTTCCAATTTAATTAGTAATTTTAACAACTGTTCTTCTGTAAAGTGCAACCACAAACTTTAATAGTTTATTATTTTGTTATAGGTAAACCATATTGAAGTCTCAGTCTTGAAATTGGTAAGTACATGTAGCGATGGGACATTTCATGTATATTTTATTTGAATTTGAAGTGAGTAGTCAAGATTTAGATGATCGGTAAACGTGAAAAATAAAGTTGTAGCGTTCAATACCAAGATTGTATTTGGGCAAGGACTTGTTGCTGTTGTTTCCTAAGGTATAAGCCTCCAGGGGAATAAAATCTTTCTCCCTTCGAAATTACATTCTATTCACTTTCTCTACCTTGGATCTTTGATCAAAAAATTGAAAATGCAGAACAAGAAAATAGATTGTATTAGATTTATTTTTACAAAGTGGTAAGGAATCAAAATAACCGTTAAGGTTGGTATTAATAATTATTGTTAAGAATACGTTTAGTATTCTCATTTCCCGACGTGAATATGGAGTACAGTATAAGAAGTTTAAATACTGTGGGATTCAACTTACACAAGTCAAACTTGTAGTAGAAGAGTGTTAAAGACGATTCTACCCTCGTTTCGTCTTTGACGTATTTTGAACCCTGGGGCGGAACACTAAGGCATTTCATGACCGTGCTCTTTTCCTACTTTCTTTTCTTCGTTGAAAATGACTCCAGCCCTCGCAGTAAAGCAAGATAACATCGCATTCATCCCTCGTATTATCGTCTTCCACGCATGTATGTCGATGTGACCTTGGAACTCAAAATTGTGAATAGACTTCATGTGTGAATGATTTTCCATATTGAAACTTTTACCCTTGCTAATTATTAGCTATGCTAATAGTAAAATACGAAGTGTTTTTTACCCAAGTTCAGTCCACTAATTACAGGCTATGTTGTTAAATTGAAGATTAACATTTTTGATTTTAAACGTGATATGGCTCAAACTAATAATGTTGTAATCCACCGAAAACAAACTCGTCTTTTAACCCCTGCAGGTTACCCATATATTTTTTTTTTTAATAATTAACCTGTGCAACCAACATGCAACCAACATTATGTTAACATTAACCTGTGCAACCAACATTATATAATGTCCTGAAATAGTAGGATCAAAGATCATATTGCAAATAGGATAGCTTGTTTTATCTTGATAAGTAAGTAAATATTTGTATTTTCAACGTTTTAAATGTTCCAACGCATTCCTAATAATTTATATACTGAGAAAAAATAATACAACACTCCAGTATAACGAGACATAAATGTTATTATTATTGTAGAGATTATACTACTTAAGTACACTAGATTAATGTATTGTAGTAATCGATGGAAGAGGTAAATTCACCGATTGGCCGAGCAGATAGACGAGCAGTTCTACAGTAGCATATCTAGGCGAAAATTTTGTGTAATCTATGTCAATAAATATGGTACATAGGCTAATACTATAAAAACAATTAAACTATGTTACAAACCAACAAGCAGTATACAGCAACAGTTTAGTGCAGTCAGTTAACAGTCTAGAGTCACGCGGGGGATAACTTGTAGTTCCATTATCATGTCTGCAACTGGCCTAGGGTGATGCAATAGCTACAAGTAACAAACCAACAAACACTATGCAGCAACAGTTTAGTGCAGCCAGTTAACAGACTATAGTCACGAGGGGGATAACTTGTAATTCCATTATCATGTCTGGAACTGGCCTAGGGCGGTGCAGTAGCTACAAGTAACAAACCAACAAACACTATGCAGCAACAGTTTAGTGCAGCCAGTTAGTCTAGAGTCACGCGGGGCATAACTTGTAGTTCCATTATCATGTCTGCAACTGGCCTAGGGCGGTGCAGTAGCTACAAGTAACAAACCAACAAACACTATGCAGCAACAGTTTAGTGCAGTCAGTTAACAGACTATAGTCACGCGGGGGATAACTTGTAGTTCCATTATCATGTCTGCAACTGGCCTAGGGTGGTGCAGTAGCTACAAGTAACAAACCAACAAACACTATGCAGCAACAGTTAAGTGCAGTCAGTTAACAGTCTAGAGTCACGTGGAGGATAACTTGTAGTTCCATTATCATGTCTGCAACTGGCCTAGGGTGGTACAATAGCTACAAGTAACAAACCAACAAACACTATGCAGCAACAGTTTAGTGCAGTCAGTTAACAGTCTAGAGTCACGCGGAGGATAACTTGTAGTTCCATTATCATGTCTGCAACTGGCCTAGGGTGGTGCAGTAGCTACAAGTAACAAACCAACAAACACTATGCAGCAACAGTTTAGTGCAGTCATTTAACAGACTATAGTCACGCGGGGGATAACTTGTAGTTCCATTATCATGTCTGGAACTAGCCTAGGGCGGTGCAGTAGCTACAAGTAACAAACCAACAAACACTATGCAGCAACAGTTTAGTGCAGTCAGTTAACAGTCTAGAGTCACGCGGAGGATAACTTGTAGTTCCATTATCATGTCTGCAACTGGCCTAGGGTGGTGCAGTAGCTACAAGTAACAAACCAACAAACACTAAGCAGCAACAGTTTAGTGCAGTCAGTTAACAGACTATAGTCACGCGGGGGATAACTTGTAGTTCCATTATCATGTCTGGAACTAGCCTAGGGCGGTGCAGTAGCTACAAGTAACAAACCAACAAACACTATGCAGCAACAGTTTAGTGCAGTCAGTTTAGACTGTTAACTGTGCAGTCAGTTAACAGTCTAGAGTCACGCGGGGCATAACTTTTAGTTCCATTATCATGTCTGGAACTGGCCTAGGGCGGTGCAGTAGCTACAAGTAACAAACCAACAAACACTATGCAGCAACAGTTTAGTGCAGTCAGTTAACAGTCTTGAGTCACGCTGGGACAAACTTCTAGTAAAGCCACAAAATTACACAAAATATCTTTCACAGGGCAAATCTGTTCCCAAGGCTGGTTGCAATTATATCTTTCTTCTTTTGTTTCGAAATATAAAAAAAAAACTGCTTCTAAAGTAAATATTTTGTGTAAGTAAATTATTCTCAAACGTTTCGAAAAGTAGATTATAAATTATCATCTCTGATACAGTAAAGTACTATTTACTTTTAGAAAACTGGTTTTGTAAACTGAACTATTTTGTCGTGGATGCAAGTCAACAATAATGCTATTTTGCTATATGGCAATAGGGGGATATATTTTTCCTTTTTTTATAAAGCTTGTAAAATAATGTATTATGTAAAAGGCTCCTAGGTATTACTAACAAATTGTAAGATATCTAGAATATTATTTGAGATAGTTTTTTGTTTATATTCTTTTATTCAATACTAATGCTATCCAAAAGAAGAAAAAATAACACCATTCATATAATTTTGTTTACTTTATAATAAACAATTTAAACATTTATATAAAGTATGTGTACGGATAGATATGTTTTAATAGTTCCGCTATATGTTTTGTAGTTGTAAATGCTTGTTGAATCATTAACCACTCGTACTCGTATGCAACTACAAGGGTCTTAATTGTCAATATTTCGTTGTAAATGACATTGTTCTGTTACAATTGGTAATATTTTCATGCAATACGCTAACATAGCGGACCATTACGTCCTGTCATGTCTACCTTCGTCACTCGCTGGTCGATGACCAAGATTTATGACTCTGTCCTATAAAAGGTTTATGTCGTCTTGAGTAGTCAAAGGTGTTACAGTACATGACTAGCATTTTTGATTGTTGAAAAGATTGCTGTCAAAAGGTGACATATGTATTGTTATCATAGGCAACGTTGCTAAATAGCACCATGTTTGTGTTTGAAGGATTCAAAGGAAAGTTACATTTTATTAAGAATTTATCACAAAGTACATTATTAGTTAGCTCAACATTTCTATAACAGTTATTCCATCGCAGGGAATGGGATTCAATAAGGAAAAGTCTCCTTTTAAATGTGACTACTACTCTTGAAATGCCTCACATTTTATGTGCACATTATATTCCTTGTGATTGACAATTAAAGGACTTCTTTTAGTAAATCCATAAAGTGGACTAAATAAGGAAAAGATTCTATTTTCCTAAAGTACTCATATAACTTTGCTCAACATTTCTGTTTTAAATCACGTATTTGACATGTTAAGCTACAGTTAAAACATATTTTAACTACGCGGGGATTTAAAAATAACCTTACTTGCATTCAAAATGTGGGATTGTTATAAGTCCCTAGGTTTTTTGTATTGTTCTTGTGTTACTTTGTAACAATCCTTCTTTACACACTTTTCCGTAAAAAAATGTTATTTTATGAATCGTGTTTTTATTTTTAAATTATATACGGATCCATTATGTATCCATCTTTTAAATATTTTTTAAACTAGTCCAATCTCTTGTGAGAAAATATTTTTGCTGATTATACTTTTAATGCAGTATATAATGGTTATTTTTTAAATTGGTTGAAAGGCAGTGCCAAAATAATAGTCAGTTATAAATGAAACTGTTCATATTAATTATGTAGAAATCAACTTGGGCATATTTTGAAACACAATTCACAACTTGTATTCTGGCCAAAGTCGTATTTCGCAAATCTGAGTTGACGTTAGAATGTACATACGTCGTTGTTGGCAGCTCATAGTCTTATTTAGTACTGTCTTTTATGTCTCATAATAAATTTGTTATATAATTTTAAGTACAAACCAATATTTTGATTTTGCTCATCACCCCTTATTGTTATATTATTCTTTATGTTACACGTCTTCAATCGTCACAATCTGTTCAAACGAGAATTATATCCTAATTGAATTTCATTCTTCCGATTGAACCAACAAATAGAATAATCGATTTGTTTATATACTTGCTTCTAAGGTTTTAGAATTAATTTACGAGCCCATAATTTACCATGATTATGCATTTGGAAGATCCAAACATTTTGAAAATACATTTAGGAAAATTGTACTTTCCAAGAAACAGATTCAACATTTATTCCTCCATGCGTTCTATAAATTCTATATGCAGTACAAATTGTTCCCTATTTACGTTCACTTCAAAAGATAAATCCATCATAAAAAACAATGTTCATACAAGTTTAAATTGATGTTTTTATTTGTACAAATATTTGTCGTCAAATCGCTGTTTACACGAGATTCTCTGTTTATGTGCTCGTCTCGCCCGCGGCTATACCGAGACTGCCTTTCAACTTACCCCAACACCTTCTTCCAGTATTTTGTAAACAACCATATTCAACATTACTTTGTCGGCGGATCCCCTCTCAGGTATGTGTACGGGAAAATGAAACAGTTTTCGAGATATCAAGTTAAATAATTTTTATTTCTAAAACGATAACGCGCATTCAATACTATTCAATTCTGGATTGAAATACAAAAACAAAACTAATATGTTGTATCTCTGCTAATTTTCTTTCGGCAAAAATAATAGAGGAATAAGTTAATCATTGTGAGAAATAATTAGTATTGAGGCGAATATAATTTAATGCTTTATAACCTATGTATTGCTTTGTTTAAAAACACTGTGTCATTTCTTTAGGTTATCTTATTTAATTTAAGGTTCAAGTTTTGAATCCATGTCTAATTAAAATTTTATTTTTTTAAACCAATATCATCAATTCCTTAGCTGACTTTGTAATTCTGTTAAGCTATTTATTTATTTTTTATTATTCTTGTAACTAATCATTGCTTGGACTATGGATTGCAGTTAAGCGTATTCTGTAACACGATGACAAACATGTTTTCCCTTGGCTGGATATACTTGTGTATTAAAATATCATTGATTCCTGTTTTTCAATTTTAAATTTGACCAACGCCAAAACATGAGAACAAACATTTACAGCATCCTTAAATCGCTTGTTTCGGATATAATGTAGCTAGCTATTACGTTGTGTTTGAATAATTGAAGAGCTTTAACAAAGTAATATTAATCTTCACCTAGGTTAGCAGTTTCGGAAAAAAATTAAGAAAAAGTTGATAATTTGAAACAAACAACTTAATGTTCAAAATGCAACAAACAGTTTGCACGTTTGAAGTGCGTTTATACGTTTGCTCGTTGAAAAGAAGGAATAAACGAAGGTTAGATGTTTACTGTCAAGCGTAGTGGAAGAAAATAATTAAAATTGCTGTTGCAAATTTAGAAATGTAATTTAGTTTCTAAAGTTGGTTTGTTTAAATTTTTATCTACGTTTAAAAATAAATTTAAGTTACGAAATGAGATCAACGAATTAAAATCAATAAGGGCCATTTATTGTTATTTTTTTACTATAGAAAATAGTTTAATTCCTGTTAATCTACTGTTGCAAATAATAACGTAGTCATCATACCTTTTCCAGGTGGGTCCGCAAAAATAAAAATTATTAATCTAATTATCCATATAAATGACATGTAGTATGAAAATGTCACTGTAATTGATTTCTTACTACCAACAAACCGCATTGACTACTTAAAATTATTTTCAAAGAATTTATTTTATAAAATTAAGAAAAAAATTCTAAAAATTCAAGGTAAAGTAAATAATGCTACCCTGTGAACCGCATTGCCGCTGTTGTTGTAGAGCTCAATGGAGCTTTGTCACGCTACACGTGTGTAGTTAAATATACTGTTAGGATACGAGGCAAATGACAGCTTGTTACAGTGACTGTCGTTGTATGAGAGAGGACCATACACTACCTCAGTATGACTAGACGCATCGCCGCTGTTGTTGTATGAGAGAGGACCGTACACTACCTCAGTATGACTAGACGCATCGACGCTGTTGTTGTATCAGAGAGGACCATACACTACCTCAGTATAACTAGACGCACTGCCGCTGTTGTTGTATGAGAAGGACCATACACTACCTCAGTATGACTAGACGCATCGCCGCTGTTGTATGAGAGAGGACCATACACTACCTCAGTATGACTAGACGCATCGACGCTGTTGTATGTGAGAGAACCATACACTACCTCAGTATGTCTAGACACATTGCCGCTGTTGTTATATGAGAGAGGACCATACACTACCTCAGTATCACTAGACGCATCGCCGCTATTGTTATATGAGAGAGGACCATACACTACCTCAGTATGACTAGACGCATCGCCGCTGTTGTTGTATGAGAGAGGACCATACACTACCTCAGTATGACTAGACGCATCGCCGCTGTTGTTATATGAGAGAGGACCATACACTACCTCAGTATCACTAGACGCATCGACGCTGTTGTTGTATCAGAGAGGACCATACACTACCTCAGTATGTCTAGACGCATTGCCGCTGTTGTTGTATGAGAGAGGACCATACACTACCTCAGTATGACTAGACGCATCGCCGCTGTTGTTATATGAGAGAGGACCATACACTACCTCAGTATCACTAGACGCATCGACGCTGTTGTTGTATCAGAGAGGACCATACACTACCTCAGTATGGCTAGACGCATTGCCGCTGTTGTTGTATGAGAGAGGACCATACACTACCTCAGTATCACTAGACGCATCGACGCTGTTGTTGTATCAGAGAGGACCATACACTACCTCAGTATGACTAGACGCATCGCCGCTGTTGTATGTGAGAGAACCATACACTACCTCAGTATGACTAGACGCATTGCCGCTGTTGTTGTATGAGAGAGGACCATACACTACCTCAGTATCACTAGACGCATCGACGCTGTTGTTGTATCAGAGAGGACCATACACTACCTCAGTATGACTAGACGCATTGCCGCTGTTGTTGTATGAGAGAGGACCATACACTACCTCAGTATGACTAGTCGCATTGCCACTGTTGTTGTATGAGAGAAGACCATACACTACCTCAGTATGTCTAGACGCATTGCCACTGTTGTTGTATGAGAGAGGGCCATACACTACCTCAGTATGTCTAGACGCATTGCCACTGTTGTTGTATGAGAGAGGGCCATACACTACCTCAGTATGTCTAGACGCATTGCCACTGTTGTTGTATGAGAGAGGACCATACACTACCTTAGTATGACTAGACGCATTGCCGCTGTTGTTGTATGAGAGAGGACCATACACTACCTCAATATCACTAGACGCATCGACGCTGTTGTTGTATCAGAGAGCACAATACACTAACTCAGTATTGCTAGACGCATTGTTGCTGTTGTTGTATGAGAGAGGACCATACACTACCTCAGTATCACTAGACCCATTGTTGCTGTTGTTGTATGAGAGAGGACCATACACTACTTTAGTATGACTAGACGCATTGCCACTGTTGTTGTATGAGAGAGGACCATACACTACCTCAGTATGTCTAGACGCATTGCCACTGTTGTTGTATGAGAGAGGACCATACACTACCTCAGTATCACTAGACGCATCGCCGCTGTTGTTATATGAGAGAGGACCATACACTACCTCAGTATGACTAAACGCATCGCCGCTGTTGTTGTATGAGAGAGGACCATACACTACCTCAGTATGACTAGACGCATCGCCGCTGTTGTTGTATGAGAGAGGACCATACACTACCTCAGTAAGACTAGACGCATCGCCGCTGTTGTTATATGAGAGAGGACCATACACTACCTCAGTATGACTAGACGCATCGCCGCTGTTGTTATATGAGAGAGGACCATACACTACCTCAGTATGACTAGACGCATTGCCGCTGTTGTTGTATGAAAGAGGACCATACACTACCTCAGTATGACTAGACGCATCGCCGCTGTTGTATGTGAGAGAACCATACACTACCTCAGTATGACTAGACGCATCGCCGCTGTTGTTATATGAGAGAGGACCATACACTACCTCAGTATGTCTAGACGCATTGCCGCTGTTGTTGTATGAGAGAGGACCATACACTACCTCAGTATGACTAGACGAATCGCCGCTGTTGTTATATGAGAGAGGACCATACACTACCTCAGTATGACTAGACGCATCGACGCTGTTGTTGTATCAGAGAGGACCATACACTACCTCAGTATGGCTAGACGCATTGCCGCTGTTGTTGTATGAGAGAGGACCATACACTACCTCAGTATCACTAGACGCATCGACGCTGTTGTTGTATCAGAGAGGACCATACACTACCACAATATGACTAGACGCATCGCCGCTGTTGTATGAGAGAGGACCATACACTACCTCAGTAGAACTAGACGCATCGCCGCTGTTGTATGTGAGAGAACCATACACTACCTCAGTATGACTAGACGCATTGCCGCTGTTGTTGTATGAGAGAGGACCATACACTACCTCAGTATCACTAGACGCATCGACGCTGTTGTTGTATCAGAGAGGACCATACACTACCTCAGTATGGCTAGACGCATTGCCGCTGTTGCTGTATGAGAGAGGACCATACACTACCTCAGTATGACTAGACGCATTGCCGCTGTTGTTGTATGAGAGAGGACCATACACTACCTCAGTATGACTAGACGCATTGCCGCTGTTGTATGAGAGAGGACCATACACTACCTCAGTATGACTAGACGCATTGCCACTGTTGTTGTATGAGAGAGGACCATACACTACCTCAGTATGACTAGACGCATTGCCGCTGTCGTTGTATGAGAGAGGACCATACACTACCTCAGTATGTCTAGACGCATCGCCGCTTTTGTTGTAAGAGAGAGGACCATACACTACCTCAGTATGACTAGACGCATTGCCGCTGTTGTTGTATGAGAGAGGACCATACACTACCTCAGTATGACTAGACGCATTGCCGCTGTTGTTGTATGAGAGAGGACCATACACTACCTCAGTAGGACTAGACGCATTGCCACTGTTGTTGTATGAGAGAGGACCATACACTACCTCAGTATGTTTAGACGCATTGCCACTGTTGTTGTATGAGAGAGGACCATACACTTACCTCAGTATGTCTAGACGCATTGCCGCTGTTGTTGTATGAGAGAGGACCATACACTACCTCAGTATGACTAGACGCATTGCCGCTGTTGTTGTAAGAGAGAGGACCATACACTACCTCAGTATGTCTAGACGCATTGCCGCTGTTGTTGTATGAGAGAGGACCATACACTACCTCAGTATGTCTAGACGCATTGCCGCAGTTGTTGTATGAGAGAGGACCATACACTACCTCAGTATGACTAGACGCATTGCTGCAGTTGTTGTATGAGAGAGGACCATACACTACCTCAGTATGACTAGACGCATCGACGCTGTTGTTGTATCAGAGAGGACCATACACTACCTCAGTATAACTAGACGCACTGCCGCTGTTGTTGTATGAGAAGGACCATACACTACCTCAGTATGACTAGACGCATCGCCGCTGTTGTATGAGAGAGGACTATACACTACCTCAGTATGACTAGACGCATCGCCGCTGTTGTATGTGAGAGAACCATACACTACCTCAGTATGTCTAGACACATTGCCGCTGTTGTTATATGAGAGAGGACCATACACTACCTCAGTATCACTAGACGCATCGCCGCTATTGTTATATGAGAGAGGACCATACACTACCTCAGTATGACTAGACGCATCGCCGCTGTTGTTGTATGAGAGAGGACCATACACTACCTCAGTATGACTAGACGCATCGCCGCTGTTGTTATATGAGAGAGGACCATACACTACCTCAGTATCACTAGACGCATCGACGCTGTTGTTGTATCAGAGAGGACCATACACTACCTCAGTATGACTAGACGCATCGCCGCTGTTGTATGTGAGAGAACCATACACTACCTCAGTATGACTAGACGCATTGCCGCTGTTGTTGTATGAGAGAGGACCATACACTACCTCAGTATCACTAGACGCATCGACGCTGTTGTTGTATCAGAGAGGACCATACACTACCTCAGTATGACTAGACGCATTGCCGCTGTTGTTGTATGAGAGAGGACCATACACTACCTCAGTATGACTAGTCGCATTGCCACTGTTGTTGTATGAGAGAAGACCATACACTACCTCAGTATGTCTAGACGCATTGCCACTGTTGTTGTATGAGAGAGGGCCATACACTACCTCAGTATGTCTAGACGCATTGCCACTGTTGTTGTATGAGAGAGGGCCATACACTACCTCAGTATGTCTAGACGCATTGCCACTGTTGTTGTATGAGAGAGGACCATACACTACCTCAGTATCACTAGACGCATCGCCGCTGTTGTTATATGAGAGAGGACCATACACTACCTCAGTATGACTAAACGCATCGCCGCTGTTGTTGTATGAGAGAGGACCATACACTACCTCAGTATGACTAGACGCATCGCCGCTGTTGTTGTATGAGAGAGGACCATACACTACCTCAGTATGACTAGACACATCGCCGCTGTTGTTATATGAGAGAGGACCATACACTACCTCAGTATGACTAGACGAGTCGCCGCTGTTGTTGTATGAGAGAGGACCATACACTACCTCAGTATGACTAGACGCATTGCCGCTGTTGTTGGATGAGAGAGGACCATACACTACCTCAGTATGACTAGACGCATCGCCGCTGTTGTTATATGAGAGAGGACCATACACTACCTCAGTATGACTAGACGCATTGCCGCTGTTGTTGTATGAAAGAGGACCATACACTACCTCAGTATGACTAGACGCATCGCCGCTGTTGTATATGAGAGAACCATACACTACCTCAGTATGACTAGACGCATCGCCGCTGTTGTTATATGAGAGAGGACCATACACTACCTCAGTATGTCTAGACGCATTGCCGCTGTTGTTGTATGAGAGAGGACCATACACTACCTCAGTATGACTAGACGCATCGCCGCTGTTGTTATATGAGAGAGGACCATACACTACCTCAGTATGACTAGACGCATCGACGCTGTTGTTGTATCAGAGAGGACCATACACTACCTCAGTATGGCTAGACGCATTGCCGCTGTTGTTGTATGAGAGAGGACCATACACTACCTCAGTATCACTAGACGCATCGACGCTGTTGTTGTATCAGAGAGGACCATACACTATCTCAATATGACTAGACGCATCGCCGCTGTTGTATGAGAGAGGACCATACACTACCTCAGTATGACTAGACGCATCGCCGCTGTTGTATGTGAGAGAACCATACACTACCTCAGTATGACTAGACGCATTGCCGCTGTTGTTGTATGAGAGAGGACCATACACTACCTCAGTATCACTAGACGCATCGACGCTGTTGTTGTATCAGAGAGGACCATACACTACCTCAGTATGGCTAGACGCATTGCTGCTGTTGCTGTATGAGAGAGGACCATACACTACCTCAGTATGACTAGACGCATTGCCGCTGTTGTTGTATGAGAGAGGACCATACACTACCTCAGTATGACTAGACGCATTGCCGCTGTTGTATGAGAGAGGACCATACACTACCTCAGTATGACTAGACGCATTGCCACTGTTGTTGAATGAGAGAGGACCATACACTACCTCAGTATGACTAGACGCATTGCCGCTGTCGTTGTATGAGAGAGGACCATACACTACCTCAGTATGTCTAGACGCATCGTCGCTTTTGTTGTAAGAGAGAGGACCATACACTACCTCAGTATGACTAGACGCATTGCCGCTGTTGTTGTATGAGAGAGGACCATACACTACCTCAGTATGACTAGACGCATTGCCGCTGTTGTTGTATGAGAGAGGACCATACACTACCTCAGTAGGACTAGACGCATTGCCACTGTTGTTGTATGAGAGAGGACCATACACTACCTCAGTATGTTTAGACGCATTGCCACTGTTGTTGTATGAGAGAGGACCATACACTTACCTCAGTATGTCTAGACGCATTGCCGCTGTTGTTGTATGAGAGAGGACCATACACTACCTCAGTATGTCTAGACGCATTGCCGCTGTTGTTGTATGAGAGAGGACCATACACTACCTCAGTATGTCTAGACGCATTGCCGCAGTTGTTGTATGAGAGAGGACCATACACTACCTCAGTATGTCTAGACGCATTGCTGCAGTTGTTGTATGAGAGAGGACCATACACTACCTCAGTATGACTAGACGCATCGACGCTGTTGTTGTATCAGAGAGGACCATACACTACCTCAGTATAACTAGACGCACTGCCGCTGTTGTTGTATGAGAAGGACCATACACTACCTCAGTATGACTAGACGCATCGCCGCTGTTGTATGAGAGAGGACCATACACTACCTCAGTATGACTAGACGCATCGCCGCTGTTGTATGTGAGAGAACCATACACTACCTCAGTATGTCTAGACACATTGCCGCTGTTGTTATATGAGAGAGGACCATACACTACCTCAGTATCACTAGACGCATCGCCGCTATTGTTATATGAGAGAGGACCATACACTACCTCAGTATGACTAGACGCATCGCCGCTGTTGTTGTATGAGAGAGGACCATACACTACCTCAGTATGACTAGACGCATCGCCGCTGTTGTTATATGAGAGAGGACCATACACTACCTCAGTATCACTAGACGCATCGACGCTGTTGTTGTATCAGAGAGGACCATACACTACCTCAGTATGTCTAGACGCATTGCCGCTGTTGTTGTATGAGAGAGGACCATACAATACCTCAGTATGACTAGACGCATCGCCGCTGTTGTTATATGAGAGAGGACCATACTCTACCTCAGTATCACTAGACGCATCGACACTGTTGTTGTATCAGAGAGGACCATACACTACCTCAGTATGGCTAGACGCATTGCCGCTGTTGTTGTATGAGAGAGGACTATACACTACCTCAGTATCACTAGACGCATCGACGCTGTTGTTGTATCAGAGAGGACCATACACTACCTCAGTATGACTAGACGCATCGCCGCTGTTGTATGTGAGAGAACCATACACTACCTCAGTATGACTAGACGCATTGCCGCTGTTGTTGTATGAGAGAGGACCATACACTACCTCAGTATCACTAGACGCATCGACGCTGTTGTTGTATCAGAGAGGACCATACACTACCTCAGTATGACTAGACGCATTGCCGCTGTTGTTGTATGAGAGAGGACCATACACTACCTCAGTATGACTAGTCGCATTGCCACTGTTGTTGTATGAGAGAAGACCATACACTACCTCAGTATGTCTAGACGCATTGCCACTGTTGTTGTTTGAGAGAGGGCCATACACTACCTCAGTATGTCTAGACGCATTGCCACTGTTGTTGTATGAGCGAGGGCCATACACTACCTCAGTATGTCTAGACGCATTGCCACTGTTGTTGTATGAGAGAGGACCATACACTACCTTAGTATGACTAGACGCATTGCCGCTGTTGTTATATGAGAGAGGACCATACACTACCTCAGTATCACTAGACGCATCGACGCTGTTGTTGTATCAGAGAGGACCATACACTACCTCAGTATGTCTAGACGCATTGCCGCTGTTGTTGTATGAGAGAGGACCATACACTACCTCAGTATGACTAGACGCATCGCCGCTGTTGTTATATGAGAGAGGACCATACACTACCTCAGTATCACTAGACGCATCGACGCTGTTGTTGTATCAGAGAGGACCATACACTACCTCAGTATGGCTAGACGCATTGCCGCTGTTGTTGTATGAGAGAGGACCATACACTACCTCAGTATCACTAGACGCATCGACGCTGTTGTTGTATCAGAGAGGACCATACACTACCTCAGTATGACTAGACGCATCGCCGCTGTTGTATGTGAGAGAACCATACACTACCTCAGTATGACTAGACGCATTGCCGCTGTTGTTGTATGAGAGAGGACCATACACTACCTCAGTATCACTAGACGCATCGACGCTGTTGTTGTATCAGAGAGGACCATACACTACCTCAGTATGACTAGACGCATTGCCGCTGTTGTTGTATGAGAGAGGACCATACACTACCTCAGTATGACTAGTCGCATTGCCACTGTTGTTGTATGAGAGAAGACCATACACTACCTCAGTATGTCTAGACGCATTGCCACTGTTGTTGTATGAGAGAGGGCCATACACTACCTCAGTATGTCTAGACGCATTGCCACTGTTGTTGTATGAGAGAGGGCCATACACTACCTCAGTATGTCTAGACGCATTGCCACTGTTGTTGTATGAGAGAGGACCATACACTACCTTAGTATGACTAGACGCATTGCCGCTGTTGTTGTATGAGAGAGGACCATACACTACCTCAATATCACTAGACGCATCGACGCTGTTGTTGTATCAGAGAGCACAATACACTAACTCAGTATTGCTAGACGCATTGTTGCTGTTGTTGTATGAGAGAGGACCATACACTACCTCAGTATCACTAGACCCATTGTTGCTGTTGTTGTATGAGAGAGGACCATACACTACTTTAGTATGACTAGACGCATTGCCACTGTTGTTGTATGAGAGAGGACCATACACTACCTCAGTATGTCTAGACGCATTGCCACTGTTGTTGTATGAGAGAGGACCATACACTACCTCAGTATCACTAGACGCATCGCCGCTGTTGTTATATGAGAGAGGACCATACACTACCTCAGTATGACTAAACGCATCGCCGCTGTTGTTGTATGAGAGAGGACCATACACTACCTCAGTATGACTAGACGCATCGCCGCTGTTGTTGTATGAGAGAGGACCATACACTACCTCAGTAAGACTAGACGCATCGCCGCTGTTGTTATATGAGAGAGGACCATACACTACCTCAGTATGACTAGACGAGTCGCCGCTGTTGTTGTATGAGAGAGGACCATACACTACCTCAGTATAACTAGACGCATTGCCGCTGTTGTTGGATGAGAGAGGACCATACACTACCTCAGTATGACTAGACGCATCGCCGCTGTTGTTATATGAGAGAGGACCATACACTACCTCAGTATGACTAGACGCATTGCCGCTGTTGTTGTATGAAAGAGGACCATACACTACCTCAGTATGACTAGACGCATCGCCGCTGTTGTATGTGAGAGAACCATACACTACCTCAGTATGACTAGACGCATCGCCGCTGTTGTTATATGAGAGAGGACCATACACTACCTCAGTATGTCTAGACGCATTGCCGCTGTTGTTGTATGAGAGAGGACCATACACTACCTCAGTATGACTAGACGAATCGCCGCTGTTGTTATATGAGAGAGGACCATACACTACCTCAGTATGACTAGACGCATCGACGCTGTTGTTGTATCAGAGAGGACCATACACTACCTCAGTATGGCTAGACGCATTGCCGCTGTTGTTGTATGAGAGAGGACCATACACTACCTCAGTATCACTAGACGCATCGACGCTGTTGTTGTATCAGAGAGGACCATACACTACCACAATATGACTAGACGCATCGCCGCTGTTGTATGAGAGAGGACCATACACTACCTCAGTATGACTAGACGCATCGCCGCTGTTGTATGTGAGAGAACTATACACTACCTCAGTATGACTAGACGCATTGCCGCTGTTGTTGTATGAGAGAGGACCATACACTACCTCAGTATCACTAGACGCATCGACGCTGTTGTTGTATCAGAGAGGACCATACACTACCTCAGTATGGCTAGACGCATTGCCGCTGTTGCTGTATGAGAGAGGACCATACACTACCTCAGTATGACTAGACGCATTGCCGCTGTTGTTGTATGAGAGAGGACCATACACTACCTCAGTATGACTAGACGCATTGCCGCTGTTGTATGAGAGAGGACCATACACTACCTCAGTATGACTAGACGCATTGCCACTGTTGTTGTATGAGAGAGGACCATACACTACCTCAGTATGACTAGACGCATTGCCGCTGTCGTTGTATGAGAGAGGACCATACACTACCTCAGTATGTCTAGACGCATCGCCGCTTTTGTTGTAAGAGAGAGGACCATACACTACCTCAGTATGACTAGACGCATTGCCGCTGTTGTTGTATGAGAGAGGACCATACACTACCTCAGTATGACTAGACGCATTGCCGCTGTTGTTGTATGAGAGAGGACCATACACTACCTCAGTAGGACTAGACGCATTGCCACTGTTGTTGTATGAGAGAGGACCATACACTACCTCAGTATGTTTAGACGCATTGCCACTGTTGTTGTATGAGAGAGGACCATACACTTACCTCAGTATGTCTAGACGCATTGCCGCTGTTGTTGTATGAGAGAGGACCATACACTACCTCAGTATGACTAGACGCATTGCCGCTGTTGTTGTAAGAGAGAGGACCATACACTACCTCAGTATGTCTAGACGCATTGCCGCTGTTGTTGTATGAGAGAGGACCATACACTACCTCAGTATGTCTAGACGCATTGCCGCAGTTGTTGTATGAGAGAGGACCATACACTACCTCAGTATGACTAGACGCATCGACGCTGTTGTTGTATCAGAGAGGACCATACACTACCTCAGTATAACTAGACGCACTGCCGCTGTTGTTGTATGAGAAGGACCATACACTACCTCAGTATGACTAGACGCATCGCCGCTGTTGTATGAGAGAGGACTATACACTACCTCAGTATGACTAGACGCATCGCCGCTGTTGTATGTGAGAGAACCATACACTACCTCAGTATGTCTAGACACATTGCCGCTGTTGTTATATGAGAGAGGACCATACACTACCTCAGTATCACTAGACGCATCGCCGCTATTGTTATATGAGAGAGGACCATACACTACCTCAGTATGACTAGACGCATCGCCGCTGTTGTTGTATGAGAGAGGACCATACACTACCTCAGTATGACTAGACGCATCGCCGCTGTTGTTATATGAGAGAGGACCATACACTACCTCAGTATCACTAGACGCATCGACGCTGTTGTTGTATCAGAGAGGACCATACACTACCTCAGTATGACTAGACGCATCGCCGCTGTTGTATGTGAGAGAACCATACACTACCTCAGTATGACTAGACGCATTGCCGCTGTTGTTGTATGAGAGAGGACCATACACTACCTCAGTATCACTAGACGCATCGACGCTGTTGTTGTATCAGAGAGGACCATACACTACCTCAGTATGACTAGACGCATTGCCGCTGTTGTTGTATGAGAGAGGACCATACACTACCTCAGTATGACTAGTCGCATTGCCACTGTTGTTGTATGAGAGAAGACCATACACTACCTCAGTATGTCTAGACGCATTGCCACTGTTGTTGTATGAGAGAGGGCCATACACTACCTCAGTATGTCTAGACGCATTGCCACTGTTGTTGTATGAGAGAGGGCCATACACTACCTCAGTATGTCTAGACGCATTGCCACTGTTGTTGTATGAGAGAGGACCATACACTACCTCAGTATCACTAGACGCATCGCCGCTGTTGTTATATGAGAGAGGACCATACACTACCTCAGTATGACTAAACGCATCGCCGCTGTTGTTGTATGAGAGAGGACCATACACTACCTCAGTATGACTAGACGCATCGCCGCTGTTGTTGTATGAGAGAGGACCATACACTACCTCAGTATGACTAGACGCATCGCCGCTGTTGTTATATGAGAGAGGACCATACACTACCTCAGTATGACTAGACGAGTCGCCGCTGTTGTTGTATGAGAGAGGACCATACACTACCTCAGTATGACTAGACGCATTGCCGCTGTTGTTGGATGAGAGAGGACCATACACTACCTCAGTATGACTAGACGCATCGCCGCTGTTGTATGAGAGAGGACCATACACTACCTCAGTATGACTAGACGCATCGCCGCTGTTGTATGTGAGAGAACCATACACTACCTCAGTATGACTAGACGCATTGCCGCTGTTGTTGTATGAGAGAGGACCATACACTACCTCAGTATCACTAGACGCATCGACGCTGTTGTTGTATCAGAGAGGACCATACACTACCTCAGTATGGCTAGACGCATTGCTGCTGTTGCTGTATGAGAGAGGACCATACACTACCTCAGTATGACTAGACGCATTGCCGCTGTTGTTGTATGAGAGAGGACCATACACTACCTCAGTATGACTAGACGCATTGCCGCTGTTGTATGAGAGAGGACCATACACTACCTCAGTATGACTAGACGCATTGCCACTGTTGTTGAATGAGAGAGGACCATACACTACCTCAGTATGACTAGACGCATTGCCGCTGTCGTTGTATGAGAGAGGACCATACACTACCTCAGTATGTCTAGACGCATCGTCGCTTTTGTTGTAAGAGAGAGGACCATACACTACCTCAGTATGACTAGACGCATTGCCGCTGTTGTTGTATGAGAGAGGACCATACACTACCTCAGTATGACTAGACGCATTGCCGCTGTTGTTGTATGAGAGAGGACCATACACTACCTCAGTAGGACTAGACGCATTGCCACTGTTGTTGTATGAGAGAGGACCATACACTACCTCAGTATGTTTAGACGCATTGCCACTGTTGTTGTATGAGAGAGGACCATACACTTACCTCAGTATGTCTAGACGCATTGCCGCTGTTGTTGTATGAGAGAGGACCATACACTACCTCAGTATGTCTAGACGCATTGCCGCTGTTGTTGTATGAGAGAGGACCATACACTACCTCAGTATGTCTAGACGCATTGCCGCAGTTGTTGTATGAGAGAGGACCATACACTACCTCAGTATGTCTAGACGCATTGCTGCAGTTGTTGTATGAGAGAGGACCATACACTACCTCAGTATGACTAGACGCATCGACGCTGTTGTTGTATCAGAGAGGACCATACACTACCTCAGTATAACTAGACGCACTGCCGCTGTTGTTGTATGAGAAGGACCATACACTACCTCAGTATGACTAGACGCATCGCCGCTGTTGTATGAGAGAGGACCATACACTACCTCAGTATGACTAGACGCATCGCCGCTGTTGTATGTGAGAGAACCATACACTACCTCAGTATGTCTAGACACATTGCCGCTGTTGTTATATGAGAGAGGACCATACACTACCTCAGTATCACTAGACGCATCGCCGCTATTGTTATATGAGAGAGGACCATACACTACCTCAGTATGACTAGACGCATCGCCGCTGTTGTTGTATGAGAGAGGACCATACACTACCTCAGTATGACTAGACGCATCGCCGCTGTTGTTATATGAGAGAGGACCATACACTACCTCAGTATCACTAGACGCATCGACGCTGTTGTTGTATCAGAGAGGACCATACACTACCTCAGTATGTCTAGACGCATTGCCGCTGTTGTTGTATGAGAGAGGACCATACAATACCTCAGTATGACTAGACGCATCGCCGCTGTTGTTATATGAGAGAGGACCATACACTACCTCAGTATCACTAGACGCATCGACACTGTTGTTGTATCAGAGAGGACCATACACTACCTCAGTATGGCTAGACGCATTGCCGCTGTTGTTGTATGAGAGAGGACTATACACTACCTCAGTATCACTAGACGCATCGACGCTGTTGTTGTATCAGAGAGGACCATACACTACCTCAGTATGACTAGACGCATCGCCGCTGTTGTATGTGAGAGAACCATACACTACCTCAGTATGACTAGACGCATTGCCGCTGTTGTTGTATGAGAGAGGACCATACACTACCTCAGTATCACTAGACGCATCGACGCTGTTGTTGTATCAGAGAGGACCATACACTACCTCAGTATGACTAGACGCATTGCCGCTGTTGTTGTATGAGAGAGGACCATACACTACCTCAGTATGACTAGTCGCATTGCCACTGTTGTTGTATGAGAGAAGACCATACACTACCTCAGTATGTCTAGACGCATTGCCACTGTTGTTGTTTGAGAGAGGGCCATACACTACCTCAGTATGTCTAGACGCATTGCCACTGTTGTTGTATGAGCGAGGGCCATACACTACCTCAGTATGTCTAGACGCATTGCCACTGTTGTTGTATGAGAGAGGACCATACACTACCTTAGTATGACTAGACGCATTGCCGCTGTTGTTGTATGAGAGAGGACCATACACTACCTCAATATCACTAGACGCATCGACGCTGTTGTTGTATCAGAGAGCACAATACACTAACTCAGTATTGCTAGACGCATTGTTGCTGTTGTTGTATGAGAGAGGACCATACACTACCTCAGTATCACTAGACCCATTGTTGCTGTTGTTGTATGAGAGAGGACCATACACTACTTTAGTATGACTAGACGCATTGCCACTGTTGTTGTATGAGAGAGGACCATACACTACCTCAGTATGTCTAGACGCATTGCCACTGTTGTTGTATGAGAGAGGACCATACACTACCTCAGTATCACTAGACGCATCGCCGCTGTTGTTATATGAGAGAGGACCATACACTACCTCAGTATGACTAAACGCATCGCCGCTGTTGTTGTATGAGAGAGGACCATACACTTCCTCAGTATGACTAGACGCATCGCCGCTGTTGTTGTATGAGAGAGGACCATACACTACCTCAGTATGACTAGACGCATCGCCGCTGTTGTTATATGAGAGAGGACCATACACTACCTCAGTATGACTAGACGAGTCGCCGCTGTTGTTGTATGAGAGAGGACCATACACTACCTCAGTATGTTTAGACGCATTGCCGCTGTTGTTGGATGAGAGAGGACCATACACTACCTCAGTATGACTAGACGCATCGCCGCTGTTGTTATATGAGAGAGGACCATACACTACCTCAGTATGACTAGACGCATTGCCGCTGTTGTTGTATGAAAGAGGACCATACACTACCTCAGTATGACTAGACGCATTGCCGCTGTTGTTGGATGAGAGAGGACCATACACTACCTCAGTATGACTAGACGCATTGCCGCTGTTGTTGGATGAGAGAGGACCATACACTACCTCAGTATGACTAGACGCATCGCCGCTGTTGTTATATGAGAGAGGACCATACACTACCTCAGTATGACTAGACGCATTGCCGCTGTTGTTGTATGAAAGAGGACCATACACTACCTCAGTATGACTAGACGCATCGCCGCTGTTGTATATGAGAGAACCATACACTACCTCAGTATGACTAGACGCATCGCCGCTGTTGTTATATGAGAGAGGACCATACACTACCTCAGTATGTCTAGACGCATTGCCGCTGTTGTTGTATGAGAGAGGACCATACACTACCTCAGTATGACTAGACTCATCGCCGCTGTTGTTATATGAGAGAGGACCATACACTACCTCAGTATGACTAGACGCATCGACGCTGTTGTTGTATCAGAGAGGACCATACACTACCTCAGTATGGCTAGACGCATTGCCGCTGTTGTTGTATGAGAGAGGACCATACACTACCTCAGTATCACTAGACGCATCGACGCTGTTGTTGTATCAGAGAGGACCATACACTATCTCAATATGACTAGACGCATCGCCGCTGTTGTATGAGAGAGGACCATACACTACCTCAGTATGACTAGACGCATCGCCGCTGTTGTATGTGAGAGAACCATACACTACCTCAGTATGACTAGACGCATTGCCGCTGTTGTTGTATGAGAGAGGACCATACACTACCTCAGTATCACTAGACGCATCGACGCTGTTGTTGTATCAGAGAGGACCATACACTACCTCAGTATGGCTAGACGCATTGCTGCTGTTGCTGTATGAGAGAGGACCATACACTACCTCAGTATGACTAGACGCATTGCCGCTGTTGTTGTATGAGAGAGGACCATACACTACCTCAGTATGACTAGACGCATTGCCGCTGTTGTATGAGAGAGGACCATACACTACCTCAGTATGACTAGACGCATTGCCACTGTTGTTGAATGAGAGAGGACCATACACTACCTCAGTATGACTAGACGCATTGCCGCTGTCGTTGTATGAGAGAGGACCATACACTACCTCAGTATGTCTAGACGCATCGTCGCTTTTGTTGTAAGAGAGAGGACCATACACTACCTCAGTATGACTAGACGCATTGCCGCTGTTGTTGTATGAGAGAGGACCATACACTACCTCAGTATGACTAGACGCATTGCCGCTGTTGTTGTATGAGAGAGGACCATACACTACCTCAGTAGGACTAGACGCATTGCCACTGTTGTTGTATGAGAAAGGACCATACACTACCTCAGTATGTTTAGACGCATTGCCACTGTTGTTGTATGAGAGAGGACCATACACTTACCTCAGTATGTCTAGACGCATTGCCGCTGTTGTTGTATGAGAGAGGACCATACACTACCTCAGTATGTCTAGACGCATTGCCGCTGTTGTTGTATGAGAGAGGACCATACACTACCTCAGTATGTCTAGACGCATTGCCGCAGTTGTTGTATGAGAGAGGACCATACACTACCTCAGTATGTCTAGACGCATTGCTGCAGTTGTTGTATGAGAGAGGACCATACACTACCTCAGTATGACTAGACGCATCGACGCTGTTGTTGTATCAGAGAGGACCATACACTACCTCAGTATAACTAGACGCACTGCCGCTGTTGTTGTATGAGAAGGACCATACACTACCTCAGTATGACTAGACGCATCGCCGCTGTTGTATGAGAGAGGACCATACACTACCTCAGTATGACTAGACGCATCGCCGCTGTTGTATGTGAGAGAACCATACACTACCTCAGTATGTCTAGACACATTGCCGCTGTTGTTATATGAGAGAGGACCATACACTACCTCAGTATCACTAGACGCATCGCCGCTATTGTTATATGAGAGAGGACCATACACTACCTCAGTATGACTAGACGCATCGCCGCTGTTGTTGTATGAGAGAGGACCATACACTACCTCAGTATGACTAGACGCATCGCCGCTGTTGTTATATGAGAGAGGACCATACACTACCTCAGTATCACTAGACGCATCGACGCTGTTGTTGTATCAGAGAGGACCATACACTACCTCAGTATGTCTAGACGCATTGCCGCTGTTGTTGTATGAGAGAGGACCATACAATACCTCAGTATGACTAGACGCATCGCCGCTGTTGTTATATGAGAGAGGACCATACACTACCTCAGTATCACTAGACGCATCGACACTGTTGTTGTATCAGAGAGGACCATACACTACCTCAGTATGGCTAGACGCATTGCCGCTGTTGTTGTATGAGAGAGGACTATACACTACCTCAGTATCACTAGACGCATCGACGCTGTTGTTGTATCAGAGAGGACCATACACTACCTCAGTATGACTAGACGCATCGCCGCTGTTGTATGTGAGAGAACCATACACTACCTCAGTATGACTAGACGCATTGCCGCTGTTGTTGTATGAGAGAGGACCATACACTACCTCAGTATCACTAGACGCATCGACGCTGTTGTTGTATCAGAGAGGACCATACACTACCTCAGTATGACTAGACGCATTGCCGCTGTTGTTGTATGAGAGAGGACCATACACTACCTCAGTATGACTAGTCGCATTGCCACTGTTGTTGTATGAGAGAAGACCATACACTACCTCAGTATGTCTAGACGCATTGCCACTGTTGTTGTTTGAGAGAGGGCCATACACTACCTCAGTATGTCTAGACGCATTGCCACTGTTGTTGTATGAGCGAGGGCCATACACTACCTCAGTATGTCTAGACGCATTGCCACTGTTGTTGTATGAGAGAGGACCATACACTACCTTAGTATGACTAGACGCATTGCCGCTGTTGTTGTATGAGAGAGGACCATACACTACCTCAATATCACTAGACGCATCGACGCTGTTGTTGTATCAGAGAGCACAATACACTAACTCAGTATTGCTAGACGCATTGTTGCTGTTGTTGTATGAGAGAGGACCATACACTACCTCAGTATCACTAGACCCATTGTTGCTGTTGTTGTATGAGAGAGGACCATACACTACTTTAGTATGACTAGACGCATTGCCACTGTTGTTGTATGAGAGAGGACCATACACTACCTCAGTATGACTAAACGCATCGCCGCTGTTGTTGTATGAGAGAGGACCATACACTACCTCAGTATGTCTAGACGCATTGCCACTGTTGTTGTATGAGAGAGGACCATACACTACCTCAGTATCACTAGACGCATCGCCGCTGTTGTTATATGAGAGAGGACCATACACTACCTCAGTATGACTAAACGCATCGCCGCTGTTGTTGTATGAGAGAGGACCATACACTACCTCAGTATGACTAGACGCATCGCCGCTGTTGTTGTATGAGAGAGGACCATACACTACCACAGTATGACTAGACGCATCGCCGCTGTTGTTATATGAGAGAGGACCATACACTACCTCAGTATGACTAGACGAGTCGCCGCTGTTGTTGTATGAGAGAGGACCATACACTACCTCAGTATGTTTAGACGCATTGCCGCTGTTGTTGGATGAGAGAGGACCATACACTACCTCAGTATGACTAGACGCATCGCCGCTGTTGTTATATGAGAGAGGACCATACACTACCTCAGTATGACTAGACGCATTGCCGCTGTTGTTGTATGAAAGAGGACCATACACTACCTCAGTATGACTAGACGCATCGCCGCTGTTGTATGTGAGAGAACCATACACTACCTCAGTATGACTAGACGCATCGCCGCTGTTGTTATATGAGAGAGGACCATACACTACCTCAGTATCACTAGACGCATCGACGCTGTTGTTGTATCAGAGAGGACCATACACTACCTCAGTATGTCTAGACGCATTGCCGCTGTTGTTGTATGAGAGAGGACCATACACTACCTCAGTATGACTAGACGCATCGCCGCTGTTGTTATATGAGAGAGGACCATACACTACCTCAGTATGACTAGACGCATCGACGCTGTTGTTGTATCAGAGAGGACCATACACTACCTCAGTATGGCTAGACGCATTGCCGCTGTTGTTGTATGAGAGAGGACCATACACTACCTCAGTATCACTAGACGCATCGACGCTGTTGTTGTATCAGAGAGGACCATACACTACCTCAATATGACTAGACGCATCGCCGCTGTTGTATGAGAGAGGACCATACACTACCTCAGTATCACTAGACGCATCGACGCTGTTGTTGTATCAGAGAGGACCATACACTACCTCAGTATGGCTAGACGCATTGCCGCTGTTGCTGTATGAGAGAGGACCATACACTACCTCAGTATGACTAGACGCATTGCCGCTGTTGTTGTATGAGAGAGGACCATACACTACCTCAGTATGACTAGACGCATTGCCGCTGTTGTATGAGAGAGGACCATACACTACCTCAGTATGACTAGACGCATTGCCACTGTTGTTGTATGAGAGAGGACCATACACTACCTCAGTATGACTAGACGCATTGCCGCTGTCGTTGTATGAGAGAGGACCATACACTACCTCAGTATGTCTAGACGCATCGCCGCTTTTGTTGTAAGAGAGAGGACCATACACTACCTCAGTATGACTAGACGCATTGCCGCTGTTGTTGTATGAGAGAGGACCATACACTACCTCAGTATGACTAGACGCATTGCCGCTGTTGTTGTATGAGAGAGGACCATACACTACCTCAGTAGTGTAATAGGAGGGTCAAATATTGTAAAGAGGAAGTGTTTGGCAATGTTGTGTGAGTAGGCTGGTAGTGTTGTTAAACAATAACTTGTTGTGCTGACCTACTGAAGGCTGTTGCTTTAAGTAGGCCAGTGCACTTGATCAAGGGGTCAGTTTTGGTGTGTAGTGTTTGTGTGGTGCACCTGAGGACGGGGTCCTGCTGGGGGAGCTGGAGCCCAAGGCCCTTGGCCTTGGGTCCAGGTAAGAAAATGTTAAGGGTTTTCAAAATTGGGGTTTAGAGTCTTTTCTAAATTGGGGTTTCAGTTTCTAACTCATTTATACAGTTCCAGTCTACTCTACCTTTTTGATTGTTGGTTTAGCTTTGTGTTCTTTGTGTTGTTTTGAGTAATTAATAAAGTTGGGTGTTGTAAGCGAGTGCTGAGTTTCATTCCTGAGCTACGTCACCCAAAGTAACAGTAAGTATTCCAAGAGGAATACGACCGTTACAGTAGGACTAGACGCATTGCCACTGTTGTTGTATGAGAGAGGACCATACACTACCTCAGTATGTTTAGACGCATTGCCACTGTTGTTGTATGAGAGAGGACCATACACTTACCTCAGTATGTCTAGACGCATTGCCGCTGTTGTTGTATGAGAGAGGACCATACACTACCTCAGTATGACTAGACGCATTGCCGCTGTTGTTGTAAGAGAGAGGACCATACACTACCTCAGTATGTCTAGACGCATTGCCGCTGTTGTTGTATGAGAGAGGACCATACACTACCTCAGTATGTCTAGACGCATTGCCGCAGTTGTTGTATGAGAGAGGACCATACACTACCTCAGTATGTCTAGACGCATTGCTGCAGTTGTTGTATGAGAGAGGACCATACACTACCTCAGTATGTCTAGACGCATTGCCGCTGTTGTTGTATGAGAGAAGACCATACACTACCTCAGTATGTCTAGACGCATTGCCGCTGTTGTTGTATGAGAGAGGACCATACACTACCTCAGTATGTTTAGACGCATTGCCACTGTTGTTGTATGAGAGAGGACCATACACTTACCTCAGTATGTCTAGACGCATTGCCGCTGTTGTTGTATGAGAGAGGACCATACACTACCTCAGTATGACTAGACGCATTGCCGCTGTTGTTGTAAGAGAGAGGACCATACACTACCTCAGTATGTCTAGACGCATTGCCGCTGTTGTTGTATGAGAGAGGACCATACACTACCTCAGTATGTCTAGACGCATTGCCGCAGTTGTTGTATGAGAGAGGACCATACACTACCTCAGTATGTCTAGACGCATTGCTGCAGTTGTTGTATGAGAGAGGACCATACACTACCTCAGTATGTCTAGACGCATTGCCGCTGTTGTTGTATGAGAGAAGACCATACACTACCTCAGTATGTCTAGACGCATTGCCGCTGTTGTTGTATGAGAGAGGACCATACACTACCTCAGTATGACTAGACGCATTGCCGCTGTTGTTGTATGAGAGAGGACCATACACTACCTCAGTATGACTAGACGCATTGCCGCTGTTGTTGTATGAGAGAGGACCATACACTACCTCAGTATGACTAGACGCATTGCCACTGTTGTTGTATGAGATAGGACCATACACTACCTCAGTATGTCTAGACGCATTGCCACTGTTGTTGTATGAGAGAGGACCATACACTTACGTCAGTATGTCTAGACGCATTGCCGCTGTTGTTGTATGAGAGAGGACCATACACTACCTCAGTATGACTAGACGAATTGCCGCTGTTGTTGTAAGAGAGAGGACCATACACTACCTCAGTATGTCTAGACGCATTGCCGCTGTTGTTGTATGAGAGAGGACCATACACTACCTCAGTATGTCTAGACGCATTGCCGCAGTTGTTGTATGAGAGAGGACCATACACTACCTCAGTATGTCTAGACGCATTGCTGCAGTTGTTGTATGAGAGAGGACCATACACTACCTCAGTATGTCTAGACGCATTGCCGCTGTTGTTGTATGAGAGAAGACCATACACTACCTCAGTATGTCTAGACGCATTGCCGCTGTTGTTGTATGAGAGAGGACCATACACTACCTCAGTATGACTAGACGCATTGCCGCTGTTGTTGTATGAGAGAGGACCATACACTACCTCAGTATGACTAGACGCATCGCCGCTGTTGTATGAGAGAGGACCATACACTACCTCAGTATGACTAGACGCATTGCCGCTGTTGTTGTAGAGCTCAATGAAGGTTTATCACGCTACACGTGTGTAGTTACATATACCGTTAGGATACGATGTAAATGACAGCTTGTTATCGTGAAGGGTTAAATATACATATTTCAATAAAATATTTGTCATCTATATGTTTTTAGAAAATTTTATGGTAGAATAAAAATGTCATTTTGCTATCTCTTTTCCCAAATAAAATCAATAAATGGTCATATTTTAATATTTTAATTCCTAGACGGTAAATCAAAATTTGTATGTGGCTTTAATCAATGGTTTCGTATTTATAGTAGTATATCGTAGTAGTAAGTATATCGTTCAACACGTTCGATTTAACCCAAAGGTGTAATACTTCCCCTAGATTTTTTCGGGGTCAGGTGATCTGCGTCAACAATTTTAAGTCCAGATTTAAGGAATTGATGATAAATGAAACCGTGAAACCATCCTGTGCTAAACCATCATTTACTTTTCAAAGAACTATGGCTGGAAATATTATGTTTTACAACGTTTGTCGACATCGTAGACAATAAAGGAAATTGGCGAGTCACCGTTTCCTTTCCCGCGAGTTAGTCTTTAAATAACCCGAATGACGATGGTTCCCTCCGTAAAACTAATACTCGTATATTTTCTGGTTTTAAAATACGTTTTGCAAAATAATTGAATTTCCCACAGCCAATACGAAAAACAATAATAATAATAATTAGAAAATTTTCGAAATTAATAGTTTCAAGTAAATCTAATTACATAAATATAAAACTTCTTATCAGATTTATTGATTAGGTATTAAATACTGTATAAGGCATGTGCAATTCATATTGGTAAGCAGACATGGTGTATCCTGTGGATGGTTCTGGCAGAGTCTGAGGTTTATTTGCCTTATCCGTGCATCGCATACAACAAGCATATTTGGTTATATGATCCCCTGCAGATCCAGGACTCGAGGTCCTGCGGCGAGACCGGCGTTTTTATCCTTCCCTTCCTGATATTAAATTGAAACCTCCTCAAGGGGAAAGCGTGTTTGTAATTAAATTATTTTTAACCGCCTTCAAGACAAATTTTGTTTCTCTTTTAGCGTTATATCTCTAAACCGCTTTAAATCTTTTCAGTTTTAGCATTTAAATATTTCACTCTGGAATCTGATCATAGTATATACTACTATTGTACCACACGTTTCCAAGTTACTAATTGTGTTTTTTTTTTTGTACTACACTTTTCATTTGTTCTTTGATCTATTTAATGTGGCAAAGTGATCGAATGGAATATATTCGGCAATTGTTCTTTACCCTCCAAAGATTTAATTTTTTACTTATTCCTTAAAAACACGAGTACCAATTAAATCATTGATATGTCATGCCCTGTTAGACCAGTTGTTTTTACGTTACATACAATGTTTTTTCTTATTATAATTTTTAATTCTCGATCAACTCATTAGAATAAAAAAAGAATGGGATTCTCTAAATAAAAATCTGAAAGCCATTTGGTAACGTGGGAGGAGGTTGATAAAGCGGGCATGCAATGTTAATTCATTGTCCAAAGTGTGGCGAAAAGTGTTCCAAATATGTAACTTCAATGTTGGATTGCCTGATGTGAATTGCATTATGGAAGCATCCACAACATGCATAGAAAGAAATCTAAATAAGGAATGATTTGAGTTCAAAACATTAGGCTAAAACTTAGTTATTCTTCCTTCAAAACTATTTGACATAAACAACATAGTAGTAGCACATTTTCAAGTTACATTGGACAAAAATAAAAAGTACACCTTATAAAGCTCAAAATAACGACCAATAGATAAATAGTAGGAGGTCACTACGTAAAGTCACCCTAAGAAGTCGATTACGGCGAAGATTTATGACTTTGTGTCATAAAAGGTTTATGACGTCGTGTGTAGTCAAGAGTGGAGTTATGAACGGTTATATGCCTCTAGACTCGGTTATATGCCTTTCTTGCTTGCCTTTGGTACATTAGGCAGCGTTTGAAATAGGTGGGAAGTAATGATACAATATTAATGTTACATATTAAATATAGGGGGGAGGGTTGTTACAAAGCTAATCAAAGCATCTCACTCCATTTTATACTCATCAATTACTCATATTTTGGTTTAAATACGCACATAGTTGGCGTCCCCATCTCAAATTATGATAACTCAATAGGGTTATGGACATATTTTCACCATAATATAAATGGGTAAAAAATAAAATAAATGCATGAATGAACGTTGTAAATGTTGATGAATAATTAGACAATTTAAAATGATTTTTTTCAACATTTAAGTTGGCTAGTAGACCTTTATGAATAAAACGTCTAGTTTAAAAAGTATTTTTTAGTGTTACTTCATTATAAATCCAACGATAAAGCTTAACCTTTATCGTTAATCGTAAGGTTACTCTTAGGTTACTACTACGATTAAGGTTAATCGTAAATTACGATTAACATTTTATCATAGGTACATTTTTCACATTGTGCACATGTGCACATGTGGAGTTGGTATAACACCTCTATAACGTCTCGACAAAGCAGCCAAACTTGAGTATTATTATATTATAAGTTGTAATCATGTTTATCTAGTTGTGCTCACTCAGAACTTCAACTGAGTTAAGGTAAAAGAAATCAACTCGGTTTGGCCCGAGGTAACTTCTCCAAAGTGCATTTCTGCTCTAGATTATTTTCTTAAATGTTTTTGTTCAGTAAAAGCTGAGAAAGTCTTCCTTGTTATCGTGATTATTTTACTTGTAATACAACTAGCCTACACTCTTTTTTATTATATAAATAACGAATCAAATAAATTATAAATATACTATACAGGGTGTTTCCAAATTGTCTGGACACATTTTGTGGACTTGTTCCTTGGGCTAAGACAAACATAAAATGCCTAGATTTCTGTTTGTCGGTCTGTTTGTGATTTTTAAGAATTATTTTATATCTTGGGAATTTTTCAGGATAGAAATTTCGAAATTGGTGTATCTTACCAATTGTAAATGTGTATTTTAGTAGGTAAAAAGAGCTTACAAAGTTTCGTTCCAATATCTCAAGCCGTTTCAATATGGCGGCCACTTAAAATCATTATTGCCAAACTTCATGAAAACTGTAAACTTTAAGAATTTTTTTCAGACTAAAAAGATAGAGAATTTATATCCAATAAAAATAAAATAAATAAAATGAGAACTCGTTTGTTAAAATAGGATGACAAACAACCGAGTTATTATTTTTTTCTACATTCGGTTAAGCAATTTAATAGGACTACCATCATACTGTTCTGTAAAATAACAAATAATAAACAATATAGAAGTCCTATTAAATTGCGTGACCGAATGTAGAGAAAACTGATAACTCGATTGTTTGTCATCTGATTTTAACAAGCAAGGTCTCATTTGATTTAGATTTAAATTCTCTATCTTTATGATCTGAAAACAATTTTTCTTAATATTTACGGTCATGAAATTTGAAATTACAGATTTTAAAAGGGCGCCATATTGTAACTACTTGAGATATTGGGACGAAACTTTGTAGGCTCTTTTTACCTACTAAAACACACATGTATACCAATTTCGGAATTTCTATCTTGGAAAATGCCCAAGATATAAAATAATGCTTTAAAATCACGAACAGGGCCCTGTTTCATAAAAATACTAGTCTAGTATTTACTAGTCCATGGACTAGTAATACTAGTGTATTTTACAAGTCTACGTTTCAAAAACCTACTAGTGTAAAATACTAGTTACTAGTGTAGGGACTAGTATTACTAGTGGTTTTTACTAGTGTAGACAGCAATGTGTTTCATAAAGTTTTACTCTTGTAAATTACACTAGTAAATACTTGCTATTTTCTACCAACCTCTCTTCACCCGTATTATTTGAAGTAGACTAGTATTTTTGGAAAGAGAGCTATTTCATTACTCACATCATTAAAAAAACGAATTATTAAGTTCTTTTTGCAAGTGCGAATTGGCTCACGAATAGATCTGTGAGTGCTAAAATGATAATTATTATAGATATAAATTACAATCAATAAATGTGGCGTGGTACAAAATGAGTGAAATTCAATTTTATAATGTATGTACAATCGCCCTATTAGAATAATTATGATTAAGTTATCAATTTCTGTGAATTTTTAGTCTAATTTTACTTGAGTTAAATTTCATGGTTATATCAACTATTTAGCTATCACAGAGAAAAAATTTTTAAGCTTTGATAGGAACCAAATTAAAACCGCATATAGTTTTGAATACAAATATGTACAAAAATGTATTAATTAGATTATTTTACATCCAATTAAGGCTCTCGGTTTTATTTAAAGACATTTTAATAGGAAATAATAGTAAGGCAATTTTAAAAAGAGTTGCATTGTATTTTTTGAGGTGCTTATTATTTGCTTCCGTAAATAGCTAAAACCCTGTGATGTACTAACAATTTTGTAGACCTATATTTGATTTTTGGGCGTTGAACTTAACTGCTTATCATAAAAACATTACTTTCAATCCATTTTGGTATTCTGGATTTGTTATTCAAAGTAATAAAAAAATAGATGTTGATTAGAGCTGTTATTTTAATGTAAAAACATGTAAAAGTTTAATTAATGCAATAAAAAGTAGAGTGGCGCAGATTTGGACCAGGGACCGACCACATGACAAGCGAGAACTCTGCCTCTGAGCTAAGCCCTGCCGTAGCGCCTATGCCATGTTTTACTATACTTGAAAACCTACTTCTCTATTGCTTGTAACGGCGTTGCAATTATTTGTTACATCAATAAACGTTTAGGCTTATTATTCATGGTTTGTAGACTCAAAATTAGAATATCACCAAATGGTTTTCAACCCAAATATTCTTATGCATTCGAATATTTGAAAACATAGGTTAGGGTACTTGAAAACGTTCCAAACAAAATGTCCTTAGACGATTTAATTACATTCAAAATTTGAGCCTTCTTTTCTTTAATCATAGCAAGCTAAATTTTATATGTCAGAATAAAACAAAAACCATAAGCCTACAAATTGTGTGAATGCGGCAGCAACAGATCAACTTTTTTACCCAACTCTGTTGAGCGCCGGAACCGGCTACTACAATCACCGTGTTGATTGCAGCGACGCGACGCCGCGCCGCGCCGTCGGCGGGCTCATTGACGAACATAAATAATAGCGTTTTGATAAATAATATGTGATTGTTTTACTTATGTGTCTATATAGTTATTAATTTAAAGAAAACACTGCGTTTCTACAACTATTTACTTTTTGTATCAAATGAAAACAAAATTAAATCCCTTTATGAATGGTTTGAAAACCCGTGATTGAGGTTAGAAATTTGTTTTGATAATTTACCTTGTAAAGTTGGTCACGTGACTAGTAGTTTTGGTCACGTGACTAGTAAAATACACTAGTATTTACTAGCGGTATAAAAACGTTTATGAAACACAAATAAGTAGGACAGGTAAATACGGGACTAGTATTTACTAGACTAGTAATTACTAGACTAGTGTTTTTATGAAACAGGGCCCCTGACCGACAAACAGAAATCTAGGCATTATAGACCTATACTTACTATGGTATTTGATGTTTGTCTCAGCCTAAGGAACAAGTTCACAAAATATCTCCAGACAATTTGGAAACACCCTGTATATACTGTATTTTTATTTTAGTATCAAGTGTTGTTTATGAATCATTGAAGACCCAGTTTTATGTATTATGTATTTTTGATAAATTTTTCAATAATCTGTACAGTTTATCTACACAATATCCCCAGTAGGGTCCACCGCTTCTACAATGGCACAATCAAAGGCCAGTTCCGCCCTTTTTGGTGCTCAATCACTTACAAACCCTCGACCCTTCCTTTGTATACTTCGCTGCAATGTATAATTTCCCATTGTTTATCAAGTCAAATTGTTATTATTAGTATTTCTGTCTTGTACATTAAAATCTGGCATGTTCGATCCTCTCATTGCGTTTTCTCTAATAAAATAATTTAAAACCCATTGGTATAAATGATATGCTACCCTCCTAAATGTAAAGGATTGGTACTGAACCACGGTATTTTCTATTTTAAATTCCTATAAAACATAAAAATGAAACACAATCTATTGGTAATCATAAAAAGTGTTTATATTGAATAACTATTGATACAACATTAAATTGGCGAATAATAAATCGAAGCGTAAATAATCGAAAACCTGAGGTCCTTATTTCGGTTTGATATACAATTTGATCTTCTTGTTTAAGTCATTGTAAAATATGGATGAAACTTATCTTGCAGCCACAACAGTGTCATCAGTTATAAGAGAAAAGTAATCGACAGTTTAGTTTACATTTCTCTGCGGTGTTGTGTAGAAACAATCATGCTGCTGCACATACGTCAACAAAATATCACAAAAAATCATTCCTCTGTAATCCAACCACTTGTGACAAAAATTAAGGTTGCCACATTTACCAGTACTCGTAACGAGGCCAAGTTAGGTGCTTACGAAGGATTCCTAGTAACACTTATTTGCGTTATTATCCTCAGATTAGTTCCCAATATCCCCGTATATTGTGGTTCAGCAGCACTTAAGCTATCAGAGATTGCTACACATGTCAGGTGTCTGAGGCAACAAAATCCCCTTCTTTAAATTGGTTTTCAGTCACCTTCTCCGAGCGTTATAAACAATATCACGTACCAGATTACTTGGCCCCGCCAAACCGAGGACACCATGTTGTCATGTCACACGACTTGTACCCTAAACATGAGATGCATCTCTGTGCATACAATGCTGGTGTGAAAATCACTCATTGTACCTGTGTTGGCTTGCAAAACATTAAAGCTAACAGAATCGATTTAAAATAGCTATCATAGTTTTTAAAATAAAAAAATATTGAAAAAATTCGATGATTATACTAGTAATAATAATAGTATTACTCTAATGCAACGTAAAAATTAGGTGAAAAAAATCACCCGGTCTTACCTGACGTGTGCCGATAAAACATGTAACAATGTAATAGCGTTTAATTCTTCACTAGACAGTTGCAAAAGAAATTCTTGTGTTTACCTTTCCAGCCAAATGCTAACATTTAAGACCAACCGTACAAAGTGTTTAATATAATCAGCGGTAAACTGATCAAAGTAAGACATATTTTACAGTATCAATAATATAAGTTTTAGTAAATAATCTCTTCTCTACGATTTGGATCGTGAGAAACACCTTATAATCCGTGTTGTGTCTATGTTAAATGAAATATGATTTAGGAAATGTAGAATCACAATATTCTGGATGCAATATAAAGAGACAACAGCGTTTCAATAGGAACGTCCCTGGCAGGGGTTCGACGGGTTTTCGGAACCCTGGAGTGAGACTGTATGGCATTTCTCACCAACCTTCATCCTACCAGCAAATCGAGCCCTACTGTGAGTGAGATGGGGATTGGTATTCTCCGTTGAAATGAAGAAGTATATTTGTAGAAACCACTTTTTTCAATTTTACAACTAAATGTTATCAATTTACTACTAAATTTAACAACGTAATCTCGAAATAAATCCTAAAGATTTAAGAAATAAGTAAGTAGTAATTGTTGCACCAACAAAGTGCTGCAAACTATATACTTACCATTGTACACTGTACATACATGTATATACTGTGTAACTATATACGTTGTCGTAATAGGCCACGAATAATTCATATATTTATACCTTATTGGAACTAATATATATTTATATTAGTGGTTAGTTTTCGTATAATTTGTTTGGATACTCATAATATATTGTAATTATCAGTTCCGGCTACCCTTTTCTGTATTATATCTACATAAATGAAACGATTTTATTTTATGATAAATGAAAAGCGAACGATCGTTGTCATGACCCAATGACAAGTTAAGGGCTTTTTTTACAATAGCCATGGTGATTGAATAGAAAATTTGGGCAGATGCAAAATGAACACACCAAACTGAATTTGAGCTTCTGATAAGAAATCATAACTAACGTGATATGGAGGAAGACATAGTTGAGGTACGAAGATGCAGAAAAAGATAAAAGTTGCTTCAAAGCAATACCGAGTCATCGTAATTCTTTGTATTCTACTCTTCGATTAGCCGCGTGCACAATAGGACAGTTTTCCCCCGCATTAACTTTGTTTTAGATAAATGATTTTAAACTTTCAACTAAAATAGTGATGTCTAGTTAAATATCCGCAAACAATAACACAATTACAGTTGGGGCATCAAAGAACAGAGTTCTTGACTGCTACGCGCCCCAGGCAACTAGAAAATCGTTTGCCCCATCCCTCTTTTATGTTTCTTCAAAAGATTTTCCCCTCGGTTGTTCATCCAACTAAAGCGCCCTTAATTGTATGCACTCTTATCTGTACAATCGTCGTAGTTTGGTACTGGGGTTTATTTATCGTATACAGGAAACACTTTGCCAGAATACAAAACGTTGTTATATTATTTCCGTGATTCATGTTTGCTTTGATATCTAAATAGTAAAATCTTACGCTTGAGGGTGTCCATTAACGTTATAAAAAATCTCTCGATTTTCATTGATATAAAACACAATTTTTCTTCTGGCCTCTTATAACAAATGTTATTCGTTTCTGCGAAAGCATAAATAGATGGTATAGAGGGGTAGCTATAAGGTATAATGTACTTTGTAAGGCGATACCAAAGCTATTTAATGTTGAGCTAGTATGGTGTTTATGCGTTTGAACCGTTATATTATAACGATTTGGACCTAAATCTTGGTACCATATTTATTTAGACTTAGCTAAGAAGACTCATTAAGAAAATGCTAAATGAACAGAATCAAAATTTATCTCAAATTTTCGAAAAAAAAGTTTATTTTGTTAACCTATATCAAACATATTTTTTACATATTTTATCATACATCTATCAACTATTCTATGACCATTTCATGTAAACAAGTTGCGTTAAATATTTGTTTGACTAATATTTCTTGGCAAGACTTTCTTCGAATTGCATTGAGCCTTTTTTTGCTACAATGTTATACTATGGTGTAAATTGAATGGCTACCCTAGAATCTGCTCGCACTCAATATGTGCATCAGCACATGTTTTTTTCAGCAGCAATATAACAAATGTCTACTCGTATCTTCTAAGAAGTATTTTATTACTTTCCCGCTCCTACAGTTTAACCAACAGTCCATTTACCCTCAAGACACCAAGAAACTATGAGAAATAAAATCATTGTTAAGAGATAAAGAAAACATTACTGCTTATGAAAACTAATCAACGATTTTAAGGGATCAGTCTTCATAACATCTTATATCTCATCTTCGCCCCTAAGTTGTATTATTTAACTACCTTCCAAAAATAATTATGTTAACAATTTATGGATAGAAAGTTGTACTGTAAACGCTTATTCAGTGCTCAGTGTGATGCACCCACAGTTGCCGCGGGCCCCCACACAGCAGAGGAGGACGATTATTGCTAGATTTACGGCTCTTTCTCGTAAAGTAAGGTAATAGGCTACGTAATAAAATATGCTTTTATGGTAGGCAATATTTAGCTTTAGGTTGTACATAAAAGAAAAACGAAATTGCCATTAAATGGACGTTCTTTAATACTAACGCGGTTACAAATTTCTATTTATAATTAAACATTGCATATATATTCTGTAACTTTAGTTAATATGTTTTTGTTTCTCAGGCCAAAGGAAATGAGTCATATTCATGACGAAAATTTAATCATATTTTATAATTTAATGGTTCAAGAAAAAAAAGTGAAAGCATGAAAAAACCTAAAGGAAAACATAACAGATTTCTAAACTTTTTCAGTAGCAATACATATTTGAAAATTAATGTTTGTTTGAACATATTGTATGTAAACATTGCATGTTACTCAAATGAAATATTATAAATCAATACTATTCCAGCCAGGATAGTCCAGATGTTGGATCTTAGTACTTATACCATGATGGCTTGGATTAAAACCCCGCAAATCGCTTAAAGTTTTAGCGACCTGGTCAATTGGAACCCTTCTTTATCTGCAATACTGGTTATCTATTAAACAATGTAATGTAGAATTTTTAGATGAGCACGGATAGAACGCGTGAGAGACATGAAAATAAACTCTGTATTTTTCAAATCCCTCCAATAAAAATCCATACATGATTATATTTAATACAGTGTCTGTCTTAAATGATATGACTTTAGGAAATTGAAACTTCAACCTCGTCGACTTTGTAATGAAACACAATATGCTGATTCCAATATGGAAATTGATTCAAATGACGATGGATATTTTAATAGATCCAGATCGGAGGTACTTTGATTATTGCAAGAGAGAAACTCGTTGGGTGATTAAGTTTTTACATTCATAAACTGATATTTCGTATTGATTTGTTCTTAACCTACTACATCTTAAAATGCCCCGTCACAGCAAACATGTAGAGGAAATTTGCATTTGCCTGATTTGATTGACACTTAAAATTTAAAATATTTCCCAGGACAATATCAGGTTTATTCCCTTTTAAACAAAATTAGATTTAATGAGCAATTAAGGTTGCCGCTACAGGAAAGTTAATAAAGTGTGTTCTTGTTAAAATGTCAAAATATTAAGTATGAATGAAACGAAAAATTTCAACGTTGATAAAAACGTATCCATAAACAAGCAAGCAAACTACCAAAATTTTCTTATAAAGATAATATGGGAATTTTACTTTTAGGCCTACAGGCTTTTTTTGGGTTCTCTGTAACAATTTAGCATACAAAAACGCTTCAATATACCAATTTTTTTTATTAAAGCTCTATACAATGGTTTAGGAAGAAATTGCAAATTTGTATGGTTTGATGGACACAAATGGGAATAACTAATTTTATACCCCTTAAACTCCCTATAACACACTACCAACCCTAGTATTGTCCAATTGTACTGGTTTGCGACCTATTTATAATTTATCGTAGGATTACACGTTTGTACCAAATTTCATAGATCGGACCATTTTATAGTTTATCCTCATAAATTATTATATTCCTGTTTTCCATCATGATTATTGCTGAGACTTTCAATTCCCGTTACTTGATTAGATGATAATTCCTTTATAAATGATAGCTCGAGGACTATGATGTCATTATAAGTTTTTAATCGGGTCAGTCGTGTAGAGCCCACTCAGAAGTTTGATCGAAGTTCACGATGAAAGAAATTAACTTGTCTTGGCCCGGAGTGATTCTGGAGATATTGCACTTTTGACTTTAAGTCGCCATAAATTGTTAACTTTTACAAAACAGCCGTTTGTCTCGTGACCTTGTTACGTTATACTCTTTAAAAATCTTGTTAAAACAATGCTGTTATACGGTTTTAGGGTTAAGTAAATCTTGATAAATTAAATCTTCCGTCCAATCTTTTCAATGCTCAATACTATGCTGAATGAATAGTTAGAGTAAACAGTTTCATTTGTTCATGCCAAGGACTATTTTTTTTCTTCCCATGTAGTTTGTAGGACAAATATAAATAATTCTCTGTTTCCTAGTTACAGTTTACAGTATGAAGGCTTTCATTATGTTATGTAATGTGTTTTCTTTGTTACAGGTAAATGCTTATGTCGATTACCCGGTCAATCTCGGTAAGTTGAAATGTATTTTTCGGCTTTTATTAATGTTAATTATTAATCGAAATATGTAATTATAAATACATTACTGCACAATACTAGTACCTATACTGTATATATAGTTTTTATTATACCTTTAATTACAAGAAATACTCAAACTGTTTCAATAGAAATGCATAATTATACACTCAAGCATTTACAAATTCCTAATTGGGTTTACACTGAAGTGTCTTTTGACTAGATTCATACTACTAAGCCCTAATCAATTTCGAAACGTGAAATTGAACTGTGACCAGTTAATTAAAAACGGCGAATTAAAAAGGACTATTCTTTTAATTAAATAGTCGACATTAAAATTCAATTAAGTTATAATTGCAGTCAATATTCAATAAAACTAACCGCTCTATTTCACTGGATAATTATTGGATTTAAATTGTGCAAAGAAATAACATAGGTACCGTTATAATAATAACAATTAAACCTGCACTAATTTTTAAACCTTTATAGACATTGTCCAAATCCCTAGAAAATTAAATCATAGACATTAGTTTTTCTACCAAATAATGGTACACGAGTTTGTCCCAGATCAAGAAACGTTGTACATCAGTGATGTATTTTAATGCATACGATGTTGCATTGACTTTCAAACGTTGAACAATAAAACCGTTATAGAATCTATTTGATTTTACTTTCTAACATTGACGAACATCAGAATCCCAGCAAACCTTTCGTCAAATCAGTGTGTGTTTCCTCGATGTTGCAGAGTCTTCAACCGTTGTTTTACGACATCCTCCCGGGCCTCTCATTTGGCAGTTTTACAACCAAACTTACATCTCCAGGCTGCTGCCGTACAACGAACCGTGCAACATCTCAAATCCTCAACTAAATACTTTGTTTCAGACGGGAGCTCTTTGAGTAGTTCAATAAGCCTAAAAAACATTAAGGGTTTCCCATCAGCAATGGTTTTGTTTTTACTTTTTTAAAGTGCGTTTAACTATTTGGATTTTTGTTCTAGTGTTCGCACATCGCATAACATCAATGTCCTCTGGTGAGGTGTTTAACTTGAGTGTTAATATTTTGGTCATAATTAAAAACAATTATCCCTCCATTCAACAAGTATGGCAGTTGCAAGATGGTTGGTTCAATAACATACAATTATGTATGACCTCCTCCCTATTACATAGTCATTGTATGAACTATCTGTGACCATTCAGGTCAATACGGATTAATAGTTGGGTTAGGAACCGGAACATAATGTGGCCAGGACTTTTTTATATTTCCAATTAAATGAACAGGTTTCGGCAAACCTAACCAATTATATATTTGTCCTGTTTCAGATTAATGCCGTTGTAATGACTTATTTAATAAATGTATTGGTCTTGGTAGGCCTACTAAGCTGTGATTGTGTGAAGATATACTTCTATGATGATGCATTCAAGTGTCAAAGAAATCTTTAAAGGTGTAGCTACTTTCCATATTGTAATTAAACAGATTTTGCAGACCGTATTAGACATCTTTCCCCGTGTGTAAATATGCGGTTGCCTAAGGCAAATGGGGTTTTAAATATTGTTGGAGGTATTTTTATTTGTTTATCAGCCAGGAGTAGTTCAGTTGTGCTTATAAGCAGTTGTCAATGTAAAGGCAGACAAAATCGTGTCAAAGAGCAAAGGGACCTGCGCAGCATGATGTCTGATGTCTGCCCGATATTTCGATATTAAATGTTTGTCAGTTGGCAGGCGTCCGACAAGACTTATGATGCCAAATGTATAAGCGATGGCCCACTATAGATGGCGTTATGATCGACGCCAAATTGTCATTTGATTTCGCACTTTGCAGTCACAATATATGAGGATATCAATAAAACTCGTTCATCATCGATGAAAGATATTTATGACTATCTCTTTTTTAAGAATCAATAAGTCATAGTTTTATCGTGGCGTATTTCATTCTACCTTTATTTTTGTCTTTTGGAAACTCTTGACTTATAGTTAATGTACATTTAAAAAATATTAATAGTATATTATATGAATAGTAATGATATTGTCTTCTCAGGGTCTACAAAAAGAAAAAAAGGTAGCAAAATTATAATCACCATAATTCGTTGGTATTCCAATTTTTTCCAGCACTATAATTCTAATTTGATTAAAATGTTACCTGAGAAAAAAGCATCGTGCGATATTACTTTGTTATTATTTGCAGCGTTGTAGTCGAAGCAGTTTCCAGTATTTACTTTGCTAGTTTAACCTATAAATACAATAGCAGCATTCACCTTCCATCGTATCAAGATGTTACATAATGGGATAAATATGAGATGTTAGGCAATATAGTACGTGTAGACGAGCAGTCGCTTCACAGATATGATATGTTGGGTAGAGGAGATAGTGAATTTTACTGTATCTCTACAAAACTATACAGTTGATGTATGAGTTTGATAGAATTGATGTTAATAATGTAATGTTTTCACACAGTGGTTACTGTACTGTGCTCACTTCACTTTGATGTATTGTTGAGTTTCGCAAAAGAACCCGTTTTTTGTTTATAACTGTTCATTTAGTGGCGATTTGTGTTTCGCTAACTAAGAAGATGAGTCGCAAATGCAACCTAAAAAAGTAAAACTAGAAATTAAATTAAACTATTAAAATCAGATGACAAATGAGTGCTAAACATTTTATTTTAAACATTAACTTAAAACTTAAAAACTTTAAACATTTTATTTTAAGATCAGACAAAAACCTATTTCACAAAAGAATCTTAGTGTTTGTTTGTTAACTTGTTTGTAAAATAAGTGTGCAATCTTACCGTTGGTAACTAATAAACAACTAAGTCAGATTTATCAAATTTGCAGCAGTATGAACAAACATTTGGTAAGTATGAAAATATGTTCTTGGTTTTTACAAAATAATTACTTTACATTCCCTCTGATCCATGATTTTAGCCTGATCCACTCTAAAGTAAAAGAGTATTTTGTTTCTTTGCACAGAATTGATATTGTTATTATGAGCTCCTTTGAGTTATGTCCACATTAATTTGAAAACTTAGATTGAAATCTTCGTTATAACAAAGAGTTGCCACTCAATCTGTATGAAGTTTGTGAACGAACTTAGCTTGCATGTCGCTCAAACTTGTGGACGAGAATCAATTAAGAATGAGTAATTATGACACGGAAATAGTTTCATAGATTTTAATCGGTACACTTTAACCTCGTCAAACTTATAAGTTATATTAAGTAAGTGTTTTATTAAATATAAATTTAGAGTAAAATCACTTTGTAATGCTTATTACACCAAAAAATCTAAATTATTGGGGATTTATCCAAATCCAGGTTATTATTTGAATTTTATAAATATTGTAATGTTGTATCTTTAGATTGAAATACAACTGGTTACAAATGTTATTAATGCGGGAGGTTTCATTACTGTATTTCTTTTGAAATTTGAAGATTTCATAATTATTGTGTCTGAAAATTGATGAGTTCAACGAATTATAATTTACATAAATTAAGTATACTCAATAAAAATGTTAATCAACTTTAATTAAAAACAGTTTTTTGCCAGACTATTCCTGTCCATTATGTAAGTTAATAATCACACTATTTCGTATCAATCAAACTAAAGTTTATTTGCGGGTTTTAACTGTTTAGAGTATCGGCAAATTACACCACGGAATTAATTATGTGTTCTGAGCCACGAGAGTGTGTAGAACGCTTAGTGAACCACATGTATATCTTTTGCCCATTTCAATGAACTCACTATGGTTTGGCAGGTTTTCCGTAATTTACTTTGATACATTGTTACGGTGGATATCACGTTAGTTCAAAATATGCTGATTTCAAGCAGAGAGCTATGAACTGTTTTTCTGTGGTCTTTACAAAAGTTTATCATTATCCACTGTAAAAGTTTTTTTACTATGAATTTGATACATCTATTACTTCTTATAAAAAATATACCGCAATTATCTGAAACTTATATGAAAAAAATATATATCTGGGAATATTTTTTTCTTTATGATCTGACTCTTTGGCATCAACGCAATAAGTTTGCAAACTTGCATTCTCCACTTAATATGTTTGTAACTCATATGTTTCCTCCATGTGCTCGTTGGTTTCCTCATTGTTTCCATAGACAACCCGTTGCTTCTAACCTGGACGGGCTGCTCGCTCGAAACCGCAAGATTTAATATAAGGCTGGTCTCTAGGGCTTCCTTGCAGACCAGGCGAGTCGGGATAAGGATTTCTTTCATATTTATAGTCGGCTTATCTATCTGTGTGGTCTTTATTTCAATGTTGTGGACATTTTAGAACGTTGGTTGTTTTAAGATATGTTTGGAGGTTTTGGATGTTCAAGACCTATATGACATGATGTGCTCAAACCTATGAATAAATGTATAGTTTGCATTTTCGTAAAAAAAAGGTTTAATGTAAAACTAACCTATGGAATAACTCCACTATGGATATTATTATTCGTGTGAGAACGATATTCAATACTAGCCTATTATTTGAGTGTTATTATTATGTCACGCTACTACTTTTTATTACCGGTACTTGGATTATAAGTTAATTTTATGGAATTTGAGGAGATAAAAAAACTGGGAAATACATCAAGTATTTAAAGGTTAGGTTTACTTTTAAAGCAAACGTTCGGAATCATCTCAGGCCTTAATTATTATTGCAAATATTCTGAGCTCAGTACGTTCAAATATTACTTTAAAAAAAAATTTTTTTTTTGTATTTGTTACACTGAACAGTTTCGAACTGGTGTACTTTTGTAGCTTGGTTACCATACACACCAATTTATGATTATTCGTCACGAGGATTAAGAAACTTAGCCAGTCTACACAATTATATAGTGTTTTGTTAACATACTGTATCATTGCATGAACATAATATTAATGGCCACAATCTTCGTCTCTAAATAAACAGATAAAAATCTTCGTAAAAAATACTAATGATTTTCTCAATGATTGGATTTAATTTAATAAGAAACACCTCAATGACAGAGTAAATTTATAACCAGTTCAATTTTTCAAACTTCTGTTCAGAGTTATACCGTGGGTTTATTTTGCCCGTGCTGTGTCAGTAGAGAAGTCATATTCACTGGGACGCTGAGACTACGACAGTGTTTGCGACTGTAATATGGAGAAAGAAATAAATCCCGGAGCAACAGTTGTTTTATTGGCGACCAATATACGTGAATATTCGGGACAGTGTTGCCAGCTGTCGTCTGTACTGGAATAAAAACAGTTTATGTATAGTACAATATTCACTCAACAGTAATATTACTGCAGCGAGATCAAATCCAGAACATAATTTACAACTGTTTGTGCAAGTCGTGGCAAAGGAAATTAACAGATAAAAGAACCGACGGTATCACGATGAGCCTGGAGCAACCCCTTCAACCTTCAACCCTCGGACTTTCACGGTTGTTAACTTTTATCTTCAGATTTAAAAGAAAATCTCTTTTTTATCATGTTAAAACACATTGGGCTTAACGAACTGTTTTAAAACTCTGATTTGCATTAATTGAAAGTTCTTTGTAGTTTCGTTTAGTTAAGAACCAGTATTTTTTACTAATACCACTTAACATTTAGGAATTTTTTTTATTTTTAAATAAATTATACTTCAATTTCTCTGGGATTTTGTAACTTGTGACACTCGTTATTACTATGTAAGTGACATCTGCTTCACCTTACTAGAATGCTTTAGTACTGGATAGCGTGGAAATAGGAAATGAAATTAGACGCGTCAAAATGTGATTTAAGATTATAATTTCACATTAGTTGGTCTACGAATAATAGAAGATATTTACGAATGCTTATTTTAAGTTATAATTAAAGCATCAAAAACGGCCCCTTTTAAATACTACTTGTGTATAGAGTGGAGCCTCGATTGGTCTGTAAAAAAAAACGATAATTTTAATCAATAGCCTACCGTAATATATTTATGAGTATCTGTTGCTTTGCAGTACATGCAATTACATTATAAAAACTAAAAACTATAAACTGACTATAGGTTGTTTGCACTCGCCCCGCTCACACGTTTTTCAAAATAGACACCATAAGTAGTACAAGCTATTATCATAGACTGTATGTTTTATCTATACTATTATCTACATACCAGCCATACTGAGATTAAGGCATGACCCTGAGGTTTACGGGGTAGGGCCAGACTACTTGATATGCAGGATCCTCCATTACTGCAGTGTTATGTGCTAGTCGCCGAGAATGTTGTTGCTTAACTTACAATATCCAGTTATACACCGCAAAACATCTTAAATAGGTATCCTAATTTTTTTGACAGCATTTTTCTGTGGTTGTGTGAACTACAGATAATACTCGTTTTAAGTACAGATAGTACTTGTTTTAAGATTCAAATGTCCTGCTTGGGTGATTTTCGTTCAAATAAAACGTGGCAGGCCTAGACCCTTTGTGTGGCTGTGGGGTTAGGACTCGGCCAATGAATTATACAGTGGGTGAGTGATTTCTGCGATCCTTTTCAGGGGGAATGGTTTGTTTTCACAACGCTGACGATGCATGACCTACTTCGAGTAAAAAGTTGGGTAATACTCTGAGGACTGAGTCACCCTTCTCATAATTCTTTAAAATTTTTATTATTTTGGCACGCCGGAAGTGAGTGTGGTAAATGTTTGATAAGTCAGACTAAATACATGTGGTAAAGCTAATTGATCGAGGTTTGTTTATTCAATCGCGGGAAGAATTGTCTTTTAACAGATTGTTGAATTATAGTGTTTTGTTGGGACTAGGATTTGAAGCTTTTATACTTAAAACCTGCATTAAGATCGTAAACATTGCGGGATATAAAATATAGAAGCAATCCTTCCTGTTACGTCAATATTCCAATTATACAGGGTGTTTTGTACGCAACCCAAATAACTATAAATAAATACCGTGAGACACTTTTTAACAACAAAACCAGCTCATATGATAGTATCCCAGTTTTCTTTACTTTATTGCCAATCAGCAAATAAATATGCATAGTTAAAGTTATGTACGAGGTTTAGTGTTGTTGCGAGTTTATTGTGAGTACGACTTATATGGTTATTTGCATGTTCAATAGATCTTGCGAAAATGCCAAATTCATACTTATTCACAATAAAATCCCAAATTATTTGGGCTGCGTTTAAAGATAAACGCCCTGTTTATACCTAAGTGACACTAGGCCTAAGAGATGTATCCTAATATCCAGGCCTCGGTGGGAAAACCAGCTGATTTACTATGCAGGACCAACAATTATTATGATTTGCTCTTCCCTTATTTAACAGGTTCGTTAGGGTAAGGCCGGTAAACTTGATCCACCTCATCTGAAATCCATCCAAGCTTATACAACTTAACCCTTTCTAAGATGAATACCCTGTAAAACAGTTACAAATTATCTTAATCAGTTACAAATTAAAGAAAATAAAAAAGTTAGACAATCCCCTATACATCCCGAGTGCGTTCAATTTAGTGGCATTTTGTAATACATCTAACTAAAAGAAAAAATAATACTCTTGAACATGCATATGATGTAATCATATTATTTATTGCATTAAAGAGTCAACTAAACAGTTTTACAACTTATATTGGATAAAAAGTTTTTCTATCGAAAAGCAAAGCGAAGAAGGCAAACTTTGATCGTTCGTTCGTTATAATTTCATGATTCCAGTTTGACCAAAGTGCAATGCAGTGTAGCGGTCAACATACAGATTGATTTTTCTTGTTATTAATTATTTGGGCTGTTTTTCTTCTTCTTCGCTTGTTTATCGAATCTTCTCTAATCTTCAACTCAAACACGGATACTGATCTACGTTATAAGATCTAATTAATAAAATCATGTGTCAAATGTTTAATAAATCGTAGACATTTTTACAATTTAGAGTTTTAACCACTTTAACTCAACAACTAAATATTTTACGTCATTTGTCAGTTATCTAGCAGCTATCGTATCCACATCAATTTTATATAAAGATTTTGATTAGATATAATATCTTTTAAATATTTTAAATTTGCAGACGAATATAATGGTACATAAATTAGTAGGTGTCAGTTTGGAAACGTATAAGAATTGTCTAGCGACTTTGAGTGACGTTATTTTGACAAAAATTGGTTTATTAAAATAATGACTATGCATTTCAATAACTACTATTAATCACGTTAAGTTAGTAATTGTATAAAAAAATAATAACGTTTGTAAGACATCTTGATATAATATTACTTTGTAAACTTGCAAACGATTATAGATTTGAATGAATAGGTTATTTTGTTTTTTAGTAATTATTTAACGGAATATTAAAATGTTAAATCCTGCTTGAGCATTTATACCTCTTCCGACTCTATGGGGTTGTTCTATGTGGTTGTGTGTTTTAACAACATACATTTGGCAAATCTGACGTTTACAAACCCTCTGTCGTCAAAGGGTTAAGAGACGCTTTCTGTCACCAGTTGTTGCAAGTTTCCCTTTATAAAGCTCTTTCTTGGATGTTGTATTGCCGAGGTAATGTTTGCTACGATTTGTGTCGCCAGCTGTTGCTAGGTTCCTTCACAAAGCTCTGATTTGGATTTTGTATTGCCGTGGTTATGTTTACTACGCTTTGTGTCGCCAGCTGTTGCTAGGTTCCTTCACAAAGCTCTGTCTTGGATGTTGTATTGCTGTGGTTATGTTTACTACGCTTTGTGTCGCCAGCTGTTGCTAGGTTCCTTCACAAAGCTCTGATTTGGATGTTGTATTGCTGTGGTTATGTTTACTACGCTTTGTGTCACCAGTGTTGCTAGGTCCCTTCACAAAGCTCTGTCTTGGATGTTGTATTGCCATGGTAATGTATACTATGCTTTGTGTCGCCAGCTGTTGCTAGGTTCCTTCACAAAGCTCTGTCTTGGATGTTGTATTGCTGTGGTTATGTATACTACGCTTTGTGTCGCCAGCTGTTGCTAGGTTCCTTCACAAAGCTCTGTCTTGGATGTTGTATTGCTGTGGTTATGTTTACTACGCTTTGTGTCACCAGCTGTTGCTAGGTTCCTTCACGAAGCTCTGATTTGGATGTTGTATTGCTGTGGTTATGTTTACTACGCTTTGTGTCACCAGTGTTGCTAGGTCCCTTCACAAAGCTCTGTCTTGGATGTTGTATTGCCATGGTAATGTATACTATGCTTTGTGTCGCCAGCTGTTGCTAGGTTCCTTCACTAAGCTCTGTTTTGGATGTTGTATTGATGTGGTAATGTTTACTACGCTTTGTGTCACCAGCTTTTGATGCTCTTTAACAGATCAATCGTCAACACATTTTTACAGTTAGCAACGCAGTTTTAAAAACTAAGAACAGCAATCTAGCTTGAGTAAGTATTACAATGATCATACATACTATGTCACTAATTTTATTGCGTTCAAGGGTAAAAACTAGAACTTAACAAACGTTTCCTTAACACACTGTCTTTTCATTTTGCAGTTAATAGGTAAAAACTGAGCAGAAATAATATAGCGAAACACCAAACCAAACATTAAAGCAAATAAATATTATTTAATATTAAATGTAAATGTTTTTACTCACATATCTTAGTGTAGGTAATATATTCAGGGGACTCGTCACAGTTATCTAATATTAAACGTCAATTTTTACTTATACACATCTAAGTGCAGGTAATATATTCAGAGAACCCGTCACACCAGTCAAATAAATGTTTAATATTGAGAGGGTGTGAGAAGGAAGAAGTGGCGGGCGGAAGTTTCATCCCTCGAACATGATATTAAATATTTTGCGGATAAGAAGTTGTGGGGAGGGCTGGTGTATTATACCGGCCGCAGGGGACGCTTAGATGCTTTACGTGACGTACTGTAGGTTATTGGATGTATTTTGAATTATTTCAGACATACAATAATTAATAATCAATTAATTAATTATTGTGATCTCTAATTAACTATTTTAACATTATGTAGCCTACCTACACTAGTAAAGAATTTTAAAATAACACAGTAGGCATGGTTTATCATGCACTGCATTAAGACATTTGTTTCTGCTAGAATTACTATATAGACATAAACATTTAATGTTTATGTATTCTATGGCATTTTTCCATTACAGTAATCCCATCGACATTCCAAGATCGCAGACCCCCCTCCCCTCCCGCCATTTACAAGACGTGTTGTATTCTCCACACTTGGCGATGCTCCACACACTTCCTCACACACATTCGCCAAACTGCTCGTTTCCGCCGTTTACATGGTTTATCAGCTTCCGCATTGCATTTCCATTTGTCTCCTTTATCCCTCCAAATACGTTGTGAAAACTAAGTTTTGTACTTCCTTATTGCCTTTCACGATTAAAATAATTGTTAAATAAGAACGAGTACCGTATCGTGTTCTCAAACCGTACTCCGTGTGGTAGATATTTCTACATAGGAAAACGCGTACGTAAAGTTAAATTGAAGCTGTCTAGGGGCCTACAATGTCCCTGGGGTTGCCATTCGTGTTGTAGATTGTTGTAAAGTCGAGAACCTGCGCGTAGAGTTTTGTGAGGCACTGTCTAGGGACTGGACCTTCCCCAAGAGTCCTCCTTCGTGTTGTGAGTTTTAGATTACATGGATGAAATCAAATACTTTTCCCAAAAACTACACGATTTATTTATAGTGTGGTAATTCAATTTATGGCTAATCGATGTATGCCTATAATATGTTATTTTATATATATTTCAACCATAAACCAGTAATCTGTATCTTTTTTGAGTCTGTTAACATTTTAAAGCGTTTTTTCTCAGTAATTCACCACGTAGACGTTTATAACACGTAAAAAATATAAAATACATTCCAACATTTTACAGTGAAGCCTGTTCACTAGGCAATGAAGGTGTAGTGCTTTAAGTGTTTTGGACAAGCTACAGTATGCATGTTCTAGTATATTATATAAGCACAGCATTGCAAGTCGATCAGTCAGCGCTTATATGCTTTACTCTAAGTGGCTTAAGATGGCCACTCCTCTCTTCTCTCTGTGCCATAGTGTTGTTACAACCCCAGTAGTCGCTCAGTAACGGTATTTACAGTTGGCGCTGTTCCATCCCAGAACACACGTTCCTTTCTCAGTCAGATTTGCCAAAATGCGAGTTTCCGTTGTTTAAATGGTTTACTACCCCGCATCATGGCCCAGATGTGCTCTGTTTGGTCTTTGTCTGTTTTGTTTATGACAACAAAACTAAGTGCACCCACCTACCGATGGTGAATTGAGTAGCCATCAGTGTTGTAGGTTGAATATCCACATTGAAGGACGCGCTTCTCATCGTTTTGCCTATAAAGCCTCTTGGTTGTGCTGTTCGAAAACTATTCTATACTATATCAACGGCATTATCATGTCTGTCTCCTGCCCTGTCTGTGTTAAAGCAGTCCTTGACTCTGAAGACGCACTGGAGTGTGACGGGGATTGCAAACGATGGTTTCACCGTGAATGCATAAGAATGAATAAAACTGAATACAACCGCTTGGGCAACGATGGCAATATTAAATGGTCGTGTTCCCGTATGGACTGTGTCTCTTTTTCCAGCACTCCTATATCTCAACTTTCCGTGCAAATGACTTCAGTCATATCTAAGCTTGATGAGCTGCTTGGTAAAGTGAACAAAATTGATGACATTTCTAAAGACGTGGCGGAAATTAGAGCGGAGGTGTCTGCTGTGTCGAGTTCCTTATCAAGCTTGGAACCACGGGTGACTTCTGTCGAAAATAAAGTGGATTCCATATCCCAGAACCTGGCTAAAGCCTCCACAACGGTTGATACACATGGCGAACGATTAGCCAAGCTTGAAAGCCACTCCTCTTCTGATTCCTGCCTTGCCTCCACCATTGAAGAAATTAATGAAAGAAATCTCCGGGCCAAAAATGTTATGGTCTTTGGGTTGCGTGAGAGCACAAAGAGTACGGCCGAGGACAGAATGATGGATGATAAGGAACACCTGAAAGTCATTTTCACGGCAATTGAACCTAGTTTAAATGTGAACTCCTTCAAGTTCTTTCGTGTTGGGAAGGGTTCAAGAGGCAAACCCCGTCCAATCAAAGTTATTGTTGGCTGTGAATCTTCTGTTCGTGTGATCACCAAGGTTGCTACTAAGGATTTTCTAAAAGGGCTTGGAGAGAATTTCTCCAAAACTTCTATTAGCCGCGACCGAACTACTAATGAGGTTGAGTATCTAAAAAAACTTAGAGCTGAGCTGTCCCGTCGATCTGAGTCTGGTGAAGGTAATCTCACCATTAAGTATAGTAATGGAATTCCAAAAATTGTCCAGTCAAAAAACGACTAAGCACCAACGGCATTGAACACTTTTCCTTCTTGTATGAAAATGTTAATGGGATTCGTTCCAAACTCACGTCTTTACATGCCCTTGTCCCCATCTCTATGAATAAAATTATTATATTTACTGAAACAAACTTGAATCCCACAATTACTTCTTCAGAGCTTGGCTTTGATGGATACGTTGTCTACCGAAAGGATCGTTCGCCCCAAACTAGTAGCAAGCAGGATGGTGGGGGTGTTCTGATTGCCGTCCACAAGACTATTTTTTCATCCGAAATCGTACAGCCCGATTTACCAGTGGAGGCACTGTGTGTTCTTGTAAACTTACAGCCAGCTGCAAGATAGTTGTCTGTGCAGCCTATATCCCTCCTCAAGCTCAAACAAGACTCTACTCTCTGTTTGCTGAGTCACTAGTGGAAGTATTGTCCGTCTACCACAACTATGACCACATACTAATTGCTGGGGACTTCAATCTACCTGGCTTCAACTGGATCCACCCCGAACTGTCAACTGCTACTCCACCGGTGAACATAATTTTGGACTTGGCTGCACATCTTGGTGTCGATCAGATTAGTGATGTGGTGAATGATAGAGGAGTTCAGCTGGACTTTTGGGTCATCCGACGTCTTTACCGTGTCACATGCTAATGACCCCCTCCTTGCCCAAGAACCCTGCCATCCTAGCTTGTATGTTTCTGCAGATATCCCTGAACCATCGATCGAGCGTCCAAAGCACCATACTTTCATCAGGAACATTCGAAGATGTGACATTGAAAAGGTTAAAATTGACCTCCAGGACGGAGCCATTCAGCTCGACTATGATTGCAGCGACGTTAATCTTCAATTCTCCACTTTTTGCAGTCAACTCAGCGAACTCATCAAATCTCACTCTCCTTGGAAGTCTGTCAGTCCTTCCGTCTTTCCAAAATGGTTCTCCAAAGAGCTTAGGGAACTTGTTATTCTCAAGAAGACGCTTCACAAGAAATATAAGATATCTCTCAACATGATTGACTACCACAACTTTAGCGTCATTAGGGACCGATGCAGGGCTGTTTCCAGGGATTGTCGCTTGAGCTACGTCAACCATGTTAATACTACCATTTCCACTAATGTCAAGATCTTCTGGAGTTTTGTGAAGAATCTCAATCGAACATCTTCCATGCCATGTTCCCTTAAACATGGTCCAACTGAGGTTTCCCACCCACATGAGATGTGTGAGCTGTTTGCTGAATATTTCTCATCCGTCTACTCTCATGCGTCCCTTGATGAGCTGCCAGTACCTTCATTTGATACTCCATTCACCATCTCAGAATGTGCTATCTCCCTAGAAGATATCAATAAGAAACTTCTTCACTTGGACCCCACCAAGGGTAGTGGACCTGACAACATCACACCAGGAGTACTCAAATTCTGCCACTCTGAGCTGGTACATCAGCTCCATTTCCTATTTAACCTCAGTTTGTCTACAGGCACATTTCCCTCCACACTGAAATATGGTCATGTGGTTCCAATCTTCAAAGCCGGTGATCGTTGTGATGTTACAAATTACAGGCCCATAGTAATCCAGTCCGTCCTCAGTAAAGTTTTTGAAGGGCTTATTTTAGACATAGTACAGCCTTTATTTAAACATATCATAATTGATGAGCAGCATGGCTTTACCTCCGGTCGCTCCACTGTGACGAATCTTTTATCCCTCCAGTGTCTGGTGTTGGAAGCCTTTGGTCGAAGAAATCAAGTTGACGCCATTTACATTGACTTTAGTAAAGCTTTTGACAAGATAAATCATAGCCATCTGCTTGCAAAGCTCCAAGGCTATGGGTTCGCTGGAAGGATTCTACAATGGTTTAAGAGCTACCTTACCAATCGACGGCTTGCTGTACGCCTTGGTTCTGAAGTCTCTTCTTTCTTCGCTGCAAGTTCTGGTGTTCCTCAGGGGTCTCATCTTGGACCGTTCTTGTTTTCCATCTTTATTAATGACATCAAGAAGGTCATCAAAGTCCCATTTCTTCTATTTGCGGATGACATTAAGCTACTCGTTGAAGTTGCATCCCATCATGACTGCCAGTCCTTGCAGGACGCCCTCGATGACGTATTTGGCTGGTGCCTCTCCAATGACATGGCTGTGAATCCCACAAAAACCAAATTGATCACGTTCAGCAGGAAATTAAATACAGTGTTAGCTGACTACTCTCTTGATGGTAACCGGGTTGAGAGATGCAATACCATCAAGGATCTTGGTGTTCTAATTGACTCCTCCTTCGAGTTTGGACCCCACATAAACCAAATCTGCACCAGGGCCTCTCGTATGCTCGGATTGGTTTCCCGCTCTGCTAGACATGGATTGAGCAACCATGCCTGTATTATCCTGTACAAGTCTCTCATCCTGCAGCTACTCGAGTATGCTTCCTTGGTTTGGTCACCATACCATCTTGGCCATATTTACCATCTTCAGTCGGTACAAAGACGCTTCATCAGGTTCCTGGGATGTCGTGCTGGACTTGACTATCGTGATGTCCGGGTTGACGAGCTCTCTAATATGTATGGCATTCCGAGTCTTGAAAACAGAAGGCGAGTGGCTGATGTGACCTTTCTCTACAAACTGGTAAATAACCAAGTCAACTGCCCCTTCTTGCTGGAAAGGATAAACTTCCATGTTCCTTCGAGAATCACGAGGCATCAGCGTGTATTTGAACTCGACCATACTGGGACTAACTACGCCAGATCCAGTCCCATTCCCCGGATTATGCGCCTCGGGAATGTGATAAGCAGCTCTGTTGACCTTCTTACTGCCTCCTTGGGAGTGGTTCGGCGTTCTGCAGCTGACAGCATCCTTGAGGGTACCCCGTAAAAGCACTGTTGTTTTGTTCCTTTGTTGTTGATTTTTCTCTTGTTAATTTTGTGATCTATTGTGTTTGTATTCTTGTATTGATATACTCATTGTTATCTTTTGTTATTGTTATATTTTGTTATTGTTATATATTTTATACATTGTTATTTTTCTGTAACATCTATACCCATTGTTTTGCCATGTAATAATTAGTTTTAAATATTGTTTAGCTATTTTCCTATTTGTAGCGACTTAATGTAAAATGGTGTTTGCCGTTGGTGTTCAATAAATAAATAAATAAACAGGTTTCGTCACACTGTTGACGATCTGTCAAAGCAAGTGTGCACAACTTGAACTGGAGACCCTGAGTGTGGGCTCCGCATGTAGATAATGAACAGTTTTAAAGATATGTATTATCCCCCCCTAATATCCCAATATCATAAACCCTCTCTATTGCCCCCCTTTGCTATATTCTGAAACCTTTTCTTAACTGCTTAAGTAGTCATCCCATTCGTTGTACAAAATAAATGTTGTTTCAGAAAATTCTAAGGAAACTAGCAATTGATGCTAATCAACAAAATGTTGACGTTAAACTACTAGGTTTCAGATAGTAGCACGGCCTAGGTGATCTTTTTAGGACCGTTCTATAAAAAAGGTTAAAAGAATGAAAATAGGGTATATGCTATGGACACAAATTAGGAAAAATGAAATGATTATCAAAAAAACTTACTATGTTGATACCTAGAATTACAAATATTTGGCTAACGACAGATTTTAAGTTTATAAAATACCAAGATTTGATGATTAATTTAATGTTCCTGTTACAGGTATGTGGGCGAGCATTCCGATCAATTATCTTCCGCTGTAAGTACGTTCATTTGCTGCTCATGACATTTGCTCGCTCCAAAAAAGCGTATTTTAAAATACTTAAAGTAATATAAAGAAGACGGTGTTGGATTGTATTCTACAAAAACAACACACAAAACAACACATTCTCTGTGATTGCGAAGTACAACGGATACAAGATTAATATCTAAATTATATTATATTCACTTATTTATTAGGTGTAAAAACATTATCCGCGTAAAAAAATACCAAGATTTATTTTCATAAAATAGGAATAACGATGTGTATTTAACATTTAAATTAGGGTTGCTTTTCAATACTTTGAAAAATGAGAACGTAGTGGTAAAAATGTTTGTTACAACAACGGTTATTTCAACTATTTGGAACCACATTTCAGCATTACATCCATGGGTAGTTTAGTGGCCACTAAAATGTGGTTATAAGTTTAACGTGGCTCTCATCCTGGCTCTATAAACACAAATCAGGTGTTTTAGTGTTTATCGTAAAATTCATCTGGAATTTGTGATAAAACTCTGGCCAAATTAAAACAATAATTCTACTCATGTATCACCGTTCTTAATAGTTAGAAATATTTATAACTTCTTGCTTACAATCTCTTATTCGCATTAAAAATGTTGAACTATAGTTTACATAATAAACCTATAAAACACTCTGAACGCCTTTAAGGCTGTAACGGATTTTACCAAGAATAAGAATTAAAAATTCTAATGAAACATTATCGGAATGCTCCGGAGTTAAGACGCTGAACAATTTAATATAGCTATGACGTCGGTGGTTCGAGAAACATTTTAGCGTATTTCTTCGTCACGTTATGAGATTAAGTATTGTTCCGTGTCACTTATTACTTCCTGTTCTGAGAATAAACCAGCATTGCAGCTCGTTTGTCTCACGATTTTAAATTCATTACTGTAACATTTAATATAAAACGTGTAATTTTAAGTTTAAAATAACTCGTTAATCTTTTGATGGTAAACTTTTATTCATAAAAAAATGATATTTAACAAACAAATTCGCTAACCATTTTCATAAAGATTCTACTTACTAATAAGAAAATAAGCTTTATGAAGGTAAACACGTTTTTAATGTTTAACCTAAGGAAGTTATATTAAGCTATAAATTTAAAATAAACTTACGCGATTTCGATAAAAACATATTAGTTTACTAAATCATGGATCAGTTACAAATCCGTAAATTCGTAATTATATAGATGTCAGCGTTGTATTAGGTGAGGAGGCATCAGTATTCACTAGGGCTCTGGTATCTTCACTAATGATCTAGAGACTTACTGATCATTACAGGTAGAATATAGCGGCGTGCCACACTTGGAACAAAACTTGCATTACAACTACTACAGTCTGCTACAATGCTTTACGTTATTACAATCGGATATGGACGTTACACAAAAACTTTAATAAAACTGGCAGGATATCCCTTGGCCCATAACAAAATCTGAAACAAAATGTCAAAAGATAAAAAATAATTGATGTGATTTGTTATAACAAGATTTATAGGTTAATAGTTAAAACCTATTGCATTCAACGTTGTCTTTTTCTTACTGCAACATCTATATTTGCACCAATCAAACAAATACAACTTTGTGATATATAAACGAATAAGCTGAGTCCAAAGTAATTTTAAAATCTTAAAATAAATTGGACCTCCTAAAATGTAGGCCTTAACATAAAACAATTAATTCCTAAAATTTTCAACGCGGTTGGATGGCCCCGTATAAACAAACAAACAATTAAATTTACAATCATATATTATTTATATATACAGAAAATATTTTCTAAAAATACATAGAGATCGCGTATTGAATCGTTATAACGTTTCCAAGAGAGTAACTCTATTTCACAAAAGGCGGTGGGCGTAAAAGAGGTTTACATAGTAAAACGCAGCAAGTCTAAGGGCGACTGTAGAAGGCGTCGTTACAATAACGAGTTAACAACCGGCTCTACACACTCTCTCTCTCTCTCCTTTGGTAAACACCCTCCTTGACTCTTTTCGACTAAATTTTACTAAACTTAAAATATCGTGTAAAAAAATGTGGATGCATATACAGTTTGCCCAGGATGAATACTGTTCAACACGCTGAGATAGACCCCACTTTGTGGTCAGTCCATCCTTTAAAACATAGTTATTATGTCTAAATAAGTACGCGGATTTACAGTTTTACATTTGCATTAAACATAAAACCGTCTTATTGAAATTTTTTAATAATATTAAATTATATTTGGACCTTAAGGTTAAATATATATCGCCAAAGGTTAAAACGCTTTTTCACCACAATATACACAAACACTCGCTTATGAAATAAAAATAGACTTCAGGCTAAAGTCGACTGATAACATATTCTAACTCAATGTGCAAGTGTTGATGGTTAATAAGCAATACAATAACGTAGTTACAAGTTTGTAAACATAAAAAAAATCTTGTGATGCAATTGAGTGGCGATTGACACATTGTCGGCTATATCACTTATGAGCTGTATGCTATATCGCTCATAAGTTGTATGATATATCGCCCATGAGCTGTATGCTATATCGCTCATGAGCTGTATTCTATATTGCTCATAAGCTGTATGCTATATCGCACATGAGCTGTATGCTATATTGCTCATAAGCTGTATGCTATATCGCTCATAGGTTGCATGCTATGTCGCACATGAGCTGTATGCTATGTCGCTCATAAGTTGCATGCTATGTCGCACATGAGCTGTATGCTATATCGCACATGATCTGTACGCTATATCATTCATGAACTGTATGCTATGTCATGAGCTATATTCCGCGAGTATGTCAGTGTCAATAACGATGCTGTTTAACAACGCTCATTATTCTAGACGCGTCCGATTGTTCCTATTGTAAGCCACATCACTGGTGATTATCATAAACAGACAGATTCCCATTAACCATCCATTCGGTTGACACAAAATGATATCTCATATTGCCAAGTATTTATTAGAGTAAAGTAGACAACGAATATTTTGTATTCATTTGTTATTTGTTTGTATTTCATATTTAATTTAAAAACAGTTTAATAAATCTTTAACAAAATCAAATCAAATCAAATCGTTTATTAAGCCAAAATTAACAAAATATTGTACAATTTGTATTGGTTAAGTCATCATTACAACTATTTACAGAGGTCTTATGCAGTACTAAAAGCTATACAGTTCTATATACATATTTAAGCTACATCAGCGTAAAATTATATGTATAACAATATAATTTTACGTTCTACTACAATTAAACTGTATCCAATTTCAACAATAAACGTATTATATCAAATGTTGTCAACTATTAAATAAAATTTTTTGATATACTAAATATAACTTAAATATTATTTAATCATCAATATTGATACTAATGTAAATGCTATCAATAAAATTACAAAGTATAGTGCTTTCCCTGGAATAGTTATTTGTCCAACAATTAATTCTTAAAAAACATCTTAAAGATCACTTGATGTAAAAATCTATTAAAACAATATATATGCTTGTAGAAAAGTTAAAATACAAAATATTTAAAACTTAACCAGCAAAATCAACTCATCAAATAAAAAAAACCTCCTCCGGATGCCGAACTTTGGCACTAATTGCACTAATTGTTTTGGTTAATATGTAAAAACCGTACAGGCCTATCACTCAAGATAAAAGTTGATGTTTTTTTATAAATAATTCTTTGATTTGTTGAGTAAGCTATAACTTAAGAAAGTTGTTTTGGCAATACTGCAGCGTTACAATGTTTTATTGAGACGAAGGTTGGCAAGAGTGCCACGTTCTGCCGCGTGACATCATGTAGATGCCATTAAATTCTCATTCCTGTCGTATGCTATATCGTTACGTGTATTTCATCCAATAAGAACAATTCCAGTGTACATGCCTTAGGTCTTATAACCGTGGTGGTTACTTTGGTTTCTATGAGGAACGTATTGAACATTAAACAAAAAAGGCAATTTCAGGCCGAATGTTGATGGAAAAAAGTGTTAAACTGAAAAGGGTTCAAATTATACTCTATATTTGCTTTATTAGAACGGGAATATAACTTAAATTTTCTTTTATAAACTAGTTAATGCAGTATGTTATCAGTATATTTTCAGAATTAAATACACTGGACCGAGTTGTTTTTTTTTAGTAACATTGAAACAAATAATTCCCACAAAAGAAACTTTGTTATAACTTAGCTACATTGGTAATATTCTACTTTATCTTGCACTCACACTTTATACATATTTCATTTAATGCCAATGTGAAAATGCAGTATTGTGAAAGATTTGCCAAATTAAGAAAGCGATAAGTTGATCAATCAATATATCAATAATTATATGTTATTTCTCACCACGCCCTATCTAAATAATTGATCATTCAACATGATTCTTTATGATCCTGGTCACATACACGGGTCAAAGTGAATATGTAAGGACGCCACTATGGAAGAAGGGGTTTCAAAAGAAGTAAGACAAGATCAAATATAACTCACAAAGCCCACGTCAGCTCTCACAGCCAAGCCTACGCATGTACTTCTACTGAGCCTCAGCCTTATTGACTGTCACGTTCCCCACACTGATCTAGAGATTGGTGATCTAGTGGTGTTGCTCAACCAAGACCCCACTACACTACCAACTCTACCTTGTAGCTTACCTGGTAAAATGTGCATTGAGACGTCGAAGACGTTTTTGCCCACAATCGAATTTGATACGAGTGTTATCATGCTGCTAACCCAACCTTTTATCTGATGGTCGAAATTTCACTCTATGTTTTATACTCTATGATACATAAAACTATTGTACCTTTCAACTTTCACGTGAATAGCGTAGTAAACGTCGTAGAGGAGTTATTATACATTGATGCGTAGAACACTCTTACAGAATTAGTAGTACACTAGTAGAACATCGTTGCAGAATTAGTAGTAAACCCAAAGTAGTATACACTTGTATTTATGTTGACCTTGTCTGCCATGCCATATTTCTACCTAGGAAGGCTAACACAATGATCCAATCTCATGGTATGGGTATTGGGTTGTGATATCGGTAGATTAGTCATAGAATCACTCCCAGATTCGAATGGAAAGCTGTAGTTACCTGATTACTAACTTAATGTCGAGATTAACATTATACTCTTATTTAATAGCTTAAAATATCATTTAAAATAACATGACTTTATTTCGTACGTGTTTTAGGCAGTCGACCGAGGGGAGTGAGTGGAGTTTAGCTTTTATAATATAAATAAAATACTTTCATATTTTTTTATAATCGCTTTTATCTCCTTACACTGTAGGTACATTTTATTGACCTATTACTTTGATAGCCTAGATAGTTTAAATACACGCTAGAATTTAGTATTTTATACGTAATTTACCTTTAAGATATACAAAGTCTGATACACGACACATTCTGACCTTATACAAGGGAGGATGTGTTTGGCAAAGAGCCACGCGTACACCGCGTTTCTTACAGAGTTTGGCAAACTGCGAGTTTTGGACGTTTACAGGGTTTATCTGTTCCATGTATCTACATCTGTAGTTTATGTCTCGTGCGAGAATCCTGTGACTGGGTTTACAAATGTATATGTAGCTTCTTGGTTCACTCTACGACGTTTTTAATAAGCAACCATGTAATCTGTTTGATTGGTGTCTTTTTTTTGTACTGTTGGCCTTACTTAATTTAAAGGCTTTGTTATTGGTACAATTTTCCAACTAATGAATACTGATGGAAATAAAAAGTGTGTCCCTATCAAACTAAGTTAGGTTAGTTCTCCTTTCTTCAGTTTAAAATAACTGCTAAAAACATTTCATTGCTTATTGAAGACATTATTCGTGAAAATTATCGCTGCTTTCTGTTCTACCAACACATTTTTATACAATTATTATGCTTTTCGGACAAAAATGGCGTGATTTACTCGATTCATCCTTTCAGGAATTTAATGCTATCCACAATAATTTCGAAACTTTTGCTATGTTTCCTTGAACTTAACTTCAACATACTCACCCATACAACATAAGTCAGCAGTCATCAACTTGCAATGTCGTCAGTAACAATGTCATTTCATAAATTCATTTTTCAACATTGTATTCCCTCATCACTTTTAGTTTTTTTTTTTAAATCATACGAGATATTTGCATAACTGTACTCTGTTTCTTAAAATCTTCATAACCATTCTAGGTTATCATAAATTAAAACACTTAGTTTTGAAATGCGCACAATATATATATGCATTGTTAATCCTGTGACCTAAAGATGTTTAGTTAACTAGCCTTCTACAATAAGGCAATAAGCAATCTGAATAGCTCAGTTGTGTCGGTGCGATAGCGTAAGTTTTACCAAGTTAAGGTTATCTAACTACAGTAGCAAACTAGTATCGCATTAGTGCAGCTCGGCGCCTGCATTGTAGATGGGTCCGCAGCACGCAATGTGCCCTAGTGCTCATACTGCACTACTGCAGCACGGATCATCAGGGATCAGACAAATGCGCTGCGGAAATACATCACCGTCCGTGTAACAGTTTGCTTGATCATTATTGTCCCGCTATTTCGTCATTCTAGACAGTACAAACTAAACACCAAACCATTAAGGTAACACCAACTAGCAACGGTGGTTGATAGGATATTGAAGTGTGTCCAACATACATTAGTTAAACATTTGTAGGTACTGTACTGTATCGCAATACCACAGACTATAGAATCATAGATAAAACATACTCCCTTGTGTTCGTGTTGGTTAGTCTATGATAGAATACTGTAATGGTTTACTCTATAGTCTGTAGAAATGCATATCTAGTTCAATAGGGTTGCAATCTCTCCATTGCCAATTTGCTTGGTAATACGTATGCAGCACGTTATACTGTGATGAGTTTTGTTTATTGAAATTGTAGAGTAGAAGTGCTACTTGAATTGAAATTTGGTTTGGTTATCAAACTATGCTACATTTTAAACCTTCCCTATTTCCCTTTATAACTTTAGTATTTATTATTTTCCCTCCCAACGTATAGGCCTACAGCGTAATAGATCTAATGCTAAATCTCTTATTTAATAAGTTGTGTAACTTTTGGTATGAAATTCGATTCATTGAGCTTTAATTAGGAAAAACGTAAAATTTTCTGCTTCACTAAAAGGCCGATGAACAACATTTCGCCGGAATAGTAAGTGATCCTCAGCACTAACTAAGACAAGTTTAAACAATTGTCAGCTTGTTTGATGAGGACCATGCTGAATGGCGCAACCCTGCTGTTCAGATGCTGTCCAACATATCTCACTCATTGTTATTAGTTACGCACTCTTTGATAGGTATTGTTCCAGGGTTTATACTATACGGACGTTGAAAAGCGAAATTATAAATGGTTATTGTTAACGGTGCAAAGTTTTCTAGACTAATAGAAGCCACGCATGTATTTAGATATCAAAGTAGAAAGCCATTACCCCATGGGTTGTGTGCTGTAGCCGCTATGTACAACTGTGGGCGTGTTAGTCGCGTGTAAATGTGCCTGTTTTGTCATCAGCACTTGATTGTCTTATCTGTCGAGTCATGCAAGCCCTAAATACCTGTAATGGGGTTCACAGCGTATTAAATTAATGCCGTTAACACGAACAAGTTTATTTCTCGGACTGGTATTAGTTAGTGTCTGCTCATGGAAGTCATTAACTTTGTTATATGGTGTTTCTTTTCATTTAATTTTTTTTTTTTTTTGTGTTCTTGAGGAGTGAAACTAGAATGTTTTATTTATGTGAAAATTAATTAGAGGGATATATTTCCCCTTATATACAGAGTGATACTAAATTTTTGTTACACTTTTGAAACTCTAAATGAAAAACCATGCAACCTATCATCACGGGGTGAGAATCAATTGGAAGAGGAGATTCTGAAGTTTTGTTTGACGCCACTTTGGTTTACATAGTCGCTAAATTACCCTCAACAGAAAATTTTAAATTTTAACTACAATGTTAAATTTTCTTCCAAAAGCCCGCTAAACTGATGTTACTGACTGGGTTTTCGCAAACTCTAAAACACAGAACACTTTTTGCTCTTTTAAAGCTATGTTCCTCGCAGCTGTATAATGGCGGACAACAATAACTGAGTGGTAAATTATAGAACTATAAGTCTTAAAGATTTTGAAAATAGAGTTATGAAGTTATGAGTTAAGTGTGAAGTTTTGAGATTTAGACAGGTAAAATAATGTAATTTATTATTACACTTCTACATGTCCGTAGAGGCTAGTTTTGCGACTATGTTTACCAAAGTGGTGTCAAACAAAACTTTTGAATCTCCTCTTTCAATTGATTCCCCGTGATGATAGGTTGTATAGTTTTTCATTTAAGTTTCAAAAGTGTAACAATAATTTATAATAACCATGTATATAGAATAATAAAAACAACAAACAGTCTGATATTTATATTAACAAATATATTGCGTTCGCTTTCAACATTCTAAAACCATAACGTGTCTCGACACCAACATGTGTCCTATTAATAAATTTAGTTCCAAGAAAATTGCATTTAAAACTTAACATCCACGTGAACTGAGTCATTTAACAAGGTCTTAAGTTACTTATCTTTAGGTGGGTGACAGCCACGTGTAGGTTCTCTATTGTAAAGCAACATTGTCTTACGTTGCTAAGGAAAGTATCGTCAACGTTGAGAAGCTGGACGACCATCTATAAATAACTACTACGTATTAGCTATATATCGATGTGGACGACTGGTATCATCATTACAAGAGCCTGATAAAGTGTTATTGTTGTTTATTCGCGCTGCGGTGACCTGCGCTATACTTGCCATACCTGCACTTACTTAAGCTTTAACTTGCAGTGCAGTTTTTATAGGTTAATAGTAATAATAAACACGAACAACAATTATTTTTAAATAGTTCCAAATTTGCCATTTGACTATGTAGCCTATATACAGTAACTAGAAAATTCTATTCCCATGCCATATTGGTTGCCATTTTTAGAATATAAATATTTAGCTACCGACAGTGTGCGCTGAACTAATTTCTGTTGAAATCTCAATCTTTTTAACAAATTCAACCTGGTAGGACAACCTTTTGTAGGCTGCAGCATCTGTATTTCAATTTAACTGTCTCAGTAAAAAAGAATTAAGAGAGAACATCCAATTTTAGACTGTCGCTCATTCTGTAAATGATTCTATTAATTAGGGGGTTTAAAATAAAATATGCTTGCTGGTTCATTTTATACTCCAATATCGAAAAGCCAACGATAATATCAAACCTAATGATGCAATGATTAAGATGGATGAAAATCGTATCCATCCAAATATTTCTGTGAAATTAAATACCGGTACTGTACCCTTTAAATTAATATATTCAGGCAGATTTAACATCCTATAGCCATGTGATGCCCTAACAAGACTATATACATGTATTATCTATGTATATGTAAGTAATGTTACTAATACTAGAGGATTGTTATTGCAACACTGCTTCCTCGCCGTATTCCGATGCGACAGTTGGCAGCAATGTCACGTCCCGCCACGTGAGGCCACGAAACCGCCATTACGTCTTGACTGATATCGTACCCTCTTTGTAACACTCGTCTTTCGGGTGTTACATCAATCCTCTCGGAATTAGGTCATTCGTTGTGGAAATGCCAGAGGGAAAATTCTTCATGGAATTTTATGGAAAATTTGGTTGATAAAAATGTCGAACATCTCGTTAGATAACGCGAAAAATAATAAACTAGTTATAATGTTCAACTTGGAAGGGTTTATATCAGGCTCGGGGTTAGAGTGCTTCTGGGGATCAGCTTGACACGATATCTTTATACAAAAAATTGTTTAGCAAGACGTAATTTGACGAAGGCACTGATCCCAAACATAAAAATATACACTTAGTAGTAATTATGAGCCACATTAAGCCTTAAGCTATTGATTAAATTATTTATTCCATCACCATTTAAAAGTGCCCGCCAGTTGTATAATAAAAACTGAGTACAAATTGATTTATGTCGAATACGCCAACATTTTAACATCATACCTCTTAAACTAAGGGCCAAAATCCAGCATTAGACAATTGTGCACTCTGTGATTGGCTAATTATACAACTGGATATTCTTTTTTAACGAAAATAGTCTACGGGCAGTCCTATATAAAGTCAATGACGCTGCATAACAAAATATAAAACAAGAAACAATCATAACATAGTGATTCATGTTAAGCCATGTTTGGGACTCCCAAACACAACATGATTTAAAAGGTGTTATATAACTTTAAAGCTAAAACTTTTTAAGTTTGAATAACCTCAAAACAGATCTTAATTTTGTTATTTATATATGTATTGGATATTGGACATTTTACAATCTAAATCACAGTCATAAAGATTAAACAGTGATTGAATGTATTTGGTGTACAACTCTGAACATGCTACATCACTTGTCATCACAAGGTAATTAGCCATAATAATTAGAGCATCGTGTTCATTATAGTTAACTGAAGCTTATAGAAACATCGATGCAACATGTCAAACGCCAGGCATTTGTTAACGTTTAGACAAATCTAGATACATAGCTAATCTGGTCTGATTCTGGGAATATGAACGTCCAGCCATCACGTGCCAGTAAATATGTTCACGCATTAGTTCTGAAAATGCAATTCAAATCTGTTTACCGAACCTTTCAGATGTTACAAAGAATAAATCGAATCAGGGAGTAAAGTGGTTGCGATAATTTACCCAATCAGAACGTTGAAGGCTCCCATCTAAGACATCCACTTCTCGTTACGAGAGAGATGGTCCATTTCCTGTTGAGTTTGAGCGCGCCACGCGGTGGAAATGGCAACTGATTGTGTGGAAATGAACCGAGCTGTTACTCGGATGATTCAATCATTTCACTTGATTTGATGAGATATCTTGTGTCGATTGATTCTCAAATACTGCGATTCTTTCGCGTGAGTTGTAGCACATCATTGGTTTTTAGGTGGGGAAGATTGTATTTATATTCATTGTACATATCTTTCGGTACATTGGCTCAATGTCGGTTTGGATTATAAACATGCACATTACTGTCATGCTGGGTTGAAATAATGGTGAGAGATTTAATAGCTTATTAAATTATTATAAAAAGGTTTAAAATACCTTGGAACGCCTAGTGAATTTCCTGCTCTTATACTGGACTACGCGTTTCGATGTAAAGTAGATACATTCATCAGGTATCAACTTGAAGAAATTTAAACCATCGTTTTCTGTTGAGACGCTCGCATGAAAGTTAACAAAAATAAACCCAAGTGCACAAAAGGCAGTACCAGGTATTTTAACCTTTTACAATACTTGTCAACGTGAATTTGAATTAACTACACGACATGAAGTCATTCATATAGTTATCAATTATCTTATTTTTCAATCAATAAGTTTTTTTTGCAAGTAAATAAAGATTTAGTCATAAGTTGCTCCGTTTGAATACTCGTATAATGGTTTTAGCCAGCGATTGAGCTGATCTGAGATCTGCACTTTTTAGTTTGATTGATCGTTAACCTGTTGAGTAAATTAAGTAAGTTAAATAATATACTATGCAGCTTTGCTGCGGCGGGCGTAATTTATCCTTGAGATAATTTGAACTTTTAATTATTATTACCAATATACAAAACATAGTAAATTTTATTAAATAGTATAACATTAATTAGTGTTAATTGTTCTTTTCTCTTAGTCTACGGATTCTATTGTCGGATGTAGTATGTTCTTTTGGACTTCAAATAACACGATTGCTCATAGATTTTGAATGAAAACGGATTAATTCTACTATAACCAAACACAGCTAAAATTGTGTGAAATGGGGCTGTAAATAACAAAACCACGGGGGAAATTCCGGGACTGTGTATCAATGCTCCAACAGTCCACCAGCTGACATGATAAAGGTGCGGCTGGATATGTAGTGAACGTCATTTGTTTGGTCACTCTAATTCTGTGCTGTAGGTAGGATTACAGTTAAATCCACGAACATCTTATGTATATTGGGAGATGATCTCAGTAATTTTTAAAAAGTACTTTCAGTAATTTACAAGGGGATATTAGTTATTTTAAGATTTTATTTTTATTGGGTGTCGAATGTAATTATTAATTAATAAATCTTTATTGTTTCTTTTTGACAATGTACAAACAGAAAAATACAATACATTCAAGAAACAATAACCACCTAGGTTAGAACCTATGTACGTGAGTTTCTACACTTGCCAAAGTTCATATTTATCGAAGAGGAGGTTTGTCCGGTCACTCATGGCAATTGGTTATATTCAGTTGTTTTGAAGACGCTCAGAACACAAAAGATTAATAACTATTTCCCTTTATCATTTTTAAAACTTGTTTGAATTAGCGGTAACGAAATTAGGAATAACGTCAAACCTACTTTATAACGTCCAACAACACTCACTACATTACAGTCGTACTAGTAACAATGCAAACCCTCTACAAAGTGCTGTTCAGCCAATAATTAATTGTGAATCTATAAGTGGGCAGCTTATTATTAGTTTCAAGACGGCATATAAATGTATTGTCATCATTATCAAAACTTTAAGACAGCAACACCCACCTAGGTGCGTATTTTTTTCCAAATATGATTGCATTGTGAGTGTAGAATTAATTGCGATGGAATTTGTTGTTTATTTTTGAGTAAGATCAGATGTTTCTTTAGTCAGGGCCATTTTTCAAATACCCAATGTAAAACTATAGTAGATTAAAATTTAAAAGATTGAACATTATTGTTGGGTGAGTGCTATAACTATCGGCTACCCAGTTAAAGTATTACATTCGCTGTCGATTCATACCAGACACATAGGTCTCCATCGAATACCAATCGAACATTTAAGTACTCTTGGCGTCAGAAAATTTCCAAAACAACATAATTTATGCACATATTTATCACCTTGGGAAACACAGGTGCATATTATGTAAGTTAATTCGTCGAGGCTTCTTTCATTTAAACCTTATAATGTAGACAATTTCAAACACACAATATCAACACTAACGTCTAAATGGTTTCAAAGACTTGTCGATGCAACTAACCGATAAGTTTATAGAGCCATAATGAGTGGAATACACTGCTTTGAAGCATGTTAGTAAACGAGCTTTGGTTTAGAACCTTAACGGTCTCATAGATGCTACATGAACCTTGATGTCTTTGACACTAAACGTGAAAAGCAACCTAATGTGGACCCGGTCTTTGATACACACTCGGTGGAGAAATTACTCGGTTAGTTATAGATCAAAATATGAAGCAGTTAACTTGTATATGAATAAAACTTAGCATCTTTAGGATGTTAAAAAGTGAACTAAGGGGATTCAAAACCGCTTACAGTTTTACAGAAGGAACCGAATCTACTAAGTTACTTCTTATGTCTTTACTGTACTATTTGGTATGATTGATTTGTTTAGTTTCAATAGCAAAGTCAGCATGGCTCAAATACAAAAAGACAACAGTGTGACTTGGAATTAGGTGATAAGTATTATTGCTACTATACTCGTACTAGGCTTAGTAATAGTGATCGGTAATCAACAACATGCAGAATAATGAAGTTAAATATAATGGATTAATATTGAGACACACACTTACAAAAATACGCTATTACATATGTATATAATACCATAGATGACAGTAGAAATAGTTGTATATAGTGATAGATTTCTTTATTGCAATAGTAATCAATTTATGAATTATTAAAGAACAAATTAGCTTATCAAACCATTGCAGCATAGCAACGGAGCAGTAACAATTTCAGATTGACTAAATAAGTACAGAACTAAACTCACGGGTAATAGGGTGGTAAATTAAGTAATTCATAAACACATTAGTAATGCTAGAAAACAACTTTGTAACCTGTTTCAAGAATCGAAGGGGTAAGATTCGTATTTAACGGCACGAATATGAAAAAGAATATTAACAAGACTGGGGAGTAGTAAAAGAGAAATCTGAAAAAGGGGTGTATTTTTTAAGGAGAGGAGATGTGAACAGTAAGAGAGAGAGTTTGTTATGGAAAAATAAATAGTACATGGATTGTGAACATTATAAAACAATGTTATAGTCCCACTCTGGAAGCCTGGGCAGGAGAAGCAGGTTAAACCAAGGATATTCATGCGTAACTTATAACTAGTTAGCAACTACCTCCAAGTTGGCTCAACTTTGCTATGTCCTGCCTGCATCCATTTATAGAAGCTTGGGATACTTTCTTACCAAGTTGTAGCATTACTTGTAGATTGTAACGATACAACGGGAATTTTTTTATTGACGGGTCATATTTTCCTTGGATTTGAAAATGTAAATAAGGTGTATTTTAAATTATGTAAAGAAGATTCGCTCAGAAAATTCTAACGAACGGATATAAGTGGGAGCACTACTTCTCTGTGCAGGTAGTCATGGTTTGTATGGATGTTTTCAGCAAACCTTCATGTTTCATGTTTTAACCTTCATGGTAAGCGAGTTTCCAGTATTTTGCGTTTTAGCTATTTAGCAGATTTGTCGAATTTCAAATTATTTTTAATTGTCCAAGCAGTTAAATTAAATTTAAATCATTCTCTATAGATTGTTCAAACTTTATTAATCCAAACACAAATAAACAGATCTAGGGCAGCCAGTTGAACAACCCTAATGATACTTGACAATTGTTCAGCAACACCAATTGTATCGACTCTCGATAAAGTTATATCAGTGAGGTTTGAAGTTGTATCTATACGAATTTTGTATACATATTTGAAAGAGCACGTTAGTTGATTATATACGATTTTATGGGGTAATTAACTGACTCTTTTACACTATACAGCAACTAACTTAATTAACTTTATTTTGATCAATACAGTTTTCAGTGGCTCAAAAGGCAGCGATGTCGTGGTTTTTCATCTAGGCGTTGCAACTGAAACCATTATCCCTACAGACTCCCCCTTCATTTAGTTATTTAGAAGGTTTGTTGTATTCCCATCGAGAAAGTTGTATGCAAGTCTCTAATTAGTCTCTAATATTCTCTAATCTCTACTCTGATTAATTAGAACATCAGAGTCCGATTATATAAACATATAGTTTTCTACGTATTCTGATCTCTTGTTTTAAATAATACACAATCGTATGTTTTTGTATAAATATTTAATCAAATAATGGATGTTCTATCCAAGTGGTCTAAAGTGATCTAAATCAGTAACTGGTTCTCCGTTCTAAGGATAAGATGGGACACTACTTAATTAGTCGTTTAAACATCTCTGTAGCAAATCAACGCGAAACAATTAATTTGTTTTTACGCTTATTCATTGCAGTCTGGGTTAAACCCTGGATTTGAATGTTTTGTATCTCATTATGTATTAGGATATATATTTATACTCATCAAATGTTTATTTAACACATGACAGTATTAAAATTTTTTTTTTAGATTAATGTTTGTTGAAAGTTTTTATCTCTACAACAATAACATGTATATGCTGTATTACTATCTGAAAGGACGCCATTTTTTGGATCAATCTTTAATTATTATTATATTTTCATTATACCTTTAGCTATTAAAACGAATTTTTTTTTTCGTTAATATCACAACGTTTTAATACATCTAGAACATGTTATAGTTTAAAACCCTTGGTAGCATAATTAATTCAAAAGTTATTTTTCAAAATGCATTCAAAGTAATGTGCATACATAATTTATTAAACCATAAACAACGTCCATTAAATACTACTAGGAGTTTACATAAGTAAATTAAATTACGATGGGGAAATTATTGCTGTGCATTCATTAAAAGGCTGACATTAGTGTCCATTATTGATAATATTGCTAAACTAATATCCAAAGAACAAATTTCTGCTAATTGACCCACCACACATGCATTAAGGACCTAATGGACAGTAAACTATTGCCTAAAGCAAAGCAATTATTATGTTTTCAATACTAATTAAATAAATATGTTTGCTATGTCTTTGCGAATACTTTTTATCTAAAACAGTTTAAATATACTTAAAATGTTTACCTGATGTGTTTAAAGTATTTGTTATATAATTAGACTGGATTGCAGGCTACTACTCATACATGTTGTTTTGACGTAACGTAAAGTAACTACTCATGTGCCATTAAGGCATTGATCTACTAAACATTAAGGTTTAGGTTATATTTTAAAGTTTTTAGAAATCAAAAACACACAATTTTTTTTACTGTAGCTGTTTTTTCAATACTGTATCCGAAAGTAGAGTTACAAATTAACAGAGTTATTGAATCACAGCGGAATGGTTTTGACAGCTACACCTATTACTCTCACTCCAAAAGAAATATATCCATTATACGTTAGAGGTTGGGTATTATATACAACAGTTTTACTGCAGGTTTCTAATTATATACACCAATGATCTATCGTAATGAAAACTGCATAATAGAAAAATTTTACACATTTACTTTACTTTTTGAATACTCACGTTTCGAAAAGCTTTATTAGTACAGTTATTATTCAGCAGATTATTTTTAGAACCATACTTTTTGTTTATACAGTAATTTCCAAAATTGACAAATATATTAAATAAAAAACAATGTCAGAAAATTTATAAAAACTCAGACTTTTAAATTCATACTGTTACTTACAGTTATCTTGACTGTCTTGAACAGGCGTCTGAAAATTCTGCACGACTTCATTCCATAATGTGGATATGTATGTAATTGATTTCTGTATGTGACAGGACCAACATACGCCACCGAACAGCAATTTAACCGTGTCAGGATAACATTTAATCGTGTCTTATTGTATAAACTACATTTAAGAAGTTTGTTTAACTACTCTAATCTGTAAAACCTTGTATGTTTGCGCTTGTGATATTTTTATTTCAATTTAATAAATATCAACTAATACAGAATTAAGTGTTTTTGTATGCGTGTTAGTTACTTAATCGAAGGATATCTGCCGAAATTGTTAGGTGAAATGCAACTCTTGTTTTATTAGGGGGCTATTGGTATGCACGTAGTGGGGGCTAAGTGGTATGCACGTAGTGGGGGCTAGTGGTATGCACGTAGTGGGGGCTAAGTTGTATGCACGTGGTGAGGGCTAGTGGTATGCACATGGTGGGGGCTAGTGGTATGCACGTAGTGGGAGCTAGTGGTATTCACGTAGTGGGGGCTAGTGGTATGCACGTAGTGGGGGCTAAGTTGTATGCACGTGGTGAGGGCTAGTGGTATGCACGTGGTGGGGGCTAAGTGGTATGCACGTAGTGGGGGCTTGTTGTATGCACGTAGTGGGGGCTAAGTGGTATGCTCGTGGTGGGGGCTAAGTGGTATGCACGTAGTGGGGGCTAGTGGTATGCACGTAGTGGGGGCTAAATGGTATGCACGTAGTGGGGACTGGTTTAGCAACGATATGGGTGATTGCATCTCCTATAATATAAAGTGAGGAGATTTATTTACTTTGTTTGCTTTTGAAGTAAAATTAATGGACCAAACGAAATCGAGGTCATAGAAGCCTCCGTATCATTTAACCGTCGTATTTTGATGTATCTACTCCTAAGTGTATAAAAACGTATATTCAGTGTATATACGCATAATGTTGACTTAGTCAAGATTTATGTAATACTAATGTGTATTAGCATTACATAAATATTGATAAAGGCAACATTCATAGTCATGTTTTGTAATGTTCATGTCATATAGTTAATGAAACAGGTTCACTCATCCAAGACCTACCTATTTGACACGTAAATGGTCATTACATTACTTAACCTTTTGCCTGTCCCGTGACTAGGGGTAGTTATCGTAGGTCCTGATAGCTTCCGTAGCCCCGGCCTCCCCGCCCTTCCACTGCGGTTTACGGATAGTGAAGAAAATATTATTACGTTACACGTTATGTTAATAATCAATTCTATAGTCTAATTAAATATTTTGTAACTATAGGCTACACTGCGTGTTTTATCTCGATAACAGATTTATTTCAAAGAATAGTTATTTGTGCAACTAGTGAGAAAAGTGAGCAATTGACTCACTCGAGAGAAATCCTTACTCACGAGCCGTAGGCGAGTGAGGAATGGTTTCTCGAGTGAGGCAATTGTACTTTGAACTCGAGCTGCACATTATATTTTTCCTACAGTTACCATAAAACAAATAAATTGGTGAAGAAACATAACCTACTTTTACACAGAAGTGAACTTTGAATATAACATTTAATGCGAAGTGACAAATATAACAGTACAACAGCTGACCAGCTGATTTACAGCCAGTGCTGCCAACGTATTTCGCGCGCATACGACGTTGCCTGCATGTTACGCGCTCATTATTTCGTGCCTTCACGTTGCAAATCTGGAGTGAGACAATGTTAACATTGTCTCACCGATGAGCGAATTGGCCACTTTGCTTTCTCAAATCAGTGAGAGAACATGTACATTGTTAGGTAACTGTAGGAAAAACTATTTTTAATGTCGAATAATACTGCGTATAAATGCGAATATCAATATTTATATAAATAATTATTACAGAAGATCGAGGGATAGATAACTAGATCTTTATATCCAATTTTTTTTATTTATGTTAGCAACTAAAATGGTATATGTATTCTGTAATCGACTATGGCTTTATTCGTATCTATTCATTGGGAGATGTTGCAAAGCATGGAACTATTACATCCATAATCTCTTGTCTACATGTTTCTTTTCTACATTAGTACTTTACAACATACCTATGGTAAGATCAATAAATTATCAATGACAAAAACCATCATAGACTCACGTAGAGAATCAACCATCACCACATGAATGAGTTTAGAATTTAATAAATCAAAATTTACTAGACGAATTTAAAGCATTCTCTATAGAGGGTTCAAACTTTATTCATCCAAACACAAATAAACAGATCTAGGGCAGCCAGTTGAACAACCCTAATGATACTTGACAATTGTTCAGCAACACCAATTGCGTCGACTCTCGATACAAGTGTGTCAGTAAGGTTTGAAGTTGTATCTATACAATTTATACAGTGTATATTCGCATAATGTTGACTTAGTCAAGATTTATGTACCTAATACTAATATGTATTAGTATTACATAAATATTGATAAAGGCAAGATTCATAGTCATGTTTTGTAATGTCCTTGTCATATAGTTAATGAAACAGGTTCACTCATCCAAGACCCACCTATTTGACACGTAAATGGTCATTACATTACTTAACCTTTTGCCTGTCCCGTGACTAGGGGTAGTTATCGTAGGTCCTGATAGCTTCCGTAGCTCCGGCCTCCCCGCCCTTCCACTGCGGTTTACGGATAGTGAAGAAAATATTTTTACGTTACACGTTATGTTAATAATCAATGTTGTAGTGCAATAAACACTGTGTGTTGTAGCTGCTAACAGCTTTATTTCAAGGAAAAGTTATTTGTGCAACCAGTTGAACAACCCTAATGATACTTGACAATTGTTCAGCAACACCGATTGCGTCGACTCTCAATGAAATTGTGTCAGTGAGGTTTGAAGTTGTATCTATACTATTTCTGTTTTATTATGAGATTTACAAGAGCCCTTTAAATGAGTATATACTATTTTATGGAATAATTTACTTAGACCGAAATTGTTTTGATCAATACAGTTTTCAGTGGCTCAGAAGGTAGCGGAACACCATGTGAGACCAAAAGCCAGCGATGTTGTTTAGCGTCCATGCGTCGCTACTGAATAATTACTTCTTGTAATTTACTGATTTTCCCCTTGAAACAACTCATATACTAATTCTAGTTCTAGTCCCTAACTATTTCTTAATATTTTTGACCATGTTTCACACACCAATATTCGTGGTTTCAGCACTCGACTTTGAGGTCGATATGGACGGACAAATGGTATTGATTAATACAGGTCAAAATAAACATTTGTTATAAAATTATTTTACATTACATATATTTTTGAAGTTTTGTAACATGGGTTTCTGAATAATTGGGGGTTACCGGTTTAGAACTACAAGTTTTCTATCTATTTACGGTTTTGTGGTATAATCTAGCTGTAATTTTAAGTGTGGTTTTCATAAATATTATTCAAGTGCTGTTGCCATAAACTATGTCATCAACTAACTTTACCATCAGTTGGTTCATTCACTACACACGGAAAAGCAATACTAACAACACTATTTTGTAATACAAACAGATCGGAATTAACGTCTACCTCGCCACCAGATTTTGTTAAAAGTTATCAAATTTCTTCATTTTTGTTGTTTTTTTTATTTATTTGTAGGTAGTTTAAATATATAGTTTGTAAAATATAACGAATGCATGCTATCTCTTACTATTTATGTAATTAAATGTGTTGGTATTTTTTCGACTAAATGTAGTAATACATCGAATTTATAAAGTTATTATTATTTGTATCACATTTATAATAGCATATTAGCCTTGTTTTGCCAATGGATTCACAAACTTTTATAAAATAAATTTCCCTGGAGAACAAGTAGATGTTTGGAAACAGTTTATCATATTGTTACTGTGGCGGGACCCACGCGAACCAAACATATACTCGGTGAGCGCTGCGCTTTTGTTTCCCTTGGAAATATACATTTGACCAAACATCCATCTTCGATTCGTATGTTTATGGATGTACATTTCCATGTATTTCAAGATTCTTAAAAAATATTTTTTTATCTTGCAGTTGAGATTTTCTTTTTCTATGAATGTTTATTATTATTAGACGATTATTTCCGAAAATATTATCCATAATAATTGAAACTATTATCGCAATCACATAACATTTCTACTATCTAGCAGCGACCTGTTCATTTAATAGCTACGAACTACGACACAGTACTTGTTTGGTATTTTTTTCATTATTTGATAAAATCAATTCGTTCTTATATCTTAGTCGAGATACGTATTTCACCCTCTATTTTTGTTAGGAAAATAATCTGTCTCTGTATTTAACATGCTTAGTTCTTAGATTGTCTCCTCCTTCGAAATAAGAAACTATAACACATCTTTGGACGGAATCTACTTAATTGAATACCACGAATAAAAACTAACGTGGATAAGACATAACCTTTGCATGCGTGAATCGTAGGATTAACCATGGTATTGGTTCAACGTACGTACACATGTATGCTAAATCCTTTGCTTACTTTTAGCTTTGGAAATTAATAAAAATCTAACCTTCAACGAGAGAAAATAGGCGAGCAGTTTGCTAGACAGGGCAAAGGCTGGCTGTTTGAAGGACTGATATTCTCGGCTTATTGCTTTTCATTTATGAAGATCATTTAGTTGTCTGCGTTACCCAGCTCCCAGGAATGTCTCATCTTAACGCTGTATTGTCTGTAGTGGCTATATTTCAAAACATGTTAAAATATCAAATAATTTAATGCCACCCTGATATCAAACCATTTAAATAACAACTTTTTGTATAATTTATAAACAATCTTGATTCAATTTGTTTTATTGTATGATATATAGGCCTACTGTTAATTTGAATTATACCTCATTTTGGTGAAGATCTTTTTATGGAAAAATGTATGCCATAAATCTTAGATTCAACCATTTTATTTATCTAAATCATGTATTGAAAAACAATATATAAAAGAAACTTAAAATACTTAAATGTCACTCTTCGAAGTACTTAAATAAAATCAGTAATAAAATAAATTAATTATTTACTTTAAAAATCTGTTGGTTACTAAGCAGTTTCGATCCGTTAGATGACTGTTGTTTAATAAACATAGAGTCAAGTTGGATGTGTTTAGCAAGCAGTGAACAGCTTTGTTCCAGTAATTCACGATTACTAGAATCTAGTAATCGTGCAGTAATTGCTGAGCCACAAACTCGCCTTTGACAAGACACGAGGCTGGCTGAGTTTAGTCACGTGATAAATCACTTGTTTGAACATTGTGAATATCGCATCTTTGGTAATATCATATTGAAAAGTGTAGAAAACGGGATTTGCAAGTTTCTCACTTCTATTAGATTATATACCTTTACTGTATAAAACAGATGTTAAGTGGTGTTTCCACGTTACTTGAATAGGCACTTTACAATAATTTTATCGTTATCAGAAAATGCTTTATACCCGTATTTAAAAAAGATTTGTATCGCTTGTATTGATGTATCGCTAGATTATATTTCTTAAAAAGAAAATTAACTTAATAGTCAAAACGCGAAAATTTGAGGATGATAAGCCAGATAACACTTGTAATTGCAAGACATTGTATACACTACCAACACAAGGACTACGTCCAGGGTGTCGTTAGAGGCGTGGAGCATTAACACCCTGCACTACATTGTACTGATAGAATCAACACTGCCTTGCAATTACACACTTGTCTTATCAGACTAATGTGGCACCACTGCATCAGTTGGGGTATAATACAGGTTGTACCACACAAGGGTTGTGGTCATGTTCAGGGTGACGTTAGAGGCGTGGAGCATTAACACCCTGCACTACATTGTACTGATAGAATCAACACTGCCTTGCAATTACACACTTGTCTTATGAGGCTAATGTGGCAACACTGCATCAGTTAGGGTATAATACAGGTTGTACCACACAAGGGTTGTGGCTATGTTCAGGGTGACGTTAGAGGCGTGGAGCATTAACACCCTGCACTACATTGTACTGATAGCATCAACACTGCCTTGCAATTACACACTTGTCTTATGAGGCTAATGTGGCAACACTGCATCAGTTGGGGTATAATACAGCTTGTACCACACAAGGGTTGTGGCTATGTTCAGGGTGACGTTAGAGGCGTGGAGCATTAACACCCTGCACTACATTGTACTGATAGCATCAACACTGCCTTGCAATTACACACTTGTCTTATCAGACTAATGTGGCACCACTGCATCAGTTAGGGTATAATAAAGCTTGTACCACACAAGGGTTGTGGCTATGTTCAGGGTGACGTTAGAGGCGTGGAGCATTAACACCCTGCACTACATTGTACTGATAGCATCAACACTGCCTTGCAATTACACACTTGTCTTATCAGACTAATGTGGCACCACTGCATCAGTTGGGGTATAATACAGCTTGTACCACACAAGGGTTGTGGCTATGTTCAGGGTGACGTTAGAGGCGTGGAGCATTAACACCCTGCACTACATTGTACTGATAGCATCAACACTGCCTTGTAATTACACACTTGTCTTATGAGGCTAATGTGGCAAAACTGCATCAGTTGGGGTATAATACAGGTTGTACCACACAAGGGTTTAGTCATGTTCAGGATGACGTTAGAGGCGTGGAGCATTAACACCCTGCACTACATTGTACTGATAGAATCAACACTGCCTTGCAATTACACACTTGTCTTATGAGGCTAATGTGGCAACACTGCATCAGTTAGGGTATAATACAGGTTGTACCACACAAGGGTTGTGGCTATGTTCAGGGTGACGTTAGAGGCGTGGAGCATTAACACCCTGCACTACATTGTACTGATAGCATCAACACTGCCTTGCAATTACACACTTGTCTTATCAGACTAATGTGGCACCACTGCATCAGTTAGGGTGTAATACAGGTTGTACCACACAAGGGTTGTGGTCATGTTCAGGGTGACGTTAGAGGCGTGGAGCATTAACACCCTCCACTACATTGTACTGATAGCATCAACACTGCCTTGCAATTACACACTTGTCTTATCAGACTAATGTGGCACCACTGCATCAGTTGGGGTATAATACAGCTTGTACCACACAAGGGTTGTGGCTATGTTCAGGGTGTCGTTAGAGGCGTGGAGCATTAACACCCTGCACTACATTGTACTGATAGCATCAACACTGCCTTGCAATTACACACGTGTCTTATCAGGCTAATGTGGCAACACTGCATCAGTTAGGGTATAATACAGGTTGTACCACACAAGGGTTGTGGCTATGTTCAGGGTGACGTTAGAGGCGTGGAGCATTAACACCCTGCACTACATTGTACTGATAGCATCAACACTGCCTTGCAATTACACACTTGTCTTATCAGACTAATGTGGCACCACTGCATCAGTTAGGGTATAATACAGGTTGTACCACACAAGGGTTGTGGTCATGTTCAGGGTGTCGTTAGAGGCGTGGAGCATTAACACCCTGCACTACATTGTACTGATAGCATCAACACTGCCTTGCAATTACACACGTGTCTTATCAGGCTAATGTGGCAACACTGCATCAACTAGGGTATAATACAGGTTGTACCACACAAGGGTTGTGGCTATGTTCAGGGTGACGTTAGAGGCGTGGAGCATTAACACCCTGCACTACATTGTACTGATAGCATCAACACTGCCTTGCAATTACACACTTGTCTTATCAGACTAATGTGGCAACACTGCATCAGTTAGGGTATAATACAGGTTGTACCACACAAGGGTTGTGGTCATGTTCAGGGTGTCGTTAGAGGCGTGGAGCATTAACACCCTGCACTACATTGTACTGATAGCATCAACACTGCCTTGCAATTACACACGTGTCTTATCAGGCTAATGTGGCAACACTGCATCAGTTAGGGTATAATACAGGTTGTACCACACAAGGGTTGTGGCTATGTTCAGGGTGACGTTAGAGGCGTGGAGCATTAACACCCTGCACTACATTGTACTGATAGCATCAACACTGCCTTGCAATTACACACTTGTCTTATCAGACTAATGTGGCACCACTGCATCAGTTGGGGTATAATACAGCTTGTACCACACAAGGGTTGTGGTCATGTTCAGGGTGACGTTAGAGGCGTGGAGCATTAACACCCTGCACTACGTTGTACTGATAGCATCAACACTGCCTTGCAATTACACACTTGTCTTATCAGACTAATGTGGCACCACTGCATCACTTGGGGTATAATACAGCTTGTACCACACAAGGGTTGTGGCTATGTTCAGGGTGACGTTAGAGGCGTGGAGCATTAACACCCTGCACTACATTGTACTGATAGCATCAACACTGCCTTGCAATTACACACTTGTCTTATGAGGCTAATGTGGCAACACTGCATCAGTTGGGGTATAATACAGCTTGTACCACACAAGGGTTGTGGCTATGTTCAGGGTGACGTTAGAGGCGTGGAGCATTAACACCCTGCACTACATTGTACTGATAGCATCAACACTGCCTTGCAATTACACACTTGTCTTATCAGACTAATGTGGCACCACTGCATCAGTTGGGGTATAATACAGGTTGTACCACACAAGGGTTGTGGCTATGTTCAGGGTGACGTTAGAGGCGTGGAGCATTAACACCCTGCACTACATTGTACTGATAGAATCAACACTGCCTTGCAATTACACACTTGTCTTATCAGACTAATGTGGCACCACTGCATCAGTTGGGGTATAATACAGGTTGTACCACACAAGGGTTGTGGCTATGTTCAGGGTGACGTTAGAGGCGTGGAGCATTAACACCCTGCACTACATTGTACTGATAGCATCAACACTGCCTTGCAATTACACACTTGTCTTATCAGACTAATGTGGCACCACTGCATCAGTTAGGGTATAATACAGGTTGTACCACACAAGGGTTGTGGCTATGTTCAGCGTGACGTTAGAGGCGTGGAGCATTAACACCCTGCACTACGTTGTACTGATAGCATCAACACTGCCTTGCAATTACACACTTGTCTTATCAGGCTAATGTGGCAACACTGCATCAGTTAGGGTATAATACAGGTTGTACCACACAAGGGTTGTGGTCATGTTCAGGGTGACGTTAGATGCGTGGAGCATTAACACCCTGCACTACATTGTACTGATAGCATCAACACTGCCTTGTAATTACACACTTGTCTTATGAGGCTAATGTGGCAACACTGCATCAGTTAGGGTATAATACAGGTTGTACCACACAAGGGTTGTGGTCATGTTCAGGGTGACGTTAGAGGCGTGGAGCATTAACACCCTGCACTACATTGTACTGATAGCATCAACACTGCCTTGTAATTACACACTTGTCTTATGAGGCTAATGTGGCAACACTGCATCAGTTAGGGTATAATACAGGTTGTACCACACAAGGGTTGTGGTCATGTTCAGGGTGACGTTAGAGGCGTGGAGCATTAACACCCTGCACTACATTGTACTGATAGCATCAACACTGCCTTGTAATTACACACTTGTCTTATCAGGCTAATGTGGCAACACTGCATCAGTTAGGGTATAATACAGGTTGTACCACACAAGGGTTGTGGTCATGTTCAGGGTGACGTTAGAGGCGTGGAGCATTAACACCCTGCACTACATTGTACTGATAGCATCAACACTGCCTTGTAATTACACACTTGTCTTATGAGGCTAATGTGGCAACACTGCATCAGTTGGGGTATAATACAGCTTGTACCACACAAGGGTTGTGGCTATGTTCAGGGTGACGTTAGAGGCGTGGAGCATTAACACCCTGCACTACATTGTACTGATAGCATCAACACTGCCTTGTAATTACACACTTGTCTTATGAGGCTAATGTGGCAACACTGCATCAGTTGGGGTATAATACAGCTTGTACCACACAAGGGTTGTGGCTATGTTCAGGGTGACGTTAGAGGCGTGGAGCATTAACACCCTGCACTACATTGTACTGATAGCATCAACACTGCCTTGTAATTACACACTTGTCTTATGAGGCTAATGTGGCAACACTGCATCAGTTAGGGTATAATACAGGTTGTACCACACAAGGGTTGTGGTCATGTTCAGGGTGACGTTAGAGGCGTGGAGCATTAACACCCTGCACTACATTGTACTGATAGCATCAACACTGCCTTGCAATTACACACTTGTCTTATGAGGCTAATGTGGCAACACTGCATCAGTTGGGGTATAATACAGCTTGTACCACACAAGGGTTGTGGCTATGTTCAGGGTGACGTTAGAGGCGTGGAGCATTAACACCCTGCACTACATTGTACTGATAGCATCAACACTGCCTTGCAATTACACACTTGTCTTATCAGACTAATGTGGCACCACTGCATCAGTTGGGGTATAATACAGGTTGTACCACACAAGGGTTGTGGTCATGTTCAGGGTGACGTTAGAGGCGTGGAGCATTAACACCCTGCACTACGTTGTACTGATAGCATCAACACTGCCTTGCAATTACACACTTGTCTTATCAGACTAATGTGGCACCACTGCATCAGTTGGGGTATAATACAGCTTGTACCACACAAGGGTTGTGGCTATGTTCAGGGTGACGTTAGAGGCGTGGAGCATTAACACCCTGCACTACATTGTACTGATAGCATCAACACTGCCTTGTAATTACACACTTGTCTTATGAGGCTAATGTGGCACCACTGCATCAGTTGGGGTATAATACAGCTTGTACCACACAAGGGTTGTGGTCATGTTCAGGGTGACGTTAGAGGCGTGGAGCATTAACACCCTGCACTACATTGTACTGATAGCATCAACACTGCCTTGCAATTACACACTTGTCTTATCAGACTAATGTGGCACCACTGCATCAGTTGGGGTATAATACAGCTTGTACCACACAAGGGTTGTGGCTATGTTCAGGGTGACGTTAGAGGCGTGGAGCATTAACACCCTGCACTACATTGTACTGATAGCATCAACACTGCCTTGCAATTACACACTTGTCTTATCAGACTAATGTGGCACCACTGCATCAGTTGGGGTATAATACAGCTTGTACCACACAAGGGTTGTGGTCATGTTCAGGGTGACGTTAGAGGCGTGGAGCATTAACACCCTGCACTACATTGTACTGATAGCATCAACACTGCCTTGCAATTACACACTTGTCTTATCAGACTAATGTGGCACCACTGCATCAGTTGGGGTATAATACAGCTTGTACCACACAAGGGTCGTGGCTATGTTCAGGGTGACGTTAGAGGCGTGGAGCATTAACACCCTGCACTACATTGAACTGATAGCATCAACACTGCCTTGTAATTACACACTTGTCTTATGAGGCTAATGTGGCAAAACTGCATCAGTTAGGGTATAATACAGGTTGTACCACACAAGGGTTGTGGTCATGTTCAGGGTGACGTTAGAGGCGTGGAGCATTAACACCCTGCACTACGTTGTACTGATAGCATCAACACTGCCTTGCAATTACACACTTGTCTTATCAGACTAATGTGGCACCACTGCATCAGTTGGGGTATAATACAGCTTGTACCACACAAGGGTTGTGGCTATGTTCAGGGTGACGTTAGAGGCGTGGAGCATTAACACCCTGCACTACATTGAACTGATAGCATCAACACTGCCTTGTAATTACACACTTGTCTTATCAGGCTAATGTGGCAACACTGCATCAGTTAGGGTATAATACAGGTTGTACCACACAAGGGTTGTGGTCATGTTCAGGGTGACGTTAGATGCGTGAAGCATTAACACCCTGCACTACATTGTACTGATAGCATCAACATTGCCTTGCAATTACACACTTGTCTTATCAGACTAATGTGGCAACACTTCATCAGTTAAGGTATAATACAGCTTGTACCACACAAGGGTCGTGGCTATGTTCAGGGTGACGTTAGAGGCGTGGAGCATTAACACCCTGCACTACATTGTACTGATAGCATCAACACTGCCTTGCAATTACACACTTGTCTTATCAGACTAATGTGGCAACACTTCATCAGTTAGGGTGTAATACAGCGTATACCACACAAGGGGTGCGGCTTTGTTCAGGGTGACGTTAGAGGCGTGGAGCATACTAAATAAATGGGATCAAATGTGTCAATTCTTTGATTTATAAATTGTTAATGATGGTTGATATTCAATTATCATGCTAATTACTATAATGTCGACTATTATTTTGAAAGGTTTGTTCAAGTCTGGGTAAGGGGTTGTGGTTGGATGCTATATTAGCACCATCCTCGTTAGTGTAATGACGCAACACTAATTACTTGCCATAAGACTTGTACTGCATTGATTGGCATCGTTATTTATTAATTACCTGGTTAAATGGTAGGTTTTACTTGTTAGTTTTGCAATCGTGTTAAATATTTTGTCTTGTGGAGTTAAACACGACCCAAAACTACTTTATTTCAATATATAAACTTAAGTCTTAAAATTACAAAATAATGGCATTTTACAACATTTCTAGGTATTTTATTGAAATCTCTGTATCTCTGAAAGATGGTTTCTCCCTTTTTCAACCGTCAATATTTGTGGTATCTTATGTTTAACGAATGCTGACTGACTTGCATTGGCAGAATCTCAGGATAATAAATTTCCTCGAAGAAATGTGAAGGTTCTGGAAACATTTTACCTTATTATCACGGGGTAGAGAATAAGATTAAAATCCAAAATATACTTTTAAAAAAATCTTAATTTTTTACATGTAGATGAATATGTAATAATGTTTTCTATGGCCCAAAAGTCTCAACTTATTATATTGATAGTTAACATTTTTTTCTATTCACTGTCCTTTAAATTACATATCAAAGTTGTAAAATTGTATACTTAAAAGTTAATTCATATTGCAACTTTTAACTGTTGTATTAATTAGGGAAGCAACCATTGACTTTAACCTGACTATTCATACAAGTACTTGTGTTTGGGTGGTTATAAAATCATTTGTCATTTACAATAATTGAAACATGCGAGATTTATACCCATGAATTTCCCTATATTTATAATTAAAAATGTCTTGTATATTATTTTTTATAACCTTTTTCTATCAAATCTAAAGGTTGTTAAAAAGTTCCCTCACAATAAGTTATGACTGGTTTTTAGAGGAAGTTTTAACATCTGCTTTTAGAGCATCTGCTTTATAAGTTTTACTTTCACAATTAAAGCTGTTCTTACGTACAAGAATATTAAATTTTCTCCATGTTCAACAACTTAGTTGTTTAATATTTTTCTACTCAACGCCATATAACATAACATTCCATTTTGTTACAAAACATCATTGCATAATATTTTGGTTTGATAAGTTTTATAAATATGTACAATAATACTCGCTATTCAAGAGTAAATTACTCAGTGCGTTTTGCCGAATCTACAGTATTGGGTGGCTTTTCGATTGATATATTTATGGCCCTCCTATTCATCTTGCTTTTTAGGATAAACTTCTCCAAAGTTTTAGCACAGTTTAGCTCTGTATCTTAATCTATTGTAAAACTCAACAAATGATCACATTTAATACAATCCAGCTCATTGTTATTTACATGTTATAATAAAAACTTCAGATCGAAGATAATGTGCAAAGTTTTTTGGTATACTTGAAAAATAATCGAAGCACTTTTTCCCATCGCCAAAACATTCCCAATTTGCGAACTACTTTCCAACAGATTTTAAGTCCAGTTGAATACAAAACATGTATCTTTGAAACAAGACACAAAGACATTTATGTAAGAACAACAAAGTGTTATGAAATTTATGTATTTTTTTGTATTATCAATAAAACGGCAACCTAATAATTTACCAACCGATTTCTAATAAAGTTGATACTAGAGACAACGGCATGTATAATAATTTAGGCCTAACAGATCCTTATATTAGACTATGAAATGTGATTATATAATTTTTATGTAAAATTTGCCTCCAGAGTAAAAGAAATCTAGTTGAAAATAATTTATTTGTTTAATAATTAAATATTAATCATTAACTGCGGTACGAAACTTTTTCTAGTTATTATTGAGGGGAAGGGTGGGGGTTACTCAGGTGATTTATAAATCTTCGGTAAATTATGTTCAGCTCTGTTTACCGTTAAAACAAAGTAATCACGTTTTGTCGCAATAATTGATTTCACCTTTCCCCAGGAGAAATTTATCCGAGTAACCGCTGCCAAGTCCGGGCCGTGGATTGCAGCTCGCTTCCTTCCATTACTCTTCCCTGTCGCTTTTTCCTCAGGTGAACTTTGCGTTCGGCTTTTAAATATTAAATCTTGTTATTTTAACGTCATTGAAATAATATGTTATACGTTCGAAAGTAAAGGAACACATTTTCCGCATACACTAAAATGTGCATGTATTGTCACTTATTTGAAGACCAAATTCAAAATGTTGCTGTGGTCATCATAACAAGGAAATCTACCTTGAACGACTTTCATTAAATTGTTATTCACCCCTCTTTTTAACGTTCTATTATTTCAAATGTTTCAACACAATATGTGCGTTCTACACATGTGTGTTAAATAGAACTTTTCGCGTAGCTTCAAAGCTGAAATAATTACAGTTACTTAATACTTATATGTTCATCAACGTACAGATATTTTAAAATAGCATATTCAATCGTATCTTTCACTTTTATTCGTTATAAGGGTGAATAACATGCTTGATAATTACGTGATAATTACATGACATAATCGTGACATGAAGGTGATGATTGAGGGTGACAATTACTACGTGACATGTATGATGAGTCTTCAACATCTGCTAGATATGGTAAATACGTTGACTATCAGAATACTTGTCACAACTTGTTTAATGTTCCTGATTATTATTACTTTAAGTTATATTTAGTTACTGAATTTAAATAAAGTAAAATTAATAATATTTGTACCTGAAAACAAGTACTTTTAACATAAATTTTGTTTTATGTGTAACTATCAAAAATCTAATTTTTAAAATGACAATTAATTTATATTTATAATAAAATATAAAGACCAAATCTGACAAAATAAGAACATTTGTAATAATGACACTTTGACAAATCTAAAATTCAGCAGTCGTACGAGTAATTTGTTTAAATAAAATAATGTTTGTAAGGGCAGAACCTGCACTTCCATCATTGTAACCATTTGCATAATACTTATTACGAGCATAAAAAAGGTTGTTTTTAGTATAATATTAATTACACAGTATAATAGTGGTTTTTTTACATACTCTTCTTGAACATACTATAGGTTATATGAGTACTCTGCCTAAGCTAGTCACTATGTCAACATAACTCTAAACACTGATGTGGCGTAAGCAGGAGAATTAAGTCGTTAGCTAAAGTACGGCCAAGTTTAGGCCAAGTCGGTGTTACAGCCAGTATTTACGATCAGTTAAGATTTATGATCTACGTTAAACTTCTTGATCACCGTCCGATACTCTCGCAGGTATCAGGTAGACATTTAGGAGCGATGACGTAGTTTGTACTTTATTTGTAAACACGAGACTCTCAAGTTTGAATAATGCCTCCTGAGCTTACCAGAGTTTGTATGTTTATTTTAGTTCATTATCAAATTGACAGTCACGAAGAAGGGAAGTTTGGAGTCAGACTAGACAAAAGAATTAGTCCATAAAATCTAAAGTTGTGAATAAACGGACTTGCACTAATTTGTATTACGGATATCTGATAACCCTTTATAAGGCCCTAATGACCTTTTCATTACGTTGGTACTTGGGGTTTAATCCTTTGCAGTTTTACCAAAGCCCACAACTAAGCCGGTTGTTCAGTTTACGTGCTAATACAGAGGTGGCACAAAGAACAAACATGTTAGCCTTCCATTCCTTCGGCAGACCCATAGTGACATCAAAGCTGAAATATAAGATAATCCTCCAACGTCCGGGCTTTGAGGTGAGGAAGCCTTTGCAATACACTACAGACAACCCTTTTTGATCATAGGTAAGAATAAGAGGTAGGCCTACATAGTTAATAATTTCTTTAATGAAATTAGGTTGAGTGTATGTTGGTATCCCTGTTTTCTTTACTTTTTTGCCAATCTGCTGATATGTTTCATTTTATTATTATCTAATAGTTTTAGTGTTGGGAATTTATTATGAATAAGACTCAACCTTGGGATTTCACAAGCTCACACAGTATGTATTGTACATTACAAGTGAGAGATTTAAGACTAAGTTTCCATGTGAGATTCAGTACCTAAAGGGTCAGCTATTCATAGAATTGTCAAATAATGTAGGACATATGATGTGTTGAATAAAACAACAACAAAAAATAGACCTACAATACATACCTATGTTTGCGAAAACACCACGTTGAGTCTTACTTAAAATTCTCAAAAAAACTAAACATGCAACAATGCATATTAGCTGATCGGCTATAAAATAAATAAAACAAGGATTCTGACACATAACCAGGTTTTTTTTGTTTGTTAAAAAGTGCCTCATGGAAGTTGTAATTACTTGGGCTGGGTAAAAAGAAAACTGTATAATAAGCGTATTTCATTTATCGGTTGCTGTAATTTTTTACTAGTTTTTTTTATTAATTGTGTATATACAAGGAGTATTTATATACCTTTAGCAATATGGGAGTGCCCTGTAACGCTAGGTAAAATACATAATGTTCAGGGGCATTCGCACAGGTTCAGGATATAATTGATGTTATTTAAGAGTGAATGCGAACACAGCAAAAACGTGAATTTAGTTTGGCCACTGCACGAGTTTAATCTGATGTAATTATTGTACGCCAATGATATTTGGCCACACAAATGCGCGGCTGTAATCCTCATTGGCCATTACCATTGGCCTCGCTCAGTTGTGTTTAGATAAGAACTGTATGGTATCGATCAAATAACAGTAGATGTATGGATCATTGATGTGTATCACGTTAACAAATCACTTGTATCATGATTGCTCGTAATGTGTATTCAATTATTATTATTTTAGAAACGTAGTTTAAAGAATAAGAACTAAACAATTTCATCAACAGTTTTATTTTCAAAGAAGTCTATTTTTATTACTTAACGTGTATTTAACGATGCCCATCGGGAAAACTAATAATAATAAAAAAAAATAAAACTCATTGGCAATAATATATATTTCACATCTACCTGTTAAAGTTTGTAAATCACGCATTTAAATAAGTCTGATAAACAAACACACTAAACCCAAACAACTTTATTTTAATAAAGTTAAATGATTAATTTAAAAATTTGAGATTATTATCTAGACTAGACTAAATTATTTTTACTTCAAACATTTAGGGCCTACTGTATTGATATAAATATCAATTTTTTTTTTTATTAAATTTACAATTTAACTAGCTCACAAGGGAAAAAGTTTCTTTGAGGTAATTTTGTGCAAACGTGAATTGTTCCCAATACATAAATATTTTTCTGTGCCAATCCTAATCTTTAGTCATGACAAGGGATTGATATATAAATTGTTTCACATAATTCGTTCTCTACTCCTACGCTACTACTTATATTCTAAAATACATTAGCCCGTAAGTCGAAATAAAGCAAAATGAAGCTGTCTGCGCTCATATGGGAGCCAGGGCAACAGAAATTTAAAAGTTTTAGCAAAGGGCATGTATAGCTAACTGAATTCATTAAAAACATAATAAGTATATTTTTTAGTTGTATACTTCTTGTTCCTGTAAGGCTTAGGCACACGTATTAGGCATGCATGCCTTATTTTTACAATATGATGCTAATTCCTTCCTATTTTAGATAGAGAAATGTAATTTATAGACTAATTCCGATATCAACAAAAAAGAGGTTACTGTATTGTAAATTATATTGGAAGCAACCCAATTTTCAGCTACTTATGGTAGTTTTGATTCGCTACATCCATGTAGTACCGGTAAGATGGATGCTTAAAAAAAGTCAAAATAGTGAATGAACATTTTTGGTCTACCGTGTAAATGTTCTTATTGTAGTTCCGATCGATGATTAAACAAGCCTATAAATGAACCAATCATAGAAGGGAACTCAAACTAATTCATTATTAACAGCTGAGCGTGGACACATGAAAGGTTCCCTCATATCATGTCGAGTTTACAATAGAGTCGAGCTACATACACAACAACAACACACACACACACACACACCGTAATTGCTCTCAGTTACCTATTGTCCCACATGTATTGTGTGTCTGTACAATACTAGGGCTACGCTTTGTCTAATCGAGACTTGTCAATTCACTTATATCACCCTTAGTACAATGTCGTGCGAAGCCTCAATAGGATTTCAGCTTAAATACCTTGGACTTGAACATGCGCGTGCTCTCATTAGTGTTAGCTCAATTGAATGATCAACTTAAAGGATCTACTAACAATCTGTACGGATTTTGGTTCCTTATCATCTCCTGATACCGGTACAACATGTCATGTAACAGTAGTAATTATAACGCAATTAAACAACCATTTAGTATGTATTAAACCTTTTCTCTTGTTATTAAGCACAGTGGTTGACCTAAATTGTGTATTTTGATTTTGATCGGGAGAGCCGCTTTCTCAATAGAAGCTTTACCTTATGCTACATCAAGATTACAGGACTTGCAAGTCTGATTTTGTACACCCATGAGTAGATGTGGTGATGTAGCTTTCACTAGAGAACAGGGTGTTAATGAGCCAATGGCTACACTCCTGAGTGATACATATTATGATGTTCTTTATTATCTGTTATTCTCAAAAATAATAGTAGTTTATAATAGTTGATTGAGATCTTTAAGAGAAACCCGCTCGAAAAAATATTCAAATAAAAAAAATATTTTTGGAAAATTATTGGAAAACAAATCGTTTTGTTGAAATGAAAAAGATTATTACTATATTTTATCATACAGATTCTGTGCTTTTCATATTCATCTCACGGGAGTCATACAAAAGTAAAAGAAAACAAAAACTACGGTTCATTGGCCTTATGAAATATTATCGGTAAAATTCTTCAGTTTGGAATCGAAATCCAATAAATTATGCGTTCCTAGATATTAGCATCATTAGCTTATGACAGATGGATCACCGCAAATAAATTATCTTGATCATTATGCCTGTGTTGTCATTTCAGTATTGATACCTTATGCTGTCCATTGTGGTTTGTAATTGTTTCATGTTATATCTGAAGTCTTTAATGTTAAATCAGTATTTAAATATATTTTTATGTACAGGCAATTTAACTAATTAATGTAATTAACTATTACATTTTTATTTTTTATGTCATAAATACAGCAACATGGTTATTAAATGAAAAAGTCACTCCAACAAACAGCTTTCTATCGCCAATGATGGTTTCAAGTATAATTTAAATGGTACACATAATAATTTTGATTAGGTGTTATTTATTTGAAGTTAGGATACACACTAAAATTACTATACTCTCATTAGTAAGCTAAAGAAACATACTTAAATACTCGTCGTACGCTGCTCGTGTAAGCTCACTTTTCTTATTTTTCTCTGTGTTAACGTCTTGATAAACCTAAATTGTAATGTCACACAACTCTTGGTCTGTACGAAACAGATAGTTAAAAGGAGACCCTGTAGTTATAAAGTATTCAATTAATCCTCAAAACTTTATAGCGTATCAATTAAAATTTAAAATTTTAAGGTATTGTTAAGATTCGTTTTATTAATATCACTTCTAATCGTTTTGTTACTGGTCCAAATTGTTTCCGCAGTGTTCTTTTTCTTTATTTTACGAAGTCGTTTATCAGTAACCATATTTCCCGGCTGCCGACTGACTCGCTGGAAGCATTGGCAGGAGCTCTGAGCATAAATTTCCCTGGAGGAAATATAAGGCATTTGAAGAACATTTTATCATATTTTTGCAGCAAAAGACTTTGCCAATTTGATTGGAACAAGATACAAGTATTTTCTTTTTCCACCCATAAATATCTCTAGCTGTTACTGGTATATCTAAAGCTATCCCTGGAATAAATTACCTCACAATATGTGTTTTACTGGTTTTGCGTTTTAGTTACACACAATCCGTACAATAAAATAACACTTACATTAAAACCCTAATAAATGTACAATTTCAACATTTGCTATTCTTTATCATATCATTACTCCGTTTCTCATCATCAAACGATGATTTTGTTTCATATTCATTACTATTTTTCATCTTATATCATCATCAAAAATGCTAAATGTTAAATGCAAGAAGAACCTCCCGCATCAGAAAGAAAAGTAGTTTCCTCTCCTCTCCTTAAGAATTATGACTGATTTTAAACAAAGTTTGAAACATCTGCCTTAAAAGCACCTGCTTTTGTAAATGATTACTTTCTTCAGAAAAGATAAAAGTTTTACATACTTGTTCATTATTCTACTTTGATCAATTTTGTAATTACTTAACTTTATTCGTTGGCTAGCTCTCTTAGTTTGGTTTTAAAATCTAATTCTTCCTGGGTTTTTTTTTTATAGGAAAAGTGTTTCCTTGTTTCCTTATGTACCAATTTGCTGTAGATTGAAATGTGATTAATGTGTTGATTAATTAGCGGATACTCCAGTCAATTTTAAACGAATATGTTTTGACGATTTTTCGGTACGAAAATCGTCCCCAGCATTTGCTTCTTTAGACATTTGGTTAATTATTCTCATATTTCCTCTTTTTTGGAATTCACTGATGCATTACTGTTTCATAAGTCGAATAATTGAAATACAGTTATTGGCTTTTGTATATCTCAACATAAAATTAAATTACTGATTGGGTAATGGGTATATTGTATGTAGAAGTTGTATTTATGTTACGACGCATAATAACATTGTTATATCGAATCATAGGAATGTTTTATTTAAAAACTTGAGTTGCTGTTTCAGTTCAATCGATAGTTGACATGAACCTATTATTCTAATTCCGCAAAGAAATTCTTATTTACAGCAATAGTCTTTTATTTATGAACCGATTTTAATGATTGGGGTGTCAAATTAAAGGGAATGTTCTGTAAAAGTCATGGAAGAATTTTAATCATGCTCAGTCACTGTGCTATGCTCCATTGGACTTAGAAGTTTCTATGTATTTTATTCTTACAATTGATATAAAGTGTGAGGAAAAAACAAAACTAAAACGATTCGGATTGCCTTAACATACATTTATTGGAGGTGACATTTTGTCGCAATAATTGATTTCACCTTTTCCCCAAGAGAAATGTATCCGAGTAACCGCTGCCAAGTCCGGGCCGGGGATTGCTGTGTGCTTTCTTCCATTACTCTTCCTTTCGCTATTTCTCCCTTTGTACTTAACGTTTTTAATCCTGTTTTCGGATCGTAAAAAAAACCCTTTAAATTAAAAATGCATATACTTACAGTATGTGAAAAATGATTTTCTAAGTCATCCATACTATACATACTAAGAGTTGAAACCCAGAATTTACGTTCTACTTTTTCCTTTAAAATAGCTTTTCAAACATTCATCAGACCTTTTCACCCGGTAAATTAAATAGATTAGTTTCGTTTAATCATTAAGGATATTAAAAAATATTTGCATTTTTAGTTCATTTTTAATTTTTACTCACCTTAGTCGCAATGTCTTCATAATTTGTTTGATTGTTTCAGGTAACATTTGGCAGAGGCACTTTCAAATAAAACCATACATTAAGGTAAACTTCTGGTGATGATTTTATTATAAGAGGAGCTGTCGAACTTTTACCTACATTTTGTTAAATTATTGGTTTCATTACTATCAACAGAACCCATTTTCACTTGGAACTTCTCCCCAGTTCAAGTTGTTCACCTCCAAACGTGCGAATACACCAGAAGCTGTTTGTTAATGCTTACTTACACTGTTTGACGTCACGCACAAACAGATTTTTTTTATTTCAAGTATTTTTCTCATACTTTTGTAAAAAACCCCAGATATTTAGAAAGAGATTTGAGTAAATATTCAATAATATTGACAGTAAATTTAAGCGTAAGAAAGAGACGTGTTCCCCAATAAAAATAACACTCTTGAGACTAAATGCATTTATAGTTTCGCATCAAATTGCCACATATAAAACTTATGCGTAATATTAAAATACATGCGATCTATGGTCAAAAAAATTAATTAATAAAAGAACAATAAGAAAGTGTTTAATTATTTTGTTTCATACTAGTATTTGTCTTTGCAAAATAAAAAATCGGAATGCTTTAAAAAACATATCAATTCAGCTACCTTATACCTACTATTCAAAAATAATTCCTCGGAGGCCAATACGGTATTCTTACACTTTTGTGACAGAACCATAAGGTATTTTAACATAGGGCACAGGAAATAAGACATTAGCTGTCCCAGTTGTACGCTATACGTAGAACGGAAAACTGGAAAAAACATACATACAGACAGCGAGACTTAGCATTGTCTTTATCAATAGCATTGTAGAATGTGATCAATATAAGCAATCGTTAATTGTGTTTGTTAATTTATTTAGTAAAAGCATAGAATAAATTTCATCCATGGTAAAAGTATTAATCGTATCTTATCGTCACCAGGGAAGATACAAAGACTAGTGTAAGGTTCCAGCGTTAAGATAACAACTTATATTTCACTTGTACAAGGTAATAGCTTCCATGTACGCCTTGTTTAAAGGAATTGTTTAACTCACCAAGTGTTCAAGTATTGTATGAAGGGCCACTTATGTATTTTGATAATCCTCTGTATGTTATTCACCCGTACACTTATCCGTTACAATACAATAAACAGTTTGAGAGCAGCCTCAGCCAGTTGAACAATCCTAGTAATGATTGACTATTGTTCAGCACCAGTGAATATGTGAATATGTCGAGACTCAATAGCAGGGTATCAGTGAGGTTTCTGGTGATCTCTAGAAAACGATTATTCCTCTTGAAATTCTACATTTTATTTCAAACTATCGTGAGCCATGATAAATAAATTGTTTATACTATTGACATTGTACAGTAATTGACTGTAAAAATGCCACCATCCTAGCATATTTTATAAATAGTTTTAATAACATTTAAACCATTTAATTTATTTAACCTTTTTAACACCCTTTAAGTTACTTAATAAGGCGATTGTTTTAAAATGAATTATAATCAATATTTTTACGAGTTCCAAAGTTCTTCTAATGCCTTATTTGGTACAGCTAAATTTGAGATATTATAACTGATTTTTAAAACCTTCATTAAAAACTGATTATTCTGACCGCTGTAATCAAATCTAAATTCCACATTCGTTGTTTTATCTGCCGTATAGATAATGGGGAGTTGTAGGAATGCCAATACTGATTTATTATACATCAATATTATTTTTTATTCAATCACATATTATTTCCTTTGTCCATTGTGTCAAGTATTTATTTACATATAACGATAACTTTTTATTTAAAACTTGTATTACTGTAAAGACTTATTATGACCCATCGTCTAACTTATCTTTGTTTCGATAGTGAATCCAAAAAAGCTCGGAGATACATTTACTCTAGAGACAAGTAGATGTTTGGAAACAGTTTATCATATTGTTACGGTGGCGCGACCCACGCGAACCAAACATATACTCGGTGAGCGCTGCGCTTTTGTTTCCCTTGGAGATATACATTTGACCAAACATCCTCCTTCATTTCATACATTCATACATTCGAGATATTTTTTCTAAAGCATAGTTTTAAATGTATAAAAGCGAAATTTTTTTTATGTCCCACCTTTAAAACATAGGACGCTAGGTTCTAGCCCGGGGCTGTTTTTACATTACTTCTGGCTAGGTTTTAGAGGGGTTTGGCATTATCGCTTTGATAAGATTGATTGGTAATTGTTTTTGGTTGTTTTCTCCATTGCGTTGGTCATTACGTGATATAGAGTGCGTCAATAGATATTGTTTTTATTAAAACTCTTTTACTACCAAGTCATTTTCGCTCAATGTATTGCTTTCATCATGTATATTACGTGACGTGACCTAGATAAAGCGGTTAGATTACTGTTGTTTAATAAACATGGCCAAGTTGGATGTGTTTAGCAAGCAGTGAACAGCTTTGTTCCTGTAATTGCTGAGCCACAAACTCGCCTTTGACAAGACACGAGACTGGCTGAGTTTAGTCACGTGATAAATCACTTGTTTGAACATTGTAGAGATATCGCATCTTTGGTAATACAATGTCTTTACCAACCAAAAATATACAAATGAAATAAGGGTGCCGTGTATTTCTTCACCCCTAACGACACCCTGAACATAGCTACAACCTTTTTGTGGTACAGACTACTTCGAACATTAGACATAGTACAGGTAAAATAGGGTTTTATAAACAACAAAATTTGTACATTCATGAAATTTCACCTGTGAGTTACTAATAATATGAGAAATGAAGATCCGACGAGTCCCCAAAATTTTGGGCGTCCTAAGGCCCTTTTTGGGGCCCTTATTGTTCCGAAGGGCCCTTGTCCCTGAATAATTTTGTTTTTACGTTTAAGGTCGAGTGAGGTGTGGTTTTCGATGGTTTTAGTTATTTTAAATCGATTGGGAGCAGTTTTAAGTGTATTAAACCACTCCATACAGGGTGTTTCGAAATATTATTACTTTTGACGATATTTAAACATTTATTCATAAAGTAATAACATTAGTTACCTCCATGCCCTATATTAAAGGGGATTATTGAAAATAATTGTAATTCTTTACTACGTAAGGGGAAAGGATCACAAGGAGTTAGAGAAAATATTAAATACCCCCGTCACAGCAAACCTGCAGACCTAGCGAATTTCCGTTTTACTTACTTGATTTTCAATTAAATCTTAAATAGCATTGCGTGTAACGATTATCTAGGTTTGGTGCTACAAGGAGGCTAATTAAGTGTGTTTATAGACAAATATTAATAGCCTAGTATAAAACAAATAAATTTGACAAGTTTGATCAAAATATATCTATTAACAAACAAACAAAATCATTTTACACTATTCTACATAAGAATAACAGGGGAATTTTAAATTTACAATTTTAGTATTTTTATCTGTTACTAATAACCATACAAAAACACGTTAATATACTAAATTATTTGTTTTTAAGCTATTTAAAATGTTCTAGAGAAAAATTGGGAAACTTTATGTGTTTTGAGGGTAAAGTAAATAAGAAAACCCAATTTTTACCCCATAAACCTCGTTCCCATTGTTCAGGACAAAAATGCTTGTACCGACAATGCTGCTCAGATGTCTTAGTGCTGTCCTGGTCGTCATAACCACGAAAGGTAACCGTACTTGTATTGATTGAAAATAAGTTTGAGGAACTTAAGATACAAGTTGCAAACGTCAGTATGTATGAAAGGTGTTTTTGCACCACATTGTTCCTGCTTTAAGATTATTGTTGCCTGTTCTAATAAGCAAGGTTTTAGGTTTGTAAAGGGGAATCCTGCTTGAACACCAACTTGGACAAAATCAGTAAATATGGACAAGTTGCTAAGAATAATAAAATTGTTAATGAGTCGTCTGAGGATAATTATTGTGATGATGAAATTGTAAAGAGAGATACTACGGAAATTGTAGAAAACTAGCTTTAGTTTAAGTACTTTATTTTAATATGTAATGTAAGGTTTTATACAAATACAATTGTTTTAATTTTTAATAAATGTAAAAAGAATAACTTTAATAGCTAGCCTACCTAAGAAAAATACATATCAATTTGAAATTGGTCTTAATAGATTTGCATAAAAAATCACGTTGAAAGATTATTCTCACCACCTTAAAAGTTGAAATTTTTGCTTAGTAACCTATGTTATTATGTTAACGTGTAAAACTTAATCCATCCCCTTTTAGCGAACATCCCATATAGGACATAAGCTATTACTGAAGAAGGTCTTATGGTAAAACATAGACCCGAAACCGATTTACGTTTTCATTTCGATGCCCCCAGAAGCCTAAAGCACCATCCACTCAAAATATTATATATGTGTTTATATACATATAGTATATAATATAATATATCCATGTTATATACGTGTCCGTAAACATGATAACTCGAGTTATTTAGGTTCAACTTGAGCGAAACCGGCATAATCGGTCCATGGAACAGGGTTTTATGTGGTAAAAATGTGTAATCTTTGACCCTCAAAAGACAAAGTTTCCCAATTTTTCTCTAGAGCATTTTAAAGAGCTTAAAGAAAACAAATAATTTAGTATATTAACGTGTTTTGTAAGTGTATTAGTTACGAATAAAGTTCAAAAATTGTGAATTTAAAATTCCATGTTATTCTTAAGGAGAATAGTGTAAAATTATTTTGTTAGTTTGTTTATAGATATGCCTAAATAAAACTTGTCAAATTTATTTGTTTTATATACTAGGTAATTATTATTTTACTATAAATACACTTCATTAGCCTCCTCTTAGCAGCAAACCTAAGTATTCATTAAACTCGAGGCTATTGTAGATTTAATTGAATATTGGGCAAATGAAAATTCGCTTAGTCTGCAGGTTTGCTGTGACGGGGGTTTTAATATTTTCTCTTAATCATTGTAATCCTTCCCTCTTATATAGTAAAAAATTACAGTTATTTTCAATAATCCCCTTTTATATAGAGCATGGAGGCAACGTATTTTATCACTTTATGAATAAATGTTTAAATATCGTAAAAAAATAATATTTCGAAACACCCTGTATGGAGTGGTTTAATACACTTAAAACTAGTCCCAATCGATTTAAAATAACTAAAACCATCGAATACCGCACCTCACTCAACCTTAAACGTAAAAAAAAAATTATTTAGGAACAAGGGCCCTTCGGAGCACAAAGGGCCCCAAAAAGGGCCTAAGGACGCCCAAAATTTTGGGGACTCATTGGATCTTCATTTCTCATATTATTAGTAACTCACAGGTAAAATTTCATGAATGTACAAATTTTGTTGTTTATATGGAGTGTTTTTGTATTATTTTACCTGTACTAACAGTTATGATTTAATTCAAGCCTCGACGCCGTTAAGCTGTTAGGCCTAGTAAAAATGTTATTGCTGTGATTTGGCTTGAAGAAACCTTGGCATATTTGCAAACAGAGGTAAATAAGCTAATTATGAAGTAGAAATAATTACCGTGTCCTACCAAGTATTTTAATATTTTTCATTTACTTTTTCATATTGTCTCGTATATTATCATCATTCTAACTATACCCTATGAGGGAGGGTATAGTCGGATCTCATATATTAGCATTATCCTCGTTAGTGTAATGGTGTTACACTAATTATATGATATCGTCATTAGAGGTGTACATTATTCATTGGTATTGTTAGTGATTTAATTACCTGGTAATAGGAACACGAGTTTATGTTTGCCTTGTCTATTGTTTTCTGCATAGCTAATATTTGTTTCGTTTACCTTAGTCATGACGTGAAAACCTATATATACAATAATGCGTGATTTACCTAGATTAATAAATAAACTTTTATATATGAAATATTAACCTAACATTTTTATTATAACTGATTCAATATAATGACGTATTTTTATGTAACGCTAATCTAATGTTATTATTTAATTCTTTGCCCCACATCCATTATATTCCCCAGCTATACTCTCTACGTTCGCCTTTTTTTTTGCTGATGATATTCGCGGCATCCTATGTTTATCGGATGCCGACTGACTCACATTGGCAGTAGCTCAGACAAATAAATTTCACTGGAGGAAATGTGAAAGTTCTGGAAACATTTTATCTTATTGTCACTGGATAGGGAATACGCTTGTGCTCAAATGTTTGCTCATGTGTGAATTTTTTATTATTATTATTATTATTATTACTTATTATTAATACTAGTCGAATGCCGTACGACTATTTATAAAAAGGCTTCATTATTAATCAGGCCTCGCCACTGAATGTTCATTTATTGAAATGTTTTTAATTAGTTTTCTTCCATAATTTTACTGCTTTTTGCATACAAATCAGTAAATTATAAAAGTTCATACGACCTGAATGTGTTTCATATCGTAGTAACATAATTGGAAAATCTATTATTTTAGCATTCACTTTAAATCTGACTCAAAGCATGTTGATAAGTATTTCTTCTACAATAAATAAGTTGTATTTGTTATTAGTTATTATTATAACTAAAGTTTATCTTTCGTCATCCAAAAGTCTTTCCGCATAAAACTTTAAAAACGTCTTTTTCAATTTAACCGAAAATATGTTTTCAAGCTCTTCTCATGAGTTATTACTGATTTTAGGGAAAGTTTTAAACATCCGCTCTTTGTAAGTTATTACACGTTCACAGCGAAGGTGAATTTCTATTCTAGTGTAATAATGCAACTTGTTTGACCAATAACTTGGTTGCTTGTCCTTCTCTAATATATTTTCGTTTATTAGTTACCGTACATTAAATTCTTGAAAATTATTGCATAAATAATAAAAATTAACATGATATATGATTATTGGTAAGTTAAAGCAGAACATATTTTAAAATTTGAAACATTGTTGGGAATTACATTCAATTAAATAAGTCAAAAAAGTTCTTTGTTATTTTGGAGTTAATTATTTAGTACGTTTTGTCAAATCTATTTGTGGAGTTTCCGATTGATATTCATATTGCTTCCTAGGATAAACGATTCAAAAGTTTTATTCAGTTAGGTTCTGAATGTTATAATACATAAACGAAATGTCTAAAGCAAAATAAAATGGCCACAGCTAGTAAAATTATATTCCAGTAATACATCGATTTTAATGTATCCTTGCAAAAGTATTTATTTTTAATATTGAAATTTATTGTAAAGTTTACTATAAAGAAACTAATCAAATTAGTCGTTAACATCAAACCGCTATTTAGATTTTCACTTTAACATACTCATTGATTTAAGACAAAGTGCAATAAGTTAATACAAAAAATCACAGTTTTAACTTTTTTACGTTTATACTGCAAGTTCATAAACATATTGAAAAGTTCTCCTTTTTATAGCCATCAAGCTCTTTAACTTTCAAATGTGAAGAAAGCCTGCTTAGATAAATACTACACCAATCGTTTTCATTTGGCAAATGATTCATTTCTAAACATGCTGGTAAAATAAATTTCGACGGAATTGTTGGTGAACAAAATTAACACAATATATTCCCATCCGTCTTTACAACACAAAAATATTAAAAAAAAGAAAATGCTGGATCCGAATCTCTATTTAAGTTAATGGATCACTATCAAAGGTGATCTTTTGTCGCGATAATTGATTTCACCTTTTCCCCAGGAGAAATTTATCCGAGTAACCGCTGCCAAGTCCGGGCCGGGGATTGTTGTACGCTTCCTTCCATTACTCTTGGAGTTCGATATTTTCTTCTAGTGAGGTTTGCCTTATTCTTTTTTTGTTAAAGTTCAACATTTAGACGTTTAACATTTAATGAATTAATTATTTCTATCTTGCCATTTAAAGCAGCTACCATGAGCGTTTCTTTAAACTTAACTATTGGATTTATTCCACAATTAAAAAAGCTATACAAACCTTAATCTATCAACTCATTTAAAGAACCAAAGAAAGCTAACTTGCGTCAAATTAAAGTATAATTTTTTTTTATTATTATCATCCTACAGCTGTGTACACTATTACAACAAAAGTTATTATTAAATCGAATTCCGATTTTTAATCTGTAAAATCTTTTCACCCAGTAAAAAGTAAACGAAAGGACACCTTATGCCTACGTTTTCATACTGAACAGGGTCCTGTGTATTAATGGTCCAAAATTGATTTAATGAGAGTCTATTTAGAATACGGGAATTCCCCTTTTCGCTCATATTAACACTATTTTTTTAATTGTTTGGCGGAGTAGTTCGGAACCATCCCAACGCTAAGTCTATCTACTTTAAAAGGGAAAAAAAAGTAATTAGATCCCTTTGTTAAGTTCTTCAGCCTCCTTGGAACTAGCATTTTAATAATATTTAGGGCTAAGAGAAACTACCCTTCGAACTTTTTGCTTTGAACCTTTCAATAAAAACCTTAAATAACCAATGACATATCAAACAATTAAATGTTAAATTACCCTTGTTGTTCTAGTTTGAATGAATACGTGACGTCATTAAACAGGACGTGACTCTCTCGCTCACACTAACACACTTGTACTGCTATACAGTAAGTAACTAGGTGTGTATGTAGGTATACTGCTTACAGCTACTTAGTGTTACTATTCGTACATCGCAAGGCTCAGTAGATGGCACTACTCTCTTTATGAGTATCAAATCATGTATTAAGTTGCAGCATAACCAAAACCAATATGTCAAACCTAGAATTGATGCAAGAATGAGGCCATCTTGGTCAAGCATGCAATGGCGACCGAATATCATTGGCTTACAATAATTAAACCAGACTAAACTCGTGCAGTGGTGAAACTAATTCCTTTGTCTATGCTTTGTTTTCATGAACTATAAATTAATATCTATTCGTGTCTCTGTATCTCATTTTCCTACTGTTAACATAATCAATAAAATACCAATTTATAAAAAATCTGAAACCAACTGTTAAATATGGTATTAAGAGGTAAAATTGTGAGAAATACCTTTAGATCCTAAAACTGAAGATCCATTAGGGTTTTGGTAGAACAGGAACAAGATGAGCAGAGAAGCGATGGCTCTGGCCAGAGTGACGAGAATCGAAGGACCACAGATGAAAGATGATGTTGAGAAATGACTATTGTTGTGTAGTATGTAATTCTTCACTGATTTAAATTAAAACTCTTCTTCATTAATAAAAAGAAAGCAATTCACTACTCATGAATATTCTGGACTGTACACGAAAATTTACAACACATCTACTTTAAATAAAAATATCTTCTTGGATCCTAGCTTGACACTTGGTACTATAAATTTGGAATCCATATTTAAATGAGAAATGATGAAATAATGCACTTGGAGCGGTAAGAGAGAAAGAGAGATTAAAATATTTAATATGAACTAAACCAAAAGGTAAGCACTGTGTACTGTGAGAGAGGTGAGTCTAAACTGCACTGACTAGTACGAAGTGCTGTAGTGAATTTTGGACAGTGATGTCATCATATCAGCTGTTGTATCCTTTCAATAACTGAACTAAAAACTTGACTTGAATGTTAATACTACTTGATTAATTGTTTATATTTGACTGTATATAGTTCATATGTTATTAAATAAATATTTTATTAAATGTCCTTAGTTGAATTACTAAATATTTAACACCAACTAATAAAACAAGTGTAGGATTATGGCATGTTATCGTAATAATAATACGTCCACTTCCTATTTTTGATCTAAGAAAATGGGTTTTTATTGGCTGCTTAAGGTTTCCACGCCTTAAAGGCAAGACGTTGCCGGATTATCTTATATTTCAGCGTTGATGTTGGTATGCTTCTGCGTTAGGAGTGTAAAGTATATGTCTCCTTGTTCGGCCTTTATTTTAACATTTAAACTGATCAAAAGGCTTCGTTTTGGGTAAAACTTAATTGGTTAAACACTACGGACGTAATAAGAAGGTCTTTGTCGTTTTAGACTATAGAATGTCATTTAATTTAACATTATTTAATAAAATTAAGTCTGCTAATTACAACACGACTTTAGATTATATAGAATAGTTCTGTTAACTAAAAATGTATATACTCGGGAAAGCTCAGGAGGCATTACACAAACTTGTGAGTCTCGTGTTCACATTTACTCCTAAATGTCTACCTGATACCTGCGAGAGTATCGGACGGTGATCAAGAAGTTTAACGTAGATCATAAATCTGAACTGATCGTAAATACTGGCTGTAACACCGACTTGGCCTAAACTTGGCCGTACTTTAGCTAACGACTTAATTCTCCTGCTTACGCTACATCAGTGTTTAGAGTTATGTTGACATAGTGACTGGCTTTGATAGTTTACCTATTGACTCAAAGTTAAAACTATACTAGCCATTTTTATTTATAATGTTTTATTTACGTGCGCCTTTATTTTAATAAATTCATCCTTTTAAGGTTATCATGGTAGTAAATAATATCTTTAAAAATTAGGTGGAATTTTTGTTTATAATACCGTACTTTATTTTTGTATTTGTGTATGTCAACATGTCACTTTATTGAAAACATAGTAAAAAACAATTGTATTAGTAATAAATATTTACTTATACTAATAATGTCCAAACCAGTACTTTACTCGAAAGCAAGTAAAATGAAATATTTTTCTAAAAGTTGATAATTAAAAAAGAGTTCGTGTCAATTTCTACGTCTACAAAAATCTCTAACTACTTAAGCAGCATGAGCTACTTCGGTATTACAAAATTAAATTACTGTAAATCGTCTCCTAAATATTGTAGTACTCCTATGCCGCTGTTGTAGTATTTAAAAGCTAGATAAAACACATTACACAACGTTGATGTACACTCAATGGAACTTTTGCTCTTAATGAAAATAAAACGCTTTATTAAATTAAAATAAAACGCTTTATTAAATTAAAATTAAAACTCTTTATTAAATTAAAAGAAAAATACAATTATCCACGTTTGTCTTTTAATTACGACATGGTCCATAGCAATAATGTTTTATTGATTACTCTCATGCTAAACTAATCATTGGAGAGAACTCCACCTAATACATTATCATCAACAGTCGGACCGGGACCCGTCGAAAGTTCCTCATGTCTGCCTAGATCACAATAGAGTCAAACTACATACACAACAACACACTCACGCTCTCACACACACACGGTAATTGCTCTCGGTTACCTATTGTCCCAGACACAATACTAGGGCTACGCTTTGTCTATGGAGACTTGTCAATTCACTTATATCACCCGACTTACAATTTCGTGTTGCTTTCAGTAAATTAAAATTTGTGTTCAAAAACTAAATTCATACCTTTTCTAAGTAATGATAAGCTCTGCGAGAAGGCTTTAAACATAAAAAAATAAACTAAGATATTTTGTTGCATAGGCTAATAATAGTATCGCCTCAGTGTAAATAGTCTAGACGCGTACAAATTCTAAGAGTACAGACAAGGAAATAACTACACTACTTATATTCTAATCTCTTTTAGATTAAAAACTGTACCTCTAGGTAAACTACATTTTGCACAATGTAATTTACATGTAATTCATTTTGTGATAAGTTAATGTAGTGACTAAAATTCGCAACCGATAGACATAAAATAACAAGAAAAAATTTCGACCAAAGCAAAGTAAATAATTTTTTTAATATTTTATTTTTTTTGTAATTTTTCTAGGAAAAAACTTTGTATTTTGTTGTTAAGATTTATTAAAATACGAAACAAGATTGCACAGTTGACCTCATAGTACTAAGAATAACAGGTGTCAGTATGTTAGTCTTAGTACACAAGGCCTTGCTTGGTTGGTTTGCTTGAACTATTCGTAAACTAAAACGATAGGTTATTAATTTTTCCTATCGAATAATATTGGTGAATTGCCAGGCTTGGAATGGGAATCCGATAAATTATGCATTCCTTGATATTAGCATCATTATCACATGACAGATCGGTTTACCCCAAATAAATGATCCTGATCTTTGTGACTGTTTAGTTATTATCGGTATTACTGGTGATTTATTGATACGTTATGCTATTATTTGTAATTTATAGTTTTGTTATATGTAATTTCTGATGATTTCCCGTGATCGCTGTAACGTCCGTTGTGATCTTCCGCGGTAATAGCAGCAGCGGTATTTGTCTGATATCGCGACAACACCCGACAACCGTGATGACGCCTTACAACCGCGGTGACCCTTGGCAACACTGGGGTCATGATCTACGATCGTGATTTGTATCTTGACAAGGTGGCGTACAATGAGGTCAAACCGTGATTATTGACGTAAAATTGTCCACCTTTGTCGTAAGTACCCTGTGTAGACTCACCTGTCACACGTGCCTGGCCGTTTAAATATACCACAAACGGATATAATTATAATAAATGTACCAATTCGAAAATGTTTCATAATCCAATGATACGAAATTTATTACAGTATGAGCAACTTATAACCTAAGAGCATAGAATAAATATACACCATATTTATATTACTTTATATTACTTCATCTATGCTAAGAGCTTTATCGAACTTGCTGAGTGTAAATGCAAGAAGATCCCCCCTCATCACAAAGAAAAGTAGTTTCCCCTCCTACCTAAAGAATTATGACCGATTTTATACAAAGTTGGAAAAATCTGCCCTAAAAATGCCTGTTTTGGTAATTGGTTCATTTTCTTTAGATAATATCAAAGTTTTACATACTTGTTCGTGGTTCTGCTTTAATAAATTTGTCCATGATTAAACTGTTGGGTTGTACATTTGCTTTTAAACTATTTAAAAATACTATCCGAAACATTTTACTTATATTAAAGAAGTTATTTACCTATATTAAGGAAGAAACTTGTTATTTTCTTCGTTTTTAGTATCAATAAAAAACATTCTTGGTTGTATTTGATGTATTATAAAAATTTGCTGATACTTGTGACAAATGCAAAACTTGTGACATAAACTTTCCATTTATTTTCAAGCGATTTTAAATCATCATACGAACTGTGTTGCTTTTTGTATCGTAGCGAAAAAGCTCATAATAGTCCTATAACTGTTTCTAAAAGTATATTATTGTTAATGTGAATTAAATGTTTACGTTAAACCTATATACCATTCGAAGGTTTCCGACTATTTTTATGAGACATTATTTTACGCGATGTTTCGTCGCGATAATTGATTTCACCTTTTCCCCAGGAGAAATTTATCAGAGTAACCGCTGCCAAGTCCGGGCCGGGGATTGCAGCCCGCTTCCTTCCATTACTCTTCCTTTCGCCATGTTCTTCTTTTTTTCTCTTTGTTAGGTTACTTTGTGTTAATAATTCAATCTCGATTATTTTAAAACCTATTTATTTTTTTCTGTAGACTGGTGTATAATATTTCATTGCTGAATTGAATTAGATGCATTACTATCTGTGCCTTTGGTTATATATTTGACTAAGAGTTAAAGTTTTAGTATATAAATACATAGACTAATAAAATAAAGTTAAATATTTTATTTAAAAATTTATTGATACAATTTTACCAATTCTTTGTGATGATTATAGTTATACCTTTGTCTATATCTAATATTCAATGGATTCTTGAGGTTATAATTTATCATTGAGGTTTCCCTTTAACTTAAGGATGTTTTGTTTATATCTGGGAATTAAAAGCCGATGATTTCATCGAATTGTTATCGACGTGGTGTTAAAGCTTACTTTTAATGTTTTTTTTTTTACTGTTATTACATAGTTTTTTTTTGTTTCAGGTAAATTGTGGAGAACCGATTACATTTCATAAACCCATTAAGGTAAATTTGTTGTAATAAATATACCTAATATAAATATCTATGTTTGAGACTCCTCTATGTACCAATTTATCATGTGGGTTTATAGCATTGTCTAGTATCATAACAATCTGCATACCAATGTTCTGTGTGTTACCAAACTTTTTTCTTTGTGAAATTCGTATTCAAATAAATGGTTAAATGAAAAAAGTATTTATACTTTTTAAATACGAGCTTCTTAATTCGCACTGAGCATTTAGTTGAGTAATTGGTTTTGTTGTTAAGAACAGAACCAAGTTTCAACCAGAGTACTCCTCGGTTCAAGTTGCTCACCTCCAAACGTGCGAATACGCCACACGTCGACACAAGTTGTATGTCTACGCTAATTCACAAACTGCTCAACGTGACTTACAAGCAGAACTGTTTTCGAGTCGGGAATTTTAATTACAGTTCTAATTAAGTGACCTCAACGCTATGCAATTTTAGGATATACAAATAAAAACTAAATCTCAATTCTTGACTCAACCCTGGTAAATACTTTGCTTTAGTTCCAGTTTTCTTAGAGAATTTTCCTATAGACAATTAGCTATTACCATAGGTAGCACTTTTTCATTTTGTAGTCCCCAGATACTAAGAACACTATTAATTCACATTGTTAAATACGTATTCAACTATAAATGTTTATATCATCCATGGAATATGTATTTATTTAATACTATACTATTAACATGTGGTAAAAAAACACTTTTCACCTTCCCCCTAGCAGAAAACCTAGGTACTCGTTACATCTATGAAATAAATATGTCTTGTTTATGGAAATATGCTCCAATCGGAGAAATTTAAATTCGCTAAGTCTGCAGGTTTGATGTGGTGGGGGTGTTTTTTATTAATATTGGGTAGTTATAGATTAATTAATTAGAATACAATTAATTTAGATTTTTAGCAATCACATGGATTGGACCGGTTCTGCTATCTATAGATCCCAAACCTGTAGGCAAGTTTGAATTTACAGTTATGCACTAGTTTTACTCTACTTACAGCTAGTTAAAAGGATGATCGTATCTAAACGTTGCCAGGCGAGATTTATTAGTCCAGTGGCAGGTTTTGGGCTACCTGCCCTGTGCCACGACCTCAAGATAACAACTTACATTTCTAGCTTCATCCTTTTACCTACGAGGTTTCTTTGTCTGCCATGGAATTGGTTTAAATGATTTTCCCTTAATTTGTTTTTAAAATCATAACATTGAAAGTACAATACATTAGTGCACACTGGTAATCTGTAATATCAAAGGTTTTGACACCGAGAAATTCATGCCAAATGTTTATGCATGTTACAGATTAATTACATTTACGTACATTTCAGAAAGTGTTGAAAGGTGTGTAGGTTATCATATTGTGTTAAATTACAATTAGTTTTAGTATGTGTTAAAAATAAATTAATTAATTTTCTATGGTAAGTTATTACCATACAAAATATTTTCTATGCTATTACGTACAAACATACAACCATAGTTTACGAAATGGATCTTCATTTATTGTATAAGTATCCCTTATAATATTTAAATTTAAAAAAATTATAAAATGCGTTTCAAATTCGGGATTGTATTATCATTCCTGTGCCCTGTGGCCGGATCTCCCAAATCCCTCCGTGACATTGACTATAAGCTGACCGGATATAACTAAGTAAAACTGATTTACACTTTTCAATTCTTTAATAAAAACTCAGGGGGTTTACGTTTACATTTTTTGTACGGATGACCTAGTGGATAATTTGTAACAATTAAATACTTTAAGAATTTAAACACGATTTAAAATGTAAAGATAATTACTAAAACTCCACTTTATTATCACTTAATTTACAGCATAAAAAAATTTGAGCTTATTGGCGTAAAACCATTAGAAGATTGGTCCATTTTACCATTTCATTGATTACGTCTTATAGTTTCCATCTACATTAGTTCAAAGATGCAATCTTTTTACCCTCTAAAAATATGATTTTTGTAAAAATCCTAAATTTATTATTTAGGAAAATGTTTTTAATCTGAAAGTTATATTTTGTTTGATTTTATTTTGTTTTGGCCCAATCTCCATTATTATATAATAAGGTGGTACATAATTTTTATACCATCGCATATTATTTACCTAAGTAAATAACTTACCAGGATTATTCGTTTGGGCCAGAGCATTGTTCGCTCAGATAAAGCAAAATCATTAAAATAGTAATCCATCGGTTTTACGAAGCCCAGGTCAATGGTTATTAACCAGTTCTTATCTAAACACAACTGAGCGAGGCCAATGTAATGGGCAATGAGGATTACATCCGCGCATTTGTGTGGCCAAATATCATTGGCGTACAATAATTATACCAGACTAAACACGTGGAGAGGCGAAACTAAATTCACGGTTTACGCGATGTTTGTATTTACCCTTGACTGAATTCTGATTACTATTTCTAAAAGCCCTAATTGAAAATTGTTTTGTTTCGGAGGGTTAAAGCAGATTAAACTTGCATATTTATAAGACTCTTACATTCAAGTTTTATCCCAATGGTGGTCTACTTAATAATAATAGTAAGGCAATTTATTAAAACATTCCTTTTTAATACATAAAAACTTAACAAACTGAACTTCATGTAAACTCAAATTCATCCTATGTTAAATAGTGTTAGTTTTTTAGTTTGTTAATATATTTTCAAGATACAAGATATGAGTCCAAAAATAAAATACCGACTAACAGATACAGTTATTATTGTCTTTGCTGAACAGGGACAATATAATGTTTTTTTCCTACAGTTACCTAACAATGTACATGTTCTCTCACTGATTTGAGAAAGCAAAGTGGCCAATTCGCTCACCAGTGAGACAATGTTAACATTGTCTTACTCTAATTACTTTGTCTCACTCCAGATTTGCAACGTGAAGGCACGAAATAGTGAGCGCGTAACATGCAGACAAGGTCGAATGCGCGCGAAATACGTTGGCAGCACTGGCTGTAAATCAGCTGGTCAGCTGTTGTACTGTTGTCTCATTAAATGTCATATTAAAAGTTCTCTTCTGTGTAAAAATTTGTAACGTTTCTTTACCAATTTATTTGTTTTATGGTAACTGTAGGAAAAATATAATGTGCAACTTGAATGCAAAGTGCAATTGCCTCACTCGAGAAACCATTCCTCACTCGCCTACGGCTCGTGAGTAAGTATTTCTCTCTAGTTGCACAAATAACTATAGAACCACCAATGACCTTCGCTAACTCTAGGTGAGTTTTATAAAGTTACGTACGAGAGTGTTCGCTATAGACGAGTTTTAGCATCAGTCTGGTCCATAATATATAGTTACACACACCCAATTGCCCAATGCAATTGTTCTCAGTTAACTATTGTCCCCACGCGTATTGTGTGTACAATACGACGGCTACGCTTTGTCTAAACGAGACTTGTCAATTCACTTATACCACCCTAGTCAGATTTTGGAGCTAACAATAATTTCATTAATTTTAACCCTTACTGTATTTAGATGTTTTCAGCGAAAATGCTTTTACTCATAGTAAATTCAATTTTTTGCTAAAGTCAATTATATTACATATAAATAAAATATTATACATTGTACTTTTATGATTAGTATATAAATAAAAACACTGATTAAACTTCATAAAATATACGACTGATGCAAGGCACAGTTGGACGGAACTTCATTTATTTTCTAATATCTGAACACATCATAAGCGGCTTGGTGTAACATAAGTTGATTCGTTTGAAATCTAATTTATGTTATAAATAAATTACTGATACGATGGTTATCCTACTTAAATATATTTTACTCCTTATGAAATTATATAAAGGATACCCAATACCGTCTGGTACAAACAATTGAAATTATATTATTGAAGTGTGAACCATATCAAGCTCAAACTAACAAATTAATCTTGAACAAAAACTATCCGCGAATAAACGATTCATCAATATTTGTTTATTGTCTTATTGAAATATTTCCAGCCAAGTTTTATAAAGTAATAAGTAATATAGAGTAAAATGACAACCAATACTTTTAAGGTTAAATATAGTTCTTTTAAGTATGTTGTTGACAAATAATTATTAGTTGCCCAATAAGACCACTCGTGAATATAACTATCCCTTATAAGATTAATAAACCTAGCCTCGACAAGAATTTTGTCTTCTTTAAAGAAATCGCCTAAGTTAGGTTTGTTATTTTCAAAAAATTATTTAAAATTATCTTTTGTTTTTAACAATAATGTTATTGCACTTATATCTCTCATATCACTATGGGAAATTTTCGAATTTTGACATTACTTAAGTTTCATACTTCTCACTCATTATGAGCTGTACAAGTCTGCCTCTGATTAGACACACAATTTACTACCCTTCTCCCCGCCATCTCTGTATACTGGCCTTTGCTAACCAGTTTATAGGTTTGTGATGGAGAGCCATGGTCTGACATTTGCCTGACATTATAATGTTCCTCCGTAATAATGATGGGTCACCTTTAACGAGCTATTTGATATACACCTTCATTATCCTTGTCAAACATTATAAAGCGAGGCTTTGCAGACAGGTATTGTCCTGAAACTAACAACCATTGACATTCTGTATCATCAGCTACACAACAATGGACAGACTAATACTTTTTTATACATTTTTTTATTTTCAAAATACGTAATTATTTTGAATTGTAAAGTTCATTCCTAGCCTGGCAGTTATTTCCATTAAGAGTATTTTAGTTCGCATTTACCAAATAATGATAAACCACTAGTCTTTTACTCAAACAATCATGAAAAAACTAGCTTATACATTTTAATGAATAATAGATTTATTTTACGAAGCACCAATTTTAGATTTTTAATTAACTTTGAATTATGAACGAAAAAGGTATGTAGCTGATAGTAGTTAATCTGTAACAGGTCAGGAATATGTCATGTGACAACTAATACTAAATTGAACTGGTATCAGGAACTGTGCAATCATTTCAGAAATTATTTTATCTAACATACTTATATATGGATTTAACAACCTTTTTGATTGGCTCAAGATATTTTAAAGGGACGTCGTATCCGGTTTATGAAAAGAGTGTCTTCAAAATTCACCATTAAATAAAATTAAATACTAAAATTTAGCTATCATTCGTATACAAAAAAATAGGGTAAAAAGTGTTCTATTCAAAGTCAATTCAACGTGATCAATGATCATAGTGAAACTGCATCATACCTAGATGATATTTTTCAATACTACCAATTTTCTTTCTTATCTCATCGTTCACAATTAAAAGCTGTGTTTTTTTTTTATAATAATAGTCCAACTTAGTTGTTGTGTCTAAGTAAATGTTTACTGCAGAGTGTAGGGTCCCAGGAGGTGAGAGCTTGCTTTGTTGTGACGCATCATCCGTTACTGTCACTGTCCCTCCTCTACCCCGGCGAGACCAGCCACTCCTCGTCCGTGGACGAACACTATTTACTTAACTCATCCTAACATAAATGCTTTATTTTTGGAGTATTCTCCACAACGTACGGGTCTATAAAGTTGGTTTTCCACATCACCACAGCCGTATTGCGGGAGCTCAGTGTTGGCCGCAACGTTAAGAGGTTTAGTAACAACACCTGGGTCTCCTCCATAAACACACAACCTCCTAAACTGAGACTTATTACTCCCTCCTGGCTAACTGTTATGTCAACATTCTTTTACACGTCCTTTATAAGTCAAATGACGAGATAAATGTTGTTAATGACTTAGTCATCTCAATTTCAGTACATCAAAAGGATTTTGAAAGAGTTCAAAACCATTGGTTTGTTACTTAAGTACAGAAAATTATAATAAACCTATTTTTAATTTAATAAGCTAACAGTGAATATTGGATTATAGTTAAAAATTATTTTAAGTCGATAGGAAGCCGTCTGTAATATCAATTAATTCATATCGTTCCTGGTAGAGTAGCTGTGAAATACCCCAAGACTACCATTTAGTACAGAAATGGAGTCTTCATAAAATCAGCTTTAACTTAAAAATACGACGTTTCGATGCAGAATGATATTTGATATAAAAATTGGTTTGGATAATTGCATAAGTGTGATTAACTCCCTGACTGCATACTTACAGTTTAAAAAAAAAAAAAAACAAGTAGTTATAATGTTGAAAATAAGTAATCGACGAGCATTCCCACAGTTTTGCATAGTCCCATGAATGAATGCAAGATCAAAGGCGCATCCACGTGTATATTCTTGACTGAGTTAATACCTCCTATAAATTATAAAATAAATTCGAAAAGTAAAAAGCTAAAAATAACAGATGCTCTTAATCGTGGTTTTGTGTTTTTGTGGCAGTTATATTTATACAGTTAGTAAAATTACAGCTTTGGGTTAGTCATTGACAACGATAGCCAAATGTAACTCGATGTATTTTAAATAAAAATAATGTTCGATTCCAACACACAGAACCAAGTACAGTATAGCGTACTCAAATCTATACTGATTCTGTTTTATCGTCCTTCCTAACCCAAGGGTCTTTCTTGACTTGTTTCACTGACGGTCGTGTTTTGATGGGGGACATGAGCTTTTCCATCAAAGCCTTGCACTGTATGGAAATCTCCGGCTCGACAGGGAACTTGACTTTCGCCTGGACAAGTTTGACTAGTCTCTTGTAGTTGCCGTCGTCGTAGGGAAGTTTGCCGTACAGCATGGCAAACAGCACGACGCCCATGGACCACACATCTGAGAACATAGGGTCGTAGGCCACCCCCTTCAGTATCTCGGGGGAGGCGTAGGCGTAGCTACCACAGAACGTCTCGCTCAACACTGGGAGTCCTCCGTTCTTGGGCTTCATGTGACCTCGGGCGAACCCGAAGTCCGTCACTTTGAGGTTGTGGCTCTTGTCCAGCAGCAGGTTCTCACACTTGATGTCGCGATGGACGACGCCCTCGTCGTGGCAGTAGTTGACAGCGTCCCTCAACTGACAAAACCACTTCCTGGCCCTCGGATCCTCCTCGATGCGGGACTCCTTCTTGATTACGTCCAGTAAACTACCGTTCTCTGCGTACTCTATCACAATAAACACTCTCTGAGGAGTTTCGATAGCTTGTATGAACTTTACTATATTCGGATGATCTAAGCTTTTAATAACTTCGATTTCCCTAGGCAAGAACCTGACAAGGTAGTCTTTCGGTGCTCGTGTTTTTGTGACTATCTTGATGGCTACTTCCTCGTCGCTATGTCTTTGGGACTTGGCTACTTTCACGATAGCGTAAGATCCGGTACCGATTATCTTTCCTAGCGAATATCCGTGACTGTCCATGACGGAGAGTCGATCAGTTTTCTCTTCAGTCCCATCTTGGTTGGCCCTGGTACCGCCTGTGTCTACTCCTTCTTTCACCATTGTTAAATCTCTTTGTTTACATCATAACTGAAATTTGGCTGTGTTATTTAAAGTATGTCTCTATAGAAACAAACCCTCTTCTTTAAAAGACATCTTTAAATCGTACATTTTAATGCGTTCACTTGAGTACTATCCTGAAAATTAGACCAATTCGTATATAGCCTACCAAGGCAAAAATGTGGCTCGGATTCCACTATAAACTGTAGGTCCCTTAGCTGTATGGACTATTAATTAACAGCTGTGTTTAAGGAATAAGTCGGCCTTAGTCACTAACAAGACTACAAGATCTCGCCACTCATCCTACACTCATCTTCATTCATACTTGGCTTAAAGTACCTACTTTGTATGGTCGCCATTTCATTGAAAAGTATTACTAAAGTAAGTTGAGAGCTAATTGACTATTAATCGCATTTTCCTTTTAACAGTCTGGAGCATCATGTGATAGTAAAATTAAAGTAGAGAACATGATTCGAATTTATTTAAACATGGCAAATATATTTCTTTTATAAACACCCCCATGCTATAAAGCTAGAAAAATATATTATTGCCAATAATAATTTCACTTGAAACGATATATGACTATACGAGCTATGTAAAATGCTGATTCAGAATTCAAATCAAAACTTTGAATGTAAAACCGGCTGAAGGTGAAAACTGCTGATTTTACATTCAATCAGTTCATTTAAAACGCTCTGCCTGCAGCATTTTTTTGCTTTTCAAAATTTTAAATTTGATTTGCATAGGTTTATTTAATGTTATTGCCTATTTTAACTAGACACCGACATAAATGTACTTTTATAATTTTCAATATAGATAAAAATTAAAAAAACCCTTTTAGCTTAGTTCATTACAGTGGAACCTTGATAAGAAGATCCTCGAAAACAAGTCTTCCTTGATAACAAGTGTCATTTTTAAATCCCCTTGAATTTATTTGACCCTTTATCACATGTAATTGCCAACCTCAATAAGAAGTCAACCTTGATAACAAGTCTTATTTAATAATCCCCATGAGAGTCTTGTTATCGAGGTTCTACGTATAATGTTTCACGAATAAACTTAGTTATTACTCACAGCAGTATTTTCGATTTCGTTATGAAACGGGGTGCAGCAATAGTACATATTATTGTGCAGTTATTATTGACGAATTTAATTTATTTCTATGTTTTTTTTCTGCTGCTATCTGTTCAACTTTTCTTCTTATTAAGTACCTGGCTAATTGAGACACCATTTCAGTTGTGCCTTAATATTTTGCGCAACCCAGCACTATCAGAAAACTTATTGAAGCGCCAACCATCTAAATAGCCGATTGCTAGGCAGCCAACAAAACTGTCAAGCTTTGTTTCATATAGTTTGTTTGTGTGACAAGTAGTGTGTTCAAATGTTGCAGCTATCACGGAAAGGTTGTTAAATATTATGGTTATGTATCGTTAAAGTGTCGTAAAAATATGTTAGTTTCTCCTAAAACGTGAGAAATAGAGTCGTGTGTAATGTCGGCAGCGATTGTCCGGGGTAAGTGGATTGGTCGACCACCTGCTACACTCGGAACACCACAGCTAGCGGTACTGCAGAATCACCACATACAACACTTGTAACATTGAGTAATAAAACTAGATATTCCATCACCATGTTAAATTTGTAGCCAGAATTTTATCAAAAACCTCGTAGTTGATGTGAGCCCCCGACAGATTACGCTGATCCAAATTGCTAAATTCTATCGAATTCACAAACCTTTTTTACCAAGTCAAACTTATGGAATGCCTTATGGTGAGCTATAGCAACTGTCATGACCCATTAACCTGGCTAGAAAAAAATATCAGGTATAAAATATAATTTTAGACTCTAGCGTATATCTGACTGGCTCACAAAACTACGTTGTTTTTTAATAAAAAATTGGCTATAACTGGTCCATATAGATGGGATGTCGACTTTTGCGTCTGTTAAGCGAATTTCCCATATAGGGAATAAGATATTACCGTAGGTCGCATGGTAAGACCTAGAACTGGTATTGATTAACTTTTTCATTTTGAGATCCCTTAAGGCCAAAATCACCCTCTGCCAAGTTAATATAAATGTCCATTAGCGTGATAACTCCTGCAAAATGATCCGATTGTCATGAAATTTGGTACAAACGTGTAAACCTACGTTTATTCGAACGAGTTCGCGAACCAGCATGATCGGTATATGGTAACGGGGGTTTATTGTGGGTTTTATGGGGTAAAAATTGGTTTTCCCAATTTTCTACCATAAAAAAAATCACAATTTCTCTCCAAACTATTTTGTAGAGCTTACGAAAAATAATTGTGGATATTGAATTTGTGCCTGTTGGTTACAGAGATAATTAAAAACCTGTAAATTAAAAATTCCTATGGTATTTGTTTAGAAAATAAATAAACTGTTGTAGCTTGTTTTTTGTGGATATGTTTTAAACAAATTTGGCAATATAGTTTATTTAATACTAAGCTATCAAAATATCAATAAAAAACCCACCTCAATACTTTCCCTGTAGCAGCAAACCTAAGTACTCACTAAAATTAACGTTATTTCAATAGGAAATAATTCCGAGGGGAATATTTTAGTCGAAATCCAGCCAGGTAAATGGAAGTTAACTGAGTCTGCAGGTTTGCTGTGGTGGCAATATTATCTCCCATTATAGCATTAAATTTGTTATATTTAATTGTTACAGTGGAGATGTCTAGATCTGTTATTTATTTATCCTCCTACATTGCAGCTATTTGTTTTTTTTTGGCAGGTTCACAATTGTTATACTCGTATAATGAGTTAAAGTTTTAATTTTTCAATAGTGGAAGATAACTCCCAGGTCAGCAGACACCTGATAACGTATGACTGATGAGCGAGCAGTTGCGCCGCAGTCCTCGATTAATCACTTTTTATTTTCACGCAATATGTTTATTACAGGTCTATTGCATTCAAGATACAATACACATGAGTTATTTCAAACTCAATTATAGGCTACCAAAATGATTATTAAAAATAATTAAACAACTATTTGTGTCGTATTGTTAATAGTCGCCATATTATACCATGTTAAACGAGTAATAAATATGGTATTACAGTATTGCCAAGTTCAAAAACATGCGTGACGGTTACTAGAGCAAACAACTGACACGCATTGCGTTTGTCTGACCAATGTAAGATACAGGTTTTTTTCATCCCAGTCTAGTTTAACACTAATCCTGTAATTAGGCTACCGTAGAAACAATAAATCGTAATGCAGATATAATTTATGACATTAATTCGCGAACTTGTAACTGTGTATTTGTATTAAATAATGTATTTACGCAACATTACATGTACGTATAATCCAAGTAATTAATAAATAGTAATGAGTTAAAAATATTCTACCCTTCAATTGGAAATGATCGCCAGATTGCAAATTCCCAATCGGATTGGATAAAGTAGAATTTTCAATATCCCAGTGAATAAGCTGGCCAAAGGTACAGAATCATTTACACTACAGTAAACATATAATCGGTGTCCACAAACGCCATATGCACTAACAACGAACTCATATGGAAATGTGCGTTAAGTATTGGGGCAATGCAAGCCTGTGATTTTGTTTGTAATCAGTCTGACTGTAAATTCATGCATGGATTTATTTTCAATCAGAATATTCCTTTATAACCAAACAACTACGGGCTATGCTCTCTTTGTTTGGTATTTTTGATGGCTTGCCTCTCGCAATGGCACTATTGTAAAGTGTGCCTCAACGATAAAACCTTTTCTGTAAATGTTAAACTGTATTCATTTGTGCTCTTAAACTGGAATTTCTTTCGTACATAAAACACTATGATGATCTTAAATGTCTACACAGTAAATTAAAATAAATAACTTTAAAATTTGATGACAGTTGCTATATTTGTACCATCTCAATAAATCTTCAATAAATAAAATACATCCACTAGTTTAATATTTTAAACCCTTGAACTTAAAATCCATACAAACATATACAGTGTTGATTACAGAAGAAAATATTAAATATGCTGCATGAAATAAATTCTGTGTTATACTCGCCATGTGTTCTGCACCAGCTCGTAGTTGGCCAGCGCAGCTGACCGGTGGGGAACCACAACATCACGGTCCCATTAACTTTAATGTGATTCACACATTTACATCCAAATGAAACATCTGACACCGTGTTTATTGTTAGTTTATAAACATACGTACTGTATGTAATATTCACTAATGCAGCATTTTTATAAAACCCTCTGCCGCACATTACTATTGTACTTACTACTACTGCTCGCTTGGACTCACTGGGCATAAAACAATTTCGCAGTACAAAAACTAGGCTAGTTGGGGCATGAAAAATAGGTTTGCAAACCCTACTTCAACGTGTAAAGTTCCTTTCTAGCTTGGATTTATTAATATTATTTTACTCTTCTTGGTTCTAAGTGCTAAAATTGGCTTGATGAAATGAAAAGTAAGGCATGAATTTTAATATGTTAATGAAAATACTACCGTATGTACATATACTGAGTAGAAACTGAGTGGGAATGCTGAGTAATACAATGAGTAGGTATCATTTTGAATGCTGTCTTCAAAATGTTTCAATATACAAGTATAGAAGCCTAACTCCTGAGAAAGATTCCTTTTTGATGAAGGTTCAAAGCTGGACCAATCTGACCTTGATCATTGGACTTACATTAAATAATGGTCATGGTTGATTAAACAGCTAATCTTAGTCAGTAACAAAGCTACACAAGGCATCATTTGGGTTGAAATATGCACATAGGTGGCGTCTCCATATAGATTTTAGTAATAATGATAATGAAAAGTGTTGGGTTTAATCTTAAAGTTAATTATCAGAATATTGAAAAAAGTTACATTGATGAAACCAAGTAAGCCTGTCGTAGAATAGACCAATACGTCACCTTTGAACGTAGTTAATTAACAAAGGTGAGTGGTTGTGGTAGCTCTCTCGGTACCGTGACGGTTTGTGAACCAAAGACAGCGATGTTGACGGTTCACGTCTCGGTGACGTCATAAAGATATACATACCTATACCAGAATAGTTCATTGTGTGACTTCTTGTTTTGCTTGATACGTTCCACGCACAACCACTACTTATTATTTCACATGCAACTGTTACCAGAAGCTACTTACTTGCGTCACTCTTCGCCCATAGTGGTTCATACACAACATGTGACAGAGACCGTAACTATATTCGGTCAACTCAATGGAGTGATTTAGGTTTTAAACTTGTCACGTAAAGTTGCCTTGAATAGAGTTCCATTATCTAACATTGAACGTTCAATCACAATTAATCTCCGCCCATTTCAAAGGGTTGGATGCATTTATGATTGGTTTTGAAGTGCATTGAATATAGCGAACTTAAATTTTGTCAACGGAAATAGTGTAGAATGTATTTTACACCATATAATTTAAACTAAGACATATTTATCAACATTTTTACTGAGGCCCATTAAAGGCCTACTTTTATTTTGTGAGTAATTATTAAACGTATTAAGAGGGTTCTACCTGGTCAATTTAAGATGGTGGCTTAACATGCGACTGTTTCTAAACATGCCTCTACGGTACAAGCTCTCAACACTCTAAACAAATTAGTTTTAAATGATTGTGGACTTTTTGTGCTCCTAACTTATCAGAGCTTACAATGGATAGGGATGAATTACTGTTTAACTATTATTTAGAAGCTAAATTAACATGAGAAATAGACTAATTCACGGATTTTCGAAATTATTTTCTAAATACATAAAGAAACTATTATGAAGTTTCAGTTCATCCAGGGCATAGTTTGGATCTTTGTGATTATTTTACGAGGTTCTTTTTTGTAGGACCATGTTTGCATGGTAACCAGCCGGCGAATGGAACCCTCTAAGAAGAGAATGGTCTTTTATTACTCCCAGAACTATAATATAAACATTATCATTGAACATAATTATTTCACTAAAACCAACTAACACATGATAATAAAGACAGTCTATTTAGAATACAGTTTAGGTTCACGGTACGTTTTACTTGATTTTCCCATACGATTTCATGAGTTGTTTACGTCATTTTATAACAAAATTCCAAAATACGTAGAAACGTTTGTATTCTTCTTCCTATAAAACCAAAATACTTAGCAATATACTATTTATACTAGGTCCAACTCACAATACGCCCTTTGCTATAACCCTGCTTGAATTAAAAAAACAAGGGGACAGATGATGTGTCTAGATGTTAGCTGCTTCGGTGTAGATAGTAAATAAATTGGATAATTTTATTACATAAATAACGTTTTTTTCCTAAGCTTCCTACCTAGTTTATGCGTTCACCCTTGTTGCAAAGTTAATCAAAAGTTAAAAACAAATATTAATTTTAGAATGTCTAATCCAAAAATTAAATTACTCATTTGTTTTGGTTATATGAAAACTGTCATTTGTTACAACTTTTCTATCCTTACCGACAGAACCCGTTCTGCGATATTTTAGTGGAAATAATGTAAGTTTTACTAAACACTCCTTAACCCCCACTTATTGACGATTGTAGTTTATTCACATGATAATCTTCCCGTCACACACAACAGCTCGCAGGTTATATTTACATTTCCGTCATCCGTCTACGTCACGTCGAGTGTGACGACGATCTGAAAACGAATCTATAAATATTTTATTGCTTTCAAAGATTTTCGTATTATAAATTACATCTATTTGAATAGCAGTACAAAACAGATTTTAGTATGCTCTGCGTGAATATACCCTCCTACTTGTTTGAAATTGTTAATCTGAACTTTAAATATAGCTATCTATAGTATTAGTTAAGTATTTGCACCATAAAAACCAACATTAGCGTAAAGAGTAGTGGAATATATTTTTGATAACTATATCAATTATTTACTGTATACGTTTTGGTTATAGTTGATGTTTCTTTGAGAACGTATTTTTTTACAAAATTTTTTGAATAAAATGCGGTCAGGAATATAGTTTTCCTAAAAACTAACCACTTAAGCTGAAAGTGACTACAGTTATATTAATTTCATAACTAATATTTATCTAGACAAAATATTTTCATGGTAGCAGAATCAACATTTTAATACAGTATACCAGTTAAATTTTGTTTTTAATCAATTCTAAGGAAATTGATTGGTCATTGGAATCAAGATTGAAATCTCATTTGGAGTTTTATGTTTTTTTTTATATTTTAAACCTATAAATCAGAAGAAGTAACAATTGGTGCTAACGGGACAAAGGTGATCAGGTAGATATATTCAGTGATCCTCGAACCTCTGTTTTATGCAGCATATAGAAACGTGATGAGAATGCGAGACTGACCGATACAAATATCAGACACTTCGCTGTACGTGTGATATGTTACACTGTGAGTGGGAATATGCAGTATAACGTTCCGAAATATTCCGCCTATTTGTAAGTCACATGGTTTAATATGATTGAACAGGTATTACTCAAACGGTTTAGGGGAAAATGTTGATTTTTTTTATTTTTGATTACTAGCTTGCTTATTTTTCCTTAAGATTTTTGGGAGGGTTGTTTTCTTATTTAACAATTAAAATCTATGAAGATAATAAAACAAAATTCATTAGGCTATATAAAGGATTAAACTGTTTTGCAGGTTAATAAGCTATTTCACTTATCATATATTTGACTACAAATACTGAGAAGGCTTTAGATTTGCTATAAACTGTAAATTAATTAATTAATTTACGTTGCCAAGTACTTCTACGGTCTCTGCTCTTTATGTTTCCTATAGTTGTACTTTTTAAATGGGAAAGGTAATTGGTAAAATTGAGGCACAAGATGTTCGAGACATTATATGATCACCGTGCCTTAGCATTGAATTGGTGAAGTAACAAAACCGAACAAGGTTTAGAAATGCCAGTTTTGACTCCAATGATAGTATTGGAAAACTGAAAGCTGGTACATAATAGGTATAACTGGAATAGCTAAGTGGTAAATGTGCTTGTCTAACAGTTAAAATATCTAAATAATTTTTAGATAAAAAATATTTTTTTTATCTTTTATAATTTTTCTAAATAGTACATATTTATTTGTTATATATTTATATTATATTTATTGCATATTTATTATATTTGATTCATGACCATCAGTATTATTTTAGTTAGTATAAATTCTCTTGTTACTGTATATTTAAATGTTATATTGTCATTCTTATTTATATTCTTATTTATATTTTATATTCTTTATTTATATTTTGAGTGAAATTGTCACCATTGAAGACGGACATTTTTCCCTAGTTGTGTTTATTATTAATTGTAATATCATGTTAACATTATTGTTATTTGATTAATGCTACAAAGTAATTGGCATGTGCTGTTTTGTAGCATTGAAAATAAAATAAATAAATAAATAAATAAATATCACCGGATTGGTCATAAGGGAAGTATATAGCTGCAAGGATCATGTACTTAATTCTTCACTAACCTTGCATTTATCTTTAAGCTTCAAATCTCTCATAAAGTACATGAATGTCTAAGTAAAGTGGTAAACAAGTCAGGTAACTACTGTCTTGTATTTGTATTATTAGTAAGATCCCAAAATAAAGATCCCGAGATAAATTCATACATCCTCCCACATAATTAACACAGTTGCAACAATAATTCTACAAAACTAACCTTTTTTGGTTGCGCTAATTCTTAATACAACATAAATATGAGAAACATTAGATATAAACAGATATAAAATATAAATGTATTTTCACCAAATGCACTGAATCCTCTCAAACACGTTGACACTGTTGTTAACAACATCCATCACTGTCACGTTAGGAGCCTTTGACACGCAACGCAACGTAAGTATTGGTATGTTTAAAGGAGGAATACACCAGTATGTTGTGTTATAAGAAAAATGAGCTTATTCGCTGTACATCTTACTTGCTAATCCTTACCACACTATACTTATAGCCTTACCAGTAGCATTCATTCCTGTTGTTTATGTTTCAAAATTCCACTTGAATTAACTGTTTATATTTCTGGTAGAGTTTCACAAAACTAAAAAATATCGAACAACATTCTGGATGGATCTCAATGGACGTGACTCATATACATAGTAAATATCATTTCAAACTTATCTCTCGACAGAAAGAAACAATAAACAAAGTGGCGGTTTTGTAAACACAAACGACACATGTCTCAGTCAACATAAGCGTCTAGAGTCCACAGTGCTAAGTGGTTCCGTCACAATGCTAAATCTCTGCTTCCCTTGTGTCTGACAAGAATTACCCTGTCTGATCATCCTTTGTAGTTATAATAAGGGTCTGACTTAGGGGAGGTACGAATGAGGCATTAGTTCAAAATTCCTCCATGAACAGCGCTGTAGTAGAGAGTACTTTGGCAAAGAAGGTTTACTAATCGCAAAAATAGTTCTGTTCATAAAATAAAATTATAAATGCCTCAAATTCAATTTTATTATTTTTTAATTATAAAATTAAACTATCATAACCTAACCGAACTAACCAAACTTGCTGATAATGAAATAATGTAACAAAAGTTTATTAATAGAAAAAATAATTCTGTTTATTAAATAAAACTAGAAATTGCTCTACTAAAATTTTATAATGACTTAATAATAAAATTAAACTGTCATAACCGAACCAAACCAACCAAACTTGCTGATAATAAAAAAATCTTGGACAAAAAGTTATTGTCACGAGCGGGATTTGAACCCGGGATTTCGGCATATCAGCTCGGCACGCTAACCATTAGACCACCGAGGCCGATGACTACTGATCGTTTTGTTACGGTAATGGCGTTACCTCAGCTAATAAGAAGTCCACAGCTGTCATCGTAGCCTCTTCTATACCTCCCCTGATTAAATCTATATAAATAAAATTAGAGTTTTGTCTGTACATTGCTCAGAATCATAAACTTTTAGGTTATTTTTACGTGTTATATATTAGAGAAACCGAAACAAGTCTCATCTAAATTTCTGTCTGTCTTCCAGTCTGTTACGGCCCAAGAGCCATTTTACGCGGCCTACTCCTGAAAAACGAGAGTACCTATCAAGTTCCAAATCATTTTAATGTATTCACTGGATTGGCGAGATTGTCTTTAGCCATTAAAATATGGCGTCAACACTTTGTAAATAAAATGACGGACATTTAAAAACCCAATTTTGTGCGATTTTTGTAAATTTTTCTCCCAATGTTTAGCACATATTCTTCTATGAAATAACGAACAGCTGTTCAAATCAAGATTATTTCTTCTAGCTGTCACTGATATGTTTACATTGAATGTTGTTTACAAATACCGCAACCATTTCCGATCACGTTTTGAAAGCAAATCCAAACCAATTAAGATTAAAAACGTTTTTCCTTACATAACGGATTTAATTAATCGCAAGTGCAATAATTTGTAGGGTAACAGTAAATGAAAATAGAGATTCTTTGTGCATAAAATTGTTCTTGAGTTTTGATAACCGGGAAATAGACCTTGAATCAGTGTTGTATATTGCTGGGAAACTTACATTTTTTAAATAAGCGTTTTCAGTCAAGACTCGGCACACGACCGACGCGCGTCTACTTGTCCATAGTAAAAATAAAAGTAGGCCTACCGTGTATTTATGTTTTATTCGTTATGTGTATAAGTGTACAGTTCGTGTATGTGTTTAAAAAACTCCAAGATGCACCTAATGGGGAAGCTCAAGACCTTATATTAGGACTGATGATGGCGATTTAATTTCGCCGAAATGCATCTCCTGTAATAGGATACATTAGGATCGACCAGCGGACACAGGTAATTTAGCCTTTTATTGATTGTCATACCGATCCGGAACAACAACAAACGACATAAAATGAAGTTATGTATAATAAATAGTTTGGCCAGCATATCTGAAAATATGCAAACCAACTACTGTTCTTTATATAAGAAGGTTTCAACTGATACTATAAGATCCCCGTGCGTAGAACGGGTACACAGCTAGTACCTAATAATAAGCAAATGTTATGATTAACATCTGTTTGTTTGTTCACTTTTTTATGTTTATATTTTTTTATTTTCATTCTTTGTAACTTTATCATAGTTACTGTTATTAATATACTTGTTTTACCAATTATAATTATTTATTTTCAACGATTAATACATTGCATTAAAACATCCTTTAATTTGTATCATTATTTTTTAGTAAAGTTTATCAAGGTCTTTAGGCTAACTATCTGTATACAAACTACTAGAAAGAACCCTTTTACATTACTTATTGCACTACCATTAGTTTTGAGATAACCAGTAGGATTTCTTTTCAAAAATGTATGTTACACTCACACTGTAGGCAAATATTCAATGTGACGACATGAAAATTGAATGTTAAACTGTTTTCGCTGTAAATGTGCTTTATATATCAGGCTTAAATCTTAGTTTAATGAATTTGTAAATATAAAATAGGAAAGATTGTATTCTCTTTCATATATTCGACATAATGCCCATAAAATGCACAAAGAAATTTATTAACATTTGAGCTGAAATGAAGGGTGGAGGAAAATCTGTAAATATTTTTGCAAATTGTATATAAAAACAGTAAATCGATTATTATATCGGGAGTAATCTTGATAAGGCTTAGAAAATCCAAGTAATTTTTATGTAATTTGCACACTTTTATCACAAACACCATACAACTACCACATCAGACTTTTAAATGATATTGCAACTCCGGCCAATACTCTGGTCGATTGATTGATGTAAGTGTAACGGAATGTGTCCACTCAGTTATGTGTTGTATTGGCTGTATTGCAGTCAATGAGGTTTAAGTACTTTCAAATATAAGACAACTCTTTATATATTACATGTTATCTGATATGTTTCTTTAAATATGGTTCATCTATTTAATCATTTCTTACATTTTTGATAGAAAGTACGTCAGGCTTGTTGTGAAAACTTTGTTTACTACGGCATCCCGGTGTAAAAAACTGTGTAGTGTAAGCATTGATTAGCCTAAATGAAAGCCAACATCATGGTTATTTAACAAAATTAATCAAATCATATCCGGGTTTTATAGATATAAAAAACTTCATAATTTACTAACTGCGTTTTGAATAGTGTTAAAAACCTCATTTTTAGAGGTGGAAGACTTAAGTTAAATCTTTACTTTACTAAACACATAAACATAGTATAAAATTATCAATTACAAAGTTTAATTTGTTGAAGTCTCAGAACTTCAATGTCCAATTTTAATGTAGGTGACTGAAGTTTGAAGAAAGAGGTTTACTTCTTTAACCAGCCTTTAAAACGTCATGGAATATTTAATCTAATATGCTTTACTACCTTTTAACTGACGCATCGCTTTTCATAACATTTCTTCTAACTTTCTAAAAACATTTTTTATTTTATTTTAGCAAATAGTGATTGCGAGCTGTTTTGTCCCATGTTTTGTTTTATCCACTTTAATGAAACGTAATGATTATCATATAACCATAAATACTTATTAAAAATATTCATGGAAAGTAAAAACAAATGGCTATAAAAAATTCACGTTGTATGAATGTTCTTTAAAATTCCAAATAAGCTTTGAGATACATACCAACAAATTAACTGTTAGCTAACATAAGCATAGACAGGTTCGCTGTAGTGTATTAACAACAACATCCCAGTTTATATAGGGCAAGTAGTGAGCGGGCCATGATAGTGATATTGCACATTCACACCTGTTAGCAGTTGTACAAACCACACCTGTGGATGCGTTATGAAAACCTTGTACTTGACAAAATACTATGAAGGTACACGTTTGGTAAACATATGTAAATCTGTTGATGTTCTTTGAATATATTTGTTATGATTACTTATGCCAGTAGCATTTTTAGGTTTTAGCGAATTTCGCTACAGGGAAGTAGCTATTACGGTAGGTGGCACGGTAAGACCTTGAGCCGGGACCAATATACTTTTTAATTTTGATGTCTCTAGAGGAGTTCCCATATGTAGAACATTGTAAAATGTCTTAGTTTTTTTATAGAAATATTTTGATCAAACTTGGTATATATATTTATTTATACTAAGCTACTAATATTTAAAAAAAAAACACTTTATTTACCTAGCAAATCTAGGTACTCGTTAAACCTAATGTTGTTTAAGTACATTTTATTTAAAATCAATTCAGGCAAATGGAAATTCGCTTAGTCTGCACGTTTTCTGTGGTGGGGGTATTTTAGTAAACAACTGTTAAAACCTGTGTTACTGTAACGTAGACCTTTTGTTAGCTGTCATCAATTACTAATAGCATAATGATGAATGGTTTTAGACTCCGGTGACGATTTAGTTTTGTATCGGAAGAGCGACTTACATATTTGAAGGCGAGCACTATTAACCTAAAGCTACATTGTCAATAACAATATTATTACGTTATTTTTTTGTAACTATAGTATGCAAATCGTTCCTTAAGTAATTTCTAAATCCTACACATATTCTAAATACAAATTATAACAGTTTTGAACAATAAAATATGTATACATCTGCGTAAAAACCATTTAAGAGCTTTAAATCTTTATTTTACCGATGATCAATAATTGTGCAGACGTAGAATGGTGCAAACTTTCGAAATAACTTTTTCTGATTTGTATTGTAATGGAACTTTTTAACGGCTCTCTTGGTAGAAGCCCATTCAATGTGCAGTTTGCGAGTGACAGCGAACTCCATTTTGTTTTACACAACTGCTTTTTAATATTTTTAATACAATTTTATTTTGTATATAATATTAGTTTTCTTCAACGGGTTTACAGTTGAATGGAAGCTATGATCAAGTCATAATACGATGACTATATAGACGCCTATTTAAATAAATAGGTTATTCTTCATCAGAATGTACTTCCTTATAAAAACATAATATGACAATGAAGTTGGTAGGAATTATAGACTATTCTATATTGAAAGGCATCGTGAATAGATTTAATTAAGCTCTAAAGTTTTACTGTATGGTGGTCAAGAGATGAGATAGTTTGGCTAGACGCCAGCTGATCTCGCTCATCTTAACCAACGGCCAAAGTCAGCTGGTCAGCTGGTGTGTTGTTATGGTTAGGTTATTTTCCTGATAGTTGTGAAAGAACTTACATTCTTTTGCCATACAAATATTATATACACAATAATTGTCGGGTAGCCCGGTTATAGTGGTCGCATTCAAATCTGAAAGTCGCTGGTTCGAATCCAAGCGATATCGTTCCCAGACCCAGATGCCATTTGTGAATTAATGCTATCTAACAAAAAGGTCGACGTTAGGTAGTAACAGACCATGGTTTGCATCGTTCCCTTTCAAAACGTAAAAAATGCCACTGGCGTAAAATCACACACAAAATAAAAATATTGTAATGCTGTTAAATTCTTACTAACAAAATACGAGTTTCGGTACACATAAGATTTGAGAGTGGAATCAACTAGGAGCTATTGTGATTGTGTGAAATAAAATAACAATAAAATAAGTTAGTCCCTGCCAAATTCATCAGTTTTCAACAGCTTTATTTACCTTAGTCGTGAGATTAGTGGATCTTTCTATGAATAAACAATTAATTGATTCAAAAAAATATTTAAAAAAATGTATTTATTTATTATATTCTGTTATTTCTACAAATAGTCGTTGGCATGTATAAAAAAAGAAATAAAAAAAGAATAATTTTGTGTGTGTTAAATGTTATATTAACTCATCCAATCTCCTAGCTTACATATTCAAATGTAACGATTTATAAGTCATCAGGTAAATGTATTCAGCGATTCCTGGGCCTCTTGTTTTATGTAGGATCAAACGTGCCTAGAATGTACGATTGGTCGTTGAAAATGTCCGTCAGATTGTAAGACGTGTGTTGTGTTGTATTTATACTGTGGCCTTTACTTAACTGTAGTTTTGTATAAAATATGCTTGAATTCATTTTGAAATAATTTATAATTTCTACAAAATAAGTCAATTGTTCATAGCTTACCGAATAAGCTTTTGAAGTTTATTTCCAGCTTAGGAATGTATTCCAGCAAATAGTACCCAGTTAAATTTAACTTTTAAATGTTATAGCCGTACCTTTTTTTGTCAGAGCTAATTTTATTAGAATCCTGAAGGAATTCACTAAGAGTTCCATTGTTAGCTTTTCCATTGTTGAAACATAATGAGAATTTGAATAAAAGCTGTTTCTTAACGTGAAGTTTTAAAAAGAGATTTACCATTTTAAACGTTTACCTTTCAAAGCATTAAACTGTTTTCATCTTTACTTCAAGTTTTCAAAAAGAATTACAGTTTTAAATTATTGTAAAATATTGATGATTACAGGCAATTATCAACAGTAATAGAATCTTAGCAATTAATATGTTATTTATTAGGTAGGTAGGCATTTTGTATGCATTCAAACCAAATATTCTACTTATTTTGTAGAGGGCTCTTACAAAAGGGATAAAATTCTACTTATTTTTTAGAGGGGTCTTACAAAAAAGGGATAAAATGCTACTTATTTTGTAGAGGGCTCTTACAAAAGGTATAAAATTATATTATTTCGAGATTCAGTTCTAAAGCCAATAATCTTGAATTATGTAAAAGCTAAGTAGTGCTTAACAAATTCTGTTATATGTATTTTCTTCTAACTAACCAGTTCAGAGAAAAGTTTTCTTGTACAGTATTTTAAGACTCAAATAAAATCAAAGACTTGTAGTTTCTATTGCAGGATTGATAATGTCGGAGGGATAATGCAGTAGTGTATGTACATAATGTATCAGGACCAGTGTCTGAGACTCTAGCCGTGATCGTCTAAATGAGAATACATGTGTCTCTAACTGTAACGTGATTATCAAGCACCTGTAACTAGTTAGCCAAAACAGTTCAAAGACCTAGTTTTAAGTGCTAAGTAAAGTTGCATCATGTTATACTTATACTGTAGTTGAATGTGTTTGCTCTACCTTATATCTGTGTGCTTTCGAAATGAGTTTTACCTGTTATAAAATTTTACGAGATGCCTCGTAGTTATTATGTAGGAACTAATAACCTAATGTTCAATAAATATTTTAGTGTACGTAAACACACCTTACAAATTTAAAATACAATTATATTTTTATTTACCTACTTAATGATAGAAGTGGTACAATTATTGTGCAGATCTAAAACTACTAGGTTTTTAACGAATTGCTATTATCTCATTATTACATTAGGAACGTATGATCAATATCCACGTTTTTTGATTATCAGCGCTTAATCGGAATCAATATTTACACATTCGGACCAGTGAAAAGGTAAACTCGTTCGTGATGCTCAGTTAAACGTAAAAATTGGAAAAGTAAAGAGCTGGATATCGTTATTGAAGTAGAGTAACCAATATCTTCAAATGTAAATAAGATCTAACTTTTATGTCAATGTATTCTGTGTAATTTTATATGTAAACTGGAGCGAAGTAATATTTTATGCTTTAATTATACACTAACGGAGTTAATCGGTTGTAGTGAACAGTTTAAATTGTTAAAAGTTTTATTTACCGTCTATTATTTTGTAATAATCAGTTGTGAAATTACTTTAATAAATTGTGCGCAATTCAAATTAGTTTTCAGGAAACTATAATGTATTAACCCAAAATAATAATGTTTAAATTACGTGAAATACATTTTATATAGAATATTTTATGGATTGGAAGTGTTCTCCAAAGGGCATTACTGTGATTTGACGATCCTAGCAAATTGAAAACATTATTAGAGAGTTGGAAACTAATTTGGCCAATAACTAATTTGAAAACTAATAGTCATCTTAGTTATGCTATTGGAGTTTGTATATTTGATTGCATATATTTTAAATTTACGTCGTTTTTGTTGTTGCAGGTAACCATACAAAACAGTCTTTGGGGATCAATAAATACACATGTAAGTAGACCTTCATTCATTTTATTATACATCGGTCGCAGCTTATCTAACAACAACAGATTAGGACAGCTCTCCAGTTATAGCTGATTACGAATCTAATCTGCTTTTATTTAAATAAAAATATATTTTGACTCTCTGACAATTAATAAGCGAATCTGCGTGGCTCCAACTAGCCAATCAGTAAACGTCAGTTGAATCTGAAGTTTAATTAGTTTGCAAAATGAATGTTTACCAAAATGAGTTGTCTTTTTAATTATAATATTGATGAAATTATTTTTATAAACGTCAAAATATTATAAACTATCTTGTCAAGGAGATATGCGTTCGGAGTAACCCCCCCTCCGTTACCAAACCTTTGTGAAAGTCCATCGACATGACATCCCATCTATATGGATCAGCTGTCGCCAATTTTTTACTAAAAATGAATGTAGTTGTGTGAGCCAGTCACAGATTGCGCTAGTGTCTAAAACTCTATTTTGTACCTTATTTTGTGTTACTTACATAGTGTCTGGGTTATAACAGTTGCTATAGCTCATAATAAGTCATTCCATCAGTTAGAATTAGTAAAAGCCATTGTGTAATCGGCAGAAATCAGTAATTTAGATCAGGGCTCACATCAACAAAGACAAATTTGATTAAAATCCTGGCGACAACTTTAACATGGGGATGGAATGTCTAGTTATTAAACTTAGTTCCACAGCTCTAAAACATATACAAATGGCTGGTAAACTGCTATACAATCTCCCATTTCCACATATTTGCTGTATTGTGTTGTTGTCTGCCGCCACACCGCCAGACCGCGCCGCAGGTGTGGGTACCTCTCACCACTGATATCCACCCATGACGGATCACCGCCGAGTTGTGACTGGCGCTGTTATATCATGATTGCGTGGAAAATAATAACTCTGGCATTGGCTACTTGAGCATGTGATTGTTCACAGTTAAATTGTAGCTATGTTGTAAAGATCGGTGTTAAAGAATTTGCTATACGTTATTTGAAAAGTAGGAACCATCAACGATAAGTACCACGAAAGTACTTTATATTGAAATAATTTGAAAACGGAATTTACATTGGCGAGTATTTATGAGTCGTATGTGAAAATTTTTTTGACACACACATAATAATTAATAGAGCTAATACTTCTTTCATCCCTTTTAAACTCGAATGAATTATTATCATAGTTAATCATTATTATAATCATTGATATTTATTCTGTATACAAAATTAAATTCAACCATCCCCATCTTTCTCCCAATCTATTAGGCTAGTAGTGACAGTATACTACAAATACGTATAGTTCAATATAAATATGTATTGTGGAGCGAGCTGCTAGACAAGACCTGGCCGCCAAATTACCAATGGATTTTATCCAAGTGATAATGCCGCAACCCCTAGGTCTAGCCTGAAGTGATGTGAAAAAAAATCCCAGGCTCTTGCATAGCGTCTTAGGGAATATACATATACATATACCATACATATAAAAGTATGTATTTTTTCATCAAGCATGGTAACGCAATATCCTATTAGAACCAATAATCAATACATGAATATTTTCAAACGTATAATTGAACCACTTATCCACGATTGTAATTTATTCACATGATAATCTTCCCGTCACACACAACAGCTCGCAGGTTATATTTACATTTCCGTCATCCGTCTACGTCACGTCGAATGTGACGACGATCTGAAAACGAATCTATAAATATTTTATTGCTTTCAAAGATTGTCGTATTATAAATTACATCGCTTTGAAATATATTGCAAAGATGAGTTTCGTATATTTTACACCAAATATACCTTCGTATGATATCGTTAATTTTAACTATAAATATATTAGTTAAATATTTATTTTCTTGATTTAAATTGTCCTTAGCACTAAAAGTTATCAGAATGTAACGATGCGAATCACCTGTAATACTTACCATCCTTATTTTACGTATCTTTGAGTCATTTTGTTCAACTCACGAATTTGATAGAATAGAATACGATTAGGAATATAGATTTACTAAATACGTTTGTAATCAAGTTAGCTAATTGAATTGACTATAGTTAATTAACTTAATATTATGTTTATTGAAATATTAAAACAAACAAAGTTTGCTTAAGAAATTGCGCATTTTTAATAGGGTTCACCATTCATTTTCGAGGCATAGCTTATACTGGAGTAACCTTTTCCTGCAACGACGATTTTATAGCTAAACACATCAAAATCCAATAAACAACCATGATCTGAGAATAAATATAATCTGAATGTATGTTTGGGATGATAAGACCTTTTATATAAATAACCCTACTAATTATTTGCAATATTTAAAATATGCCAATTGTAGATCTATACCATAAAGAGAATGATTTACGTACCTTGATCATGTTTCAATAATTATGAAAAGGTACGTAGTGTTTTCATTTGCATAAACTGTGATGTCTCTTGTTTACAATATATCTGTTGCTAGACCAAGAAGGTAACCAGAAGTTAAACTACAATTAATTAACATTTAAAAATGCTATACAGAAAGTTAATGATCAACAATGGACCTTTGAAAGGGTTCTTCAGAAATAAAACTAAGGCTAGGGAGTGAGGGCCTAATAGGTAATTGTCTTTTTAATTACCATTCAGCTCTCCGCTGGAAATTAAGCTTTAAAATGGTACATCAGTCTTATGAATTGGCTAAGTAGGACGGATCTTATAATTTTGTGAAAAAATGGATGTAACAGATAAACCTCTTCGTGTATAGAGTATATCGTTGTTCTAGTAAAGTTTATTTATAGCCCATTGTAGATTGAAATATTAATCATTGTTATATGCCCGTTGCATTATAGTTAAGCTGATTAATTTTGAACATGTAACTCTAACAATTGGTGCTAACGGGACAAAAGTGATCAGGTAGAGATATTCATTGATCCTCGAGCCTCTGTTTTATGCAGCATGTAACGTGAGAAACGTGATGAAAATACGAGACTGACCGATACAAATATCAGACACTTCGCTGTACGTGTGATATGTTACACTGTGAGTGGGAATATGCGGTATAACGTTCCGAAATATTCTGCCTATTCGTTAGTCTCATTGTTTAAAATGATGTAATATATTCGTAAAAGAACTTTCATAAAATAATTATTATTTATTGTTCAGATACCTACCGAGTTACTTCCTATAATTTAAATTCAATTGCTGGTAACAAAAACACGTTCAACTTTTTTTACATTTTAAACGATTTACAATGTTTTTAGCTTAAAGTTTAAAAGTTGTAATTAATAAAACATGATTGAACACTTTCAGCAAAAATAAAATACAATTTTGTTTTTAAAGGTAAATGTTTGAAATAGTTATGCACGTTGAAAAGCACTTTTATTCAAATTCTCATTATGTTCCAACAAAGGAAAGAACTAACAATAGAACTCTTATTTAATTTCTCCAAGTCTTAAATAAAATCAGCCACGTTTTCAACAATATTTTTCAACCTATATTAAATCACTGTTAAGTGCTTGGTGTTACAATTGGAAGCCAATTGGAATTACTTACAGGGTAGATGTAGGGTAACTTAAAACATCCAATTTTGCGTTAGTCTTTTAATTTTTTATCTTACTATTTAAATAATAATTCAAAGCCTAAGGACTGGTATTGTAAAATATATAATACAACACATTTGTGTCGGCCAGATTGCACATTCAAGGCACGTTCGATCCTGCATAAAACAGAGGCTCAGGGATCGCTGAATACATCTACCTGATGACTTATAAATCGTTACATTTGACTACGTCAGTTAGGAGAGTTGATTCGTTTACATGCCTTAAACATAAAAATAATTCTCTTAAAACTTACTGAAAATGATTATTCCTTATCATTTACTAAATTCAAGGAAAAAAATAAATGGTTTAATTCAGTAGAGTTAAAGTAAGCTACTAAACTTTCAACATGTTTAAACTGATACATAATTACTCACAAACATCTTTTCAGTGCATTTAAATTTGAGGACGTCATGTCTTGTTAAAACTGTAAACATTTAATGCAAGTCCAATAGATTTAACTTATCCTAAACTAATGAACGTAATTAGGCGTTTAAAATTTACGATTTTGTTTTTGTATCTTTTACCACACAACCTTATAGATCCTTGTAAAAACTCATTTTACACTATGAATTTGTATACAACATTTTGCCTATAACCTTTTCGTAACTAAATGATAGAATTAGAATAATTTTCTACAGTCTAATAACTTAAATTGCTCCAACCGCCTAAAACAATAACCTAACCCTAACAACACCAGCTGACCAGCTGACTGTGGTCGGTGGACAACTCAGATGATGAGTGAGATCAGCTGGCGTCCAGCCAAACTATCTCATCTCTTGACCACCATACAGTAAAACTTGAGGACTTAATTAAATGCACCCACAATGCCTTTCACTATATTCAACCTACAAACTGTATCGTCATATTAGTTTTTATAAAAAAATATTTTGATGCATAATTAACAATAATTATTCCAATAGGCGGCTATGACCAGTTATACCAAGCATTATGACTTGTTCATAACTTTCATTCAATTTGTTATCACGTTTAAGAAAACAGTAATATTAAATAAACCAAATTGAAAATCGTATTGACAAAAAATATAACAAAGCAATTGTGTCAAACAAAAGGGAATTTGCTGTCACTTGCAAATGGAACATTGAATGGGCTTCTACCAAGAGGGCTGTTAAAAGTTCCATTACAATACAAATCAGGAAAAGTTATTTCTAAAGTTGAAACTCCTCGGCGTTTTAAGGCTATCAATTCATTTGAATAACAACGTGTGTATAGGTGGCCATTTTTACTCAAAACATGTATATACAGTAAAATTTACAAATTTAATTTTTACTTGCAGCTTACTACACATTAAAATGATTTAAATGACAATTTAAATACTAGGGACGTAAAACATCCACGGTTATTTCCATAGTTTCCACTCGTTTGGCTAGTTTCAATAGTATGAATAGATATTTAGTCAGGCCAAGTATACAATCGGGTATCAATGCATTTCATTGTGTACACTATTATGTTTACAAAATGTTGGGAGGTGCACATATGTTTCTGTGTCAACAAAGCACCACGTTTACAATATCACAAGTGTACATTATTCATTGTATTTTATCAAGTGCAACGTTTTCATTCATAACATATATTCACAGGTGTGGTTTGTCCAACTGCTAACAGGTTGTGGTGTACAAATAATTACCACAGTTTGATCAAATAAACGGGAATGTTCACAGACTGACACTCTGTATAGTATATATTGTTTCATTTTTTATACTATATCATCGATTTCGGAAAACAGTTTTACTAATATTCTATTCACTCTCTATATTTTATATTTACTGATCAAAAGTTTTCTTGGTAGTTTCATCTTTCTTTTAGTTATTATGTTAGATAAAATTGAAAATTGAAAAGATAACTAAGCATTTGATTAGCTGCCCGTGTGAGTTATTTTGTTCAATTGCTAATGTATTTGTTACACTTACATTTAGCTAACCCTAGCTAACCCTTTGAACTATCCTTAGAAAATGTCCACACATATTTTGACACATTACCGATTCAAAATGTGTTAAGTAAAAAGAAAACGGTTTAATCTCTAAGAAATTTTCAAAGTTACCTACATTATAGGATAATATGTATTTTCATATAATTCGATGTTTCGCACTTGCCATTATTAATTTAACAACATTTGTTTTTATACTTCATGTCTGCCAAATGTAAGAAACCTAAACGTCCACCGTTAAAAATTATGTTTCCTGCACCACTTGACGTTGGTAGTATCTTTTCAATATACTCAAACAAATATTTTAGTTGTAAGGTTTCTTTAAAATAAATATTTAACATTGTGTATTCGTATTTATTAACATATAATAATATTTGTGTTTGGTTTATTTCATGACCTATTGTCAAATACAAAAATAAAATACCACTTATCGCCATCTATCTCTTGTCAATACTGATTTGTTTGAAGATAAGAACTTAATATACAGTATATAAGGAGTGTTTACTTTAAAATCTGCTTTATACACTTAGAAATTCACAAGTGTTATTACTATAACACTTCTAAAGTAGTACACTTCTAGTTCATCTCAAAACTAGGCCAGTAAAATAAGCAAAGGAGAACGTTTTCAATTGTATCACTATTTTTCTGCTCTTTTCATAGCTAGGATTCTGGTAACTGGCCTGTACAACTTAAAATTATTTCTAACAGTTGAAAATAATTACACATGAACATACAAGGAAATTTTTTGTCAAACATGAGGGAAGCAGAGATTTAGCATTGTGACGGAACCACTTAGCACTGTGGACTCTAGACGCTTATGTTGACTGAGACATGTGTCGTTTGTGTTTACAAAACCGCCACTTTGTTTATTGTTTCTTTCTGTCGAGAGATGAGTTTAAAATGATATTTACCATGTATATGAACTACGTCCAGAGAGATCCAACATGTTGATGGCTCTCTTTTGCTGGGACCTAACTTATAACAGTATATTCTAGAGGAATGACACAACATGAAGTAAGAAAGGAGGAATGCTTGTTCTTCCTTTAAACATACCAACACTTACGTTGCGTTTCAACGGATCCTAACGTGACATTGATGGATGGTGTTAACAACAGTGTCAACGTGTTTGAGAGATTCAGTACACTTGGTGAAAACACAACGTTTATTTTAAACAAAATGATTATATATTGTAATATTCAACGTTTCCAATAGTATGTGTGTTAATATCTCAGAGTAATACTCGCACATTGGCTGAAGGCAGTTTTTATTGCAACTTTATTTTCCAATATTTATTATGTTTATTTTGTTCTACTGTATTTAATTGGCTACTCTAATAAGCTTTGTGTTTTTTCCTGAGTAACATTTTGTTTTATTATCTAAATAACTTCTTGACCAGCATTGTACGTGTACATGCTATTATCGGTATGATTCATAACGAATATTGAACTCTTTGTATGTAATAATGTAAAACTGAGTGCTTTCAATGTTATTTTTGATTTTTTTTACCTATATATTTAATAGGACGACCATTTGAGTACCGGTAGTTTAATTTTATTGAAGTTTCACTCGTATTTAAAACATTATTAAATTATTTTAGTATTCAATGATTTACTCATACGTGAAAGCCTGTTACATTTTCTTGGAATCATTATTGTTTAAACAATTAGATTTGCAGACCTGTAAGAAAATCTATAACCGACGTAAAATCAAAAAATGTTATCTTCTTGTTTTAGATTGTGCGATAAATAAAACAATTGAAAAGGATCGTCGGGGTATAGCTCAGTAATCCCGTTACAGTTTCAAACACATGTATTCTCATTTAGACGATCACAGACACTCAGTCACTGGCCCTGTTACATTATGTACATACATTACTGCATTATTCTACCTGCCTAGACATCCCACTGTGAGTATTGGATGAATTGAAATAGCTGCCTTCGGAAACTCTGCAAATTCGTTGTACCAATGTCTCAATTATTTGTACATTTGTCTTCTATGGTTGTAAGGTTTAAAGCAGGTAGAAAAATCAAGGCTATTTAGGTTGACTTTCCCAACTCAAAATCGGCCACATACCATATCTCTGTAATCACATGTGGATTACCCATGTGGCACGGTCATTCCACAGCCTTCTCAATATCTTACCCGAGCGATTATGTGTCTAGTGCAATGTATATTATTTTACTAGACCGTTAAAAAAATGAAATAAATTTAAACAAAATCAAATTTTAATAACGAATTGAACTTGAACATTTTGACTATTATAATCTTGTTTAGAGGAAAATACTTAACAGGTCAAAGTTCTTCTCAATTCACAGAATGAAGTATCCTTTACTGGGATATAAACAATACTTAAATGATTTTTTTCAGAATTGATTTAAATCCAGAAATAAGGATGAAAATAGTAGAAACTCTATAATATTTGGAGATTTAGTGCTGAAAGAAATAATTTTGACGTATGTAAAATTTAAATGTTCCTTAACAGATTATGTATTTTCCTTTATTTAATTTAAACCTTTAGAAATTAAGTCTTAACCACTTTAAAATATTAGGTATAAACTATGCTATATTTTAGCCTTAGAACAATCTAGATTGATGGAAAAATTGAGTAATAGTACTGAGACTTTGTGATCAGCTACATGAAAAAATATGTGTTTGAAACAGGAATACTGAGCTACTCATAAGCCCAATGACTAAAACTGATCAAAGGCCTACTTTTAAGTGTTAAGTAAAGTGAAAGACATTGGGTGTGAACTACTATAGATTTTTCCTGTTTAATGTTTAAGGGAACGGCACCTATTAATAGAGTGAACTGATAACTTACATTTTTGGGGACTTTATGCCTAGTTTAGGAAACCAATTCCTACGAGGTGTTTAGTACTTTTGAATATAGTTATTGGTTCAAATAAATATTATGTTTCCCTTAACTGTCAAGACTTAGAAACTTATCGTGGCTTAATACACCTTTATCTTTTCATGCATTCTGCATTCTTTTGAAGTTTGTTAGATGGCTAAATTTATATGCCGTTCCAAGTTTTGCACAATATCCTATTACATGATAATATAAAACATAAATTCCCACAAACCATAGGATGTACTTGCCCTTAAACCTTTAAACTTACACAAATGGACCAGTAAACGATTAAATTTGTTGATCATGCTCAGTTGAACATAAATATTGGAAATGCAGCAGGTTTCAAATCGTGTTTGAGGTATTTGCTTGTAACTGATCCCTCGGGAGGTAAACAAGATCAAACTATGTTCTAATGCAATCAGTTTAATGTTTTATTTAAACTGCAGCGATGCAATATTAAATGCTTTGATTTTGAAACTGGTGGAATTAAGCAGGTGTAGTGGACGGGTTAAACTCATTATCTGTCGTTCAATGTTTTAAATTATTCACTTTTTTCAATATACTAAAGCGTTGGAGTCAAAATTGTTTTCAGGGAACTGTAAAAGTTAGCTCAATTCACACATAGTTCTAGTGGTCCAAGTTGAATAGCACGGCTTGGCTTCTATTGTGACTAAGTTACGTTTGGAAACTAGTTGTTGAACGTAACATAAATATGCGAGGGTTGATTGTATGTAGAAGAGTTTCTCACACGGCACAGGTGTTCTTATCGCTCCAAATGTCGCCACTTCTAACTTGACTCGAGATACAGTTGTGAAAACACCGTTTGGCAACATACTTGTAGTCCCCTATAATGTCACTTATGTGGATATCAAGTGCAACATAACAACAGGTGCAACTACCGATAAATTATGATGTTGAATATAGTTTGTTTTTTGGTCTAATTATCAATATAGCAAACAAATTAGTGTTAAGTAGGATGATAACATTATCTAATACAATAAGTTTACAAACGACTAAACAAGTAAAATATTTTGATTTTCACTTAAAAATTTGCTGTCCCCGGGATTGTTTTTCACATTACTTCAGGCTAGACCTAGGGGTTGTGGCATTAATACTTAGATAAAATCCATTGTTGATTAGGCGGGATTTGAACCCGAGACCGATGCCTGCGCTTTAACCACTACACCAGCTCGCTTCCAACATTGGGAAGTGTTAAACCTACCGTAACGCATTGTTAAAATAAAATATTATCACGTATATTCATACTTATTTTCAAAAGGTAAATTGATTCCATTTAAGAATTCATTAAAAAGTACGAATATAAGTTTGAGACGACCTAAAAGCACATTAAGCTTGAAATACGGAGCCCAGAAGCATATATCATAACTAAACTGTTGCTGTCGCATAATTTGAATAGCCCCGCAGCCATTTTCATCGCATTTGCCCCATTTCGCTTCCGGCTTTTTGTGAATTGCTGAACAAATATCGTTTAACATTTCTGTTATTTTATTTATCTGAACTGATTTTTAAACTTATAGACCCCCATTATTTTTAAGTGATATAATTTAACGCAATTTTAGTTTTGCTACACAATATTGTACAGGTCGCATACGTATTAAAGATATGGTTGATAAATCCAATACAGGCGTGTATTAAAGATAAAGGTAAATTCAATACAGGCCCAATGGTCATTTAAATGTTTCTTATGTTCTTTTTTTATATTAAGATTTCCCATTTCTGAATTCTGATTACCTGATATTACATATTACCTAATAGTAACACATGTTGCTTTCCGCATTATTTGAATACTATTATTTAATCAATAGTTAATATGAACCATTTCACACCTTATTTTAACTAGTTACATGGACATCTGACGAATCAGTTCGAAGCTATTTATAGTACTAAGAAGTTAACTGTATTCGTTTGACAAATTCGACCTGTTTAAGTACAGTACAGTAGTAAAACTAACATTGTATTTTTATTGTTAATTTTACTTTAACTTAAATTCAATTCCTTCGATTTGATTTCGGGTTTCCGGTAGTATTATAAGGTTTTGCATGTTATACTTTTTTAATTATTATATGACCTTACCATGGCTTAGCAAAGTATAGCAAGCTGGTGTTTCACTGAATATACCTACGAAACTTCTTATCATGTTTTTATTTGTTTATTTCAATTACAAGTTTTACACTAGAATATTCAAATGAAATAGTCCCTCTCTGGGAAACATGCATGGTTCATCAACGACAAGGCACTTTTCGTTACCATTATAAAACTAGATGTTTTCAAACTAAACAACAAGATACTCTACAAGTGTGATATCATGAACAAAAGCAACCATAACGTCTCCCTTGTCGAAGGATAGGTCTCTAGCTAACCTGATAACATTTTGATAACAGTTTGTTTAATAACATAGTTCAATTATTGTATTTGTCGTTTGGTATGTGATTATAACCTACATTGTTGTGTATTTATAACTGTAACTATTTCTCGTGTTTTAGCAAAATAAATTGTAAGCTACGAGTTTCAAATGTATTGGTAATTTAGTTTTCTGAACTAAAAATACTGATTCTGAAAAAAATGGTCTAAAACTGTTATCCTACCACATAAGGTAAACTAAATTGTCTCTACCCCTACATACTGCATCCATAGTCAATGCTACTACACGATGGAAAATGAAATATCATTGTAGCTACCGCGTATCTGACACTAAATTCTGAATACTCGAGTAAAAAACTGTTTTGCAATTCCAAACGATATTGCTAACGTCAGTCGTAGCATATATGCCATTGTTTTAAAATTTCATTAATCTGTACTTGTATAGAGCTCGCTGTATGTGATTATATTTTTCACCAGTCATCACATCTGTGGAAGTCTGTTTCGATGCTCCGGACATTTCAATCTAAATTTACCTATTGGTGATACATTGAATAGTTTCAAATAAATTGCTAAAGGGGAAAAAGTATGGTTAAAATGTCCACACCCATACAACATTGTTTGATGTTCTCTAACCAAACCATAGATAGACAAGGGCAATTTTGAATTAGTCCGTGTCTTTTTTAATCCCTACTAAAACAAAATTATCAATTTATCTGTTTAAAGTGAATACTTATAATACGATAGCCGACGATTTGAGCAATGAAAATTCCCTTTCCATTTACTGTATTTTTTAAATTTTTTTATTAAATGCATACATTTATCTATCCAACCATCCAAAACACAATCTTCCAAACAAACACAATACTCTTACTTTTTTTGGATTGAGTTTCTTTCTTGGTTTTATCTTCCAATACATTTTGTAACTTTATAGTTGAGTAATTTACTCTCATCGTTGTAAAAACAGTTTGAAATAGGATTTAGTGACTTAAAATCAATACAATTATTCAATCAGCAAATAAAATGTACTTAAATTTCAAGTAATGATTTAATATGGTTTTCGGTTTTCTGTGGAGTCTTACAGAAACTTATGTTATTTCAACTGACTGTGGGAAAAAGTTAGTATAATACTCAACATTATTTATTTGCAAATCACATATATGTGGCGTCCAACATTTAAGATATTATTTACAATTGTTACATTTTTGTAATTTCGCAGTTTGAATGTCAAAGTAACGTCAAACCTTCATCGCCTCATGTGATTCAATCTAGTCACAGCCGCTGTTTGAAGAATTTTGTCGCCAAGTGAAGCTTATCCCGCGTCAAGGAGTTTTGTCTTGCTAAATAATTCATTTCCTCCTTACCAGGTGTGAGTTCAAATCACTCGCTCACTTCAGTGAATCAAACAGTCTGAGTTGAGAATACACGATGGTGTGCTTGAATATATTGTCAACTTAAAATGTCTCTTATCTTAGATTGAAAAATCGTTAAATTGTACTGAAAACTATTGAAATAGAAAAAGTTGCGTTTAATTGTTTAAATGTGTTTGTAGAGTGATTGTGTGCAAACTAAATCAGTGGCAAGCACTGTACGTTTAGCTTAGTTTACCCTGGTGCATCAATACTTCTATACTTGTGGTTTTTGTACGTTGTTTTACTGTAACGTAAGTACAGTGTTTTGCACATATAAATACATGTTTTGCGGCCATCTAAAGAAAAAGCAGTTCATTCCTCACAAAAAATCGTTGCATTATGTAAAGCTGGGTTTTCCTAGGCGTGGAAGCGGAGAGCGGAGAGAGGAACGCGGAGAGCGGAGAGAGGAACGCGGAGAGCGGAATTGAAATTAACATGGCATTCCGCTCCGCTTCTAGGAAAACAGTAACATTAAATTGCCTAAGACAAGTGGAGTCCGCTCTCAGCGTTCCTCTCTCCGCTCGCCGACTCCGAGCCTAGGAAAACCCGGCATAATGTAAGAATCCAATAATGTTTAAGACAATAAATACAGGAGATTAGTATGTATAGATAATAGCTTTACATAACGCATCGGGAAAACATTCTCTCAGGAGATATCGTTCCAAGTTTAATTATTAAGTTGCAAGCTAAATCTCACAATTAGTCTCAGAGTAGAAACAATAATGACGTATTTTAGTCCTTTCCTCATGACCTTAAGTCCAGAGCTCAAAGGGCCACCAAAAGTAAATTTGTAAAGAGAATTATTTTTACATAGGGTCTAATTGTGAAATAATATGCTGTATTCTATATTGAGTTAAAAACGTGAACACATGAAAAATGCCAGGTTGATTTTGATTCCCACAAGACTTCAGGCTGGTTGTGAGACGGATTATAATTCTGTATCAATAATTGTGTTTACAGTTGGTCGGCTTCTTTGACATTACCTAGTTTATATCCGTGGGTTTGGTCCAGCGGGATGTCAAATACGATCAAAGGTCTCAATCAACGTCGGTCTCTGGAAATACGTTGGATCCATTACAAATAATTTTATCTGTCAAGAGAATCCGATTTGTGAATCAGAAGCATTTGTTGGGCTGAATTTTAGCTAGGTTGTTGAACTAAACCGGACAAACATTTAAAAGCATCAGGTATATTGTATGAGGAATGTAACAAAATGCTTATTTAGAATGTTTGTGTAAATTTGTACTGTAACAAAATATTTTAGGTAATTAGTGATTTTGATATAAAAACACATAACATAGTTTAAAATTGGTATAGCGAGTGCAACAATTATGAAATGTCATGTTAAAAAACGTCGTTGATATGTTTTATTACGAAATACATGATACTCAAGGATATTGATTTAGGTTCGTGTATTTTATATTATTATTTATTTCAAAACCCGGTTAAAAATTTTAAATTAATAAATTATTAAGTAGGCCTACCTAATTAATCATTTTTGAAAACTCGTGATAAATTTATCTCAATGATCTACATAATTGATCTACATGATAAGTTAATTGTAGAAACAAAATAACAGATGTTTAAAGAGCAACCTCATATACGTCGACCCTCACTACTTAACGTAAATGTTGCTGTACACAAGTGAAATATTTATGCGTACCAGTTTTTTACAGTTAAAACCTTGTATTGACGAAGCAGCGTTGTGGCGCACCCTGTGATTTACACAATAGTTATAAACAAGCAGAATGTATAAGTGAGTGTCCAAAGGCCATCGTTAGACTAAGACGACTCGTTGAGTTGACTGCCTCTTTCCCGCCGACAACTTTTTATAGATTTTCTATTTTCTCCTTTATCTTAGATTGTTATCAATTCCAGGAAAAATTTAGGATACCAAAAGATGAAGCTGTATTTGGATCACGAATTCAAATCTATAATATTAAAACGAAACAGTGGTTTTTTATTTCACGATTCTGAATCAACCACTCGACGGATTTTCATGATTTTTGTGTTGAAAGAAAGATAATTTTGAGAACTAGGGAATGTCGAAGCCATAATTTTAGTTTAGGGTCCCAGTTTCTTAGAAATTAAGTTTTAATTTTTAAAAAGTCTAGCAGCCGACGCTAAGATTCTAAACTAGCTTTTGGTGTATTATAATTTGTTTAAAATAACAGCTGTAAACATTCAGCGTTTGTAACACAAATTCAGCATTTGGATAAAATTGAAAGACATACTAAGGGTTGACTTATTTATACTATGTGTAATGCTAATCATTGATACGTTCAATCCTTCGATAAGAGGATGACAGATTATTTAAATATGCATAGGTAAAATACTAGGATGTTCAAAGGATTTTTTAAATAAATCTTTGTAATCTTCGGTTTGTTATAGTGCAATATAATTGTCTTTTAACTAACAGCTGGTTAAATATAACAATGCTCTGTAGAACTATGAGGTTATTTTATTTACTCTGATTTGTCATTGATGTTTAGGAAATAAGTAAGATTAGTATACCACCGAGAAAAGTAACACCATCGATGTATACTGTACAAGTCGAGGCTCTGTACACGAGTCTTAAAAATACCCCCGCCGCAGCAAACCTGCAGACTAAGCGAATTTCCATTTGATTTACACTGAAATGTCTACTTAAAAATATAACATTTATTCCCGATTTAAATAGAATTAGTTTAACAAGTACTTAGGTTTGCTGCATCAGGGAGGTAAAACTGTTTGTTTTTTTTTATGTTAATAGTTAGTAAGAAATAAAAACATTTTTCAAATTTGATCAAAATATGTTCATAAACAAGCAAACTACAACAGTTTACTTATTCTCCATAAGAATAACATGGGAATTTTAAATTTAAAATTTTTTTGGAATTTTCTCCGTAACCATTAGGCGCATAATAACGCTTCAATATACTAAATTATTTGTTTTTTTAAGCTCTACAAAATGGTTTGGAAAGAAATTGCTAAATTTTATGTTTTTTGGGTCAAAAATGCGAAAAACCTATTTTTACCCCATAAAACCCCCCGTAAACCCCCGTTCCCATGGTCCGATCATGCTGGATCGCGAACTCGTTCGAATAAACGTAGGTTTACACGTTTGTACCGAATTTCATCAAAATCGGATCATTTTTGCTCGAGTTATCGTGCTAACGGACACATATATATATATATATATATATAAATATATATATATATATATATATATGAATTTGAACGGATGGTGTTTTTGGTCTCTAGGGACCTCAAAACGAAAAAAAAAATCGGTCCCGCGTCCAGGTCTTACCATGAGTACTACGGTAATAGCTTATTCCCTATATGGGAAATTCGCTAAAAGGATATGCAAATTATTATAGGCCTACTGCTCAACTTTTTTAGGAAAGGGTAGGAAAATCCATTTTTTACACGTTTTAATTCATCTTGGGTTGTTTACAATCAATGTTTTTGAATGATAAAACATTGTTTGGATTAGGCTCGGAAATATGATGTCATAAAGAAGGAGATCAAGAATCCTCAGGAATACAATTTTAATTTACCACCACAACGCCACAACCCAGACAGGGTTTATCCAAAGATATACAGATATAAATGACATAGATAGATCACAACGTCATCATTGACCTAGGATACCCCAATTAGACTAACCATCCTTTTATGAAATCTAAAAAGTTGTTTGGCGTGTGTTTAGTTGTGGTTATGTTTGGAGGCGCTGAATATTTTATAGTTTCAATAAATGAATATGGGGAATTACGGTGTACATTGATTCAATTAGGGTGGTTTAATTATTAAGGATATTAGAACTGATAACGGAATGGATAATGAACATAGACAATTAATTACGTCACTAGCTTTACTAGCGTGTTTTACCATAGATAAAAGGAGTATAGACATGTATATACTCCTTTTATCTATGGTTTTACGTTTTAAATTCCTTCAAAATGTGACCGGTTCTTTTGTTCAAATGAATATTATTTTATTTTTTACTCAGCTGTTTACCAAAACAAACTATATGGTGTTTTTACTTTTCTTTGTTTACACTTATTTATTAGGCAATTGATGCAGTGAAATTGATATAAAGGATATGTGTGGACGAATCATTTAATGATGTCAGGACACCAACGTTATAATTATGTGTACTGTGAATTTAATTTATGTTTTCGTTTTATTTTAGGTAGTTTATATTCAGACCTACTGGAAATTGGGTATAGTATGAGTAATTGTATTGTGTTGATATTGATTATGGAAGAGGCAGGTATGCGATGGAATTGGAAGGTGATATCGTTGACTAGGCCTATACACTTTCTCAATTGATAATTACTCTTTCTACTGTAGGCTGCTATAAAATTTGTCTTTATACGTGTAAGCTAGCTGTTCTGATTTATACACAGTTTTAACTGACTACTCCCGTACGTAGGACGGGCTAACACCTCGTTTATATTTAAAATGTATTTGATGACTTGTTTGATTTTGATATTTAAAATCTTTATTGTAGATATTTACAGCAATAATAGTTATCGTCACCGACCACTCAAACCCCTTTAAAATCTTACATACAGACATACTATTCAACGTCTTTATACTGTCAACTTCAAGGATGACGAATCTTTAGGGTACAAATTGAATAATACAACGTAACATTTTCCGTTCTCGCTATTTTTGTTAAATTTTTACTTTGCACATTATGTGAGTACGTAATTTTGATTCAAAACAATACATTATAATACCTTCAAATTCATTTAATTCAGTCTGGACAAACGTATTAAGAAAATGCTTTATACAATACTAATATGATTGATTGCAACGGTTATGGTGTATCTGGTTATGAAGAATCTTGAATGAGACTTACAGAAACGAACTACAAGATAAATACCTCTCACTTCCTTGCGCAAAGTAATTTTAAAGGGATGTAATTTAATAAAAACGGAGACATTAAAAATGCATTAACCTTCAGCAGGCATAATCATTTCTGTTTCTGTTTTAAAGTAATTCCCTTCATGTGCAATGGTAATACGTAATAAATTTAAATTTACGTAGATTGATTTATACAGAACCGAAAGCTTCTCCCAATTTTTTATGACGAATTATATGTTAATTTATCTATGTTAATGTTAATGTCTATGTTAATTTCACATTAGGCAATTAAAAGTTTAAATGCGAGATATCTTTGCAATATTGACAAGGCTTACTTAAGTACTTTCAACGTTACATACGTAGTTATACCTAACTCGATCATTATCAATTTAACGTAGTACTTGTTTCTAATAAATGAAGAAAGTTTATTACATTAGTATACAGCTTTTGTGCACACTAATCCAATTACAGTACCTTAAGCAAGGACAATCAAGTAGCCGAGCTAAGCCACGTTAAGTGCAGCCAGACATTACTTGCCGAGTGCTAGGTTGTCTCCACACCTGCGTCCAGCGCTCTTATGTACACCAACAGCTGTTGAGGGAATAAATATTGTGTATCTCTTAGTGCTATCAAGTTATGAATTCGAATTCTCATTAGTTAATTGGTCGTGCAAAACATAGCTTTCTTATATTTCCTATACCTCTAGGATGGATTTAAAACAATTTACTGTTTAAAATTGCAATATCTTAAAAACGTATTGTTTAAAATTGAAGTGAAAGAAGAAAAATCTTTGGCTCCGACAATAACGTTGTGGGATCTCGTTACTGATGTAAAAATGGACACCTCTGTTTTGGCTGACATGTTAACTCAAATTAATATTCAACTAATATGAAGTAAGTGTATAAAAATTTAATAGGTTTATTACACTTTTAAACCCACTATACCTCATCAATATGTATAGATTAATGAATTGGACTTTGATAACTAAGAGATTTATTAGCAAGTAAAAGGGACGATCTTGATAATTGAGGCAAAAAATAGCCGGCGTTACTTATAATTAGTTTTAAATACGTATAGATAAGCATTAAGTTATGGACCTACTCATTATATAATCTAACTACTTATAAATTATCGTAAAATATTCCCTTTTTAAGAATGAATTCAATGACTTCTATTGTGTTGCCGTAAGTATATGTTGTGTCTGTGTGATTCAACAGATAACACATTAATTGACCGCGATGTATCATAAGCCTTACTACTTATATCGGAAGCCCCTTAAAGATTGATAGTTCAAGCTTAATCTGTTTATCTTACGCCTGTGATATTTACACAGCTGTACCCCGAAAACGACTATATTGTTGTTAAATGTGACCGCTTACGCCTAACTACATAATTGTTTTCATACTAACATGTCTACAAATAATGCTCTACACACGATTGAGGTTTTATAACAACCAAAAAGTCTTTAACCATGCTTGAAATCTATCTATAAATACAATTTACTAAGAGATCACTGATATTTTCCGCGAGGAGGCGGTGGCAAGTCGTTGATTACAATCCCCAGAAGTGTCGTTTGTCTGATGTGTTAGATGTTCCGTCTCATTCCAACGTCAGAGGTGTTCCTTAAACTGTGTTTTATTGTCTCCTCACAAATCGATTATTTCTATGTTATAAATCTTTCTATAGAAAACTCCGATACAACCCAAGTTAGATGTTCTGTTCCTCGATTCGAAGTCAGAAGTGTTTTTTGAGGATCTTCTCTTTTCGTAAATTAGTAATAAATGCTATGAAACTCAATTAACATTTGTCACAACATCTAAGGCGGTAAAAAGAGACGATTTTGTTTTATTTTATTTTTAAGTACCTATATGTCAAGAAACTTTTTTTTATGAACGGATTGTGGTATTTGAAAACTTATAAAAAGGCTATTTACGTGGATAAACTATTTGTCTTGTGTTATAAACTTTTGTATGTTAATTATTCTTCTATGTTAAACAACGTTTAGTCGCTTTCGACCTTAGCTAAACCACGGATGATGGTCAAAACATAAGCTGATGTAATGGGTCCAGTTTATGTGGCATACTTATTTTTGTTTTACACTTCAGCTTAAACATTACGTTGTTGATAACGTTTAGTAGTGACCGTTATTTCAATATAAACAAGTTTGTGCAAATAATGTACCAAGAATGCTAATGCATTCTTAATGTTCCGCTTTAATTCAATTACATTTCCTCTTTTGTAACTCTGCAAGATTACTTGCTGTGAGGAAGTGAGACGTATTTATCTTGCAGTGTGTCTCTTGTTGTGTCGGAAATTGACTTGAAAACTCACTCTAGTCGTTGACAGTGATATTTATCAGACAAATTAAAAATATCAAGCCACAAGCATAGAGATTTCCTAAGGCTAACTGTGATTTTAAGGATAAAATCTGTATCCGTTAATTTCAATGTAATAAATAAAACGATTGGTCTGTTAACAGTTTTAAGATCCCAAACCCTATTTATGAACTCTATAACTTATATTGCAAACAGGTAATTTTATTTACGCTCTTAACTGTTACAATTAACTTTATGACGTTTTATACAAATGGCATTGAACTTACAATTATTGTTCATCTTTACCAAACTACAATCCAAGTTTTCCCCCTTTCCCAAAATGATGCACGAATCAACGAACTGACAAAACTGTCCCTCTTTGCAAAAGAATTCATGTTTGAATTAACTACAGAGCTGTTTCATTTAGACAGTATTTCAAATCGTAGAGTTAAGTGATTCTGTTTTTCTTTGTCTTTTTTAGCTACCAGTAAGAACAGGAAACTTTGTGACGTAAAAGCGAGTTTTCCACGTGAAAAACACAATTACTGGATAAACCGAGTTGCCAGGAGTATCAAACCAGTTGTCACAGAGATTATAATTACTGTGTTGCAAAAACGAATTGTTTATCTACTGGATTTATTCTTTAACATAAATATGTTTTGACTCTATGGATGTTCTTGGATAAGAGTACATATTTTTATCACACGCTCTTTACTATACAGTTATGTATGATGTTCATAACGCAAACATGTAACATTATATAATATAGGTTTGTTTTTTTAAATGTGTTTTTAGACATAAGTGAGAATAGTTAACAAGCTAACATGAACCTTTTATATTAGTTAAAGATTAATTTCACCTTATTTTGTTTGTTGCATCGTACGTCATAGGTTGTGTCACTGTTTTTGTCTCTGTACTGTATATTTATGTCCGTGGTATTATAAAGTGGTATATGCCTGTAACAAGTGATATATGCACATGATAGTTACGGATACATTAACTCCATCGCCGCATTGCAGTTTTGTGGTCGCCAAATGCGATTAGGTGTTGACAATGACGTGGTTGTGGTGTAACAATTGTTCAGCTGATAATTGCTGGAACCTATTAACGTTTGACTACAGACTTAAAGTTATATTTTTTATGTCTATAGTATTTGTGACTATCACTAACTATGTAGGTAGGCCTACTTTTAACTTAAAATGTTCAAATTTTCTGAAAAAGTTTTACAAAGACTATTTTCCTTACCACTAATATTGCATGTCGTATGAAAAAAAATTATAAATAATAGTTATGTTCTGGAATACTCTATTACTCTATAAAGAATAGATTTTTTTTCGGTGAGTAAGTGTTCTCTGAGCACAACAGTCCAAATATATCATTGATTTTTCCAACTTTTTACAAGTGTAAATCTTGTTTCGTTAAGAAACGTCCCAATTATAAATTAAAACCCGTATGATAGACTTATTTTTGTGAATAGTCCACGAATAACAAAGCATAGAATATTGACAATACAGAGTCTTTATTTACACTGAAAACATTTCGACATGCAAATAAAGTAATTAAGAAACAAGCAATGGGAACGCAATATTCGAGTTCGTTTAAAGACTTTGCTGCATTAAAATCCTCTCTTGAATTACAATAACAAAGGCGAATATAACTAATTGAATAACTAAACACAACCAAATCTTCAGTCCCAGCCAATTATAAAATGCACAGATTTCCATAACAAAGGTTGTGTGTAGGCTCAGTCCTACCTGGCCACTTGTACGATACAATAACTGTTATGATCCCCGAGTCACTTGTGTCAAGATGTGCTGAAACACACAACTTCTGCGTTATCTTTTTATAAAGCCTCTCATCATTTTCTTCACTTAAAAAAGACTTAGTTATTATTTTAGAAAGGTAAGATAGAATAGGCTTCTCTCACAAATACAAATTATAAGTTTTTGAGTTCTATAGCTGAAAAGTAGAGTCAATAACTGTTTATGGCTTAGAAACTGGATGTTTTATGAATATTCGGATTGTGATAAACGGTCCTGGCTTTAGCCGTTTAGTACAAGCGATCTCAGTCAGTAACAAAGCTAAACTGATCATTCACTTAGGTTTAAACTTTCTCTAAATTCATTCCCAGCTTAAAAGACCTACACAAAAGACGTCATTGTGTAAATGAAGCAACACGGTGATCAAACTATTAAATATTTTTGGATGAGATCCATAAAATACTTCTTTGCATTTAAATTATCACTGTGAATGGTATATTTATTGTACAAAATACATCCAGCCTTTGTAAACGGAATATAGTAACTTGGTATTATACGGACTATAAATAATCATAGCAACCTCAGTCTTAACTGTTTCATATCGCATGTTGTGCAACTTTGGTGGATTTATTATGAGCCAATAGCAAATGACAAGTTAATCCAGCTTACAATATACCGATGAACATTGTGTTTAATCGTAAACATTTTACTTTATTGAATGGTCGAATTATAAATAGAGACTGAATCTCTATTTTACCAAATCTAAAGCTCGTGTGTACTGAGATAGTTCTGGTATTCGTTATTAATGAAATAATTAGGTATATGGTGAGCTGGCTTCTTGAAAAAAAATTTGATCGATTTTGGTCAAAATGTCAATTTTATTTATTTGACGTTATGGAATACGATGTTGATTTTGAAAAACATATTATTTTTTATAACCAGAGAGAAATAAAGATCAGAATAAAATAATGCATGCACTAATATTCTAAAGAAAACGTAGTCAATATTGATGGCATTTGTCACTGGATCCTTTGTTTCTGTTGTCTTTAAACCCACCAATAAGAACCGTACTTGTGGGAAAACCTTTAATGTTAATGATCTACTACTTAATTTCATTTATAAAATTGTAAAGTTACTCAGTTAAAGTTATGAACGTGATATGATATATTTACCACATAAAAATCCTAATCGTTGAATGTTTTTAAAATGTTTACAATAATGCAATGTCAAATAACAGCAACACTAAACATTTACTTAAAAACGTATCCAGTAGGCGTTCTTTGTTTCCTTTATAGATTATTGAGCCAATAACTAATTATTTTACCTTTGTGTCAAAACTGTTTGTAAATCACATTTATGCTATCCAAAGATAATATTTATATAGTCCCCTTCGCTATATTTACTTCCCATTGACCTAAGTTATCCTATATTCACAAGTACCCAGGTGGGAGGTTCCCTACACAAACATCCATTACCCGGTACCCGCGACCACTCCTGCTGTTGGTTCAAGGGTCGAGTCGGTGCCAAGAGTTGCGTCGGTGCCAATTTCAAAGTCGTTAGTTTTCACTCAAGCACCTGAGGCCAGCCCAACACTTTTCACATGATATATTTAAGTGAAGGAATTATTTCGCCAAAGGAAATAGCTATATTAGCAACGAGTGGTAGGATACTATTCATGAATTAAAGCATAATTTAAAGTAGTTGACATGATTAAAGAAAGTTGTAGATTTCTTGTTGCCGGTATAATTTTTATGTGGAATACTATTTAGTTCAACATGCATATCCTAATTGGGTTCCAGCATGAATTAAAGTTCTACACTAGGTTTCAGCGAGATGTGATGGAAACATTAGTTAGTTGACAGAATATATAGGAGCATAATGTTGAACTTGTCAACGTTCTTGTCACTAATGTAATGTACTGCTGTCTAGACAGACAATGACTGTACGGATACATTGATAAATCACGATATCAATGTTGATGTCAATAATGCAACGTACTGCCTTGGTAGATGAAGACTGAGTAGTTGTAATCGACTCATAATATGTTTATGCAATGTAGTTATCACTTTCAAAACTTTTGCCTTGACAAATTATGTAGGTCCTATTCAGACCTAGCTTATCAAACATAAAACACATAAAATTGTTTAAACCGATTGTTGCTTCTGTAATATAATTGTGTTATGAAACACATGACCTCAGTAGTCTACTAAATTCCATAAAATATAATGCAAATGGTATTTATTACCATTGAAACCCTGTACAGCCTTTATAAGAACTCAACACTATTCAGTTCAGAAAGTAAAAAAGAAGCTTTACCTGTTCAATAGATAACGCAGTGCTTTGAAATGGTATTTAAAAGGCCATTTTAAAACTCAAAAGCCTGTGCGTATTGCTCTGCATCAAAGAGGCAACAGCAAGAGATTTTACTTTGAAACGTTGCTCCTAGACATTTTTGTTTGTTTAACCCACGAATAACTCTCCTCCTAATAGTCTTGTACGTAAATTATTGTATAAATGACAAACTCAGTTTTGAAGACGAAGTCAAGTATATAACTCTTTTGTCCTAGGACGCTAGGCACGCGCCCGGGATTGTTTTTTACGTTATTTCAGGCCATGGGCTGTGGCATTATCACTGAGATAAAATCCAATGATGATTTGGGGGGATTTAAACCTGGGGCCCCGTGATCTGACCACTAGACCAGCTTGCTTTATTAAAAATAGATGATTTATTAAATTAAATGTCATAATACTATCAGAACTCGTAAGCATGATAATTCAAAGCATCATGACATAGTTTTAAGGGCAGAAGCAAAGTAACATCTGTTGGTTTCTAGTGAATAGGATTTTTTGTTTCATAATAAACTAATTCAAACTAAACTAGGTCAGAAAACCTCTGGGGTGAACTAAGTCCTTAGCTAATTAAGTCTGTCTTGATGTTGTGACAAAACTGACATAAGAAAAGTAGCACGACCAAGAAAAATGGAAGCTTTATACTCATTTTTATCGAGCGACGGAAAATAGTTATTTGCGCAACTAGTGAGCAAAGTCACTCGAGTAAGGCAATTGCACTTTACACACGAGTTGTACATTATATTTTTCCTACAGTTACCATAAAAAAAATAAATTGGTAAAGAAACGTATATTTTTACACAGAAGTGATCTTTTAATATGACATTTAATGTGATGACAAATACAACAATACAACAACTGACCAGCTGATTTACAGCCAGTGCTGCCAACGTAATTCGCGCGCATACGACCTTGTCTGCATGTTACGCGCTCACTATTTCGTGCCTTCACGTTGCAAATCTGGAGTGAGACAAAGTAATTAGAGTGAGACAATGTTAACATTGTCCCACTGATGAGCGAATTGGCCACTTTGCTTTCTCAAATCAGTGAGAGGACATGTACATTGTTAGGTAACTGTAGGAAAAAATTACTATCCCCGTAAATCAAAGATAAAAGGATGTTTTTTTTAACACACACTTCATTGTGTGTGTGAAATAAACATATGCACTTTTTCAAACTGAACTTAGTTGGCTTGTTTGTTGATGACCAGAATCAACACCAGAATCTGTTTGAGATGTAGATACTGTTACGAATCGCAAATTAATAAATATCAAGCAAATTAAATTTTTTCGCCATGAAATATGTACGCCATTTAATTTGTAAATTTATAATTGCGTTTTAAAATTCTAAGTACAGTAACAAACTAACTTTCTTCAGAACGCCGTACGAGGGAAATATAGAAGGAGATATGCCTTGACTAAAGCATTACTTACAATTTACATATATACTAATACTGTACAAGTAAATTAATGCTATTAATTTGTAGACATTGACATTGTTAAAAATCGAATCTACACGATAATGTAAATAGTTGCATACTAAAGTCTAAGAGATGCATCATGTGTACAGAAAGAAAAGTAATTGGAATTTGCGTTCTATAAAAGCACTCGTGAGTAAGGCTATGTAAATATTTGTTCCACTCTAATGGCCAATTTCCGCAAACAGAATCTCTCTTTATTGGTATTTCAGGATTTGTTGTGTTTAACTCGACTTCTTCAGAGAACAAATAGTGAATAGATTTCTTATATTCTGTAAAATTACAAATTGATTTCCCTTCTAATCATGTTTATATTTTGTTTTAAATACCTAAATTTCCACAGGAGCAAAACTACGGTATATTTTTCTGTTGCCAATATTCATGAACGAGTCAAGTAGTGCATAATATTTAATTTTAATTAATTATTTATAATTAATGTTCATGATAAATTGCAAAACATAATCTTGACAAGGCCTTTACAATAACGCCAAAAACACTTTTACTACATTCCCTCAGGAATCCAGTTTTATACACGTGATGATTTCAACGAGATTTGACAAGTTATGGTTTGAAGTAGGTTTGACGTTTTTGTTTGGGTACAAATAAACTTTAAACCGCATTGACGTCGTGTCTGGATTTATAAAGGTAAAGATGTCATTCGTTCACAACGTGATCGTGTTGTACAAGTGGAAAACTAAATATTAACACCAAATAGTAAGTGAAATACCGATAATTATAAAAATCTACCTATTCTCTGGTTATGAAATAAGTGAAACCAGGTAGAAAGAACTGCGTAAGTACGGTAAGTAGAAGCATTGCTCATCGTATGTAAAACATCCCTTGTTTTGTAACATGTTTTAAATGATCCTGGATATCAAGAATAAATTTGAGAGATACCTGGTTTGCAATTAAGATAGTTATGGTTTAAAACGAGTTTGTGGTGAAAAGGTTTGAACGGCTGCCTTTATACCGCTTGGTCCACTAGGGGAATCTACATGAAAAGGTACTCGCGCTTTTGTAACCTATCTGAACCATTGTGTTGGATCTGGTTTGTGTAATGAAAGTAATTTTAAAACTTTACTATTCTAAAAATATAAATACAAAAGTAACTACTTTTTTGCCTAAGATTTTGGATATAGGTGTTGTATCCTGTGAAGTTCTATGTTGTAATGAGGTTGTTCTAGGAAGGTTGTTCAATATTTTTGAAATACTATGCTTTTATACGATAAGGTAACTGAAAATCCAAGTGTGAAGCTAAAATGAAGTTAAGTAGTATACTTAATACCAACTCATAATTTGGTTTATTAGTTTTTTTTTTCAGATATGCAAAAATTTTCAGTATTACAGTAGTCAGCTTTTTATTTTAAATTAGAGTGTTGAACATTTAGTTATGACCTATAATTATCGTTATATCAATAAAATTACTTATGTTTGATAAATGTAACCTATGATAAGCGTAGTAAGCTATAATACTTTTCCAAAAACGTGTATTGCCATATCTTCGTTTCAAAGCTTTACCATACAGTATTTTATTAGCTTTGATTTTGGTTTCACCTGCTATGAGTTCTTGATCCTCTCTCTAAAGGTTTTGAACGTATGTAACGCATCGTTATATAAATAAGTGTTATAAAAAAAAACAGTTATTTTCCCCTTTTTCATATGTCTTGGGCCATAGGACTTCATTACAAGGAATTGTATGTATGTTTTTACACCAGGTCGTACATTAAAAATGGCCAATACAATATTGCATTATTATTGAACGAGATTGTTTAAAGTTGGATCTATTTGAGGTAATTGAATAACATATAATAAAAACAATAACAATTTCACGAGTAAACGCAGTTTATTCGTTAATTTAAGATTTGAATGAATCAAAGCCAGTAGTAATACCACGAAATGTTCTAAATATATCAATATGCCATATCAAGTATCCGTTAAGTATCCGTTAAGTTCCAACGTTCAGTTGACCTTTATAAAAAGAGGATTTCGGTAATAGGATACACACAGGAACAGAACGGAGCAATTTGCAGTAAAGTCTTCTGTTAGACTTGAATGTTTAGTTTTGTTTTACAAGTTACAGAATGTTCCAAGGAGAAAAACAATTGTCAAATCTGAGGTTGGCTTGTATAAAGTACTACAGAATAAAATATATTAAGTCATAAGTATGATATTTTAGAATCGTTTATATGAAATGTACATGCTTAATGCAAAACGAACTGTATAAAAATGCTCGGATCTGCGCAGGGGTCTCCTAGTAAGATTTGTTTTTGTGAACACTATGTTGGAACAATTCGGGTTTTTTTTTAATTATGAATCTAGATACTTAATTTGTTTGTAAACTGTTTTAACTATTGGTTGAGGCGAGACCTGAAAAGATTGATTCAAGTACCCAATAAGATACCGGTTTCCGTAAAATGGGAGCTCATTCTAGTGACGTCCCTCCATTTGTAACATCGAATTTTAGGGCAAATTTATTTCTTGTAAATTCAATTTGTAAAATTTTTTGAAAGCTTAAAACAAGAACGTTGTTAGTCACAAGTATAAATAGCATAGACATATCAAAAATAGTATACTAGCTCAAAATGTCACTAATATTAATGTGAAACTATTTATTAACTTTGTCTTAAAAACTGAAATGATGCTTCTATAAAGATATTTTTGCTGAATAATACACTAAACTTCTCAAAATGAAACCACTACAATATTTTATTTGGGTACAAACCCTTTGCTACTTGAGATTTTTATAGAACATGAATTATTTATACAACTGGCAGAGGCCACTTTCTCTATGTAAAATAAAACATTTTTTAACCTTACGATTGAGTTCTTATATTATCATTTTATGTTAAATATATTTCCACCTGATACATACATTACTGTAACATAAATTAATGACAATAACATTATAATTTCCATGTTCCATGTATGATACATAAGCAGTAACTTTAAAATAACATAATAGGACGACTCTCTCCTACACAAAAACTAACTAACCACAGGTTTAATTTTCCATAACTGGAAATTAAAACAACAAAAAACTAACATGAATACTCTATGGGATAGTTGAATTGTAGTGGTCATATAGTATGGGTATTGTAAAAAAACCTGCAACGTCCTTTTTGTGAAAATTACAGACATAAATGGAAAATAGCTACATAATTGTATACATTTAACCAGCCTACATTGTAAATGACCCCAAATAGGTTATCCCATTGAGTATAATATTGCCTAATTACGTAAATAAGGCTTTGCTATATATAATTTGTTTTATGTTTTTCAGTTGCAGAATAAAATGGTTTGACGTCAGACTAAAATAGTAATTAGTTTAGTAATGAGCTCAAAACAAAAGGGACAGCAAATATTGATACGTGTCATTGGGATCTCTGATTGTTTGTTTTTTTGTAACCAACTCCACCTCCATTATTGTATTGTATGTGAAACTCATCAACTTACTGTCGTCATATTTAACATCTCATTGTGTTATACGATTTAATGTGCTAGTTTTCAGTATACATTTGCGTACAAATAGGTAAGCAATCAATTTTAGGCATTGTTTCAAACTAATTAAGTATTGTATGTTTTATAATAGAAAGTTTGTATGCCTGAAAATACAGCTTTGTGTCAAAAGATAAACACAAGCAAATTACATTAGTTTACTTTGTACGTTTGTAATAGTTTTCAAGAGGAAAATTAATTTTACCATAATTAGTTTATAGTTAATCATAGTCACTTGCATTTTTAACTGAATAATACGGAATCGCTTAGTTCCTACTATCTTTGTGTTTCGCTTGGTAAATTATAATAAAGACTAGGTGAAACCCGTCGAAATCGACGGTTACTCTCAAGGCTTACGCTAATTCATCTATGGAAAGTTAGGTTAAGTGGAATATAATTTAAGTAGCTGCTTAAATAGTATTTACTCTTTATGCCTTTTTTACAGCCGAAATGTCGTGTTATTTTCAATCATGTTAATAACCCAGTGGGCCACGGTCTGTAATATAGGATACTGCAAATAATTTCTCAAGATAGGTACCATTTTAGGCAAGGTTTCTGTCTTTGGATGTTATTAGACATGATAAGAGCACAATAAACTTCTTCTGTAGATAAATAATCTGCTGGAGAAATATAAGCCGAATTATAAATGTTACAATGCGAGTTCAAGCATTTTGTAACTATATGGGTAAGTTACATAGTATTTTTTAGGCTGCTGCTCAGTGCACTTTAAGAATATATATTTTAGAGATAAATTAAATGTCTTTTTTTTTCTGAGTAGCGCTAGTAAACATGTACACCCATTTCGTTATTCTAATAACATTAAAAGGCTCTCTAAGAGTTCAAATTCTTATTTGTATACATATCTATATTATGTGTTCACTATGATGAATGAATACTTTATAGCAACCTCTCTGAAAAGTATGTAGTAAATTGCAGATTTACAGCTTAATGACTTTCTAAATCGTGCACATATTTCTACATAAATATTGTACAATGTTTTATCCAGTTGCTGTAAACTACTATTAATTTAACAAAATATGGACACGGCTCAAATGGACAACGTGCCCTTCTGCACTTGTATTATTTTGTATTGTATTACACATTCGACTATTTTTCTAATGATTGAAAACATGTATGACAAAAATCTCATGAACCTATGATGATCTGTAGAATAATATGATAAAATATAGGCAAAAGTGGTGAAAAAGGCAGACAACAACCCGTACAACAGATATTAGATAGTTCAATAAGAAATTATTGTAAGAGTTCTGTGATAAAAGGAATTTCCCCTGATTTCGTAATGAAACGTTATATTGCAAAATATGACATGATACAGAAGAAAATCTATTTTAAAATCAGAAAACAACACTGCAAATACTTCTTCTGGACAACTCAGTAACTCCCAATAAATGTGTGTTGTTTAAAACACAATTTAAAAATTAACAGCTGTTTCATTAAAAAGTATTATATGGCCAAAATGTAAACAAAGCTGTCGAGGGATCTTTAAAGGCTTCTGGGACAGAGCCCTAAGCGAATTTACTTCGTTTATCTTTTGATAACTCATCTACAGACCAAGACCTTTCTTTGGATACCTCTATCAAGTTTCTACGCCCAGCCGTTCTCACAAATTAGTGGAGACAAAGTTTCCAATTAAATATTTAGATTCCCCCATGTTAATCTTATGGGAGAAAACCCAACTTTGATGGAAGATCCTGCCCAAACTAATAAAGATATAAAAAAAAACGAAAAACACTTTGCAAAACTACAGATCAAGGCCATTGTTTTGACATTTAATCATCAAAATCGGTCCAAAAATGTGGGAGGAGTTCTGTTTACAAAGATCGGCTTAGCGTATTATATATATAGATTTACTTCGTTTATCTTTTGATAACTCATCTACAGACCAAGACCTTTCTTTGGATACCTCTATCAAGTTTCTACGCCCAGCCGTTCTCACAAATTAGTGGAGACAAAGTTTCCAATTAAATATTTAGATTCCCCCATGTTAATCTTATGGGAGAAAACCCAACTTTGATGGAAGATCCTGCCCAAACTAATAAAGATATAAAAAAAACGAAAAACACTTTGCAAAACTACAGATCAAGGCCATTGTTTTGACATTTAATCATCAAAATCGGTCCAAAAATGTGGGAGGAGTTCTGTTTACAAAGATCGGCTTAGCGTATTATATATATAGATTTACTTCGTTTATCTTTTGATAACTCATCTACAGACCAAGACCTTTCTTTGGATACCTCTATCAAGTTTCTACGCCCAGCCGTTCTCACAAATTAGTGGAGACAAAGTTTCCAATTAAATATTTAGATTCCCCCATGTTAATCTTATGGGAGAAAACCCAACTTTGATGGAAGATCCTGCCCAAACTAATAAAGATATAAAAAAAACGAAAAACACTTTGCAAAACTACAGATCAAGGCCATTGTTTTGACATTTAATCATCAAAATCGGTCCAAAAATGTGGGAGGAGTTCTGTTTACAAAGATCGGCTTAGCGTATTATATATATATAGATGTTTAAAACTGTTACATTAACAAATTAATATTTAAAGAACTGTTTAGTGCTGTATTATTTACTATGGCAGTGTTAACTACCAAAAATAGGTATTTTATACTCAAGAAAATTCGTTGAGAGCAAATTAGGAAATATTTTTGAGACAATAAGAAAGTTACAGTATAGATAAATAAATTTAAATTAATTTCGCCATATATTACGTTTTCTAAAATAAATACTTAAAATGCTATTATGACAGTTTATGAAATAAAAAAGAATTCGGTTATAGATTTAAACGCCGTAAATAAAATTAACAAATACGAAAAAAACTATTACAATTAAATGTCCGTGTATCCAATAGAGCTTAGAGCAGAGTTTATTTTATGGATTTATACTGTTTGTGACATGGATAGGAGTGTAAAGGTGATGTAAAAGTATGACCAGCTGACTATGCTGTTAAAACAGGTACACGGGTGGTATGTTGACTTGACTTGAGCTGACTTTTGTCATTATCCAATTATTATGTTATTAAATTACAGTATTAACATGATATGGTATTTATAAATGTAATTTATATAATCTATATATATAAAATCCAATGTATGTTTGTATATATTTATATAATACTGAAATAAAAATAATACGTTGCAGTTAAATGTCGATTAGATCGGTTTTACATAATGATTAAATTGGAGATATTTCTTCGTTTCAGGGAAGGTATGATTAAAAAACGTTAACAAAAAAGTTTACAAGTTTAAATTTTTCTATTAATGTCGATCTAAATTTAAATTCTTTTAATTCCACATTTTTATACGTTCAGTTAATTGAATTTATATATCAACGCATAAAAACAAAAACAATTAAGTAAAACAAACATTCCTAACAATCAATGCCAATCAGTGCACTGAAACCTGTATATTAGTTTAAATAAATATTTTGGCACGATTATATTATTAATTCTGAATCGAGATGTTTTATATTTGTGTTTTATACAAGTGAACGATAATGGGATTTGCCGTGAAAAGAAACTGAAACAAATCCAAACCATTGAAACATACTGCGCAACTCTGTTGCAGTGGTAAATGAGAATCGTAGATCATTATCGTAATGAATATCACGGTCCTGTTCAGTTCTGTTCTTAGTTGTTTAAGTTTTTTCATTACAAACACTTTTTTACCAACTCACGGCGATAAAATTAGAAAAGTATATACTGTAACTAAAACTAAATTATAAGTGAGTGGAGTTCTAGAGAAGGATGAACGTAATATCTAGTGAGATGCCTTGTGTGCATTTTTAACAGACCAAGACTAGCTGCGTCTTTAGTAAAAGTAAAAGTCTAATGACCAAGATTGACAAGGCCTAGTTTTGAACCACCATAAGGCTCCAGACCTTTCTCAGATTTCAACCGACGACATTCAATAACCACCATACCAGCCCAGCTACCCATCCATCGATGGACATTCTTTAAAAAGGGCATCAACATTTTTGTTGTTAATAAAAGCAAGTGAAGACTCAGGTGGTGGAAGAAGCTTACTACGTATAAATTGACGTTGAATCGCACTCCACATAGCTAAACCCCAGATGATGCTTGAAAAATAAACAAGATAATAGTTTCAGTTTATGTGGCGTAGTTATTTTTGTGTTGCACTTCAACTTAAATATTACTACGATGTTGATAACTTTAAGCAGTGACCGTTATTTCAATATAAACAAGTTTGTGCAAATAATGTACCAAGAATGCTAATGCATTCTTAATGTTCCGCTTTAATTCAATTACATTTCCTCTTTTGTAACTCTGCAAGATTACTTTCAGTGAGGAAGTGAGACGTATTTATCTTGCAGTGTGTCTCTTGTTGTGTCGGAAATTGACTTGAAAACTCTCCCTAACCGTTGAGAGTGATATTTATCAGACAAGTATACAAAGTTAAAGAAAAATGTTTGGGGTTTGTAACATTGCAAAAAAAAAAATGATTTTTGTTGATATTAATTTAATCTAATAAACACAACATTGGTCAGGTTTTTATGGATTTGAAAAAAATAATTTTGCAATTTCTTTTGCAATCATAAAATTTAATATACATTTTCCATTATATTGCCAGATTTTACATTGAAAAAATGAACTAAATAAAGCAGAAAATAACAAATGAACGTAACAATCCGTAGAATACTTCTGTACAACAGTCCCTAAAATTTCCTGACAGGTTGTATGATTTGCATAGTGAACACAAATTTTTTTTGCACCAAAATACTATCAAAGTTTTACACAATCCCATTGTAAATAGCCACTCAGCAAACTGCCGATACGGTTTTCAAACCTAACTGACGGAATCAAATCACAGCAAAAGAATTCACGTTTGAACCAGCTACAGAGCTGCTCCATTTATACAGTATTTCAAATCGTAGAGTGAAGTGATTTGGGTTTTGTTTATCTTTTTTCTACTACAAGCGAGAACAGAGAACTCTATAACGTAAAAGCGAGTTTTTCACAACTGGATTACTAGATAAACCGAGTTGCCACGGTATCCTTCCAGTTGTCACAGGGATTATGTTGACTAAAAAAACTAATTGTTTCTCTACTGGATTTATTCTTTAACATGAATACGTTTTGACTGTTTTCAGGAGGTTCTTGGATAAGCATATTATTATGAAAGTTTCCTTACAGTTCTGTATGGTTTTCATAACGCACACAATTTACATTATACTTAATGTAGGTTGGTTATTTTAAATGGGGTTATTAAACATAAGTGAGAATAGTTAACAAGCTAAAATAAAAATGAAAACCAAACCTTTATTTTATATTTGTTAAGGATTAATTTCACATTATTCTGTTTAATGGATTGTACGTGATCGGGTGTTGTCTGTAGACTTACTCTATGTGTATATAGAGTCCGTGGTATTATATAGTGGCTATAGACCTGTCCCAAGTGACATTTGCACATGTTAGTTACGGATACATTAACTCCATCGCCGCATTGCAGTTTTGTGGTCGCCAAATGCGATTAGGTGTTGACAATGACGTGGTTGTGGTGTAACAATTGTTCAGCTGATAATTGTTGGGACGTATTAAAGTTTGATTATGAGGGTTTCAAACCATTTTAAGCTTAGTTTCTACTGTCATTTTTTTTATCAATTGCTACCAAGAATTTAGCTCCAAAAAGTCTTCAGAAATTCCTACGTGTAATATTTGATGAAACTTGTAGCATTTGATTCTTCAAAACACGTTACTAATTCATACGTTTTCTGTTTAACAAAGATTGTTTATCTTAGTTAAAATATTAACATGCTATAAAAGATTAACGAAAACTGTTTTACAGTAATTTTTCTCTACAACTCTCTGAAGAATTTACGTTTTTCCAACTAAGTCAGATATCTCCATTTCACAAACATACATGCAATTAATATGTTTAGCATTAAAGTACTAGAATCCAATGTAACGATACGATCCGAATGGTTTGGAATTAAGAGATAACATAACAATAAACAATTAATTATTTGTGAACTGACTGCAACAAATAAAGAATGAAATATTATCATTAGAGAGTTTTTACACTGAAAACATTACGATATGCTAACAAAGTTATTAAGAAACAAGCAATGCGAACGCAGTATTCGAGTTCGTTTAAATACTTTGCCGCATTAAAATCCTCTCTTGAATTACAATAACAAAGGCGAATGAAACTAATTGAATAACTAAACACAACCAAATCTTCAGTCCCGGCCAATTATAAAATCACAGATTTCCATAACAAAGGTTGTGTGTAGGCTCAGTCCTACCTGGCCACTTGTACGATACAATAACTGTTATGATCCCCGAGTCACTTGTGTCAAGATGTGCTGGAACACACAACTTTTGCATTATTTTCCATAAAGTGTCTTATTATATAGTATTTATTTATGTGTTTTTTATTATTAGAAATATTTGTGAAAAACTTGAAGAACGTCGCTCTCTAAATAAAGCTGCAAGTTAATGAGTATTGGGTGTTTCAGTATTTTTAGATTATAAACATAAATTTACATCATGAAGCTAATCATCTTTGTGAATTATGTATTTATTAGGAAATATGATACAAAAAGGGCCAGTAATCAAAATATTAATCAGACTATCAATAATCATAGCAACCTCACTTATAACTGTTACATATTGCCTGTTGTGTAACTTTGGTGGATTTATTATGAGCCAATAATGAATGACGAGTTAATCCAGCTTACAATATACCGATGAACATTGTTTACTCGTAAACATTTACCTGTATTGAATGGGCAAATGTCAAATAGAGAAAGAATCCCTATTTGACATAATATGGGACTTTATAATCCTATCGAATTAGCATGTACAACATTATTTTAATACTGTAAAGATTATGTAACTAACAACAAGTTGTGTTAGCCGTTTGACATATTAAAACTAATTTAAGAAATTAATATAAATTGATTTTAAGTAATAGATTTCATCGACAATAAATTTACTTTATTGGATATATTTAATTAATTTTTGGGTGCAGGTTATTTTTATTTTATTTTAAATAGTTGTTAGACTTTTAAAACATTTAAAGGAAATTATAGTTTAAGACTTAACTAATAAGACCCATAATAGCAACTAGCAAGTCACTCTTAATAAAAATCTAGTTTATTAATCCCCATGAGACACTGGTTATAACGGTTTAATAGTATACTGAAAAATATCATGTTTTGGTAGTACACTCATAAACATTTATTTTCATTCTGTTAAGGCTGGTATTGTATTGACCGATGTTTTATAATTACGCTGCTGATTGTGAAAAATCGTATTTCTGGGAATCACACAGGCTATAAATAATCGGAGTAAATAATGCATTCCCTAATGTTCTACAGAGAACATTGCCAATATTGATGACAGTTGTCACTGAATCCTTTGTTTCTATTGTCTTCGAACCCGTCACTCATTGTATGGAATATGAGCTCATTCACAGCTATCTAACTATACGGGAATTAATGTAGGAACTTTGAAGTAACTGAACTCTTAGGGAAGGCATCAATGGTCTTCTAAACGTTTTGTTTATCAAATTCTAAAGATGCAATAGGAAAAATATGAAAATAATATGAAGAATTCGCCACAAATAAAAAAAAACCTTAGCGTGAAACAAATATTGTTTTGAACAAAGCAGTGCTAAATGCCCCGAACACATAAAGGATCTTTCCAAGAACGTATTCAGTAAGTGGCCTCCTTTGCCACTTTCACAGTTTAAATAACAAAAAACAACTGAAAAAAACACTTTCCGTGTGTTGAAAGTGTATGTAATAATTTCTAAGTGTCATTTCCTATGAAGATGTAATATTTATATAGTCCACTTCGCTATATTTACCCTATTGAAATAAGTTATTCTATATTCACGAATACCCAGGTGAGAGGTTCCCTACACAAACATCCATTACCCGGTACCCGCGACCACTCCTGCTGTAGGTTCAAGGGTCGAGTCGGTGCCAAGAGTTGCGTCGGTGCCAATTTCAAAGTTGTTAATTTTCACTCAAGAACCTGAGACCCGTCCAAACCTTTTGCTGTGTTTCCGCTCCTAGAAAATTGAAGTGAAATTGAAAAGCTGTTATTTTCTCCTAATAGTTTTGAAAATAATTTACGCGTGAACATTTTACAGGGGTTCGTTTTAGGTAAGTTGTTTACATTCTGTGTTTATTATTCTTGTGTCTAGTGATTTTTATGAAAAACACTTCTACGACCAAAAACAGTCGTGTAATTGAAAAGAACCGCGATACTTTCCTTTCATTGCAATAATGATCAACAATTCTCATTCACTATTGCAACAGAGTTGTGCAGTTTGTGTCAATGGTTTGAATTTGTTTCAGTTTCTTTTCACGGCAAAACTCGTAATCATTCACTTGTTTGAAAAGATCCAGCCACACAAAAAAACTCGCTTATTCGCAACACAGCAATTATTAAACTTCAGAATTAGTCAATATACATTTTTTCTCGAGTATTTATAGAAAATATTATACTACTATTATTATTGATTATTTAAATGTTTGTTTTTTATTTCCTTCGTTATTTGTTTTTTTTTTATAAATGCGTTGGTAAACCTATCTACTATCAAATTGAAGGTACTTATTTAAAAGGTTATTATGTGAGAGCTAGATCATTTATATTTGAATTTACACTAGTTGAGGTTTGTTTTATTTTGTGGTAAAGATACAACCTTTCTAAATTTTCTTGTGGATAAAAAACACCACTAATTTAAATTCGGAATTTAAAACCTCTATTCATTACTAGTAAAATGCAACGTTGTAATATTGTGTCTCCATTGTATAATTTACATTCATGTCATTTTATATGCATTTTTGACCTCAAGTTTATGTATCATTGAAATATTTACTGCATGATAAAATTGAAATCTGGATTAAGGCTATAACTAACGGAAATAAAGATTGAATAATGACAAGAATCAGCTCAAGTCAACTCAATATACCGCCCTTGTACCAGATTTAACAGCCTAGTCAGCTGGTCATACTTTTACATCACCTGTTTTACATTCCTAGCCATGTCACAAAGAATAAAACCCGTAATAAACCCTGATTCAATAGTGCTCGAAGCTTGATTGGCTACATGAACATTTATTTGTGGACCATTTACCGTAATTGTTGTTTTAATTTATCTTGTAGTTGGCAGATGCATATTATTTAATTTATGAAAAATTGCCTTACCTTTTTTAAGGCCATGCTATTAAATTTTAAAATAATTATTATTTTCCACCATTTAATATTCTCCATATTCTCTCTGGTATATGATTATATAATAGCCTATCTCGAACCATTAAGTGCTTAACCATATTCAAAACTATTTAAAACCATATTATTCAATTTATTGTTGGATAAATACTGTTAAGGGTTGGGACTGTTTCAATTACTTGTTAGTATTTTCAAATCAATAGTTTCTAGTAATTGTTGTACCTTAAAGAAGTTGTTAGAAAGATAGTTGGATGTATAAATATTTATATTTTAATTGATTAGTGCTGGAAACATGTCAAATGAATACGTTTAATTGTTAACATAAAACGTGTTATGTACAAATATACTGTTTAAAGAATTGTTGATATGCTTTGATTCCGATTATATAATTAAGTATGAAAATCAAATATCTTTTTAGATCCATCAGCTCTGTTTTCATTAGGAGTTACAAAAGACAATTAACCGTAAATGAATTTTATTCTTTTCACTTATCGTAAATAAGATTAAATGTTACAACAGCTTAACTAGCTTGTTTATAAGTGTTTTTTTTTGTTTTTTTTAAGCAAACCACTTAAATATCAAACACATCTCTCATGATTAGTTTCAAACAATGCATATAATGAATAACATATTATAAAGCATAATTCTGACACATAATGGAACATAATGAAAGCTTGTACATTAACTCGTTTATCACAATGTGATGTTTAATATTATGGATATAAACTGATGAGCCTGACATACAATAGTGGAGGTGGAGTTGGTTGCCAAAAACAAACAATCATTGATCCCAGTGACATGTATCAATATTTGCTGTCCCTTTTGTATTGAGCTAATTACTAAACTAATCACTGTTTTAATATGACGTCACAATTTTTCAAACTCTACGGCTTAATGATATAAAACAATTCAATTAACATATATTTTACAATACAGGCTATAGGCTACACATTGATGTAATATTTTACATACAAGCCATTGTTTTTGTTATGTTTGCAAATCTATAGTTGGAAACCTTTTAGTAATCACCATGGTATATGATCACTGCAATACAACTATCTCATAGAGCATATACAATTTCATTTGTTTGACTTTTAGGTTAGAGCAATTTGAACCTCGCGTTTTCACTTTGAGATGGATAGTTCTGGCTAAGGAGAAATAAGTGCTATATTTCATGTTTAGAATATTGATTTTGTGATTTTAATATCATTATTATTTATGTTTCAGGTAATAAAACTGGTGAACTGTTAGTAAGTACAATTTACGAAATGTCCAATCTCAGTAATCAAAAATAATAAAAATAACATTCAATATAAGTCAGTTGTTTTGGCCTTGTTTAACATTTTCCAACAAATACCATTCGTAAAAAAAGAGAGAAATAGTTATTTTACATAGCGAGTGGTCTTTGACAGTGGCGGAAGTAATTCATGGTCTATATAACGTTCAAGTATCAAAAGAGTTTGTACTAGAATATGATATTGTAGTGGTTCCTTTTGAGCAGTAACATTGTTATTGCCAACAATACCTTTATTGTAGAAGTAGCATTTACATTTTGAGATTAAGCTTATACACGTCGTTTCATATTAACACTAGATATATTTTTATCTAGATAACATTATATTCCTAATACATCCTCGCTATTAACATTCGTGTTTTGATCTCGTTGGAAGAACGGGTTTTCTCAGTTTAAAGTAACAACATTTTTTTCGTATTGCTTGAATGTTTTGAAAATAAATTTACCTTCGAAATAAATGTTACAAATCGAAGGTAGTCACTAGAATGAGCTCCCATTTTACGGAAACCCGTATCTTATTGGGTACTTGAATCAATCCTGTCGGGTCTCGCCTTAACCAACACTGACAAACAAATGTCCGATTGAATAATAGTTTGCGAATCGTAGAGGTAGGGCTAGTTTCTGTATTGTTTATGTTGTGTAGCGATCTTATTCTCTACTGTCCTATTCTGTTAAAGATCATCGAATGCAATTAATTAATTGAACTTTAAACAAAGAAACAAAAAATTTTATTTTAAAATTGTTATTTATTTTACTTGGAACTTTTACCTGTTACAAAAATACTGATCATATTAATCTAACACATTACTTAACTGTAAATTTGCTCCTGTCTGTTTCCGTGTGTTCCTATTACTGAAATCGTCCTTTTATGAAGATCTAATGAATATTTTTTATAGTAATTAAATTAGGATAACTTACGTTTTATTTGATTAAAAAAATCAAACAAGTTTATAGTTTTATTTGAATATTTTTCGGACCTACACTGGTTTAACATACCTCAAAACAACCTTTATAAATAATCTTTCGAACACATATACCAAATAATCATCTAAGGGTGTGGTTAGAAGATGATAAACTAAACAAAATAAATCTAGGAACACAATAAAACTGAAATACAATAAAATCATACTACTGAGTAAAGTACCTAGTTCCAGAATTTGTCCTTCACCAATTAAAATGTAGGTCCCGATAAAAAAAAGAAAATTGGAACCATACGATTAGCTTCCAAAATCATACAAGTCATACCTCCGAAATGATAAGTAAAACCATAACACCTATTAAGAAACCCATTATTATGCTAATAATTAAAATTCAAATCTGGTTTTTACAAATAGCTATGACAATGTAAACTTTTGAAAAAATAATATTCTACATTTGTTTAGTTATTACTTTAATCTACCAGAAGTAATTTATTCATAGGAATAAATAATATTTAAATGTTCAGATATCCAATATCCATAGTATGACTAGGCTAATGCAATGTAAAAATACACACCTATATTGGATTTTTAATAAACGTTTGCTATTTGGGGGTTTCGATTAAGTTTCAGACTTGGATTTTGTTCCATTATTTAATTATTAAAAAAGATTATTTTATGAATGTTTAAGAACTTCAATACAATATAGAATTTGTAAGGGTAGGTACAGCAACTATCCTACAGTTAGACTATGGAACGACAGTTACTTTTGTATTTTTTACGATAATAAAGTTTTTAAATTACTTAAATTACATAAACCAGATGCAACACAATGGTTCAGATAGGTTACAAAAGCGCGAGCACCTTTTCATGTAGATTCCTCTCGTGGCCCAAGCAGTATAAAGGCAGCCGTTCAAGCCTTTTTACCTCAAACACGTTTTAAAACATAACTATCTTAATTGCGAACCCGGTATCTCTCCTCTTTTATTCATGAACACCCAAACAATTTTAAACAAGTAGCAACAACAAGGAGTTTGTAAACCACTTGTGATAAGCTACGTTCTGCTTTTGGTTAGTTATAAACTCGTCTTTCACACATGTTTTCAAATGTTTATCAACCAACAAATACGCAGTTATTCTAAATCAATTGTTTTGTCTCACAATAAAAGGATTTGCCATTAAATTTCGTGCTAATAAGTTGTATACTTCGTATAAAAATCAATGTGCAAATCATAATATTATATCAACCACAAATCTACATAACCCATATCAAACAAATTACATTGTTTTATCTATAACTGACAGGGGGAGTTAGCTGGTCTAGTGTTTAAAGTGTTCGGTCCCTGAGGTCCCAGGTTCAAATCCCAAATCACTAATTGAATAACCCCTAGGTCTAGCCTGAAGTAATGTGAAAAACAATTCCAGGCTTGGGCCTAGCGACCTAGTCCTAGGCAAAAAATAAATTCTTTAACGGAAAAGTAGAAAAAAACGTCAAAGATCGTTTAGGTGACAAGAGTAGGTGAAATCTTGACATGTGTCAAATTGCATTTCTGAAGGAACGTGCTTTAGTATTTTTAGAAATATGTTTAAGGTATTTTGAAAATTATGTTTAAGAATTACTCGTACCTTTATGGTAAACCAGATATTTTAATTATAAAATATAGAACGTTCTGTATTTTTATGATGAAATTATGAGTGTTGTCAATAGTAACATTTTTCATAGGTTATTACTCCTGCAGTTTTTTTTTTAATTTTGCAATTTAAAGCGAATCGCTTTTTAGTATTTAAAATTATAGGAACACAACAAATCCTGAAATAACAATAAAGAGAGATTTCGTTTGTGGAAATTGGCCATTGGAGTGGAACAAATATTTACATAGCCTTACTCACGAGTGCTTTTGTAGAACATAAATTCATATTACTTTTCTTTCTGTGCACATGAAGCATCTGTTAGACGTTAGTATGCAACTATTCATACTAACTATTGAGTATATTACAATGAGTATTCGTTTTTTAGCAAATGTAACGCTCCGAGTCCTATCATATTGCTGCTAACGTTTTTCAAAATGTCTACTTAAATTATCAATGTCAAATATGACCAAATAGTTGTTCCTTAATTTCACTAAGAAGAAATGCTACAAAGACAGCCTTTAGAACTTATTTGGGTTTTAATGTGTGGTTTTAGGGCTACGTATAAGCCTTTAAATTATAAATTTGAGCTAACAATTTGTTGTTTCAATTTTTTGTATTCATGTCTACCTTTTTTATATCATAAGTCAGGCTATAAAGGAATATTTTCTATTCATTCTCCAAAATTGTATCCATTTCCTGATATGTATGGCTTATAAAGCTTCTAGTGGTTTATAAAACGGTGACTTAAATATAACAAAATATTTTTTTTTTCAAAAATAGAATGTGAATATTTATTAATTCACGGTTCTTTCAAATAATCACGGTTACCTCTTTAAAACATCTGTTTAGACATAAGCAAAGATTGGAGCTTACAGGTGTCAAAGGCGCCACTTCGTATGTTGATCAACAAACAAGCCAACTAAGTTCGGTGTGAAAGAGTTCACCTTTTTACTTCCCAAGCTCAATAGAGCTTGTGCTTTAAACATCTAATCTCCTTCATCAAACAGTTATTTCAATTTTGTTATTCCTCAGATGAAATTAAATTCACCAATAACTTTTATAAATCGTCTACATGTGCGGATTCTCTCATATCAGATGTCAGATATGTCACAACATAAAGACAGATTTCATTATTAGCTGAGAAAGATCGCCCTGGAGCTTTTCTAACCTAGTTCATAGCTAATTAGTTAATTAAACAGCATGAGACGCTATGCACTATAACAGATGTCACTTTGATGCTGCTCTTTAAATTTGTGTTGCAGTGAAGGATGCAATTACTTATTTAAAACAAAGTTGATAAGATTGCTTCGAGTTTATTTTTTTTTTATAAAATAAATATACAATGTTAACGATGTTAACAACTCACCAATGGTTTAATTAAATAACCAATGATAACGAAGAACATATAATAGTAATGTTTTGGGTATAAGAATATAGAGTCTCGTATGTATAATTTTGATGCCTCTGAGATTTATTTGTTACACATAAAGTTAACCTAGCAATTATCTCCCCAAAAATATTCAGCTGCCCTAGTGGTTTTTGTTTTGTTTAGCAACACTTAGATTAGATTTTGTTATTAGTAGTTAAGTCATTTATTTTAGTATTGTTAGGTAACATTGTTGTTGTTTCCTCCACTCCTAATTCTCTGTTACTCTATATCATACATAATATAATGGCTAAACATTTGCCAAGTCTATTTATGCTTGGCTTTCGTACAAACCTAACCGATTACTACAATAAACAACTGTTAAATATGATTAATAGCACACTTTATATCATTCATTTTATCACACGTACATGTTATACTTACTGATCATCCTCCCATTATTATTGTATTTTGTATTAATGGCAAACTCAGTTTTAAAGACGAAATATATAGTAAACTCAAATTTTGTGTCATAACCTATATTTTAATGCAGTTACCATAGCAGAACTTCAGAATCAGCGCATTCTTGTGCATTCAGGTCAAGTGGCTCTCATCATCATGGCAAAGGAGAATATAGTTGTTCCGCACTCTCATAAGGAACCAACCAAGAAAATAAAATAAAGATGATTCAACAGTTGGAAAAGTTTATCATCCGCCATTACTTAAAAAGTTTAGACGTGTTTAAATTCAGCATCATTATCTTTCATGCGTAAATGCTTCCACTAAACTTGATCTTTTAACTTTTAATTATTTTAGTTTCATAAATTATCAAGGTTTTTATTGCTGTTGTATGGCTATTAAATTAATGTATAGAAATTTTGTTTTTTAAAAACAAGAAAAAGATTTAATTTTGTTTTAATATTAACGGTTTAGTGAGGCAACTGTAACCACCAAGGCAATAAAGGCTTTTTCCTATAATTACCTAACAATGTACATGTTCTCTCACTGATTTGAGAAAGCAAAGTGGCCAAGCTGGTTGTACTGCTGTATCATTAAATGTAATACTAAAAGTTCACTTCTGTGTAAAAAACATGTCACGTTTCTTTACCAATTCATTTGTTTCATGGTAACTGTAGGAAAAATATAATGTGCAACTCGAGTGCAAAGTGCAATTGCCTCACTCGAGAAACCATTCCTCCCTCGCCTACGGCTCGTGAGTAAGTATTTCTCTCGAGTGAGTCAATTGCTCCCTTTGCTCACTAGTTACACAAATAACTATTCGTTGTTAACGATTCATTTTTAACTCCTAAATACTAATATTGCATTAGAACACACTTTGAAAACCTCGTAATATGTGTATAGTTTAACTATGAATCATAAAATATTTAAGGTAAAAACAAAAGTGTCATGATAAAGTATCCTCAAACTTACAAAGATAAATTTTGCTTCTTACTCGACTTTAAAGATCTCACGGGAAAGGCAAGGCTAAACTAGGAATAATAGAAATGTTATTGTGACAAATTAATTATTTCCTAAGATACGCTGTTTTAAGTGAACATCTTTGAGCAACATTTCAAAAATTAATTTCTTGCTGTTGCCTCTTTGATGCAGAGCAATACGCACATGTCAGTTTGCAATTGGCCTTTTAAATGCCATTTCAAAGCACTGCGTTATCTCTTGAACCGTTGAATCTTTTTTACTTTGTGAACTGAATAGTGCTGGGATTTCATAAAGACTACACGATTTCAAAGGTAATACAGTTTGTGATGTGTTTGGGGAATATACCTTTACACTAGAACGACTGATAAACAATAGTTAATGTAAACATCCATAGTGTTAAACATAGAATGCCACATAAAATATTGAATATCATGCACCAAATATTACAATACAGTCTCAAGACGGTACGTGACATTATTGACATCAACATTGATATCGGGAACTATCAATGTATCCGTACAGTCATTGTCTGTCAAGACAGTAGTACATTACATTAGTGACAAGAGCGTTGTAAAGTTCAACATTATGTTTCCTATCACACAATAGTATAGGTAGAGGGATTCTATCATCAACTAATGTTTCAACATCAAATACAAAAGTACATTTTGTATATATAAATATTTACCAACATTTTTGTTGATATACATTTTGTACATCAAAATTACAAAAAAATCGTTTGTATTTTGTACATTTTTTTAAATTTCAGTAACTCTAGATCAAAAGTAGTACTCTAATATTAGGTAGTTTCTGGTTTTAAATTAAAGGCATTCCTTTAATATGTTTGCATTTCGAGGAAAAACAGCTCTCAGAACTTTGTTCAGTTACAATTGCTTTTTGGCCCCTTTTTTATACGATGATCTCATTTATGGGGAATAATGAAAATGATAATGCTACTGATTTCTGCTTTTATATGCGTAGCTCGTAAGTTAAACATTAACATGCTATTATTTTATGCTTAGTTTTAAGCAACAGGTTTGTTTGTACATTAGAAATACTAACATGAATACAAGGTAATTGATTTTGGTAAATAACATAAGTTGACAAGTATTATGATATGTAGCTAATTATTTGACAGTTTCTCATGAAGCATTTACGTTCAGAAAAAAATATTTTGTAATTTATTCACTAGTATAACTAACATACCAAATTTTCTTAAAGCTGCCAAAGAGAGATTATATTTTTATTGAGTATTATTAAATTATAAAATGTGTCTTAAATCTCATATTATAATTTTCAATTGATTTTGCATCGGAAAATAATATTCAAATAAGTTGTAAGCTGAAGACAAGTTCTTTTTATTAAGGAAACGATCGGTTCTTGAGCCTTACATCTCTTGTCTACCCAATGGAAGTACTTCAACGTGAAAAGGACTTTCTCACTTTTAATGATGATCAATCTTTGAGGTCTGTGTTAGTCTGATGAAGCCGAGTTTTGAGTTTTATTTCGGCACTTCAAAAGTAAAACTCCTCTAAAAATCAACTATAAAGGCGGGGATGATTTGAAGGAGTGTCCTACAAAGCTTTCTTTTAAGCAGCGGTTAATGGTATAGCGTAAACCTGGTACTAACATTTAATCGTAAATAAATGGCGAAGGGTTTGCTGGTAAAGGATCAATGCCTTTGGAACCAATGTATTAGTAAATACATCCACTTTTTAACAAAACACATTTGATTTATGCATAAGCAACATTAATTTTACAGAATTCTTTTTACCTTCGCATTTGTTTGAATGAAATTTTATATTCAGTTCACTAGTTACGGATTTTACATTTATAAGATAAAAATGTATTCTTAGCAATCTGAATGTCATATGCTAATCTTTATACATATTATTGAAATATCATCGTTACTGGTCTTTTAAAATTTGTGGGTTTAATTGGTATGTTTCATTGATTGGTCACTTAATCATCATCTACAACTTCCAGGTAAATAAGTCACTTTCAAGCACACATAATAATTGGGTTTGTTTGGTGTGTGTGTATAGGACACAATCTGTCATTTAAATTATACCAATTTTAACAGCTAAATGGTACTTTAAGGAGAATAAATATTTGAAAGTCTCATTATTATGGAAATGGATCTATTCATCATGCCTAAACCGGGCTCCCAAGATAGTCAGAATTCCTCTATGGCTATTTTAATCGAAACCTTAGAGTTTTATCAAATTTAAACATTTTCTTCTTGATGAAATTAATGGAGCAATAAATCGTGCCTTTTCCTGCATAATAGGGTTTGAAACTTATTTCATAAATTGTCTATCACATACATTATTTTCTTTAAAATTACATTAGCCTCATTTAGATCAATAAAGTAAGTTGAAGTATTTATATATCCATCAAACTGTAGGATATGATCTTCATATTTTACTCAGCTTGTTTCGTCATAATTATATGTTAATAGCGATTTTTTTCTCGATACTACACAATTTGTGTAATAATAACCTTGAAATATTGGATTTTGATTTAACTGTGATGTTAGTGCAAGTATCAGAGAGTACGTTAAATATGCATAAATAAATTAATAATAGATTAATAACTAACTCTGACTACATAATTCTTCATTTAATATTGTTCCATAATTGATGTCTGTGATTTATAACATTAATAGATCTGGCTCCTATGTGTATACTTTAAATATAATTCACTTAACCCACTTGACCTGTGCTCGAGAGGGTTCCTCAACGAGCCAGCAGTTGCACTGGGGCCAATTTCTAAGTCGTTAGTTTTTCTCCCGAGCGGCTCAATTCTTTCTTTTCTATCTCTTGGCTCTTTAAATACCTTATATTTTACAAAAAATAATCGAACCTAATTTTTTTTCTTTGATGGTTAGACAGTTTTCTTTTGCAGTGTGGAGCACGTCTGGTGTAGTGAACTGATTATGGGACTTTTCTTCTGGAGCCTTGGTTCGATTCCCGTCAAAGGCAAATGCCATATAATAATTCCGGAACCTTGTTAACCTTATGCAGTATGTCACCTATAAGTAGTAGAAAAATATATATGACTCTTGTAGAGAAAAATAAATGGACAACTTCATGACTTTCATACTTTTATGAACTCCATACTTCCATGACTGTGTTTAAGAATTCGTTTGATTTTTCCGCGTGACTATTCATTAGCAACTCCGTTACATATAATAAAATTGCAGCATTTCACTATTTACTCCTGTAATGTCACCAAATTATTTGCTCGTGCCTTACAGTACAGATTAGATTAAACTATCTGTTCACCATGTACGTACATCTTCTATGTGCATTTCCTTGGTACTTTAAATACAGCTAGTTGGCGTTCCATAAGACTTTTTAGATATTCCAGAAGTTTTGATGTATTGCCGTTTTTTACAATTTGAGTATTTTGAGTAACATATAAGGCTACTTACTAAATCTGTCAAATTTCTTTTGTAAATGCTTAATTAATCGTACAATCGTCTCTATAAAGGACGTGCGTGTTTACTCATAGCAGTTGAATGTAATATTCCATTCAGCTCATACACTACGGGATGGTCCTTATTATCTGCAGTGCTGTCTATAACAGTAGACTATTCCACCGTCCATTGTAATGCAGCCTCGGAATTTGTTATGTAAATTACTAAAACATTATATTAAACCAAGAGCTTTTTTTATTCACCTTCCTTAATTTGCTACTTAGCTTCTTAAATACTCGATACATTCCAATTGTTCATAAATCTTAGATTGTTTTGTTTGCATAGTAATACAGTAGTATTTACAGGCTAACTTAATACGTATTTTATTTTCATTTCAATAAACCAACAATAAGGTAAACTAATTGTTTTGTTTTTAGAGTTTTGTAGACATTATTAAACTATGACTTTTGTGTAAACTATTAAAATGTTTAGAAAAAAGTAATCCTGAATCATCAACTTCAGTGTTTTAATTAAATGAATTAACTGCTTGAAATTCTTTCGTTTAAAATATACAAATTACACGTATTTCAACTGAAATTATTTAATAATGCTGTAAGAAAATTCTGAATTTACTTACTAATTTCTGAGATAAAGCGTTCTATTGAACGTATTAATGGCATTAAATCGGGTAATATTTTGACGATATCAGCAATTAGAAATTGATTATAACTGAAACACACAAAAATGCAATCTTTAAATAAATGTAATTTTGAAATGATTATTCTCTACAAATAAAATATTAATTATCAAACCTGCACCAATGGAACTAAAAAGGGAATCTTAACCGACCGATAAAATTATAATAGTTTGTTGAATTTAATTCAGAATTCATTTTTCTCTATCCGTTGTAAATTATTATAAATATTCTGCGATTAATTAATGAACGTGCTAAATGTTTTTGACCATTTATAAAACAACTTTTTAGTTAATTGAGGTAAATTTATTCTTCGTTTATAGGTATTTACTAGACAAAAAGACTTTGCAGCGAATTCGACTAAATAGTGCGACTGAATAGGACAATTCGTTTGCAAATGTTACCCCCTCAGTGTTTGCTGGGGTTAATGTAAGTTTAATGTAAATAACTAGGTCAGTGTTCTTACACTTTATCGTCAGTATTTTACATCCAAGAAAAACAACTTATGTAAAGTATAAAACCAAGGGATGGTTTGTTATTTCTCTTTCATTGAAAACTATAAAATCTTTAATATATAAGGTAAGTAAGCCAAGAGATAAGTAAAACTTTTCAAAGCATGGCATTTGCAAATGAATGTTGTCTTGTCTTTCGTTTCTTCGGCGGTGTGTTTATTTCCAGGATTTACAAACCTTTACGTATATTAAAATTGTCTTAAACACTCTAGACTCTTCAAAATGTAAAATAAAATATTACATTCGTTCAAAACAGTTTATAGTAAATCCATACTGCTGAAGACTTGTTTAAAATTCATAAATCCTACTACATTCGAAAGTTGTCATGAAACTGAAGTACTTCAATTCAAATCGCCTTACTCGACTTATAACCATATGGTGTGTTCAAGCTACAGATGTCTCTAGTGTACCGGCTGAGTTTTATTATTTCTTTTATGTTCAATGTTATGTACGCGGTGCGTTTGCTAACGTCTTCTTTCTTTTGAAAATAATGCATGCAAATATATCATGAAAACAACTTTTAGAAGAAGGTTTTAGTAGGATCCTGTTTTTATGTGTAGTTCATGTTAGTAAAGTTCAGATTGCGTTTGTGTCAACAAAATGTTTTTATCCCATTTTTTGCTAGTTGTTGCGATTTGTGACCTACTGTTCATTATCTAGTCAGAGGATGAGCATTTTTTAAATAATTAGATATATTTAGTTGATGAAAAAGATTCAAAATAATTTAACTTTCAAGAACTAAATAGTAAACAAAAATCTTGATCTGGACGGAACTAATATTAACAATTTTAGTCTTTTCATTAAGATCCACAGTACGTCTAATATATGATGGTATATTGTAGCCTGTCGTAAAAATCATCGTACGAATTATAGATATCTCTTACCAGAGAAATAAATTTTGCTTATCATAGTTTATAGTGTATGACATCACCATTAGTGTTGTTGGATTACGTTTAGTTAGATAATTTTTCTACACTATCAACACTATAGTTTTAGCACATAGGACGATTTTTACATATTGATGTGACACTCAGGATTACACTTTTAGATTTGCCGCCTATTTCACCCCTGCGGCGTCCCCTGGGTCATGTGATCACCGTGATTCGCCCCGCATAGCTAGTCACGTGACAGCCGCGTCGCTGACTCAGCTGACTCGCCCCTGGCCAGCTGGTGCTCGTTACGGCTCTGATTGGAGCTATAAATCTACCAACTGTTCGCCAAAGTTTGATTAAAACTGCTCTTTTTGCCACCCTTCAAGCGAGACATTATATTACAACTCAGAGTTACTTATTTATACACAATCTTGGTTTTCGTGTTTCGACCACGTCATTTGACTATGTACAGAGACTGCCGACGTTTCGGCCACATAATGCAGTCAGACATTTGTATATGTCGCAGAAAAACAAGATTGTGTATAAATGAGTGACGACCGTGGAAGCATATCCATGAAGTGTTACTTCGTTGATCGGTTTTATTTTTACTTTTGCGTACTTTGAAACACTATGTATCGCTGTATATTGGGTTTGATACGAAAATATGATATATGTAGAGTAAATAAAATGTTTGTAACAAGAAGTAAGAAGGTGTAGAAATTTTGGGGCATATTTTAATTTTTCGCTATGCGATGATTCGTTCGATAATCAACCAAAATGCTGTGATTTGAAGTTATTCATCGACTGTTTAAAATAAAATACTGCACAAAGTCTAGTTTTCTAATATAAGTTTATACTCTTCTAAGTACTACTCTTAAGTCCAACTGTTTAAGATTTTTATAAATTAGAATATTTTGAGGATCTCCCAAACAAGCCCCACACAGTCAATAACCCAATTCCTCCACTCCTACCCGGCTCTTGAGCCATACTCAGAGTTTACTAAGAACCTCTTGTACTCTTTGATCAATGCCTGCCTTTTTGAGCTTTCCACTCAATTTATATTTTTTATTAATTTACTATGCACTTTATGTCTGCTTTACCAATTTGAATTTTCTCCTTAAAATTCCCACATTGCTGAGAAACGATTTATAAGTGTTAACAATGCTCTTAAATTAAGGATCAATAATATTCTGGTAAATGGTCGCTGGGAAAGTATGCAGATTGTGTTACATCTATGTATTAGTTGTTTGTTCAGTTTATATGCCCTAAATCTATAACATTAATTGTTATTCTCTAATATATAATAGGTTTGTTAATAGGAATATCCACAGTCCACCTTTAGGAACATAGCAATGATTGATCGCACCAACAATTACATGTATGTCAACTATTTTAGCCTTTGGTACTGCTATAATGGCTTTGATAATGGCTTTGTGTGTTCGGACACTGGACAATTAATCTGTCTGTTGTAAAGTGAGGTACAATATAAAATATAACTATGTTAACAGCATTCGCTTGAAATACATTCGTATACCTGTCCCATGGTTAATTCCCTAAACTCTAAACCATATTCTTTGAATTAAACAGGCATTGATTTTGGATTTCTGGCCGGATAAAACCTCAAAAGAACAATAAAATAGTGAATTTGTGTGACAACTTATTTATACCCTATGTCTATAAGTTGTTTTAACCCTTTTGTATAAAGTTTGTACCCTCTTAAGAGAATACGGTTTATAGAATGGTTTGAAATTAATTATATACAGTACAATGAATAAGCACACAAATTAAAAGAGTTTTGTTTATTTTACTGTATTAAAAGGTTGATAAATATTTTGTTTATTGTTCCATACTATGCCAAACCGAACCAGCAATACGCCTGGTACAAGCAAGTAGCAGATCCAGGAACAAGCGAGTGGAAGAAAAGTAAAAGCATTTAAGTGGAGAGGCGGCTTCCGGGACGAGAAGAGCCCCGAGAGTGAAGCCTAATGAGTTAAGGGGGGGGGGGTGTGGGGGGGCGGAGGGAACGCTTTGAGAGATCACCACTAGAAATTAAGAAATGCCAGAAACAAATAGTTATTTTCAAACAACATGACTATGGGGTTTCAATTAATTATATTCAGAAATTAAAATTTTAGGTAATTAAAGATGAAGCTGTGTCATTGACATAAATTGTTACGTTTGTGTTTTAAATCAAAATAACACGTTAAATTAAACTGTTACACATTCCTTTGTTATCGATTACTCGATGGCGTTCATGGATTGCTTCTTAAATTTGTTTTGTTCACACCCATGTTTTTCCCCCTAATTGCAACTACTCCTTTAAGAGTGTTGCAAAGCTATTGCTATTTTTCATACATAGATTTTAATGTTTTTTTATCTGTATCATCATTTCTAACGGTAAGATGGTTTAGTATATAAAAAACATATTTATCCAGATTTTACCATTTTACGTCCTTCATTGTTAACAATTATTTTAAAGCAATAAGTAACATATAAAACCAGTTAACGCCTTACAAAATAAAACAATCTAATATTCATTAACGGTAATTCTCTTGAACTTATGAAAGCGACGTTAAGTTAACCAGAAGTCATGTACGATCTGCCTTATAATGGGCTGGACTAAATTCAGAGGCTAAACCAGAGACTAAAAAGCACGCCTCCCTAGGACTGGAAGGATTTTAGGGGAATATAATCCTAGAAAAGTAATAAATATTATTGAAAATTCAAAAATACTGTAAAATTAATTCGGGATTGTAGCCATAAAAAGATTTTAAGCTTAATCACATCACCTCGTCGAAAATATTGTATAGATAATTATAACCCAGAGGCATTAGATTGTTAGATATGCTTATGAGCTTAATCTCTTGGTGTGGGAATGGGTGGCGTAAGAAAAATTAAGGATCCTATTTTTTATAAGGGGGGCGTGAAGCAAAATAGTTGAGAGCTCCTGTTTAAAATGATACTAAAATAAGGAGATGAGATATTTATGGATGCTTAGATTATTTCCCCAAGGTTTGGCTTTGATTATTTAAGTTAAAAGAGATGCATTTCTGTGAAGAATCAAGATAAAACCAGAATTTCTAAGTGCATTAGATGTGATTTGTATTTATTTCGTCAACATATTGTTATGTTTAATGTGTCTAATGAGATATAAACATCTATCTTGAAACCCTATCAGTAGAAAACAATCACAACTGAATATACTTCATCATATTACTAACTTGAACACCACTTCGAGCCGAAGTGCAGAAATAACTAACAAACCCCCAAATGAGGCCCTAATGAGTTAAGTTGTCAATGCTGTAAATCAGTTGGCAATTAAGAAACTTTGTCATTGAGCTGAGCGTAAGCTTCACTTTGAGGTGATTCGTAGAAATATTTCAAAATAAATTCCCTAATGAGTTGGAGTGTTGATACGTCAGATGACACTTGGTAAGATTTACTTAGAGCCTAGCCCTGGAATGAACTCATAAAGAACAGTCCCTAATGAGGTAAGTGAAGAGTCTCGAGATGAGAGTTTTTGTTGGCCCTCCTTTGTTTACGACTTTAGCCGCTTTATAATAAGAGCAGCGAGGAATCCAAGTTAAGTAGAATCAATTTTCCGGCCCACTTCATTAAAACTTCTCAGTTTAAAAATAAACTTCAGACGAGTATGATCTTTAAATTTAAAAATTTCAAGTCTGTGTTTTATTTTTATTTTTAACCGGTGTAATGATAGAACGACAATAGTTATTTGTGTAACTAGTGGTGAAAGTGACACTTTGCTGCACACGAGAGCAATGTTTACGCACGAGCCGCAGGCGAGTGCGGAATGATCTCGAGTGCAGCAAAGGCCTTTTTCACTCGTGTTACACATTATATATTTCCTACAGTCACTATAAAGCATATAAATAATTAGTCTTTCAAACACTATACAACACGTTTAAGTTCAGCTGGCAACACAAATGGTGCCCTAGAGAAAGTAGTACCCGCGGTCCATATCACTCCGCTATTTTTCCTCGGCAAAAAATGTGCTCCGCGTTTGAGAATATAGTTCCGTATGTTTTTGTAATTTGAAGTGGTTTCCGTGCCTAAAAAAATGCTTTAAAGGTATTTTCTTGTTTATTAAGTTCGTAGGAATGTTTTAAAAACGTTTAAAAGAAAAGTCCAGAAAGTTCAGAAATACCGAAACTATAAACACGAAATGACAGGTTAAATCGTAGTTATAATAGTCAATCAGCTGCTCATAGTATTATTATCTTTAAGTGTTGCCAACCTATTTCCAAGCGTACACGGATTACGTGCATAATAGAACCACGCTGTTTTGTGTTGTTTCGTTGGAATCCTGATGTGCGGCAAAGTATAAACCGTGCGGCAAAGTATAAACCGTACGGCAAAGTATAAATATGCAGCAATTAGCAGCTTTCTGTACTATAAACAGTACAAGGAAGCCAACTTTGTCGTGTGACTGTAGGAAAAATTAATTCTTAATGTGTCAAGAATCTAAAAAAAACGTTTGACGAATAAGTAAACTAAGTAGGTGTTATAGAAAACATGTTTTAAAACTGCTCTTGCAATCAAGGTGTAGAAACACACACTAAAAGACCATTATTTTTTCATTTTAATGAAAGAGAGAGAAAAATATTTAAACAAATGTTTAATTTGTGGATGGATGTGTACAAGAGGGAACGCTAAAACCCACTTTGGTGTTGAACTCATCTTCACTTTACATGCAAGTCTGAAAGCATCATACAACTTGGGGAAAACAAAGTTTTTACGTGCGTGATGTTACGTTAAGTAACAATCCCTTACATTATAACCAGTCGTAATATGCGCAGCATTTTCATTATTAATTATATTCTTTGCGCCAAATTCATAAAATTGTTGATGTTTTCCTGCTAAGGTGTTTAGTTAAAATATAATTTTATGAGATTTTTTATTATTGTCAAGCATTAATTTCACGAATGAATATCAATTTAATAATAACCGAATAAATATTATTATTTACAATTCAATTAATGTTGCAATTTATATTGTAGCCAAGAAAAAAACTTATGTAAATTGCGTATTTAGTATAATAAAGCTATGCCTCCACCTTATTCAATATGGTCGTTAAATTACGCCAATTTTATAGCTTAAGACCTGTATGAAGGAAGTCGAATTTCCCAAAATATTATTGTTGATGTATTCGAGGGAGTGAACATACCTAAAAAGTTTTTATACCATATTTATAAATTTTCAACCGTAATTTCTTTAGGTGTTGTATTTTACACTTAAATCAAGGCGGTTTATTTTTTTATAACTTTAAACAACCTTAAATTTGCCGTTATAAACATTTTCGTCCATTCTGTTAAGCTGTACAGCCGTTGTCTAGGTAATTATATATAGTTGAAAACTGAAGCAGGTGGTGTCAGGTGAAGGCGGAGTTATTGCGTCAGGTGTCTTGCTCCGCGACACTCCGGAATTTTAATTTGGATTTTTGGAACGAACGCGAAGACTCAAGACAACGTAACGCTTACAAGACGTTACAAGAAACATGTCGCGTTAAATCAACTGTTACAATGATTAGAATCAAGACCCACCACTAGCTATTGAAATCATTTTTAACTGTACTGAACCTATGTAAAAAACTGCGTCTAATAACATTTGTAACAACCTATATTTATATACTGTTGATTCACTAGAAATACATTGGTACTTCTAAAATTAAATTATATTTTTCAATCTGTATTTTCAAATACGTTTAATATATGGAGAAAGTACGTTTGCAGATTTTACGATCGATTTCGACGGACGATAATCATAGGTTTTATAATACAATGTTGTCATTTTCTACACGTTGGTTTGGTAATCTCTGAGATATGCTGGTTTGACATTGCAATTCATTTAATTGTCAAAAAATGGCGTGGGTAATCGTGTCACCAACAATTCTTCAACTGTAATAACTATAAGATATCATTTCCGCCTTTTAGGTATATATACCTTAAAATGTTATAATTTTTTAAAGGATTTGTACTTGATTTTGTTATTGAACCTTATATCACGTGTATATTGTAGAAATAAATATATATATTGTTACGGATAAATACAAATAAATTCGATTGTGGTGGTGTATTTTTTACAAATAAATAATAAATATATGAAGATTACATTTGTTTATATAAAGCGTGTAACCAGTGCAGTGTTAAAGGTAAAATTGTAGTCAAAAATACAAAAAAATAAATATACAAATCAGCAATATACTGGAAATAAATATTCTAGTATTTTAATCAATATTTTTAACACTATCAATAGTAATGGCATGTTTTTATTCAACGTTACTGTTAAAACAGTTGAGCCAAGATTTAAAGCTGGATAATTTGACAAAGAAGGCGTAGAAAGACACTCTGGAAGTTGGTAATGAAATTCAAGTGCGAATGAGCCGGAAACAATGACGTTGTTTACATTTTTAGTTCCACTTTGCCGTGGCTTGACTGCCTCCTAAGTCCGGCCAATAAAACTGCTGCCTCTCAACAAATGTTCTCTAATTAGACCTCTTTATATCGCAATCAAGGTGTTAGCTAAGGAAAAGAAGTTTGCGATTCATTGTTTAGGTTTTAATTATTTCTAGATTTTTCAGTTAAATTAAAAGATTGATGATTAAAATTAAATATTTAACGTAATTGTTTGGAAGTCATAAACTAGTTCTTAGAATCATGCATTTTAATTTAACCGAAATCCTTGATTTCCAGGATTTAGCTTAGGCTTCACAATGTATCAGATAGAAAGAAATTGTCGCGTTATTTCTTCGCCAAAGTCTTTTTATGAAATTAAACAAATGCGTAATACATTTTTAATTCTACATTCCATTAAGCTTTTAGAAACAGATTCTTTCTTATAGATGTAAGACAAAAACACTCAACCTTTAAAAGAGTATGCCTTACTTTGCTACAAAAATTGTTGAAGTGAGAGATCGCTTCACGAATGCGCATTCTATCACTCAAGATAGGCTGGTGTGGCAGGAATCTACATACTAAATGGACTTATGCCAAGCATCTCAGTGAATTTTTCCTTTAACACTGTACTGGCTACACACGTTGATGTAAACAAATTCGGTTTTCGTACATTTATTATTATTTATCAAAAATACACCACCACAATTGAATGAAGAAAAGGACAGTACTATTAATACACTATTAACTATTAATTAACTATTTATAGTATTATTGTACTATTAACTAATATTTATTTACTAACGAGTACCATTACTCATACAATGAAAATATACTTAACTTTACAATTACCAAAAACAACCCGGAAAAAATTTAAGCACATACTGTGTTACCGTAAAATGGTATGTACATGATTCCTTGTCCAGATTGTAATGCTTAAAAAGCTCGTGTCTAATAATGATCAAGGATTTTAGAGAGTAAAACGTCTTTAGTCAGGGTGTATACTCTAATTCAGTTTCAATAAAAACACATATACTATTTAACAAACATCTCAACTCAAACACTCGTCTTAGGCTGAAAATCCTTTACTTATTTAGAATCGCTGCTTTTAGTCGAGGATTTACAGTAGTAACGGGGTAAGAGTGCCTCCCCCTCCCCTCCACCGCTCATGACTTACAATTGGTGTCTTTTAATTACCAGTGCGTCTTTTTAACATTAAAATTCTTTTAACGTCTTTCTCTAACACTTTACAGCTGTAATTGCCGGCCTTGTAAAAGTTAATTTAACGCTTTCCGTTCTTTTTGTTTCTCGTTAGTTTCAGTTCTGTTAATTAAGACTTTAAAATGTTTATTAAGTATTTGTATATCAAATATTTTAGTTAGTACTAGAATAATACTTTTATCCATTAATATGTCTTCAATTTAGATATTTCTCGCAGGTCAACATTTTTTTTATATATTCATGTAACTTATATTTCAAAACTGTGGATTAAGCCCAAGAAGCTTTGAATGTTGTAAATTAATTTCCCTTGCTAAACAGACCAGGTCCTGTACCGGATATTAAGTCTTACCTGCCGGAAGCAGGAAACCTACTCTAATTAATAATACTTTTCGCTTTAATTACAGTCTGTTTTATTTCTTAAAATGTTCGTTAATACTAGATGTCTTTTACATTTTATCCTTTTATAGTTAGCCTACTGGGTGACAATGTTCTGAAATATTTTCTTGAATTAAAACTTCGTAAGGAATCAAATATTATTGACGGTAACAACAAAAATATTTTCCTACCAGAACGATGCTATTTCGCGTGAGTGGAATTAACGATAACCATTCTAAGGTACTTAATTATTTTTGTAAGTAAGAGTATTAAATTTAAATATTAAAAATAGTTATGAAACAATACCGGTAATGTGTATGCAGTGAAAGATCATAACAATCTCCTCGTAAATGCAAAGGAGTATTGTTGATCCTTTCATACGAAGCTAAGAGAAAAATGCATATTTTATATTCTTCTTCCATTAAGTTATTGAAGACGTTTGCTTTCGAAATACGGACAACATTACAATGGGTTTTGAAATATTGTAGCTAAACAATCTGAATAATATTGGAATGTTTTGAAATAGTTACGACAATTTTCACTGTGTTCAAGAATGAAACAAGATTAACATCTTTACTGCGATTGAGTAAAAAATTTACATTCAAAATCAAATTTATATAAACATTATTATTATACGTTTATGGTAAATATTCAAATAATACTGCACATTTCTTTAAAGGTCTACAGAAAACTGATTAATAATTTCAATTAATGTTTCAGGTATGTTGGACTTCATATTAAAAGGGAAATCTGGCAAAGTAAGTTTTACTTTACAATTAATCGTACTTTTTTACAAAACTAAACTCGAATCTTCCTTTGTGATATGTGTTTTTTTAAAAGGCTATATAGTATTAAACAGCTCTAATCTACTTAGTTTACATAGCAACTCTGCTATCTTTGGAGCAATATTTTGTCTTACGGGACACGACTCAGAAACGACAATTCATTAGTAAACGTTTCCTGAGTATATTAAATAACATTGTAAATTATTATTAAAGTTATGTTCATAGATTTACGAAAAGTATTGTTTCTTAACAAATTCGTTCATCTATTAAAGAAAATGTATTGTTCGAAAGTGAATATTATCTTATGAATTGTTTTTGAGGAGTTTACTAAGATTAACGATTCTTCAGGATGACTTGACGGGATCTTCAAATTAATAACTCCGAGCGATGCCGCGGGGAGCGTGCTGAACTGTGTCCTCGTAATAAATTGCTGCGTCCCTTGATGCTAGCTCTATTTGAAGTGATTAATTGTGTTTGCAATGCTTGGTTGCGTTCGACAAAAAGTATTAAACGTTATATTTAAATTGTTTATATTGAAACAATATCAAATTTTTTCCACCGCGTTTTTTTTCAACTTTTGTTAAATTCCCGTGATTTCGTAATATTTTTTCCAATGCTTTCGATTCATGATACACTAAATATCAGGACATTTCCTTCTACGTATTAGACACAAATTTACATTTTTCACGGAATACATAATACACTTTATAACACATCACAGTCGTCAATCAAGTAGGACGAGACCGTAGCAGAAGCACAGCTGCGATTACTCTAAGCTCTGGTGCATATTACTCAAGACATAACAAAGGCCAATCTGCTGTAATCACTCATTCTGCCCCTAGAGTGCTCTACTGCGGCATACCCTGCACATTGACTACAGCTCTAGTTGTAGATCAAGTTGATAAATGACTTTGATCAAGCGTTTTAAACTATGTGACATATTCGGTAAATAGAAAGCTTTATGGTGGTGAAAATCATAAATGCACCGCGGTAAGCACTTCTAAAGCAGTTTAATTTTTAATAACTTTAAATGAAACGTATTAGGAGAAACTCTTGTGGCTATTACTTAACCTTGCATATTAGGTTACTATTATTTGATACCATGATCATAAAATTATTACGAAACAATTCAAGTAAAATTCAAGTAAAAACACTCTTGTAATATTTTTTTTAAGTAACTTAACTTTTGTTTTTTTACTTAACATTAACGCCGTTGCATTACTACTTGCCAAGTGTTTAATGAACGAATCTCAAAATAGTTTTAATCTTAATTACATAAGGTGGTACTGAGCTATAAATTTCGCGTTTATAATGGAACTGTCCAAACCAACACTTACTAACGTCGAACTTCAGATAGAGAGCTTATTTAAATATTTTTTTTTTAATAACCCTAGCTTTTCACTTTATGACCATCGTTATCAACGAAGCTAAACTGTGTATTATAAAAGGCACAAAACCCCTTTAATATTATGGACAAGTTGATGATTCCAAGAAATCTCGAGGGCCTCTTCAACTTACCCCATTATAAACTGCTTTGTCCCTCGCCCGTGTTGCACTTTAACTGAATTTATTTATCGTTTTGGTTTAATACGTCTTTTGAAATAAAGATTTAAGTACTAAATTTTTTACAAATTTGCTACCACGTTTTTATAAAAAAAAAATTTAGTATAAACAAGTTTTTGTTTCGTATTTTCAGCTATTAGCGATTTGTGTGTCAATAGTGTAAAATTACCAGAACAAATGAACCGAATCAGGATATTGTGCTACTTAACAAAGTAATTACACAGTATAAGAGTTGTAACGAAATTTACTTAATAATGTTTATTTATTGTTTGTTATTGTTTGTTGTGGTTGTAAAAGGTAATGTATCTCAAACAAATTGTTGGCCAACATTGTACATTTGACGGTGAAAGTCTTCTAAAAATTATTAAAATATTACTATCTACCTAGATCTAGTAATACAAAAGACCTAGTTGAAGTGACTTTCCATAGCTCACTACTTGCTGCTGTTTTGTAAATGGTCATTGCTAAGTTTTTCGTTCATCTATTAGACAAACACACATTTTTAAGTTAGGATCAGAATTGAGTCATGCTTCAATTGGAAAGTATTTAAAGAACATAACAAGACCAAAACACAAACTAGACAGTGCTAGGACACTCAACAGAAAAAATCCGCGATATTCTTTTAAATAACAAAAACTTTACTTCAACAATGATAAACATTATGTCACTGTTTTAATAGAAAGTTGAAATCGCCTGAACTCCCCGACAGTATTGTATTGCTGCTGCAATGACGTCATGCATTTCCAGACAAGTACAAGTCTCCAGACAAATGACTGATGTACAACAGCTTAATGCAGTGATTTGGCAGACACTGGTGTAACTATTGAGAAACCCGTTTTGTTTAGGCATATCGCCTTTAAAACTCAATAAAGTCTGAATAATGAATTCATAATTTCTTCATGAATGCAAATTTGTTTAGCTACAGTTCTGAACAAATCTCTGTCTGAATATTTAACTTTGCGTTTTAAACCACAATATACTCTAAGCCCTCAAATATATTTGAAATATAACATTTGTATAACTAGTTTGCATTCATTCGGTAGTAATTTATATTTTTAAATTTATTAATCTGTAACTAATCTAAATGAACGAAACTGATATATCTATGAACTTTAGATTTACATTAATTGTGAGGCTGATAATATTCCAGTGTAAAAAATATATTTAATTAGCAGGGGGAATACGGGTTTCGATTAGTAACCATAATCTTTAAATAGCTTGGTAAATTCAGACGAAATATATTTTTATAAATAAATTTTTTTTCATATAATGTTTTGTTTTTGTTTTGTGTGAGCGTTTTATTTCCTCAATAGATGTCATTTTTCACGATTTTAGTAATTAAATTTTTTAATGATAATAAATTATTTTATCATTATTGACATTGAATCATTTATTGTGGATAGTGAAAATTATTTTGTGTATTAATGACAGTGCAATTAAATATACATTTGACACACAATAATCCATTGATAGCTTCACAATAATGACCTCCTTTTTGACAAATATCAAATTTCAACCGTGAATGTAAATTATATGATGAGTGTATTGTCTTTTATGGGGAAGGACTAATATTTTTGCCATATTATTTTCCATTTATCATATTATTTTCAATATATTTACCAAGCAGGGGTGTGTTAAGTCAAACGTTGTAATATAGCGAAAAATTTTTATCGCTCTGTTTTCCCAACTTTAAAATCTCTTTAGTGATAAAGTAAGAAAATAACAATCACACTTTTTTTAAACTTGTTATTTCATTTGAATGTCCATTGCCTTATAAAAAGTTTCTTTTCTCTATGTTCTCATGGGATGAATTACTGTTAAAAGTCGTTGTCCCAGCATCGCTTGCTCTCGTCTGTTTAAAACTTGTTCTCGCAATAAAGTGTTATCCTGGTAAAAAATAACAATATCTCGTGAAATCTGGTCCCATTCAGTCCGTTTACGATTAGCTAATAAAGTGGAAAATATGAACGTTTTATATTATAACATACAGAAATCTTTTAATCGGCATAACCCCAATAAACATGGAAACCTTTAGCATGATGTAAAGCCTGATAACCCTGTTTATATCAGTTCTCTACACCTATCTGAAAAAAAGAATACTGCACCTCTCAATACGCCCGAGAAGACAATAATGGCATTCTCATACCCCAAAGTAAATGGAAATAAGTACCAACAATAAGTCCCTAGTGTTTTTCGTTTTCATGGATTTTCTATACGTATCGGGTTTTTAGGCCTACTAAGACTGGGACGGGTGGCGTCGTCCTGTAATCCAGCTACTAGGAGGTCACGATTTGTGGATATTTATAGGCATGCACTGTGGATGCGATACTCCCTGGTATGGATTAACGTCCGCACGGGTAAGTACTAAGACTATCCCCAGTACTATCCTGATAATTAGACCAATTCGTATATACCAAGGAAAAAAGTGGTTCGGATTCCACTAATAACTGTAGGTCCCTTAGTCGCCTTAGTTGCTGTAGGTATGGTCTATTAATTAACAGCTGTGTCTAAGGAATATGTCGGCTTTAGTCACTAACAAGACTACAAGATCGCGCCACTTATCATACACTCATCTCCATTCATACTTGTCTTAAAACACCTACTTTGTATGGTCGCCATTTCAAAGAAAAGTATAAGTACTTGCGCGTTCCCGAATCAAATGTTATATTGTGAATTTGAAAGTCTTAAATGTCAAGGACTTAAACTTTTTAAACTTTTTACATTTAACTCAAACAATGTGTGCATCTCAAATTTCATCAATAGTTGATGAGGAATTTTGTGAGTAGTGAAATTCCAATATGTTATAACCGATATAATTTCTTAGTTAGTGAAAATATAATAAGGACAATATAAATCCCCATAAGCAATCGTTGATTTGACTTTGTCCCAAGTTTCAATAATATCGAGTGAGCTGCAACAGCGTCAGTCGGGACAGAATGACTTATTCAGGCCAACTCCACTCCGTTGTTTGTTCTGTTGATGACTTTGCGCAGACAGTTTACCAACCCTCCTTCGATGCAATTAAAACTCGCAAGTAAACAATAAATATTTGCGTTACTGTTTAAATTATTCACTGAGGTTTATACTTTAAGTGTGCCAATCAACAGTATTGCTGGTTTGAATGGTAAAATTAAATATTAGTCCTTGGGTTTCCCGTGATGATAATTAAGTGCAACGAAGTGATGAAACTTTCTCAATAGTTTTTGTTTTAAATTAAATCTTCCCTCTTTCCGTTTCATCGTTCTTACTATAAGAAACAACGGTAAGATAGAAGGTATTTATTTCCATTATGTTTTCAATAATTTCAGTGACGGCTAAGTTCAACATTTTACAGTACGATACAAGGGCCTACGCTCAAACACTACGCTTACGATTATTTCTTATTTACGCTACATCAACAGTAATGTATTCAAAACTACAAGACGTACACAGTTGATTCATATTGTAAATCCAGCAATAAAACTAGCAGGTGAGAGAAGGATTTGCTAATTATCAACCTACAGACTTGCTGCGAGATAGTGAGAGAGAGAGTTCACCGCAAAGATGACGCCTACGGCTAGTTACCTGGTGCGGGTTAATTATATTCTCATTAACGCCAAACTAAATTTGCAACGCCTTCTGTGTTATTGACAGCTATTTTACATCTATGCGTCACTTTATCTCACAAATTTGGCTAATATACCTCTTCGAAAAACTAAAACTCAAGTTAGAAATAATATTACTCGTTATCCCTTGAAATTAAATATATGCGACTTTGTAAGAGAGGAAAAAACCAATAACTTCTTGATCATCATCGTACGTGTTATTAAATTACCTGAAAAAATCAAAAATATATACGTTTAATAACACTTGTAATAATATATTTACACTTATACTGTTGACTTACAAGATGGTAAATACATATAAAAGTTGGTAAGTGGTGATCGATTTCGATTAGACACTCCAATCATCATCAGACCCAATAGGCAAATGATTGGGATAGATTCGCCTATTGGGTCTGATGATGATTGGAGTGCCCAATCGAAATCGATCACCACTAACAACTTTTATATGTATTTACCGTCTTGTAAGTCAACAGTATAAGTGTAAATATATTATTGCAAGTGCTATTAGACGTATATATTTTTTGATTTTTTTCTGAAAAAAATCAAACCTGACTCTCAGGGTTCTTATAATAGTTTCGTTTTTCTTTTATCCCATAAGGAAACATAAATAAAAAATCAAATCAAATCAAATCATTTTACAATCATGTTAAAAGAGTTACCGTTTCTTGTGTTTCATGTTTACACTAGACATACATAGTGGTTTTCTCGTAATGAAAACATTTAACTAAAACCATGTAAAAAAAAACTATAACAAAAAATAATAACCTAATTAGCTTGTCACAAAAACAATATAAATTAGACCTATTTATTGAAAATTTTTATCAATTCACATCTGTGAGCTTAATTTTTGTATTAGATAAATTAAAATGTGACATTTACTAGCGAGTTTGGCATAGTCAGGACGAGTTATACTGTCCGTGGCATGTTTATGTAGCCATGGACACACAGTCGTGTATATCACTTTGTTCTCTACACAACCTACATTACCAATCACACAGCTGTCATTGCCAATCAGGTTTACTGAATCACGATTTACCAGCATACGGCGAATCTTTACTAAGTCTAACGTAATTGTTGTATCAGTTTATTTATGTTCGAAAACGAATTGTTGCGTCAACACAGGAAGTGTTGTTGTTCGTTAAGAGATTTCTGTTATTCTGTTTCTAACATTACATGATTAAAATATAAAAATGTCTGTTGGTCAAGTACAAGACACCACGTTGTTCTTCCTTAATTATAAAGGATAAATCATATCATTTGTACCTATATTTATTCTCCTGTCAACGATACTTTCGAAAATGTTCCTATGGCCAGATCTGAATAGTACCCAAAAACAAGACTCAAAAAAATTGGTGATAATTTAATTGTTTCTGTGTGATATATATCCATCGAAAAATGTAAATATAATGAATTACTAGACAACAAGGTTAAAAGAGGCCACCAAACTCTTAAAAAATTACATGTTCATGTCCATTTTAATAATTACGTCAATATATTGTAAACCTAAGTCAAAAATCAAACTATAAATAAAATCTTCTCATTCCGCATTTACATTTACCACGGGATCTAAATAATGTTTCTTTCACAAATAATTCCTTTTAAAATGGTAACCCGAGTACCTTCTAGAAATTATTTTAATGGCCAATCAAATATGGGTGTAATTACAATACATTCAAAGCGCTCTGAGTACATACCATATTCAACTGGATGCAGATATGTACGACGATTATCCAGGATCAGCTAAGTAGCTAACTAAATCCATGAGGCTTTGTCCCCCCTTCCCCCCCACCCCACCACGATAACGTAACTGAGATCATTACTGTGGGAAGCACACCAGCGATCATCATCACTGCAGACAATACTGCTGAGGGAATATATCTAAGTAGTGATCCACGAATACCGCACAGCTAGAGACGTTAGGCTTTGTCTATCACGTTCACTTGTATGATGACTAATGGAGGCTGGAGCACATCTATTATCATCTCTCACGGGAACACGGCTAAATGGATTCGTATCGTCATTATTGTGTCAAATCTTAAATGGCTTACTTAGTCTCTATTTTAAACAAAGATTTCATTACCGTATGTTTTTTAATGGTGTACAAAATTTAAATGCGTAGTACACGAAAGAAACCCCATAGTAAAAGATTTAACCTACTATTAAGTAATCTAGCCTTTATCAGGCTAGGCCGTACTGCAATATTATATTCAAACTACAGTAACAATGCTGCGCCTATTATAGTCCAAAACTTATCTGTCCATATTAACGTAATAGTAGGTGAATTTACATTTTTTTATTTTAGGCCTATTTTAAGTTCTGATCTTTCAACCATATTTTCTACAATTTTGACGGTTGTTATAAATAATGAGGGGGTGTTGAAAGAGATCTCAAAAGAGGAATGACAGTGTGTCAGCAATCGGGAAAACAAAAACACTTTGAACTTAGTTCATCCGATTTTGATAGCTATATAAAAAAAAGGTTCGAAATACACTCAAAAAATTTCTGATCAATATATATTTTTACATTAAATTTAGAGATCCCTATAAATCACACAACGTAAACTCTTATTATGTTGAAACCTGAATAACGTAGGTGAAATCATATAATTCAATCTAAATACAATATTTCATGTGTGATTAAAACATCAGTAATGATTATCAGTAACCAGTAAATGTTTTTAAATAAAAACACAGGCTTTTTATATTGGCAAAGTAAACATCCGCTCTTTGTAGTGCTACTACATTTTGTAATCCATATTATTCGTTTTAAAGGTTATCAAAACCGAATACAGAGTATGGCCGGTGAGTTGGATTGTGGCCTAATGTATGCATCTAGTTCTCTCCCTTAGTGATTTATCCATATCATTATCCGATTGCATTTACACCACCGTTCAAATGCAGACTAGATTTATAAACAATGCAACTTAAATTTTCATATATTTTCGAGGACACATTTCATACATTTCTCGTTACTAAACAAAACACCATCTAACTTTTTTTTATTCGAAACCCCAACTAAAAATTTAGTTGATTGCTTAATACTATACAGGAAAATTTTATCTTTCATCTGTGACACAATTTATATAGTTAGCGATTCAAATATAAATAGTTTTTCTAAATGTAATATTTTTACTTGCCAAATTCATTATCGTTTTCATTAGCTGTGAAGATATGCAATGACTCCCTTTTCAGCATTTAGCAGCACATACGCAGTGAGATGATATCCTTGTCAACACAGTAACGATGTTATAAGCTGACCCTAGCTGAGGCTAAGATGCCGGGCACTTAGTGAACTTCAGTACAGAAGCCTCAAATCTGCCTCACTTCCTTTCCCTGGAACCACATCACACATATTTTATCGGCTTATCTGGACGCTTAACTATGTACATATATATTTCTGCTTTAATATGAAAGGTATGACTGTCGTAGAGGGAAATCTACAACAAGAGACAATTTTCCTCATTTGCATCTTTACTTGATATATTTTTTTTTTTTTAAGAGGTTGGCGGCCTCTTTTAACCTTGCATTTGCCCGTCCACATAGACTAAGCGCCCGTGCGTGGATCGTTTACAGCAAAGCAAGGAGTGAGCCGGTACAGTGCAAAGGTGAACTGTACTGATAAAATGTTATCGGCATTGGCCAGGATACGAACCCACGACACTATTGCCTTGGGCCCGAAGTCCGCGACGCTACCGACTGAGCCACCGACTCACTAAAATCACTCACTAAATTTGACCTACAAACTTAGTTAGTGACCGAACCACCGGACCAAGGCAATATCGTATTGCGTTGGACGTTGCTAAGATTTGAACACTTGGTTTTAGGGCAAATGCTACCGCTAAAAAATAGTTCAAGATCTTACTGCCTTAGTGCTATTTGTCAGAAAGAGATACAGTCTTCAACCTTCATACTGAGCCATTCTATAACACGTTGTAAAGAATTGTTATATATGTGTGTGTGAAGAGTAAAGTAAAGGCATTTGAATACGACCTTAACCGTTTATTTTTACAAAGGATGATGTTATTGATTTTTTCGTTAAAATAAAGGCTTTGGATGTTTGTATTTAATGTTTTTTGTAACCAATTATAAGATTAAGAGTCTTTCTAACTAGACAGTTTTATGTAAGCTTCGGGATTCATAAACGTAAAAATATGTGCAAGTAATATCATTAAGTAATTTTGAAAAGTTTTTTTTGGGATTACTATGCTACAGTGTTTAATGTCAAAATTAAATACTATAAATAATATCTGTTTAGATTTTTGACGTGCAGAATTACTTGATTTTGTTCATAAGATTTGATTAAATCGTCATTGTTTTAACTCCATGTTATCTTTTATTGTGGGGACGTTAACAAAAAATTAAACAATCATCATGAAAATGGCTCATTTCAATTACAATAAACGTTTACTTTGGATTCATTATTTCACACTTCATGTTTTATTATCAAAACAATCCGTTATTCACCTTACCGATTCATTCATGGGTATTTTGTATCTTGTCGCTATCTAAGCGAAGATAATATTGAATAGTTTTCAATAACATTGTAGTTTATTAAATGGTTTTGAAATTGAAGTTGTTTTACCATATAATTTATAACAATTATGACCCTACTGTCCCCGGTTAGACGCAGGGTGCAGAGAGGTGTGAGGATATAAGACCTTGGCTGGCTGCCCGCGCTCATAGTGATGATGATATCGCTTTGTGGCTCTCATTTACGGATATCTCCACCGCCTTCTCTCTTTTTACAATCCTACTGAGGGGAAAAATCTAACAGTATTAATTTGTACACAAAGTATTTACTATTGTGTCACCCATGATTGTCTTTTATGAATTATTTCACATGTACTTACAACACGGTGGTACAACAAAAGTGAATCGGACTTAAAATAAATGTTAACAAAAAGAATTTGTTATAAATTCAAGGAATATAAACTGAAGACCATTTTCTAAACATAATTAACAACTTGTATAATCAAGATTCGAATTCAGATTAAAAAGTTATAATCACTCTTTTCAAGTCTCTTTGAGTCTTGTTTCTTTTCCCAGTCTTTTGTTAGAAATTAATCAGGTTAATTACCAACTCTTACAGTACCACAGAAACACAAATTGTTCTTCAACACTTTTCTCTTTTTAACATTTTCTTTTCGTTTTCTTAACGTTTCATTTCTAAAATTAAAATGAAAGACAAATTATAACTTCATCAGTTTAAAAGATTTGCTATTTAGCAATATTAATTAAATCTTTCTTAAATCATATAAAGAGAGTGATTTGACTATTTAATAAGTTAGTAAAAGGTATTCATAAATGTGAAAAACTCAGTACAACAACAGAATTGCTTTTAAATATACATGCAAAATATTCTTTCGCTGGTTTGCATTTAGTCCAGGCAAACTAAACAAACTTACATAGGGACCGTTAAAAAAATTGCAAGAAAACGTTTTATGGTTTTATTTTGTAGAGTTGGGTTTGCAGAATGACATACTAAAAGTTGCCAAAAATCGGTGCACGAGAAAACCACTAAAATCACAATTTAAAATGGCGGCTTTTTTCAACATTGGACAAATTAAAAAAACATATTTCACATGCATTTGCTATGCACATTTTTCGAGATATTGACTTGGGACCACCGCCTGTATTTATTGAGTGGTTAGTACTTCATTTTGATAGGGAACATGTTTTTGGCCGCCATCTTGGATCCGCCATATTGGACATAGATAATTTTTTTTCAATGTAATGATAGTGTTGTGACACATCATTACCAACTACATTTTTACACTGATTTCAATGCCGAAATCCGTTTTTAAAATATCTTTATTCATTTAGAAGATATATACAAAAGAAAACTCTGCACCATACATTTCTTATGGACGTTTCGTAGTTTGATATTTTTTTTTTAATTATTTTTCTTATATCTCCAGTTCTTATTAACGCTTGTAGTTCGTTCTAGGCTTAAAATATTCAGTAATGTAAGGGCTTTCATTTGAGCTCTTGATCATTAAAATCAGACGAGTTAAAGACCTGCTACGAACCTCAGAACAATATTAAATTTAACTTTTTAGAAATATATTTTTATTAAAAGATTTATAACTCGGGTTGTTAATACGTCACCGAGTTCTTTCTGGTCTCAAATTACTCAGTAAATGTTTGGCTTTAATTTTATTGATCATTAAACAAAATCTGACAATTTTAAAATGAGCCATGGACCATAATTTATCATTAGAATGTATTTATTTTGAAATTTGTCTTTAGTTATGGACATATATCCCAAACCCTAATATCTCCTGGAAAGTAATCCATAGCTAAAATAAAAGTCAATATTTTGGCGAATTATTTAAGACTATAAAGAGTTTTGGGAGTTATTTAGAATTAGGAATATACGTCTTTAACTAAAGACAAATGTCAATATAAATACATTCTAATGTTAAATTATGGTCCATGGCTCATTTTAAAATTGTCAGATTTTGTTTAATGATCAATAAAATTAAAGCCAAACATTTACTGAGTAATTTGAGACCAGAAAGAACTCGGTGACGTATTAACAACCCGAGTTATAAATCTTTTAATAAAAATATATTTCTAAAAAGTTAAATTTAATATTGTTCTGAGGTTCGTAGCAGGTCTTTAACTCGTCTGATTTTAATGATCAAGAGCTCAAATGAAAGCCCTTACATTACTGAATATTTTAAGCCTAGAACGAACTACAAGCGTTAATAAGAACTGGAGATATAAGAAAAATAATTTAAAAAAAATATCAAACTACGAAACGTCCATAAGAAATGTATGGTGCAGAGTTTTCTTTTGTATATATCTTCTAAATGAATAAAGATATTTAAAAACGGATTTCGGCATTGAAATCAGTGTAAAAATGTAGTTGGTAATGATGTGTCACAACACTATCATTACATTGAAAAAAAATTATCTAAGTCCAATATGGCGGATCCAAGATGGCGGCCAAAAACATGTTCCCTATCAAAATGAAGTACTAACCACTCAATAAATACAGGCGGTGGTCCCAAGTCAATATCTCGAAAAATGTGCATAGCAAATGCATGTGAAATATGTTTTTTTAATTTGTCCAATGTTGAAAAAAGCCGCCATTTTAAATTGTGATTTTAGTGGTTTTCTCGTGCACCGATTTTTGGCAACTTTTAGTATGTCATTCTGCAAACCCAACTCTACAAAATAAAACCATAAAACGTTTTCTTGCAATTTTTTTAAGGTCATATCCTATATTTACCCGACTAATTGTAAAATTTACCTGAAAGGTAGTCAGCGACCCTAACAAATAAAGACCAATTTTCCATACAGTTATTCAGTTCCCTTTAATATTCAACAGGTTCTTTAGAGAAGTTTTTTTTTCACATTGAGCTAAATCGATATCCAACTTCAAACAATGTATATATAAAGCACGATTTAGTTTTTGGTATTCTAAATGTATTCGAGAGGCACAACCTTTTATTTTTTTAATTAATATAATTATTGAAGTTTTTATGAACATTGAGCTAAATCGATATCCAACTTCAAACAATGTATATAAAGCACGATTTAGTTTTTGGTATTCTAAATGTATTCGAGAGACACAACCTTTTATTTTTTTAATTAATATAATAATTGAAAAAGCACTATTTAGAAAATGACCTATTAAATTGTCATGAGATATTAAAAGGGTATTGAAGTGGTAAGTATGAGCTAGAATGTAAAGAATGTTTCACTCACAATATTATTATACAATGAATTTAACTTAAATATGAAAATTTTAAGTAAATAGGGCAAAAGAAGTGTAAAATATAAAACCCGATGTATTTCTCAGCATTACAATCTACAAAATGTCGATATTGTTTAACGATGTTTTGCATAAGAACAACAATGAAACCTAGAGCAGTTAAAACGCGAAGACAAACAAGTAAATGCTTCGTGATTTGTACAACTTAACAGAGGTTAAGAAGGAAGGTACTTGAAGGAGTTCTCTACTACCAGGGTTTCCTTGTTAGTTTTTATTTTGTTGGGCAAATCTCAGTAAACTGTTTCTAATAAACTTTTACTATGGGTTTGAAACCCATACATACAACAATAATTTGTAAAAACTTTTCTTAGCCGATTTAAGAATATTCTTGTAAAAAGCTAGTAAAATCATGTATGTTAATGACAATATCCAAAAATAAATGTAACATACACAATTCTTACTTATATAATTTAATTTAGATACAATACTGTGTTTTCAAGTAGTGTATGCGTAGTAAAGTTTTCTAATTTTACCATCCTTTGACGTCAAATAAACATTTTTCTCCCAATAAATTAAATTTTCTTTGAGAAACACTTTCCAAAGATTACAAAACACGTTTGGTGTTTGTTGAGTAGCTTCTTAAGAATTCCATCCACGAGACGGACGTGAAAAGAAACTTTTTATATAGTTGTGGTTGGAAAATAAATCTTGGTTCAACGGTTGATTCACTCATCAGTCTGTACGTTTAACCATGTTATCACTCAACTAACTTAATTATAACGCCGTGTTCTGAATTGTGTTTTATTTAATGTAGAATAATTTGGTACATACCGTTACAAAATCAAATAATTTTAAATTTTTTTATTTTAATGTATTTGTAGAATGTTGAGAAATTAATATTCTTTTCTCAATTCCTCGATATTTTAAATTTGGAATAACTAACGGTGAAGAGTGAATTAATTGTACTCAATTCATTTAGATTATTGATATATCTGTAGGATAAAACCCGGAGGATTCTCATTAGTATTTGTATTTCGTTGACAATTCTCTGTTTTTAACTACAATGTCATTTGTCCAAAGGCTTTTCTTTCATGATTTTCAGCAATCTTTGGTCACTGTCCAAATTATATAATGTTATGAGCCAATTATAATTTTATTAATCTAATAACCTGTAATAACTTTTTTCCGATAACTGGACAGTGTTAGATAGGGGCGAGACACAATTTTCAGGGCTTACCTTAAAATAAAAATACCTTCTCTGGCGTTGAAATGCTGCAAGTAAATCTAGAATACTTCAAGAATATTATTGTTTCGTACTCTAAATTACTAGTAAACATAATTGTGTTGATGTGCAGGTTATTAATTCTAACTAATCATTTAGTAAACAAATAGTTGTTGTGTATTGCCTTTAAGTAACTATCGAGTAGTGATAGATGGTTAATATATTTTACAACATTTTATACAACTCATTTCCCGATCGTTGGACATTAGCCTATTGCACTTTAACATGTTAAGCATATTCAAAACATTCAGCCCAGAGCAATAACGCTGGTAAGGTGGTGTTGGATAGCGAGGCCAAGCATTCCTAGCATACTCCTCATGTGGCCTAGATATGCCGTGTTAGCAAGCCATTACAATCACGTACCATACCTCGATAGTTTTAACTAAATCACATGTAAAATCTGGGCTTAACCAGATATTTTCCTGAAAGGAAAATTTATGGTGATTATATTCCAATAGAAGATATATTTTTTAGCGAAAAGTTATTTTGGTAAATAAAAATAGTAATCCTAGACATAACAAAGATTTAAATAAGAATACATCGTTTAAAAGTTTTTTTAACTTAAATTTTGCTGAAATAGAGAGACTTTTTCAAACATCTTTTTTGGGTCTGGGTCAAAGTAATTAAAAGTACACACCACAAATTCGAGAAAGCCTTTTATTGGGTTATCTATATTGAATAGTGTTGATTTTAGTAAATACTGTTATACAACAACACAAAACCAATTCAACATTTTTTTTTATATAGCCTAGATTTCGCATTTTCTTTGAGAAAGGAAAATACTATATTTCTTTAACAAAACTAATATTAAGAAAAGTTAATGATTAATAGTATATGTGTGTAGAGGGATTTGAGCGACGGCGTTGGCGGGACCTCTTCATTTATAACATGCCTCGCTGTTTTGTGTTCACGAGCAGTTGCTTTTGACACTTTTTAAATTCAGCTTTCATTCACAAACTGAAAATTGGAATGTGTGGGCTTGTAAATACATTTTTTTCAACTTTTATTTGTTTGTTTCACGCTCCGTGCCGATGGATATTTTTATATAACCTCCCAATAAAAACACCTCACTTATTTGTTGGTTTTTTAATTTCCTTAATTTCTTATTTTAGCAAAATTATGTATATGTTTTTTTACATCGTGTGAAATAAGTTTTTTTGTTTGTTTCAGGTACGTTTGTAATTGTGTCATATCCTATTGCAATATGTAAGTATCATATATATATAACACATTATATCCATCTCACTTTAAGGAAAAATACTCATAAAAAAAATACTTTTTAAAAAATACGAAATCCTTTAAGGACAGCCTAAATTTATGCACTAATAAAATTTTATTTTCATTTACATTGTTAATCTAACTTTACTTTTCGTTTCATCCTTTATATGAGAAATCACAGGTCGGTATGTATAGACCTACATATGTTTAAGTTTCTTAGTGAAAAGCATTGGCCTATTTGCAGGGTTGTATTCTGTTTCACGTACACTAAAGAGAGTCGGATCGGAGGATTATTTTCCATCTCCGTGGATCAAAATCCCATCCACCGCAGGATAAAAAATCAACTTTTATACGAATTATTTTATGTAACGTTTTAAGTTTTCGCTTAGTTCCTTTAAAATAAAATCAATAGACAAACTTAAACCTTAAAATAGTATTTAGATCAAAAATAAGTAGATCAAGACGGAAGAGTGTATGTTGTTTAATACATTGTTTCAAAAACATAATTAGACAAAATTAATTTGAATAAGCTCACGAAATTATTGACATTATAAAAAAATTACCAAATTAGCACCAATTTGGCTAACGTTATTGAAATTATAACCTGGCACTAGAATTGGGGTTTATCCAACCACTCTTATCTCTATTAAACAATCGTACAAGGATAGGATTTACTTCTGGTAAGTAGACTTTTCTAAATATAAAATGTGCTTTACTATCGTTCGTAATGTTTTGAAATGTACAGAAGTTAGTAAGCAATTTTAATTTGTGATTTAAATTCAACATTACGATTCACCATGGACCTAAACATATTTCTCCTTGTCAAGGAACTTTTTAAGTTTCTTAACTTCGCATAAGCTATATGTTATTTTAGCAGGATATTTGTAGATCTAGTAAAAATAACCAAAGATATTAAAAAACAGTTTGAATATAATTATCTGACGTATGCATTAAGTATTTGGTTGTTTTGTGTAGGATTGAAATATTTTTGCAATAAAAAATACCACCAGGTCTACAATCTGGACGCCCCAGGACAAAAGTTCACCACTCGTTCTGGGAACGTTCAGTTTGTGAATCGGTCCCGCCTGTATATTGACGATGGCGAAGAGCGCCGTAACATTGCGATGGGTAGATCGCTTGATGCCGAGATCATCGACGGTATTGCTGATTTCCTGTCTAGGGAAAATCCTTACATTGAGCATTACCGTCGATTGAGCAACGAGCCTTCCGTAACAGCTCACTTGGCTTTTTTCACGAATATTATTATTGCTTTGTATTCTCCTTGGTTTATTTTAAATTCTACTCCTTTAATGTTTTTTCTTATCTTTACTCCTTAACCCCCAAAACTTATTTTTAATGTCAAAATTTGAAGGTTTTTTACCACTTTTACGAGCCCCATGTTATTCTTATGGAGAATAAGATTGAAATATAATGACTTTGGTATGGTCATATGAATCGTTTAGAAACGTACTAGAGACTTGGAATTGGGTACTATTGTAGTAAGGGATCATAAGTTTATGGTGAATTTTGCAAAAGTCCCATTTTCAAATTTTAACCACCCTAAAAATCCAAACTGGCGGACCTCTAAAAACGACAACACACATTTTTTTTTTTTAATCGCCTATAGCTCGAAAGCGGTAAGAGATAGAAAAGATTTGAAAGTATATCCAGGAACGGGAATTAAATTTTATACATAACCCTCTTAGGCGTTTTCCGAAAATCGCACTCCTTAACCTTTAAAAAACGCCCTACTTTCAAAATTTGGTAAATTTTTTAAATTTTTACCGGTTTTCGCCATTTTTCATACTTAAATGATTTGTTTTTGCAAAAATTAATATTGCTTTGTATTCTCCTTACTTAACTTTAAATTTTACACGTTACGTGTTTTTTCGTAACTTTACTCCTTGACCCCCAAAACTTAGGTTTAATGTCAAAATTTGGGCCCCCCCCCAATATTATTCCTACAGGTGCATCGGTCTAAATCAATTTTACCTACTTCTAGATTAGCTAAAGATCTGAAATTTTGCTCAATCGTAGGTCTTGCGCCATGGCCCATTTGTATTTACCCCCAACCAAAAAAGGGGGCCTAGGGGCCTCGTATTTTCACCCCCCCCCCCAATTTTAAATCCTCCCCCCCTAATGTTATTCTTACAGGTGCATCGGTCTAAATCAATTTTACCCACTTCTAGATTAGCTAAAGATCTGAAATTTGGCTCAATTGCAGGTCTTGTGCCATGGCTCATTTCTATTTACCCCCAACCAAAAAAGGGGGCCTGGGGGCGGAGCCCCCAGCGAGCCAAAGGCGAGTTTTACTCATATATAATACAACAATTTGTATTTGATATTGTTAAAAAAAAGAGACATGTCGTTGAACGTTTCTTAAAACAAAAATACAAATTGGAATACTAAAAACTTCTGCGTGATTGTTTAGAATTTTGTTTTTGCTTAATATCTATATTTTAGTCATATTCGACTCATGATATCACTGCAAGTACCAAATTACGCACTTTTTACTAGAACCCGTTATTTTCAAACGTATAAAAACAATAAGCACATGCGAGGTCGGAGCATAAAACTAACTCAGCCTTGTTAATTTAATCTGGAAGGAATTTCCTGCTTTAATTTGCATAACAATGTGACAAACCTTTGCCAGCTGTTAGACTCGAATTTGTTTTCATAAGCTATTTATGCAAAGCTTACCTTGTTAACGTCACAAAAAAGGGCAATCAAATGTTTAGAATGCTTTAAATTCCCAGTATCATAAGGTCAATGATGTTAAATTATAAATGCCAAAAGTATACAGATATGCGGTGTTATTTTTATGTTACGCTTTTGTTAATTTGAGATACACTTTTCTCAAATTAAAATAAACATCATTTTGCTGCGGAAAATAAAGGCAATTGGCACACGAAGGCTTGGTCCCGTGGCGTAAAACTTTTACGGCACAAGTTGGCTACGTGACGTGGATGGATCGTGGACGATGGATAATTCAGAGATCCCGGGCGACAAATGCTTCGTCCGTCAGAATATGTCCAGTGGAGAATATCAATAATAGAGTAAAACTATTCTGTTTAATGGTTTTCAAATATTATAGGCTATAAACTTCGTCGTTTTGACATTTCTTCATCGTTTTAGTAACATATCTTGGTTTTAGAGCTTGTTTTTTTATTTAGAATTAGTGTGAATTTATTTCACAATATATAAAGAAAATCACCATAAAATATAAAATTTCGTTCATAAAGCTCTTTCATAAATGAACATCACATAAAAAGCAATCTAATTTGGACTAAACCATGAAAAATACATTGAATGAGAGTGTGCAATCACGACTATTCGTCGGAAAATTAAACGCGAAATTGAGTATTTGGTTGGAAGCACAAGGGAATCAGTATTACATTTTGACTGGGACGGGTGGCGTCGTCCTGTAATCCAGCTACTAGGAGGTCACGAATTGTGGATATTTATAGGGATGCACTGTGGATGCGATGCTCCCTGGTGTGGATTAACGTCCGCACTAGTGAGTACTACGACTATCCGCAGTACTATCCTGATAATTAGACCAATTCGTAAATTACAAGGAAAAAATGTGGTTCGGATTCCACTATAAACTGTAGGTCCCTTAGTTGCCATTAGCTGTATGGGCTATTAATTAACAGCTGTGACTAAGGAACATGTCGGCCTTAGTCACTAACAAGACTACAAGATCGCGCCACTCATCCTACACTCATCCTTCACTCATATTTGGGTTAAAATACGCACATAGTGGCGTCCCCATCTTAAGTAATTGATAAAAAAAAATTGATTGATCAATTTGTTTATTAATAAAAGTGTATGATAGTTTATTCTATAATAATAAATTGCCGCCAACAAACGTTAAACTGCATACAATCTGTCAACCAAAGTTAAACTGCATGTCGGTCAACTAATGTAGTGGAAGAGCAGTAAAAGTTACACCGCGAGCATTCCTGGGATTTGTAGAACAATCTGGCAGCTACTCGCCTGAATAATGTAGCAACGCGTCCACAATACTTTACTGCGGGCCTCTTGAAAACGCACCTTCACTTTAATAACCTTCAACTGTATGCTGCAAGATAAACATGCTTGTAGATGATGAGAGGAAAATAAGCAAATGTAAAAAACAATCAGACTAACCACTTTCATGTGAGAATTAAATTACTAATGATGGTTAGTGCTGATTCTTTCATTTTATAATACTAAAAACTTTATATTTCTATAGTTTCGTCAATTAGGTAAGATTATAAAAATTTCAGACAACTTGAAGGATATATGTTATATGTATGTATAGTTATGAAGCTATTTATTTATTTCAAATTAATCTTTCAAATTATACTGTAACATACTTATGATCAACACATTAAACAGAATAGTAATAGTCTAATAAGGTTTACAATTAATTTATAATCTCCGATCTCAAGGTCACCCGTTTGCTACGTTTAGTTCCACTTGATGAAATATGCACGTTTGAATAAATTACAAACGGCACGACTTCTATACTTAGGCCAGCGTAACCTTCTAAATGTCCCATATTCGTGCTTTCTGATACATTCAAGAAATTATTTCAGTAGCATTCTCCATAGTCAAAAGCACCATAACGTAATAACGTGCATTAGTACGTAAATAGAATAACAAAACTTTTAAGAAATTGCACAATGTAGCAATGCAGTATGAATGATTTGCTGTTCGTGAGATGGGAGAAAGACACTGGAACAAACATAACAATTTCCTCTAAAGGTACTCGGAAAACCCGGAGAGCATCATCTTGTTCTTTTCTTTAGGCTTCACCGATGGCCACTATTTATTTAATGCCTGGCTATCTTTAATTTATCAAAAATCTGCACTTATTAAGCCACACTATATTGACGGCACGGTATAAATAACACTTCGAAATTTGATTATTTACAATGGCAAGAGTTAGTTATAATGTAGTTCAAAACATAAAATATATTAAAGGAATAAACTTACTCATACAAGTAGTTTCCAACCAAATATTTGATTCTAATTAGGTAGATATAACTAATTTCGTACAGCTAATTAACTGTTTAGTGAATGTTCTAAAGGCCAAAAAGACATGAACTTTTATTAGATAGTTTAACTAACACCGTAACGTGAGCTTCATAACACCGGCTCGCATTATTACCACACACAAAAGACACATTAGTGATAAGCAAGATTAGATCCCGGATATTTATGGTTTAATCTACGTAGAAATTACCTTTAATTTAAATTAGGTTTTATTGTCTGAACAAACGTTCTAGTTACAAACAAACTCTAAAAATTCTTAGTTTGTGTATAGCTAAGTGTCACAACTCACAATATTAAGGATCGTGAATCATTTACATGTAGCAGGAATGTTTGGTCACTACAAATGGTAACACTAAAGTGGGAGGTTGATTAACAGCTTGATGATAACAGCGCTGTCTGTACTGATAACAGCCGGTGACATCCGCATAGAGATGGTACCACTTCCGGTACCCCGTCCCACTTCCCTTCACACCTGTACACAAGGAGAATTGGGGGATTGCTGCACCGTCAAGTTATTACTTCTTGTCATCTTAGACCTAGGGACGGTATTAACATGTTAAGTTTGTCTATAACAAATCGACCTGGTTAAGGATTGAAATTTATTAGGAGTATTCTAAACGTATATGATTATTTCCTCAATATAAATATAATGTACAAAAATATTATTCAGTATCATAAGTGAGCTACTATAATACTCCGATGTAATAGTGCAGTAAGCCCCTTAAACAGTTCGCAATTGAAAATACTCAATTTCAGCCCGAATTTAAACACATAATTGCCGAACATTATACTGTACGCTTTACTAGCTGTTACCCACGGGCTTCACCCCGTTGAATTTTATAAGTATTAATACAACTATTGATTGGTTAAGTTAAGCTGAAATAAACAAAACAGAATACAGTAATACAAACAAATAATCACACCTCATTTTAATAATATAATAAATTGAAAGAATAACAAACAAATAAGTACAGCTGAGGTAATTTTAATATTAGGTATATGAAAAGTTCCCTTTAGAAAGTAATTACGACCTTAAAGGGCAATTTATAAAATAATGGATAGTTTTGCGCAAGGTTTCTCGTCATGACGAACATTTTAAGTATATGGTTTATAGGTGTGTGACTTTCAGTTTTCTCAAAAGGTTATGGGTGTACTTTGGGATTTATATATGGATTTCTCTGTGTAGCATCGCACCCTTTTATGTATATCATGTATGTTTCACTTTATGTTTTTACATAATGGAACTACTTAGTTTTCATCAGCAAATAACTTGTGTACAAAAACAGTCAGGTAAATAGTGAATGATACTACCCAGTAAACGCCGTATCCTGGGAGTTATTTGCATTCTGTTAAAACTTGTGTGCAGACAGCTGAAAACACAAACAGTGATGTCCAAACCTCCCGCTCTGTCACGGCTCAATAGTCACGGACGGTTACATTGAATATGGATATGTCCTGCTCTGACAGCAAAAATACAACACAAAGATAACATGTTGTGTTATCGTTAGCAATGCAAATTTAACTATAACCTTTTCCAAATACCTTATTAAGATACATCTATTCGTAAATTTCAGTTTACATGCATATTATTGAATGTTAGTAAATTAATTGTTGTAGACTGTTTAACCTCGTGTTAATAATAAATTTAAAATTAGCGCTTTAATAAACTGCTTTGGCATATTACGTTGTATAGCTCATATAAAAGATCTATTTTTTTATTTTTCTAGTATGTACCTGTTTAATGTTGAGTTTTTCCAAAGAAAACTAAAGGAGTATCCTGTGATTTTTTTCAAACTGCTATGAATTAGTTTCTAAAAAATTGCTTCCTCAATTATCAACGATAACAATACGTCCAGTTAACAGTGTTGTTACTAAAGACCAAATTGATTTTTTGAATCTCTAAATTACAAACGCGAGTTCTTTATTGTGTTCTGTTAGGTACTAAACATTAACTACAGTTTTTATTTTTTGGAATATTCGTAAACAAGACGAAATCTTTCCTAAGCATCTCGTAAATGTATAAAAATGTAAATATAACTAAAATATTTAAAAATTGATTATACAAAAAATAGCATAGTTTGAATAGGTTGAATCTAAAAGTGTATAACGAAAAAAATAAGTCCGTTTTACATTTTAGATTAAACTTAAGAGTAATTAAAAATACACAGGGCTGCCAGCTGTGGCAAGTTATTGCACGTTTTCGCGTCGGAAACTAACTTTACGTGACTCTAATTACAGGCTATTGAAATGTAATTAAATTATTGCTTGTGAATATAGTTCCAAAATAAAAGCCATGCATGGCAGTTATGTTTATTTATTATTTTAATAATATATAACCAAATTTAATTTAAAATATTATTCTTATTCTATATCAATGCAACGTAAATACAGCCAATTATCAAATTTTACATTACTGTGTGTATCTAGTTTGAACATTCTTATCAGTTTTTAAAAATATTTCAACGTCATTAATTGCAGTATTTGTTTCTGATATGTATATGACGCAGCATTTAAATTAGTAGGAAATAGTTGTAGGGCCACAGGCTGACTCTGGGAGTAAGTGAACTCAAAATGAGTTATTCACTCAGACCAAACTCGGCAAGGTTTACTTTGCTAATGACTTTGGCTAGACTATTTGAGCGAAGTAACTTTTTGAATTAATCTTATCCCAAACGTATATTCCTTAAAAAATATGTATTCTAAAAAATATTCCTTATCCAGTTTTTACTGGCTTTTATATTTTTAAATCATCGTTAAATAATTATGTGTTTGATTAAACATGTTTATTTTAAACTATCCAAGCTCCAAATCTTAGCCAAGTGGTTTTAATCTTGGCCTATAAAGCCAAAAGTTTATGTTTCTATTTTTAGAAGTGTCGATTTTAGACCCATTTATTGATGATACATAATACCTTCATACTCTACTACCTAATATTACCTAACATGGCCTAGTTTCTTTTCCTTTCCATCTCAAGAAAACATATTAAATGCATAATATAATATAATAACTACATAATAAAGCTGAAGGGCTTATAGACCTTCTACCACAGATTTAAAAGTAGACACTACTATTTAATCTGTGCTTCTACGTATACAAAAAAACTGAGCAAAATATTATTTAGATTTACAAATTTGTTGATACACGCTTAAATTAAAACTGTTGGTAATTTTTATGTTACTGAAAATAAATTCCTAGAGTATTTCTTAGAGCATTTGCATTGTAAGGTATGGATAAACAAGTAAATGTTACGTGATTTGTACACCTTAATAGAGGTTGAGAAGGAAGGCACTTGAAGGAATTCACCTCAGGTACCTTCCAGGGTTTCCTTCTTAGCTTTCTGTTTGGCAAATACAACTCAGTAAACAGCGTCTAATAAACCTTCACTCATTTCAGACACTAAGAGTGTTTTTTTTTTCATTCAGATGTAGACTTTCTTCGGAAATTATGTGTCTGTCTGAAAAAAACTTCATGATTCATTTTCCTGGTTATTAATGAAAATGTATATACATTTTGAGTAAATCATGTGTGTTGATGGGATTGATAAATTAAAACCTTGATCTAACCTCATTATCTAAATTGTATTACTAAGTGTTGACACTTAATACAGCGATTTGTTTCAAACAAATACACAAATCTTATAGTATGCTTACTATTTTGTTGCTAAAACAAACTTGAAATTAAATTGAGAAAACACTTTCCAAAGATTACAAAACACGTTTGGTGTTTGTTGAGTAGCTTCTTAAGAATTCCATCCACGAGAAGGACGTGAAAAGAAACTTTTTATGAAGTTGTGGTTGGAAATAAATATTTGTTCAATTGATTAATTTTTCCATTTCGTCTGTGCAACAGTGCTTTCACTAAACCTAAATATAATGTAGTGAGTATTTGTATAATTCTAATTGAAACATTATTAATTATTTTCCTTGTAGTAAGACAAACATATAAACTAATTAGAATTGTTTTTGTAGAATGCCTACAAAACGGTTTCTACCGTTCCGTGATTATTATTCCGTTATTCCGTGATTACGGTGGGCTTGTGCAATAAATTAAAAAAAAGTAAATCAATTGGAATCCCATTAATTAAATGCATTTAGTGATTCGCTATAATGACAGAGCCTAACGGTTACTGAGGACTGTTTGTATTTCGTTGACAAATCTCTGGATTTTTGTTGAACAACATTGTCATTTGTCTGGAGACTTGTCTTTCAAGATTTTCAGCAATCGTTTGTCACTGTCCGGGATCACAATACTCTGAGAGCTGCATCAGTTTGGCTGAGGCGTTGTTGTTTTACGAACGCCCTGCGTTTTTTATAAAGGTTTTAGCTCATTTTAATAATATATGGCAGCGCAGTTTGAGTCTGAAATTGATGTTTTAACCATTATCAATTTGGCAAACGGCGAATTGGGTCGTTAATATGATATTTTTTATTAACAGGGTAGACTGTAACAAGGTTCGTTTCTCTTCGTTCCCTAGCAAATAAAGGAAACAAGATTGCCAAATACTCAAATCTATACAATCATTTTCAGTTAAGTTTGAGTAATTGCAAGAAAACAATTTTCTGTTAGGATAATTTAGTTTTAACTTGTTCAATAACCAAACTCAATTAAATATATTCTTTTAAACTACATTGTTGATGTTAAAAATACAATACATTTCACTATTTGTTACGTATCTTTACATTTTACAAATAATTCCATGATACAATAAGGATATGTTTGGTTACGGAACAGATCTAAGTGTAGGAAATTAGCATTGTACTTAAAAACATGTTAAGTATGTTCAAAACAGTCAGCCCAGAGCAATAAAGCTGATAAGGTGATGTTGGATAGCGACGGCCAAGCATTCCTAGCATACTCCGCATGTGGCCTAGATATGCCGTGTTAGCAAGCCATTACAATCACGTAAATACCGCTCTACTGGATATTAAGTTTCGCATTAAACTACCATTGTAACTATATTTAAGTTTTGCAATTGGTTTAAGAATCAAGTCGTAAATCACATTATCTTACTCTTAATAATTTTTGACCTTGAGAATATGTTCCGGCAATTTTGGTTTGAGGCAAATAGTCGACCTAGTTGGTAATATGAATATTGTATTAATAAATCAAATAATGATTAAAATAAATCATTTGATTAAAAACTACTTTAACTTACCTTTTGAAAAAAAACCATGACTATTTCTTAGTAAAACCTTATTAATTTGTGATAAGGGTTAGACATGAATACGTTTTAGTTGTGTAAAAAAAATTAACTTGAGCTGTTTTAATTTTATTTATTTCCTACTGTTTTTAAAACAAATGGAAACAGAGTAAACTCATTTGCAATTAATTTAAATTTTAGTTAAACGATTTGATTTGAAAAAAAGAGTTATTTATTTTGACAAAACTAATATTGATGTAAGTTAATGATTAATAGTATATGTGTGTAGAGGGATTTGAGCGACGGCGGTGGCGGGACCTCGTCATTTATAACATGCCTCGCTGTATTGTGTTCACGAGCAGTTGCTTTTGACACTTTTTAAATTCAGCTTTCATTCACAAACTGAAAATTGGAATTTGTGGGGTAAAAAATAAAATGGCGTGTCTTTCAACTTTAGTTTGTTCCTTGTAATCCTTGGAGGCTAAAAGGCTTAGTATGTTTTTAGCGAATTTCCCTATAGGGAAGTAGCTATTACCGTAGGTGGCACGATAAGACCTAGACCCGGGACCGATTTACTTTTTCATTTTGATGTCCCCAGAGGCCAAAAACACCATTCGTTCAAATTTTTATATATATATATAGACTTATATATATATATACGTCCGTGAACGCGATAACTTGAGTAATTTTTGTCCGATTTTGATGAAATTTGGTTTGAAGGTGTAAAGCGGGATAAACTTGAATGAGTTCGCGAACCAGCACGATCGGACCATGGGAACGGGGCTTTACGGGGGGTTTTATGGGGTAAAAATTGGTTTTTCTCACTTTTGACCCTCAAAACACAATATTTCCCGATTTCTCTTTAGACCTTTTTAAAGAGCTTAAAAAAACAAATAATTTAGTATATAAAAGTATTTTTGTTCGATTATTAGTAACGGAGAAAATTCAAAAAATTGTAAATTTAAAATTCCCATGTTATTCTTATGGAGAATATTGTCAAATGTTGTAGTTTGCTTGTTTATGGATATATTTTGATCAAACTTGGCAAATTTATTTATTTTGTACTAAGCTATCAATATTTTACTCAAAAACACACTTTATTAGTTTCCTTGTAGCAGCAAACCTAGGTACTCGTTAAACCTAATGTTATTAAAATATATTTAACTGAAAATCAATTCAGACAAATGGAAATTCGCTTAGTCGGCAGGTTTGCTGCAGCGGGAGTATTTTTTTATATTTCCACCCAAAGGGTTTTCGAATGTCTCAACTAGTTCACTTTATAATAGTTTAAATTATTATTAATTTATTATTTCAACCTAATATTTTCTGTATGTAACTTGGTGACAAATGGCATTTTCCAATCCTTTCATTAGCTATTTTTATTTACAAATTAGAGAACACGATCAGCTATTACATAAATGTTGCAAAGAAAAAATCTCATATTAAGGTATGTCCGGAAATGCATTTACCCAGATATGGCCCAATTTCATGTTTTGCATACTTATTTTTATTATTTGAGTTTTTCCAACCGATCTTTACAACACATAGTTTATGTATGCTTGAAACCTACGTGAAAAAGTATTGAGTTAGTTAAATACTGTATGTAATTTCAAAATGGCGAATATTAAATTTGTTTGTAACTTAAATCACAAAAAAAATGCCAATTGTATGAGAATTGGTCAATTACACTTTTGTAAAGCATTTATAATTTCCTATCAAACTACATCAAAATAAAGTTAGAATAAAATATATGATGATTTTTATTTGTAAATGAGGCACTACTTTTTATGAAAATAATCTATACAGTAATGATGATTCCAAGCTTTTGGTAATGACACAGGCTCTGTATTATGTTAACAAATACAATGGTATTAAAATGTTACTCAATTATACAGTTGTATACATTTATGTTTTTGTTTCAGGTATTATCTTATTCTTGAAACATACTCATCATTATTTCAATTTGTAAGTATTTCTTTCTTTAACACATTATACTTATTCACACCTCCCCTTGAATCCCTATGATACATCATGATTATTCAAGTCCAAACCCTTGTTGTTTTTTTATTTGTACATAATTAATAGTATTGTAATTTAAAATTACACATACACAGACTTAACAGAACCTATTAAAGGTTTCTGTGGCTTTCAAAGAATTA